>NC_137931.1:5195949-6623449 GCF_963969265.1 Rhamphochromis sp. 'chilingali' | reverse complement strand
ATTTAAGTAAGGAAAAGTTGTCCAGTTAAAGGAAAAAACTGTTCCACTTGGATCTCTAGTTAATTGGCAAACAGTGTTGGAGTCAAGGTTGGACATTCAAAAGAGACATTTAGCTAAGAAATGCTTAACAGCTCAGAGGAAAATAAAAACTTGATAATTAAAGGGTTACGATGCTGACCTCTGATTATGAAGATGAAATCGTGCTTCACTGCCAGATATTTTTCCTCTCTAAAGAAATTGCAGGAAGTTTAGCTCTTGCAGTACTAATGCTGTATTGAAGGAGTTAAGCCATGAAGGGTGGACCTTGGCACTCATTCAGTGATTAAGATGAATGGTCACAAAAAGGGATTTCTGGCTTTTTATATGAACCTTTCCTGGGCTGCAAGACCACCGTGTTTCTTTCCCACATTTAGAACAGTCTAGAGATAGACACTGCAAGTTGTGTGTGGCCTTCACACCTGGACTTCAAAGCACAAGTTCCACACATAAGACATACTTTTCCTACTTATCTTACTCAGAAAGTCACGAACATTATGTGGAAGGAACTTCAAGCCGAGGTGTACGCTGTGCTGGTTTTCACTGCAATCTTCTCTTGGTTGTTTTTGTCTGTGTGTGTAATTGTCTTTATTTGGCTGTACTGTTGTGTGTTTGTTTTTAAGCGCCAGAAAAAAATGTAGTCGAATTGTTTTACTGTTTTGTATTGAAATAAAGCTTTTAACTGATCAATAAAACAGGGCTTACGAATTCTTTTTAAGGGACTTCAAAGGAGAAGAGGCTTCAGTGAAGAACACTTTAATTTCGTTTTATTCACCATTATGGAGAAATAAATGAAAATAACCATGCTAGAGATGGAGAAAACTCAAAGGAGCAAGGACACCGAGAATAGAAGATCTTGATATCATTGTTTGTCTCGTCTGTCCATTGCGCTGGCTGTCTTGGTTAATATTTCTCTGTTACAGCGGCTAACCTTGCAGGCAATCAATTGGTTTGGACCGAGGATTCATATTTCTCATCACCCCTCCATTTAACTGGATTCACTTGAAGACAAAGACCTCCCCGACTGAATTCAAACTCCTACACTCACAGCTAAACTCAGTCACACACACACACACACACACACACACACACACACACACACACACACACACACACACACACACACACACACACACACACACACACACACACACACACCTTCTAATATGTTTACCTCTCTTCACAGTTCTCACTCGCTTCTGAATTGATCCCATCTGAGCAGCCTTGGAAAACAGCATTGAGCTCTGCTAGCATTCATCTCCTCTTTCGTCTTCATCTCACTCTTTCTCTCTACCTCTCTGTTTTTTTTCTTTCCCTCCAACCTTGGATGCTTCTGAGAGCTGCTATTCTCAAGGGGGAGCTGTTGAATAGAACTTGCCTGGGAAGCTGCGGCACTTTGTGAAGTTTTTTAACCTTCTGGGAGTTTTCAAGGATTGTGGAGCTGAATGCAGTGCAGACACAGGTTGGGCTGATGCTCGGAGCCATTTGGTGTCATCCACTTCTTTAATGCGGCGCTTCTTTCCTGACCACAGCATTAAAACAAATGTTCAACAGTAAAGCACGACAAGTTTGTCAACCAACAGCCCGAGCCCACTTCTATCCCTCTGTTAAGGCTTATATTGTCGCACTTTAAAAATGGACCTTTACTGCTCTGCATGCAGTATTGGAGTGACATGTGTCTACTAGATGTGGGAATTACCAGACACGAGCAATACAATATCATTGTAATTTATGTCCCCAAAGTTAAACTTGTGAATATATCTATTTCTGATAATTCAGCAATACAACCAGCTGGCAACCAGCTGAGTCGAGTTCCCTCGAGTTATGCTCATTGACAAAGACAAAGGAAATCTGTCTGCATTTATAAATTAGACAACAGTTATTTGCAAACCTTGACCAATCTGTCTGAGGGAGCTGCAGTCAGTTGCACATTGGACAAGGTGTGTGATGCCAGTATCTTCAGTTGAAAGAGTATTTGATGCATCAGGTTGAGAACACGTTGTTCATACACATAACAAGTTGCCATTTATACTCAGCTTCTGGCTGTTCACCTAATGTGAAGTCTGTGCAAACTGACAGAATTACTTTGACCTCTATGACGTCAGAGAACAGATTTACTCACAAAAATACTTCTTTGTCTGCAGTACTTTTCTTTTTTTTAACAACTCACTTGCCATCTGCGTTACTTACACAGAAAGTCCATGTGAAAAATACTCTTTTCCTCCACCTTCACTCTCTCTCCTCCTCCTCCTCTCCCCCAGCTGATATCTGATAGGAGTTCAAAGTTGCCTGTTTGATTCAGCACTGTCAGGATCTGATGGATGGCCCAGTATGGGGACATTAAAGGAGAATAATTACTGTTAAACACGGGAAATTAATACCCACCCACACACACACCCACACACACGCACACATGCAGGTTTAGAGGTTAAGAGCCATCCTTAAACCTGTCTTGATCTTACTCATGGCATCATTCTTATTTTCTATGAAAATTCTTATTAAAAACACTCCACCTCTCACCCTATTAACAGCTGGGATTGGCTCCAGGCCCCCCAACAACCCTGATAAGGATAATCGGAAGAGATGGATGGATGGATCTAAAAAAGTTCGGTTAGAATATAAACCTGAATATAACTTATTATATCTTCCTGTACACCTGACTGTCTGTGACAAACTAAATCTCCCAAGTGTGTTAGGACTAAAGCGGGAACACATTTGCTGAAATTAATCTCTACTTAATTATATTTCATCAGGCAATAACAAAGTTCAGAAGCAGAAGTCTTGACCTTGTCCCCATAAATGTCCAATAACAAACACGTATGCATGTGTCTGTAGTTTTGCCCCACCAGATACAGTCTGAATCAAAATCTATTTAAATTTAAAAAAATCTTATTTTGCATGGTTGGATCTTCACAAGGTTCCAAGTAGAGCTTCAACATCCAACAAGAAGAAATGGGAGTGAGACAAAACATTTATTTGAGGATGCAATTTACTGAAAAGAATGCTTAAACTGAAAGAGGCAGTTTTTAAGTTTAGGACCACATGCCTTTAAAAGGCCAAATCTGTGGAAAAATTTATTGTCATTTTCTGTCAGGTATTCACACTGTCATGATGTTCTGGTGGCAAAGGATTAGGGAACTTTCCGTTTTTAAACGTGGTCGAGTTGTTGAACTGCATAAGCAGGGTCTCTCGCAGCGTGCCATTGCACATCACATCTCATTGTGATGCAGGGTAATTTAACCAAATACCAGTGGGCCATATGTATATATCTGAGCCTATATATATAATTTTGACTCTGTGTAAATTCCAAAGTTAAAAAAATAAAATAAAATGTGCATCCAGTCGACTTTTTTAAGTCATTAAAGATGAGACCTGGTAAAAGAACAGTTCAAATAAATCATTAAAAGCCCCAAATTACCATGACATATCCCATGATGGTTGTAAACTTCTCACTCAAGCTGTATGTATGTGGATTTAAATGATCGGTTATTTTTGTATTTTCCCTACTTTACTCCTGTCCTGTATAACATCTCTTTTTCTTCCCCAGATTCAGGGTCTGAATTTAGTGACAGTGTATGGTGTAGACAGTCTATTGCATGGCCTTCTGCCAATTTACCAGTTAACCAAACCCTAACTTTGGAAGTGGGTAAAGTTGTGCTAGAAACTTTGTTTGTACACCAGAAACACCAAAATAGTGCTTGTTGTCCCTTTAAGTAGTCATACAATAGTTGTTTTCCAGGTTGCCCCAAGCTTAATCTTTGTGTAGAAATGTCATAGTTTTATTATCTGTAATGAAAACTGTTTGTTTGTAGCTTTTACAAAGTTCATAATTAAATCATTAGGCTAAACCATTGGTTAATGTTATTGCCCAGTCTAACAAAATACATGCATGCGTGCTTTTATATGTTGATTTCTGTCAGTGGGAGCTGAAGGATGAGCAGTGTCCATGTGTTCCCATGGTTTCTGTCTTGAGACAACAAGGCTGACACCACACACTTTGCAGTTTATCAGCCCATCGATTTCTAGTCAACATGAGCTGCTTGAAGTCAGAGCTTAGTAGTGTTGTTGCTTGATTCCGCACATACACACACACAGATCCCAGAGAGACCGAACTTGATCCCTGGCTCTACTGGCTTGTCAATCGTTTGTGGGATTGGCTTACAGATAATTGACAGTTGTTGGAGCTGATCCCAGTGCCAGGTAAAGAATGCTGGAAGAGCACGACAGGTGAGAGCTTGAGTGGGTGTGTAGTGTGAGTGTAAGTGAGGTCTTGGTACACTGCAGGGCTGTGTTATCTGATAAGAATCAATCGTAGAGGTTAAGAGTGTTTCCATGAATGAGTAAGAAGCACTCTTTAATCTATAGCATCGTCTTTTTGCTTGAAGAGCATCTGCACTGTTTGCCAAGAGCTTAAAGGAAGCATTTATACATTTCGGGAGTCATGCTGTTCCATGTTGTCATTAAGAATTAGACAAGAAAGGACTATCCTCCCCTAGGTTATCTGTGTAAACTGGATTTATAAAATATGTGTTGAGTTTAAGAGACCTATCAGCTGTTTTATGTATATGTGGTGTATTCAGCACTTTGAAAACTTGACTAAATGTCAACAAAATCTGAGTAAAAATCAGTAGCAGTTAGTGGCAAGCAAAGCAAACGAATTACTTAAAGGTTCCTGGGCAAACATCAGATATATTTTTACCATTTCCACCTCCACTCTTTTGTGGATTTTCTCTCCTTTTAAGTGGAGGAATACATACAGTATACTTTGTTTGAGTATTTCAGAACAAATGAGAGATGTAGTCCTTTTGTTGAAGAGAATGTTCATGAGAACAATTTCATATTTGTACTCAGCAATACACTGGTGGCAATTCTGAATTAGGTATTTAGGATCATTTAGTTTGACATCCAGGACCCAAAGATTTATTTATTAAATTTTTTATTCTATTTACTTTGTGCATCTTAAATAAAATGGATGGTAATATCACATCTCACACATTGGCTGCTGTTTTTTCTAGAGATGGACCGATCCGATATTACGTATCGGTCCGATACTGACCTAAATTACTGGATCGGATATCGGAAAGAAATAAAAAATTTTATCCGATCCGAAGTATCACAAAATCGCCTCACAAAATGCGCTACTTGGCGTAACCCAGCTCAGCACATTGGAGCAGTATGTGTCACGTGATAGAGCGGCTGTTGTCTGCGAGACATGTCGGTAGTCTGGTGGAGCATTTGGAGCCTCGCTACATGCTTCCAAACCGCGGTATTTCATCTTGGCGAAAACTATCCCAGAGAAGCAAAGTGTGTAAGTGCATTTCTGAATTTTTGCATACTATTCCCACGTTAAGCTTAACAACTGATATATGGAGCCACAGCTGGACTGGCCCTTGGAGTTCCATACTGAGGCGAAAAGGAAGTGATTTGTCCCGTACTTCAGCTAGAATGAAAAAAAGGCACAAAAAAAGGCAGGAGTTATCCTATCTTTGACGGACAGCTGCCTCTTCTTCTCTCATTCTCTCCCCCTCCCTCCCCTGTTGCAATCATGAAACTGATCAATGATCAGCTGATCGGCTTTTCTGTTGCAAGTCCCGTCTTACTTGTTTGTTTATCGCCCACTTTGCGCCAGAAAGAGGAGACCAGCAGATAAACAGCTGCACATTTAAGCTGTTGTTAGAATGTATTTAATATTACTTTCTAGTATCAGCTGATGTTTGCTGGAGCCACAGCTGTAAAGCTGCTGGTCATGATATTGGTTTGGATATGTGGTGAGAGGGAAACATGAAAATGAAACCAGGACATGTCCTTACTGAATCATCAGAGCTGAATAGGTGATGGAGAAACAGGTTTACCTTTTAGGTGACATGAATGAGTTGAAGTTATGAACTGTTTCTGAGAGACAAATAACACCAGGATCCTTTTCTATGTAGCTGACAGCTGGTAACTGTGCAGGGGCGGGTCTAGCAAAGTTTTGACAGGGGGCCAGGTTGGGCATTAACAGGGAAAAGGGGGGCACAAGAAAATACTTTTCTTTGTTACTTCATTTAAAATGACTAACTTTTGATAAATAATTATCTGAATCTTACAACCAAAGTGGTCATCTGATTAAATGTATAGAAATCCATTATTGTATATAGTAACTATTAAGTCTAATATACATCCTAGTAAGCTATAGTACTTTTTCCTTTGGGAAGGTACCATCTGTGCAGTCTGCAATTCTGTTGAAGAAAGATGTTGAATCTATTTAATTATTGTAGAAAAATAATTGATTTCTGTGCATTTGCTTTACACGTGCATTAAATTAAAGTTGATTATGTCGATTAAGCATTGTGAGGTGGAGGGTGGGGGGTGGTTTCCTAATATTTTTGCTGGGAGTTGGCAACCCTTTTAGTTAGGTTGTTTAATATTTCCGCTAAGTGCTTTTTAAGATACTAGAATAGGGAGGCTGGTGCAGCTTTAAGTTTATTAGATTGATCAGTATTGCTGAACTATGACATATTTTGGGTGCAGTGTATTTTTTGCATGCAAGTATAACAGAATAGCTTTAGTGTTTTGTTTTTTAACTTGAGTATGACATTATACAAAATCCAGCAACATATTTATAAAAAACTGTTTTATTGATCAAAGAATACACTATATCGGATTCATATTGGTATCGGCAGATATCCAAATTTATGATATCGGTATCGGACATAAAAAGCGGTATCGTGCAATCTCTAGTTTTTTCCCTCCACTCATGTTCAGGTTGTGTTGTAGAATAAAGGCACTCATGCCAAATATTGGAATTTAAGCTCATTAGAATTGTAAAAACTCTGTTTTTGCCATATATACAGTATGTTAATGTATGTTTGCAAGTTTCAGTAAGTTGTGGCACCTATTTCTAATTTTTATGTGAAAATATAAAGAAACAAGAAGCACTCCAAGAGCTCAAACCTCAGCTTGACCTCTGGTCAGTATTTAATTTGAAGGAAATAGTATTGGATTTTCTATATATTCTGTTTGTTTTTTTCTTTTTTGTGCCATGAAACACTTTGTGGCAGGCAGGGTTAGGACCAAGAACGCACGTGAGACAGGGCTGGGCCTGGGAATACAAGACTAGACTCTAGGGAGGACACAAGAAAGAACAGAGAGAGAGAAACAGACAATAAATACACAGAAGGTAATGAGGGAAAAGGAAACGGGTGGAAGCACAGTTGGGACTAATCACTGAAGATGAGACAAAGGAAGAAGGACTAAATACAATGCACAAGAGACAAGAGACTATCCATCCATCCATCCATCCATCCATCCATCCATCCATCCATCCATCCATCCATCCATCCATCCATCCATCCATCCATTCCCTTCCACTTATCCTAGTCAGGAGTGACCTGTCACAGGACGCGCAAGACTGGGACAGGCTGGACTCGAAAGAGAACTAACATCATCATCTAAAAAGGAACCAAGGACTAGAAGCAAAGATCACAAACTCAGAGGCACTAGGAAATAATATCACACTCAAAGAACTGGACATGAATAACCTAAGCTGCTTATATGATATTAAACTACAATATATTTCTAACAGGGTAGCTTATTTTTCATTATTATACTTGAAAGATATAACACATTATGGGGTCAACTTGACAGAAAAGCATACGTGAAAGTGAGGTCAGAGGTCAAATATGACATGATATTTAAAATTCCCATATATAATTCCCTAAATGTTGTCAGTATAAACAATGGCAATAAGAAAAATAGGTTTAAGTATATCTATGGCATTATTATCACATTATTATCACTTTGACCTTCAGATCAAGCCATTGACCTTGACGTAGAGGTCAAATGTGACATATTTCTATATGTTCACAACACACACCACAAGTTTTTTTTATTTTTATCAATTTTCCGCCAATAAAGGATTGATGTGACATTGAAAATGGAAGCCAGATTTTAATGACTCATTAACATGGCCTCTCTCTTACAAAGTTTTATCAGAATTCTCAAGCTGTTGTGTTTAGAGACAGACCGGCAGGCATGCACACACGCAAACGCTACCAAAAACACATTTCCGTGGCAGAAGTAAGACAGTACTGTTCATTGCAACGGTGAAATTAAATGTTCTTTCAGTCTGTTTGCAGCTGATTCATATCAAAGCTGCTTCTAACCTTGTTGCTAAAACTAAAGCAATGCGTGTTGTCTTGAGCAGTTTCTTGGAAATCGACGTCCAAAGTTCGAAAAGTAGCTTGACAGCACCGTGCTAAACATGTTAGGAACCACTCATGCTACTTTTGGAAGCCTTTTTGTTATTGATTGCTAGAAACTGTGCTTTCTAGCAATCCCTTACCAATTTCTTTCCTTCCTCCTACCCCATTGCTCAGCTATCTTCAAAGCAGCAGCATACATTAGTGTCGGTGTGTGAATGTTCCCTACTGCACTGGGACCTAATATTGTGTCTGTGCATGTTCGTCTCTGCGTGTATGTGTGTGCAACAAGTCTACAAGCACGCATGAATTTGTTTGTTTGTTTGTTTTAATAGTGTTTTAATACTCACAAAGAAATATAATAACTGTACTTACGGGAAGAACAAAACCTCCAATAACATCCTGGACGGTCTTTACGTCTACCTGTATGGAACATCCACCATCACTTCTATAACTGTAATGACTTGTCATTATAAACTGGTCAGTATATTTCAAAGTTTATCAGATCCAGCCAGGACTTGGTGGTTGGAGGAAAAGGTGGCAGGTATTCACTGCAGTTCAGTCAAACCTGAAAACACCAAAACATGATTACAGTAAGCCAGGCTTTATACCATTCCTATCATGTCTAACACATTGGCGCCTTGCCCGCCAGATGGCTTCTGGCCATGTCTCTTCATAGTGTGGAATACGTGTGTGTATCTCTATGTAATGGAAATTTGACAGTATATGTCAGAGCAGTGGCTCTCAAAGACCGACCTTTGATTGTGGTTAGTCATGCTTCTTTGCAGAACCCTCACAGAGTCTTTTGCTATCCTATTTTCAACTAGCCAGGTGCCAGTTCATGTACAAAATCATGAAGAGTGCAGAGCAAAGCATCCATCGGTGGCTGGCAGCTGCTACCTTGAATGGTCTCTGCTGTGAAACCAGAGGTGATGTGAGGGAGAGGAGTGAAAGAGTTAGGGGAGGGCTGTAAAGCAGTAGTACATCAAGGTTAAGTTGTGGGCGAAGCAATTCCTAAACTTCACATTACAAAGGGAGTCTTGATCTGCTACTTAAAAGTAGCAGTTAAAAGGTTTTTCAAAAGAATTCTCATTAATGCATTTAATGCAACAGTCTGTAGAAGCAGATGTAATGTTTTAGCTCCGATTAAGCCGAGCTGTGGCAAATTTCATGTAGTGGTTTCAACTAACCCGGTGTCGGAGCTGGTGCTGGTGGGAAACCAGTTCTACTGGGGTGTCTTTTGATTGCCAAAGGTCAACATGTTAGCCAAGCATGATCTCTTGTTAAACAGAGACAGTTAAAGATACTTTTCATGGGAATAAAATCCTGATGGTCATAATCTTCATGGTGTCTCTGCAAGTGAGAGCGTCTTTCATGCTGATGGAATCAGTAGTTCTTGAGCTTTCAGATCAGTAGTTTTGTGGTTGTGAGTGGGCTGTTGTCTGCTGCTTGGTGCCAGGAATCTTTGTTTTTTGTGTGTGGAAGTGTGACAGTCCACATTGTTGGAAAAGAGGGTTCATTATGACTGTTCTGGATTTATCCACAGTGTAGTTGTTTTTGATATATTAGTAGCTCAAGGTAATACATGTGGACTTATTCTGATCCTGAATTGAATAATCCTATCCTCGTATTCCACTTGAACCAGAGTAGGTGTATTTAAATAGTTTAGAGGTCAAGAGAGATTCACAGGGAAGTTATGTATCATGCCTGGCCAAAAAAGAGATGGATTCTGAGAAGAAGCTATTAAAGCTGTTTTACTTAGGCTGTTCCTATCAAGGGAAAATGCATTAATCTAAATATTGCAAAAGAATTGCCAGTGAAAACAAATTTAAATAAATGAGACTCTAATGAGTGTTTTTAGTATCACAGTTTGAGTAAATTGGGCGACATAACCAGCTCTTGAAGGTCTGATCTTGTTTTTGTGCCATTCTTGTCTGTAAACAGTCATAGTTTAACTCACAAATGACTCCAGTGAAAGCACGAGCTGCTAACGATGTGGACGTATTTCTCTATATGTACCTCCTGAACAGCTTCTAAATGAATGAAGTGTTATCTTCAAGCATGATATATAGCAGTCTTTATACAGGGAGGTCATTGAATACAGAAAATTTTGTTAAAATTTTGACTGTTGATTTTAAGTCAGACAAGGTCATTTCCAGGTCAAAGATTTCTCAAAATCCTTAACATTTCTTAGAATATAGTGGCGCTGGAGCAGATGATTTCAGAAAGTTGGACAAAGGTTCTTTGTTACTGTACGGTGGTATGGTAGAAGACTGTGATGGTACAAGCCTTATGAAACTTTTTCTGTCACTGTATAGAACCTGTGCTGTCTGTCTTTTCCCCCTGAACATTACCCTCATCTATTCATCTTCCTCTAATCTTCCCTCTTTCCCTCTCATTGTTCGTCTCCCTCCGTCTCACCCCCCCATCTCTCTTTTCTTCTTTCTCCTCCTTCAGTGACAGTAAACAGCCCCCCTGCTGCGTGTCTCCTATTACAGCCTCCATCCTGATTCCCCGCTTTCTTCCGTCCCTCCTCTTTTTTTCTGTCCCCTTTTCTCTCTAACCATCAGGCGCTCAGCCTAAAAGCTAAAGGCCCATTCTAGACTCTGGATAAAAAGATACAAGAGGTCCAGAACAATCAAAGAGCCTAAAGAGGAAAGTGATGACAACAGCAGTGATGATGATGAGGGTGAAAATAAAGGTGCTCGTGACAATGGCAGACACAATAACGGCAGATAGAAACCTATGATGACGATCTTTAACATGACAAATACGGGAATAATGTAAAGATTAGAGGTGATGATGACAGATTTAAGTAGTCTAGTTAAACTAAAGATAAGTATAGTCTTAGACTGAACGATGGGAGTAGTGTAACATGACCACAAGAAAAAATAAATTTTGACCTTGGGGATTATTCCTGAACCTTCAGTTAATATTGAGTAAGCTATAGTAAAGAGCTGACAGTATGGATTCCCATGAATTACCCCTACAAGGACTAGCCAGTTTAAAAAATGCATCCACAAACCATCTGTGGAGAAAAGTGGAAACCAGCTTTGGATGTGTCTGTCTTTGTGGCATCAATTTAAGCAGCTACCCTGCTTCTCTGTGCAGTTCAATTTGGTTGCCTCGTCATCTGGCTGTAACATTTAGATTAGGTGGCAGTAACTGTCTGCAAAGCCAGCCCTGCATCATTCTTCATGACGTCTAAATTGCTCTTCTGTAAACCAGCTCACCTAAAGTTATGTCACCATCATCAAAGTCTAGAAAAATTATTTATGCACTGCCTGTTAATTTTGCACTGACTCAGGCTCTATATTGGAAAATAAACTTAAATTCTCTGGCACAAAATAGCAGTTTACCTGAACCGAACCAACAATAATGTCATGCGGTTGAATCTTTACATGCTTTTTCTGCTGCTGCTTGAACTTGAACCGTAACACTACAGGATGAAGATAGCATTAAAACAATACCCCCCAAAAAAGTGCAGTTAAAAAACATTGTCCTGAGGATGATCTGACAGGCATCTTTGGAGCAAATTCACTTGCCTTATTTTGCCAACACATCACAAATGTGGCGCTTAGAGTGACACTTCTGGGCACTGAAGCTGCATGCTTGTTTTTCTATTTATTTTTAAAATGAGTGACAAATAAAAGAAACATTTTTGAAAGGTATTGTCGCATCAACACCTTCTATGATGTATTAAATTGCTTGGAAAATTGTACTGTGTATAACTCTGCTTGTATCTATGGCTGTGGAAAGCCTGTATATTTGTACTCTGAATGAAACGGGTTTAACTTCAAATATATTTCTCAACGAGGCCTTTAACTCTCAACAAGAGAGTTGATTTTAGTTTTAACAAATAATTATTTCAGATTTGAGGACTGCTACTTTTTTTTTTTTTTTTTTTTTTTACAAATGAAGGACACTGGCATAGGTACAGCAACTGCTCCAGTACAGCGACTGGGAGGAGGAGGTAATGTCTGAATAACGAAAATGTGAATGCAAGTTGTGGAAAAGATTTTTGGATGAAATCTTAATGTTTAGGAATGGCACAATAGAAGAACTTGGAATGTTTCAAGTATATAAGCATATAAACATAAATATAACTTCAAGTTTGTTTCTGAATGTGATTTACAGTGAAATGTGATTAAAACACCACTTTTGATCTAGCCATCTCTAAATTTCAAGATTGATGCATCTATGCTGCGATTTATATGAAACCCATGAATTGCAATACTCTTCTTCACTATAACAGTAACGATTCATAATAAAAAACATAGCTAAGGGAAGAAATCCCCTAAGAAATTTCCTATTAAGCGGTTCATAGACTACAATACGGTGGTTAGCACTGTTGTCTCACAGCAAGAAGGTCCTGAGTTCAATTCCACCATCAGGCCCAGTGGAGTTTGCATGCTCTCCCCGTGTTTGCGGGGGTTCTCCCCGGGTACTCCAGCTTCCTCCCACAGTCCAAATACATGCTCTTAGTGGGGATAGGTTAATTGGAAACTCTAAATTGCCCATAGGTGTGAATGTGAACACGAATGGATGTCTCTGTCTACGTGTTGGCCCTGCGACAGACTGGTGACCTGTCCAGGGTGTACCCCGCCTCTCTCCCTAAGACAGCTGGGATAGGCTCCAAGCCCCCCCGCGACTATGAAAAGGATAAGCAGAAGCGAATGGATGGACAGACTACAATATGACATCATTTGTCTACATGCTCAACAGCGCCTGTAGTCAAGCTCTTATTGGACAAACAGTGTATTTCAGATAATAATAGCCATTCATACTAAAAGCATGGCGTATGCCATAGATAAACACTATCATGGCTGTAAACATGGCTCTCCTGCCACCCAGCATTTCATTGGTCTTGAACATATAACTCTTCCAACCAGAGGGGACAATTTGTCTAACCTGTTTTCTCAGAGAGGGATATATTGGATTTCAGTGCTCAACATAACCTGCTGGTCTGAAAGATGATTCTACTTTCTTGAGGAAAATGCCGATCGGGCATAAAATTGTGACTACCTGCCTAATTTTGTGTTGTTCTCCCTTTTGCTGCCAAAAAGCCCTGACCCGTCGAGGTATGGACTCAGATGTGGTATCTGGCACCAAGATGTTAGCAACAGATCCTTAAAGTCCGTAGGCTGTGAGGTGGGGCCTCCGTGGATCGAACTTGTTTGTCCAGCACATCCCACAGATGCTCGATTGGATTAAGATGTGGAGACCCGTTGTTGTGCTCCTCAAACCACTCATGACTGGGGGTCTGGGGAGGGAGATGGGAAAAAAGACATACTTTGGAAGAGGGGCAGAAATTCATGTGATTATAAACACATGGAGAGTGAAAGGAGGTGAGGGAAGAAGAAAGGCTCAGTGCATCATGGGAAACCCCCAACTTCCAAACCAGCATTTACGATAGGATTCATTAGTAAACATGGTTTCTGTAACTTGCACAACTGTGAAGGCAACCTTAATGCTGAACAGAAGGCTTTTAGAGCAGAACAAACACATCCAAGTAATGTGTTTGTCATTGAAGTGCCTTCTTGATTTAAGCTAGATGACATCAAACCATATAATGCATGCATTTCCACTAATAACACCAGAAAATACACCAAAGGAGGCCCTGAACTGGTGAGCACCTGGAATCTCATGTAAAGCAAGGATAGGAAAATAGTTTCCCTTCAAATTTACAGCTTAATCTCCTCAGTTCCCAAATTAATAATTTTTTTTCATAAAATGGGGTATCCATAATTTCTGTCCCAATGTTTTTAATATGTTGCAAATGTAAAAAGAGCATATCTTTAAAAAAATAAAATAAAATCACAACTTCTTTTAATTTTATTTTATTTTTTTACATCTTTTGAACATTTTCTTAACTATTTTTTTGAAAATAGGATTGTAATTGCTCTGTAATTCAAGATGATAACAGCAGCTGTCCTCTACATCGGTAAGGAAGTGTAGTTTGATATATATATAAAAAAATCCCCACTGAAACGGCAGGAAATGGTAATAAGTGTTAAGGGTGCTGAATAATAATATAAAAAAACCACCCACTCTTTACTCTACATAAATGCTGACCAGTATGATGTTGATTAACAATTCATTTTGACGCATAATTATTTCAAAATAAAACAAGAAAACGCTCTCTGTGGGTGACAGTTTTTCATGTTTATAATAAGTTTGTTTGAGCCAAGTCATTAGCTCTAACAGCGTAGATTTGGATTTCAGCTTTTCAATATTACCTACTTTAAATTTACCCCATGCTACGTGTGTGCATGTGTGTGTGTACATCAAAATGTATCCAGTAGAAATGTAAAATGTGTGGCGTAGCTCCTCAGCAGGAAAAAAAGTCAGGAAAAATGACTCTTAATTCTCCTCATCTCACACTTTGTGGGGCTGGAGGACGTCCTGCGGGGCTTATGTGTGCGCATGCACTCACACACACACGGCCAGGTCAAAGCCCCGAAGCTTCTGTGGCAACTTGGAGGGCCAGAATAATGACTTCCATAATGTCTCCCTACAGCGAAGCAGAGTGAGAGAGAGTTGCTGAGGAAGAAAGTGAGAGAGAGGAGAGAGCACTTTCCTTTCCATGGCTGTAGGAGTCCTATTGTCGCTCGCCCTGCGGGAGCTTTTAGTCCTCGGCTCCAACTTATCGGCTGTCCAGCCATGTGGGGTTGGTGGCTAAGAGGGCGTGGGAGTGGGAGGGGGGGGGATTGCTACAGTAAAATGCCCTGGCCGTGCAGGGCTCAGAGGCTTTTTTTTTTTTTCTTTTTTGGTTGGTTTGAGTGTTGTGTGAGCAGAGAGGTCAGAACTACAGTCGATCAGCCTCCCTCCCTTTCTTTTCATCACCACCCGATTGATCTATTTTTCAGTTCTCTTGCTGTTGTGACTTTACTGCAGTTCAATATGTGATTTTTAATATCATAGACACCTGCCAATTGAGCATTGGGAAAGAGCATCGGTGGACACAAACACTGCTAGAAATGAAAGTATGTGAATTATGTGTTTTTTATGCCTTGGAAATAACAAGAGAGAGGAGACTTCCAGCACAAGGCCTATGCACAGCTGAGACACATCTTTATATGAGTAATTATATTACTGTGTCATATTGTTGGGATGTAATACTGCTCTCACTGTCTTGATATTTATATCTCTTAACTATACAGTTTTGCATTAAATCATAGTTTTAGGTTAATGTAACACCTGCTGTTATTGCCATAAAAAGATAAAGATCCAGATTGTGCTCATCTCGCTTTTTAACCTAACCATATGTACAGAGGCTTAATAATTGATTCTGGGTACTGCATAGTGACTTTACTAAACTTTAACAGGCATAAATGGAGTGCAGAATTAAAACTAGAGAATGCTGAGACCTCCCAAAGCTACAACGTTTTTTGTGTCGGTGTTCTTTGTGGGCAGAGGTGAACTGAAGGGTGTATTATGGAGGTGACATTAATGGATTAGCGAGCTATGTTGAGCTTAAAGTCAGAGTTTTCTGTCATGAAAGCGTCTCTCTTTTTACCAGCTGAAAGTGCTGCGTTTTCACGGATTCTTTGATTTACAGTATGTTTTAAGTATAATATAGATCAGGGGTGTCAAACTCAATTGCACAGGGGGCCAAACCTCATGGTACACTTTAGGTCGCGGGTCAAACTAGATAAACGTTTATTGAACACACTAAAACAATGTTTTTGTAAACATAAATATGAATAAAAAGAGACAGGAATATAAATCCAGAATAAATAAACTTAAAAAAAAATAAACTTTAACTTTAAATATTTTGCTCTCCATAAAAATATATCCTGTCAAAATTATGCAAGTTAGAAATATGAACATGCTGCCAAAACCCCAGAAAAAATAAATGAAAACATACACATGGTTGGAGCTGTAGACGGAGCTGGGTTGTTGCTTTAGGAATGGAACTAATACACTCTGCGGGCCATTCAGTGTCGTACTTTGCCTTGCGTGTCCCATTACAATGCAGCTCCATCTGAATCAGTTTCCACGTCGACTGTAAATGGGTTGTGAAGCAGCTCGAAATTCTCATTTTGTGCTTCAAAGTCACCAACTCAGTGCGCTCAGTTTATCAGCAAAGTGCGCGTTTGGGAACACTGTTGCACTGACTTGGTTCAACATTACTTGGCAACAGGGAAAGCGAGGCAAGTTGCACTGGTGCATTTGTGACAGCTTCACTTGAAATGACTTCACCGCATCGTCCATGAACTGACAGATTTCCTTGCTGAGCTCAAAAACTCTATTGAGCACTTTTCCCCAACTCAGCCAACGGACCTCTGTATGATAAGGAATGTCGGCAAACTCTGAATCTATTTCCCACATAAAAGACTGAAATTGACAGTGATTTAAACCTTTAGCTCAGATAAAATGTACGGTTTACGTCACGGTGATCATTACATGCTCACTTTTAAGGACTTTACCACACAACCTTTCCTGGTGTGTGATGCATGCTGTTAACTCACCGGTACAGTTCTCTTGCATCTTTACTCGCATCCTGCCGACTAGTCCACTTTTTTCACCACACAACAGCGCTCCATCTGTTGTAAGTCCAACAAGTTTGTCCCAGGGCAGTTTCATGTCGATTGCACTTTGACATACGTTTCTCCTCAGGCTCACATTTGCCAAAATCTGCGTTTTGTCTGGACACAAGACATCGCACAGCTTCATCATGCAGCTCTTCAGAGCGGTACTGGGCTGATTTGGCTCCTCTGCTACAATAAAACTTGCTTTCACAACAGCTTCACTTTGTGATTTTGCTCTGGTGAAAAACATCTGCTGAAATGTCAGATTTTTCTTTAGCTCTTCTACTTTTTGTATGTTCTGCTCTGCATTTAGGTTTTTCAGCTTATCGTGATGTTTGTCTGGTAATGCGGTCTTAAATAAAATTCCTTAATCACAGCCACATTAGTTCCACTAATAAGACACACGGTTTACCGGCAATGTTTGTAAACATATATTCAGCCTCCCACCGGAGCTGAAAGGCTCTGTTTTCAGAATCAACTTTTCTCTTGGCCATTGTGGGGGCTAGCTTCGCAATAACAGAAGTTTGACTTGATTGACCGGTGTTGTGCCAAAAAGTGATTGTCTGCCAAAAAGTGATTTCCGGTATTTGCCAAAAACTGATTGCTCGTATTTAAACTGCTATAAGTAACTTGTTGGGCTATAATATGTGAAACATATGTCAAATGCATCCCTCATGGATGACATAAAGTCATCTTGAGCCACAAACAACATTCGTGTAACAAGGTAGAAGCCGCAATCAGTTTTTGGCAGTGACTTTTATATAACCTTTATTTAAACAGTTAAAAAAAAATCTCATTAACATTAAAAATGTCTTTTGTAAGAGTAAGTTGGCCAAGAGGACAGCAGCAATGGCAGCAAATATTACAATATTTCTGTAAAAATATTTTAAGTGGGGATAAAGGACCGGATTGGTTATAATGTAAGTACAATAGCAGAGAGTTGTAAAGATACTTGAAAAACAGATATTGTTTTAATTCTCTATATAACCCCTTTGTAAACCCTGTTCACCGAAGTCTATTTACGAACATACGTAAAGATATTACACATAAAAAATACACAGAAACATTGGAAATCAATTTTTGGCAGACAATCACTTTTTGGCACAACACCGGGAATGTTCCCAGCTAGCCTAGCGTTTGGCAAGGAGGCGCTGCATTATGGGATCTGTAGTTTGTGTGTTACTAGCGCCTCATATCGCATAACAATAATAATAAATCTATATAAAATGATCTCGCGGGCCAGATATAAATGTCGGCCGGTCCAGATGTGGCCCGCGGGCCTTGAGTTTGACACATGTGTTATAGATAAACTGTCAATAGATGATAAACTAATAAGAACATATCAGCATTGCTCCTTTTAGTTTATTGTTCTTAACCACATTATTGGTTTGATAAAGATTTCATATAAAGCAAGACTTTAAAACCTTTCCTGAAATTAAATGCACAGAACCAGAGCTTTTACAACAATTGATCTTATTTGACAGAGACTTTTGTTTTGTCCTGCTATTTCTGAAAATTTAGTAGGAAACGTGTTCTTCTTCATCTTTTTATCATCATTAATGATTTTGGTGGTTTTTCTCTGACTAGAACTTGTTTTTATGGGAAAAAAATCCTCTATTTAAAAAAAAGCGTCAAAATTTGCAAAACCTGGAGTTTATATAAACCCAAAATAAACACACTATTCCCCTAGTATTTGTGTTCATAATGAAAGTATATGACAACTTAGTAATATTTCGCTTACTGATACCTATTACAGTGCCTCAACAACAAACAAGCTCCTCTTTTCAGTACCAGCAGTTCCCCTTTAAGGTAGTTTACAGAGAAGGGCTGTAAGTAAACACTGTTCTCATTGGTTGGGTGTAAGCATTCAGCTGTGCAAGCATGAGAAGCTTTCATGCAGTGTGTGTGTGTGTGTGCATCTGATTAGATGATTATTTCTCGACAAGATAAGCGGGTGAAATGGAGACTCTGTTGACCGCCATTCAGGTAATCAAACACACACACACACACACACACACACACACACACACACACACACACACACACACACACACACACACACACACACACACACACACACACACACACACACACACACACATAATTCATGCCACGTCATGCCAGATTGCATTACCTGTCCCTTTTCATAGACACATAATGAGATCATGGAAACCTTAAACGGTTGGTTCGGACAAGAAAGAAAGATGGAAATTAAAAAATATATTAAAAGAAAAAGAAGAGAGGTCAAATCACAGAGCATAGATGAAAAGTTTAAGATATCTAAAGTTTCAAGATTTAAAAAAAAAAAGAATGAATAAAATGCTCTTAAATTGCTGAATTATCCTAATGAGATAATTTTGAAATATCTAACACTTCATTAATGTTAAAAATTCACTAACTTTGTTGTTAATCTGTTTGCAGTTCTGTTTATTTAATAGGATGGAGAGAAAGTGATAAGTAAATATGAATAGAGTGAGATGGAGATAAACAGAGAGGGAAATCTGGCTGCCTGTCGGCTCAGTTCACTGTGTCAATTTGTCCAAACAGAGGAAACTCAGGTTGCATTGCAGGGCCAGGTAACATGAGCTCTGACAGACAACACCTATGCAACATTGATCCCGCTGCTTTACAAGCAAACGCTTGCAAATACAGTAAATGTATAGTGTGGCTGGTTTTCATGCCAGTCTAAAGATGATAGATTTCATAGAAATCACTAAAATCTATAACTGGTATTGACTTTAAAGAAAAGAAGAAGAGAAGGTCAGATGTTTGAAAATATTAAACTTTATTAGACAGCTGGAAAAAAGCCTTTGGACTTCAAAAAACAGGAAAACATCAACATTATTATTATTTTACTGCTTTTAACTCCCCCCCCCCCCCCCCCCCCCCCCCCCCCCCCCATGCACTTGTCATAATTGGTTGGTCCATTAGTTGGCTTGCCACAGTGCTGCTAAGTGCGACAACAACAAAGTTTAAAAAAAGACTTTGAATAGCAGGATATGTAGCTCCTGATGTAGAAGTACAGTAGGGTTAAATGTGGGTACAAATTGGGCAGCCTGTTCTACCTCAGCCTCTTACCTAAGAAACTTTACGGCACTGGAGAGATGCTGTATTTCTCTGTCTGTGTGGAAATTTGATGTTTTCATATCACAGGTGGTGATCAGAGGGACTGAAATGTGAGTCTTACAGGTAAAACATGAGACCTGACATGTACATTAGGCTATTATAGGAGTTTAGTGGGTGGCAGCTGTTCTGCTTAATGTGCAGGACTTACTGTAGAGCGAGTGGTTCAGGGACCATGACTTCTTATTCTCAGTAGGGATGCACTGACTCAACTTTTTTCCAGCTCACAGTTGTTATTTATTAGTAAAATAATAAATGACAAACAGCCCTAAATCGAATAAAATACATAATCTCAGCAATTTTTAAACATGTGCAAACATACATGGAAATACAGAATATAAAGGCAAAACAATTCTGACAAGCTTGAAAGTCAATATCTGCCAAGACCACCTTTATTCTTCAGCACAGTCTGAACTCTCTTAGGCAGCTTTCTTGTCATGTCTTTAAGTAGTCTTAAAGGAATAGTTCTCCAGGGTTCTTGAAGGACATTCAAAGCTCTTCTTTGGATGTTTTGTTCTGTTCTCTGTCAACATGATCCCACACTGCTTTCAATAATGTTGAAGTCCGGGCTGTGGGGAGGCCAATCCATGACTGATAATGTTTCATTGTCTGTTTTTTCTATCCAGGTTTGCTTTTGATCATCGTCATGCTGAAGATGCGTTTCCAGATGATATTGCATAAAACCTGATGTTACTTTTCTGAATTTTAACCAAAAATGTCAAATTTTAATTCCTCACTGCATAACACCTGCTGTCATTTTGTACAATTTGGGATGACTTGCCTTTTATCCCTTTTCCCTTCTTTATGAATGGAGTGTGCAGGATACACCGATATCTGCTCCTGTGTGCAAGGAGGAACAGGATGAGAGAGCATCCTGACGGGAAACATCTTAACCTGGTTCGGAAACAGCACCATGCAGGACAGATGAGCTCTACAGAGGGTTGTGCGATCAGCTGAGCGCACCATCCGCTCCGAGCTCCCTGACCTGCACTCAATCTACAGCAGGCGGTGCTGGACCAAGGCCAGGAAGATGGTGAAGGACCTCAGCCATCCCAACAACAGACTGTTCTCTCTGTTGAGGTCAGGAAAGCGATTCCGCTCCCTGAAGACCAACACAGAGAGACTGAGGAGGAGCTTCTTCCCGCAGGCGATACGGTCTCTCAATCACACCACCACACAGTACTGACCCACACATATAGTTCTTACACACACACTGGACATTCTGGACATTGTTTTCACTTCATCACTTAAATCACTTTAAGCATATTTGCACTGCACAAGACATAATGTGGATTGCACAACACTGGACATTGTATTCTTCATTTCCAGTTAATACTTGTACAGCTGCTGTTATTGTGTATATATTTATTTATATTTCTTCATACATTCTTATATAGTTCTATATTGTGTATTTTGTTGTACAGTTATTTTATTTTCAACTTTAATTTATATATTTTATCTTATTCTTTCCCAGTTAAATTTACCCTTCATTCTAATTTGTGTTGTACAGTTATTTCCTTTTTAACCTTAATTTATATTTTATTCCTTGCTAGTAAAATTTACCCTTTTTAATTTTTCATATTTATTTCCCTTTTTAATTTTTCATATTTATTTCCTATCTTATTCATAGCCTTTTCCTTTTTTTGTTTTCTTTAGGTCACGAGCAGTTGTCCAAGCATTTCACTGCATATCGTACTGTGTATGACTGTGTACGTGACAAATAAAATTTGAATTTGATTTGAATTTGATTTGAGCATCGCCAGAGCTACAACATGACTACCAGCAGGACACTGGTGTGAATGTCTCTGACCAAACAATCAGAAACACTTTATGAGGGTGGTCTGAGAGCCCGGTGTCTTCTAGTGGGCCCTGTGCTCACTGGCTGGCATTGGCATTTGGCATCAAATACCAGAATTGGCACGTCACATTCTGGCACCCTGTGTTTTTCACAGATGAGAGCAGGTTCACCCTTAGCACATGTGACATAAAGAATAATTTGCTGCCTGTAACATCAGTGAGCATGACTAGTTTGGTGGTGATGATCTGGGGAAGCACATCCATAGAGTGATGGACAGACCTCTATAGCCTAGGCAATAGCACCATGGCTGCCATCAAACATCAGGATGAAATCTTTGGACAGTTGTCACACGCAACGCTGGTGCAGTGGGTCCTGGGTTCCTTCTGGTATACAGCAATGCCTGGACACATGTTGTGGTATGTGGACAGTTCATGGAGGGTGAAAAAACTGATACCACTTACTGGCCACCACGCTCACCTGACCTAAATCCAACAGAACACTTCTGGGACATTACGTTTTCATTCATCTGATGCCACAAGGTTGCACCTCAGCCTGTCCAGGATCTCAGTGATGCCCAGCTCCAGATCTGGGGGCAGATCCTCCGGGACACCATCCATCATCTCATTAGGAACACCATTTGGACTAGCCAGCCACATCATTTTAAGTCTTTGAATTCAGCCCTCTGTAGGTTGATTATTTTCATTTCATTTATGTTTCAGCATGATATTTTTTCCCATTGAGATCTGAGTATTCCATTCATTTTTTTTTTTACATTGTATTCCTTGCTGTCCTTAGATAGCAGCATCAGATCAGAAAACACTTTACGGTAACAAACATTTTGTCGTGTCATTTGGAGGCGTTTTTTTCGTTGTTGTTTTATTAAAATTGGTACAGGCAGTAACAGCTATCGCAGCAAAAAACGTGATTGAGCGGAGATCTTGGAAGTGCAGTGCATAAGCACCTCACCACAAATAACCCACGATCTTGAAGATTAGCGGTTTCATCTGCCTGCGTGTCTTTAATCTCAGTGTCGTGTTAAACCGGGATGCCAAACCTGGCAGACGGCTCCTCTGATGGATTTCAGACATCACAGCAGTGGAGACAAGGTGGCTTCCTGGACACATTTCTGCAGCTGCCTGCACGCTTCATTATGCGGCTTATTCTCCTCATATTGCCCTCGGTTAACATGCTGATGCAACAGTCAGCAAGCTCACTCTTTCACTCCTCTTCCCTCCTCTCTCTACTCTGTCCTTTCTTCTTTCTCAGTGACCTCCTTCCATGTTGCCTCCTTTCTTTCATCTCTCCTTCCTCCTTTTTACATTCTCACCATTTGTTATTTCTTTTCCTTACTCCAAATTTTTGTTATTTTTTCACCATTAAAAATCATGGCGTTTCTACAACTATTCAGTAGCTCTATATTTTTTCATCTTTCCATCTTTTTGCTCTCGTCTGCTTTCCTTTCTTGTCTGTTATCCATGTGTAACTTCATTTTCTTATCACATTGCCCCTCCCTCTTTATTTCCTGTCTTTAACGTCTTCCCTTCTTTAAAAAAAGTTTTTCTAGTCTTTTAAATTTGTTTATTTTATCACAGTCCTTCCTTCCTTCTCTTCTCCGTATTCTTCCTTTAATTCTTCCCCTCATTTCTGACTCTCTCTCTCTTTTCCTTCATACTTTTTTTTCCTGTTGGAATGTGTGATGAGCCTCCAGCTAATCCCATCCCTAAAGCACCTTAGCAACGCTCGCTAAGGGAATTTGAAGGGAGCTACACAAAAAAAAAAAAAAAAAAAATCACATATATACACACAGACATGCACAAAGCCCAGTGAGCAGCCCCCTATTGGCAGCAAGTGGATCCGGGGATGCACTAATACATCTTCAAATGTGCTTTTTAAAGCGTTTGGAAAAGCTCTGTCGTTAGGCGATAACTCCCCACCGGTTAAAGGATGGATGCTCCCGTTGTGTTTCAGCACTGCTTTTCCCTCCCTCTGTTTTTTCTCATCCTTCCACATCCCTCACCATCACCCCCCCTCCCCCAATTCTTCTTCTCATCTCCACCGACCAAGTTGTCTACTTTAAAGACAAAAAAAAAACAAGAAAAAGTTTGTGTCTAAACAAGAGCCACGTTGTCTAAAGTTTCTTCATGAGGATGTTTGACACGACTGTAGAGTCGGCGGGCCGTTCTATGTCTTGCTTTTGTTCTTCCTATTAGTTTATTCTTGCGTTTTAAATATTCAAAAGATGTACCAGCTGTCATAAGGTGCAGGTTAAATGATTACGTGAAACTGGTCGCCGGTAATGACAAACCCACAAAAAACCAACTCCCCTCAGCTCTGTGGAGCAGCAGTTGGTTTATTCATCTGCAATCAGCAGACGTGGAGTCACAGTCAACATTTCTAAGCATTTAGAAGCTAAAGTGCCAAATGAATGAATAATAGATTAGCCTGAAATATCACTTTAACTCCATCAGCTTTCACTGTTGTGTGCACAACTTGTTCTACCGGCCCTGTGTTGCTTCGAAATATTTATTCCACGAAAACGGTGTGATATAATGAGGTTATGCAAGAAGCTTCCTGCGCCTTCCCTTTATGTACAAGGTGTTCTTTGGTGTCGGCGCCCTGACACACCAGATGTGGCAATAACAGAATCAGTCACAAGTTTAACAGCTTCCCAATTTTTTGCGTGTTGGTTAGATTTAAGAGTTTGGTCTGGGGTAAAGTGCACAACATGAAGAATGCTGCAGTGTTCACATACTTTGTGTGTATCCACAAAGTTTAGATCAAGGTTGAATAATCCCTCATCAGCACTGCAGTATTTTCTTGCCGGTTTTTGTATTTTGCTCATTCACATCTTAATAAACATGATTTATTTTTACTGATCAGACATGATATAAATAGGGAGTAGGTTAAGATATTTTTAAAATCAACATAGAACTTTTCTCCATTGTTATCACGGTTTGTTTCGAGTCTGCCAATTTACATCATGTCAGCTCTATAAATATTCTGAAGGTGCTGTTTTCCAAGATGGACTTGGACAGTAGATGTACAGGTATAATTTCTGTTTACTGTACTGTGCAAAACTCTTGAGCTGTTGAACTCTTTCGTGTGATTTCTTCAGGAATAGTTCTCCAGGTTTGTTGAAGGACATTCAAAGCTCTGCTTTGGATGTTTCTGCCTTTTGTTCTGTTCTTTCTCAACATGATCCCACACTGCTTCAATAATGTTGAGGTCCAGCTCTGGGGAGGCCAATCCATGACTGATAGTGCTCCACTGTGTATTTTTCTATCCAGATTTTACTGCACTGGCAGTGTGTTTGGGATCATTGTCATGCTGAATGAAAATGAAACTGTTGTCAGTCAGCTGCTTCCCACATGGTATTGCATGATGGATTCCTTTACTTTTGACAAGCTCCCCGACACCACTGGCTGAAATTCTGCCCCATACTGTAAGAGAGCCTCCACATTTTACAGAGGCCTGCAGACACTCTCTCCTGACATCCTTTGCACATATCGATAATTGATTTGATTTAATTTGATTTGAATCAGAAACTTCACATTTGGATGAATCTTTCCGGTTGCCACTAATTTTCAGTCCAGCACTTGTGTAACTTGGCATTCCTCAGCCTTTTCTGCCTGTTTCTCCTTTCTGATCTGGAGGGCCAACAAAGTTCCTTGTGATACAAAATAAAGTGGCTTCTTTGCTTTCAGTTTTCTGTTATTTGTACACACATCACTGGTTCATTCTTTACCTTAGGTGCCTTTTTTATACCTAACATAGGTCAGTGTTAAATGGCTTAACAAACAAAAACATTCCTCTGAAAATGATCAGATACAAGGACTGGACTTGCAATCCTTGCACCTCTCTGCATTGAAGCATACTTGTTATTAATCTCTGGCTCTCTTCCACAGCTTGTCTTTTGTCCTGCCTTCCTTCTCTCATCCCCAGCTGGTCACGGCAGATGGCCGCCCCTCCCTGAGCCTGGTTCTGCCAGAGGTTTCTTCCTGTTAAAAGTGTGTTTTTCCTTCCCACTGTCGCCAAAGTGCTTGCTCATAGGGGGTCATATGATTGTTGGGTTTTTCTCTGTATATTATTTGTATTCATACTGTGCATACTTCCCAGACTTACCTCAGTTCATAGGTCAGTTCAAGTGTACACGTCATAAAGAAACATCATGTATAGTAGAAACTGAGGAATCAGCTTTTCTTGTTTAGCACAGGGCTGGACAGAGGTAGGCACTGTGCTATAAATATGGTTTTACCTTCTAAATTCAGTGTATTTTCATGTACATTCAAACCTGAAGCAAAGAAGCCAGGTTAAACTGAAAATATGCTATGTTCAAATTTGGTCTAATCACAGTAAACAGATTAAGCTATATAGGTGATACGATTAGAGTGTGTGTGTGTGTGTTTGCACACGCTCGGATTCTGAGGCTATAATGAGAATCTGTAAATACCCTCAAACTGAATCCCTCTCCATGTTTAATCTGAGTCCATAACTACTGGCTGCCAACACAGATCATCCATGCACTCACACAAACATACATATAAACACACACCTACACACACACACACACATGCACGCTTACAATCGCAGCAAAGACAACAATATCAATATTCAATATGCAACATCCACAAATGACACAAACAGGAAAACCATGTATAGATGACACCACATATTCTGACAGATTATTCTCTCACTCACACACACACACACACACACACACACACACACACACACACACACACACACACACACACACACACACACACACACTAGAAGGCCTACATAAGTGGATCAGGGAGGTGGGTGTGTGTAGGAAACTTCAGCCAGGCTATCGCTAACAAGCATGCTCCCCTCTCTTTCCCTGTCTCTCTCTCACTCTTTATACAGCAAATCCCTCCACTCCACGCCAGAGATTAGCATATTGTTTTGCCCTAATGCACACACACACACACACACACACACACACACACACACACACACACACACACACACACACACACACACACATGCACGCACTCTCTGCTACTGATTATGAACATGTAGCGTTGCATTGCCCCAGATGCATGGACACTGGAGGGAAATGTTCACTCACATTATCACGAATTAAAAGTTAGAATTAAAAAAGTCGTTCCTCAACCATAACAGAAGGGGACCGTAACATTTTTCCCCTCTTTGGAGACTTTTTAGTAAGCGACATCACACACTGCTGGGTAGATAAACAGTAGGGTGTTTTTTACTTAATCTTTCTGAGCAGAGACACTCTCTAATGGCACTAAGAACTGCAAAGTAAACAGCTTTAATAAAACAGCTAATATTAAAAACAAACAAACAAAAAATGCATTATATCCTTTAATTTGGCAATAATGATCATTTTACAGTTTGGGTCTTATTTTGATTGTGTTAGTAAGCATCCCTGTCACCTATAATAAGGTTGTAATTACAAAGTTGAAGTTGCAGATACGTGAGAAACATGTGAAATATTACTGTGTAGATTTCATTCACCTGTGAGTTTGACCTTCAGAGTAATTGGTTTTGATGACCCAGGCTCCACTGTTTCTTTAGACTTCTTTCATCCCTGTTGTGTTAACATAACTGTTGGTCTGAACTATGAGCTGAGCTGTAATAAACTGGAACATTGTTTAAAGTGACCGTGAATCAGATGTTAGCGTTAGTTGAGATTGGAAATGCGACAAACTGCAAACTAATGGTAAAGTGCGTCTTCTCATCATTAGCCAGGTTGGCTACTTAATATATAGGTTCACGGGCTGGTGTCTTCCAAAATATTTCACAGAACAAGCCTTTATTCTGTCTGATGGCCACCAGATGGTGATAGCTGTGGTTGTAAAAGTACTTCCGGTCCTATGGAAGTCTACAGGAAAACAGCTTTGTGACTGGATAAACACTTTCCTGCTGAGTTTAAGGACTCAGTCACTCGCTTTAGATCATATTGAATTAAATAAGTTTATTTTGTAAATGTTCGTGATACCACGTTGGAAAATGGAGCACTTTCTGTCAGAGGTGGGACCAAGTCATTGTTTTGCAAGTCTCAAGTAAGTCTCAAGTCTTTATCCTCAAGTCTCAAGTCAAGTCTCAAGTAATGTCAGGCAAGTCAGAGTCGAGTCTCAAGTCACTGGTGTAAAAGTCCGAGTCAAGTCACAAGTCTGAAATTTTGAATTTCAAGTCCTTTCGAGTCTTTAAAAAAAAAACGAAAAAAAGCATGTTGCAGTTATGCTAAATGTAAATATTAGACCATGTAATTTTAAAATCTGTGTTTTTCTCAACACATGACAAAATAGTGAACTTAGAAAATATACACAAATTGTGAAATTGCACCTCTTTAAAATGCAGCTCAATTAAACCTAGCTCCAAGAATAATTTTCACCGACAGTTCTGAGATAAGCTGCATGTTATTCTTGGATGCGGTTGTAGGACTGGCTTTAAAATCGCATGACAAAAATATCATACACATTAAAAAAAAACTGTATCACCAACGTAGCCTGGAAAACATTTGCTCGTTAGATGAAGTCAGCTATCTCATCGTAGCATATTTATATGCATATTTATAATTATAGCTTCTTGGAGTGAGTGGCTGTAGCTCAGGTGGCAGAGCAGGTCAGCCACTAATCAGAAGGTCGGTGGTTTGATCCCAGGCTGCATCCTGGCTGCATGCCAAATATCCTTGGGCAAGATACTAACCCCGTGTTTGCTTACTGGTGGTGGTCAGAGGGCCCGGTGGCGCCTGTGTCCGGCAGCCTCGCCTCTGTCAGTGCGCCCCAGGGCAGCTGTGGCTACAATGTAGCTTGCTATCGCCAGTGTGTGAATGTGTGTGTGAATGGGTGAATGACTGAATGTAGTGTAAAGCGCTTTGGGGTCCTATGGACTAGAAAAGCGCTATACAAATGCAGGCCATTTATACACTCATGAAGTTTAGTAACTTCCGGTCACTGCAACAAGCCCAGGTACAGTTTACCGACGGATGGGTACAGGACCTTGAAATGCACCGTGTAGAAAGTAAAGACCATCGTACGTATCATAAGTTTACCAGTCTCACAAATCGTCATCATAAATACACATTCCTTAACCGTTTATTAATAGTACCTTTGAGCTCAATGGTAATTAATTAGCAGTGGAAATAATTTCTGGTAGCATCACAGAAATGTAGCAGTGACAATAATATTGTATGCTGTAATCGTACTGGGCAATTAGTGATACAAAACAACTGTTTTATCCTGTGAATAAAAGTATATGTTTTTGTCAATGTACCATAATAACAGAAGCGAAACGCAATATTGTGTCAGGACAATTCACTATTTATGCACAATAAACAAAGGAGCATAGGGCGACAATTTCTGTTCAGCGCCAGACTTGCTTGTAACCTATATCACCAATTATGTTATGAAAATGACGTATTAACTACAACAGCAGACTGACCTTTGTGTAAATGCTTGGAGCAGACTAACCTGTGAGCTGGAGTGTTCTGGGACGTTATATTTGGTCTTTGAATGGCTGCAATCCAGTCGCCTCTTTGTTACTTCGGAAACATGGCTCGAACAATTTCTCTTCAACGACGTAATCCGATAACAACTGATCTCTTTACTCGTCGGCTTCCCGTGGCTGTCATGCGACCGGCTATTGCAGTTAATAATACAACGGCTTCTTGACATTTTTGTGTTTCTTTTTATCGCTGTATAACTGATTTTAATTGAAAGCCTGCGTGCGCTAGTACCGCTTGCCACGAGTTCCCAGAATCCTTTGCGGTTCTACCCGTGAATGATGTCACATTTTCAATCTCTATATAATATGCATGTTAAATTTTATATTTGGGGTAAAATATCAAGTCTTTTCAAGTAAACCGGTTCAAGTCCAATTCAAGTCCCAAGTCATTGGTGTAAAAGTCCAAGTCAAGTCACAAGTCTTAGAACATTTTTTCAAGTCAAGTCTAAAGTCATAAAATTAATGACTCGAGTCTGACTCGAGTCCAAGTCATGTGACTCAAGTCCACACCTCTGCTTTCTGTGGAATAAAATCACACGCTCATTGGCTAACAAGCCATTCTTTTTTTCCCATCAACCTTTTTTTGAAAGATGGGGATGGTGGAAACTTATGTTGAGGCTTCAAAACAAGACTTCAAAAACCAATAGATGACATCATGGTAGCTAACGTGTTGTGTACTGTTTATCCCACAGTTGTGCCATTTCAACTGTATAAGAAAAACACAGTTGGCAATGAAAGTACTGTATTTGAGATGGATGAGTCATAATTGAGTTGCAAAAGTCAAAATGCAAATAATGCTATCGCTCTTTTCAGACCAAAGAAGGAAATCCTTCAAATTGAACAAAGCACCTGAAAGACTTGAGCTGTTCAAAGACAGTCAATGAGTCATAATTCAATATTCAACAACATCCAAAGTGTTATCCTTCTGAAATGCACGTAGCCATTATATTTGGGAGACCTTTGTTCCTCTGGTTAAATGCTTCCAGTGGGTAATCTTCTAACAATCTGTGTCCCATCACTAAAATAGAACGTTAACATTTTAAATAAATGGTCTGCTGTCAGCAGTGATATAAAAACACTTTTTCATAAGGAATTTCATAAGGAATTAGGATTACGTTTGAGTACATGGGACAATCAATTTTCAAAAATCGTGTCATTCTGCTGGTACTGATGACTAGATTTTTGAGATTGTGACATCCCTAATGTCACTACTGATCTAAAGTCCACTAAAAAGTCAAAGTCTTTAGGATGTTTCAGCTGTACACATGCTGAAAAAAAGATCAAATCATTCATAGCATGTGCAGAGTGGCAGCATTTAACTGAAGAACTAATGCAGTTTGGATGCAGTGAGTCTTGGTGCTCTGCCTCTTTTCCCTCTCGTTAGTGCACACACACACACACACACACACACACACACACACACACACACACACACACACACACACACACACACACACACACACACTGCTCTGATAGACAGCCTAAGTAGTGTGACTAATGGCTCTCTGCCCTGTGTCTTACCTTGGCTACTGTGGGTCACCATGTTATAATGAGTGCATGAACTGCCTGTAGAGGCTGCACAATCACTTACACGCATATGTACGCACACTCCTTCTATTCACAGTCCAGTTTGGGGAGGTGACTTATTTAGGCCTTTTTAGGGGAAAAAAGAGCATTGTGCTCTGGTGTGTTAGTCTATAAATCACACGTTTTATATTACTTTAAAGTGTTCACAACACTGATAAAATATGTGCATTTTGTTAATTTCAGGTAGATAATGGTTCCCGTTTTTTCCCCCAATAAGGTTGTGTTTGGCCATCCTCTGTACTGTTGTAGTTCCTGTAACTGCATCACCGTGCATTGTAACAGTTAGGGTTTCTAGCACAACTCCACTTACTTGGAAGGATATGTGACATTATGATTGATTTGTACATAACTGGGCATGAATAACTTATTATATTATATTATGCTACAGCATATTTCTAATTAGGTAGCTCACTCTTTTTCTCTTGATCATACTTTCTTTAACGATATAACACAAGATGTTTACAGACAGAATGACATGCACACAGTCAAATGCTACCCAAATCATAACCCCTCAGTGGACGAAACTAGAGCTGAATACACGACACATTCAGACATATGGTGACACTTGCCAAGTAATGTAAGATAATCATTACTAGCACGCAGTACTCTTGAGTCAGAACCACGCCCATCTTCAAAGTAACCTTCATTTTGATCCTTTACCTGTAAAGTTTTGCAGCTTCTTGCGTGGATACACCTGTCCATCAGCAGTGACTCTGTTGGTATTCTGTAAACCACTGTGTTTAATGAGAGATGTACGTGACAGCATGTCTTGTCTATAAAGGGATAGCTGTCATACAAGTTTACCAAAATAGTTTGCATTATGTTTGTAGGGTCTGTTGTTTGCAGACATGAGACTCAGTTATTTTATTCAATAAAAGGAAAGCTGGTAGTTAGGATAAAGCAAAAATTAGAGCTAAGCCTTGTCCAACATGGGTGGAACACAGTCAGCACTGAAGGCTCCTGCTTAGACAGTAAATAGTTTTTTTCATTTTTAAAGGTCTGACTCTTAAATACAAAAAAATAAAAATCCAGCCTGAATATGTTAAAAATGCAGAGTAATAAGATATAAACACACACACATGCACACAGAATTCTCCCCATGTCATACTACACCAGATAATTATGGAACCGCTGCTGATGAATGGCGCTAATTCACCAGTGTGTTTGGCACCCGGTTTGGTGGAAGTGAGGCGAGATTTGAACCAGATCTCACCTGCAATCTGCAAATGACAGAGTTCCCCTCTGCAGAGGTGAAAGGAAGAGAGAGTGTTTCATTGGCTTCTGGGCTGGCAGGAGACCTTTTAACTCCAGTGATTACCTGAGCCTGAGCTACAGTTGTAATCATGTTAGCGTTTTCCTGCTCTCTTCCATTCCTTCCTCTTCTCTCACCTGCGTTTTTCTTTCCGCACTAAAGTGCTTTAACCCTCCAGGAAAAGCACCTTGGTGTTTGAGGTAATTGGCTTGAAGAGACCTCACTTTTGCTCCTGCATTTATAATTGGTTAAAAGTAGATAGCCTGAAGCTTTTCTTTGCCTTCTTTCGACCAGTGTTTTGTTTTTCTCAAAGAACACTTGTTGCTTCATTTAAGGCCTTTAAACAGCCACTTGCAAACATTTTGCGTTGTTGTTCAGTGGCTCAAAATTGTGACATTTCCCTCGGAAGAAGACCACAACAGGTTTAAAACTGTGTGCAAGTAAATTGCCGGTGTTTTGAAACATAGACTAGGCCATCGCGGGACAGTAACAATCTTTATTTTGTTAGCAAACATGAGTCTGGTTTAGCAAACTTTAAAAGGACCAATAAAAAGAAATGTAGTAGTTGTGGTAAGCAATCTGACTACTGGCTCAATTCAGCACTGGACAGCTCACAGTTTAATGCATTTTACTGTATGTTCAATAAGGGCATCTAATAATGATTGATGATGTAATAAACAGTCTATTTCACTCCATCATTGCCCGATAGGTGAGAATTAGGAAGTGGAGACGACCAAAATATATCTACAATGATGGGATTTTTATAATATATTGTTACCAATACCAGTGTCTTTGAATAATCATCTACATAGTTACATACTCGAGCAGTTCTGGAGCAATTTCCCCATCAAAGTAATGAAAATATGAGAGAAAAGCATCCAGATTAAAATGCCCTCAGAAAGACATCTTTGCTGTAGAGAAAAACATCTAACTAATCCTGAACAGACAGACATTTATGGGATGTGTGTGTGTTTGTTTGACTCAAAAACCTGTGATCATGTGAATTATAAGTGTGTGTGTGTGTGTGTGTGTGTGTGTGTGTGTGTGTGTGTGTGTGTGTGTGTGTGTGTGTGTGTGTGTGTGTGTGTGTGTGTATATGTGTGTTATAGTGAAAAATATAGGTACAATATTTATCTCTGAGTGCATCACAGAGGAGAAGTATAAGAGAGCAGAGGATATAGCAGAGTAGAAAATTATATTTAGCTACAGCAAGAGCATATGGTTTTGGGTGGAAAACTCAAGACTTCATTAGTCATCTAATTACTCCATTATGAAGCAAGGTAAGACCCGCAGCGGAGAATTTTGCCATCATTAAGTACTTCATGGTTTCTGTTTTAAGAACAGCGTTTCAGGAAGCTGTGATTTAACCTTTTGGCTATGAGTGAAAGCTGGAAGAACTATTAAAACAAACAAAAAAAGACAAGAAGTATAAAAAGACAGGCAGTAAAGCCTTCCTAGTAAACCCGTAATATGCTGGAAAATGGCGCAGGCGGGTAAAACTTACAGGGGGAAAATCTACATTTAACACACACAGCCAGTGAGAAAGGGGAAAAAAACAAACACAGGATAATATGAAGTAAAATACCCTGAAATAAACCGCAGACTGTCTCCTTGCAGTTCCCAGTGGCCCTGTTACTTTATACTGAAGCGTCCAGGCGACGAGTGATGATTATAGGTCCCCAGGGAGATCTAGGGGGTACTCCCTAATTGATTGTCATGAAAGGCTCTAATTGAATTGAGAAGCGGTGGGGAACGAGACACCACACAGTCTGTTTGATGCCTGGTGACTTGTTTAAAATGCCTCCAGGCAGCTGCTCCACTATAAAGAGTGCAGGGAGATTTATAATGGAATTCTTTTTATTTTTCACATTAACTTTAACTGAGGTCATCTTCATATTAGCCAAAATGCTACTTTTACACCATAGATGCCAGGACTTGTGCTTTAAAATCTATTATTTGTGTCACTTGCTTTGCCCTCAGGTGTTTTTTCTTTTGTTTTTTTTAATGCAAAAACCTTACCGCAGACAGACACCTTCTTGTTTTGTCTCATATATATATATATATATATATATATATATATATATATATATATATATATATATATATATATATATATATATATATATATATATATATATATATATATATATATATATATATATATATATATATATATTTTTTTTTTTTTTTTTAATTAAAGTTTGCCTGTGAGACACTGGCTTTATATTGACCTTTACCTCGGACCATGTTTGCTTGGAATAAACAGAAGGGATGTAAAGAAAACAGCTCAATTCAATCATATCATGGAAATGGTCTGTGGGTGAATCTACAAACATTCAGACGCAACTAAATCAGGTTAATAAAAAGCTGATCAGTGTGTGTGTGAGAAGCCAGTTTTAATGCACATTTAAAAGCTTTAAACATCTTACATATATTCCAAATAACAGAAAAAAGGTAAGGGTGAGCAGTGGGAGAAATATTGAAATATCTAACTTTCCCAACCAGCTTAACATGGACATGCACTCTAAATTAGACAGCATGCAAGAATCTGGTGTTTTTTATGTGGAATTTAAGCTAATATGTTCAGTATTACTAAAATCACCACAGTCCAGTTCGTGCTCCATCCTTGGGTACAGTTAGATCCTCACATTGTGAATCAGTCTCAGAAAAACCAAAACAAGAGCAATTATCCAGAGCAGAGCATCAAATAATTTTTAAAAACAAATGTGAACATAGACAGAAAAACTGTTCATACTCATTGGGACTTTTGATTCTCGCCTCCAGGCTGACTGAATTTTGCCACAAAATGATCCTTTTTCTGTTCAGTTTCGATCTTAGATGTTACTGATCTTTTTATATCTCTTCCAAAGGAGTTAACTTTTTGGGGCATCTAATTTATCTTAAAAGTCTTTTTTCCAATTGAGAAAAAAAGATAACGCTGTGTTCATCCGTATTTTTTCCCCTCTTTTTTGAAAGATTTTGGAACGTCGACAGAAGCTGATAAAGAAAGCAAATGAGGCAGACTTTTTAGACGGCAGCAGAGACTGATGGAGAGAGTCAGACAGAGAGCAGTGAGACTCCCTCAGCACCAATAGGTCTGCTTTTGGAAAAGAGGAGGGGGAGGAAGGGGGGGGCGGGGGTTGCTCGGATTAAGAGGCTGAAAAATGGTTAAAACGTGTCAACGTGTAATTGCACGATAAGGCCCCCTCGCGAGGAATCTGTTGGCCCCGTTGCTATTTTCTATGGCGTCCCCGGCTAATCTCCTCGCGCCACATTCAGTCTTGTGCAATCGGTCCCCCGTAATCTCCCATGACAGAACCGGGTCCAACGACAGAGGTGAGGGTTTTTATAGGAGGAGAGGGAGGGAAATATGCGGAGGCGTGATAAACTGACGCTGATTATCCACGTTCAGGACACCAGGAGCACATGGAATGGATTGGGGAAGGGGAGGGGAAGCGGGTGCACGGGGTTATGGAGTGGGACGTGCCAAAGCAGTGGTGTCCAAACATGTGCCAAGCTGAACATGAGGAGAGGAGGAAGACCTGCAGACACATGACTGTGGATGTGCGGATGCACAGGTCCAGCCCTCAGCCTCTCCTGATGATAGAAGCTGCTGCGTATAGCACAGTGTGGACCAGACCGAGCTGCACTTCTGACTGATGCATGCGCTGATTGATGTCTTTTTGCGTGGCGTATCTAGACAAGTGTCACTCGGGTATAATTTCATCTTACCTGGGTTTCGCGTCACATCAGGACCCGAGGATAAGCCTGATCATTTGAGTCCCACTTCTCTGATAATAGTAATTACTGACTCCCTTTCTCTTACACTTTGCGGAGGAAACGCTCCCATCATACCTCGAGGTTTAGCGAATCAATCAGAATAGCTGCGGCAGAATCCTCCACTTTCCCCTCTGCCATTTCCCTATCATCATATTAAGACATTTGCGATCAAAAAGTCCAATCAGAGCGGTATTCAGAGGCAATCATCTCACCTTTTATCACAATGAACAAATAATAATATCCTGCAGAAACAAGTTTTTGATGAGTGATAATTAAATAGTCAAATATCTCTTCACTTTTTTTTTGTTTAAATTATCTTTATTTTTTAATCCCCATTCTTCCACAGGAAGCCACGCTTTAGAAATGCGTCGAGGAGCTGAGAAGGAAGTGAAGTTAACTTCCTGCTCAAACTTGGCGTTTTTGCAAAGACTGCACGACGCTCTTTTTTTTAGTAGCGCTTCATTTCATGCAGCACGAAACCTGATTTGCAAGTCTTTTACAGCCTCAACATCTGGCCGATAATGTTGTAAACTCCATGAACAAGAACACGAATAATGGGGAATGGGGTTTATAAATGTAACAGGAAGTATTCTAAAGTAACGAAGAAAAAGTTCATCTGTACCTGACGTCAGTTGGGTTGTGTCAAAACTCAGAAAAATCTCTCTAATGTACATCATTGCATTTAGAAATGATTTTGTTCTTATAGATTCTAGTTTGCTGTTTTGTATTTTAGCTTCTATATTTACAGTATGTATTTAAAAAGAACTTACCTTACAGTGAGATACTTTGAGCTGTCCGTGTTAGAACACATGACCTTTAACCTCTGATCCTGGGCTCAGTCAGAATCTGGAGTCTTGCGTTTAGCCGTGGACGCTTGCATGGAGTTCCACAAAGTGTCACCTGTGTGATGTCCGAAGAGCATTTTTTATTCTGCTGTCTGTTTTTAACACGGTCTTAGTTTTAAACTTTTCCCAGCCTGCTTGGATCAGAGTCCATGTTGAAACATCCACTGACCTGTTAAAGCTTTCTGCTAACTAGTTCATTTTGTTTTTTCTTGTTTTAACCTTTTGTTGAAAATAATCCAAGTAGTGTCTTGTGAGCTCCTAAATGACCCCCTCTTTGATTGATGGGCTGTTTTCCCGCGTTAAAAATAAATCCTGATGATAAAAGTCTGTCATAGTGTATCGAAATGTTAGCAGCTTTTTTAATATCAGAGAGCAAAGACAGAGCCAAACAAACCTGGCATTTTATGTAGGGAAAGAAAGAAATTATATAAGACCAACTGTGTGCATATTAAATACCTGCTGGAATCATCTTTACTAGATGTAACTCGCATCCACGCTGCCCTCTCGCTTTTGAGTTCAGACCCGAGTGGGAATTAGTCTGATAAAACCACGGGTGTTGTTTGCCGGGCTTTTTTGTTGGGGGTGACCTCCGGGTTGCCCCGGCTTACACCAGGACTAATCCCCCATTCTCCTCCAACACAAAAACCTCCTCTCCTCTCCTCGCCTTCTCCCTTCCTACCTCCTCCTGCCCTCATTCATTGCTCTCTCCCAACCCGGGGGCCTCAACAGATTCAGCCATCAAATTTAAAAAAGGAAATAATGTAATAACCGTGACAATTGCACATACAGATGGAGGCATTTGATGCTGGAGGTCATGGGATGGGGTAAGATTTGAGGGCCGGCAGTAGAGTAAAAGCACCCAGGTGAAAGCGAGCGTTGAAGTGGGCCTGAGTGAGGGCACTGGGTGAATTGACTATCGGATACTTGCGTTATTGGATTTTCTTCAGATTGCTGAGGTCATGACCCTGCAGTAAATAAGACTGAAGAGGAAAACCAAAAACAAACAAACAATTAAAAATTATTATAATAATAATATTTTGTCTTGGCCTATAAGTACAATCATTAAAGAAGCCAGGTGCACATTATAAAGTAAGTTTTAAATGATCAAGTAGGATCGGGTAGGTCAAACTGATGATGGAGACAAAAATGTCCTCTCATCCTAAAGAAGGGTATATTTTAGCCATGACTTCCACAAACGCACACACTGAGGCTATTTTATGAGTAATTTTTTCAAATACATATCCTACGTGGACTAGTAAGGCGCTATATAAATACAGGCCATTTATTTACCATTTACGTGTGTTTTTAGAATTTGGATGTAAGAGATACTGAAAAATAAACAACAACAACATGAAACAATTTCTCAAAATGGAAATAAAATAAAGCTTTGTATCTATCTATGGATGCGAATCACATGAGGGACAGTATTAAACATAGATATTAAAGAATAAAGGCACAGTTTATATTATATTTAAGAAAAAATAAAAAAAATCTTGAGTATTAGGACAGTGTTTGGCTAAAAATGTAGTCAATTTTTGTCTATATTTTAACCATCGACTGCACTCTTACAGATAAATTATCAGATTACAAAATATAGGATCCTATGTTGTCAGCACCTGAGTGTTTATTATTTTGAAATGCTTTTTAAAAAAAAATTCTAGTGCAGAAAACCCCAAATATAAACAAACAAACAAAGACGATTAAAAAAAATCTGCATTTACACCAATGAATCTGAATCTGTTCTCAGATGTCTGTTATCATCTTAATAATGATGATGAAAAGAGTAATGATGTAATCATGTAATGTAAAGAGTGATGTTAAGATCTTAATGGCGGGTAAATACCGTTTTTTAACTGTATCAATAAAACATAAATAAATTTAAAAAAAGGCTCGATCAGAATGAAGAGCAAAACCTGATCATGTTTTTATCAGAGGAGAAATCATCTATTAAAAACGCCGAGACTAATTCAAGGCATGCTATTATCAAAGTCACCTCTGTGGTTAGGAAACAGGCGTGCGTGCAACGTATTAATTATTATTTATTTCTTGTTTTGTGCATTTTTTGACCAGATTTGTTTTTCCCCGTCTACTTTAACGTTAATCCAGCCATACAAGGACGAGCATGTGTCGTTATATCCTAACAATACAGCCGATGTAGATAACCAGGAATTCTCAGAGCAGTTTAAATATGCAGACATTAAACACACCACGAGCTTTCTCCAAGACAGAAGAAATTCTTTAAAATTTATTAAACTCGGCGCATATTCGTTTCCTCTTTAACCCCGCCCCCTCCCTCAAAAGAAAAAGAAATTGCGCATTTTTATAAATTATGTACAATTGCATAAAAGCGTTTTCAGTAGGCCTATTTATTCACAATTTACAAGATTTTACAACAACAAAAACAAAATTCAAATTACACCGACTGACTCACATGTTTACAAGCATTAAAACTGGAAATCATTTTTAAAAACTGCAGCCTAGAAACTTTTTTTCTCTCCTTAGTCTTCTTCTCCAACACATCTTCCATTCCCGCCCTCCGCTCATTTTTCGGACAGCTTTTATGGATCCCTTAAACACACCGCTGGTGCCTTTAATTCCACAGAAAAGTCGGGAAAAAAATAACCTTCAAATCGCACCAGCACTTCACGGATTATAATTTAAATCGTGTGAAAAAAATAAAAAACAAAACAAAACAAAAAAAAACACTTGGCATGCTCTGTTCCAGAGAGCGATAGTGAACCGTGTGCGCTTTCCTTTAAACTCGGACAGACAGAAGAATCCATCACTGAAAGAAAAAAATATAATAACGATAAAAAAAAGTTTGTTCAAAGTGATTGCATTTTTATGGCTATAACCGCCTATAATTTACAATTCATCAGCAGCTCGTGCCCACATCTAGAGTGTAAATATTTGGTTGTGGTTTGTGGTGCTTGCAGGACATGTGGGGGAGTTTAAATGTGGGTCAGAGGAACCGTCCCGTTTACCGGAGTGGAGCCGCTGCTCTGGTAGTGCTGCGGGTGGAGCACGTGCAGTCTGCTCTGAACGGAGGAGTCCCCCGCCACCTCACCGGTCGGCAGATACATGCTGATCATGTCCCGCAGGTCCCCCGTGGGGCACGGCGGCGGTGCGCGCGCGGTGGACACCGGCGGGCTCACGCTCGGCTCAGATTTCACGAGAGACCCCAAAGTGCCGCCGATGGCCCCGGACACCGGAGACACGCCGGAGCTTTGGTGCTGGTGGGTGTAGCCGGTGATGCCACCGTAGCCCGGCGGAGACGCGCTCATGTAGCTCTGAGAGTTTGAGATGGGGCTGTAAGATAAGGCGCTCATGTCGTACCTGTGCACGGGCTGCGGGTTGTGCGGGTGGTGGTGCGGGTGATGGTGCGGGTGGTGCGGGTGAGCCCCGGTGCCCGGGTGTTGCGTGTACGCCAGCTGCGCCTCCTGCATCATGGCGTGAGCCGCCGCCGCTGCCGCCGCCACCTGGCCCGAGTACGCGCCGTTGGCCCAGCCGTTCACGTGCGTGGCGTAGCCTGCGTTTGGCCCCGCGTGCCCCCCTCCGGGGCTCTCCAGCCGCTGCCCGCCGCCCATCCCCACAGCCGCTGAGGAGCCGAGGAGCCCGCCGGCCAGCGAGTATTTGTCCTTCTTCAGCAGCGTCTTGGTCTTTCTCCGCGGCCGGTACTTGTAGTCCGGGTGTTCCTTCATGTGCATGGCCCGGAGCCGCTTCGCCTCGTCGATGAACGGCCTCTTCTCCGCCTCCGTCATCACTTTCCACTCGGCGCCGAGCCGCTTGCTGATCTCCGAGTTGTGCATCTTGGGGTTCTCCTGTGCCATTTTCCTTCGCTGACCCCGGGACCACACCATGAAGGCGTTCATGGGTCTCTTGATCCTCTCCTGTGGGACTTTGCCTCCGGCCCCCCCGCCTCCGCCTCCCGCGTGTCCCCCCGGGTTGGACGGGTTGGTCTGGGGCACCACGGGGGAATGTAAGTCCGTTTCCATCATGATGCTGTACATTCACCTCGTCTTTGTGGGACACCAGTCAAACACGAAGAAACATTCAGGCTGGCCCGCGCGCGCAGCAGCTAAACCTCCGAGGGAGAGATGGATGAAGAGTGAAAGAAGCAGAGAGAGGGGATGAAATCCGCTCAGAGGTAAACCTGCTCCCGCACTTCCTCCGTTTTCACCTCTTTTTTTCTTCCTCTTTTTTCTCCCCCCTCTGTCATCCACGAGCGCAGACAAGAATGGAAACCGCTTGTTTGAGCTTACTTTGGTTGAAGCTGTAGTGGGGAAAAGTTACCGGAGCGTGCCCGGGCCGCGCGCTTTGACAGCAGCTAAATGAGCGCGAGACGGCCAATGGAGAGGCTCGAGCGCAGACGTGATTTGCATGCAGGGAGGGGGGGCTCGAGGTTCTGGTGACGTCGGAGCGCGAGACCTAAAAATTACTCCCTCTGTCATCTGTTTTTTTTATGTGTGTGTGTGTGTGTGTGAAAGAGAGAGAGAAAACACACAACATACAAACAGTTTAATTCCGGTAATTTTTGCGCACGTGCTCTTGCTTCAAACAGGCTGATTTAATCAGTGTTTACGATAAAAACAAGACGCCGTCAGGGCAAATTCACGCCACAAGCAAGTACGAATATAATACTAATATTAATAATTAATAACAACAGATTCACAGGCATCATATAAGCGTGTTAGCCCGCTGCTTACGGCCAGTGAAAACTACAAAGCAGAGCGCCTTCAGCTGCGTGTTTAGCTTTCCCGTTTAGCCGCAGCGCTATGAGATTTAATCCTTTGCTAAGTATTATACATTTAACCTAAATGGTCCCTAAAAAGCTCACCCCCACCATTTTTTTGCCTCTCATTCAGAGCCACAGGTGCTTTTCTGTTGTGCCCGTTGCTAGGTAACAGGTGAGTGACGCCCGGAGCACGTGCCATACAAAGCAGCATCTTTTGTTTGTTTCACCGGCGCTCCCGTGGCGAGCACGCACGAGAGGAAAAAGAGGAGGAGGAGGGAGGCCAGAAAACAAAAACTACAGTAATCCCATAATAAACGTTGGAAATGTTAGAGGCTCTTAATGAAAGCATTTTAATAAACTAATGAGGTCTAATAATAATAATACTAATAATAATGACGACGCTGTCAAGCAGCGGCAGGCCTGCTGCATTAGGCCCCAGATCTTCTTCCATGCTCCTGCTTTTGCAGAGATCATTATTATACATTATATATATATATATATATATTTTCCCCTCTGAATAACTGTTCATAAATTCCTACAAATGCACAAGTCACGTTTTATTAGGGCTTCCACAAATAATCATAATCTGCACATTACTGCGTCTATTAATTGTTTGGTCAGAAAAATGTAATAAAAAAAGCCCATCACAGTTTTCCTGAGCTGACTACTCACAGACCAAAAGGGAAAGATATTCAGCTTAAATGTAAGCATCTGAAACCCAATAGAGAAATAATTCAAATAATTAATCAACAGGAGCTAAAAGGAGTGCAATTTATTTGCATTTGAATCTGTTTTTGGGCCCATGTGGTAGCTCCGAAGCCCTAAAATAGAAAAAAGAAAGAACACATAACAGACAGATAACATTAACATTTCAATTTGCTGTTAGGTATTCCGGTCTCCTCCTGCTTCCCTGGCTTCCCATCATGTGCAGGATCTTTTCATCCCTCTGGGATTATGCTCCCAAGTGGCATCTGTCAGGTGCTGCCCGCCTCTCAGCGAGCTGCTAAACTATATTGGCATGTTGGCACGGCTGGATTTTCCTGTCTCGCTCCCTTGTACCAGTTGGGTATAGTGCTGTTAAGTGGCTTGTGTGATCTGTTTAGCGCTCACTGTGAAATCTCTCTGCTTTTTCTCTTTCTTTTTTTCATGCTTCCAGCACACACACACACACACACACACACACACGCACATGCACACGCACACACACACACACACACACACACACACACACGCACACGCACACACACACACACACGCGCGCGCACGGATGAGCACATTTAAATCCAGCAGAGGAACTCTTTGAGAAATCACATCAAAAGAATTGACAGAAATATTTCCCATTGAACAAATAATAATATCCTGTCAGTGAATGCACTTTGTGCTATTTTCTGATCTATTCATTTATTGATTTTGCGGCAGTGAGGGAGAGGGACTTTGTCACATACTGAGGGCTCACCTGACAGCTGATAGAGATTAAAACTCTTTGAAAGATTCTTTGTTGGGGACATTTGGATGGTTTCATTTACACGAAAAAGGCCGCAAGGACACTGCTCCCACCCTGTCTGTTACTCCATCATCAGTTAATTGGTCCCGTGTGCTGTCTTACTGCAGGTGAATTACCTGCTCCAGGTAAAAGCAGCCCCTTGGATATCCCCGAAGGAAATCTGGTCTGCTTCTGATTGTCAACGAGCACCATGTTTAGTAGCAAACATTATTGCTGCTGTTTTTTTTTTTTTCCATCTGTGACATAATTAAAGCTTGTTTGCATGCACATCAAAAGTGCAATTAGAGAATGATTAAGGCTATTTTTTTTAACAAGTTGCACATGCTCAGAGGAATATTTGAGGGCCTGGTGAAGTGTGTCGCTGTTATAGAGATCCACTTTTCTTCATTGTAGTGAAAATTTGATCTACTGGAGTCACTCTGTATTATTTGGAGAACTATTTATATGTGACCTTGAACCATATGAAGTTAGAAAAGCCAGTGCAGGTGCCTTCACAATACTAATCCAATGTATCTTTATTTTTCCGTCCCTGACTGAGCCTGATTTCCAAACCTAATCAGGTATTCTCTTCATATTAATCTTCATTATCAGGTTATTCTGAAAAACAATTTGTGTTATATATTCAAAAAGCACAGAACTGGAAGTGGAAACAAATGAACAGTTCATCCATCTTTTTTCTTAAGCCATGTCAGTTTTTTTTCTTTGGTAATTTTCTTTAACTTTATTATTATTATTAAAAAAGATAAGGGTAGCTTGCTGGAGTTTGTGTTCCCTGCTGTGCCATGGAAACAGGGGTAAATGGTGACTAAGTAAATAGCTGCTGTGTTTTGCATGCATGTTTAATTGTTATTAAGGAGCCAGTGGACAAAAATAATGTGATGAAATAAAGAACTGACTCATATCAGGTTATCCAAGTGAAGCTTTATAGTATTTACAGAAGGTTAACAACATGTTAAGATTCCAGGTGGTGTAGATGTAACTGAGGGAGTGTATTGACATATGTATTGCCCTAATAACTCCTGTCAATGCAACAACTTGTGTATTATAAGTGAGGCTTTGTGCTGGCTGTGTTAAAGCTCACCAGCTCCTCAACTGTTTATTGTGCCGCTGAATAGGAAGAGAATGTTAACAAATTAAAGATGTGAGAGTGACAGAGAAAGCATGGATAATGTAGCTTGAATCATGCAGTTTCATTTTTGATAAGGCAGCGTGTGACATCCACAATCATACATTATCTGCAGAAACCCGGAAGGATACAAGTAGTTTGTTCAGTGTCTCAGTGGAAGAGTTAGCAGTTATGTGGTTTTTAGCCATCAAAACTCCTGAGTTTGTGTGTTCAGTAATCCTGTTGTCTTGAGGTGGCAGATGATGTTGATGAGATGCAGTTCTTCATTTTCAAGCTTCACTTCAGATCAGTGAAAGTCTGCAACAGACAGAGCAGTTTAGCAAACTTGATAGAAGGGGGGTGGGGAACAAAGCACTTTAAAAGAGGAAGCACAAAAACAACAGCTTCATTCAGACAGTTTCCCTCATTTTATACTATTATTACTGCTCTTGATATGAGCGCTGCTGTCCTGACAAGCTCAGCTAATCTAAATAAATAAATAGCCTTTCCTCAAAATCACATTCAAAAGTCATGGCCAAAGTTACAGCTTGGTTGGGTTTATTTCCCCCCCCCCCTAGTTTTGTGAATAAAAAAAAAAGATGAGTGTTTTCCCTGGAACATTTATCTCTTCAGTGGTTTAAAATTAGACTAGATGCTTTCCCATCATCAAAATCCTTCACATTTCTAACAAATTGAATGCTTAAACATACTAAACACTAAAATAGCAAAAGTCCTCTGTATAAGCGAAATGACATTATTAAAATAGTTTGCACTGGTTCAATTACCTGAAAGTTGGTGCACATGAATATTTTTTATTTTTGTACTTAAAATTAAAAATTGCATATGCATGTATCCAGCAGCTGCTGGATTTTAAGCAGACAGCAGCACTGAGTGAGCCTGGACAGGCTGGAAATATCCAGACTGCTCTGACGGATATTGTTTGTGTCAGGGCAGCCAGCGGGCCGATAGCACAGTGCAGGAAGCTCTGCTGTAGGTCGACTCTGGATTTTTGGAAAGTGAGACTTTCAGATGTGGGATTAAAACAATTATTCAGTTTTTCAAGTTTATAAAAGCCAAAAAGGAATAATGAAACACTGGATGACTTCTTGTGTTATCAGACATGTTTTTTTTCTTTCAATAAGCGCATTCACTGCTGTATTTTGTTATGTTTTTTTTTCTGTTTCATGGTCTATATATTAAAAATCTATGTGTATGCACTTTCAGACAGAGGTAATTCATGTAAAAGATGTTTTTTGTGCTGTCAGAAACCCTCATTTCGTCAGATGATGATCACTCTGTAGTCAATACAATATGTTCACAACTACGAAGGAAGTTCAACATAGTCAGATTTGCTTTGTGTTAGCTATCTTAACAAAGCTTAAACCCCAGTCAATCAACACAGCTTTCTTTGTTAACCCAGCTTTCTGCTTCAGCCTATGTTAAAAGAATTGACATAACTACTGTGATGCCATCCACTAGTTTCTGAAGTCCTGTTTTGAAGGCTCAAGATCAGCTTCCACTGCCGGCATGCCAAACACAGCATAACCAAGATTTACAAAATAGGAAGTTTTTTTTAATTCCGCAGAAGCTGAACGAGTGACTGAGATCATGAAATTCGTGAGCAAAATGTTTAGCAGAGATATTGTCATTAGAATGGGTGATAGAGATTTTACAAGATTATTAAAATATAACAGCAAAATGCAACACTGGTGCACTGGTGATGATAATCACAACCACGCATCAGTCGCAATCACAAAGAAGATTGTCTCAAGTTCTCTTTATTTTGCTGCTCCCAGTGTTTTTTATTTGCTGCTCTCAGCTGCACATTAAAGCTCTGAAAGTTGATTTAGCCCAGTAAAATCAGACTTTATGCTCCACATAGGTCGCTAACCTATCATTCTCACTTCATAGTACAACAGACTGGAACCTTTACTTGGTAGACTTTACCTTTCGATGCTCCTCAGCAACGTTTTTAGAACTTTAAGTTACTAATTGTATCAAAGACACTTTCCATTATCCTCATCTTTTTATAAAACATACAATAATATTGCAAAAAGGGAATTTAAAAGATATCCCAATCTGTTTAGCTCTACTTAATACATCATATCGATCTCACTCCTGCGCAGAGCACATGATCAGATATTTTTTAGATAAAACAAGGTGTTAAGGATATTATTTCTATCTGCTTTTAGGCCTGAAGTCTCTAACCTATAAGTCCAAGAACACACACACACACACACACACACACACACACACACACACACACACACACACACACACACACACACACACACACACACACACACACACACACACGGACACACACATTCTAACAGAATCAAAGGCATTTCTTCTGTGCAGCAGCCGACCCGGTGGGTTTGTTTAAGGCTCACTGTCACAGCAAACTGTCAGCTCTACTGGAGCTCAGCAGCTCTGACTGAACAGACAGTACACAAACACACACATGCATGCTTGCATACAGTATGAATACACAGCTGGAAGGTATGACATATGTTAAGTGTTTAGAAAAATTGTTAAGAAAAAACCTCCTGGCATAGTCGAATTAAGCTTTTCTTTAAAGAAAATGCTAGCGCCGCTTCAGATATGTTATCTAATCATGGGCTGGCTCGTCATATAAAAGGAGCTACAGTATCACATCAGATGTTGCTTTGTTTTCTGAAAGCTTCATTTTTTCTTCATTTATTAAGAGGCAATATTTACATATATATTTTGAATACTTTTAGAGCATTTTTTTCTGCTCATGTGAAAAAACACACACACGGGGGGCGGGGGTGTTATTTTAGCTGAAAAGGTACTCGTAGTAACAATGCGTACAGGTGCAGAGACACCTGCTGCAGTCGGGGGCTGTGTTCTGTATGGTTGGACTATTGTAAATTATGGTGAACATTCAACAGTTGCTTTTATTTAGATAATTCCTTATCATCCTGATAAGTTATTACAGAATGCTTTTATTTTGAAAACCTTAATACCAATCAAGAATGTAAATGACAAAATATAGTGGGATTTTTGATTGGATCGGTTGTTAGTGTTTTGTGTACTGATTCTTAGCAAAATACAAACGATTTAGATCATCTGTAAAGACTCATACATGCAAGCTGAATGATTGGAAGATGGAACATTCTGACTTGTCTACAAGAATTTGCCAACTACTCGCTGAGCAGCAGTGAAACTTGAAATATATGAGGCAAAAGGAAACAGAGACCATTTGTCTTACTGCTGGAACATACGCATAAAAAATGGGACAACTTTTACTTTGAAAGCGAGTGGTCTCAGTTTCCTCTGTGCCTCACCTTTTTTTTTTTTTTTTTACTAATGCTTAGTGACCAGTTGATGAGATGTATACTCTGCTGCACCATATACCTATCTGCACCACTGTTACACCAGCAATGGCCAGCATCAACCACTTTACTACAAACTGGGAAATACAAATTTTTCCCTATAGCGACCGGGGGTTGCTGAATGGTCTCTAAGCCTGTGTGACTGGGAGCTAAAATCTATAGACTCTCTTAGCCCCTGCCCACTGAGGCTAACCTTTACATCACATGAAGATGTCATTTTGTAATACCAATGACAGAGCGACGGCATGCATTTCCCTTTCCTTGTGTGGACAATAACGAGTTACGCCCAGGCATGTCTGACAGCGAAGTTCACGTTTTAGCCTCTGACGATTTAGAAAAAGGATCTGCTGTAATGACCTCCAACAAAGCACGATGCTTTCCAGTATATGTAAGAACATTATTCCTGTCAAAAGGTAGAAACAACAGACTTGAGGTGAGTATAACCAGGATATGAAAAGTACATTGTAAAGTATAACTTTTTTTTTAAAATTTTCTACATTTTTAAGCTGCTTGGTGTAACTTATATAATTGCACTGAGCAAAACTTGACTAACTCATTATTGAACTTTAATACTTAGTAGGCTAATACACAAATAAATCAAGACTTTCTTTTCTTTGTAGACTGATGGGGTACTGGAGCATTTGTGCAAAGTGTGTGGCACTGATAGCGATCTCAAATATTAAAATGTGATAGGCGTCTTTCCCAGACTGTTTCAGCACATTTTTCTGATTGCTGATTGGTCTTGGCCAGTATACTTGTGATCCCCCACGTCCCCACCACCACCACCAAAACACTGTGCCATGTTCCAGTGAGATGGGCTGAATTTATGCACAGACAGATACAATGCAGTCTGTGATTTTGTCTTATGGGTGTTGCCCTTTGGTGGTTACCAAAGCCCCCTGGACAGCACAAATGTAGGAGTTACGACTGACACTCAAATGCAGTTTTTAACCAAATAAACGAGGAAAAAAATGTTTGCAAATGTGCAAATATTAGCACGAGTAAAAGAATTTAACATGGCTGCATTATATGTCATGTGAGTTATTTAAAACTGATGTATTCATTGTTACTGTTACAGGTTTCAGAACACTGGAGAATCACAGACTTTGTTCGGATACTACGGCCGCTTCACTGAAATGTTCTGAGCTGTGAAATTGGAAGAAAGTCTACAAATTCCTGAACTGTTTAATGATGATTACTGAGAGACAATGCGAGCACTTTAACTTCTCTTCGCTCCACTAGCAATTGGCGGCATCATCAAGCTTTGACTTCAAGGTTTTGAAATTCACTTTCTTTAATAACTTGCATGAATAAATTAACCAGTTGCAACCATCCAGTTCCAGCCATTTCCACAGAGACTAACATCATCTTTCTTCCATCCATTTCCCCCCACCCCATTTTCAAGTGTCAGAGTAAAGTGGCCTGGTGTACCGAACACTGTTAAGCATTTGCACTCATCATTTAATCATCACACCTCGTCCTTTGATTGATGCCTAATGAATGCCTGGGGTCTCGGTTTACAAGACGATTGCTAACAGAGCCTTGCTAATGGGTTTTGCCTGTCTGGCAGACAGCTAAGGGTGCAGGCAGAGAAGTCCGCATTTACACTGGAGCTTTAAAACCATTTACTCTAACATTTCTAATACAGATGTTGGACACTTAAAGTCACATATCCTGAGCCTTTCTTTCCGGTCAGGTCCGTTTGCATAAAATAAAACAGTTTTCAGCTCAGTGTAAACAAGACCACAGGTCATCTCTTTTCAAATACTTGAACAATTAGCAGCCACATCACTTTTTGCTAATGGGATCTAGCAGCAATGACCAGAAACTTGCTTTGAGCTTTATATCTCAAAAACAGCATGGAGATGCTTAGAGTGGAGATGCTCAGGCTGTGCCATTTCCCTACTCTTACTCTGGTCCACCTCTTGAGGACCCATCTGAACTTTTCAAAGAAAATGCTTAGAAAGACTTGCTGAGCTGTGAACTGTGTAATTACTACAAATGATTAAGAGCCTTTGGTGGGAGTATGGGGGTGGAGGAAAAGCATGCAAACTTAAAAATAAAGTCCATTAAAGCCAACTGGTTATACTGCCGTACCAAATGTAAGAGCGCATGATTTCTGACTGACTTCATGTTTCAGCTTCAGATGAGCTTCTACATCGTAGCTGAGACCAAATGCTCTGTGAGGTGATCTGGATTTTTGCTCTAAACCAGGGAAATTACGCATTACGTGCATCCTTGACGCCTTACAAGCATTCTGAATGCATTTCCTTTCTTTAGAAAGGATTTGAAAAGACTGTTTCATATAACCTGCATTGTTTATGCTCTACAGTATTTACTTCTGTCGTTGGCACATTGTCTGGTTGCTTTTTTTCCTTTCCTCTCGTATTAACTGTACAAGATGTAGTCAAAGGTTGAACCTTTAGGCAGAAATTGATATTTTGCCTTCCATCTCAATGTTTGTCCAGCGTACAATGCAACCAGGCAAACAGGGACCTACTTAAGAAAAAGGTAGATCAAAAAAGACATAGTCCATTGTGCAATGAGCAATCAAAAACTGTTTCACAGGTGCAAAAGTCTTTTTTGCAGTAAGCAGGTGAGTATTTGCTTTTCAGACTCATGTTTAACTCTTTGTTTTTTTTTTAGTCTTGTCTGTCGGTGATAGGTTAGGATCGGGAATGTTGTGTTCCCAAACACAAGCAGGAAAGGAATGGGAAATTCATTAGCAGAAATTGTCAAACTCTAATGAGTAATTTCTGAAACGTGATGTGTAAAAACAGATTATTAAAAAAAAAACATGATGCTGTTAATGTAGCAGCGATGATCAACATCCTGCTTTGACCTTTGGCACTTTCAGCTGAGCTATTCACATCGAGCCTTTATTTCCTCCATCGCTCTTCCATCTGCTGCAGGCGGGTCAAGCAGTGTTGATGCCGCGGCTACATTTTTATTTGTGCCCCCCTCCCTCATAACATCCCCCACATACCCACAACCCTCCACACACACACACACACACACACACACACACACACACACACACACACACACACACACACACACACACACACACACACACACACACCAGAATACACATTTAATTTAATTAGAGCATGCGTGGCCTCCCTCTCTGCCAGTATTGTCGAGGCGCTCGGGAGCAGCCAACACTATCACTGATTGCTTCTAGATAGGCAGAAATATGATTAGACCACGTGTTTGAGTTTGCCTGTTTGTGCAGGAACTGGGAAGAAATCTGATTGGGGTTTTGTCAGCGGTGAGAGCAGAGGTAAGCTGAAGGGTTGAGAAAGATGAGGAGATGATTGGAAGGATTGGAAAGAAGTATTTTTTAATTTAATGGAGGTCTAAGGTGTTTGTCGTATACTGCATAGAAATGTTAATCCCTGGGATTCATGACATAAGGTGCTTTGCAATCAGCGTTTACTAAAAAGAAACTAAAACTGTGTGTTGAGAAGCAGTACAGGATTCTTGCAAGAAACAGCATCATAGAGATGGCTTTAAAACAATCATCACATTTTTGCTCAGGCAAGCAAGAAGGTCAGACTCAGCCACACTCCTGGTAAATCAGCTCTTTATGAAGTGAACTAGCAAATCCCACATGGAGTTCTGCATTTAAGTAGTGCTATATGTGTTGACACTGATGCCTGCTCTGTTGTTCTGTCTGCTCACATTTCTACATATGTGTGCATGGAAGGGCACAGAGGTCCCAGAAAAGACTGCAATAGCCACAAGATATAAATAGCTGCAGATGGAAACTACTACTCCTGAAAGAATCCTGCATTTGTAAGGCCACTCCTGTAGCTCTTACATGATCAGAGGGAAGTTGGAGGAAATGGTAAATGAAGAGTGGAAGGATCAGGAGGAGGAAGAGCACAGAGGGGGAGGAAGGAGATCCTTAACCTCTTATTATTAGTTTGATTTTCAAATGGACAGGAGGTAAACATGAAAGCCTTGATTCTTTGTATAATAAGATTAGTGTTATTAAAGGGAGAAGGGCAGATAGAAAGGAGCGAGGGAAGAATTAAGAAGTGACCTTTGAAGAACAAGGTAAGGAGAGAGGGAGGAACCCTGCTGAGGAGTGGTGAAAAGAGAGAAAAGGGAAGTGTGTGTGTGTGTGTGTGTGTGTGTGTGTGTGTGTGTGTGTGTGTGTGTGTGTGTGAGAGAGAGAGAGAAAGAGAGAGACGGGGGGAGGGAGGGAGGGCGGGGATGGAGTGACCCGGCGAAAACAGATTAGTCGGCCATGAAGAGGATTACCAGCAATGATAGTCCCTCAGAGAGCAGTCAGTCTCAGCCAATGCAAACACACACACACACACACACACACACACACACACACACACACACACACACACACACACACACACACACACACACACACACACACACACACACACACACAATGAACACATCAAAGTGATCAGCATCAGTTCAACCTGTCTGGTTAATGCAAACACACACATATCTGTCAGAATACACAAAGCACATCCACTGCACACACAGTGTGAAATCATGATGCATGCTGGAACCTCGCTTTCATTCCACTGCTCAAATCCAGCAGCTGAATTCTTTTTTACGACAGGGTTTTTACAAAAAAACCAACTGTTTGCTGCTTTAAACGACTCAACGGGTGGGCTCAGCTCAAGTCTCCTGGGAGCTACAGGTCAGGTTGTTCTCTCCTATATGCAGATCAAAATTCGTTTTTTCTAAACTTTCAGAACTTGCAATCATAATCCAAGGTAAGAGCTTTAAAGTGGGGATGTAAAAGTAAGAGAAGCAAAGTAAGTACCTACAGTAGATGGTGGTTGGCACACCCTAGTTTGGCCCTTTTCAACACAGAACTACAGTCAATGCAAATGTCAAAGTTGGATTATCTACTTTTCAAATAATAACCAAACGTAAAGTAAGACACGTTAACTGAGACTACACACCATTAATCGTAGAATATGGATCTCAGTACTGTCAGTGCATTCACCTCTTTCATTTCCCTGGGACAACGTGACGTCACAGGTGTGAGTGCAAGAACTGCAGTGTAGTACTTCCTCCAGAGGAGGTGGATGCATCAGCAATTCTGAGATTCATATCCTCCTATGAGATCTGATTTTTCCCCCCTATTGTAAATCATGAATGAATGAAAGAAATTAACTAGTTCTGCATGACATTCAGGATTTACTTTTTGTTTGTTTGTTAACAAAACTGCTGAAGTTAAATGAGTCCAGCTCACTGTTGGTATAACACATATGCAATGATATCACAAGCACAGCGCTACTTTCATACACACCCTGCCCCTACTTTCTCTGTCATCAGCAGAGAAAACAGCTGACTGCCAACAGATACCTCTCTCTCTCTGTGTGTGTGTGTGTGTGTGTGTGTGTGTGTGTGTGTGTGTGTGTGTGTGTGTGTGTGTGTGTGTGTGTGGTTAGTGCCAGTGGCAAAGAGCAGCTAATCCCACACAACCCCACTGTGGCCGAGTTTACCTGACACATCTGATTCTGTCAGCTGAAATCACAGTTGTTCTAACTTTATGTTAACTTACCAGTTTATGAGGTTGTGGAGTACGGTGTGTGTAAAAACATATTAATTTATTCACTTGACAAATGTTTGGCTAACAACATGCATTTGAGGAGACATGATTTAACATTTTATTAAGAAAAAACAAGATTAATTATGAAATCTACTTTTTTTTTATGTCTATTAGAACACAAATTCACATCTAATGAAATTAAAGCCCACTTCTTTATCTACCTTTAAAAAAACATGCAATACAGTGAAAAAGTAAAAGAAAATAAGTCATAAAGTTCAAATTACAATTTAAAAATGGTGACATTTACAAATTAGCTGTCTGATTTATTAGTCTAAGTTTGTTTGACAAAGTAAGTTTGACATATTCTGATTTTTTTGGTAGGAGGTAAAGGTAGTAGGAATTTGAGAGTATGTAAAAACCGTGTATAATGAAAAAAGTATAGGCAAATATAGAAATTCAGCATACAGATGATAATGATCCTTTTTCCCAAACGCACAATTATAACTTAATTTTATTAACAAAGAAAATAATAATAAAAAGCAACACCAAAAACTCAATGAACTTGTGAAGCTGGGAGCGTATGGTCGGGTAGCAATCTTCAGTTGATTTGCTTTCTGAAAGCAAAAATCCATATAACTTATGAGGTCGGTCTGAGGGTCATCTTTGCCAATTTTAATAATGACTGGAAAGAAATTATGGGATGGGAAAAATGTCTTCAAATTAGACGCTTAGACACGACCTGATCCAAAAAATCCAGCAGTGGCTTGTTTGTGGAAAATTGGGCTCCTCTAAGCTTATTGATAAAGACACTATAAGGAAGTGTGAAGGTCATTATTTTCAAATAAAATTGTCCCCTACCCTCAGTACAAAGTAACACAATACCAGTTCTGTTATCTAAGAAAACAAATTTTAACATGAAGTAGATCATTTTCATTTGAAATTAAGTTTTTGGAGTATAAAGAAGTTGAAAATCATAATTATGTTTTTTTTCTCTTCTTTTACTTGTATATGAGGGGATCCACAAAAACCAGAGGGAGCCTGATATAAGTTATTACACGACCTGAAGAATATTAATAATTCATAACTATTTTTTTTCACCAGTCATTTCTATTAGTGTCCAGTAATGGACTGGTCAACTTTAAATTCATCCATCCATCCATCCATCCATCCATTCGCTACCGCTTATCCTTTTCAGGGTCGCGGGGGGTGCTGGTGCCAATCCCAGCTGTCATAGGGCGAGAGGCGGGGTACACCCTGGACGGGTCGCCAGTCTGTCACAGGGCTAACACACAAGGACAGACAACCATTCATACTCACATTCACTCGCACATTCACACCTAGTGGCAATTTGGATTATCCAATTAACCTATCCCCACAAACTTTAAATTCAACATCACAAAATTCAGAAAAGGCCAAACCTACACACAAATCAATATCCAAATAAAATGATGAAGGGCAGGAGCCTGAAGCAGTTTTTCTTGCTGACATTTCTCTCTATCCTGCTGAGGGAAAGTTTTGATATTGGACCCCCCTCAGAGGAGGATGGGGGGTCCTCTCTCTCCCCCTACACATCCTAAATGAGGGCTTTTTCGTAGGTGTTGGTAGGGGGTGTCCGCTCTGGGAAGAATGAGGACTTCCTGTGGAGGGCCTTTAAGTGTGGGGTTGAGGAGCCGCTACCTCACTCTCTCGCGCTCCCTTGCACTTGTTCTCAATGTCTCTTGCTCATCCTAAATGGGTTCAAGCTTCAAGCCAGGGCCAGCTGCTTTCAAAGACCCCAAAGAGCAGTTATCCCGCACCTGCCCTTTCCTCCCTTCTCTTGATAACCTTTTCTTTTTATTTTGTTCCTTCCCTATTCCTTTTCACTCCTGTCCTTCACTTAAGCGTTCTCTCCTCTTCCTCCCATTTATGTCTCTCTGTCTATCCTATTTGCTTCTCTTGGTGTTTCCACCTGGAGTTACACTATCTGCTTTCTGTCTGCTTTGTATGATTCTAGTTTGAGCATGCTAGAAGAGTGATTTTGAGTGAGATTTTTCCTAGCCCAGGGTTTCTTCGTTGGGCTTAAATCACCCCTTAAATGAAATCTGAGCTGTTGTCATATATTAACAAGCCACATGTTTCGCAACAATCTGTAAGTACATGCTCACATTTAAGAATCTGCTCCCAGGAATCCAATCCAAGACAACAGTTACGCTCTGAAAAACACCGATGTCATATTTAAGGCACTAGAGCTTTTGCACACCACGTAAGCTGTTCCTTTCTCTGATTCTGCATTGTGGTCACTTTCGGTGGTAATAAAACCATTTTGTTAAAGCTGAAAATCTGTGAAGGCCTACTTTTCTTCCTCATCACAAAATCAGCACTGAGAATTGAATGTATAAGTATAAGACACCAGCATTAATCTTCCCATGATCGTAAGATTCTTGACTAAAACTAAAAGACACCACATGGCTCTTGGCGAATGCACATAAATTTCCCCAATTCACTTCTTTCCATTGCCAGCTAACAAACCCAGCCATCAACAGTAGTCATAGTAGCTCTTTGCAGGGACCCTCTGCTACAACTTGGTGCAATTATTATATTTTTTTCGCCAATGATGTTGAGGCTTTTTGTAGTTTTTGTGAAAGCAGTGCTTATATGAGAACAGTTGTTGCATAATTATACAGATTCCCTGCTTTCAAAGCACGAAAATATACATTTACCTTCAGCAACTTATTAGCAAAAAAACTTCAACCATGCAAACACACACACACTGTCAGGCCTCAAAGGACCCTCCCTCCTTTAGAAGACGCAACATACCTTCCCTCATTTTACCAGCATCCATGCATCCATGACAATAAAGCAGCAGGTAGGCAAACTGAGAACTTTTCCTCCCAAATATCCATTTTGCCCTTGCAGTAACCAACGAGTCCATCAAGAGGCAAGAGACGCTTTGATTTGTACACTTTTTAAAAGCAATGTTTTCTGGATAAATAGAAGGTGAGCACAAAAGAATGGATGCCCGGTGCTGTCTCCATTATTCCTCATAAGTTCTTGTTTTTCCTAGTTAGATACATTTCCCACTACTTTTCCAATAGTCTGTGTATTGGCTAGCAGTGACAGATTGTCCCCTAGCACATCTTCGTTAGGTAGCTCCCACAGAGGTTTATATATCCATTAATGGCACAAACTTGGTTACGTGTTGGAGAACTAAACTCTGTCCCCGTTTTCAGTACCCATGACTTTTTCTTCTACTTCACTCCTTTTCCCAGTGCTTTCCTCCTGGGTTATTCTGAGCTCTTCCTAAAACCTCTTCTGGTGCTGCCTTGAATCAACTCCTCGGGCCTTCCCCGTTTGGTGTTCCTCCCATCTCTGATTCTTTCCAGTGCCACCACCGATGGCCGGCGTGGCTCTCCGCTCCCCTCCAACCAATACCGGGTTTTATTTAATTTGTCCATATAATAGACGTGAATGAACCCTGGGGTTTAGGGCTACACAGGCAGAGAAAGCAACAGAGGAGGGAGGGGCAGGGCGCTCAGCAATGTGTGTTAAAAGAGAAACAATAAGTGCCATTATTTTTGATTGGCTTCCCCTATTTGAAAATTACTTCCAAAGTGTGATGTCCTATTGTGGGAGCAGAATAACGCTGAACAATGTGGCAGGGGGCGGGAGCGAGAGGATAGTCTTATATACCCAGACTAATATTCAAGGGGGCTTTGGCTGATGCCGGCTGGCCCGCACTGGCTAACCCTGCAGTGCAGCACTGGGCCTGGGGTTAGGCTCATAATGGGATGCATTGGGAGGCCTTTAGTTCCCATTGTGGCAGCTATGTCAACAGAGAGGCCACTGGGAGCTGCCTGGCATGTGGAACGGAAAAAAGGCCCTTTATCCCCGTCTTTCTATGCTTCGTGTGTGTGAGAGAGGGAGACGTTATCACAGCAGTTCAGTGCACCAGCACAATCCATGTCCTTTTTTTACCCCATTAAAAGTCTGTTATAGACTGTAAAACGTGAACAAAATGTACCTATATTAAATATCTGTGCATGAGTCATTGCACTTACTATGCTACAGACTGTTTGGATGAAATTAACATATTTACTTATTGGTCTGTGAATTACAGTCCCCATTTTTAGGCAGCTAAAATGTTATGTCGTCAGGCCTAGAAGCAGTGTTGGTCAAGTTACTTGAAAAAAGTAATCAGTAACTAATTACTGATTACTTCCCCCAAAAAGTAATCCTGTTACTTTACTGATTACTTATTTTCAAAAGTAATTACTTAGTTACTTAGTTACTTTTTAAAAACACGATTTACAACCTGAATAGGTGATAAAGCGATAGATCTTTCAGCCCAATTCTACTTTTTCTGCATAATCCATCATACAAAATGTAATCAAATGGAAAAGTCTCTTTTTTTAAAACTTGTTTTATCAGTTTTAATCTTTTAACTTTATGCATCAAGCAAAAATTAAATTATATGCAACATTCTCTGACTGGAAGAAATTAGTTTAACATTTAAACCTATTTTCTGTACATTCCAGCACATAAAATAAAATATTTTTTGTGTTTACACTCAGTCTTTCAAATAGATGCAAGTAAAACACAGCAGAAAATAAATAAAATCAAAGACTAGCGGCCCTGTTGCTCTATTTTCCCCTGTAAAGCAGGAGTGAGGTAGGCGGAGGTTTGCCCTGGTGCAGGTGTGCCGCAGCGGTCAGTGGAAGAATCCGTGAGTTTCTCTGTGAATTTCCCATTACGTCGTAGCGCACTCGGTGCTTGTTTAGGGTTTTTTTTCGCTGTAAAAAGAAGTTTTCTTCCCACGCACAACGGACGCTAATGTTTTTGTCACTTTTTATGGAATCAAACTCAAAGTAAGGTCAGTACTTCCACGCTTTAAACGCTGCACGCTCATACTCTCTCCCGCACTCGATATATGATCCATTGTTGATCTGCACACAGCTGTTGTCACGAACGTCGCACTTGCTTACGTCACTGTCATGAGACATTCTCGCAAAAAAAAAATCACGGTTTTAGTAACGCAGTAACGCAGCGTTCCTACGGGAAAGTAACGGTAATCTAATGACCTTTTTGCAATAGTAATCCCTTACTTTACTCGTTACTTGAAAAAAGTAATCAGATTACAGTAACGCATTACAAGTAACAGATAGTTGAACTCATCTGAGATTTTTAGTAGATGTTGTCACGGTGGGGTGCGCCGGTGTGAAGATGAGGTAGACCCAAAAGCAGACACGGTGGAGACAGAACTAAGTTTCCAAAAATAAAGTGAGCCTTTATTGTGGCTGCTGGCATGAGAAAAATACCAGAGACACACTGAAACTGGGAAAACTAAGGAGACTAAAACACTGTGTAAACTAAAAGACTATGACACTCTGTGAAAGAACTATGAAAAACTATACACGCAGAGTTACTAGGAATGCTATGAAACACAGTGAAACAATGAGGGAAAACTATGAAATCTGTGGTGAGGATAACAGACGATCTGACAAAGACTGAACTGAAACACACAGACTAAATACCCACAGGGATGATTAGAGGAAGTGGAAACACATGAGGGAGAACAGCTGACACACATAAACCTAATGACAGGCCCGGGGACGTGAAACTGAACACAATGAACAAAGAACTCTTTCAAAATAAAACAGGAAACATGGAGAAGTAGACATGACAAACTTGACAATGAGAGCCATACAGACCAGAAATATGATAGATAAGACACATACAACAATGAGGGGAACTTGGACACAGGGGTGATAACACAAGGGGAACCTGATAAACCATGAACTAAAACTGTAAACTAGACATGACGAACTTAACTAGAAAACTGAAAAGAAACTGGAATACAGATGAAAAAACAAAATAACATGAACTCAGAAACACTGGGTGGCCTGCATTATTTTTGTACAGTCCTGTATTTTGCTACCGAAAATGTTCACGCTAGTCAAAATCACAGTGAGTTATAGATTTACCAAGCTAGCTAGTCTATGCTAGCATTGCTGGATAACTCTCTAGCTTCTATCTGTTATTACATTCATAAAATATACCAGAAATAATATGCCAACGTACAAAATGCCAGAAAAAATAAAGTCTTGGCACAAAAAACACTGAGTCAGTTTAGCTGAACACAAATGGGACACAACATGATCAAGTTACAAAAAAAGATAAATAGTTTTACTAGATTGGTAAATGGTTAAACATCTGATAAAAATTTCACAAAATTTATAGAAACTGTCAATTTACAGATACTGTACACTATATAGTCAAAAGTATTCGCTCATCTACCTTCACACTCATATAATCCATTCTGAATCCACAGGTTTTAATATCTCGCCAGCCTACAGTTTACAGCTATAACACCTTCAACTATTGTGGAAAAGTTTTCCACAAGGTTTAGGAGTGTGTTTACGGGAATTTTTGAACATTCTTCCAGAAGTGCATTTGTGGGGTCAGACACTAATGAACGAGAAGGCCTGGCTCACAGTCTCTGCTCTAATTCATCCCCAAGGTATTCTGTCGGGTTGAGGTGAGGACTCTGTGCAGACCAGTCAACTTCTCCCACACGAAACTTGTGTCTTGTGTGAAACTTGTGTGAAAAGCATACAAGAGTGAAAACAGATATAAGATCCCTTGAAAAATTATATAAATGAAACTTGTATGTTTTGGATACTTACTAAAACAATATATGAAAGTAATGAGAAGGTGGCCACATTCATGAGTAAATCATATAAGCCTTATATGATTCACTATATGAAGTAGGCCACATCTTATGCAAGTCTTTTATAAGTTTTTACTATTTCTTTTCCATATGGGAAGGGCCTGGGCCCAAGTACCGAAAAACAACCCACACCTTAATCCTCCCTCCACCAAACTTTACTTTAAGTACCGTTAAGTACCGTTCTCCTGGCAACCACCAAACCCAACCTTGTCCACCCGATTGCCAGAGGGAGAAGTGTGTTTCATCACTCCAGAGAACACATCTCCACTGCTTTAGAGTCCAGTGGCTGCATGCTTTACACCACTGCATCCAGGTTAGATGCAGCTAATCTGACAGCTACATGGCGTTTGGAGATTTGCAGTGATTGACTCTTCAGAAAGTTGTCGACCTCTGTACCTCTGTTTCCACTTTCTTATGATACCACTAACAGTTGACTGTGAAATATCTAGTTGCTAGAAAATTTTATGACTGGACTTGTTGCACACGTGGCATTCTTTCACAGTACTACGCTGGAATTCACTGAGCTCCTGAGAGCGAGCCATTCTTTCACAAATGTTTGTAGAAGCAGTCTGCATGCCTAGGTACTTGATTTCTTTTTTTATACCTGTGGCCATGGAAGTGATTGGAACACCTGAACTCAATTATCAAGAAGGGTGAGTTAATACTTTTGGCAGTATAGCATACCTGCTGTAAAGACAGAAAAGTCGCCAGCCTCATTAAAGGGACATATTTGACTGCCGGGCCAGCTGGAAGGTGTGGCTGTGCTGAGCACGGTTTTCTCTCTCATACCTGAGAGGTTTCTTGGAAAAGGATTTGCTGCCAAATATTACATTTTATAACAGCAGTTTATGCTTCACAAACTCTTAGAATTCACTTTTTCTGACATAGTTTTGAGAAATATTTGTAGACCATTTAGTTAAAATAACAAATATTGTCCAGTTTCTGTTGGTTGTGTCATTGCTCGGCTGTTTTTGCGCACAGCTGGGTTTCTCTGTCTTTGGCCATATGCAGGATGACAAATCTGTTTTTTTTTTTAAAAAAATGACAGTTCAAATTAGGCAAAATTTCCAAAATCAAAATCAAACACCAGAAGTTCCTTCAATAACTATGAGTGAACAGCTATCAGAGCAGTTAGTGAAATTTCTATGTTACAAAGAGAGTAATATCTCACAGTTTTCCTGACAAACAATAAAAAACAGAAATGTGAACAAGCTAAGCAGCCAGTCTACATGCGCACACACACACACACACACACACACACACACACACACACACACACACACACACACACACACACACACACACACACACACACACACACACGCAGATGCACACAAAAGGTAGCTGCTGGCTTGTCACTATCACTGAATTCATTCATCCAACTCCACCTGGGAATGAGACGGACACGTGTGTTTACTCTAGATTCTATTCCCCCCGGGCAAACACACACACAACAGTATTATTCTTGTCTCCTGGCTGAGAAGAGGCAACCTTGAGGAAGCCGGTGAAGCTGAATAAATAGTGGCATCCAAACACACGTGTACACATGTATGCAAATACACCCATACACACACCTAAACAAACAGCAATGGCAGAATCACACACTAAGCAGCTCTCATTACCAGCAGGCACAATAAGCTGATGTCCAGAAACACAGAAGGACTACACTGCAGCCCAGCGAGACTGGAAGGACAAACCAGCAAGCCAGACACACACACACACACACGCTATGCTAATGTCTCCAACTGCATGTCCAGTAAAGCTTTTTTGATTTCGCAAAAAAAAAAAAAACACAGATAAAATTCCTATGTGTAAATGTTTAAACATCATACAGGCTCACATAAATCTCTAATTTTAACCAGAGCAGAAAAGATGAGATTGGTTAAAAATGGGAGGCTGATGGACAGCTCTGGATTCTATTTGTTTGTCACAACCCGAGCAGCATCAGCAGTTTCCTATTGGTTCCTTTTGTTCGACTGACATAGATAAAGCACGAGAGAGCGTGTGTAAGTGGTCAGCACAGAAGGCAGTAGAAAGAAAAACACTGGCAGAGTGACATGATGTGTCAGGGGGAAAAAAAGCCAAATTTATAAATAACTCTTTATTTTGCATTTATATAGAGTTTAACCAGTCTTTTTATACACAACTTTCCAGTTTATGTGGTAGAGCTTCATGCTTTTTCTTTCTGAATTGAAGTTAAATGGAGCTGTCTTTCCATGTGTTCATGCTAGGCTTTAACTCAGCACATCCCAGCTGATCTCTAAAAACATCCAAATCTGGGATTTTGTCTTGGTGTCTTAAAAGTTAAGTCAATGTCCGATGGTGTCCCCATCTCATATGTTATGTTCAGATAAAATTAATCTGTAATAGTAGTACTGCAGATTTTGGTGTCGGTGTGATACCATGTAAATACAGGGCCAGTGTTGCCAATACCAAGACAGATACTTTTACTTTATAAAGGCAGCTTATGTAGGGGAGAGCAATGTGTCATGATTTATGAGATGATCACCATTAATTTGCAAATCCTGAACACATTTTAATGACCACTAAATCAATAAACTTTTTTTCTGTGGGCTACTTATTGAACGTGCCAGAAAGAAACAGTGTATTGATCCTATGGTACTAGCATCGAACCGATACCAATATCAGAGTTGGTATGGATATTATTGATATTTGGATCGTTCCGCCCGCCTCTATGTAACAGTAAAGATGGTAGCCTTGGAAATATTTAAAAAAGAAACTGAACAGGTTTAGTTCCTATGTAACTAATACAGTATATGTGCCAAACAGATGTATGTTTATAGTTTCCTTCTCTGACACAGCTTCCTCACAGCGATCAGTAAAGGCCCTCATATCTTATGTACACCTGTACACACTTTACCATGTGCACACATACATGCACGCGCACAGCTAATGACGAGCCCCCCGGCTGACCCGCTGACCCTCATCACAGTAACAAAGAGGCAGATAGCAGCAGCAGGACAATAGGATGAAGAGGTTGCTTAGGGTGACGAGATAAAAGCAGTGACACTAAGGTGATGGAGAGATCAAGAGCGTGACAGGAGGACAACACCAGGAGTAAGGGTTAGAGGAAGTGAATGCACAGAACTCATCTTGGATCTACCCGGCTGGAAAGTGAGATAATTATTTTAGAAATTAAATGAAAATATCTCTGAAGAGAAAAATCACTGTAAAAATCCCTCCACATCCTGTCCTCCATGTGTGCATCAGGCAGGTATTTAGGTGGGTGTATGCTGGGTGAAGAATCTAGAGCATCAGTGCTCAGTCAGACAAACTGGACAGATGATCAGGATAAGAGTAAGAAACAGGCACGTCCATCATTCTGGCTTTCTCCAGCATGAAGACCACACCTTATCATCTCATCACTGTGCTGTCAGCAGCATACTCCCGAACTACACACACACAACCTGTCAATTTGCACTGATAACACGTCCATTATTCTTGGTTCAGTTTGACTGACAACATAAGCGTATTTTTAGGGACACAAAATCACACATTCCTAGCACTGCTTTAGCACCCCTACATGTGTGTTTATTACACATCTGAATTTTAGTAGTAGCATTGTAGTAGCTGCACCATAAATGTAAAAATCCTTGGCGGCTTCTTTCTTGAGACATAGCATTTACCAGACTTTCAGAAAACTTAACCTCATGGTCTAGGTCAGAGGTCATGGTCAGTGACATCCGAACTTGTCTGAGATTTTTAACAGATGCCCCTATTGTATTAATTTAGAAATCCTATGTCACCTTGTTCTTGAGTAATCATGTAATCAAGTTTAAGGCTGAGGACTAAAAATTCTGTTGGGTGTTTGGAAAAGAATCATCTGATCTGAAAAATAGCGGACAAAGAAGTTTGCAGTAAATTTTAAATACATAGTTGAGTATAAAGGTTCTTAAAATGTTAATAAGTACTCAGTGTGTCCCCTTCTGCAAGCGCGGCACATATCCACACGATAGTCAAACTCGTCCCATACTCCAGGTTTGCGAATTTGAGATGAACGAACCTGACCTGATGAACCTGACCTGTATCTCCTCCCCATGTCACTCTCATACCATCTCTCCCAGGGTCTTCAGTCTCTGCTGAGGCTGGAAATCACAGAAGATCAATCCTTAATTGTTTCTCACGAAGCTATAGCTTGCGTCCTAGTTCACCATTCCCGCCCACAAGTCACTACTCCATCATTTACTGTTAAATTAATGGATTTATTATAGTAATACTTTTCAAATAAAATGCAATTATAGAAATAAATTATATACGTTTATTTTCATCGAATTTACATTTTTACATTAAATTTTCATCATATTTAATGGTGTAATAATTGTTTACGAATTGGAAAAAAATAAAGCAGGGTCATTTTGTAACTTTATGAAATGGTGGTGAGTTATTGTCTGTCCGTTTTCACATTTTATGCAACAGAATATTCCTGGGACTATAAATAAGTCAACTGAGAAGGAGTTTAATGCCTTCTGTATCATTTGTATTGTCCTGTACTTTTTTTTTTTTTTTTAAGTACGTGAGGAAGTTTTAGGTATTGTCGGACAGTCTCTTTCACACAGTAATCCAAACCTTATACTTTCCCCTGAAAGATGTACTCATTTAACAAGAGCCCACAGTCTCACCTTGGAAAATGACTCGGTGAGTTTTAAATAGTTTAGCACTGTTGTTTGGTTATCATATATCAGGCAGGAGGAGCTAAAACTGCATGCTCCTGATCTGTAGTCAGCTTCATCGATTTCCTCTTTACCCCAAATTGGCTGAGGCAGATGATCGTCCACCTTGAGCCTGGTTCTGCTGGAGGTTTCTTTTTGTTACGAGATTTTGTTCCTTTCTGTTATCACTACATACTTGATCAAAGGGAATCGTTTGTTTTCAATCCATAACACTGCAAAGTACCTTGAGATTATTGTTGTTGTGAATTGGCATGCCATGAATTAAATGTATTCAATGGATCTCTGGGTATTAGCCACTGCACTGACCTCATCCAAACTACATGCACATTGATAAACTGAAGGGTTCAATTGGATTGTTCACTGAGGGAAACCAATATTTCTACTGAGCCTGTATTAAACATTATAGATTTCCTCCTGTGGAGAATCTATAACTCAAGTGTTTATCTCACTGAAAGCTCAGACACACACACACACACACACACACACACACACACACACACACACACACACACACACACACACACACACACACACACACACACACACACACACACATCGTCAGCCCTGGAAAGACTGAAAGAAGAAAAACTTTTTATAGAACAGCAATCTGACCAAAAAATAAAAGGTGGGCGAAAATTGTTTAACCTCCTAAGACCTGAACTCTTTCATGGCATGCATTTTTAATTTCTCTTTGATATTTGGGCATATTGGGACCTGATGAATGTAAAAACAAAGAATCACCAGATTTTTTTTTTTTGCAGTATAATGTCCTCGCAAGTGGATATCAGGTCCTTGTAGAGCAAAATTTAGTATTTTGGTCAAGACAACCTAAAATGTGATGTCCACATATGTGGACGCCAGGTCCTAGGAGGTTAAATGCAATTTTATCTTGAATCTCATCATTTTGATTTTAACAGTAAAGTTAAAATGAAAATGTTTAAAATGGACCCTTTGCAGTATGTTTTAAGTTTCAGTTTGATCTGATGAACTAACAGTATGATGCTCGTTGCACATCATACTGAATTGGAAGAATGGGCTGCAAAAACGGCTTGATTAGAGCCATCAGAATCACCTGATCTGTGTCTGGATTCTTCATATAAAAGGATGTAGAGAAACAGAATTGTCTGTCGAGGTTCAAATTTCAATGCTTATACAATTCTTACCTTTGGGAAGTACTTCAGCACCATGAAGGAGCCCTTCTCTCTTTAGAGATGTTTGAGTTGTTTTTGCTTTTAGCTTCAGCGTTGACCGCCACAAGATGTTTGTCCTAGAAAAAGGGGATAGATGCGAGAAGATGGTTATTCATGCACAAACTACAAAGCCACTTACTGGAGTACCTTAAGTATTTGGGCTTAAACACAGCCTCTTTTCAGATGAAAAGAGGAAATAGAAAGGACGAAAGCCTGGAGTCAATGAATCAGTGAAGGAAAAAATGAGGTGGGATGAAAGCAGCCACATGATGCCTCTCAAACACTCTGGATGAAATTTTTCAACCTGGCATGATTTCGTTTTTGCAAAGTTTGATCAGCTACCACGTTTACCACATTTTGATATCAGATAAAAATATGACACTGTTGAAGAGGCAGCACTGTCAATTTTTTCACCTGCTGTCATCTCTCAGCCTTGAGCAAAGTTATTTGCTTTAGTTGGGAATTGTCAGATCAGGGACAAGAATGACAAAGAGTGAATAAACAGTGATTCCTGCAAAGACAAAGTATTAAATCGTTCACACAAAGCTTCAGGTCAAAAATGTCTCTTCCGCAGAGGTGAGTTTGTGCTTGTGTTGTTCTGATGGTCAGGTACAGATGCAACTTTAAGATCTCTGCATTTTACTTACATAACACATTTGTAAATGTTGCAGATATGAACAATAGATTCTAATATGTACTCTATAGACTGCTACACAACAGGTTTGATCTTAGTTTGAATTATTTTACAGACATTTTTCAAGAAACTCAAACACCGTCTCTAAATAATTAACAGACATTCAGCTGAAAATATCACAAATATTAACATTTTGTAGTTAATATTACATCGCGTCATGTCAGAGTGCTTCATGGCTTAACTCGTTAGCCCTTGTTATGTCCCCATGTTGGTCCCAAGAGTAAACAAATTAACATGAAGAGAGTGTTTGAGTCAGCTTGAAATGGTTTAATGATGAGATGTTAAAAAGGAAGCATAAATTTACTTCAGGGAGAGCCAAGGCCAACTTAACTAACAAAACAAAAGAGCATTAACTTTAAACAAAACTCCATCAACTATATAACTTAAGTCAAAAGAAACTTTACAGCACCTCAAGGTGGTGACAGCTCTCCTTTTACGAGCTTCTCTTACCAATGTAACAAAGAACCAATTAATAAAGTAGAATAAGCACAAACAAGCTAAGATAAGATAAGATAAGATAACTCTTTATTGTCATTGCACAGTCATACATAGTACAGTAGTACAATGAAATTGGAAAAACTGTCCTACGTCGGCACTACATATAACACAACACGACACGATATGACACATCACAACGTAACAAACAACACAACACAGTATATTAACTTAGTATAAAAAAGAAGAATAAGTGTATGTGTATTGCACACTGTTATTATTGCACATTAATTATTATTGCACCTTGTTATAAATATAAATATTATTGTTATCGTTTTAAACATTGTTACCTCCCCCTAAAAAGTCCAGGGAGGTATCCAGTCAGGTCAGCTATTTACATTGATCAGGGCTATTGCCCTGTTGTAAAAGCTGTCCTTGAGTCTATTTGTTCGGGACCTCAGCAGCCTGAACCTCCTGCCAGACGGCAGCAGCTTAAACACCCGGTGTCCTGGGTGTGTGCAGTCCCGTAGGATGCTGCGTGCCCTCTTGAGACAGCGAGTGCTGTACAGGTCCTTCAGGGAGGGAAGAGGATGTCCAATGATTTTTTGGGCCATGTTGATGACCCTCTGGAGTGCCTTTCTGTGTGCTGTGGTGCAGCTGGAGAACCACACACCGATGCAATATGTCAGCACACTTTCAATGGAGCAGCGGTAGAAGACGGTCAGCAGCTCCTTCTTCAGGTCCATTTTTCTGAGGATTCTCAGAAAGTGGAGACGCTGTTGGGCCTTCTTTAAGACCGCAGAGGTGTTAGAGCTCCATTGGAGGTCTGTGTCTATGTGCACACCCAGAAACTTGAAACTGGAGACCCTTTCCACGCACTCCCCGTTGATGCTGACAGGCTGCAGCTCGGACTTCCTCCTTCTGAAGTCAACTACCAGTTCTTTTGTTTTGGTGGTATTGAGGTCCAGGTTGTTGTCTGCACACCAATCTGACAGCCTCTGAACTTCAGCTCTGTATGCAGTCTCATCTCCCCCTGAGATGAGCCCCACCACAGTGGTATCATCTGCAAACTTGATGACTGTGTTGTCTGGGTGGGAACTAACACAGTCATGTGTGTACAGAGTGTACAGTAGGGGACTCAGTACACAGCCTTGTGGAGAGCCGGTGTTGAGGCTGAGGGCTGAGGAAAGATGAGGCCCCACTCTAACTCTCTGTACACAGCTAATGAGAAGCATAAAAATCTGAACCTAACAAGCATAAAGCAAAGACTAACAGTGCATTAACCACACCTACATATGTCCTGGAGGGCATCCATTGGCTGCAGGACTCAAACCCTGGCCAATGACATGAAAGGCAGAACCTGGAAAACCTAGACCTGAAAGCAGCATGGTAAACATGACCCTTTACATACACATTACATTGGTTTTAAGTGAATGTACAAGCCCTGAACGTACTTTGTAGGTGAATTGTGAATGTGGGCCGACCGTGGTTCAGAAGGTTGGGAAGCTCATCTTGTAACTGGAAGGTTACCGGTTCGATCCCCTGCTCTGTCTGTCTTGGTAGTTGTGTCCTTGGGCAAGACACTTCACCCTGCCGCCTACTGGTTTTGGCCAGAGGGGCCGATGGCGCGATATGGCAGCCTCACTTCTGTCAGTCTGCCCCAGGGCAGCTGTGGCTACAACTGTAGCTGCCTCCACCAGTGTGTGAATGAATAGTGGTATTGTACGGCACGGTCAGGATCCTGTTTCTTGACTTTTCCAGTGCCTTTAATACCTGTATGCTTCAGGAAAAACTGAACAGGATGGAGGTGGACCCCTGCCTGGTGGCTTGGATCTCCGACTACCTCACCGACAGGCCACAGTACGTCAGGCTGAAGGACATCACGTCTGACACAGTGGTCAGCAGCACAGGAGCACCACAGGGAACTGTGCTGTCCCCTCTTCTCTTCACCCTGTACACCTCTGACTTCTGCTACAACTCTGAATTATGCCACATTCAGAAGTTTGCAGACGACACAGCCATCATGGGGTGTATCTGGGATGATCAGGAAGAGGAGTACAGAAGTCTGGTGAGGAACTTTGTCGCATGGAGTCACACAAACCACCTGCAACTCAACACCTCAAAGACTAAGGAACTGGTTGTGGACTTCGGGAGGTCTAGAGCAGGTCCACTGCCGGTTCAGATAGAGGGGGAGGAGGTGGAGGTGGTCAACAAGTACAAGTACCTCGGGCTGTGGGTGGACAATAAACTGGACTGGTCATGCAACACAGAGCACCTGTATAAAAAAGCCCAAAGCCGACTGTACTTCCTCAGGAGGCTGAGGTCTTTTAACATCTGCAGGAAGCTCCTGAGGATGTTTTACCAGTCGGTGGTTGCTGGAGTACTTTTCTATGCTGTGGTGTGCTGGGGGAGCAGCACAGCAAAGAAGGACTCATCCAGGCTGGAGAAACTGATCAGGAGGGCTAGCTCTGTGGTTGGCATGAAGCTGGACACTCTGGTGACAGTGGCAGAGAAAAGGACATTAAAGAAACTGATGGACATTATGGACAATGCCAGGCATCCTCTGCACACGGCCATTAACCACCAGAAGAGTCTGTTCAGTGACAGGTTGCTTCTCCCCAAGACAAGAACTAACAGACTTAAAAACTCCTTTGTCCCACACGCCATCAAACTGTTTAACTCCTCTCTGGAGGGGAGAGGGAGGGGAGACAGGAGGACAAAGGAGGGAACAACTAAGCTGTAGTGCCTCTTCACCTCACTGTACAATACCTTGTGCAATACTTTTTGTAAATAGTCAACAGTGCAATAGACTCAATACTTGAAATGTGCAATTCACTTGTATTTTTATTTTTTATTCCTATTTATTCTATTTATCCCCTTTGTATATTTTATTTATATTGTCTCTGTATTTATATATATGTGTGTATGTGTGTGTGTGTGTGTGTGTGTGTGTATATATATATATATATAATATTCTGTAACTCTGTAACTTCTGTCGGTGCTGTGCTTTTTTGGAAATCGAATTTCCCAGAGGAACCCACCCGAGGGATTAATAAAGTTCTATCTAATCTAATCTAATCTAATCTAATCTAATCTAATCTAATCTAATCTAAGGTTCTTTACCTTACAATATAAAGCGCTTTTAGATTGTGTTTCCTTAAATCAGAGAAAGTCCGTTTCTAATGAAATGAACCTGTTCATGTTTCTGCTGGATGGCAGTTTAACAGACATGTCCACCGTCTCAATCACCTCATCACCACAATGCCTCTCTCTGCCTCTCTTAGTTTTCTCTCTCTCATACTGGCACCCTCTCCTCTTATATCACGAATTTTCTCTGCCACTCTTCTCTACTACTAATACACTCTAACACAAACACGTCCTCAACAAAAGGTTCATTCATAACCTTGCCATTTTCTACTTCTCCCCCTCTACTGTCTCACTCCCTCGTCTCTACCTCCATCCTCTCAAGGTCTCGGAGAATAATGGCAGATAGCAGATTAGCATTCGCCTCTTTGCGATGTGGTTTGACTCACAAACACACATGTGGGTACATGCAGACTACTGCAAGGCTGCTTGCCAACACAGAGATAATAAATGTGAAACAATTATCACTGTGGAGCTGTTAAACTAATCTGTGACCACACGGACACACACGGGTAGTTATTAATCTGTATATAAGCCTATGAAAGACTGTCACATCACATTCTGTGAAGTTTAGTTTTCTGAATGTGTGACCCCGAGTAAAATGTAATGCAGTGTGGCACCATGTCAAAGATTAAAATAAGCACTATTGTCCATTTCACTGACCCATCACAGTTGTATGGAGTGACACATCAGTGTCCAATGTAGTGGTTTATGTGCAAGTACACCATCAACACTGACACAAATACAAGAAAACAGCCTTTGAATAGCTGCCCACTGCAGTGACCACTATGTGTGGAAGGGTTAAAAGGAGTTTAGATGGCTTTTACATCTGACTAGGATGCCTCCCTCCTGCATGCCTTCTAGATGTTTAAGAGGGCAGTCCCAGGACATGCTGGAGAGATTGCGCTCGGCTTGCTCAGGAGCACTCTGGTGTCCTACGTGAAGAGGTACAGGAGTGGGCTGGAGAGAGGGGTTTCTGGGCGTGTCAGCTTTGACTGCAGCCCCGTGAAGCAGATAGGAAATGGCTACGTGGTCATCAGATGTCTCAGTGTAGAGTTTCAGTGCCTCACAATGACCAAAATGTCATTCAGAATATTTCCCCACCCCGAAAAGAATAAACAGAGTTATTTTCAAATCTGTTTTGTCGTTGCTTATTTGACCTGTCTCCTCTTCTCCTCTCTCTCCAAAATTCCTTTTAATATCTCACAGATGGTTTCACTCATTAAATAGAAAAGTAAATCAATAGCATGTCGATTAGTTTCTGACAACCCTCTCGTGCGTGTGTTTATACATCTTTGTGACGACAGATAATTGGCATGCCACTGTATTTGTGGGGTCCAATAGTCACTTAGGGGTTTAAAATGCTCATCCCCAGGCGTTTGAAGGCAGTTTTGAGGCTCAAAATGTGGTTTTAGTGTCAGTGTTACAGTTAGGTTATGGTTAGGTATGGGCTAAGGGTTAGGATAAGGCATTCATTTTTGATGGTTAAAGTTAGTGTAAGCAGCTGGGGAAAGCATTATGTCAATTAGATGTCCTCACTAAGATATGAGTGTGTGTGTGTGAGCAAGAGAAAAAACTGACGGTATTATTCAGCCAACAACCTCTTTAACACACACACACACACACACACACACACACACACACACACACACACACACACACACACACACACACACACTGTGAAAGTGACAAAGACGCTGGGGGAAACGATTGATGGTTATCAGCCCCTGTAGGAAATTAAAGGGATGGTCCAGTGTTAATATTTAGATATGCAGATTGGTGACAGAGGCCTCTCTCGCTGTCTGTCAAGCATGTGCACACCACCAACCCACCCTCCCATTCATACAGACGCACACACAAACACGTGCACAGCTACCTATAGGTACAGGTAAACTGAGTGGTGTGTATCAGTGTGGAACTGCAAATGGGATGAGCAGCTTGATTAATCTGTGTGACATGAATACCAAATCAGAGGCTAAAAAGTGTGCGTCCATGTCTGAGTGAGTGCAAATTGATGGGATGATGATGGATGTGTGTATGCATGATGCAAATATAATAATAACAACATCAAACTTTGTTTATATAGAACTTTCCCCAACAATAATGTGCTTCACAGAAAGACTTTTTTTTAAATCCAAGAAATAGTTAAAAACGCAGCAAATACAGACTATGAAATATTCATGAAAGCTTCATGATAAGCATTTTAAGAAGAGATATGAAAAGATAATAAGGAAGTTACCATTCTGGTCTGAATGGGGGCTCTAATACCAAAAGTCTGCTGGCGTTTGTTTGCTAGCCAAGACCTCAGAATAACCAGCAGCACCCCACTCACCAATCCAAGTAAGCACCCAGGCCCATTAGGGATTAATAAGTCATAGAAATTCTTAAGAACTAGGCCATTATATGCTTAAAATTAATTGGTCGTGCCTTTTTAAATCTTAAAAAGGCACGACTGGACACTTTTTACAGTTTTTTACAGACGCTAGGACACATTTCTCAATACTTAAGTCACTTTTGCAAAACTCTTCACACATTTCTCCTAACTGACCCTCAGCCTGGCAAAGCAGTTCATTTCACATTCAAAATGCACTACAACTACCAAAACACTTCATTCAGGTCTCCAATGAACACATTCCTCCAGAACACTAGCAAAGGTTGACAGCCGACAAACACACTTTGTCACCCACAAAACAATGACCTAAAAAACACTAACAACATGTAGCATTACACAGTGTTTTCCTGTGTAAAACAAGGACACATCTCTGTTTATAATTTCAATGTATGTTACTGGAATGAATCAGACATGTATTTATGTTTATGTATTTTTATTTTTTTGCACTAAGTAATCCCAAAATACAAGAATTTGTATACACACCATCCACTGATACACATACAATAGTAATGCTAATCTACTCGGTCTCCTCCATTTGGCCACAGGTTCTCATCCACATCACATCTTATGTCATCTAGGGCAATACACCTAGGAAAGAATCTTCTGGCTGCCAGAATTGAAGGAGTTGAAAAATTGAAGGAGTAACAACTGTGTAGATGTTCATCTACAATGAGAATCAGCTGTGGCTGGTTAAACTGCATTGTTAGATTTAAAATATGTTTCAATAAAATATTGCCGTTGGATTTTGCTGTCTTTTCAAGTTTTGCATTGTGTTATTGTTTTGACCATGAGTTTAACAGTTTTGAAAACAGTATGTAAGCACATGCAAAATGTCCTGTCCGTACAAAGCTGTATGTAAGCATCAAATCAGAGCGTGGTGTTAAAATAACTCTGAGATTTTTAGCAGTTTGACAGCTTTGATCAATGAACCAAGTGTACTGTAGGCCAGGGTACTGGAATTTTACGAATTACTAATACTGTAGTTTTATCATGACTCTTTTTTGTAAAGTTATGTGACAGCTAGCATTTAGGCAGGTGAACACAGTATCAAGGCTTCTGGAGTTGTTTGAGGGGGAGGGACATAACTGTGTGCCATCTGCATAGCTGTGGTGAGTGATTTTATCTCTATTAATGATCTGGTTGAAGGGAAGAAATATACTCAAAATAAAAGTAGACTAAGGACAGAGCCTTAAACTACTAAAACTGTATCAATTCTTTCATCTTCCAGGAAATGCCTGGATACTCTCACCCAATGAGGCTGGGCATTGTTGAGCACCAGGAGGAATCCAGGACCCACTGCAACAGCGGAGGGTCTGACAGTTGCTCCAAGGATTTCATCCTGACACCTAATGGCAGTCAGGGTGCTGTTGCCTAGCTTGTAGAGGTCTGTGCATTACTCCATGGATATGCCTCCCCAGTCCATCACTGACACATGCTTACCAATGTTACAGGCAGCATAACTTTCTCCACAGCTTCTTCTGATTCTTTCATGTCTAACATGTGCTCAGGGTGAGATTTGAGGAACTGGCGATATAGAAAGCTACTATTGGCAAAATTACATTTTGTTTTACAAGTAAGCAGTTTTTGGTGGAAAGGAACTAAAATGGGAATTAATCACACAATGTTTGATCTAGTGTTCCCTGTCAGTCCTAGCAGCTGATTAGTGGCAGTCCAGTAATGATCACTAGGATTAGATCATATTAGATTAGGAGATAAAGATCTTTTACTGATATTTGTACCCACTAGGTCTCCATAGAACTCAGCAACTTCTTTGTCTGAGCATTGATGCTGTTACAGGAACCAGGGAAAATGAAAATGTCACTTCCAGGCAAGAATTTGCAAACATGTTCACAAATAGAAAATGAAAATGACCCCCTTTGGTGCACTGCTTATCTTTACTGTGTGAGTTTCTATATGTTTCCTTAAAAAAAACCCCTCTGCATGGCTGCGTACAGTGACTGTAAAGAAACATGAGCGACACATTTAGACAGAGAGACACAAAGTGAGTGAGAGAACATGAGTGAAGTGATTCAGAGGAGTGGTGATAAGGCGAACTGAAAAGAAAGTGGGTTCAGGCCACAATGTTGTTATTACAGATTGATATACTCTTCAGGTCCCCTTTATTCAAACAGCTCACCTCTCAAAATCAGATGCTCAAAGCTCTTTTGATGACTACTTTGAGCTGAATGTGTGTTATTACAGGTATTACATGAAATTGCCCGTGTTAGGTGAAGGGGATTATGGTGCTTTTGGGTCAATACTTCCTCTGAGCTGTTTGGCTGCTGGAGCTGAGGAGCGATTAGGCTTTTGTCTGTCAATCCGACTTCATAGCGGCGATTATCACACAAACACACACCACATACACGTAACCACCACCTATCAGCACACATACTCGTGCAGTGATTACGGCCTTAGGTATATCAGGCCCATTCAGTATGCTGAGAGGTGTCAGATCTAGTGGAACTGGAGCTGTAACACATGCACGCTCAGTTTGTTGGCTGCAGGAAGGGTGACAGGTGAAAGATGAAAGTGGAGTGCTGAGCTGAAATGAAGACTTGACAAGCTAAAACGTTAAGGGAAAAAAAAAATCCAGTTTACAGGTTATTACTACAGGTACTTCTTTCATATTTTCTAAGCTTCTCTGAATGTACTTTCCCAAAAAGGTGATAGATTTTAATTCCATAAGAAGTCCTAATTTTTCTTTAGTCACTTTACTGCATGTAGAACTATAATCTAATTACTGCAGAAGTTTCAGTGATGAATTTTACACTTTTGGTTAGAATAAATAATAATTAGTTATATCTATGCTACTCCATTATGGTAAAAGATATTCAATCTGAAAGAGCCCCAGTACATAGAAACAGAAACATATACATAAACATACGCTATGTTCTCCATTTTCCTGATTTTCAAATTTCATGTAGAGTAGAAATAAATATATGTTCCTAGTTAAATTTAAAAGAAAAATGCTAGTTTACGAAATGACGTCGCATATGCTGGGGAATTTCAGTGTCGGGCACTGACCAGCAGCTTGCACATCAGCTCAAATGGACCAAACTACACAGGCAAACAGCCCAGAGATCCCCTTAACTGAACCCTGCAGCTTAAAGAGAGAAATCACAGTGTGCACCATAGAATATTCTCTTCACTTTCGTCACTTCTACTAATGTTGTTGTTAGGATACGCACAATAAACTATGTTAAAAAAATCAGAAAGTTACCTTGCATATTTATAACAGCAGGTAAAACAACCAGCTTTGCATCTGTCAAATATCTGTATGGGAAATGCTGGGAATTTACTGGTGACAGATTTATTTGGAGGACTGAAACAATGTTCAAAAACGTGTCAGCAGAAGCAGAGATATCCTGACTTTTAGATCCTGCTGTGAGGTGAGCTACTGAAGAACTGGATCTTTTTGTTAAAGCCTTGCTGCCAGGTAAACGGCCTTTTTCATGAAAAGGTTAAAGTCTCAAGTTCAAGCAGAGATTATTTTCTGCGACTTAACAAAGCACCTCTGAAGCCTTTTATTTACACAGGCTCTGTGTTACTGCCAAGACTGCTATACTGATCCTGATGTGTATTATTTGTATTTATTTATTATTTATCTGACAACAAAATCTGTGATTATATTACTTAAAATTAAGAAATTGGCATTTTGGATTAAATATACCAATTAAAATGTAGCCTGTGATGGAACACAGCAGTTTTCTTTTGGGATTAATAAATGACTTACTATCTGTGGACACAAACTAATTATTATTAATTAACAGTATCAATGAAGTAATTTGGGGTCTATTAACTTTATCTGCTGTGGTTCCATTTTTTTCCACAATAATTTTTCACAAAACCGATCTGGATAAATGCGATAATGAAGTGATGCTGTTTTTTTTCTTTTACAGCTTTTCATTTTTGAGTCTATTAACGTACTTTTGTAAGTGTCTCTTGTATTCATACAGCACAAGCTAGAGCAGAGCGATGTTATTAGGGGGCCTAGTCAGCCTCACAGTAGGGGCTGAGCTGACTGGGTATGGTGATTTCCACTTTACTTTTGTGTGGGTTAATGAAAAAAAACTGAAAAACCCTGAGCCTAATGGGATTTGGTGATAAGAAATTACCAGCGCCAGGTCCTTCTCCTTTGTCTCTTGCTGGGAGTTCAGTGGCTCAGCCAATAAGAGAGCTCAGGGCCACGGTTACCGTAGAGACGAGAGAACACAGGCCACGGCGTCGCCATGGTAAACAGGGGAGCTGTTTGTCAAAGTTCTTTTGATACACACACTCAGAGACACACAGAGTACTGTACGTACACGAGTGAAGCCTGTATCCAACGCTCCTTTTTTCCAAACTGCTGCAATTCAGAAGTTTAATTTAGGGACAAATTCAAATGGATACAAATGCAAAAACTGTATATAGTTACAGGCAGGTATTCATCTCAATGCTTTAGGGGCTAAAACTGCATTCCTGTAATAACAATGAACTCTCACTGTTAGATTACAGTAATTTACTAGAATATCGCTTTTTCAGCTTGTTACTGTTATTTTACAGTTTCTTACTGTGAAAAGAAAAGTACTGTACAATGCCATAGAGAATATGAGGCTTCCAGTGTGATACTGTCAGCTGTTTGACTGCCTTTCCTACTGCAATCTCCATGAGCAGTATCACTGCTTAACATAACTACACTTTGGATTCGGATTCTTCTCTTTTGTGAACTATCAGCAGCATTGTGACAATTGCCCTAATCACGCCAAGGTTACTGATATGCTGCTGTATTTGACATTTTAACACATGCTAGCCAGACTTTCAAAAATCCGAGCTGTGCAAATCCTGGAAACCACATCAAACATGTAAAAGATTCAAAGTATAAAGAAAAAACGGTGGCGTACACTTCTAAACACTTCTAAATTTGAACTTTTACATTTATATTAGTCTTTGCATTTATCAAAAGAAAAATACAGTATTATACCATAAAAATGTACAATATGGTTCCTTAAAGCTGTAAGTGTTTACTATAAGGGTTTTTTTTTTGTTTAAAATCTATTTTGGGCACTATTAGGGCTCTGTACTGTATAAAGTTGCAAAACAAATAATCCACATCTATATACTACTACACTACTACTAATAGAGATTTCAGTTAGAGTTGCAGCTTTAGGGTATGAAACATTTTCTACATATTCACTATATTCATGTAAGAACTGGATTTTATATTCAGTTTAGGAAAACTAACTGTAACAGACTACTCTATCAAACTATAGTCATATCACTTTGGGGGCATACACACACAAAAAAAAAAAAATTAAAACGTGTTCTCCTATATGGGTGTTCTGTTGACAAAACAGGCTATTTTTAGAAATCTTTTACAATTACACAAAATGGGAAAATGAAGCTAGATGTTGATATTTTGGCACCTTTTAATTTAGATTACAATCAAAGGAGGATAAATGATGAACAGTCAGTTGAATCATCCTCAATTCTTTACATACCGTACAGGCAGCATTCATATTTTAAACTCGGAAAACCGACAGAGTGCTGCGTTTTCAATCATTCAGTCTTTTTTCGTCACTGTGAGACATTAGGCTCTGATTTCTGTGGTGTTTTTGGCCTGTGTTTTTCTTTTTAACTCGGGAGGCCGCAGAGCTGAGCTGAATAACACAATGACAACAATAGAAGAGAGCATAAACCGAGCAAATGGGCGAGTGAGCAAGGGAACGAGATAGTAGGAGAGAGAAAAAGAGAGAAAAACGCTCTTTGGCTTGCCTGCTCCTGCAGTGCGTCAGCTCTATGGCAAAGTGGAAAACAAGCAAATTACAGAGCACAGACGCAAAGACAGTGGCCTTGTCATTTCAACCTGCCAGTAAGGATTTCCTAAATTACCAGTAGTGCACTGGGAGGGCTGCCCTATAGCTTGTCTGCCGCTCCAGCAAAGAGAGAGACGGCAATCTTTCTGTGAAGGTTAGAGCACTGCAAGACATGAAGCCAGTGAAGTAGTGAGCACTGTCAGGTGCCCTGAGCTCATCAGTAATCATGCAGTGTGGAAGTAACTAAATAAATACATTTACTCAAGTACTCTAATGCAGTTTTGAACTGCAGTATAACTCCTCTGTTAAATTTTATTCTTGTGAAATGTTATTCTTGTGAATGTATTCCACTATGAGTTTAAAACACTGAACACATCTTATCATAATGGACATTAATTACCTGCTAGCACGATATGCCATTAATTGCTTGCTACCAAACTACTTTGAGAGCAATTAGCTAACAGCTAGTTGCTAGCTAACTAAGTAGCTTTTAATCAGGCATTAAGGTTACATGTTACTTGCCCATATTTCTAGTATTTGTAAATTATCGGCTTCACTGTGGAGTAATTTAGTAATAAATGTGTCATTAGATGGTTGGAAAAATGCAGCAGCTGTTGTTCTTGTTGTAAAATGTATCTGAGCTGAACCAACATGAATAACCGGTAGGTTTTCTCTGCAAATACAAGTAATAGGAAAAGTATAACTTAAAAATGTAAATAACAGCCAAACAACCAGGAATTTAAGTGTTCCAGATTAACGTTCTAGCACTTATATATAATGTCCTAAATGCATTTTGAGTCAGATATTTGAGCTGTACATGATGGTTTGCTAAATAAATTTTATTAAACATCTTGCAAACAAAACTGAAGTACATTAAGTTTGTATTATTCTAAGGTTGTATGAACATATTAGACAGTTTAATGCAGGCTGTTTAGTACTGTGAAGAAGAAGACAGTGATGCACTGTGTTGGACTGGTAGGGTAGCAGACATCAACTGATATTTGTAGTAATGATGTTGATTTACTCACAGAATTCTACTTTTTATATTAGCTTTGTTCTGTGTGGGGGTTGGAAATCAGGCATATAGCTCATGAAACATCTGTTTATATTTCAGTTGGATAAATCCACAAAGAGCGGTGCAGGGCCGTGCAGAGAGGTTTAAAGGGGCGGGTGCTCAAAGTTAAAAAGGGGCACATTGAACACAGTGACATTTTAGACCTTCTTCAGAATACTGTATATACTATGGGCATCACGGTGCTGATCCAGAATCCTTACATAATTATTTATTACTAGAGCTACAATAATAAAGCAATGAGGAGGGGGAAGTAATAAATATGAAATAATGTATTTATGATGATTCCATTTGTTTCACTATCCACTCTGTGCAGGGGCAAAGCTTATTACATTTTTAAACTGCAGAGATACAATAATTTTACTGCTGTAAAATCCAAATTTTGTCTTATTTAAAATATAAATCGAATATAATCTACTTCTTAATGTATGTTCTTTAAAATACAGCATGTTTTTTAATATATTATAATTATAATAATGCATAATTATGTGGACATGCATATTAGATCGTTTTTTAGTGAAATATAATCCCTCCAGAAAGGCAGGAAAAGCCCGGAAACTTACTTTAAAACTAAATATGTTCTAAATACTTTAAAACTAAATATGTTCCCTAAAAGGGTGACAGAGCTACAGACCCATGACAGCCTTACACAGGTAGCCAGCAGCTATGACTACTTGTGCAGTTAATAAAAGGACAGGTAATGTTTGTCGCGCTGTTGCACACACAGCACGCTCGTTTGTTTCAGTTCGTCAGTTGCAACAAGACAACTTTCCAACGTGTACGTAATAAGCCAATACTCCTGGGTGCTACACACTACAGTGTACGCTGTACACCTACTTACTGGTTTTGTCGCATCAGTCTGTGTCTCTGAGTTAACTTGTGTTTCTCCTACAGCTCCGGACCGCAAAAAATGCGCGTGCTCTTTGTGAGCTCGTTCCCGGCTCGTAACCAGCGCGTTCTGCCGTCGAGGGCGATCATTGGTTAAATGTGATCATGTGACTGATGCAAGCCAGATCCTTTTATTTAGCAAAACTGTGATTAATAGTTAAATATTATTGTTGAAGGGCACAGACAGGACTCCACACGCACACACACATTAAAAAAAATAAATAAAAATTTTTTAAAAAAAAAAGTTGCCTCAACAAAAGGGCACTTTGGGCATCCATCAGGAAAGGGGCGGGTGCTCAAGCCCCTCTAGCCCCCCCCTCTGCACGTGCCTGGAGCGGTGAATGTGAAGCAGCAGCACACGTCACCTGATCACAGTCACTACATGAAGAAAAATATGCTGAAGCTCACAACACAGTTTGTCCTGACTTATTTCAGAGTAATTCTTTTTCCCATGCTCGCCGCTACACCCAGTCTTAGGGTTCCCCCACCTACCAAAGTCCTGCAAACAACATAATAACATAAACAGTTTTTAGCATGACTACTCACTGACTGTTAGACCAGCTCTGGTGGAAAGATAATAACCAGAATAATCTACTAAAAAATTCTATTAGCTTTCCACTGTTTTGAAAAGATGAAAGGGAAACTCAAAAACAGATTATGTCCAACTCTAAAAATCTCAAAAGGAAGCTATTGGATTAGTGAATAATGATTCTAATTTCCTGCGTCATTATGCTATGGCCCATTGCTTATATAGTAAACAACTGAGGAGAGTAAAATGGACAAAAGCTTGAATTTATGTCACAATGAAAAAAAATTTTTTAAAAGTGAATATTGTTACTGTTGCAGCAGCAGAGAGTGAATGCTAGTAATTTCGCATTGTAGGAAAAATGACAAGACATGAATGGGCCTTGTAAAAAATGTAACACACACACACACACCACAGAGGCAGCCCTACAGTAATGACATTTAAATGGCTCATTTGAAGATAAAAGGCCTGCTGACATCAAATGGATCCTTGTTATCATAATAGCAAACAACTAACAAGAAATGAAGCAGCATAAAAAGACATGCCTCATATTTGTCTCCATGAATACAATAACTAAGCAAACAAATATTGTTAACAAACAGCGATCTAAACTGTCTATTCACATGAACACATTATGCGAGTGTTTGCCAATTTATCCTTCACCAATAGCTGAAGGAAATTAGTGCGCATTACAACCAACTCTCCAAAGGTTTTCAATTAATTTCTGTAAACACGCATGACAAAACATAGTGCTGGCATTATAAAGACTGGATTTTTGTCAGCAAACAAAATCCAGATTAGAAAAGGAGATTCATTAGGCATGGCATGTTGTTTCGAGAATGAGACCCAAATTAACCAAAACATCATGAATGGCTCTTTACAGCTGTTTAATTAACACTTATAGACCCTCTACAGGAGCTAACATTTGCAAATATTTTTTCGACCAATACTCTGAGTCAATAGATCCTCCCTTAGAGCTGGACTTTAAACACCCAAAAGCTAAAAGTAAAGCATAAAGACCAAGGCTTGTTTTATAGTAGTGCATAATTTAATACATCTAAAATGAGAGAAAGCACCATTAGAGCTAAAAGTGTTTGTTTTTTAACAGATGCTGACTTTGTGGGCTTTAATGATAAAGATTTCTCCATATATGTAGTACCTTTGGGTGGAGCTGTAAGCATACTTGGCATTTTTAGATTGCTTCATGAAAGTTCTGTTCCTCAAAGGTCAAATACACCGCAACCACAAACAAGTAGAACAGTGATGCAAAAATACACAAAACACAAAAGAAGTTGATTAAAACACAACAGAAGTTGATTAAAACACAATGGAAGTGTTTTTTAGGGACATAATAATGCGAGCAGACAGCTGTGAAAGTGACTGAAACCTAAAGATGTGGAGGATTGCACTGAGGCATTTGTCAGTGTTCTGAGGGAGAAAAAGATGTGAGGTAATGTGTTTTTCTATCACATAAGCAGTGTTGGGTGAGTTACTTTAAATCAGTAACTTAGTTACATTACTAGTTACTTCTATCAAAAGTAACTCAGTTACTTCAAGTTACTCATTACTTTAAAAGTAACTAGTGACTAGGGAAAGTAACTTTGGTTTTACTCAGAATTCTCTTGTTAATGTGTTGCTTCCGTAACTGGATACCCAGCCAGATTGCCAGTCTTCTAGCTTGCTTACTTGCCACAAGTGCACTGTGCCACGTACCAATAGAAAGGAAAAAATAATGCGCATATTTCCACGAGAGAAATCCCACGCCTGGACCGTCGTTGACCGCCGCCATGATTCTAGCCTACGTCACAGCGTCATGTGCGCTTTTTACATCCAACACGAAAACTGCAGTCGCAGTGCTTCGATTGTACTCAGAACTTGGAAATTCTGCCTTCCGAATAGGAAGATGTAGGTAACAACTGACTACAGATGAGCTGCATACAGGGCTGAACTGGGACAAGAAATCGGCCCGGGCGTTTTGACTAGAGACCGGCCCACCATTATAGGAAAAATCATAAAGGCAGATGTGCAGCGTAATGACAGAATAACTGCAGCTGTGTGTCTTTTTCATTGTAGCTGAAGTACGGGACAAACTGCATTCCTTTTCACCTCAATACGAAACGCGTAATATTTTCTCTGAATATCAGACGATTCCGTTTTTTAGGGGACGGTTGGCAACTCTAATAATTAACCTTATGAACAAAATAAAGTTCAACATCAGTAACATCATAGCACCACCCAGCTGTATAGAAACTCCGTCATGCTAGCTAGTACCCAGTACGAAAAAGTCAGCATAACGAAAATAAACTCCACCTTAACTTGGTTCATATCTGACCCAGATAGACTGCAGGTCATAACTTCAGTACACCTGACACTCGGACAAGCGGCCGCCTCGGGTCTCTTCTCCTCCTGCCTCCCCTTTCCCTCATCCACCTGTTGGCCTCCACCACTTGCTAATGTTACTGAATCTGTGGAAGCTCCGCGATAGCCACCACAAGAAGTAATGAATAACGACCCTATCTAAATCCCAGTAATGATTAAGTTAGCGTTACCGTGTTCGTTACCACAATAATAACGTAGTTACTGTAACGCGTTACTTAATAAGGTGTTAGTCCCTACACTGCACATAAGTCATATAATGCTGTAGATACATGTTTGCTGTTAGCTGTTTACTGTTAGCTTGTCACTTCCACAGCTGTTCCTTCAGGTTATTGTCTCCTCAAAAAGATTGTTTTGTGTGCTTTTACAGCATTTTTCTATTTGCTGACATTTTCTTAGGTTCCAGTGCATTTGACCTATCAAGGGCACCTGAAAGGTCATAACCATATAATACCCTAGTAATATCATGGTAACAACAGTGGTTGACGCATGACATGCACCGATGTCAGATGCCAGACCAACAACTGAAGAAGTCAAACATGCAGTCCATGCGCTAGAGAATGGGATATCACCCGGGCAGGACAAATTCATTGCAGAGGCAATCAAAACTGGAGGAAACATCTTCCTTTCTCGACTTCATGGACTAATTCAATAGATCTGGAGAACAGACGAGAGACTATTCTCTCATCCCACTTCAGAAGAAAGGCAACACCCGCGAATGCAAGAACTATCGTGGAATTAGCCTTCTTTCCATTGCTGGTAAGGTCTTTATGAAAATCATTCAGTCGCACCTAAAAAAGCATCATAAGCAGTCAAGCGGAGAAGACCAAGCCGGCTTTTGACCAATGGCCACCGTCTGTTTCACTGAAGACCAATCTGCAACTAAATTGATGTTCGCAGATCACAGCGCCATCTTTGCCGAAAATGACGCAGAGGCTAAAGACATCTTACACGACGTCGCCCAATTTGCCATATGGCCTGGTGTTTGGACTATAGTCAGACCCTGCTTCCATCATCAGTGATGATCCTCAGTGATTGTTTTGTAATCTGTTGGGTTTGACACTGAAGTTGATGTTTGCTGTCTGTGTAAAGTTGAGGCAGATGGGGAAGTTGCAGATTTGCTGTTGATCAGAAAGAAAAGGTACATAATGGGGCATAAAAGATAATGTACTATATCAAAGCAAAGCAATGGGCTGAGTTGCAGATTTTTCTTTTATTGTACCTTGTAAATCTTTTCTACGTACCCAATTATGGTGGGTGCAGATTTCTAGTCTTTTGAAGGTGGCTTTTGAGATTTTCTGGAGCTGTAACAAATACTACTGCATAATTAGTGTTGGAAATTTCCATTTCCTGCAGTTGTTTGGCTGTCTCTGTCCCACACTTGTTTTGTATTGATTGTTCATGATAATCTGGATTATGAGGTTCAACAATGCAGCTACAATCTTTTTTATAATTAAGTGTCTTTATAAATGCTACTTTTTTCCCCTTTTCATTTTCATTTAAATTGATCGAGAAGGTCTGTTGCAAGTCAAAAGTAAAAAAGCACAGCACAACCTGTGCTTGAACCTTAATTTTCAGCCAAAAGCAATCTGCCCACAAGCAAATATTAGATTTTAACATTTCTTCAGGGAGAAATAACATCATGTTTTAAACACAGCAGCGACATCAGTGCCACCGGTAAGTAACAGAAGGACTGTGGTGTTCTGACCTTGGATGCTTGCTTTAAAAAGCTTTATTTGGATAAATCAGCCACATTTTCAAAATCTCAATTTCTTGTGGACAAAAATTCCTAAGTATAAAGAAGAGAAAGTATGGGAGATGGGGCCCGGTGTTGTTTTATAATCTGTTTGGTTTTGACCAATCAGCTGCTTTATTTTGATTTTTCTTACTGTTAAAAAGTTTCCTCACACACAGAACGGAGACCTATACGCATTCAATTGCTTCTCAGCTTCCGTTTCATCTTTTTCATCAGTGTCATCATCCTCTCTTTTTCTCTTTCCCATCATTCATCATTTTTTCAGCTCCTTCCTCCCCCTTTCCTCCCCTCTCGGAGGGTCTAGCTGTAATAGGCAGGTAATTTCCCCCCTATTACAAGATAGTACATTAGTATCTCCCTGCACTATTTACACAAGTTAGCGGTCCAACCAAGCCATTTACAGAGGATCATTATAGCATGTGGTGTCCCGATACGCTTGGGAATTCCAAGATGAAATGATGGCTTGAATGCATTATCCCATGAGTGTGTATGTGAGCGAGGAAGCGAGGGAGAGATCAAGGCAGGATCACACAATAGATCCTTTTAAAAGCCCAGCCCAAGATATATGATACTATTAAGATTTTTGAGTACCAATTACACCACCACTACCTTAAGTGGTATTCCAGCCATTCAATTTTGATACATTATGAAGATGGTTTCATATATTATACCAGAATCTTCTTTAAGATGTTCGACAGCTGACGGTAAGACCTCAAAGTGCTGCCGGCAATTTGACAAAATTATCAATCCTCCTGCATTTGGTTGCTGCCCCTTTTTCTGGGAGCAATATCCTTAAATGAGTGCACTCCCCCTTCCCACCTGACACTATCTTAACACCATTTACTGGTAACAGTGTAAGATCTAGCTGCCTAATGATATGGGACGACATCAGGCCAGCATGGCGTCTCAAGGATGTGAAGTAGTAGTCTGGTAGTCGGGGTATTGAGCCAAAACTGTTAGCTGTCCATATGCCTGCTGCTCACATGATACCTTGTACGCGCTGAGTCCGAATGTCAGAAATATAAAGCATTTGTGACTGCAGGGAAATCATTCAGATCAGAACAACATTGTTCACACATCATACAGTGCTGTCACCACCGAGCTGCTGTCACTGTTCAGCAGTGAACAGTGCATTCATGCATGCTGGTACGAGATGGAAAAGGCTCGTGGCTGCGTTTGGACAACTCAGTTTCACGTACATTCTGCTTTAGCGGTTATCAGTGGTGGCTGATAGAGCCTCAACATTATATCACCATATTTTAAGGAAAGTCGTGATAATCACATTTGTGACAAAAACAAAAACTAAACCATATTCTGTCGCTGATTGCATCTTCCAGGCATTTATTACTGCAACTCAAATGAAGGGAGTTTTCCCTTCTCTTCTAATAAGCCACTGTCACTGATGACACTACAGCTAAGTGTGAATCAGTTGCCACAAGATGCCAGCAGCAGCATTACAGTGCAAAGTAAAGACACAGCATAATACACAGTGACACAACAGAAGTCAAACATAAGCCAAGAAGCCACATGGGCTGTGTTTCCCCTGCAATTTTAGACTGCTTCACACTTTAACAATAACTAAACTAACCCAACCTTTTCGCTTTTTATCAGCCAACACAATATAATAAAATAATAAAATTAGGATGCCTACCTGGGATGTTGTAACTTGTGTCAAGCTTTTTAAATCAGTCAATCAATCCAAATATCAACCAGACCGATAACACTGGTGGTATTCGATTAATAATTTGTTTCTATTCTCAAGTTTAGTATATAGCCCACTGAATTGTGTTGCATTAATTCTTTTTTTAAATGGAAAAAATATACCTCAAACATGCACTATGAAAAATGTATGAACCTTTCTTGTTGACTGTCATGCTTATTTATAGCCAATAGCACATTTAAACAACAGAGTTGGCCAAGTGTTTTAGAGACAGGCACATTTACATATCAGGTCCAGTCCCAATTCACTGGGCATTTACTGTACATGCTTTTTCCAGAACTGTACTATTTCTAATGCTAAGATGCATGTGGCCCTTGTGCTGATTATTCAGTCCATATTGTAGGGCTGATTGTTGCACAAGAGCACAAATTCTTAGAGACAGAGCAGCTGTAAGACAAAATCTGTGGCATTTAAACCATATAACTGTATGTCTGTGATGGCGTGTTAGACTTAAAAGAAGGTGGCTCTGATGGCAAATGCTCTCCTGTAATAATGTCTTCTCAGAGGGGTTTCCTGTCTTAAAAGGGTGGGATAGACCCAACACACACACCCACGCGCACACACTGTCTCACACACTGAATGGTCTCCCATGGCAGTATCAGTAGGACATTGTCAGGCCAAACAAAAGGCCTTATCTTTCTTTCCCCTTTCAGTCTGGGTGATTGGCCAAGAGAAATGAGTAGAAAAGGCCATGTCCTCACCCGAGGAACCAAAAATGTCAGCCACCTTCCTATCTCCATCCAGCCAGTGTGTGTATGAGTGTGTGTGTGTGGGTGTGTGTGCGCGCACGTGCAAGTGTATGATGGAAGATCTACAGCAATCATATGTCTGCCAAGGCTGCAGAGGCTAGGGAAATCTTCCTGTCAGTATCAGTGTCATGAAATATGGACACAAACACACACGTGTGCATGCAACATGTGTCAGTGCATTCAAGTACATCACAGCTTCAGATATGCTGGTCTCTGTTAAAGCCCCCAAAGGCTATTTTCTTTGGGTGTAGTGAAATTTACAGAGGCCTTTGTACTCCTTTGTGATGTGTGGTAAAAAAAAAAAGTCAGCCTATGAATTATATTAACGAGAACAACAGCACTCACAGTTGTGTGTATAATACTTTTAATACTGCATTGCATTAGAGGTTATGCATGGAAACAGACTGTATATTTAAGATGGACATCATCTGGCATTTTGAAGCCTCGTCATTGTTTTTTTAATGATATAGGTTGAAGGGCTCCGTTATCATCTAAGACTCAAGAGTTAGCGCTAACTTTGTGGGTGCAATGCACAGACACATGCCCCTGCTTGAAAAAGGAGCACGGATTTCCTGGGTGGGCTGTAACTTGCAGCAAGAAAGAATATTAGTGCCTTAGCAGCACAAACACAATCAACACGTCCACACCGGTGATCCAGCTGGCAGAGGTGAGGCCTAGCTGTCAGCTGCATTGTTCTGTGCTGGCACCTGCCAGTCACACCTGAGCTTTGAGCTTTAACACTATGCAAAAAAGTAAGTTTCAGAAAGATGATACCTTTTTAATGCAGACAGGAAACATTTTAGCTATAGAGGCCAAAAATACTTTTTTCCACACTGGCTTCAGTTTTCTGTACAAGAGGCTGGGAACTATAGCGAGTGTTTGAGAGGTAGCGCTTTTATTTTTAAATGTAACAACGTGATCTGGAAAGAGGTTGTGTATCTAGCTGTAGTGATGTTTTAAATACTAAAAAGCAGCACAAACTTCTGCTGAATGCGGACAGTACATGACAGATCTGAACTTTCTATGCCTTAAATCATACCTAAAAAATGTCGAGAATATAGTTATCATGATTCCTGTCATTCACAAACTGGTCATAACTAATTAATGATTACAGTTTTTTCTGATGGCTTAAGCACATTTTTTGTAACTATTGGCTATTTTTGCAAAACTCTACACACAAATAAGAAAACCCTTCATCCAATCAGCAAAACATTGTAGTTTCCTTGTAAAAGCGAATAACCCTTGCTTAACTCTCCACACCTTTGTAAAAATGGTATTTTCGTATCCAACAGTTAACACAAGCCATCATATTACAGTTTTTCTCGATTGCCTAAACACTATAACCAGGCCTCTAAACTAAAATTTCAAAACCGTAACGCTATTGTTCAAAAAGCTCACCCATTTCCCTGAACTATAAACACTATTCCCTGCTTTGACACATGACTCAAATTTGGTGAACTGTTACTGCAAAACTCTACACACAAATCCCTACATTTTACAGTGCTTACACCATGTAGTCATTTAGAAAGCACTAGCATGCAATAATGTTAACTTACAGTTTTTACCGAATGCCTAAACACTAACTGTGATTCCTGTAGCACAATTTCTAAAACTAGTCAGACTTATAGCAAAACCACTCACTGAGTGTGCAAAACTAAAAGCACAAAAACTGCTTTGCACTCAGTTTGCAATTTTGTAACACACACTTTGCAAGACTGTAGGCACAATTCACTGCACAACACTCAATTTCCAAATTTCCAACACACTCCTAGCAAAAGTATACACATGTATGGCTATCATTAACACTAATTTGCCAACTGTCTGGCACACTTTCACATGTGAAAACTTTCTTAGATAATTCGTTCACTTTGCAATCAGCCTAAGCACTATAATACAGGTAAGCTGTGTGTGCGGAGTACAATGGTGGGAGCAGAAAGAGTGAGAAGTAGAGGAGGCCGAGGAAGAGGACGTGGAGGTGAAGAAGTAGGATGAAGAGGACGACAAGGACAAGGAGGAGCAAGAGGAAGACGAGGAGGGGGCAGAGGAAGCATGTTCACTGCAGACCACGTAACCCATATAGTCATTATGGCGATTGCAAATAATCCTATACTTGGAAATAAACACTTGTGTTTGTTTTGATGTGTTTGACTAAACACCAGTACTTGAAGTTTGGATCCCTCCATGCTTATGGATCTATGACAGAAGTATGAGCTCAAACTGACATAGCCTACCTTGTGCACAGGGAAAGCAAACGCCAGATGTGTTTTGTATTCATACCATCGGTGTGCAGTTGGCGCATTGTGTGCTTAGTAGATGATGGCTTGTGTGTACTGTTTGATACGGAAACACCATTTTTACAAAGGTGTGAAGAGTTAATCTAGCTGTGTTTGCTTTTGCAAGAGAACTAAAATGTTTGGATAATTGGGTGACAGGTTGTTTTATTTGTGTGTAGAGTTTTGCTAAATTAGCCAATAGTTACATAACATGTGCTTAAGCAATCAGAAAAAACTGTAAGTCAGCATAGCTTGAGCTCAATTAGCACACAATTAACCAGGTGGAAACACTAGGAGTCAAAATTTAGCACACACCAATCAGAACCTGCGATGGATAGATAAAAGGGCCAAAGTCAGCTCATTCAGGTTTGAAACAATGGATCCAAAGAGATGCAAAGGAAGAGGACGTGGTGGAGAAAGAGGACGTGTTGAAGGAGGAGGACGTGGTGGAGGAAGAGGACATGGTGAAAGAGGAGGACGTGGTGAAAGAGGAGGACGTGGTGGAAGAGGAGGAGGAGGTGGTCTAGGACAACAGGAAGGTGGTGGAGGAGGAGGAGGACGTGGTGAAGGAGGAGGACGTGGTGGAGGAAGAGGACATGGTGAAAGAGGAGGACGTAGTGGAAGAGGAGGAGGAGGTGGTCTAGGACAACAGGAAGGTGGTGGAGGAGGAGGGAGAGGTGGAGGAGGAGGAGGACGTGGTGAAGGAGGTGGAGGTGGAGAACGACGGCGACAAGGAAGGGGAAGAGCAAAGGCAAGAAGACAGTCAGTCTCGGATGAAATTCGAGCCACTTTAGTTGACCATGTCCTTGTCCATGGGATGACTATGAGGGAGGCTGGGCAACGAGTACAACCGAATTTGAGTCGCTTCACTGTTGTCTCCATCATCAGAACCTTCAGGGAGGAAAACAGGTAGGTGTACTTGCAGTAAGACTGCTTTGTACAGTAACGTTTAAGTTACTGAACTTATGTGTCTTGAGTTTCAGTATGTTTCCATTATTTGCCTGTAAAATGAATGTGTGACAGTTACAGTAATGAGTGCTTCTATTTTTGTAGGACACAGAGACGACCACCTGGTGGAGGCAGGTTAAGGCTTTTGTTGGAGGAGCAAGAGAGGGAACTTGTAAACATGGTAATTGCAAATAATGTAATCCGCCTGCAAGAGATTCAAAGGAGAGTGATTGAGGATGATCATCTTTTTCGAGGCATAAATGCCATCAGCCTCTCCACAATTGACCGCATCCTCCGAAAGAATCAATTCCGGATGAAACAGGCATACCGAGTCCCTTTCGAACGAAACTCTGACAGAGTGAAAAACCAACGTGTGGAATATGTTCAGGTATGAGTTTTGATACTGTATAAAGTATTGTGTACCATCACAGCATGGCAGTTTATGCTGCCATTTCAGCACTCTTGAACTGTGGTTCAGGGTACCGATTGACTCTACTGTGTTATGTGTTTTGCAGAGAATCTTTGAGATTGAAGGACGGCCTGTTCCCCATGAAATAATCTTTGTGGATGAGGCAGGTTTTAACCTGACCAAAAGAAGGAAAAGGGGGAGGAACATAATTGGCCATCGGGCTATTGTAAATGTCCCTGGTCAGCGTGGGGGGAATGTCACTATGTGCGCAGCCATCAGCCAACGAGGGGTACTCCACCGCCATGCCGTACTAGGACCCTATAACACTATGCTTCTCCTTGCTTTTCTTGATGGTTTAAGACAACATATGTTCCAGCTGGACTACAGGGAACCAGCACAGCCAGAGCAGCCTCACTACGTTGTTGTGTGGGATAACGTCAGCTTCCATCGCGCTGCTCTGGTTCGTGACTGGTTTACCAATAACCCAAGGTTTTCTAATATCTTTCTGCCTGCATACTCTCCCTTTCTAAACCCGATAGAGGAGTTATTTTCGGCATGGCGGTGGAAAGTGTATGACCGAGAACCTTATGTCCGTGTTCACCTCCTTCAGGCCATGGAAGAGGCCTGCCTAGACATATCAGTAGATGCATGCCAGGGGTGGATCAGGCATGCAAGAGGATTTTACCCCCGCTGCCTGGCTGGGGCCAATATAGCCTGTGATGTGGATGAGATTCTCTGGCCTGACCCAGACCAAAGACAAGATGCTGAGGTGGGATAATGTTTCTGGTGTGTGTTGTACTGTATAGTACATGAATGACAATGTGCCACTGTACATACATTGGTTGTGTCTTTTGTGTTTATCATGTGACAAGGGTTTTGAAGGGGAGAACCATAAGCAACCTATTTGTTTTGGAACTATTGTTTTGAATTAATTGTACCAGTGTGCAAAACTCTGTTGTGGTGTGTGTGTTTTTGAGGGCTTGTGTTTGATGTCTGAGGGCAAAGTTTGGTTTTTCAGCAGGAGTGAATAGTTTTGGGTGTAGAGCTTCATTTTGACCTGGAAATAGGATGTTTGGGAAATTGAGTGAGATGTTATGGATTTGTGTTTACAGTTGTGAGGATATGAGGCGTAGTTTCAAGAAATGTGTTTTAGCAATCGAGAAAAACTGTAAAGAAGTCCAGACGCTTTTCTTTGCAAGCTCCTTTGACTACGATGACCTGGATGACTGAGAACCTTCATAGACATACTCTTCTTACCCTTCCTCTCCCCCCTCCTCATTCTCCTCTTGCTCCTCTTGTTCCTCCTTGTCCTTGTCGTCCTCTTCATCCTACTACTTCACCTCCACGTCCTCTTGCTCGGCCTCTTCTACTTCTCACTCTTCCTGCTCCCTCCATTGTACTCCACACACAGAGCTTACCTGTATTATAGTGCTTAGGCTGATTGCAAAGTGAACTAATTATCTAAAAAAGTTTTCACATGTGACAGTGTGCCAGACAGTTGGCAAAATAGTGTAAATAATGGCCGTAAATGTGTATAGTTTTGCTAGAAATGCGTTGATCATTTGGGAATTGAGTGTAAAGCAGTGCGTTGTGTTTACAGTTCTGCAAAAAGAGTGCTGTGCAGTGGATTGTAGCTACAGGTTTGCAAAGTGTGTGTTACAAAATGGCAAACTAAGTGCAAAGCAGTGTTTGTGCTTTTAGTTTTGCAAACTCAGTGAATGGTTTTGCTATAAGTACTAATAGTTTTAGAAATTGTACTATAAGAATCCCAGTTAGGGTTTAAGCATTCAGAAAAAACTGTAATAACTGTGCGGTTCTGGGTTATTGATCTTGGCTGATCTTTTCTCTGACAGATCTTGGCTGTTGAAGTTGTTTTTTTTTCATAATAACATAAGAAATCCACAACACCAGAGCTAAAAATTCTTACTAAAAATCGTGAACCCGTTTTTCAGCAGGTCTCACATTCTGCCATTTATTTCTCACAATGTGCCTGAGAAATTTTGGAAATACAACCCGCCAGAATCAATGAAAAGCAGTCTTTTGAACAACTGGTTTTAAGTTGTTTATAGACTAACAAACACGTGACTTACACAGGTGGCATGTGGACAAAAAAACCTATTGTCCTGAAAAATATCCAAATTGAAACTGTTTCACAATTTGTCCCCCGTGTCCATTCCACATTTCCTAACAAAAGGCGAGAGGCCTCCCTTTGCGGAGCACACTTCAAAAATTACATGGCCAAATAAAAACATGTTTTTTTAAATATAAAACTGGCTCTCAGGCATTAAGAATATCACTGACATATTGGAGCAGATTATAAAAAACAACAGCTTTTGAGTTTTTTTTTTAACCTTTCTGAATGTAGCTTGATGTAGTGGGACCATTAATCTGCGTGGGTGTGTTTGATCGGTCTTTTTTTTTTTTTTTAATATGTATTTTTAGCTCACCTACAGACTACCTGAGGAAACCAAACAACAAAAAGCAGCCACAATCCTCAAATGCAGCGCTTCAACACACGCATCCATCACTGTCCATCTAAACTTTCTTTTCTTTCTCTCATTTTAAAGTGATGGCTTTAAAATCCCATTCTTGCTGTCCATCATGTGACGTGCTCTCTTCATGAGCTTTCCATCACTAATTGAAGGATCATTTTAGCCACAGGATATGGCTGAAGACACTAATCAAGACCTTGTTAAAGGTCGTTAAGGGACAATTGCCCATAATTCCTCTAATCCACTGGATATTTAATTAAACACCTATTAGAGACCAACAACTCTACAGCTGGCATGTTCAAACCAGACAGCCAATTCTAGATTGGCTCTGCTGTGCCATTAATTAGTATTTGAAGTAATTTTCAATTATAAATCTGTCTGAATTATGAATCCTGCTGGGTCTCAGGCCAGGAGGACACTTCTTTCAGTTCCAAGGTTTGATCAGCAAAATCACAGTGGAGCTTTCAAGCAGGGCTACTTTTGATGTTGTGCATCACCTACCCACTGTGATCAAAGTTCAAACTATTTTAAAGTTTAAACTAGTTCCCTTCGATGGTCCCGCTGCCTCAGTCCCTGCTCGACATCTCAGATGATTGATGAGTCCTACTTTTCTGCAGCTTTACTCTGAGACTGACCTTCATAGGTTTGAGTTAACTGTCTCAACAGTTGCTCTGTGGACTATCATAAAATCTGGCACAGATATTAACATAACCCCATCTTTAATAATTGCTTTACTATTTCTTAACATGTTAAACTAAAGTTAGAATGGGAAACATCACACACGATGCATTCCTTTTGACAGGAAGAAACCTCAGGCAGAACCAGGGTCAGGGTGGAGCAGCCATCAGCCACAACCAATGAGGGGTCAGGGGAGGGAGACAGGACACCGGATATGATCTTATGACTTTCTCTAGTGAATCTAATCATTTTGTGAGCTACACAAAATTAAGCCAGTCCTTAAACAGCTGTGTAACCCTGCACAATATATTTAATCAGGGTCGTATGCATATGATTGTGTTTCTTGAATTTATTTATCTTTTGTCTGGAGGGGAAGTACACAGTAAGGCCTCAGCAAGCTGGTGAACCTAAATGGGAACCATTATGTTCATTTCTAGCTCCTAATTTCTATCCTTGGAATCATGCTAAGCTAGCTTTCTACACAGCAAATTCAAAAGTGTTAAATGTTTTGGTGTTAGTAGTCTTCTTGCAAAAGTAGTTAAATTTACTCTAAGTAGAGTCACATTCTTTTAATGTAACTCTGAGGTGTAAAATGATAGTAGTTAAAATCGAGTGTTAAAAATGAGTGTTTCTGTGTCAAATCTGGAGGTGTTACAATGGAAACATTAACTCTTGACCTCTTAACTCTGAACTCCTACAGGGGCTATGACACCAATAGAGTAAATTCACAGACTCCGCCCCCAGCACCATAGGCTCCAATTGAAGCTGAAGTGAAGCCGTTTCAGAACATTTTGCTCTACATATTTGAGTTGTTTGCCATGCTTGGTAAGTCATTTTTTCAAAGATTGTTTCAATTATTATTATGAGCTTTTACTTCTGTGGCTCTTTGGAGTTGAGACAAAGCTGTGTGAAAGGCATTAGCCATGTTGCTCGCTGATAGCATAATATTCTGTTTTAGCTAGCTGAAAGGTATTGTTTGCGGGCAAATACCACAGCCTTGACAAAAAGCTTGCATGTGAATTTTCAGTCAAATTTTTGGTCAAATACACCTAAAACAATGTCTAGAATGTGAAATGTTGGTGTAATGGTGCTACTTGAAGCCTGAAAATGATCTCCCATAAAAAAACGAGCAAACAGCAGTAGCTGACGTCCTGACTGGGTTCTACGTTAGCATTTAGATCCCTCCAGAGTTTTGTGCACACGGTTTAGGTAAAAATGAAAAAGGTTGAGGTTTTACATTTAGTTCAGTATTACCTGTTGCCTGTGTCCTTGTCTTTTGGGAAAATACTTTACACAAGTAATGGCTCAAAAAGGATTCCTTTTTTTTTTTTTTTACTGTGCTGCAATTGATTACTGGATTATTTGTGCCATTAATTAGTGTCAACTAATTTTTATTCAATCTCCACACAGGATATGCTTGTGAAGATGGAATATGGGGGAGAGCAGAAGTGCGTTGAAGTTCCACAAAGTGATGAATGAAGGACATGCATATTGTATTGAAGAAATAAGTGATGAGAATGCTGTTATTTGCATTTACCAGCTCACCTATGTCAGACCTTTTGATAAACAAAATTCTAATGAAAGTGAGAATATGTACACTGTTACATCTTTCAGCAAATGTTTTGAAATTGTGGTGCACAGTTCAGAATAAATGTTTTTCAAAAACCATTGCGTCTTTTTAGTAAATGTTTATTTCCAAAAGAAATTTCTAGAAGTTCAGAACTAAAATACTCTTTGAGAGTTAATATATAAACTCTTAACACCTAGTTAGCATTAGTAAGTGTTAAATTATCAACTCCAGACAGATTTGGTGTTTAACACTAAATCAGAGTTAACTTACCAACTCTCCAAAAGGAGTTAAATTAACACTCTCTGGTGTGGACCCATATAGACACTTTAATAGTGTTGAAATCAAATCTGACAGTGTTAATTTGGACATGCTGGATTTGCAGTGTATGATTCAGTTTCATCTCATGCACCATCTGCCTGTTTTAGTGTAGCCAGACAGCCAACTTTCTTCTGATAGGCTTCCCCTCATAAACAAAAGGTTTGAATAGCAGATTGGTGGGGCTTTTGTGTATGCTTCCCTATATCAGGGATACCTGCACTTACTGACATCATAAAGTCTTAAGTCTGTGCTTTTGACAGACAGACTTTTTGTACATCTTTAGTTGGGTGTTTTTTTTTAAGGCTCCATGAAAACGTAGTTAATGTGAGCATATATCTTGCATAAATCAGTATTTAGTGTAACACAGCACTGCAAGCTGAAAATACTTTGCACGTGTGTTCTTGATGATCTTGACGGTCTAATCTTCTGGGGTCGGTCACCTCAAGTTAGACAAAGCGCTTAGATATAGACAAAAGTGCTTGTATGAATGTGAGTGAATGAGGCTTGAAGTTAAAAAAAAGAGTCCACAGTTATACTAGAAAAGTGCCATACATGCACCAGACCACCCAATCCTACTGAGGGTCATATTACATATGGGATTTAATAATCACATCGGGCCTTCATAGGCTGCATTCAACCTCTGCTTTTTAAGTGTGACTAATGAAATGTGATGACATAGAGATAAAAATCTAACAGTGATGCACTGGATGTATTTTCAGTATGCCTCCTGGCCGAGAACCAGAGGATATCAGTACACCTGGGTCAGCGGCTGAAAGGAGGAGCAGTAAACAATGAGCAAACAACAGCAGGGAGAGACCGAGACAGGCAAACAAGTCGTTTGAGTGTGCTACTAATGTGTCCCTGCAGCAGGTGGGAAATCTATTATTGCCGTTTTCGAGACGCCTCTCAGCACAAACAATTAGAGGCTGAGGGGAGAAGATGAAGAAAAAAAAAGAGCGGGAGTGAGTGAGGGGAAGATGGGGATGGATAAAGAGAGGCTACAGAATCAATTAGTCTTGTTAGCTTGTTAGGAGTAAGTTCATTTCTCGCTCTCTCTCTCTCTCTCACACACACACACACACACACACACACACACACACACACACACACACACACACACACACACACACACACACACACACACCTGCCCTCAGCTGTAGTCTTCCCATGCAGAGCGGGCCACCCGCAGACCATACGCCATCACAAAAGAGCGAAGTGGCATGGAGGTTTGCCCCCCCTTCACCCACCCCTCCATTCTCTTTACTCCATCTACCTCTCTCGCCCACTCGCTCACTCTCGCTCTGGCTGCTTCTTGAAAGTATGGGCTTTATCAGCCCCCCTGTAGAGATCATTCATCCACATAGTAACACACACACACACAGAGAGACACACAGACACACACTAGGGGCTTCTAATTAGTGCTCAGACCGCCTGCCCAATTATTACCAGCCGTGCTCTAATTAGGACTTATTTAAAGTGTGCGTCAATTAGTCTTTAACATCATTGTGTGCTTGAGGGAGCTGGACCGGTTAACACTTCCTGAACCAGAGGCAGAGCAGAGAGGCTCAGACGCATCAACAGTTGGGGTCTGGCTTCATTTAACACAATAAACTTGATTTAACTACACGACAAACTCAGACAACACACTCACACCTTGTTGACATTGATATATGTCCTTATTTGATAGAACACCTCCCCACTAACTCAGTTTATTAGCTTTTTTAGAAAACTTAGCGGAGTCACATTATCTTCAAAGTTAAGTTTGTCTCAGCTGCGTTAAACTTCATTTTTTAATTTTTTCCTCTCATCACTTGTCATCCATGTTGGTTTAAAGGCATGGTGAAGCAGGCTCACCTCACAGTCTGCTATAGTAGCTGTCCTGGAGCTTTTGATCATGCCCCATTACGTAGAACAGGGACTTTAAAACGGTGAGACTCGCCTCCACAGAGAGGCGGGGAGAGATGGTTAATGTGGAGACGCAGGGGGTTGAACACGAGGGGTGGAGAAACGATATTCCTCAGAATTACGAGTGTGACTTGGGCTTTGTGAACGAGCGCATTACTGCTGATTCATCTTTGTGAATACACGAGCAACACGCTGCTTAGAAAAATAAAATGTTTCTATTAGTGTAAATCCTTCAGTCAGCAAATAGGGGTGTGTGAAAAACCTAGATGTTATTGGGGTTAATTCAGGGCTGGGACAGAGACAGCTTGCATCACACACACAGGGGGGTGACTGCAGTTAATTCGAAGGCTGAGTAAAAATGTGTTTCCATTATACTCAAATGTAAAAATGGGAAATGGGAAAGAAACACCATTAACATTTACAATAATTGTGTAGATGCAAAGTCAGATGTACAATGGTTCACATAATATGCCAACATAACACTGTGTCAGATGGGTTTGATCACTACACAAAAATGTAAAACTTGGCACAAAAGTGACCCCCCCTCCCCCCCAACAGCTTTACTGGGTCATTGTAATACCCTGTTTGTATAGTAACAGAACAGTAACAGAAGCAGAACTTCAATTCATTCCAGAAGACAATGAAGCCTTTCAAGGCTCCTTCGCATTGTATATGTATGCACAGAAGGCCCAAGGCAGGAAAAACACTCGCCTTTTTCCATTGGGAGAAACATAACTGTGAATATACTGTACAGATGAGGAAAACCCCCTCGACCCTTCACCCTAGTGGCAGAAAAATTGGCAAAAAAGGATGAGAAGAACAGTAAGAAAAACCCAAACAAATAAAACACTTTGCATCATATACCTCATTAAAGGCAATGAAGTATAAAACGTTTCTGATTTCAGAAGCAATATGGTGAGTGTTTATAAAGTGTATATAAAAGATGGATGTAGCGTTCAAGTCTGAAAAGTGAAGCCGAAATGAAAGTGGCTTAAACCTGGATTCTTTCTAATGCCCCGCCGGAGGGGTTGGCTGGTGGTGAGCACAAAACCCATATGATTAAAAAACAATCAGATTGTATAGAACCTCACGTTCCCAATAACCTTACGGTCGCATTGACTAGCTACTAGTATTTTTCATTGCAACATCCTTTTCTTTTAGCTGCTCCCTTTAGGGGTCATCACAGCGGATCATCTTCTGTATCTCCACTCTATTTCTAGCATCCTCTTCAGACTTGTCCTCCTTCGCTACATAACAAATATTTGTTCTTTTTCTCCTGCCTGGCAGCTCCATCTGCAACATCTTTTGTCTAGTATATCCACTATCCCTCCTCTGCACATGTCCCTAACAAGCCATCTCAGCCTCTCTTGCCTCTCTGACTCAGTCTCCAAACTGCTCAACCTGAGCTGTCCCTGTGATCATGAAACCCTTCTCGTTCACTCTTCTTCATCTCCCCTGACATTCATCTCCACCCTGCCTGCACTCTTTTCTTCACCTTTAACTACAACTTTCTTTGCTTCTTTCTTGCAAGTTGAAGATAAAGCCACATTTGATTTAGGGCGGGCTACCTTGTGATTGGCAAGTCACTAATGAGCAGAGTGGAGTGTCCAGATGACTGGATGACATCGCAGAGGCTGTATATAAAGTCAGCGTGCCCCTGATGGGGCACATGAAGGGGACACTTGAACGCCAGTGATCTTTTCTCAGCCCTAACTTGAGGTGACCGACCCCATCGCTGCATTAAAATAGGCCTGATTCAGTAGTGAGGACAAAAATTACTTGATGGGCTCAAACACCGATGAAATCACTGTTGATGAACATGGTCCATACAAAAGAAAGAAAAGAGATAAAGGATCCTGAAATGTCATTGCTCCATCTACTTCCAGAATATCCAGAGTTTAACCCACTGGGACAAAAGCAGTATAGCAACACATTTGGCTAGAACTGTCAGTTACATATTCCAGAACTTAATTTATGTAAATCTGCTCCCTGCATTGTTCAGAGGAATCAGAAGCCAAATATTGCTTTGGATGTCACCAGCTGTCACAAACTCACCAGGGAGAAGACTACTAGTCTGTGATTGAGACTGCTGTTGTTCTACCGGTACGACTGATAAAACAGATTCAAAAATTACACCAACGGCTAGGCTAAGGTTGCTATAATCCATGACATGTAGGGTCGTAGGAAGTGCATCAGATAGTTGCAAACTCTTTTCCCTCCTGCTTCCCTCCCTCCCTCTCTCCCTCCTCAGAGCGGTAATCTGTCTGTCAGTGTGTTGCCAGTGGTTCTCTGTGGGCGGCTGTCTGTTTGAGGCTGTTTTAATTAATTTTCAATCAGAGCAAAGTAAATTCATTAAGCACTCACAGCTCTGTTTGAAGACACACAAACATGCGCACATACGCACACATTTCACAAGCATGTCCTGCTCGCAGAAGTGAGCATTAACATGAACCTATGAATGTGATATGCACTAATCATACTGTCTTTTTTTTTTTATGTGTGTACGCTGTCAAATAGCTACACGGCAATTAGAGTGAAGATTATTTGAGTTTAACAGGATGAATAAAAAAGACAAACAGCAATAAAACAATATCACGTCCGACAGGACAAACACAGCTCTAAAACGCGACTGCACTGACATTACACTGAACACAAGCTAAAAGAAAATAATATTTTGATATAGAAATTCAATATTATATCAAAGCACTTACACTGCAGGTGGAAAGAAAGGAAATAAATATATTTGAAATGTTATTATGTAAATGATGACATGACCATTCTGGTTGTTATATTCTATTCACGGCAAGCTCCACACAGCAGTTGTTATACCCAAACAGTCTGCAATATTACCTCATCTAACAATGAGCCTCAGTGTTGTGTGGTATGCAGAATTTGGATGGACAAAGTGTGTTTGTACCAAAGAATCAAAAATTGGTATAAATTGGTCCAATGTATTGCCCTCGAGTTCATCAGTTAAAACTATTTATTTGTTTTGAAAATGCTGTATTTCATACATATGTCAGATTTTTACATTCTTAGAGATTTATCTAGAAGGTCCAAACAAAATGAAGAAAATAACCACAGAGTACCATTCATCTTTGAGTAAATAACTTATTATGTTAAAAAAACTCTATAAAACTCACTATATAAACTATTAATTGAATGAATTTGCAGAAAATGTACCATATTGTTGTTTTATTTTATTATATTAAATAATTATTTTATATAATGAGAAAAAAGGTAAGTAGTTAAGAAACTGCTGATCTACGAGTTTCCCGCACAACCATCATTAGGGTTTACAAAGAATGGCCGTTCTTGAGGTCAGAGGAGAATGGTCAAACTGCTTTGAGCTGATAGGAAGACAAGAATAACTCAATAAACACCATATGAAGAAGAGCACGTGACATCGGACCTTAAAGTAGATGTGCTACAGCAGCAGAAGACCACAATGGGTGTGACTCCTATCAGCTAAGAACAGGAAACTAAGGCTACAAGGACCTGGTAGAAACTGGTTGGACAATGGAAGACTGGAGAAACGTTTCCTGGTCTGATGAGTCTTGATTTCTGCAGTTTTCTGAGATTTGGTAGGGTCAGAATATGAAGCAGACAACATGAACGCAACTGCCTTACACTACTTCCTCAATAGTGTTTTTGAGAAGTTTCTACTATTTCTCTGATTGGTGTGTTTAATTTTTCACCCTGATGACGATGCTCTGTAACTGGTCATAAACAGTTAGTACAATGTTTGTGTAAATCTCCTTGAATTGAAGCTGAAGATCTGCACTGTGTTTCATTTCATATCAGCTGCGGTGGTGTGCAGAGGCAAATTTACCCAAACTCTGTCATCATCCTATTACTTTTGGATCCAGATGCTAATCTGTACATCTTTAGTATTCTAACATCACGATTCCCCAGATTACTCAACCTAACATGCTTCATTCATTTTTCATATTTTATCATGTAAAGATTGAGAACAAACCTTTAATGGAGCCATTAACACAGTAGACATGAAATGAAACTCAAGATTTCCCATTATTTTACAGTGTACAAATCATCCAGTGTAAAACTGTTGGCGCAAACAAAAAGGCTTAATTACATCATCTAGCATATAACAGATCCAGTAAGAGGGCCACATTTACATTCCAGAACTTCAGAACAGCTCGAACTAAACTTCCAGCGCTTGATGGAGATAAATGTGGAGACATGAAGGAATGTGCACAGGCAGACGGATGCAGAGTGTAGGTGGAAGGAGGCTGACGAAGGCTCGTTTGGTTTAAAAGGAGGATTTATCAGGCCTAATCTCTCAGCAAACCAAGCAGATCAATCTCCTCTTAACACATAGATACACACACTGGTGTGTATATTTAGCTCAGTAGTGCTCTCTCACTCTCGCTCGCTCTCTTTCTCTCCCCTTAACTGGGTTCTTGCTGGTAAAAGTGGCAGAGAGACAGAAAGAGAGAGAGAGAGGAAAAATGTTGTTGACCAAAAATGAGGAAGAAAGAACGACAGAGAGAGAAAGATAAAGAATGGTTTTGGAGAGAGAAAGAGAGCAAGAGAGGGAGAGACTTCTTAGAGGGCTAAAAGGATTAGCCCTCTCGTTTCTCCTGGATCACAATGTTTCCTGGGATATGTTTGATCAGCAGTTGTGTGTGTGTGTGTGAGGGAGAGAGAGAGAGAGAGAGAGATGTTTGCTCCGATATCAGCGCTGCCTCATCCTGATCCCATTACACGGCAATAAACAACAGCTACCAACATGCGGATTACCGAGTGTGAGAGAGCATGTGGAGATGTGTGCGCAACACTTCTGGTTTTTGGCTGGACTCTTTTTTTTCTTCTTTTTTCAAAAATAATAATCCTTAGAGAACGACGGTCTGTGTGTGTCTCTCACAACCTATGCTTTGAGTAAATATTTGTGTCAGGGCCAGCATAAAATCATAAACTGAACCGTAAATCTGTGTTTGTATTTGCTTCTTGAAACGTATTCAGCAAATTTGAGAAGTCATTTTCCCCCTCATTAGGCTCTTGATCGGCATCTGTGGCTGTGGGTACGTTTAGATGCAGAATTCAAACTAAAGCAAAAAGGTGCACCACTCCTTTCGCTAGATTTATAAAGCCATGTGTGTGCACAGTTCACCATAATAAATCTCAAACATCATGAAGCATACCTTCAGCTCTGTGTCATGTGAAAATCTTGTGTTGCATTGTCTACGTCCTGTAAAAGAAGCATGTTTGCACGTTATCTTAAATATGCACAGCAAATATTCTCCAAGACTCATTTTAATGTTTCAAACTAGACCCCAAAGCACAGAGAGGATGTCAGATCATCACCTGTCACAAAACCGAAGAGGAAGAATGAAAAAAAGCATGACGCTGGTGGAAACAAGATGCAATCTTATCTAGATTTACGTCAAAACATCCGCCCCGGCCTCCTCTTCAATAAGGCCGAACATCACGGTGCTACCTCGGCCTTTGCTTCAGTGTGACAACAGTCACTCTTTAAAGTCATGGTGCTACAAATGGGATGTTTTAAGCACTTGAAAAAAAACCCAAAAACCAAACAAATGATTGGGCTTTGGAGTATGGGTGGAAACAATAAGCTCTTCCAACATGATGACATTTGATTGTCAAGTAATACCTGGATGACTCATCATCCTGTGATCCGTTTTTGAGAATCTTGACTTTCTGCTGCTGTCCTTTGTGCACATTTGCGCTAAATGACAAACATAATCCAAACAAAAGCACGAAAGCCACTTAGCAGAAGGGACGTGAAACTGTAGGATCAGGCTGAATATTGAATTTACAGCAAAATCTTTGTTCTTTCACGTGTGTTAACCATTGTATAAAAAAAGAGAGATTAACAATTATTGCTGATGTTAAACAGTGGAACCAGTTTTCAGCTCACACTCTGATTTAAAGAAATAATAATAGAAAAAAAGGTGAAAGCATGATATTACATGTTTAAAGATAAAGCCAATCGAGCACTGTTTTAAACCAATTTGTTTAATAGCTTTATAAACTTCATTAAAAAAAGGGGGGGGAAAGTCCTTAAACCAACCCATTTATCCTCACGCTCCCTTCTTTTGCTCTTTTATTTCTATTCCTCCAAACTATCCCTCCTTCTCTCCCTCCCCCTCCATCCACCCCTATCCCTCCCATCACCTTTCTTTCTTACAGAAAATCTAAAAGGCTGACATGCAAATGGGGCTTATTAAATCCTATTAGGCCGTCTGTCACAAGCCAGCAGCGAGAGGGAGAGAGAGTGAAAGGGGGAGGGAGGGATAGAGAGAAGGAGCGAGAGACATTGCAATTAGAGGACGGGAGAAAGAGCGCTAAAAATTGTGTGTGAGTGCGTGTGTGTGTGTGTGTGTGTGTGTGTGTGGGGGGGGGGGTGTTGGGGGTAAGAAAGTGAAGAAAGGATGGTTTTTACAAGTAGCTACAAGCTGTTTCCCTTCAGATATTTACTGTACATATAGATACATATATCTGAATACAGGCGAGTAAGATTTTTAGGATCATAGTTGCTCAACGTTTTTCATTTTTTGTGTGTCATTCCTCCTGAAAGCCTGTTTCCTGCCATGCAATCTATGACTTATATAATTCAAAGACATGTTTACTCCAAAATGATATCATAACTAATGATGCTATATACAAGCCCGTAGCTCAAACAGACCTATTCAAAACATAAATAAAATTAAACGTGATCTAAAATAGGCAGCTTTTCCCGTTTGAATGTGTCTCAGTTATTGTGCACATTCACACAGCTCTCAGTGGTAAAACGGAGAGGAGCAGGTACTGTTCATCCTTTGTGTCTGTATCACTGGAATCACTTTTGAAAAAAAGAACTCAAACCTTTTTCGTTTAAATCAAGCCTCTCAGCTCCCGTTTTACACATGAAAGCAGTTCTCCCGAAACGGAGACTTGCTTTCTTACTTCTAGACACGAAGGTGACAATAACAAAAACACACTTTTCTGCAGCAAGATAATTTTTCTAAATTAACACAATGTAACTGAGTATAAAATGTAGAAAGAGGAAAACGTAAAAAAAAGGAAGGACTATTTTTCATAGTTTTTCATATTTTTTAGGGGGGATATGCAGATGTGTATATATCAGCCATTCTGACAAAATAATGAGGTTTACAAAATAAGAAAAGCACTAATATGTTTTAATAGTATAGAGATGTGTCTTCCTGATACTTGAGAGGACATAGTGCTGCGCAATGCTGCAATTTTTGGTATCAATCCTGCAACAAGTAAATACAGGGCCATTTCTGTCAATACAAATAACATTACCAATACTTTAAACTTATAAACCCAACTTTCCAAAATAATTAGCTAACACAACAAAACACACCTATCATTTTTTTTGAGACCTGGAATGTAATTGTGCCAGTCTCTAAAGCACTTTGGATCAGTGTCTGTTTAAATGCGCTACAAGAAAGGCGACAGTCAACACAAGAAGTTTCAGACATTTTTTGTAGTTCAGCATCGACCCATTGTTATCAATACTGTCAATATTTGGATCAATCCGCTCACCTCTAGTAGAGTTATGCTTTCAGCTAGTGTGTTTGCTGCTGTGTGTTTGTTTGAATGACAGCGACTTTGGTTAAAATCATTTTTTTTTATAATTTCCTTTGGAAAACTGAGATGTGCAACTTTCTAAATAATTCATTTGAGCTTCAAGTTAAAACCTTCAAAATTAATTTGAGATTCACTACAAGGAATGCAATGTGGCTTCACCATATAGACATAATATGCCATCTATTAAATTAATGCTGGCTCAGTATGCATGTTATTGATTGCACAATGTGAAATAAGTTTCAACAGTCAGCTACAGTAATGTATTTTCAAAGTATAATGAGACGTGAGTGGAAGCCAATGGCTGCCCAGAAGAGGAGCGTCTAAGTAAGATTCAGGCATGGCAGACTTTTACCTATGAGATCCCGTTTTTGGGTCACTAGGACCCCTGCTGTAAAACTGCTCATAAAATCTTAACCTTATGATTCAAAGTCAAGTTGTTTGTACACTCATTCTGCAGCAAAGTGCTGTCTCAATTTGAGTCAGCTTTTAAAATGTTTTCAGACACACGGTAGTGTCTCAGTAGTTCTTTGGATATGGTTCAATAGTCCAAAAACTACCTCCTACTGTTCCTCTTTTTCCTAATCATTTTTCCTTGTGGAAGATGTTCTGAAGTCAAGGAGGGTGTAAAAGAGAATTTCTAAAGAGTTGGGAAAAGAAGATCTGTGGTGTCCAACTGCACTAATACTAAACTTCTTGATGTTCCTAACGCTGTTTCATGAAGGTCATAGAAACTAAAACATTTGAAAAGAGAAAAAAAGATGACTTCATTACAAAGATTGGAACAAAAAAACAATTAAAGAATAAAATGAAATAAGTCGATTTTCTCTAAACTTGATTTAGAGAGCTTGTATGAGTTGACATTCGTGAACTGCAACACTTTCTTACAACAGTGTAAAGTAAACAGTTTAGCTTTGGCTTTACCAGCCCGTTGCTGAAAATTCAAAACATATCAGCAGGTTATCTAAATGGAAAACACACTTAGGACCGTTTTCAAGATCTGTACCACTTTGCCACCTCTGATCATTTTCATGAATAGTTGAGTGCCGTGTTATTTGGTTTTATATGTGGGAATTATCTCCTTTCCTTTCATACAGGTTGCTTCAGTGCATCCTGCTTCTGGGTCACTTCACTCAGTTAGCAAAACAGACTATTCAGTCGAACCTTCTGCCTTGGTAGTTTACCTTTCCTTAAACCCCTGCATATGTTTTAACCTTGTCTTGAACAGTCTGCTGGACTAGTGATATTATAACAAGCAGCAATCAGCTTAAGGATCTCTCACAATCCACACTTCAAGAGCAACTCTTACTTACATTGTAGTGTACGAGTTTAAGACGCAGATTGTCTTGACAGCGAAAATTTTTTGTCCAGTTTTCTGAGATCAATTAGACATCTACACAAATCACCAAACGAAAAGAAGGGTGATCAAGAAAATGAGATGTAAAAAGACAAAACCCTTTGATGCAGCAGTCCCCAACCCCCGGGTATCGTTTGGTACCGGGCCGCGATGAGGCTCAGGTGTGAAATGTATGGTTTTCAGGGTTTTTATCGGTTTTTAGCATTAATTTGTTATCATTTTTAGCGTTAACTTGGTTTTCCTGGGTCTTTTCCCATGTGTTGTGAATAAATCTTCTTTTTTTTCAGTACCGGTACTAGTTTTATTTTGTTGTATTTATCCGCAACACCTTAAAGGCCGGTCCGTGAAAATATTGTCGGGCATAAACCGGTCCGTGTCGCAAAAAGTTTGGGGACCGCTGCTTTAATGTATTTAACAGCTATAAATATGTTTGGTGCCAAGACCATCATAAACACAGCATAATGTGATGACCTTGAATTAGAAACTACTACTTTTGAATCTGTATACTTCTACTCCTAGATCAAATATGTGTCAGATATAAGGCCTGGGGGCCAAAATAGGGACTACAATCTGGCCAAAATGTGATTTTATTTATTTATTTATTTAGCTTTTAAGCTTTTGTTCATCATGACAACCTCCCCCATCACCAGTAGATGAACATTAAAATGAAAGAAAGTTCCAGTCTTTTCTTTACAATCTAGAAATCTCAGATTTTTACAGTGGACCCACAGTAAGAACACAATGTTCTGTCAATTAACAAAACCTCTGTTTTATAATTACAGGACATTTTGGGCAACAAACAAGCAAAACTTTTCCTGTAATTTTACACATTTATTTGTTACAGTTTAAGTCCAAAGAGTCGTGCTGATGGATGTCTTACATTTAATACAGCAGCATTTCTTTATCATGTCTAAAAAAGATAAGACCTACTGTTGAAATTGCATTTCTTTCACTTATCTTAAGATATCTCAGGAATGAAATGTGTAGTTAGACTTCTATACATTGACAGAAAAGGGGAGTTTGTCTGGTCTGGCTCGTATATGGCCCACAATGCAAAATTATTTTAACATCCCTGTCCTAGATGAACAGGGTGTCCAGATTTATAACAACTTTTACCTATTAGTTCAGCAGATAGGGTTAGTCTTTGATAAGGTCAGATTCTCAGCCCAAATCATTGTGTTATTCTTAGCTTAAACTACTCAATCCAACACCAGAAAGAAAATGTATTTCTCATAAGTCCTCACTGTGTGCTCTACATTTCTTTAAAAATTGGTTTATGTGGTATATTCATCTTTGAGGTACAGTAGCTATGATGATGATACATGAGTTATTATAACAATGACCAGGTCGAATTTTCACTTAGGATCATTGATAAAATTGTTTTCTTGTGATTGGGAATCTTGTTTATTAAAACAGCAGAATTCAACCTAAATGTCATGGTCCTGGGCCATGTGGGCCCAGTATTCTTAGTTCTTTGTATTTTTGTATTTCGTTCCTTATTTTAGGCCACGTTTTCTGAGTTGCCCTCTTGTGTTGTTCCCTTAGTGTTTTCCATTCGTGGCTTTTGCCCCCTGTGTGCCCCTCTGTGTATCTGTGAGCCCTCGTCTCTCCTTATGTTTTATTCCATGTTTCCCCAGCCCACTATGCCCGTGCTCTCTCTCTCTCCTCCTGTTTGCACCTCTGTGTACTTCCTGTTTTACTTTGACAGTCTCCCGTCAGTGTTGTTTACTCCTGCCATGTCTTGTTATGTTTATCTGTGTCAGCTGTGTTCCCATGTGTGGCCACTTCCCCTGATCATCCCTCTTGTGTATTTAGTCTCTGTGTTTCATGTAGTCTGTGTCGCGTCGTCTGTGTTATCTCCCCTACCCCTTGTCATAGTTCCCCAGCCTCAACTAGTCCTAGTTTGTACCTTGTTTAGCCATAGTTTTCCCAGTCTATGTTCAGGTTTTCCCTCAGTTCCTTTGCTGCCTTGTTCCTTATGTTTTCGGCCCTAAATAAAGGCTCGCCTTCTGTTAAGTCCGGTTTTGTGTCCTCACCTCTGTTTGCTCTTGGGTCCTCCACTCACTCCACACGGTCTGCCCCGGCGGTCCGTGACAGTACGACGCGACCAGTATGGACCCAGCGACACAGAGAAGGGAGGTCGTTCAGACAGTGGAAGCGCTATGCTGTCAGTGGATGCAGCGTTCCGGGGAGGAGGATACGGAGGAGTTGCTTCACCCATTGCGGGTGAGCGTAACCGTGTTCCCCTGGCTGTGGGAGGCGCTACCCCCCCTGATTTCTGATTACCTCCGCACCATCCTCCAACCCCGTCCTCAGGAGCAGGCGCCCAGCGCACGGGCCGCGTCACCACCGTTCCGCTGTCACGCAACTTCCCCATCACCGCCTCCACCATCTTGCGGCTCCGGGGTGATTAAAGTTGGCTCACTGAGACTCGGACGCAACCTGGGGTCGCTACCATCCATTCCTTCGTACACGAGCCGCTCACCCTCGCCGTTTCGTTCGGACTTCGCTTCTCCAGCCTCCTTTCTGGCACGGATGTGGTCGGAGGATGAGGAGCCAGCCGTCACAGCTATCAATGTTGTGTCAACAGCCGCTGCTAGGAGGAAGCGGCGCCTTCGTCGCCGCCGCACGTCAGCGCAGCCAGAGTCCGGGGTGTCGTCAGAGCAGTCGCCTGGGCCGGAACCGCTGGCCGAAGCCGAGTCCGTGTCAGCAGTGATTTTCGGCTCTGAGGAGATGTCCCCACAAATCACTGCCCGGGACATCGCTGAACGGGAGCAGGTGGTTCTCGCGGAGCTGGAGGAGAAGCTCCGGTGGAAGCCGTGGCTGACCCCCGACTGTGAGCAAGTCTTTCGGGGAACGCGCCTCGCTCTTGGGGGCCCGCGGAGCTGCCAGGGCCTGCCCCGTTTCACTTCCCCTGCAACCGGAGCTTCCGTCACCGCGTCGCCTTCAGGGAAGAGGCGACGGCGACGTCACCGTGGCGCCGCGCGGCAGCTGGCGGTTGGGGAGGGTCTCGTTTCATCTCGTGCCCCTTCCGAAATGGAGGTGAGTGACTGTGCTTTTGCTCCACGTGTCTTTTCCATGGGCGAGATCATGCCCACTGCTGAACTGCTGCCTTGCGGGCTCAGCCATAAGAGAGGCGATCGTATCAAAGAGCCAGAGTCCGTGCAAATATCTGTTTTACCGGCCAAGACTAAAGAGACTGTAAATGGACCAGCTGATAGTAATACTACGAGCAGCAAGACTGAAATTGAACAGCTAGAGAGGCCCCCCAAGGGTTGTAGAGTGTCTCAACATGAATGTTTAGCGTTTCCATGTGTGACCTGTGTTAACCACCACTCAATCACTGATGATGAGTCTGGGGGCATTCTTGTTGCTGGAAATGTGAGCAAAACTGAGCATGACCCATTAAGTGGGGTTTCCAGGAATTGTGATGTAGAAGCTCTTCATGTGGCCGTACAAGCGCCAACAGAAACCCTGCCAGTGTCATGTAGCGAGGATGGCAGGGCTGTGTCTACCTGTTCTGAGGGAGCAGATAAGGAAATTCGATACCATGTTAATGATTTAGAGAAACCAGAGACTGTTTCCTGTGTGGCTTATATAACTGAGCCTTTTGACTCCCAGTTGAATGCGTCTGAGAATTGTGACCATGAACCCACTCTAGTTGGTGAGGACGCCACTGTGAATTCTAGGCATGGGAACTTAGACCCAGAAATTGACCCTCCTCCATTCCGTGAGGGCAGGGCACCTGTTTCCACCTCTGCCAGGAGTAATTCAGTCCAGGACCTGAGACCAGGTGGCGAACTGATAAACAGTGAGTACATGGGCACGTTAGCCAAGAAGGTGTATTGTGTGTCAGAACATGCTCGGCCTGAGACAGTCATGACTCATGCTAGAGGGTCTATGGATAACCTGGACTGTGTTCTGGATGCTGTGAGAGATAAGGAAACTGTGTTTAGCTCCACAGCGAGGGCAGCCAAGGGCAGCAGAAGCCACGTTAATGGCTTAAAAGGACAAAGTTCTGTTTCAGGTGTTGCTCCCTCAGCCACGCCCCATGAAGCTAATGATCCCAAGGCTGAGTTTGAAGTGCAGTCTACTTTGGTTTTCTGTGACATGACGAATAACATTGTATGTGTTACTGATCGTGACACTGGAAACGTACCCCTAGGCAATATTTCCGCTGGCAGCCATGTGGAGGTCGTCCATGTGACCAAGTTTTCTCACATTAAACCTGAGACAATGAACTCTGAGTTTAAAGATTCTAAGACTGTTGACTCAGGAGACATTGTGTTCTCAGAGTCTAACGCCGGTACTGTGAACATTAAAAGCGTTCACTTTCTTGACCCCTGTTTGAAGATTGCAGGTGCTAAGGACAGTTCTTCACCTGCCCTCTCAGAGCGTGGAGTTATGTCCCAGCGGTCTGTTTCGCCACAGGCTTCAGCCCAGCTAGCAGCGCAGCTCCCTGCCCAGTTCGCAGCCCGACCTGCATCTGCTGCTGGATGCCCGGGTGTGCCCGGTGGGCCCGAGGAGCCCGTTCGCCTCCTGTCTCCGCTGGAGGATCCGAGGGGCCCGTTCAGCCTCATGCCTCGTCGGCTGTACAGGCTGCTTCTCAGCCTGCTAAGGATGGCGTGAGCTTTCTCTCCGCCTCAGACTGCCTTCTGCTTCAGCCGTCTCTTCCAGCTGGAGGGCCCGAGGAGCCCGTTCAGCCTCCTGTCTCCGCTGGAGGGTCCGAGGGGCCCGTTCAGCCTCATGCCACGTCTGCTGTACAGGTTGCTTCTCGGCCTGCTAGGAATGGCGTGAGCTTTCTCTCCGCCTCAGACTGCCTTCTGCTTCAGCCGTCTCTTCCTGCTGGAGGGCCCGAGGAGCACGTCCAGCCTCATGCCTCGTCAGCTGGAGGGCCCGAGTCGCCCATCCAGCCACCTTCGGCTTCTGCATCTGCTTCGTCTGTTGCGGCCCCGGCCTGTGCTTCGTCTGTTGCGGCCCCGGCCTGTGCTTCGTCTGCTGCGGCCCCGGCCTGTGCTTCGTCTGCTGCGGCCCCGGCCTGTGCTTCGTCTGGTCCCGCCACGATTGGTCCTGTGCCCACCGGGCCTCGGCCAGTATGCCTGACACTGGAGAGCCGCCATTGCCTTCCGCACGGCCGGCCTCCGGACCAGCTCTGTCACCTGTGCCACCCGCCTGGTCGGCCCCCCGACCGTGTGACCCGTGAACTCTTGTGCCTGTGGGCTCTGGGTCGGCCCCCTGAACTTTCTTCGGACTATGGTCATGTGCTCCTGTGTTTTCTGTTTGTTTTTGTTTCCCGTTCTGGTCCCTCCATCCTGGTCCCCCGCCTCCCGCCCTGGGTGGGATGTTTTCTGTTTTTGTTTTGTTTCTCGGGTTTGGGCTGTCGGGAGCCAGCCCTTTAGGGGGGGGTGATGTCATGGTCCTGGGCCATGTGGGCCCAGTATTCTTAGTTCTTTGTATTTTTGTATTTCGTTCCTTATTTTAGGCCACGTTTTCTGAGTTGCCCTCTTGTGTTGTTCCCTTAGTGTTTTCCATTCGTGGCTTTTGCCCCCTGTGTGCCCCTCTGTGTATCTGTGAGCCCTCGTCTCTCCTTATGTTTTATTCCATGTTTCCCCAGCCCACTATGCCCGTGCTCTCTCTCTCTCCTCCTGTTTGTACCTCTGTGTACTTCCTGTTTTACTTTGACAGTCTCCCGTCAGTGTTGTTTACTCCTGCCATGTCTTGTTATGTTTATCTGTGTCAGCTGTGTTCCCATGTGTGGCCACTTCCCCTGATCATCCCTCTTGTGTATTTAGTCTCTGTGTTTCATGTAGTCTGTGTCGCGTCGTCTGTGTTATCTCCCCTACCCCTTGTCATAGTTCCCCAGCCTCAACTAGTCCTAGTTTGTACCTTGTTTAGCCATAGTTTTCCCAGTCTATGTTCAGGTTTTCCCTCAGTTCCTTTGCTGCCTTGTTCCTTATGTTTTCGGCCCTAAATAAAGGCTCGCCTTCTGTTAAGTCCGGTTTTGTGTCCTCACCTCTGTTTGCTCTTGGGTCCTCCACTCACTCCACACGGTCTGCCCCGGCGGTCCGTGACACTAAAAGGTTAAAGTGCATCATACAAAAAGTGTACTTTAACTCAGCTGTCTATTCTCAGTGCTTGACATTTCGATCCATTCTCCCCCCACATTGCTACTTTTCATGAACATCCTCCAACTTTCTTCTTAATCACGGCCCTCATTGTGTTTGTCTCTGCTCTGTTGGTGCCCATTTCATGTACGTGAGCAAAACACTTCATGTAATTTGCTGCGGGCAACATATTACAGGTTATTACTGTTCCCTTCCTCTCATCCCTCACTTCTCTCCTCCTCTCCTTTGCTGTGTCTTTGATTTTCTTTTTCAATGATGAAACAGAGGAAGAGGCTGCCTTTCTCCTGCCTGTCAATTATCCCTCGTCCGTTTCTCCGTCCAGCTTAATTGGCGTTTGGGAGACGCTAGCGTTGTCCCAGCGGGCTCAGCCAGGACAATGGAGGCCCATATAGCTGACCGGCCCTCGGCTCAGCCCAAATTGAATTGGAAATCTTCCATCTTCTCTTTAGCATAACAAAGAGGGTGCAGGGTTTTTAGACAAAGGGCCCGTTTTAATGGAGAAAATCAATCTCTAGGAGGAAGCAGCGGCATTGTCTCCCATCAGCTGTACAGGTGTGTCTCGCTCACAGCGGCCTTAATCAGAGGTGGCAGGGGAGAGATCTGGAAGCTACATCTCTGTCACTGCGTGGAAGACTGGCAGTCAGAGGCAAGGAGAGGAGGGAGGGAGGAAGAACAACATGTGTCTAAATAAAAAATAAAAATCATATGGTGGTGGCACACAGCAAAAGTTAAAGGCTCATCCTATAGAGGGCGAATTTTAAAAAAGAGAGAAATTTTGGGTTTAGATTGTGTGTTTTCAGATGACCAATCAAAAAGATTAGGAAAAAACACGTTTTAAAACGCACACAATTTCAAACCATCCCTGTGTAACAATTCATTGCATGAAAGTAATATTTTGGATTGCTTCAATAAATGTCACATGAAGCTTCCAAGGGGCTCAAGTGGTTGGCACTGATAGTTTCTGATATAGGTTTAGATACTGTGTGATACTGAACCATTGATTAGAAAAAAGAGACTTTTTTTTTTTTTTTTTTTTTAGTGAAGTCACTTTAGCAGAAATCATCCACCAAGGTAAAACACTGGTATTACACATGCCTACAAGGGTCGCACTGAATCTGTCCCATGACACCACACCACTGTCAGAGAATTTAACCTTGACCCTTACTACACTTTCATACTAAACAGAATGAGTCAGTTTATTAGGGATCGACAGATCAATCCAAATATCGATAGTTTCAATAACAACTATGGTATTGGATCGATACTAGCAGAGTGATTTAGTGTGGTTCCCCAGCTGCACCAAGGCCGATCAGCAAGCACTCCAGCGGGTGGTGAAAGAAGCTGGCAGAATTATTGGAACAAGTCTGCCAGAGATCAGTAATATCTTCCCCACTCGCTGTCTGAGGAGGGTGCACAGTATCCTGCGGGACCAACATCACCCTGCGCGCCACCTTTTCCATCTGCTGCCCTCAGGGAGAAGATACAGGTCTATACAGGCCAGAACATCCAGACTGGCCAACAGCCTGTATCCACAGGCTGTGAGGCTCCTGAACTCTCTGCCCCCCTCTCACGGACAATAACCATATCCAACTTCTTAATAGCAATGAACTGGTCTGCATTGGTGCATCATATCTTTATTCTCTTCCCCCTCCTGCCCCCCCCCTTTCTTAAATAGATAACTATCATATCTGATATCATATCTCACAGTACAATAATATTGAATGGGTTGCATTGTTGTATTTTGTCATGTTTCTCAGGTCTTTGTCTGAATTTCTATGAACATTATTGCTAAGGATTGTCTTATTGCATTGGAGTCACACTGGGTTAAATATGTACACTTGGGTTTTAAGGGGTATTTATTATTTTCTTCTTTTTTTTGGGTTGTATGGAAGCCCCAAACGCAATTTCATTGTTCTTGACAATGACAATAAATAAATAAATACTAAATACTAAATCATTAAAATGTGTTCAGATTTTTCAGATTGATGATGATTCATCTCATGGCACACTGCTGTCCCCTACATAAGCTGCTTTTATAAGTTAAAAGTATTGGCGTCGTACTTTAGCCCCCAAACACTTATTTGTTTTGTTAAATGACATCAGTCTTTGAAACATCTGAGACTTATCTTGGTACTTTCATTAGAAAGCATGCTGTCTATATCTACTACATCACTGCAGCCATCAGCCGTGTGATGTCACGAGCACTGCAGTTTGTATGAAAGAGGATTAGGGCCACTGGGGGGAAAAAAGTGGGTACATATTTTTATCAGGATTCTCACACCGTGTCTGAGTGCTGCATTAACAGATCTTTGGTTCATTTTTAGCAGTAGCCACTGGTGTTAGTGGTTCCATCTTTGGAGAATTTTTGGGTGCTAGCTTTTTTGACACCTGCACTTTTTTAAATTGTTTTTGGTGAAAGTGTGTGTAGAGAGAGAGAGAGAGAGAAAAAAGCATATCAGTCAGTGTTAAAACAGTGAAGATGACACTTAAAAACTCTTAGCTTGATTAAACGCGAAGGACTTATTATAGAGATTACACTTGGCCTGTTCTCGAACAGCTTGAGGTTTGCGTTTGACTTGGTCCTAAATCCTTTGGTCGTGTTATTCCTGCACACTAATAATTAGCAGAGGTGGGACCAAGTCATTGTTTTGCAAGTCTCAAGTAAGTCTCAAGTCTTTATCCTCAAGTCTCAAGTCAAGTCTCAAGTAATGTCAGGCAAGTCAGAGTCGAGTCTCAAGTCACTGGTGTAAAAGTCCGAGTCAAGTCACAAGTCTGAAACTTTGAATTTCAAGTCCTTTCGAGTCTTTAAAAAAAAAAACGAAAAAAATAATGTTGCAGTTATATGCTAAATGTAAATATTAGACCATGTAATTTTTAAATCTGTGTTTTTCTCAACACATGACAAAATAGTGAACTTAGAAAATATACACAAATTGTGAAATTGCACCTCTTTAAAATGCAGCTCAATTAAACCTAGCTCCAAGAATAGTTTTCACAGTTCACAGTTCTGAGATAAGCTGCATGTTATTCTTGGATGCGGTTGTAGGACCGGCTTTAAAATCGCATGACAAAAATATCATACACATTAAAAAAAACTGTATCACCAACGTAGCCTGGACAACATTTGCTAGTTAGATGAAGTCAGCTATCTCATCGTAGCATATTTATATGCATATTTATAATCATACGGTTCTTGGAGTGAGTGCACACACTCATGAAGTTTAGTAACTTCAGGTCACTGCAACAAGCCCAGGTACAGTTTACTGACGGATGGGTACAGGACCTTGAAATGCACCGTGTAGAACGAAAGACCATCGTACGTATCATAAGTTTACCAGTCTCACAAATCGTCGTCATAAATATACATTCCTTAACCGTTTATTAATATAACCTTTGAGCTCAACGGTAATTAATTAGTAGTGGAAATAATTTCTGGTACCCATCACAGAAATGTAGCAGTGACAATAATATATGCTGTAATTGTACTGGACAATTAGTGATACAAAAAACCTGTTTTATCCTGTGAATAAAAGTATATGTTTTTGTCAATGTACCATAATAACAGAGGCGAAACGCAATATTGTGTCAGGACAATTCACTATTTATGCACAATAAACAAAGGAGCATAGCGCGACAATTTCTGTTCAGCGCCAGACTTGCTTGTAACCTATATCACCAATTATGTTATGAAAATGACGTATTAACTACTAAAAAACACTGACCTTCGTGTAAATGCTTGGAGCAGACTAACCTGTGAGCTGGAGTGTTCTGGGACGTTATATTTGGTCTTTGAATGGCTGCAATCCAGTCGCCTCTTTGTTACTTCGGAAACATGGCTGAACAATTTCTCTTCAACGACGTAATCCGATAACAACTGATCTCTTTACCCGTCGGCTTCCAGTGGCTGTCATGCGACCGGCTATTGCAGTTAATAATACAACAGCTTCTTGACATTTTTGTGTTTCTTTTTATCGCTGTATAACTGATTTTAATTGAAAGCCTGCGTGCGCTAGTACCGCTTGCCACGAGTTCCCAGAATCCTTTGCGGTTCTACCCGTGAATGACGTCACATTTTCAATCTCTATATAATATGCATGTTAAATTTTATATTTGGGGTAAAATATCAAGTCTTTTCAAGTAAACCGGTTCAAGTCCAATTCAAGTCCCAAGTCATTGGTGTAAAAGTCCAAGTCAAGTCACAAGTCTTAGAACATTTTTTCAAGTCAAGTCTAAAGTCATAAAATTAATGACTCGAGTCTGACTCGAGTCCAAGTCATGTGACTCGAGTCCACACCTCTGATAATTAGTTCTAACCACATGCGCTCTGAAAATCTTGCTCATTTATGTTATGCTTGCTTTAGCAGTATTTTAAGGCTCCATGAAACCTGGATGAATCTTAATGCAACATTCAAAGAGGTAGAGTCTATTCAAAAGCGGTTTATAAAAATCCACAGAGCTCAGCTGCTGGCCCGTCTTCTCTCAAAGGAGCCAAAATGGAAGATTTGGAGCCTCGTGGTTTTAGTGGCTGAGATTGTTGTCTCACTACAATGTTGAGAAGATATAAGTGAGAGCGGTGGACTGCCTCGAGCGGGTAGGATGCCGTGACAGATTACTTTCTTCCCTGCTGCGTTTGTCTTTCACATTGTCTTTCTTTGCACAGACCACAATAGAACTCGAGAAGGAGTCAGTCATTAGACAGTAGAGCGATCTGAAGGTTAGTTTAACCAGAAACACCCATTCCCCATTGGTGTATATGGTTTTCTTGGTGAATTAATTCATTTTGAAAATCTAAATCCGTAATTCACAACATGAACATCTTCACAAGTCTGATTATTGTCATCCAAAGGTGTCATATTCAAAAATATTCAATTTACTGCAAAAATCACATTTCACTAACTTGAATTATTAGCCATCATTCAGAGAAAAAGAAGTTTTTCCTGCTCTTATGGGTCAATACTAGACATCAGATATGATGGATTGCCTGTACATAAGGTGCTGGAGCTCGTTACATGACTATAATATATGTATCAAACATTAGGCTGCCCTCTTAAAAAGCTTCAGAGGTAAAAAGTCTGTGCCTGACGACTCGGCAGCAGCTACACAATGTTCACAACTCACACACATCGCACAGATTTGCATTACATTATTCAGTAATAGCAGACCTTCTGGATATTCGTGTTTTATACAGTAATACTCATGACTCATGCACTGATTGATTACTTAAACAGTATTACAGTGACACATTCACGCGCCCCATTTAAATACGTTAGGCAGCAACATCAAATTTAAGATTTAAGCGTCTGATTCTGTGAGACCAAACTGAGGCCTGTATGAAAGTTTTTTTGTTTTTGTTTTTTTTTATGTGTTGGCTTAGACAATGAAGTCATGCCTTTTGCGTTAAAGTGCAATATGAAATGAATGACTTCATTGTTTGACTTTTTTTCCCCTGAATAATCTGCTTCAGCTAACTTAGGTTGTTCTCTCGGTTTCCTGTTTCCTGTCAGGGTCTCTCAGCCACTCCGTCGGTGCTGTTAAGGAGTAGTCTCTCAGGTCTGGGTGTTTTGATAAGGTGAGTGTTTGTGTTTATCTGCGCACTCCCAGCTCTGTGCATTACCATGAGAATGGTTTAAGCTCTCTGCTAATCCTCTGTGTCTCTGTTGTAATAAATGTCTTCATTCATACGCTGCAGTGGAGAGGGGACCGGAGTACACAGCTATGGCAAACATGTCACCTTGTTCTGACCCAAAACTGTGGCATCCAGCTTGGAACCACCCACAAAAAAAGAAAGAGGAAAAAATTTGGTGTAAAACATGTAACATGGGTCTTGTAACGAAAGGCAAAAGTTTATTTTTTGTCACGTTTTGGGGTTAAGACTTTTCCCATAATATCAATCATACAGTATTACTGAAAATAACATTATGGTCATTAGGTCCATACTAAAGACTGGACAACTAGCCTTGGATTACCCACCATGACATCACCCATTGCACTCAAACCTCAACATTAGTCCTCATCATGTTATTTGTTTGGTAACACTTTAATTACATAGAAAAAAATGTCCTTAGGTGCAAGCCGTATTATAAGCAGAATTTAAATGTATTTTACATGAAATTACACTGTAATTATATTTACTTAAGGTTTTAACAGAAAACGAGTACATTTAAGTAGTGTGTAAGTAATATAGCAATTATATAGTGCAAAATTATTCAGGAAAGGAGATTATTGTTTAAGTAGTCATTTTAGGTACTGCATAAGTAACTTTAAGTACTCTGCAATTTCATGGTAATTTTGTAGAAAAACAAACATCCTACATCGTAAGTACACTGTACTTTTTCTTGTGTAACTTCCTGGTAAAATTACTTATGCACTACTTAACTGTACTTACAATGTAATCATTTCTTCTTTCCTGTAAAACACATGAAGATATTATTACTTGCACAGTACTTACATTTACTTACAGTATAATTACTTCTTTTGATAAACAAGTGCAGAGCTAATCTATCAGCAATGGTTAGCAAGTTCAGTTTTCAAGCAGCGTCCACAAACTGGAAGCGTTTAACACACAGATAGACATGTCTACTAATTAGTGCTAACACACTAATGAAATACTTGAGTTTGTCTCACCAGAACCAGACAGTATTACAGATGACGTCCCAACTGGTATTTCTTATATCTCATGTATAGATCACAGTAAAAACAGTTAAAGTTACGCTTGAACAGAACTTCCTTAGAGCACATTTTATTGCACAGAGTACATCATTAGTTTCAGAAGCTGAGGGACTTCCATTGAACTCTATTGGACAACTCAGGACATCAAGAACTGAGACTATAGCCAAATATTCTCTGCTGTTTTCACCTCTGTCACCGATGCAGATGGTAATGAAAAGGGTGATGAATTAAAACAAACAAAAAAAGCAAATGAAAATAAGAGGTCAGAAATGAAAGTAAAAGCAAAATCTGAAAACAATTCTGTCTTCTGGATGGAAAATTGGATGGTCTCTTAATGTGGCTAGACTCTGTGGTACCATGTGAGCTAAAAACTTAAGTACTTGGTGGAAGATTAATTCACACGATTTAAAATTTTCTGAAAACTCTGTGACTAAGGGATTGGTTTCATGCCCTTGCACATCTTATTAACAGCATGGATTCCATTTGAATAGTTTTATTTATTTATTTTTTGTCAGCGCTTAAAGACTCTACTGTAAATATAATTAATAAATAAGAGTACAGTATAAATACAAATGTGGATTTGCTCTTATTTCATTTAACATGATCCAACATACTCTTTTCCAGAAAGGGTATTCACTGTATGTGTGGGTGCATTTAGGAGGAGATAATTCAAGCTATTTCAAACCCCTCTAAAGCCTGAATGTTGTATAATCTCTGAGAATGGAAACCAAATTGAAACAAAATGAGGGTTTGATGCAAACACAGCCGCGAATGTACCGAGCAGCAAATGGAAAGCTTTCCTGGCTGCCATGATTATAGGGTGGGAGAGAAATGTGAGGTTCAAACCCTTTAGCTGACGCCTGAAAAAACTCAAATCTTCAGTGGGACTCGGCGTAATTAGTTATTTGGTCTTCATCAGCACTGTAAAATTGATATCTGCGCCTTCAGCCAATTACTTTTTAGGAAATGTCACAGATGCAACTGCGATTTTTTTGTATTTAAATAAGGTGTTTAAATATGTTTAAGAATCAATAGTCCAGCAAACACCAATTGCCCACATGGTTTTTCAGCGAGCTATTCTCGCTGTCCTTCCGTCTCTCCCTGCCTGTGTCTCCCTGGGGACCTCCGCCCCCCCCCCCCCCTCGTCACCCACAGATTTCCTCACACAAAGCAGTCTATTAAAAAGCCTTTAGCGAGGCCATTCACTTGGTTTGCTTTTGCAGAGAGATGAGGAATGGGTTTAGGGTAAAGGTCAGAGTGCTGTGTGTGGGCTGTGTGTATATGTGTGGGTTTGTGGATGTTGATGTGGCATGTAAGGTGTAGGCCTTTGGGCCCTTTTCAGTGTCATACCCAAGGGGATTTAGTGTTAGTGCAAAATGTCCTGTAATTCCATATAATCTTTCACAAATACATACGTAAATATACTAATATTAGCAGTACTTTCACTATTGTGTTGCTTTTTTACTAATCACAAAACAATGTTTCTCAGGTGCAGTAGAGCCTGCACCACAGATGAAGGCTAAACAGGAAACAATCTAAAGGATCTAAAGGATTTGAAATTTAACTCTCCCTCTCTCTCACAGTAATAACAATTTTGTTTGTTCATCACCACAAAAGCAGGTGATCATACAGTATAGTCAGCAAACTCAAACATACATCATGTGGGTGTGTATTTAAACTGTAAACAGCAGCTGCCAGGATCCTCTTACACACTTGTATAGAGTCACGAGGAGATGGACAATTCAGCACCTCAAACCAGACGATATCATAGCAGGTTTCTCAATTTGAAAATCCAGAAATCCAAACCTGCTGCCGTGAGATCTGAATACAAACTGCAGATTTATAAAGTAAATCTGCATACAGGCGATGACTGAAGAAACCTGAAACCTGAGCCTTACAGTGAGGATAACTGGTGGGTCTGTTATGCGTTTATGCCTTTATGGTGGCATGGCTTCTAGCCTAATGATCAGAGGGTGATCCTAACACTTCTTTCCTGATGGAAATGATCTCTTCCAATATGGAAAATGCCTCAGTCTACTGAACGTGAGGCTCACTGAACCATATCATGAGTTTGAAAAAACTGTAAATCATATAACCACATCATAACTAAACTAAACATGTCAGAGAGCATTACTGACTCCCGTAGAGTCAGTAAAGGTGCCCGAGAGCTTTTTAAGACCTTTATTTTGGTTTTTCCTTTAAAAAGGTTGGCCTTGTGACTTTTCCTGCATCGCCATATTCATATTGGTCCAGGATCAACACTACAGCTGACTGACCCTGTTGTTGTGATATCATAGCTTTGTAATGTGAGGAAAAAAGGGGAAAAATGCCTTTCTTTATATAAAAATCTCTTCTGGAACAAATTATCAGGACTTCAAGTGTTTTTTCTTTATTAATTTGTACAGCATTGTTTTTATTATATTGTACAAATTGTAGAGTATTGTACAATACAGTAAATATATTATCAAGTTAGGCTTCCAGTTAACCAGACTTAAGTTACTCGTGTTGGTTCGCTTGTGATAGTTTGTAATCGTCTTAGCTAACTTCTTGGCTAATGCTGACTGAGTGCTAAGATGACATCATAGGTCATTGGTTGTAATGTTGATCTTGGACTAAAATTATTACAATAATATAGAAACAACTCCAGCGTGGGGATGTCAGATAGTGCAAACGTTTTTTTTTTTTTGAAAGAAAAACAAAGTTGATCAATCAATCAATTATTTGTAATGTAATGTGAAAAATTACTGTGGAGCAATTTCTTTTCATTTGATGGATAGCGGGAGTCTATAGACTTGTCTCATTGGTATACATAATGTTTCGAGCATTTCAAGCTAGGTGTTTTAGGCTCATTGTTGGAGATCATTTAAAACATGTTTGTGTTGCTTAAATTAATCCTCGGGTTGAATGATCTAGATCCTGAAAACAGAAACTGCTTTGTAAACGTTGGGATCTGCAAATTCATCTTATATCAGTGTGTCAAATCCTGCCAGTCTGTCAGAGGCTTCTGGTGTCTCAGTTTTACACAAAAGAGTCTTTAGGCATCAGTCCTGGAAACACCGTCAGTGAGAGTACTGGAAGTGAGGAGACTGTGTAGCCTTTTAAAGAGCTGTAGTGTCCACGTTAGAAGGTCAAAGGACTGCATCTAAATGTTAACATGTTTTTTGTTTCAGTTTTTCACCCTGATTTGTTTTTACTTGCCTTTTAAAACCTACCCTCTTTTTCAAGTCTGAATAAATGAGTTTGTTTGTTTTGGTGGGTGGTTATAGTGTTATGCTTGTCAATCATTTACACCAAAAGTGTAAATGGGCAGCATTTAACACAACAGACTGAATGCTTGTGTCCTTCGCCAACAGTTTTTCAGATCACAATCAAAATAGTGGAAGGCCAAGAATAGAAAAGCTTCAGAGCAGAGGTCAGCATGACCGGAGGGAAAGAGTTCTAACCCAGTATATAACAATATCCTAATTCGTGTATTTTTAATTAACGTTTGGAAGAGTAAATTTGGGTAACAGTTTCAATTAAAGGTGGGATTAAATTAAATTACAGGGGTCAGTTTGACCCAGAACATAAAAGACATCTATTTGATTTAACATAATAGCTAAGATAATATTGCCTGCGCAAGGAAACAGTGAAAGTGCTCATCGTTACCATCCTATATCAGTATTTGGAGGCAGTACAGCCTGTACACATTGGTCAATATCTTCATGCTTTAAGCACACTTTAGCAGTCATCCATTTGTTTAAGCAAATTCTGCAGTATTTTAAAATAATAAAAACAAAGTACTATAACTATTACTGTTCCTCACAACAACATTTTACAAAGCATTTACCAAAGCAGGCGTCCTTTTACTCTAAAAATCTGAAGGTTGTGAAGCTACAACTCTTGTCACTCCAGCAAACAAAAAAAACTGAGACTCTTAGAGCTGAGATCTAAGGTCATACAAGTCCAATCTGAGGATCAGCCTTTTCTATACCCAGAACACTTCTGTCAGATACTTTGCTAATAGCAAAGACCGGGACAGAGAAGCAAGCGTGAGATGTAGAGCAATACAAAGATGCTCTGAAACCCACAGTTAGCCTTTGCACTTCCCTCTGTTTGAAGAAGATGAAGGGATCTGTGGGGAGGAAGGTGAGATGGCAAACCTCTTGAATACCTTTGATGCTCAGACAGCAGCAGGAGATCAGAGAAGGGCAGATGGAGAAAAGGGAACAGAGGGAAGAGTAGCAACAGATTGCAAAGAGATGGGAGAGAAAGGAAACTTAGATGGAATGAGAGTAAGTGTTCCAGAGGAAGAGAGGCAGATAGAGATCCGTGGGAGCAATAACGTCAATGTCAGAGATATCCTTCCCTTCCTGTGTTAAGTGCACTGCTATTGGGGTATGTCAAAGCAGTGTATTTAGTTTGGGGTTGTGCTTTATGCCAAAACAAACTTGTGAAAGCTACATAATAGCACAGATCTCCATGCTGTCATGTGTGTGTGTTTACCACAATAAGTAGATTGTCTAGCCAACATGCATCTTTCTGTCCAGCAGCCAAATGGAAAATTACACCCTGGCACGGCTTCAGTACTGAACGCACGCACGCACGCGCACGCACACACATCTGTGTGCATTTCTGCTGCTGTGAAGACTGCCAGTGAGCAAATTCCTTCCCGGACCCTAACCAAAAATAACTTTGGTCTCAACTGTGCTCTCACAACTAAGACAGGTACCAGTTTTTATAACAGTTTAATCACCTTTCAGGTTATCACAGTTGGCTTCTGTTAATTAACGTGAGCGTTAAAAGAAAATGTAGACAAGCAGAATTGCAGAAACTAAAAAACATTAAAAAAACAAATTCTTTTTAGCTTGTTTTCTACTCCAAGCGGACATTTGTGCCAGATGTGGTGAAATATTATCAAAGTATCCTTGAGATATCACATCCACAAATTGAACTGACATGAGGTCAGAGTGACCTTGATCTAAATCACCGAAATTGAATCAGTTCTTCCTTGAGTCCAAATTAATGTTCGTGCCAGACTGGTTCTCTGGGTATGTGCACAGGATAGGATGGATGGACCGTCTCGGGCACAATGCTGTAAAAAAAATCTTTTTAAAAGTATAACCTGCCACTGTAGACGTGGTTAATCTTATTACAAGTGGACTATTGTCCAAGCTGCGCATGTCTGGCTGACTGTTAAAGAACAGGAAGATGCCACAGTGTGGTGTGTTTGCTGAGGTATTTGAATACTTTCTAGGTAAATGGAGATAAATGACACAGAGACAGGATAAAGTGATATTCAAACACACTCGAGATGATATGGATTACTGACCTTAAATGGAACACTAGCAGGTATTCTTGAATGATTTAGTCTCATTCAGATGCTATCTTGAATTTATGAGTTCATGTCAAGAGTTTGGCTGAGTTCCTCTCTTCTTCATTAGAATCTGGATAATTTAAGGAGATTAAATTTCAATCTAAAAAAAGGTTGCATTTTGTCAGAAATGTGTGTATTCGCAGCTTGCACGATGCACATAAACATCCAGAACACACACACACACACACACACACACACACACACACACACACACACACACACACACACACACTTTTCTGCAAACACACACTTGTGGTTTGCAGCACAGGGACAAGAGATGGATGGGCAAATATTGAGCTGTGACAGAGTAAACAATGGCCTGGTTACCAGATGGCTGGACACACACACACACATATGCGCGCACACACACTTGACAGCGTCTATCAAAACTGAATAGCTGGTGGCTTGAAAGAAAAATATAGACACTGTAGGGAAGCCATAGAGAGAATGAGAGCTTAGATATCCTCAACCCATTTATCATCGTCTCACTGAAGCTCTGAAATCCTTCTCCACATCCATCCATATCCATATTCTCCCTTACCTAAACATCTCTATTTTTGCTTGTATTTCTTTCATTCCTAACCCAAATTCTGTGAGATTAAATGGAGAGCAGAGGGTTTATTAATAAACCATAAATCTAGCAACTCCTTATCTAAAATAAATTCTTGTGTGCTTGTCACAGATGCTGAATTCTGTAATAGCTTAATGCACGAGAAACTGGGTCCAACCTGACCAGGCTACAACTCTAAGTCGGCGTCCACACCAAAACCAATGTAACGAAATGTCTGGAGCTTTGTTAGCAGGGGATACTGTGAAGCAATGTGAGCGCAGATGGCCATATGTACTTCTAAATTTGTAAAGTACGAACAAAATGAGTTACATAGAAATTGGAATCCGACTAATCACCTTTAGCAATACCAGACTGACAAACAGCAACATTGCACAATCAGAAAAAAAGTGTCACATAGATTTATCAGCAGGTTTCTTTGCAAACTGTAGCTAAGAGTGTGCTGATGATCAGTAATGAGGACAGCAACTTCCCTGCTGACGGTCTCAGCTTCAGCACCACGGTCAGCAACTCGCCTTCTTCTCTTACAATAATCACTTACCAGTTGTGTATTGAAGGAAAACATTTTTTTACTTATAGTTAGGGAGTAAACTTCTACAGATAATAGGCTCGTTGTCAAGTCGATGAGGTCACCTTGTATGTGTATAAAAACTTACCTGCTGATCACATTTCCTTTCATGTAACCATCATCATTCCCATCCTCCCTTACAACAAACAGTCTGTGCAGGTTTACGGTTGTAGTCTTGTGGTCAGTTTTGATGGTATTAGCATCTAGATGGATGGCAAAACCAATATGGTAGTGTTTTGCTCTCCTTAATAAAATCCAAGGATGCCCCCCCCCCCCCCCCCCCCCCGAAAATTGATTATCCAACACATTACTTTTACAGCAAGTCTAAAATCTACTTTCTCAGCATACTTAATGCAGTTCCCACTGGAGAAACAGTGTAGTGCTATTCAGTTATGTATCATATTGTGTTATGAAATTGTATTAAATGTGATTTCATAACACATCTCAGGAGGATTTTACTGACTCAACCAGACCTTCAGTTCTGTTAAAAGAGCAATGCCTTAATTGGTGCAGCAGTACCGTTCAGGAGGTTTCAAACTGATTTAAGGACAAACGCCTATGGTTAGAAATTGTGTCATGCCACACACGAACTCCAGAGACACACAAAAACACACACATACACACACACACACCTGTCAGCTATTAAATATGCTGAACGTTTATCTTCCACAGGGCATTGGTCCAGCCCCATCATGAGCTGTATGGAGAGCAGTTTAATAGACCCCTGATTACAGAGCGTATCACCCTCCTGCTCACCCTCGATCTGGGCCTGTCCCACTGTTTTTACACCCCCCCCCCCCCCCCCCCCACCCTTCACATCTCCATTAATGAACTGACAGAAGCAAGGTCTTAAAGCCGTTTTCTTCCAAAAGATTTCATTCACCCACATTTTTCTTTTCCTTTCACAGAAAACGTGATTCACTCGGAGATTTGAGCTGTCATCGTTCTCTTGTTAAGTTGACTCTAGACTCCTGGATTCAAGTCGGTAGCACTTTCATATCTGTCCAATTTTTAATATGACAATGGAGTCTGCAGCTGGCTAGCTATCTTAGCATTCGGGCTTTCCCCAAATACAAATTTTGTCAGTGGAATCAGACTCAACAGTTCACTATGATTAACTTTCTTTTTAAATGTGTGGAACTGACAGAATAATTAGCTGGGCTTCATGTGTGTCATGCTAAATCATGCTAGTGCTTTGGCTGACCTAACATCCTATATATACATGATCTTACTTTTAAGCAGTTTAACTATGGCTGGTGCTGCTGATAGTTGCATAATGGTACATAAGCACATGCTCAACCTTGCTCAGACCTTTACCATTCAGGCCTGCATCGATGAGGGGGCCAGGCTGGGTGAGAGTATGTCTTAAAGTTGTATGAACTGGGCTTTTACATCATTTGCATACCTGCTACTCTGATTTTCCATATATAATTTTATATATATAAAGACTATGTTTACTAATACAGCTTATTTACCACTTCCCACAATACGAGACTTCACACACATTCCTGCCCACAACTCTCTGCCTCAGATTGCAGCTAAAGTTATAGGTTAGAGCATAAACAAATGCTCAACTTGAGAAACTTTATTCTTTATTCTAAACGTAGAAGCAGTGATATAACCAAGAAATAATTGACCAAACACACATTTCATGCAAAAGACAGAAATAAAACAGGATAAAATTCAAGAACAGTTAAGATACCAGGGAAAAACATCCCCCCAAAACAAAAGCTAATTATAAACTGGTAAAAAAGTACATAAAAAAACTAATTGATACACAAGGAATTATCAAATGACAGATGGCCAACAAGAGGGAGATGGAGAGAGAAAACATCACATGAAAACAAATATAAAAAGGTCTTTCGAATGGACTCGAGTGAAATCACAAATTTTGTCACCTTCTCTCCTTAAGCAGTCATTCCAAAGCCAAGGGCCACACAGCTGTATGGCACACATGTGGTCACATCGATCCTTCCTATAACTGACTTTAATTGGCTGTCCTACCAATGCAAAGACTGAGAACAGGGTAGATTCAAAGCAATAAAATCGGCACCTTTAGTTGTATCTTGTTTACTAAAACTAAGTACAGATAGCACTGCTTTGTAGGTAGTTGATGCACAAGCCTCATGAATGTGATGCTTTTGAGTCCGTCAAAGCTACAGGTGGTTGAATGGTGACCAGTCATTAAAGCGTTACCTTCATGAAACGCAGCAAACTGTGGATAACCAAGCGCCAAACTCCTCAGCTCAAGCAGATCCTTCGCCGCACAGCCGCCTGCCTGCACGTGCACACTCACAATTACCATATGCTGTTTTGTGCGTCTTTGTATTCGTGGTCCAACCTGTATAATAGGTGTCACATTAGCAAGACAACAAATCAAACCAACCTTCATTTCCCAGGCCTCTCCTCTGCTTCCACAGCTGTAGGCCTCTCTTTGTTGTCAGGGGAGTTTCTAATTAATATGATAAATAAGATGGCGGCTTCGACTCCCTGATGCTTTTTAATTGGAGGAAGCCTTGAATGGCACGCGGGCACGGGCAGAGATTAGCGGGTTATTTGTGAGTGTTTTTGTATGAGGAGGGGAGAGAGAATTTTTTGTCCGTGCAGTGATTTCCTGTTTCATTGTGATACCCGACTCAGTGCTTGTAACACACACACACACACACACACTCACACATAGAGACAGAGAATTTGAGAGACAGCTGACAGTCTGGTTGCATGAGTGGCCATGTTAGCGCTTCCTTACAATCAGAACCACATTCATATAGTTCCGCTTCCGCCATCAGCATCACACTATTTACTCATAGAGTTTTGGACCATCTGCAAGTGTGATGACACAGAAAAAGTACGTTTTATTAAGTCTAATGGAGAAAAAACAGTCCTGTGTCAATTTTGCACACTTTTTGAAATATAACCAACAACATCTGGGTTGGATATTTGAAACTTTACTTTAGTTTTTAGTCGTGATCTGCAGGGTTTGATGCAGTGCAGGATCCGTGTGTGTGTATATCCTGCATGGTATGCTATGCACCACCTACGGAACACAAGAAAAATCGGTCGAATATCTGACAGCTTTGCCTCAAGCGTCTACGTATCACCAGCCCACTCCTCTTCAACACACACACACACACACACATGAAAACACACTCTGCACACACTGATCTCCTCATCCTCAGCTAATCCTGCTCCATCTAAATCAGAACAAACAGCCCGGAGGGGACAAACCGCTGTTGTTTTGCACCCATCTAATCCTTCTCTCCATCATTCTCATCTCCTTCTTATGTCTGACAAGGCTCCTCACCATGAGTGGAGATCAACGAAACCCAAGAATGGTGAAACAACCACGGCGATCCAAAAGGGGATTTAACTCCAGTTTCTCCAGGCCTATTTTGGTGTCGCGTGTCAAGACTCGACAACTAAGAAAATGTCTGGCTGGACAGTCAAAACCTCTCACTGTCTCCTTCTGAGAAATTAGAGCGTGGATCTCTCCAGAATAAATGCCACTTCCTGGCGCAGCTGATGGCATGAAGAAAGGAAAGAGAAAGGAGGAGAAGGGAAGAGGAGCAAGGAAAAAGCGATTGGAGATGAAGAGAGATTAAGGATGTGAGAGGAGATCAGGTGGAGAAAGCAGCAGGGTGGCGGGAACAAATTAGGAAAACATGGAGAAGGATTACTGAACGACATATATAGCTATAAGAGAGGAGGTGATAAAGACTGGACAAGAAGGTACTGGAGATGAAGAGCAGAGACAAATGAGACAGAGTGGGAGAAGAAATACAGGAAGAACAAATGAGATAATTGGATGAAAGAGAAAGGAAGGTGAAGCATAAGAAGGAATGGGAGAGAAAAGGGATGTATAAAATTAGGAGAAAAGGAAGAGAAAAGAGGTGACTGAATAAAGGAGAAGATACTATATATGTTTTCTATATATATATATATATATATATATATATATATATATATAGAACATATATAGCAGCTGGATAGCGTAGTGGTTAAACTACACGCCTTTGGAACAGAGGATCGCAAGTTCGATTCCTGCCTGGGGCGTCTGTATCCAGTAAGGGTCCTAAGGCTAGACCCCCTATGCTAAGCAAGCCTACCGCAGACATGAGCGAGACAGATAAATATGAAGGCATGCCGGCTCGGACGTCGCCCGGATCAACAAGGTCCGCGTCAGGTGTTGAGGAACCAGGGCACCCTGACGAAAAGTGGGCTACTGGAACAAGAAGGCATCGGTGGGCAAGGGACGAAAACAGGGCGTTGTTGGAATGCTACTACGCAAGTAACCCCGGCGGAAGGGGCTACATGAATAGGATGAGGGACCTATGGATTCTTCGATACCCAACATCCACAATGACGGCGAAACAACTAGTAGCTCAGTGTTCCAACATTCGAAAGAAGGGACTGCTCTCACAGCTAGAGATTGACGAGGTACAACACAAATGCTACGGCAAGGAGGAGTCAGGACGCCAGGTCAGGGGGGAGATATCATCACCCCCACCCGAGAAGAGGAACTGACCTGAAAAATAGGATCATGGCCAAGCTTGAAACCTGGATCCCCCGTAGCCGGTTACCAAGATTACGTGAAGTACCCTCAGAAGGTCTGCTAGATGATGTTAATGCAGCACTACGGGCAATACCTACAACCACGTTTACCGACACTAACAAGCTGATCTACAATACGGCAGCAGTGATCAGTGAGATGCTTGGCTACAAGTTGAACAGCCACAAGGGGCAGTACCCTCCATGGAGAAGGAGGCTAGAGGGCAAGATCAAAGTAGCACGGAGGGAGGTTAGCCAACTAACAGAGTTGCAGAAAGGTGCGACAAATAAGGTGCCTAAGAAATACAGCAAGCTGTCCATACCTGAGGCCTTGGAAACTGCCAAGCAAAGACTCACAGCCTTGGCCAGCCGCTTGAGGAGGTACACCAGAGAGATAGAAGGCAGGAGAATAAACCAGCTGTTCTCCACAGAACCAGCAAAGGTGTACTCTCAGTGGCAAGGGAACAGAACAGCACCACCAAGGCTGGAGACGGAGCAATACTGGAAGAGCATATGGGAGAAGGATGCAACCCATAACGGCAATGCTCAGTGGCTAGTGGATCTGAGGGCAGACCACAGCGACCTCCCTGAACAGGGTCCAGTAACCATCACAGTGGCAGATATCCAAGAAAGGGTCTCCAGTATGAAGAGTTGGACAGCACCAGGGCCCGACATGGTTCACGCCTACTGGCTGAAGAAGCTGACTGCACTCCACGAGCGTCTGGCAGCACAAATGAACCAGCTGCTAGTTAACGAGAGACACCCGGAATGGCTAACTGAAGGTCGGACGGTCCTGATCCCCAAGGACCCCAAGAAGGGACCGGTCCCCTCCAACTACCGACCAATAACCTGCCTCAGTACTACATGGAAGCTCCTGTCAGGCATCATATCGGCTAAGATGAACAGGCACATGGGTCAATACATGAGCGGGACACAGAAAGGAATTGGCAAGAATACCAGAGGTGCAAAACACCAGCTACTGGTAGACAGAACAATCAGCCGAGACTGCAAGACCAGACTGACCAACCTGTGCACTGCCTGGATTGATTACAAGAAGGCCTATGACTCAATGCCCCACAGCTGGATACTGGAATGCCTAGAATTGTACAAGATCAATGGGACCCTAAGAGCCTTCATCAGGAACTCAATGGGGATGTGGCGTACAACACTAGAGGCCAACTCCAAGCCCATAGCACAAGTTACCATCAAGTGCGGGATCTACCAAGGAGATGCTCTGTCCCCACTGCTGTTCTGCATAGGCCTGAACCCCCTCAGTGAGATCATTAACAAGACTGGCTACGGATACCGACTATGGAACGGAGCAGTTGTCAGCCACCTCCTGTACATGGATGACATCAAGCTGTATGCCAAGAGTGAACGAGACATCGATTCACTGATCCACACTACCAGGCTATACAGCAATGACATTGGAATGTCGTTCGGACTGGAGAAGTGTAGTCGGATGGTAACAAAGAGAGGGAAGGTAGTCAGAACTGAGGGGATTGAACTACCAGAAGGCAACATTGCAGACATAGAGGACAGTTACAAGTACCTGGGGATCCCGCAGGCAAATGGGAACCATGAAGAGGCCGCTAGAAAGGCTGCAACCACCAAGTACCTGCAGAGGGTCAGGCAAGTCCTGAGGAGTCAGCTGAATGGTAAGAACAAGATCCGGGCCATCAACACATACGCCCTGCCCGTGATCAGGTACCCTGCTGGGGTAATAGGCTGGCCAAAGGAGGAGATAGAAGCCACTGACATAAAGACAAGAAAGCTCCTGACCATGCATGGAGGGTTTCACCCCAAGTCCAGCACCCTGAGGCTGTACGCTAAGCGGAAGGAAGGGGGCCGGGGACTGGTGAGTGTCAGCACCACAGTCCAGGATGAGACAAGGAACATCCAAGAATACATTGGGAAGATGGCCCCAACTGACCGAGTGCTCAGTGAATACCTCAGGCAGCAGAAACCCAAGAAAGAGGAGGGAGACGAGGAACCATCATGGAAGGACAGGCCCCTGCACGGTATGTACCACCGGCAGATAGAGGAGGTGGCTGATATCCAGAAATCCTACCAGTGGCTGGACAAAGCTGGACTGAAAGACAGCACAGAGGCACTAATCATGGCAGCACAAGAACAAGCTCTGAGTACAAGATCCATAGAGGCTGGGGTCTATCACACCAGGCAAGACCCCAGGTGCAGGCTGTGTAAAGATGCCCCAGAGACAATCCAGCACATAACAGCAGGGTGCAAGATGCTAGCAGGCAAGGCATACATGGAACGCCATAACCAAGTGGCCGGCATAGTGTACAGGAACATCTGTGCCGAGTATAACCTAGAAGTCCCGAGGTCAAAATGGGAGATGCCCCCAAGGGTGGTGGAGAATGACCGAGCTAAGATCCTGTGGGACTTCCAGATACAGACGGACAAAATGGTGGTGGCTAACCAACCGGACATAGTGGTGGTAGACAAACAGAAGAAGACGGCCGTAGTGATCGATGTAGCGGTTCTGAATGACAGCAATATCAGGAAGAAGGAACACGAGAAGCTGGAGAAATACCAAGGGCTCAGAGAAGAGCTCGAGAGGATGTGGAGGGTGAAGGTAACGGTGGTCCCCGTGGTAATCGAGGACCCGAGCTTGAAAGGATAAACCGCCCGCAGGGGCGTGCTGGGTGTTTTTTATAAAAAAAAACACCCAGCACGCCCCTGCGGGCGGTTTATCCTTTCAAGCTCGGGTCCTCTACCAGAGGCCTGGGAGCTTGAGGGTCCTGCGCAGTATCTTAGCTGTTCCCAGGACTGCGCTCTTCTGGACAGAGATCTCCGATGTTATTCCCGGGATCTGCTGGAGCCACTCGCCTAGCTTGGGAGTCACCGCACCTAGTGCTCCGATTACCACAGGGACCACCGTAGAGCTGGGCGATATGAGATTTTTTCATATCACGATATGTTTTTTTCATTTCAGGCGATAACGATATCTATCACAATATAAGCCAAATAACTATATTTGTAAGATTTAAATGTGCCGTTGCTCACAAGTAAAATGTGAAATAATCAGCAGCTTGTTTTGATTTAAATATTTATTTCCCATAATAAGTTCAACAGGGTAGATGTACTAAAGGAACATGAGACTTTTTCAGATAAATAAAGGCAAATATTGCAAACTACACAAAAGGCAGCCGCTAAAGCGTTTAAGTTTCAAAATAGAACAAACGAAACAGACTAAATTGTCAATTCCACTTAGAAACAAAATATTAATTCTAAAAATAAATCTTAGTTTGTGTTACAGAAGAACAGACAAAATTGACTAACTTTTGTCAATATCAAATAAACTGAGAACTAAAAGGAAATTCTCAATCTCTCCTTGTTGTATAGCTGAGCTTTTCAAACAGTTTTAACAGTTACTTTAGTCTGACAAAAGCCGAACGATGAATTAGCGCTTCCAGTCAGAGACTGAGGCTACGTCCACACGTACACGGGTATTTTTGAAAACGGAGATTTTCCGTTTTCGTTTTAAAAAATAATCCCGTCCACACATAAAGGCAGAAATGAAGGAAAACGCTGCTATGAACATGCCAAAGCAGCAGGTGGCGCTAGATTCCTAACCGTGCAGAAATGTTGGCCAATCAGAAGTCTAGAAGCCTCGGTGGGAAAAAGTAAACAAAGCTGGGGCATAGAAGCAGAACCGAGTCGTATGTGTGGAGGGACAGTAACTGTGTGTATATGTAAGCATTTAAACACTGCAGAGAGTAGAATTAACAGTATTGTAGAAATTCATTTCACCGAAACAATAACGTGGCGCACAGTGTGACGCATGCACCAGTTTATTGTATTTCCAGACTTGCTTTCGGCACAATTTACAGTGCACGCTACTCTGTTTTTTGTCAGACTTGAAATAGCCGAAATACCTTCACACTACGGAACTTCTATGGCTCTTCCGTTCGACAATCTCTCCGGCGTTGGAACCATCATCTGTTTTCTCTTCGGTCACGCTCGGTTGATTTTTCTAGTCGGCACACTCATTTCCTCCATTACCCGCTGGCTGCTTCCCAAACAAACACACGTGCGGCTTGGCACTTGTGCTGTACGTAACAAGTCACGCGACGTGACGCTGCGGCTGTGATTGGTTCGGCTCTGCGCTACTTAATTTGGATTGGCTGATCTTTTTTTTTTTTTTTTTTTTTTTTTTTTAAAAGAGGACAAGAGCGACGAGGTCTATCGCGATAGCTTAATTTCTCTATCGAGTAAAAGTTATATCGCGATACATATCGTTATCGTTCTATCGCCCAGCTCTAGACCACCGTTACCTTCACCCTCCACATCCTCTCGAGCTCTTCTCTGAGCCCTTGGTATTTCTCCAGCTTCTCGTGTTCCTTCTTCCTGATATTGCTGTCATTCGGAACCGCTACATCGATCACTACGGCCGTCTTCTTCTGTTTGTCTACCACCACTATGTCCGGTTGGTTAGCCACCACCATTTTGTCCGTCTGTATCTGGAAGTCCCACAGGATCTTAGCTCGGTCATTCTCCACCACCCTTGGGGGCATCTCCCATTTTGACCTCGGGACTTCCAGGTTATACTCGGCACAGATGTTCCTGTACACTATGCCGGCCACTTGGTTATGGCGTTCCATGTATGCCTTGCCTGCTAGCATCTTGCTAGCATCTTGGAGCAGAGGATCGCAAGTTCGATTCCTGCCTGGGGCGTCTGTAATCCAGTAAGGGTCCTAAGGCTAGACCCCTACAGGCCTACCGCAGACATGAGCGAGACAGATAAATATGAAGGCATGCCGGCTCGGACGTCACCCGGATCAACAAGGTCCGCGTCAGGTGTTGAGGAACCAGGGCACCCTGACGAAAAGTAGGCTACTGGAACAAGAAGGCATCAGTGGGCAAGTAACCCCGGCGGAAGAGGCTACATGAATAGGATGAGGGACATATATATATATATACAGACAAAAGGGAATAAGATAGAAAAGCAACAAGGATGCAATGATGAAAGAAAACTTTAACACAAACCCTTCCAGGACATTCATCCAATGCTTTTAGTTTATACAAAGACATGAGTGTTTTTGAACTTAGTGCCACAGTGCAAACTCCCACATCCCCAATTTGGACAGAATTTTGAAAATGGCAAACCGGCAATTCTTCCTGTTGACGTTTCTAGCAGAAAGACTCCTACCATTTGCAGCACTGTGCAATATTCTTGAACATGAACAAACTGTCTCACAGAACTTCACAACAGCAGACAAAAACAGTTGAGCTGAGCAAGATGCTGCAGAGAGAAATGTGAGGCATGTTTGTGAAGCAGGGCTCTGTGCATGGCCTCTGAAACGTCCCCACATGGAAGCTAGCAGACAAATATTTCTACATATTCTGTGACATTAAAAAACAATTATTACTTATTGCTTGGTTAGGTTTAACTAACAAATCTACTCAGTGAGAATTAGGAAAAGATCGTGGTTTGGGTTAAGGTGCCACTTTCAGTCAGAAAAGATTTACCATGAAATCAAGATGAGGAGGCTTGCACTGAGATCTCCAGCTGCCTTACGGGGATGATCTGGGTTCCAACACTTGAAAGCGAACAAGGATCGCACAGACCGTACAAACGGTCGGTAGTTTTGGTGCAGAGGGAAGGAGGAGGGGCACGGCAGGAAAAACAATGGAGATTAAAAGAGATTAGTGAAAGAAAAATGATGGAGGTGGTGGTGTGAAAAGAGCGCAAGAAGAGCCAAAAAGTGAGGCGAGGCAAAGACAATGAACAGAAGAGCAGGAGGAACTCAAACAAGAGGAAGGGCAGAGATGAGAGATTAAAAAAACAAGAAAAGGTAAGAAGATACAAGATGTGGAGAGGAACTATAAAGAGGAAAGGAGATATAGAGGAGAGGAAACATGGAGATGAGAGGAAAAAACACACACACGCACACACACACACACACACACACACATGGAGTTGCCACTTTGCCACAGCAGCATTTAAAGCTGTAATGACAGGCCAGAGAGTGATAAGAGACTCTGAGTGGAGAGGCCACTATAGCTGCTCTCCTCTCCCTGCTAACAACTGTAATTATCCAAACTCCACACTCACTACTATTGATCTCTCCCTCCTCCTCCCCCAGCCTGAGAATGTGTGTGCCTATGTCTCTCTCTCTCTCTCTGACAGGGTGACAGCAGAGTGCGTCTCTCTCAGCACAAGAGTTGTTCACACCTGCTGCCGGTAGCTGTGGAGAGCAGCGACAAGGACTTGGACAAATACGTGACAGCCGCGAAAACACAAATATTGGTGCAGCTCCGATGTTCCCCTTCATGGTGTGTGTTAAGTATGAGCAGTGTGTGTGTGTGTGTGTGTGTGTGTGTATTTGTTTGTGTGCACTCTCATGTCTCTCACACCTGGTTTGAAGAACATAGCTACAGCTCAACAACAATGTTGTGTGTATTGGTGTGTGTATGTTCATTTATTTAGAATGTACTCGCAAGGATAGAAAGCTTTGAAGTGGATAGTCCTTGCTTTTGAGTCTGCTTTTGTTTTAGTTGTTCATATTTCTTTATGTATAATAGTTTCCATACAAATAAAGGAGATCTTTCTGCTTCTACTGTAAGTTGTAGGATGAAGATTTGTTTTAATGTTACTGGACTACATAAGCAGGTATGTAAAAGCACTTGAACCGTATTCTCTTTTTTCATCCATGTGAGTCACAAAACTGTGGTCAAAATCATTTCAATCCAAATGCTTACGAGTTTTTCAACTTCTTTCGATAATATCACAAGACCATGTTTTGGAGGGGGCTCCTGTACAACAGTTTAAAAATTGCCCAAATGTATCTGTTCTAGCCAGAAAAGGTTGGTCTTGTTAAATCATGGTGATAATCCAAGCTAAGTGCTACTCCTGCAGACTTTTCAGTTTAATTGAATTCCGTTCGGTTTAAACTAAATAGTGCAAAATCACAACAACAGTCATCATAAGAAGCTTTATAATGTAAGGTAAAGATCCTACAACAATACAGAGAAAACCCCAACAATTACACAACCTCCTTTGACTAAGTGCTTGGGGACAGTGAGAAGGAAAAACTCCCTTTTAACAGGAAGAAAACTCTAGAACATGTGCAATGACCAGTTAGGGGTAAGGTGGAGGTGAGCCAGAGATTAATGATAACTAATAATTAAATGCAGAGTGGTGTATAAACACAGAGAGTGAAAAGAGATGAGTGAAGAAGAAAAAGGGAGTAAAAATCATCACAAGTAAAATATACAGTGGTGTGAAAAAATGCTTTCCCCCCTCAACGAAGTTAAGTTACCCCTTAGCGATAACTGGCCGTGAGTCTTTCGCAGTGCTGTGGAGGAATTTTTGCCCAATCATCTTTGCAGAATTGTTGTAATTCAGCGACGTTGGAGAGTTTTCGAGCACGAACTGCCTTTTTATGGTCATGCTTCCGATTTGATTCAAATCAGGATTTTGATTTGGCCACTTTTGTGTTTCTTAAACCAATCAGATGTGGACTAACGGATGTGTTTTGGATCACTGTCCTGCTGCAACACACAAATGTGCTTCAATTTGAGGTCAGAACAGATAGCTGGACATTCTCTTTCATGATGTTTTGGTAGACGGCACAATTCATGGTTCCATTTACCACAGCAAGTCTTCTAGGTCCTGAGGCAGCTAAACAGCCACAGACCATCACACTACGATCGCCATATTTTACTGTTGGCGTGATGTTCCGTTTCTCCAATGCTTTGTTACTTTTACATCAGATGTAATGGGACTTAAACCTCCCAACTGAGGCAAGTGAGGCCTGCAGTCCTTTGGATGTTGTTCTGGGGTCTTTGTCTGTGAACTCTTGGATGAGTCGTTGCAGTGCTCTTCGGATAATTTTGGTTGGCCAGTCACTGTTCCATGTTTTTGCCATTTGTGGATTTTGGCTCCACTTTCATTCTCATTTGTTCCTGAATTTCCTTGGATCGCGGCATGATGCCTGTCTTTTGAGGAGCTTTTGGTCTACTCCGCTTTGTCAGGCAGGCCCTATTTCAGTGATTTCTTTTTTGAGAACAGATGTGGCAATAATCCGGCCTGGCTGTGGCTAAAGAAATTCAACCCAGCTTCTACCTGCCCTTAGTTAATGTATAATATTATGACAATGTGATGTCATGTGCAAATTCCTTGAGAGTTGTCCACCATATTGGGTGACTGGTTGGAAGTTGTTCCTGGAGCTTGCTGGCTCTCGCTGGGTGAAATCAGTTGCAAAGAAGGCACTGCACCAAAAATCTCCCAGTGATTGCTTCGATTGCTATCAGATTGTCACTGTTACCTGTGGTTTTTCATGCTTGTCTTTAAAAACATGCTGACTGGAAGCTGAGCGGTACTAAAACTTTAAAAAGTGCAACAAAAACTGGAAATTGAGAACGTTTTTTTGCTTTAACTTGTTTGTAGTGGCAACTGAATATGGACATTGTCTGCACTTTGACACCTGTTCGTTAGCCTTGCTACTGGGCAGGAAAATGAAGGAAAAAGAAGATGGTACTCAGCCTCCTTGGGCTGAAAAGAGGTACAGGTTAGGTAGAAGAACAAGAGTAACTTGAAACTTCACCCAGCAAAAAGAAAAAGTAGTCCAAACTCAAACCAAAACAAGAATGGATCTTTGGAACTTGAGATGCTTCAAAAGCAGCCATCAGTTGGCATTATTTTTACTAAATCAATAAAGCCAATATCGCAGGTGAACTGCAGCCCTGAACATTTCTACACTGAGATGTGTGTGAGAATGCAATCATCAGATTCAGCTGCACTCAACATTAAATGCTCTTTAACCTTGTTAACAAAGTTATAAGCATGACTCTACTAGTGAAGCAGACTGCCATGGTGTCTGCTAAGGGTTTAAAAACTGTATAGTTTAGACATTACTCATGCAATGACCGCTGTCTGACCTTCCAGCTAGTAGCGAGAAAAAGTGTCAGGCAGCTAAACTTCTGATAATCATACTAAAGCTCCACCAACTTTGAAATGAGGCGATAACAAAATGCCTCCCTGACACTGACCAAAGATAAAGACGGTTATTTTTATTAGCACTTAAGGAGACATAGAGGGAAATTAAGCTGAGCGGCTTTTGTTAAAAACACTAACCTTGTCAAATTTTTCCACACAAGCTAAAATATAATCTGTTTCCAAGATTTCTTTTAAGCAGCTGGACTACCTACTGTGCTTTTTTTGTTTTTGTTTTTTACTTTAAAGTTTTATTAAATTTAAACGTGTTTTCTTTTTATTACAGTTTTACCTTTTGATTTTCTTCTAAGCACATTGCTTACTTATGGAAAAATACTTTGGTGCTGTTTGTTGAAAGCTTAAAAAAAAACAAGGCTTTAATGTTGGTTTTTAATGAGGAGCCCTAACAACACAAGTCATTATTAAAGAAGATAAAGATGTGGAGAGCATGTTTGTAACAGCCACAAAGACCCGAAGAAGAAAAATAACGGAGTGAAACTGGAAATGTCAGGGCTTTAAGTGTCGAATCTAATCAGCTGAGCTGTCATTATAAAGGCAAGGTTAATAGCAGCTGACAGAATCACCTTCAGCAGACACCGAGATAAGAAAAGGTCTTTTTATTAGCACGCTGGAGCAGATACAAACACACACGTACACAGACATATATACATATAAAGTGTATATATTGTTGTGCGTATGTGAGCACATGTAAACACCGGGAGATCTCGTCTTGTAGCTCTATGTGGAACGTCAGATAGTGCCATTCAGCAGGGAGAAGGATTTACAAGTCGCGTTGTGGCCTTGACACCCAGACAAAACCCCTCTTTTGTTCCCCCCATCACCTGGGCCAGATTTATGACGTCCAATTACAAGCAGGGATGCTAACAGTATTCCCCATTAGCCTATCAAATGCTTTAGTGGTTGTTCCTTCAAAAGGGTTATCTGGCTTTTCAGCAGGGGCGTAAGCAATTTATGGCCCCCCCAAGAAGATCTGAACAAAGACCTCCCTGGCTCTGCTTTTTGTTTTCCTGCGCCGCTCCCCAGGACAGGTAATTAACAGGGAAGGAGTTTGTGGTTAATTTGTGAGATAATTATCTAAATTAAACTGCCTTTCGTCGCACGGGGGCTCTATCGCTCTCTCGTACTTGCCCGCGTGCACGCGATCTCCTTCTATCACTTGATGAGGGTGGTCAGGGTATTGTGCGGCTGTAGAAACACAACCAGTAATGACATGTTCCTCTTTCTTTCCTTTTGTTTTCTTCTGCTTTGTTTTGCTTTTCTTTGTTTTTTAGTTAGGGAAGTAGTAAATGAAGAGGGTAAAAGAGCAAAGAGAGCGATATTGAGGAGCACAGAAAGAGAGGGAGATAATGGCAAGAATCAGTTTAGTTACAGACTTTACCAGATGACAAAGGAGAACAGTGCCATTAACACACACACACTATAATTTGATCTGCTGCAGCTGTTATTTATCAGGTAGCTCTGAATAGCAGTGCTCATCAGCGAGTCTCACTGTGTGCATCTCGGGAAAAGCTGGCTCAGGAGATCAGATTACTGAGGCAAGATCTGGAGTGGAAATCCAAATTTAGTCTGCAGGAGCAACATCCAGCAGTGATTCAAGTGGGTTCCTTGAAGCAGAGATTCCCACAGATTTGTAGCACCTGATAACGATCCTGCTAAAGACCACTGGGCAAAAATATAGTTAACGCTCCGCAACCATCTTTTAGGTATAGAACTTCCTCATCCCTTCAGATACGTCTTATTTTGTTGACCTTAACATGCATGGCAACAAGAGTGAACCCAAACGTGCAGAAAGTTCCCACATGTCCTACATTAGTTTGCCTTTAGCTAGGTAGGCTACCAAGGTATATTTTGTAACTTAATTACCACAACCTGCAACCTTGGGTTAATTGGCTTAGGCACCTGTGATGCTGGAGTTGGACTTACTGCTGGAGATCCAGCTAATTACCCAAATGAAAGAGTAATTTATTGCATGTGTACACATGTGAATCTAATTCTGTGGGAAACATTAAAACAACAACCTTTTTGTGTCTCTTTGTCATTGTTTGACTTGCCAGGAATAAATGTTAACCACCACCTCAAAGAAAAAGACTAGGATAGGCCTGCATTGAGCAGACCGGTTCAGTAATACATCTGTGCCCATACATCCCGATAAAGTATACTGACCCATTTACATACAGATGTTTCACTTATTTGTCTATATACTCTATTTGACCTAGTCCAATCCTAATCATTTGCACAACTTTCTAATATTTACATTGCAATATTTTTAAATTGTTTATGTATTTATGTATTTGTCTTCTATCAATTAAAATTCACAAATGGGAAAATATCATATGATTAGATGAAAGACAGCCAGGTCTACAAAGCATAATTGTAAGACTTTCCTACCAACCTGGAACTTTGACCAATGCCTTTGAAAAGAAGCAGGTGAATATGTGAAATCAGCACAGAGTCACAGTGACATGCTGTTAACTTTTACTGTTACAAAAAGTCTTTTTTAAGTGTTGTATGCCCACCACAAATGCTTCTCAAATTGGTGGGAAAAAAACGTCAGCACTCTGAAAAGCCAAGTATGGAGTAGGCAGTAAAAAGGACTGAATAGTCAACTTTAAAAACCTCAAAAATCAGTGAGGAGGGGAAAAGGCAGAAGAAAAGAAAGTACACAGCCACAGCTTGACAAACAAGGAACACACGCAAGTCTTAATACCCATAAAAACTGCAAGTATGCTAGCTACAGTCGGTTGCTGTAAAGAAATAACTTTAGGATTTAGCATAAGTGGATGTATGACTCTATGTGGTAGCAGCTGGGAGTTCAGGGTGAACGGATCGTATCCCCATGTCGGTGACAACATGGGCTTCAATCTAAAGTCTTAAATCAAACTCCTGGCCTCCAGCAGAAAAAGTTTTTCCTGAGAAAATTTCATTAGAATTAGCCATTTTTCATGCTGCTTTTCAAATTCGATACATCATAATTTGCATAAAAATGTGCCCGCATGGAAACCCAGCTAGCGCGGCTGTGTCTGTCTTACTCTCTCTGTCCTCATCCATCCCTCCTCACTTCCCCTCTCTCTCTGTACTGTATGAAGGAGGGATGATCGCTCCCTGTCACATCTGTTGGCACGTTGCCATCAAGCCTTGACAGGAAAATAACACTCTTCAGGGAAAATAATACACTCGTTCTGCCGTCGGCGCTCCCAGACACATGCCTCGCTGAGTGTGTGTGCGCGCGTGCGCCTAAAAGCCCTCGCTGTTGCTGTCAACCTGAGCACAAAGGATCACTTTATATGATTAGTATGCATCTCTGAAAAACATACTGAACAAAAAGCCCTGCCCCGAATGCTGCTCCACGCCAATTAATGGATTAAGAAATTATTTTGAGGCGAGGCTTGTTGTGAGACAGCTATGATACGTGGCTGGAGAGGCATTTCTCTTGTGGTTATTGCCAGCTATAAGGCCCGAAAGCTTTTTGATCATACAGCAGCAACATATACAACAAGATATTTGTCTTTGCTGAGTGACAAGGCCCATAAGACATCCCTCTGCTCTATTTAAAGCAAAGAAAAAGAGCTCGGTCCCTCTGAAAAGGTTCACATAAAACACTCTCTGGCAGCCATATCGGAGACTCTCGAGCAGCAGTGCTGGGGCCAATTCACTGTGTAGATTCAAACCGACAACCTTCCAGATCACTTCAGGCTGTGCTGTCCGCCACGCACAATCAGCGCTGCGCGGTTCAGAGGACAAAAGCCACTATGACACGGCAGTTAACCCAAGCCTGACAGAGCCCTGGACCCCAATTTAACCCTCTGCTCTCCCAGCTCTCAGCCCTGTGTTAAGAGCTGCATTTATGGGTTTTTGGAAAAGGTGAAAATAGAGATTGAAATCGACTTGGCCCCCGAGAATGACATTTGATTTCTTACTTAGTGGTGCTCTGGTTTAGGAGTGCATGGGAGTGTGTCTGTGTGTGTATTACATGGGGGAGGTGGGGTGGTTGCTTTAACCCTATTCATGCCTGTACAATGACGTGTTTTTATTTTTTATTTTTACATTAGGAAATATAATAAGTTTCTGACTGTTCCTAACAGCCCCACTGACTGTATAACCAACGGCTTTTGGAACAGAAGGGTCTTTTGTGGAAATATGGCTGATGTTAAAAATGTATTTTGCGATTGCTGTTTGCTAATATGCTGCTGAGGGACTATTCTTCTGGTCAGGCTTCTCTAAAAGGCAAAAATGCTCAAAAGTGGCTCTTAACATTCTCCAGAGGCCAAGGTAATGTTTCCCTGTGTTTACCCAAAATGTTCAGGGTTTTTTTATTGTTGTTTTTTTTTTTTTTGTAAATTTTCCCCGCGACCCTCAAAAGGATAAATGGATGAAATTGTCAGGCAGCACAGAGGCATGGTGGTTAGCACTGTTGCTGAAGGTCCTGAGTTCAATTCCACCATCAGGCCGGGGTCTTTCTGTGTGGAGTTTGCATGTTCTCCCCGTGTTTGCGTGGGTTCCATCCAGGTACTCCGGCTTCCTCTCACCTTCCAAAAACATGCAGTTTGTGGGGATAGGTTAATTGATTAATCCAAATTGCCCATAGGTGTGAATGTGAGTGCAAATGGATGTCTGTCTCTGTGTGTTAGCCCTGCAACAGACTGGTGACCTGTCCAGGGTGAACTCCGCCTCTCGCCCTATGACAGCTGGGATAGGCTCCAGCGCCCCCCGCGACCCTGAAATGAATAACCGGAAACGGATGGATGGACCATCAACCACCTGAAATTGTCCAGTTTAGAGCAATTATCTCAACCAACTAATATAATCATTTAGTTAGAAGCTAACTAATATTGGTCAATAAAATTGCTAAGTTCTGATACTACCTATGGAAAACTTGTGTTATTGAAGTTTTTCAAAGTATGAGGACTGATACAGTCTGCATTAGGAGCCAAATGCACATGACTGAATCAGGAGATTCAAGTTTAGTGATAGACTGAGTTTTAGAATTCATCTCGAATAAGATTTGATTGCTTTGTAGCTAGCGCTGGTCAGGTTAGTGTTAGCCACCTTGAATGAAGTAACAGCATCTTTTAAAGTCACTGGTAGTCACTTCAACTGCTTACCACAAAGTGATGTTACACATTAGTAACAGTGTTGTTTTTTGTTTTGTTCTTTGCCTGGCATTCCCACAACAGCACACATTTTACAGGCATTTCTTAAAACACCCGATAGACACTTCTTAACTTTCATTATTGTACAAGTTGTAATAACAGCTTGTACTTTATCTGCAAGCATGTGCATAAAACTAATTTCATTTTGAGAGTTTTTATGTTAAAAAGATCTTGTCACTCTGAAGCCTGAATTTCAAAATCTATAACTTTTTTAAAGTGGTTTAGCGTATCAAAAAAGTCATAGTGGGGAGTGCTGGTTCGAAAAGATGGATCCCCATTTTGATTGCAAAACATGTCTCCTCTATGAAAGTAAGCAGCGTGAAAAAAATAGGACACGTCACACTAAACATTCCCCTCCAGCATGTTTGGATACCAGCATCACTCCAGCCCCTGTGCTGCCTACTTTCCTGCCCTGTGCACTCACTAGCAAAGCTAAAAATACATTTGCTCATGTAATTAGAAATATATTGAAAAGACTTTCTAATGGTGTAAGTACCCAATGTGATACACGGTTTAAAAAAAGAAAAAAAAGAGGAAAAAAAAGAGGAGCGTGTAGCGTTACATCAGCCCGCTGATTGGTATCCTGTCCATTATAGACCCTGAAAAGAGCTCAATTCTCAACAACATGGAAAATGGCAGTCCATTTTCCTCCACTAATTCAAACAACATAGCTCCTCTAAAATCAATGTAATTGGCCCAGCCATTTACTTAGACTGAATATCTTGTGTAATGCTCGGAGTAGAGTGATGATGGCGGTGTAGTTCCTTCATCGTGTAGGGGTATAAGTAGGGCGGGGGGACACCAGCATGGATGATTGGGGAGTCTATTTAAATATATACACAGGCAGATTTGCATTTATGATGCTTGTCAACAGTTCACACAGCAGCTTTAATCCCACGTTGTTTTTTTTAGATTTATAGTATAAGTGTGGCTACGTTTCACTGATAAAAAGCCAAGTTTCTAAGAGTGTCATTTGTCATTTACTTCCCCGTGATTCAAATATCAAATCAGCCTAAACTGATGGGACCCACCTTGCAGTTTCCCCTTATATGATGGCAGCACAAATTAGGTCTCAGACAGTAATAACAATGGATCAACAGAGAACAGCGCATGTTTTGGGGAAGACGGGATCACAGCAATGATAGAGGGGAGAGTAATAGAACCAGGAAATACTTATTATTCCTAAAAATGTGGATTCAAAAATGAAGCCAACTGTGCTGCTTGAGAGTGTGTTGCCCCTGCAGTGAATGTAATGGGACAGGAAGACAAAGCTGTGCTGATATACACCCCAAACTACAGGAACAACACACAACCAACAGCAAAATCACCTGGGCCAAGTCTAAGCCATAAACTGTATGCAAAAGATGGATGTGACCAATGTGCCATCACTCATTTGCTCGTGGAGTCTGTTTTGGGTACCTTCAAGTTACCATTTTGGATTTTAAAAACCTGGATCTCAAAAATGAGGGTTGGATCTGAGTGAGAACGCAAAGACACAACAACTTATACATTACACTTTGCCTAACCCATACACTCGTTCATTATCTATTTTACTCTAACTCGGACCATAACTTTTTCAAAATGAACATAACTATTTATTGAAAAAGACATCAAACTACCTCCCGAGAAATAAAATCACCAGGAAAATGTGTACTCAAGTAGTAAATAAAATCAGAAGTAAGGTAATTCCCCCCAATAAACTTAATATAAAGAAATGGCCTTAAGAGTCAGAGTCGCCACCTACTGGCTATTAGAAAGACTGCAAGTTTAGGGCACTTTAGCGCTACCCTCACATACCCCAACTGTAAGGCAGAAATTAAAGTTTCCTGTTGGTTTTTTTGTTTGTTTGTTTAAGTTATGAAGACCCTGGTGTTTGACTCTCTTTCCAGCTCTGAACACAATTTGCCGCTCGCCTCATTGGGGTGTGAAAACCACAAAACCACAATGCACTTACTGTGACAGTGTTTGCAGACACATGCTGGTTATATGGTTTCAGCAGGGCAGTAATCAACATCAGGTAAGCACTGGCTATGTGGGCATGAATGACAAGAGCTTGGTTTTCTCCTCACAAGTCTGCACTTTGAGATTCAGTTTTAGAAACACCAAAATAATTCCACAAAAAGTGCCCTTTTTCAGGTTAACTGAAACGTTGACATTTATTAGGCTAGACGGGCTTTTGAATTATGATAATACAATTTTTTTAGACTGACCAACAGTACACTTGGGTCTGCAGTTATTTAACTGTCTCTTCTGAATCTGATCATCTTCACCAAACAGCAATATTAATTTACAAGATTTACTAGAAAATAAAATCCATTTCATAGTATTAAGATAAGCAATTAGAAAAATTTTAAGTTGAGGAATGCATAACTTCCTGCTGCCCTTTTTCCTAATTGAATCAGGTGATCACCATTACACTTTCAGCTTTCAGCAGTCAGGATTTTTACCCAATATTTTGTTTTCTTCACAATGCAGCACAAATGTGTCTTTCGGTTAATTTAAAATATTAAGACCAAATATTAAGACAAATAACTGAAAGTAGCTGCAAGCTCCACGCAGTAGCACCATGAACGTACCCCCCTCTTTCTTATAAAAGCAACAGCTGTTTTTGTTCTATTGTAAAAAAAGAAGAAAGATAAGGAGAAAGAAACTGCTTGTTCTCTGGATTTTTGGAAAGACTGGGTTTAGGAAACGTGTGTCTGTTTGTATTTGTATTTTTATGTAAAATGTACTTGAACCCAGGCTATATTTGTTGATGCATTAGAGGCGGAGAGGCGGTCGCTCTGTGCTGGAGGCCCTCTCACCAGGATCTGTTTGTCAGCTCCCATGTTTACTGCGTCGAGAATGAATGCATTCGGATATCCATCACATTAGCACGGTTTGATAGCAGGCTGGCACTTTGAGGCAATTCAGTCCACAGGAAGACTCTCGTATCCCACTGGTCCCTGCTTTTTCTGCAAATGGTTTGGAAAGCTTCACACCACTTATATTTCACAGGTTTCTTTTTTAAAATCAATTTCAGTGTAGTTGTTGCTGGTAGATTTTGGCTGTTTTATTGAATTCTGCAGTAAAGTTATTTATTTTGGCTTCATTTCTATAGCTCTCACCTCCTTTTTTTAGTGAAATACCTACTCGAGTTTGCAGACTGTTTCTAAACTTATGTTTAAATGTTGACACAGAGCAAATCTCTCCTCATTTTCAACTGCAACCAGACATTTTTACATTGGCCATTCATGCATGCCTTCTATAGCCTTTATTCTGTGAGATTTGCAAATGAAAATAACTAAAAAGAAAAAGTAGAAATGGCAAAACATCAAATGTAAAATTAGAGGACAAAGGACATCACCAATAAGATGTTGTCATAAAATCATTTTTATCAAAGATGTTAAAATGATAGTGGTTTGAACTGCCAATACACCATTAGCCAGCAGCCACGACCAAAGACTCACCGGCCATCAACCAGGGCACGCTAAGAGCTGGAGGTCTGACATCATTAAAGACGGCAAACAGATTAGACTGAGAAGATCCAACACTTCTACAGTCTTACTGTAAACTGTACATTCTGTGGTCAGACCTATTTGCCCGTTGCTACTTGGGATCTATATATATGACAAAGCTTTTAAAACTCATTTCAGAGCAAAAAATCTTAGATTTGGACCAGAGTTCAGAAACAACCAGTACAAAACTGTAAGACGAGCAACTCGAATACCTAACCTGAATTCAGACTTGAAGACAAAAAATAGAAGCGGCAAAAATTTAAAAGCCTCCTCTGAATGTGTCTTTGTTGTTTGGAGAATTGTAAAGCAAAATGAGCATGACTGAGAACATATATAATAAATATATATAAATATGTAAAAATACATTTAAAATTACTGTCTGTAAAATAGTTTTCCACCTTAAATTCAACATATTTTTGTGGCATTTTCAGCTATAGAAAGAAATCATAATATTTTAAAGTAAAACCAAGAACAAGCTAACTGTGTGCACAATCAGAGCTTTAGATGTGCTTTAAATGCATTCTGTGTGTTTAATGTAGTGGTGGACATTCAGCACTTGTGTAATCATGGAAAGTAACTATGAAATATAAAGTTACAACTATATAATTGTTTAAAATAGTGTTTGGAAATGTTTTCAAAATGTCTATACTATTAATATAGTAGAATGACGAGTCAGTCACCAAAGAAATAAACAGATTATATTTTAAAAAGAAATGTGTGTTGTGATACGAGTGCTGGTCACCTTGTATTTCTCCTATAAGCAGCGATAACCATCGGCTGACCATGACGTCCTGCTTTCAGCACTCCCCACAAGCCCAACAGGACTGGGGAGGAACTGTAAAGTTTGACTTTGGGCCTACAGGTCAAACCTGGGATTAAAGGAGCTCACATGCTTCAGTTCAAGAGTGCAGATTTTTTTAAAGACAGCTAAAATCAATAAATTGTGTTTAAATATTTTATTTGGATTTACATTATATGAGTATATTTATGTTATTAGAGTCTTTTTTTTTTTCTTTTACAACATTTGAGGGAGTATTGTCTTAATTTCATTATGCTTGTTGATGACAATAAAGACTTATGAACTAATTAGCTCAACAGACCTTCCTGATATTTGGAGACACTTACAGTTTTAACCCAACCTGTTTAAATTCTGTGCACAAGGATAAAAATGACAAATATAAACAAATTAATTACATCAGACTTATCAGCTATGGCACATCTAAACAGATAAGTTCTTTCACAGAAAGTTTGTGTTTAGTTTTACACATCAGACTTCCTGCAGCATTTAGAGTCAAACCACCTGTTGTTTTTCTCCAGTCTTCGTACCCAGTTAACCCCGGTCTCAGCGAGGAGTGAACAACAGTTTCACAATCCAGTCACATCTGAGAACTGAAGCTAATGGCGCAGCAACAGGTCGAGGCTCCGAGCTCACATAATGGCAGGCTTTATTCCACTCAAGCTCGTTTGGCCATTATGGTACAGTTAGTCTAAATAACAGCTGAAGAAATGGCATAATGCGCACATAGTGAGGAGAAGTGATATTTCCTACCCACCTATTCATATTTTAATCTCCGAGCCTCTGGAAAAAAACAGGCGCAATGAAAGGTTCTCCTGTGTATGAGCAGAAACTGTGGATTAATATTTTACAGTGTTTTAATGAACTAAAATTGCAGATTTTAAATAAATAAATAATCTAAATTATTCTCACACTGTGGTTGAGCTGCGCAGCCTGTGGTGATGTGACCATTTCTCTGTTCTAGCTCTAATCTGATGCACTTGAATCTTAAATGGAGACATTTGGAGGCCATGCTAAAAAGGTCTACCTCAAACTGAACCGAAACTGCATGTTTAATGAGACTGTGATGCTAATTTTGTGGGGTATTTCATTTCTTATTTGGAAAATTAAAATGTCATCTTCTGTGTTTTCAGTTTAATCACAGGGGTCAGTCCTTTCTCCCCAGAATATAAAAATGTTTTCATTATAAAAAAGCAAATATTAAACAAACACTATTGTAATGTGATGCCTTGTACTGCTATGAAGAGATGGCATTCTCTCAAATTAAGCTGTCTCTTAGCTGAACTTTGACTTACAGTGTGACAAACTTTATTGGATTTTACAGTCGTTTTTCACACTGCACAGCCTGTTAGAGGCACAACAACCAGCTATGAATACCAATTCAGAAGGCTTTCATTTTTCTTCTCTTGGTCAGTTAACATTATAGTTATATATAGTATTATAGAGTTTAGTACACACAAGCAGCTCGGGTTAACACAACTTCAGAGGCCTGTTGGTGGTTTCAATGAGCAGTTTTGAGGCGGATGTCAAGCTCCCTCTAGTGGAGGGTGTCTACCCTCTTCATCGTAGCAATAAAGAATCTATATTGAGCTTTTCTCTCAGACGCTCAGTGCAACAGGTCCTTATTCCTATATGTTACATATGCTACATGTACCAAACAGAGTGCAAAACTCTTGTTACTGGGCTATATAAATAACAAAAATGGCATTTTAATCTGTGCTGTGCCACTGTTGTGAGAAAAATCAATTAAACTAAATGCAAATATTGGTGTTTTAGCTTAGCATGGGAAACAGATATATCTATACTTCAGAGAAAGAAAGTCAAGTTTAAATGTTCAGCTCATACACAACTTTAACAAGAGCCAGAAAAAGATGCAGTGATCGTATACTTGAATAACCTAAAGATGATTTTCCATTTATATCAACATTTCCACATTTTTAACACCATTTTCAGACTTATTATGATGTCTTATGATAGTATTCTGACCTAAATGAGTTCAAAACACTGGTAATTTTGACAGGAATGTGTATTGTAAATGACTGTTAAGCTAACAAAATTCATGAAGAAATAATACTATAGAGGTTATTGGTGGTAATTATATGTCTTTATGGTTAAATTTGTTGTCTTAGTTCACCATAATGAGCAATTAGCGGCTTTTTCCTCTTAAAGAAAAAAACATTTAAAAAAGGACACTGGCATGCTGCTAGTTTAATTGTTCAAATCAGGCTCTGTCAGATAAAATAAAACATGCTCACAAACTGAAACGTTTAAGCTGATAGCTCTGATAAAACTGAATGTCTAACTCTGTAGAATAACTTAAAACTGTAAAACTGCAGTTACCTGCCAAAAGGAGTAAGTCTGTCCAGCATGAGTGTGCCGACACTGTCTTCCTGTTTGTTAGACTGTGCTGCCATCTAGTGATCTGATCAAGGTTCACACCATCTGTCAACTCAAACAGAGCAATCTAATCTCACCAGTCTGTTCTCTTCCAGCTTTTGTTAAAAAATTCCTTTAATAATTGTGTTTTAGATTTAGATCAACTTTAAATATACTGCACTCATTTCATTTCCTGTTTGTCCTATTTGATGGCAAATTGATCTCTTCTGGGTAAAATTCCACTGGATGCATCTGCACTTTAAATCATCTAAAACATCCTAAGCATTAGAAAACTGTCTGAAGTCATGCAATACAAGATCAAACGATGTTCCTTCTTTGAAAAAGAACCACTCGTCATCATCTGTGCAAAGGATCACTTTAAAGATAAAACACAGGAAGTGGTGCACTTTAACCTTCTGGTGTGTTTGACCTGAAGCGTCTTGTCATGACGAACATGATTCAGTATGGTTCATCTTCACATACACTGGAAATCCAAACACCAGCAGCCACCAATATGAGACTGTTTCACTGACAGGAAGTCCAGTTTAGAAAAAGTAATAAACAATAATTGAAATACAGTAAATCATATCAGATCTGTGTACACTTAAATATACGAGGTCTTTAATGCTGCGCTCTGTTATGACTAATGTTGATCTGTAATTAAAGAGAAACCAGGAAGCCTCAGCAATCACAAGAACCAATGTTTCAAAATATGCTTAATGAAGCAGTGATGTCATTTTGAACAGTTAAATTCATCCTGAAGGTTTTAGCCTCAGCCTGGCACTTAAATCTGAAACTTTTTACAAAGTTTGTATTAAAACAAAATAATATGCTGTATAATTTGTTGTTGTTTATATAATTGGTTACATTGAATATCAGAAACACCCTTTTTTTAGAGTCAGTTTTTGAAGTTCTTTCCTCTTTTACACTTGTGGCCTGAACAGCTTGATGCTGGCTATCCAGCAAAGTGAGAAACTTTTAACATTCAAATGCTTTACAGCAGCAGCAGGATTGAAAGACTGTGTAGCTACATTGCACAAAAGTGCAAAACAACCATACAGTAAATTTGCATCATTAAAATAAAATGAAATTCACACTTCATTTGAACACTACACTAACGATAAACCATTATTAACGGACTAATAACAACTTTCATGCAGGCCAGGACAGATTTGCTTCCAGGATACTCAGAATCAAAACAACTATATTAACCATCAGTTTTATGAATGCAATCATCTACACTCTGTGTAATATGAATATGGTTCATAAACAATTCAGAGTGTTCATTCTAATTTAAACATTTCACCAACACACGCATGAACATCTGTATGTCAACACTGCTATAGCTCTGATGTCTGCAAAGTCTCCTGATATAATCAGATTCAAAAGTAGCCACAGAAAGCTTTTAATGTGAAAGGTTGGTACCAGGAAGGATCCAGCATGAAGAAAAGCAGGTAAATAATAATGGAGAAAATGATTCTTTGTTGGGATACTGTTAGTTGCTTCACCTAAAGCAGTCACTCTGATTTGTTCACCATGTTGAGTTCGTGTTGAGTTCTTGTTAGTACCAATAGTGCCGATAAGTCATGTGACTAAATACAAGATCTCTTGTTCAGTCACGATTAAGATGCAACCTATCTGAGTCTGTTCTGTCCTTATTTTGCTGCAGGGGAACATGTTCGATCCTTAGTTTCAAGGATCCCCTTAAAAACTTTTATGAACATCATATAACTTTAGAGTGAGCGAACACACAGCTGTGAACAGATCAGTTCTGTCTGATGCATCTGAACTGCTTTATAAGTGCACATGTTTAATAAAAGTCTGCCTTTGCTCTCTCTGTGTGCTTTGCTTATTCATGGCTATGTGCTACACTTGCAACACAAAAAATGTTGTGACTGTAATATAGCAATGATTTTTAACTAGCTTCACAAACACACAGACATGGATGCATCAGGAAAACCTAAATCTGTTTCCCAAAATAGGATGATGAATGTTTTATTTAGTGAACTTTAAGGCCATTACTAATTAAACAGTATGTAATAAAGTGAACCAATGAAGGAATGAATCATCTTATTTCTTAGCTTAGATTTACACAGGGACTACACAGACAGAGAAGCCAAACATGGACAGAGTAAGAATAATTGGAACAACCGACCAGAATGTCGCAGCTTTGTATGAGGATAATCAGACAGCTTTAAGCTTGTATACAGTGGGTAAAGCAAAGAATATGAAGCTTTTCTTATCCTGCTTTTGGTGTCATCTTTAATGTCAGCTGTGATAACCTGTTTCATGGGCAGAAACCAGCTTAATTATGTTTTCTATCAAATTCATTCTGATCATAAATATGGGTTGTTGTTGTTTTTTTTGTTTTGTTTTTTAAGCTTGGGCTGTTGCTTAACAACTTAACAACTAACAGAAACATCAAGAAAAACACTGAAATATTCCTTCTGTGTGCAACAAGACTTAAAAAAAACATTCGATTCCAAACAAACAAAATATGCAAAAGCAGCACTTGCAACAGATCTTTTGTCAAAAAGTTTGGTCCCGATTTTAAACTGTACCTTATTTCTTGGATGTCTTCACTGTAACACAGCAGGTGGATTTCCATGCAGGAGCAGATGATGATGTCACTGTTCCCTCTCTGTTAAAGGGTTAAACGTTCAGATAAATTATTCTCCAAGCACTGAAGTCCTAGTCTTTTGAAGTTGTATAATTGCCATTTTGTTAGTTTTTAAGCAAAGAGACGCGTTTTTGCTCATTGGTACATCGCTGTGGTCCTGCCATACTGCTGATGCTGAGGTTTGTCATCACCCCTCAACCTGCACCTCCTTGTCTTCTTTTTATTTTGCTTAAAGTCTTCCAACTTTCAGCAGATTTAACAAATTTAGCAACCAGAGAGGTGAAAAAATTGCAAATCCACTTTTAATTTAATGAAGAAGAAAAACCTTCCTCAAATTGGCAAGTAGGCTGTGCTCAGAGAAAAGTAATCCTTCCACACCTGTTGCCTGGCCAAGAAAACCCCAGTCAAGCTAATGTTTTTCTAGCAACAAGTCAAAGAAGAGCAAGCCCCAACACCGTCATTTCTCCAACAGAGACAGCAGAGAAACGGGGTAAAGGATGGAGAGAGGAGGCGAGCATCCTGTCGTCTCTCAGCCAGGAGGATGAATGGAAAGCCTGCCTCTCTGCCTCCCTTTATATTCTCTTTCTCTCTTCCCCTGCTGCCTCACTTTGGCTTTTACCCTGGCTTCAGTATATGTGTGTGTGTGTGTGTAGGGAGAGAGAGAGAGAGACCTCTTTCAGAGCAGCAGGAATATATTATAACCCAAACAAAAGGAGTCGGCTTATTGTTTATGAATTACCAGCCTTCCAAGCCAACAAAGGCCCCTATTTTCATAGAAAACTCCATTTTCATTTCAGCTCCATTTGATTACCAGAGCAAAGAAAAATAAAAAGGCCTCTCCGGTCGCAGCGTCCCAAAGGGATTCATTCCTCCTTCTCTCGCTCATTCAACTCCACTGAAAAGGTTTCTTTATTGCTTTCTTTTCAGGATCGACGTCAAATGGGCTTTTAGGAGTAAACCAATGACAAAAATTATTGCTGGGCTATTTTGTACAATAACAGGGCCGGGGGAAGAGAGGAGTCCTGTGTTGTCTTTGTCATCTTTCTTTCCCCCTTTTCTTTCGCTCCTTTCTGCTATTGGAGAGGAAAATTGCAGAGGCTGAAAATTAATGGTGAGGCTTTTGGAAGGAAAGAGTGAGAAAGAAAGAGGGGGACACGATGCAACAATACAAGTCAAATAGAAATTATCACAAGCTATTCAGCACAATGAAGAGACAGAAAGGTACTGTACGGCTCCAGAGGACTTTGCCTGTGTGCATGTGGGAGTACCTTTCACAAAGCAGACACCTGTTGGACGAAAACAATAAAACTCCAGTGATTCCTTTCACTCTTAGTCAGTATCCTGCATGCATGTGTGGACTCACACTGCAGTCTAGCTCCTGATTATTAGTTTCCTCTGCCACCAGTCGCCTGTCGACTGATCTGTGAACAGTGATGCTTGTTAATGGACTAAATTTAACTAAGTTACATTTGGAGTTAGACAAGTATGGGCAACAAAACCGCTGACACCACTGAAAAAGAAGTCAAAAGTGCTAATGCTGCTGAAGCTTTTCTGTCTAAGTTGTTGTGAAGAAAGAAGAACATTATGTAATATTTCCACAGAACTACCTTTAGTTTAAGATTGCCACTCATACACTAAGTGAATGAAGGGGGCTGCAGTTATTTGGTCATCTTCTTACAAAGCAATGTTCTCTCTGCTGGGTTGTGGTATTACCAACCACCTAATCTTAGTTGAAAACACACACACACACCCAGTGGCAATGGCACGCTCTGACTACAACAGAAGCTAAACTGAAATGTTCTTAGACTTAGACGCAAAACAAGTGAACACGCATCAGCTTTATAAAATATCTGCATCAGCCAGTTTTGTTTTTGTCGCGTGCATCAGTGAATGAGATTTGAATCACAGGTCTGTCATGCACCCTTGTTTCTATATAAGTAAATGTTTACTTTGTGGTATGTTAAAGAGATAGTGATGGGGCTGTTGTAAGGGAGAAAAAAAAGCAGACTGAAGGAATTCAAACAATACTGTTCAAGAAGGCAGACAAAAATTAGGCGTGGGTTGAAAAAGCCAAGGTGACGAAAGCTGATTCTAGTGATACGTTTCACTGGCTCACGTAAGTATGACCTGGTCAGTTGGCACAAGATGAGAAACTTACTGCATGAATGAGAAAAAGAAAGACATCCATAAGTGAGCTATTACCGAGAAGGTTGGGTGCAAGTGATGACATGTAGCAAAGATGAACTTGGTGATGATCCTCATACGAACAAGCATCCATGGAGCCCCAAAGCCAGCATCTCACAGGAGGCACAGGCCCAGCTGTCAGCATCTCAGGGCAATAACCAAGCAAGTAAACGAACAAGCAGCCCATGTGATATTAGGCCGTGATTTTAATGTTTTAGATATTAACATTCAGTATTCCTCAACGTCAACATAATTTTAGAAGGCATAGTTTAATGAGGGCAAGTCAGAAGTTTTCTGAACTGACACTTAAGTCAGCACATGAGCACCAAATATTCTGGTATTTTACAAGCTAGACTTGTTGTTTGTTTGTTTTTCAAAGAGAATAGATGAACACTATCCGCACACACTGTGAAACTGAAGATTCTCTTTCATCTTTCACTTTGCCTCCGGCTTTGTCCTGCAGAATGAATATTTGGCTCAAGACAAAAGGTGAGCCGATCAATTATTCCTCTCGCAGAGCCTGGGTGCTGTTGTGAAAAGCGTTGACATTTGAGCTTTCCAGACGACATCTGCAAATTTATATGCCTTCTATTGTGTGAGGCAGCCAGCCTGTATCAAAGGCTGTAAAAGGCCTTGTCAATTTCGTAAGGACAACTCCACAAAGACTCCTTTCTTGTCTGTTGTTATGGGAATAATGCTTTACGCTGGTGTCCTGCCAAAACCTCTTGGCAATCTGGCCATGTGATGTTATTGATTGCATTGATATTAGGTATCTACCATGGAAACCATCACACTGTCAGTAATGTGTTGTGAAACATCAGAAAATGCATATTTGGTGATCAGCTTCAACAAAAATGTTTTCACAGAGGCTCTGCATACAAATTGTGTACAGTAAATATCTTTTCTCTGACTTCCTGAAGTTCAATGAAACCACTGATAATCAGTAAATAAACTCTGTCTGTGCCATGGAGTCTGGAGAGGATGAGGTTAGTTAACTTTTTACCCAGTTGATGTTTCTGGTTTTCATACTCAGGCAGAGATTTTTCCCTAACATCCACACTGAATGCGTCACACCTTGTGTCCAGTTAAGATGTTTGCTTGGGACGCATTTTGATCTTTATCAGGACTCTTTGCTCTTTGATGAAACCTGCTGTAATTAATCTCAAAACATACCTGTGCAGCCCCAGGCTATTCCCACTCCTGTGAAATAAAACTTGGAGATCCCAGAGAGACACAAACCAGGTGTGCTGTGGCACATTGTGTAACAGCTACGTTGAAACAAGTCTCACCCTGTGGTGGAGGCTGGGAAAAGCTGAGTATGAAGGTGAGTCCTTGATGATCATCTATGTCCAATTGCGAGTGAATCCGAGTGAATGAAATTAAATCAATAGCGTCACCTCCACTCTTTGCCTTGGCAGAGGGCAGTGATGTACTGCTGGGACACAATATTTTCACAAGCTTAAGTGAGGCTAAATGCAGGGACACTTGCATCAGCCACTCTGAGGTTCAGCTTTCCATTTCACCTCAGTCGCTTCCAATTCTTTGTATATCATGTTGGACCAAGCATGAATACCAACGCTAAATGCCCTTTGTGCAAGCACATTGTTAAGGCACCAGAGCTGCCGCCTTTTGGGTCCTTTTCTACAACTCCACACGGCTTGCCCCGCAAACCGTGACAAGTTCACTTTAATCCTTTAACCTTAACTTAAAAATAACAGTTTCAGTTTTACCATATCCAAATGATCAAAAACCCAAAAGGTCCTGAAATTATCCTAAATTATTAAACAATTAAATTATTAAACCCTAAACCCCCCTTTATCTTGATACATTTCATGTGTCAAGATACTATACAAAACTTAAAAATGCTCAGTTTCCCCACTCATGATCCAATCTATGTCATAAAAATAAACTTAAAACAGAACAGTTATCAGTCATGTGTTTCTTCAATTAATGGTAACTGAGTTGCCTCAAAAATATTTCCCCTTTAGCATTTGGCATTCTCCCAACAATATACTATAATCCCATAATCTAACCCCACTTAATAAAACAAAACAGAAATTTTCTCTGGTAAAAACAAATCATATTTAGTGTTTTTATTTTACGTTAAATAATCACTTTAGTAAAGTGTAATTTGACACAGAACCCAAGGATTGACGCTTCAGCTTTGTCGTTTAGCAGTGCCTTTATTGACAGTAGTGATTACTGTGGTTTCGGGATTCTGCCCAGGACGCCGGCACTCCTCTGCAACTGTCACTCTCTTCTGCTACGTCTCACTGCAAGACAAAAAGAGTTGCCCTTCATCAAACCAGTTCAGCACACCTGCTCTTCCCCGCCTCCACTCCGCTCTGTGAGCTCACTGCATCACCCCTACTCTGCAGCATTCTTGCAAGCAGACTAGCAGTTAAAGTAAACTAAATTCTCTTCTGGGACACCCAGATTATAAACAGATTATAAGAGAAACCCAGGGTTTTTTTCTTCAATAATGAATAGTAAGATGTTCTAGCTTTACGGAGGGCTTTCTCATAAGGCAGCAAACTATTTCTCCATGGCTAAATGATGATCATCTAAATATGTGATATGCTATTCCCTCTCCAGCTTATGAGTTATCTGCCTGAAGTGCGCGTTTGAGAAATATACCTGGGAGTCAAGTACTTCTCATTTGAAACTCTTTTTTTCACAGGAGCTACAATATAAGTACAAGATAGGTACAAGAACAACATTATTGACCTCTGTAGGAGTAGAAGTCAGGCAGCTGCTTTGTGTTGGTACAAGCAGGGGCGGAGCGGGGGGGTGGCTTACGGGGCTTAAGCCCGGGTTGTTTTGTCAGAAGCCCGGGGTATTTTGGAGTGTAATTTTTTCATAGTTAGATGCCTGGCTGACAACTGTATAAAACAAAAAGTACACACAATATTCGAAGCACATAGTGCACACTGTGGGAATTTACGACTGTGCGTGAATCCCCCCCTGATATTGGTATGATCCAAGCTCAGGCACTAAGCGACTGAGCGAGGGGGCGGGGCAGCTGCTGCCCGTGAGTGCGCTGTTGGAGAGACGGAGCCAGCCATACTAAGGAGAGCTTAAGTTTGACCAGGTACCAAAGCAAATCATTCGTACCATACAAATAATGTAAATATGACGGTGCATCACGAAAGATTGATATGAAACTGATCACTTGACCAATATTACCTTACTTGCTCTTCAAGTGAATCAACAAATGGCGAAATGAAAAGCCGAACAAATGCTATTTTTTTTAGAGAGTCTTAGCTTACGTGTGTTTATTTCATATTTTCAGTTCTTACCCTCCCCGACTAAATCGGTTTCAGTTATGTACTGAAACATAAGAATGGACATTCGAGGGTTCTTTCAAAGAAAAAACTCAGGTAAATGTTATTTTATATATTATGCTTTGTATGTTGTTCAGTATATTTCTATGCAAAACAAGAGGGATTTCAGTACACAGCAGGATATTCACATTTGTAACCAGATATTTACATACACTTTAGGGAGAAAACATAAAACATTTTTACTGTACAACATCAATTTAGAGTAAATTTTTGTTTTAGATAAATATTGAAATATATTTTGAATTAGTTAAATTTCAGAATAAAGAGAGACAGAGCTATTTTTATCACTTTCATCAAATTTAGGAGTACATGTACACTAAATTTATTGTTAATTAATAAGAAAACTCCAGACGATTCCATTCTGAGCTGAAGAAGCTTCTGATAGGTTAGTAGAGTCCATGTGAGTAAACTGGTGGCACAGCTGTGGATGCATATAAGGCAAAACACAGAGCCTGTTTCTTTGACATGGGAAAATCAAGAGATGTCAACCAAAACACCAGGAACAGAACTGTGGAGCTCCATAAATGTGGCTCAAGTTTGAATACAATTTGGTGCCATTTACAATTAAGAAATACAGATAGTTTCTCTCTTTACTCTTAAAGTTAACAAATATGTTTTTATATTTATCAATCTAAAAAAATAAACATTTAGTCTGATTTGATGTTACAATTAAAAAAGTGTTTTTATCTGAAGAGTAAATATCTGGTTTCAACTGTATATTTGATGATTGTCAGCACAAAGAGGGAGAGAGAGGAGAACGAGGACAGAACAGATGAACAAGAGCAGGTGAGACACACATGTTAGTCAAATGGTTGTTTACCAAAAGTATCACCGTATCATAGGTCCTCATGTATCTCGTACCTAGTGTTTCTTTTTAGGTTTGTTATTTTTCAAATTCTGTATTTATTAAGTTCTGCAGGCTTATTTGCACAACAAGGCTAAATAATTATATAAACTTTTCTCAATCTAAATAGTGGACTTTGGTAGAATTAAAAAATAAGTGTAGTGCAGGTCTATGATGATTTTTAGTGCTATCATCTAGTTCTGATTCTGGTTCTGTCTTGGTTAAGTCCTCAGTAGTCCTGATTTTGAACTGTTGTAGTCCTGTTTTAATTCTGGATCAGTTCTGGGTCTGGTTGAATTGGGGTTTAGTCCTCGTGTCTTGATACAGCCCTGACCTTGTTCTGCCTTGCTGCTTAATTAAAAAACTAGTTTAAGGTGTCCTGCACATGTGATATATATTTTTCCCTATATGAAGTCATTCTTTTTTGAACAGAGCCTATTAATCTTTCAGTCATTTCTACACCCCCCCCCCCCCCCCCCCCCCCCAAAAAAAAAAAAAAAAAAATCCCACATGCATACTACTCTTTGGGCTAAGCCCCGGGTGTTTCAAATGTCTGGCTCCGCCTCTGGGTACAAGTATGAAATACAAAATCTGGGAAATACTGGAGCCAAGAATAGTTTTGCACTCCTTGCTCTGTGTTCCCAAGTTTATGTACTAGGGAAAACTACGCAGTGCGTAAACTTGGGAACATGGAGCAAGGAGTGCAAAACTATGATGGTAGGAGATGACAAAGGACAGTGGAAGATGGAGACAATAAATGCACACTGGATAACAAGAATTTAGGCACCGAGTGGTACCCAACCCTGCCGGGGAGGTGTCTGAGAAGACTAGCTGGCGATGAGTCACTGGAGTTATTCACTGGAATAATAAAACTAAGTAGACGAACTACATTACAAACTGAAACTACGGAGGATATGATAAATACTAAAGGAAACTCTTAACCAAAGTATGGTCAAACTAAAACACAATAGATTCTCAAAAATACAGGGAATCACAAAAAAAAGTCAGTGAAAAAGAAATCAACTAACAAAACAGTGCAGACATGTAGTGTGAGTTGCAAAGAAGAGTGTGTTGAGTTCCAAGAGGGACAACTACATCAACAAACACAAGATTTTGTCATTTAAGCGAGGGGCTTGAGTGATTTTTCTTCCCCCAGTAGCAGTGCTAGAAATGTGTATGTTTGCAAGGAAAAACAAGAACCTTTAATATGAGATAGTGCTGAGAAATTCTAAAGAAGGTGTTACCTTTCCTTTTTATGTTCGAGTTTTGTTGTATCTGTTTGCAGTTTTGGTTCAAACATAGCTGAACGCCATGGTTTTGTTAGCCACTTCTATAGGGCTGTCTGCAGCTGCAATACGCCTTCTTTTCATTTGTATTGTGTTCTTAATGTTAAGCACCTTAGTCAGAACTTCAAAGGACCATATAAATAAAGTATCTCGGCTGGGCTTGGTGTATCTCTGCTCGTGAATGTGTGTCTTGTACTACAAGCTGGCTGGAATTCAGTGACCTATAAACAACTATTTAGATACTTCTTTCACTTTTCATTAGTGAATGACCTACATTTAAAATAAGTCATTGTATTCAACATGGTAAATATTTGTTGTTGCCACTAACTACAGCATGTCTATAAAGCTGAACCATTAGAACCATTAATACAAAAGCAACTTTGTTTGAAAGTGCTTTATAAATAAAGTTAATAATAATAATAATAATATCATCATCATCATCATCATCATTATTATTACTATTATTACTGTAAAGTACATAAGTTGAGAGACTATCAAAATAAAACAGGAAGCCTACTCAAAAACTGACTAAACACGGGAAACCTAACAGAAACACAGACTAGGCACAAGGAACATACAGTAGAAGAAAAGGAAAAACTTGAGAATAACAAACAAAGACAACTATGAATACTAAATCACAACAGAGCGGAGGTAAAAAGGCTAAAACTGATTGAGCTGTAAAAAACCCAGAATTATGATACAAGTGAGTTTCTGATTTTAAGAAATAGATGTTAGTGACACATACAAACTAAAAAGCTATGCAGCTACATCTAATCTAGCTGCATAGCTAGATTAGACTGCCATCAGATAGATTAGACTGCCATCAGATAGAGGGAATAATAGAAGTCACATGACCCAAAGAGAAAGTGAAACAGCATTTATAGATCCAAACTCATACTTGAAAGTCATACAAATCCATCAGCTGAAACAAAACCAAGACACACCAACTTCACAGCACAGTTGGACATTCAGGTACGGTAACACTGTGTTAATAATCCAATGCAAGAAATACATTTATTAAATTATTAAATTGACTGGACTGAGTCATCTCTACCATTTGGTTCAGATGTGTCAAGTTAAAAGAATTTAGTTTCTAGAAGAATTTAAATAATTTACTGTTTTTTAAATTTACTGTCTTTTCTGTTTGTTTAATTCACAATTAGTTGATGACAAAAAAAAACATGGAGAAAATTAAAAATATCTTTTGGGGTAAGCATTTTTTTTCATATCATATTCATTGTTGGTGGTTTTCTTGCCACCCTTTGCCGTTAATATATTGTCATACTTGTGAAGCCCTCAAGGCTTTCAAGTGTAATATTGAGCTACATGAATAAAACTAGCTTGACTTCACTCAACTGTTTAGAAATGAGGAAATGCTGGAGACTCAAGTGATCTTGATCTGAATTTGTTATAGATGTTAAATTATTTTACAGTGGAATAGTTACTATGATGTCCTTTGATTTGAAAGTGGCAAAAAGTAACATTATATTTGACTTGAAGAAAAAAAAAAACCTGCCCAGAATATGGAAAAGTGTTGCTAACATGTTTTTACTTTGTCATACTTCAATTGCAGGAAATCGTTCATCTTCTCGTAAGAAATTTAAATTATGATGCAAAATTATTTAGCGCTGAAGACAAAACTTGAGGCTGTTACACACTGGACAAGTAAAATCCGTGCAAATATTTCCTGGGTCACAAATATTTTTCGGACTCATCTGTTCTTTACGCAGCTGTTCACACTGACAGTTTGAGCTGAAGAATTCCAGGAAGTTTAAAAAAAAAAGGTTTCTGTAATGGAACTTTAGATGAGGTGGGATTGATTAGAGGCAGAGCAACTTTACTGAAATCCCGAGTAAATAGTGGAATTAATTCTTTGTCCTATTTTTCAGATCCAAATACCTGATCAGGCCACTGGGTTTGACAACAACTGTGATCTTAACCCACATGGCACTCGTACTGAATACACAGATGGAAATAGTCACACGATATTATTTATCTTGGACACACAGTTACACGATGCTCTGGTTCAGTCGGCTCTGTGAAATGATTTCTCTGCCTCCTCAGATCTGGTCCCAACTCTACCAACAACACCTCAAACTGTCCCACTGACATCCTGAACTATGTACGAACACACAGCTTCAGCTCCTGGATCCAATCATGAAATTCTCCCTGCTGCTGCTCTCTTAGTTTCCTACTTTTCTGAGCTTGTCATTGTTTGAAGTCGGCTTCATTTTTAGTTTTCACAGTTCGTTTATTGAGGAGGAATTGTCCTCAAAAGCACAACGTGTTCAGTGTGTAACAGCCTTAACACATAATGATGTGTAGTTGCTCTTCCAGTGTGACTCATACAATTAACATTTTCCATTTACAGTGTTAGAGGTAGAAGCAAGGAGTATACCATGGTGGTGAGTATTAAGGGTTACTGCTGAGGTTACAATGCCACAGAAATTCACAGTTTCACATGGTGATGCAGAAATCTATATTTGGTAATTTCATGCTGCTAAAATTGCAGGGAGTAGAACACAGATGTCAGTCTGTCTCAGTAGTACACCCCTTGAAGGGTTTTGTTTGTTTATTTTATTAATTGGTGTTTGTTCATATTAGTATGGTAAAATGTTAAACTGTAAGTGTAAACTGAATGCTGTTGTAATTTTCTGAATGAACAGTGAAAGAGAGCGAGACCTGCAGCTTGTCAGAGATTACAAGCCTCACAAAGATGTCCAGCATCTCCAAATTCTGCTTTATGGACCACCAGGTGCTGGAAAGTCCAGCTTCATCAACTCTGTGGACAGTGCTTTAAGAGGCAAAATTGCAACTCCAGCTTTGGCAGCAGCAAACTCTGGTGATAGTTTCACCATTGCAGTATGTATCTATTCTTATCACAATTGCTTTTAGATGCATGCATGAAAATACATTCATTTCCTTTGAGGTTTTCAAGGACTACAGGGATGCACTGCAGTGGTAACTCCTCTGTAGACGTTGAACTATAAGTAGTATTCAGAAAACTGTTCTCTGAGACTTTAGTATATGGCACTGTAACACCTACACACTTTGCTATTTACAGTGCAGAACATATAAAATTCAGAGAGAAGAGCAAGGAACATTTTACTCTTTTGTCTTCACTGACACCATGGGCCTTGAGAGGGGAGCTAAGGGAGGAATTCATGTGGAAGACATCAAACTTGCCATGAATGGACATGTCAAAGAAGGTTACAAGGTATGACATCTTTATTCAGATGCTTGTACACAGTCTGTGATACATAAACTATATCATGCAAAAAGGTTTCAGTGAGTTTGATTTTTGTTTACTTCCCCAGTTCAATCCCAAATGTCCCTTGTCTGAAATGGATCCTAACTACAGAGCCTCCTCCACTTTAGATGACAAAGCCCACATTCTGGTTTTAGTCATTCGTGCTGACTCAGTGAGCATAATCGATGATAAAACTGTGATGAAGATGAAAGATGTCAGAGCAGCAGCTTGTGACAAAGGTGAGAGCAGATGTTGTTCTACATGTATGATATCACAATTTGAAATAGTAGAAAAACATGAGACAATTAATGATATTTGAGGAACTTTATAACTCCAGTGTGTTCAGTTAAGTAACTCACAAAAAATAATCAGAATACATAACACATAAAGTTATTTTCAGTTCATCATTTCATTTTTAAGGTCTGCTTTCAAGTCACATTTATTTTCTAAAGCCATCCTTAATTCAATGTGTTAGCTGGCTCTAGCCCTCTGACCCGGAGTTGGATAAGCAGAAGAGAATAGATGGATGGATGTTTTATGACTGAGGTTTTAAACCCATAGAAGTATCCAGATATGAAAGTCCAAATCAGGTTAATCTTTCATCCTTCTAAGTTTACTTTTTTAGGTGATGGTAGATTGGAACAACTATAGTGCTACCTGTAACTAAAATATCAAATGTATGATTGGTTGAAAAGCCAATCAATTTAACAGTTACTTCTCTCTGTATTCAGACATTGTTGTTGGTGATGAGACCCACCACTGTTGTGTCATATGCAAACTTGATGATGTGATTTAAGCTGCACTGTGCAGTACAGTCATGTGTTAGCAGGATGAACAGCAGTGGAATAAGCACACAGCCCTGCGGCGATCCTGTACTCAGTCTGTGGAGGTTTTATTTCCTACAGAGACAGACTGGGGTCTGTCAGTTAGGAAGTCCAAGATCCAATTGCAGAGAGTGGTGTTTAAGACAAAGGATCTAAAAAATCACCCAAAACACATCAAATCTGAGTATGACATTTTTTTTTTTTGTTTTTTGTTGTTTTATCTTTTTTTACTGTAAAAGATTTGCAGTTAATATATTGTCATATTTGTGAAGCCAGCAGGGCTTTATTTGTAATATTAAGCTAAAAAAAACAAAACTAGCTTGACTTGACAAACAGTTTTGAAATAAGGGAATTCTGGACACTTATAGATCTTTGCTAAATTATTTTATAATGGAATAGTTACCATAATTTACTTAGATTTGAAAGTGGCTAACTTAATATTTCATTTGACGTGAGGAAAAAATCAAATGACTTCTGTTAGAGTGAATTGTTAAATGTTGTCATTTTATGCTTGCCAACTCTGATGAAAGGAATTCCACTGTCCTTCCCCCCAGATTCTCGAGGTTCTGGTTGGGGGGCTGTAATGTTTTATTGCAGATACCTGGCCAGGTCGCAGCCCCAGGAGAGAGGTCTGCTGAATGAGCGAGTGTGTTATTCGCCCAGTTCCTGTAGCAAGATGGCGCCGGTGTACGTGGCTTGCCGTCCTCGGCTACATCTGCTTCGCTGCTTCTTACCCTCTCTACGCTCTTTATGGACCTTGGCATTGTATTTTTTTATCCTTTTAGTTGTATGCGCATCTAATGGCTGTGCACTGATTACATACGACAAGCAAACACTTTTAAATCTAAGACTCTCTCATTCCTCTCGGCCTGATCCTTGCTGGAACCTGAGTGACGCCACCGCGCCCCGACCGGTCCCTCCGACCGGCTTCCTCCATCTATCTATTCCGAATCTACACAAGAAACGCTATAGGAAACGCGGTAGAAGGAGCGGCCGTCGCGTTCGCTTCAGGCTCTACTTTAAAGCCAGAGCCACTGGCTACCCACATGCCAGCCTGGATATCTTATCTTCTTTCCCTCCTTCCCAGGAGCGCTCTGATGCTAAGTTGCTCACCCACCGTTGGATCTGCTTGGCCGACCACGAAGTCTACCCTGCGATTCCTGTGGCATGTTCTCCTGCTCGGGTTTGGATAACATCGCTCCGACGCGGCGTTTGCCGAAACAACCTAAGTGTCCTACGACGCACCACCCGTGGCGACTTAGCCCCTAGGATACGGATGGCATTGCTTAATGTCAGGTCGCTGGTCAATAAGACCTTTTTTTTAAATGACTTCATCTCCACTAATGGGATTGATGCCTTATTCCTGACTGAAACCTGGATTCGTCCTGGTGAGTTCATCCCTTTTACTGAACTTCTTCCGTCGGACTGTGTTGCTTTTAGCTCACCAAGGCTTACTGGTAGGGGTGGCGGCGTAGCCTCGGTTTTTAAGAATTCGTATGCAGTTCGGCAGCTACCCTCACCTACCTACTCTAGCTTTGAAGTCTAATTATTGGAGATGACTGCATCCACGACCACACTCTGCGTGGTGGTTTATCGACCGCCTAAATATAGCAAATATTTTATCACGGACTTTGCTGATCTCCTAGGCTCCGTTCTTTTTAAGTATGGTTGTGTTCTCATTGTCGGTGATTTTAACATACACACTTGCTGTAAGGATGACTCATTTGCTAAAGACTTCCTTGCCTTAACGGACTCTTTTAACCTGGCTCAGTGGGTTAATGACCCAACGCATGTTAAAGGACATACTTTGGACTTGGTTTTCTCATATGGTCTGGACATTTGTATCAAGGATATAAGTGACACTGGGATCTCGGATCATTTCCCAGTTATATTTGATACTGGCTTATGCACTAATGAACTACATCCTGCGGCTCCCCTTCGCCCGCTACGTGTAATTAATGCTGAAGTGATGTCAAACTTCTCTATGTCTCTCTTGGATTCTGCATCTGTCACTCTCGACTGTTGTTCTTTTCACTCGGTTGATGACTGTGCTAATTCCTTCCTATCGCTGATTTCTTCAATCCTTGATACTGTTGCCCCCATTAAGATGAAGCGCCCTAGAACCTACTCTCAGTGTTGGCTTAATGACACTACGCGCGCCTTACGTCGCGTGTGTCGGCGCGCTGAGAGAAGGTGGAAAAAAGATAAACTTCAGGTTTCCCATGACATGATACGGACTAGCCGCTTAAAATTCCAAAGTGCTGCTAAAACGGCCAAAGCGTCCTTCTTGTCCAAAATCATCCTGGACAATGACCATAACTCACGTACCTTATTTAAAATTTTTAACTCTGTGGTTAACCCTTCTCCGGACATGCCTTTAATTCATTCTCAGAGTCTTTGTGAGCGATTTCAAACTCACTTTTAAAAAAAGTTCTCATCTCTTAAGTCCTCCCTTCCCCCTGCTTTATATCCTCTCCCCATCCTGAGTGCATTTCAACTTTCCACCAGTTTGAGCCTGTGTCACTTTTGACTCTTAAGCGGCTAGTTGCTCAAATGAATAACACCAATACTGTGCTTGACATTCTTCCATCTTGTTTAGCTAAGGACTGTTTTGATGTAATCGGACCTAGTATCCTATTTCTTATGAACTTTTCCTTGCTCTCAGGCTGTGTTCCTTTGTCCTTTAAGCATGCTGTAGTCCACCCGATTCTAAAAAAAAGAAATTCTGACTGTTATGACCTTTCAAACTATAGACCAATCTCTAAGCTTTCGTTCTTGTCCAAGATCCTGGAGAGACTAGTTCTCTCCCAGCTCCAGGCGTACTTGGACACGAACAATATTGCTGAGAAATTTCAATCTGCCTTTAAGCCATTGCATAGCACTGAAACAGCATTGGTTAGAGTTCTTAATGATATTCTTGTAATCATTGATACTGGACGCTCTATGGTCCTAGTTTTACTGGACCTCTCTTCGGCCTTGGATATGGTAGACCATAACATTTTATTACTAAGACTTGAGCACACTGTGGGTATTAGAGGCACTGCCCTCGACTGGTTTAAATCATACCTCGCTGATAGATCCTTATCAGTTCACTTAGGCACCTTCTCCTCTTCCTCCGCTCCGGTCTGTTGTGGTGTGCCTCAAGGATCAGTTTTAGGCCCTATTCTCTTCTCATTGTATTTGCTCCCTCTAGGTGCAATCTTTGAAAAATACAATATCGCCTTCCACTGTTATGCCGATGACATACAGATCTATTTTGAACTTACTGACGACCTTGCTGTGTCCCTGCACTACTTTCAAGAATGCATGCGGGAGGTCAAAGAATGGTTCCTGAGTAATTCCCTCGTTTTAAATGATAAGAAGACTGAGATTGTGGTGTTCAACAGTAAAATCCCTCGTGCCCAACTCTGTGCTGCCCTGGGTTCCTTTGCTAGTTTTTCTTGTGACTATGTCAGTAACTTGGGTGTACTGCTGGATAGCTCGCTCAAACTCGATAAGCAAGTGTCTGCTGTAGTGAGATCTAGCTTCCACCAACTGCGCCTTATCTCTAAGGCTAGGCATTATATTCCGCATGAGGACCTGGAGAAGCTTATTCACACTTTTGTGACCTCCAGGTTGGATTATTGTAACTCCTTGTACTATGGTCTTCCCTCTTCTCTTCTTCTTAGACTGCAAACAGTCCAAAATGCAGCAGCCCGCCTTTTAACTGGTACCAGGAAATTTTGCCATATTACCCCTGTCCTAGCTAGCCTGCATTGGCTGCCCATAAAGTACCGTATTCAATTTAAAATATTACTTCTTACTTTCAAAACTATTAATAAATTAGCGCCAAGTTATCTTAGTGAACTTCTCAAACCACATACTCCTGCTAGAACACTCAGATCTGCCACTCAACTACTTCTGACCCAACCCAGATCTCGACTGAAGTCTCGGGGTGACCGTGCGTTTGCTCTGGCTGCCCCGGTACTGTGGAACACCCTTCCTCTCGACCTCCGCGCATCTGATTCCATTGCACTGTTCAAATCACGATTAAAAACCCACTTATTCAATCTTGCCTTTCCCTCTAGTTAATATTTCTTTTATGATTTTATATCATGCACTTTTATGCTCATTTAAATTCTTGTTTGCTCTGTACCTGTTGCTTTCCTATGTATTAGTGACAGTTATCTGCTTGCATATTTAGTACTTGCTTTGGTCCTATTTCTATTATCCTCCTCCTATACTCTATTTTACTTGTTAAGCACCTTGGTATACCCTTGGTTTTTAAGTGTGCTTTATAAATAAAGTTTATTATTATTATATTATACATCCTATCTGGAAGATCTGTTTCTTGTGATGTTGCTCCTGCTTTTATGACCCTTTGGTCAGCAGGAGGTAACACACACACACACACACACACACACACACACACACACACACACACACACACACACACACACACACACACACACACACACATTCTTACAGAAGTTCACACATATACATACGATGCCTTGTCTGGGCGTTGCTTTGCTGTGATGTGTTTTGTGTGAACTGTCTCTCAATAAAAGGCAGCTTTGGGGTCATTTTTTTGGTGGACACAGACGAGGCCTCTCTTGCGCGAGTAATCGATCGATCGACTGTCTTGTTTTCTTCATGACGAATAAGTCTCTAGAATTAGCGGGGCTTGTGGAAACACAGACCCAACAACTTCCTACATTGTCTTTTTTGCATGTACCCCCCCTCCACCTGCAGGAAATCGCTCAGTAAGTCCTGCTTCACCTCTTTGTAAGATGTTTAAAATATGGTACAAAATATTTAATCATGAAGACAAAATTAAATGCTTTTACACACTGGATGTGTAAAATCCATACAAATAATCCTGCACAAAGAATATTTTACTGACTTATCTATTCTCTATCCAGCTGTTCACACTAACTGTTGGAGCTGAAGAATTCCAGGAAGTTTGGAAAAAAAAAGTTTCTGTAATGATTGCAACACCCGTCCCACATTCTATTGAGAGGAGCCCTGGGTTCCCGTTGTTACTCTCCTACTGATACTCCCTTTTTAATACTTATAGTATAAAATATGCAATAAAACTACGCTATATGGAAATAAACCACACACAAGCAGGTCAATTAGAAAGTTAACTCCACTTTAGTGAACGATTACTTAACAACAACACAAAAGACAATAAGTAAAATTAATAAAGTTCGTTAAACAATGGTAAGGTATCTACCTCAACAGAAACAAAATAATCAAATAATATTGTGGGCCCACACACACTCTCACCAGCACACACACACCTCAAGTGATACAGTCTTTCTGCTAGCAAACCCCTCGTTGCAGGCCTGAGTCGTGGCTCGGGTGCGTTGGGACCTAAAACAATGTGGTCGCTTCACTCATTGCCAAGCAGTAAAATAAAAAGCACGTGCAAACAATAGTACTCACACCTCCCAGCCCCCCCGCCCCAACAGACAACAGAGAACGGGGGTGTGTGAAGCCTCCAAACCTCCCTCCACCCGCTCATATGTAGTGTTGAGCTCCCCTGCTGACCCCAGTAGGCGCCCCCATATTCTGCAACCCACCAGGGAAAGGAGGCCCAGGCCCATCCGGACCAGGGCCCAGTTCAGCAGCACTGCCTGGCTCCACAAAGCCCGGGACAGCCCACCCGCTCCACCACAGAGAAAACTGCACTCACCCCGTCATCCACTCATCTTCCAGACTACACAAGACAATAGACACCCAGACTGAGATCTCCTATATTTCCCCCTCCTGCAGAGTGAGTTTCTGAAGAGAGGAGACCTCCTGCAAGATGTAACAGCCTCCCCCACCAGTCGAAGAGCCCCCCAGGTGGCTCGATGCACTGGCGGCACCCTGCGCCAGGGCTGGGCCACCTTACACCCACCCGCCCACAACCCAGGTGACACTCCAACCAGGACCCAAACTCCCAAGGCCCAGCCAGGGCCCCAGCCCAGAGACGGAGCACCCCCAGACCCACCCATGGGCAGCCAGGCTACCAAGAGAGCATGGATATAATTGTCTGGTGTATTGGTTTGACAGTGTGAGCAGTTGTTGGTAGACGTAAAGCCTATCTTGAACATCCGATGACCTGTAGAGTGTACTCTATGTAGTATTTTGTATTGAATTAATTGAAGACTGGGCTTTCTAATTAAATGAAAGGTTTTTAAGCATGTCTGAGACCAGACGTTTTGTTCTTAGTTAACTGATAAATCTGCTTCCCATTTCGCAATAGGAAGTGATATTGATTCATCTGTTTTAGAAAGTATTCTGTATATTTTGGAAAGTAATTTTGGGGGGGGGGTTCTTACTTTTCTCAGCTTGCCATCGTTTGACGTCGACTTCATTTTAGTTTTCACAGTCCGTTTATTGAGGAGGAATTGTCCTCAAAAACGCAAGGAGCTCAGTGTGTAACAGCCTTGAAACATAATATTTAATAAATATTAATTTAAAATGTTACCCTTCCAGTGTGACTCATACAATTAACATTTTCACTTTACAGCGTTAGAGGTAGAAAAGAGGAGCATACCATGGGGATGAGTATTAAGGGTGTGGTTAGAGAGAGGTGTACTAGAATTATTAAGACTAACCCTTTAATTTCACCAATTCTATAAATCCTAGAGTCACATTTCTTATTATTACAGTTACTGTTAGAGGCTTGCATGAAAAACACATTTCCTGCAATATTTTCTAGAACTACAGGAGTGCAATGAAGTGTTAACTGCTTTGTAGATGAACTATAAGTACATTTACAGTACAGGACATCTCAAACTCAGAAAGAAATGCCAGGAACTTGAGATGTAGGTTGGATGCTGTACACAAATATGTCCGGCTTTCCGACCCTAGTCAGACTGTTACTCATGAAACTGGTAAGTTTACCTTCTCAGCTTTGTGTTTAATTGTTTCCATTTAAAATAAGTTCAGCCAGCCAGGCTGATACTTTGTTACTACTGCCAGTGTGAGAGTCGCAACATTGTAGCAGTAAACAGTGTAATAGCATTGCTTTACAGACTGTTTCAGTTGATTGTTGTTATTGTGTAGAGCTTGTTGTGTGTTGTAATTAGTACTGTAATATCTACGCTGTCTTTGCAAAAAGCCACATATGTGAGCCCACGTGTCACATGTATTTAAATGTATTTAAGTGTATTCTTAAGAGGGCAGTTTCTATACAACAATGACAATTTCATCACATTTAACTATGATTGTGGGTTTATACCATATTGTATTATCTGCCTCTGTCTCACAGTTAAGATGATATTTTCTTGTTTTTTTACCTGAATAATTGAATATATGAATATATTTATATTACTATTTCCTACTTATACCAATTTCATATTTCTACTTGCCAGTGATGGTGTGTGCCTAAAGTGTGGCAGTGATAAACACAGTTCTCCAATACCGTGTCATTATATTATGACCGTACATTATTACAATGGGACAGCACTGAACCACGTTCCAGAGACAATGGGTTATATTGGATCTGCTATAATATGAATCAAAAGCATGTTGGGTGATTCCCTGATAAATGTTTTCTGCTTCCATGTATATTATATCCTTATATGAAAAATTAATATATTAAGAAAACCTTACCAGCTTGTACTGTAAGTTGCCAAGTTGAAGAATACGTTGAGTTCTAGAGCCACAAATACATCTTTAGATGGCAAATCGTTGAAGCTAGAATTTAAGCATGTGTATAGCATGTGATTTCCCTCCCAGTAACTTTAGTGTTTGAAATGTGTTGGATTGTTTGCCACAAAAATTAAGGACATTTAAAATGAGATACTGCTGAGAAACTCTAAAGAGGCTTATAACAGATATAACACAACTATGTTATAGCTGTGTTATATATGTTTGCAGTTTTATTTAAAAAAAAACAGTTGGCAGGTTTTGTAAGCTGCCAAATGCTTCTATAAGGCCGTGTCTCTGCAACTGCAATAAGCATCATATATTGTTTAATACTTTAGATGCTGTTGTTGATTTTCCACAGACTGCACTGAATCTGTATTTGAAGTATGTGAAAACTTTTCAAATGTCTTTGTGGATAAGGTGTCTAATATGAGAACTCAGATATCACCATATGCCATTTACCCATCATCTTCTTTTCCCTGCTCTGCTGCCTTTTATCAGTTTTTTAAGCCTGTGACTTTACCTTTTTTATATGAGGTTGTTGGTCAACAGAAGTCCTCGGGTTCCCCACAGATGCAGTCCCACCCTGACTATTTAAAAGAGGTGATTTCTGCTTTGGGGCCAGTTCTTGTTAGCAACAGCAGCTTGTCCTTGACTGTAACTCCAAAAGACTTTAGGCTTATGTGCAGCACTTTGTGACTCTGTCGAGAAAGGTGCTATATAAATAAAATTGTATTTTCATTATTTTATTTTATCATGTAACCTAATTAGAAAGTCTGGCCTGGCTTCCAACATGATGTCCAATTTTAGAGCAATCTCCAAGCTACCTTATTTCAAACATTTTGGGAAAAAAAAGAGTCTATATTATATTATATTATTATAATATCTTTTTAAGGGATTTTAGTCTGGTTTAAAAATTTTTCATAGGACAGTACCTGTACTACTAAGGGTTTTTAATGACATTCTTTTAGCTACAGATGGTTGGAATTATTTGATCCTAGTTTTTACTAGATTAATAGCCTTTGCTACAGTGGGTCACATTATTCTGATATTTTGTTTGGAACATTTTGCACGCATTAATGGCACTACCCTGAATTGGTGTAAGTGCTACCTGGCTGAAAGAACATTTTGTTATCTTTAATAGATTTAAGTCATCATGTTCTCCTTGTCATGTTGGGTACCTCAGGGCTCAACCCTTGGGCCCCTGCTATTTTTATTAAATCTTCTTCCCCTGTGCTCCATGTTTAGAAAGCATAAATGTGCTTCCCAGTTTTATGCTGGTAACAGTCAGGTGTATATGCCCGTTAACTTAGAAAAACCTTAAATGTCTTGATAAAGTAAAAGTTATTACTGGTGGGTCTCCTCCTTTAGATTTGGGCCTTCTTACACAATACAAAACATTTTGTCACTAACCTGGGTGTCAAAATGGACAGTGATTAAAAGCAATTCAGTGCTGTGGTGAGAGCGAGTGTCTTCTTTTTTATTTACCATATACAATTGGTCAAACACAATCTTCCAGACTTCATTTTAAAATTCTGTAGTTTATTTTTAAGTCTTTAAATGACCTTGCCCCACTCTCTGAGCTCTTACAGGTGCACTCACCCTCCTAGTCACAAATGTCAGCTAAGTTGTGGAATTCACTGCCCTTGCATATTACACATGCTTCTGCACTGACGTTTTTTAAGTAACTATTTAAAGCCCACCTTTTTTCATTGGCCACAGTGAGAGAGTTGACTTTAAAATTTTTTTATTATTATTAATGAATTTGAATTTCTATTGTGAGCTTAATGATGAGCATTTTAGCCAGCATATTGTTTTAAAGCACTTTATAAAAAGTGCTTTGAAGCAAAAAACAGCTAGGCTTGGCTGGGCTTTGCGTGTCTCTGCTAATGAATGTGTGTCCTGTACTACCTGTAGAACAAGTTGGCTGAGTGGCTGGATTTCACTGACGTATAAACAACTCACGCTCACCTACTTCTTTCACTTTTCAGAAAGACCTACATTTAAAAAACATCATTGTATTCAACTTGGTAATCATTTGTTATAGTCATTAACTAAAACATGTCTATGAATCTGTCATTGTTTAGGGGGGATTAGTAGTAATGGCCATATGACACCGATGCTCCAATACAAGCCTCCAACTCCAATTTGTATTTTCCTTGAACCACTGCTTCAAAGCTTACTTTAATGCCGGAGGGCAGACAAACAAACACTTGGCCCGTGATGTCTCCTCACGTCTACTCCACCTTGAATCTGCTTGAAGCAATTGATACTGCTACACGAGATTCTTTGTAACATTTTATTCCCATGTGAATGTGTGTTTTCGAAAGCTGGAGAAGTTGCTAGCAAGAAACTAAAAACCAAAAACAAACCAATGTAAAAATAATTGTGATTAAAAGTCTTTAAATCCCGGTCCCATGTAAGATTAGTCACACCCCGCTTTAGTTACACAAGCACACCCTATCATCCCACCACATCCTGTTTCCAACTGCTTACAACTGCTACAATGCAATTGCTTTGGTTGTATTTGTATCAATCATAAAAACCGTTATTGCACTCAGCACATGATTATTGAGACATTGTTTTGCTTTGTCTTAATTTGCCACTAAAACCTATTTTCAATACAATTCATTAAGTAGTTCAATACTGATTCATTGCTTCATTTGCGCATCACTAGGAATTAAGAGGCAAATGCAGACTCCAAGACTGATTTGAGGAAATGAAAAATAAACCTTTGTGGGGCGATCATGGCTCAAGAGTTGGCTGTTCTTCTTGTAATTGGAAGGTTGCCGGTTTGGTCCCGGCTCCGACAGTCTCGGCTGTTGTTTCCTTGGGCAAGACACGTCATCTGTTGCCTGCTGGTGGTGGTCAGAGGGCCCGGTGGCGCCAGTGTCCGGCAGCCTCGCCTCTGTCAGTGCGCCCCAGGTCGGCTGTGGCTTCAATGTAGCTTGCCATCACCAGTGTGTAAATGTGTGTGTGAATGGGTGAAGGACTGAATGTAGTGTAAAGCACTTTGGGGTCCTTAGGGACTAAGTAAAGTAAAATACAGGCCATTTACCATTTTACAGCGCAAGCATCAAATCCAGGTGGATGAAAAAAACAGGAGACAAAATTACTGAGGCAGACAAACAGTACAACATGACAGAGAACTAAAGAAAGCTATACAGGTACAACTAGAGTAGACTGCCATCAGATAGAAAGAATAACAGAAGTCACATGACCCAAAGAGAAAGTGAAACGACAATTTAAAACCCAAACTCACACATCATCTTCATCAGTGTGAACAACAACCACGACACACCAACTTCACAGCACAATTGGACATTCAGGTACGGTAACATTGTGTTAATAATCCAATGCAGGAAATCCAGTCATTAAATTATTAATTTGAGCGGATTGAGTCATCTCACATTTGGTTCAGATGTGTTAAGTTAAAAGAGTTTACTTTTCTTTTCCGTTTGTTTTATTTACAGGTAGTTGGTAACAAAAAGACATGAAACTTTTTCAGTGTAAGTCATTGTTGTGACTTTCTTCTTTTTCTTTGTTGATTTGCCCTTAACACAGTTTGTTCAGCCCTCTGGGATTTAACATGTAACATTGAGCTACACAAATAAAACTGGCTTGACTTAACAAATAGTTTTGAAATGAGGAAATGCTGGAGACTCAAGTGATCTTGATCTGAATTTGTTACAGATGTTTGCAATATTTTATATAATGGAATAGTTACCGGGGCAGCACGGTGGCACGGTGGTTAGCACTGTTGCCGCACAGCAAGAAGGTCCTGAGTTCAATTCCACCATCAGGCCGGGGTCTTTCTGTGTGGAGTTTGCATGTTCTCCCCGTGTTTGCGTGGGTTCTCTCCGGGTACTCCGGCTTCCTCCCACCGTCCAAAGACATGCAACTTGTGGGGATAGGTTAATTGGATAATCCAAATTGTCACTAGGTGTGAATGTGAGAGCGAATGGTTGTCTGTCCCTGTGTGTTGGCCCTGCGACAGACTGGCGACCTGTCCAGGGTGTACCCTGCCTCTCGCCCCATGACAGCTGGGATAGGCTCCAGCGCCCCCCGCGACCCTGGAAAGGATAAGTGGAAGCGAATGGATGGATGGATGGATGGATGGAATAGTTACCATGATGTCCTTTGATTTGAAAGTGGCAAAAAGTAAAATTTCATTTGCCTGGAAAATCTAATGTAACCGTGCCTGAATATGGAAAAGTGTTGCTAACATGTTTGTAAATTGTCATATTTCAATTGCAGTTAAACGGCCAGCACGCCCTGTTTCACCTCCTCGTAAGATATTTTAAATATTATACAAAATTCAAACCTGAAGACAAAACAAGAGGCTTTTACACACCGGATCCGTGCAAATACTTCCTGGTTTACAAATATTTTTCGGACTCATCTGTTCTTTATGCAGCTGTTCACACTGACCATTTGAGCAGCAGAACTCCAGGAAGTTTAGAAAAAAAAGATTCAGTAATTGAACTTTGGGCGAGGTGAGACTGATTAGAGTCAGAGCAACGTTACTGAAACCCTGAATAAATCGCGGCATTTTTTTTTTTCAGACCAACCGATTCTTCCGATTTCTTGAATCTAAATAAAAAAGACCTGACCAACAAGCCCACTGCATTTGGCAGCTCTTAACTCACATGACACCTGTACTGAATACACAACCAGATGGAAATAGTCACGTGATATTATTTACATCAGACACACAGTTACATGATAATCCAGTTCAGTTGGCTCTGTGAAATGATTTCGCTGCCTCCTGAGATCTGGTCCCAACTCTACCAACAACACCTCAACAACAGCTGCCCCACTGACATCCTGAACTATGTACGAACACACAGCTTCAGCTCCTGGATGCAACCATGAAATTCTTTCTGCTGCTGTTTTCTTAGTTTCTTACTTTTCTCATCTTGGTATTGTTTGATGTCGGCTTCATTTTTAGTTTTCACAGTCCGTTTATTGAGGAGGAATTGTCCTCAAAAACGCAACGTGTTCAGTGTGTAACAGCCTTAACACATGATGTGTGACTCATTTAAAATGTTGCCCTTCCAGTGTGACTTTTATACAATTTACATTTTCACTTTACAGTGTTAGAGGTAGACGAGAGGATCATACCATGGAGGTGAGTATTAAGGGTGTGGTTCCTTAGAGAGGTGTACCAGAATTATTAAAAAATAACTCTTTAATTTCACCAACTCTCTGTGACTCTGTTAATCCCAGAGTCACAATTTTTATATCACGAAATTGATCTGTTTCAACTTGTTATAACAGCAGTCTGGCGAGGAAGGAGCGGCTAGCAGGTCCACCGAGCATGTTGTTGGGGGAGCCAGTCAGTTAAATCGAACAACAGACCTTTATTTGACATTAGCAACATAAGACCATACAGGCTAGGTCTCCAAGGCTCTACTCCGCCCGTACATACATGTAGGGGCATCGGTGCCAGCCTGTTATGTTATGTTATGAATGGTTTCTCTCGGAACAGACACACTAGCAGCATGAAACGTCTGCCACTATACTCACACACACTAGGAGACTCCCACAACTACTACAATAATAATAATTTTCATTCTTTTACATGGTGATGCAGAAATGCTCATCTTTTTTTTTTTTTACAATTATTATAGATGTTTTAAGGCCTTCGAAAAAAAACAAGTCCAGTATTATAGAATGAAACCAAAGATCAAACCCTGTTTTCAGGTCCAGAACATGGGAATAGAGTAGCTGCGAGAGAATTCAACATTAATGAATCAATGGTACGAAAGTAGAGGAAGCAAGAAGAATGAGTTGAGTAAAGGTTGACTTATCTGTTTTGTTTCGCTTAATGCACCTTATAATCTGGTGCGCCTTATGGTCCGAAAAATACATTAACTTCTACCTTCCTTTGTCCAGAAGTCCAACTTTTGTGCGATGTTAGCATCTTCCTCTGCCTTTTGGGTGCTACCGCAGGTGCCTTTGACGGTGCGAAACGTTTAGTCGACAATGTTGGAGAGAAAACTTACAAACATACAGTACAGCACTTCAGAGTCACACTGCTAGCGATCGAAGATTTAAGTAAATTTGGAAAGCTGAACGCATTCTGTACTGGGACGAGACACGGGACGAGATTGATTGATGATCTAAGCCAATCAGTTCACAGAAAACAAGACGTTGTAAAAAAACAAACAAACAAAAAAAGCATTCAAAATTGCACAAAAACGAAAAGGTAAGCCGCGTTATAGCAAGGTACCACTGTAGTAGAAAACAGATTAGAACACTGATTGGTTTATTTGGATATTTATCACAGAGAATCCATCAATAAAATTAATAAAGCTTTGCTGTGGCTTATGTAATTTAGAGGTTTGCCATTAGATGTTAATGTCAGAACAGATTGCAGCAGATAATGTGTAAATGTATCAATACAAAGATTTAATCCTCCACTGAAGAACTGTGCTAGCAGAAAAATGTGTTGAATTGTGATTTCAAAAGATGAATCATTTTCATTATAGATCCACAGCACCTTTTGCTCTAATGTCTCCAACAGTCAGGTCAACGAGCTAGATGACATGTCAAATGCCCCTTTTATATAGCATCACACACTGAGGCAAAAAGCCTGAGTTATCAATAATAACCACCATCACGATGCTAATTTTCTCTGACTCTGGTTTTTGATATTATCAGACTAGACAATTCAAACCTGCCTATGTCAGTCTGGCTTGGTTGTACACCCCTCAAGTGTTTTGTTTGTTTTATTATTTTGTGTGTGTTCATAACACTGTTGTGTAAACTGTAAGTGTAAACTGAATCCTATTGTAATTTTCTAAATGAACAGTGAAAAAGAGCAAGACCTGCAGCTTGTCAGAGATTACAAGCCTCACAAAGATGTCCAGCATCTCAGAATTATGCTTTATGGACCACCAGGTGCTGGAAAGTCCAGCTTCATCAACTCTGTGGACAGTGCTTTAAGAGGCAAAATCGCAACTCGAGCTTCGGCAGACGCAACCTCTGGTGTCAGTTTCACTAATGCAGTATGTATGAGGATGTATCTATTCTTATCATAATTGCTGTTAAATGCTTGCATGAAAACACTCTCATTTCCTTTGAGGTTCTCTAGGACTACAGGAGTGCATTGCAGTGGTAACTGTTTTGTAGACAATAAACTATAAAAAGAGTGAAAAAAGTCGGTACAACTAGTGTGTAAATTATTCTGAAAACTGTTTAGGGTCTTTAGTATATGACATTATAAACACTATTTTTTACATTCACAGTACAGGACATATAAAATTCACAGAGAAAATCCAAGAACCTTTTATCCTTTTGCATTCAATGACACCATGGGCCTGGAGAGGGGTGCTGAGGGAGGAATTCTTGTGGAAGACATCAAACTTGCCATGAGTGGACATGTAAAAGAAGGTTACAGGGTATGACATCTTCATTCAGACACAATCTATGAAACTGTATCGTGAAAAAAGGTTTAAGTGATTTTCCATTTTTTTCCCAGTTCAACCCCAAATGTCACTTGTTTGAAACGGATCCTGACTACAACAGTTCTCCTACTTTAGATGACAAAGTCCACATTCTGGTTTTAGTTATTCCAGCTGACACAGTGAGCATAATCAGTGTTGAAACTCGGAGGAAGATGAAAGAAGTCAGAGCAGCAGCTCGTGACAAAGGTGAGAGCAGATGTGGTTCTAAGAGCATTTAGTAAGTAAGTAAGTAAAATTTATTTATATAGCACTTTTTAAGACAAAAACGCTGTTACAAAGTGCTTCACAAGAAAACATGTCAAACAAACAATATAGCAACATAAAGGAAGTATAAAAGCATATCAAACAAGCAATAGTACAATATAAATATAAAATAAAACAACATATTACGCATTAACATTACCCAAATGCCTGTCTAAACAGATGAGTTTTAAGCTGTTTTTTAAAAGAGGCCACCGTGTCGATGGTGCGTAGTGAGGAGGGTAAACCGTTCCACAGTATTGGAGCCAGGGTTTGAAAAGCGTGATCCCCCTTTGTTTTCAGACGAGTCCGTGGAATAGATAGACGACCGCTATCAGTGGATCTAAGAGTCCGCTTTGGAGAATAGGGCTGGAGAAGCTCCGAGATATAGATGGGGGCCTCACCTTGTAGAGACATAAACGTAAAGGTGAGGATTTTAAACTTATATCTATACTCAACCGGAAGCCAATGCAGGGATTTTAGTATAGGAGTGATATGGGAAAATTTATTGCTGTGGGTTAAAAGCCTTGCTGCAGCATTTTGAACCGCTTGGAGCCGATTTAGTGAGGCCTTAGATACGCAGGAGAAAAGTGCATTACAATAATCCAGCCGGGAGGAAATAAAGGCGTGGACAAGCATCTCCAGTTCGGTTGTGGAGACAATAGTCCTGAGTTTGGCAATATTTCTTAAGTGAAAAAAGCAGGAGCGGGTCACGGATTTAATATGAACGTCAAAGGACAAAGATTGGTCGAAAATTATCCCAAGATTCCGAGCAGTGGCTTTTATCGACGATGAAAAAGCACCCAGATGTTGACTAATCTGGGGCTTGATATTCTCTGGGGCTAGGATTAAGCACTCGGTCTTGTCTGCGTTCAGCTGCAGGAAATTGTTTGTCATCCAAAGATTAATTTCCTTAAGACAGTCCATAAGAGTGGATAGCTTGTCTAATTCCCAAGATTTAAAAGAAATGTATAATTGGATGTCGTCCGCATATAAATGATAGGAAATATTTTTGAAACCGCTAATGATCCGGCCTAAGGGAAGAATATATAGTGAAAATAACAGGGGGCTTAAAACCGAACCTTGTGGAACTCCACATAGAAGCTTAGCCACGTCTGATTGGAAGTTTCCCACTGAAACTAAAAGCGTCCTATCTTCCAGAAATGAGGTGAACCACTTTAGAACAGATCCTGATATCCCTACCGTGCAGTTTAAGCGATGGATTAATTGTCTTAATTTCAAATACTAGAAAAACATGAGATAAAATGATTGCATTGCTTTCTGTATTGGCAGGGATCCCACAAATAGCTCTCATGACTAAAATTGATGAAGCCTGTCCTGAAGTCAAAAAAGACATAAAGAACGCCTACAAGAGCAAGCACATGAATAAGCTGGTATGTTCAAAGAAGTAACTTTCATGAGCTTGTAGACAGTTTACACATGAATGTAACATCTCTAATTCAGCTGTACATTTCAGTATATTTTTACAGAAACCTCAGCTGGAATCAGTACAAATAATTCAAGACGTAATTTATAATTATGTCACTGCTGCAACAATACGATTTCAGGTTTTTTAAAAATGTAATGTTGTTTAAACTTAGATGGACACAGTGAACGTGGACCTGGGTATTCCACTGAACTGCATCTTCCTCGTGAAGAACTACCACAAAGAAATTTACACGAAGGACAACATGGATTCACTGATACTGTGTGCACTGAAAAAGATCATTGACTATGGAGAGGACTACCTGAATGACCAGAATGATCCAGATGATGTGTGAGGGGGATAGAAAAAGGTGATTTTGCTTCACCATCATTACAATCACAGCCACACAAACAGTTAATTTCACCAGAAACTTTATCAAACTCATTTTTTTCTTGTTCTTATTTTATTAAACTTTTTGTTCTTTTGCAAATTAAATCCAAATAAACTTCAAAGAAAACTAATACATGTACTTTTTGTTATTTACTGTATGAAAAATGACAGCTATATACCTGTAACCTGTTGCCTCCTGTGTAACTCAAATAACTGATTTCAAGTCTCGATGTAAGACTGTCCTCTCTGAGTAAGTGATTTCTTGTTTCCAGAACTGTAATTAAATCTGTTCACTTAAAATAATGACGACTGACCAGAGCGTGTGTGTTTATTTGTTCATTGTATTTATTATATTGAAATAACATTGATAACGTTGGCAGTTAATGATATTTTAATCAGAATCAGAATACTTTATTGATCCCAATTTTTTGTTACAGCGCTTCATTATAAACAAACATTAACAAAGACAGACAATACACTAACTAAGAATAGCACAATATATACATGCATATAAAAGTCACTTATTAATAAATAGCTGAAAAAGGAAGAAGATGTGCAAGAAGGGTGTAGCTATTGCAGTAAACAGTGTGTTAAGTGGAGGAGTTGTACAGAGATGGCCACAGGTAGGGATGATTTTCTGTGTCGTTCAGTGGTGCTTTTCAGTAATCTCAGTCTCTCACTGAACGTGCTCCTGTGACTGACCAGCATGTCATGGAATGGGTGGGAGGTGTTATCCAACATTGTCTTTATCTTGGACAACATCCGTGGACAACATCCGCCTCTCCGACACCACCTTTAGGACTTCTCCCATCTTTCTAACTCCAATGTGTTCAGGTAAATAAGTTCCTAAATGAATAATCAGAATAAATAGCACATAAATAGTTATTTTCATTTCATCATTTTCATTTTTAGGGTATGCTTTTAAGTCCCATTTATTTTATAAAGCCATCATTGTGAAGCATGTCAGCCGTGTAATAAACCTTTGACCTGTCCACGTTGTTCCCTGCTGTCCACCCTATTACAGCTGGGATAGCACCAGCACCCCCATGACCCTGAGCTGGATAAGCGGAAGAGGATGTATGGATAGATATTTAATGACTTAGGTCAGCGGTCCCCAACCCCCGGGCCTCGGACCGGTACCGGTCCGTGAGTCGTTTGGTACCGGGCCGCGAGAGTTGAGGCTCAGGTGTGAAATGTGTGGTTTTCAGGGGGGTTTTTTTCGGTTTTGAGCGTTATTTTGTTATCGTTTTTATCGTTGGGTCTTTTCACGTGTGTTATGAATAAATCTTCTTTTTTCGGTACCGGTACTAGTTTTATTTTGTTGTATTTATCCGCGACACCTTAAAGGCCGGTCCGTGAAAATATTGTCGGGCATAAACCGGTCCGTGGCGCAAAAAAGGTTGGGGACCGCTGACTTAGGTTATCAATCCATACATGCATCCAGGTAGATATACAAGTCCAAATAAGGAGTTGATGTTATTGTGTAGAGGTAATGTTTACCAGAGAGTGTTATCTGTAGTAATTACTGCTGTAATATCTACACCTGTTTTTGCAAACATATGTCAACCTACTGTTAGAGTGCCTCTTGAGTATTCGTTGGTCCACTAGAGGACAGTGTTGAGCCTCAAATGATCAATGTGATCCAATAAAGCGTTGATGCTGGAACACAATAAATACAGATGAGACCGAAACAGCAGGGAGCAAATCAGTATTAGACGGGGAAGCATGGGGGTCAATATCAAGCACATGAGACTATCAAAGTAAAGCATGAACTAAAACACACACATGCAGCAAACAGGAAGTGAAATATGACTGAATGGGAAAACAATGGACACAACTAAATAGGGAAACAGACAACCAGAGCACAAAGACACAAGACAGAGACAGGGACACAAGTAGGAAACAGAACGGGATCATAAAAGAAGGTAACTTGGAATAATAAAATCAAGTAGATGAACTACCTTATAAACAGAAACTACAGAGGATATAATGAGTTCTAAAGGAAATTAAATAAAACTAATATACAAAAAGCCAGAACAAAACACAATAAATTCTCAAAACCACCAGGAACATACAGTAGAAGAAAAACTTGAGAATAATTAACAAAGAAAACTATGAATACTAAATCAGAATGAAAACACAACTGGAGTGGAGGTAAAAAGTTCATTAAAACTACATCAGAGGCTAAAACTGAAAACGCTGGTTACAAAACCCAGGATTATGACAGAAGTAAGTTTTTCATTTTAAGAAATAGGTGTAAGTGACACATACATGTTAAGAAGCTATGCAGCTACAACTACATTAGACTGGCATCAGATAGAGTGAATAATAGAAGTCACATGACCCAAAGAGAAAGTGAAACGACATTTATAAATCCAAAGTCAAACATCATCTACATCAGTGTGAACAACAACCAAGACACGGCAACTTCACAGCACAGTTGGGCATTCAGGTACGGTAACACTGTGTTAATAATCCAATGCAGGAAATCCAGTTATTAAATTATTAAATTGACCTTTATTGAGTCATCTCACATTTGGTTGACGTGTGTCAAGTTAAATAATTTAATTTCAAAAAGAATTTAAAGAATTTACTGTTTTATAATTTACTGTCTTTTTTTGCTTGTTTAATTCACAGATAGTTGATGACAAAAAAAATGTTGAATATTAAAAAAATCTTTTCGGGTAAGCAGTTTTTTTCATTTCATATTCATTGTTGGTGGTTTTCTTCATCCTTCTCTTTTGATTTGCCCTATATTGTCATGTTTGTGAAGCTCTCGTGGGTTTAACATGTAATATTGAGCTACACAAGTAAAACTGGCTTGACTTGACTGAACAGTTTTGAAATCAGGAAATACTGGAGACTCGAGTGATCTTGATCTGAATTTGTTATAGATGTTTGCAAAATTATTTTACAACAGAAAAGTTACCATAATGTCCTTTGGTTTGGCAAAAAGTAACATTTCATTTGACTGGAAAATCTAATATAACTGTGCCTGAATATGGAAAAGTGTTGCTAACATGTTTTTACTTTGTCATATTTCAATTGCAGGTAATCGCTCACCACCTTCTCGTAAGATATTTTAAATATGATACAAAATTATTTAGTCCTGAGGAAAAAACTTGAAGCTTTTACACACCGGACACGTAAAATCTGCGCAAATATTTTCTGGTCTCGTCTGTTAGTGCAGCTAATGCAGCTGTTCACACTGACAGTTTGAGCAGCAGAATTCCAGGAAGTGTAATCATGTCATACTATTTACCTCAGACACACAGCTACTCAATGCGGCTTTCTGAAATCATTTCCCTGCCTCGCCTCAAACTGTCCCACTGACATCCAGAACTATGTACGAACACACAGCTTCAGCTCCTGGATCCAACCGTTAAATTCTCCCTGCTGCTGTTTTCTTAGTTTCTTACTTTTCTCAGCTCGTCGTCGTTTGATGTCGGCTTCATTTTTAGTTTTCACAGTGCGTTTATTGAGGAGGAATTGTCCTCAAAAAAGCAACGCGTTCAGTGTTTAACAGCCTTAATACATAATGTGTAATTAATTTATAACGTTGCCCTTCCAGTGTGACTTTTATACAATTTACATTTTCACTTTACAGTGTTAGAGGTAGAAGAGAGGATCATACCATGGGGGTGAGTATTAAGAGTGTGGTTGCTTAGAGAGGTGTACTAGAATTATTAAGATTAACCATTTAATTTCACCTGTGTTAATCCTAGAGTCACAATTTTATATCACAAAATCCATCTCTTTTGACCTGTTTGATCATTGTGGTAACTTATGTTTAATGTTCGTTCAATTTGACTTTAAACCCATCTGTGGGTGTCACATTTTTGCTCATTCTGATGTCACTGTAAGTGATTCTCTGCTGAAGTATTAAATTTTATACATTCAAATTGTTACAGCAGCACAAACCTCTGAGTCACAATGTGGAATTCACATAGTTTCACATGGTGACACAGAAATGCATATTTGGTTATTTCAGGCTTCTGACATTGCAGGTAGTAGAAAACAGATGTCAGCCTGTCTCAGTAGTACAGCCCTCAAGTGTTTTGTTTGTTTGTTGTGTTATTTTGTGTTTGTTCATAGCGCTGTTGTATAAACTGTAAGTGCACACTAAATCCTATTGTAATTTTCTGAATGAACAGTGAAAGAGAGCGAGAACTGCAGCTTGTCAGAGATTACAAGCCTCACAAAGATGTCCAGCATCTCAGAATTATGCTTCATGGACCACCAGGTGCTGGAAAGTCCAGCTTCATCAACTCTGTGGACAGTACTTTAAGAGGCAAAATCGCAACTCGAGCATTGGCAGCAGCAGCCTTTGGTGACAGTTTCACCATTGCAGTATGTATGAGGATGTATCTATTCTTATCATAGTTGCACACTCATTTCCTTTGAGGTTTTCTATGACTACAGGAGCACACTGCAGTGGTAGCTGCTTTATAAGCATTAAACTATAAACGAGTGAAAAATAGTCAGCACAACTAGTGTGTCAATTATTTTGAAAACTGTTAAGATCTTTAGTATCTGGCACTAATATAACAACACCACATTTTTTTTATTTACAGTACAGGACATTTAAAATTCAGAAAGGAAATCCAGAAACTTTTTACCCTTTTGTCTTCACTGACACCATGGGGCTTGAGAGGGGCGCTGAGAAAGGAATACATGTAGAAGACATCAAACTTGCCATTAGTGGACATGTCAAAGAAGGTTACACGGTATGATGTTTTTCATCCAGATGCTTGTACACAGTCTGTGATACAGAAACTGTATCGTGCAAAAAGGTTTAAGTGACTTTGCTTTTTTTTCCCAGTTCAAACCCAAATGTCTCTTGCGTGAATCGGATCCTGACTACAACAGTTCTCCTACCTTAGATGACAAAGTCCACATTCTGGTTTTCGTCATTCCAGCTGACACAGTGAGCATAATCGATGATGACACATGGGAGAAGATGAAAGAAGTCAGACTACATGCTCGTGACAAAGGTGAGAGCAGATGTTCTACATGTATGACATCACGATTTCAAATAGTAGAAAAACATGAGCTAAAATGATTGCATTGCTTTCTGTATTGGCAGGGATCCCACAAATAGCTGTTATCACTAAAATTGATGAAGCCTGTCCTGAAGTCAAAAAAGACATAAAGAACGCCTACAGGAGCAAACACTTAAATCAGCTGGTATGTTCCAGGACTTTCATAACTTTCATGAGTTTGTAGACAGTTTACACATGGATGTCACATCTCTAATTCAGCTGTACATCTCAGTATATTTGAACAGAAACCTCAGATATAATGAGTACAAATATTTGAACAAGTAATTTATAATTATATCACTAGTGGAACAATACAGTGTCAGGTTTTTTAAAAATGTAATATTGTTTAAACTTAGATGGACACAGTGAACGTGGTCCTGGGTATTCCACTGAACTGCATCTTCTTCGTGAAGAACTACCACAAAGAAACTTATACGAATAACGATGTGGATTCACTGATACTGAGTGTACTGAAAAAGATCATTGACTATGGAGAGGACTACCTGAATGACATACAATCCTGACCTGTAATCAATGTGTGAGGGAGCTAGAAAACGAAAATGTTCAGTTACTCTTCAAGTGATTATGCTCATGTTTCATTTACCATCGTTACAGTCACAGTCACACAAAAAGGGTGTGAAAAGAAACTTCTTTTCTTTTGCAAATTAAATCCAAATAAACTTCAAGGAAAATCAGCACATGTACTTTTTGCTATTTACAGTATATTCAAAATGGTAACTGCATGAAGAATGACACATATATGCTTGTAAACTGCTATCTGCCGTGTAACTCAAATAAATCATTTTAACCCTTGATGTAAGACTCTCCTCTGTGAATCAGTGATTTCTTGTTTAAAGAACTGTAATTTAAGTTGGATAAATGGTAGAGGGTCGATGTATAGATATTTAATTACTTAGGTTTTCAACCCATACAAACATCCAGTTAGATATATAAGTCCAAATCAGGATATGTGCTTAGTCCCCCCCTTAGCTATGCATTTGAGAGCTTAATCAGATGGTACAGATCATCTGTCCTCTAGTCACAGTCGGACTACTATTCATGAAACTAGTAAGTTTTCCTACGTAGCTTTTTGTTTAATTATTTCCATTTACAGTAAACTCAGCCACGCTGATACTTTGTTACTACTGTCAGTGTGAGAGTAAGAACATTGTAGGAATAAACAGTGTATATGTATTGCTCGCTGCTGTTTAAAAGTTTGAGAGGAAAGAGTAGATATAAAAACAAACATCAAAGATGGGCTCAGTCTACGTATACATTTGATATCAGGTCAGCAATTACAGTGTCTGTGTCCTGGTTTAAGATCATATCTGTAAAATAGATTTTAGCCAACATGAGGAAGTTAAATAAAGTTGTGCCTATTACTTTATTACTGATGCTCATCAGGGAAATACAAAGTGAGCTGTGTGGCAGGCTTGGTTAGGATCCAAATACTGGGCTTTGACACAGAATAATTAATGAAAGGCAGCAGCTTTATTGTTGGAAAATACATGCTAACACTAAGTACATGAACACTAAAAAGGAAACAAACATGAAATGAGAACTAAGAATCTTGCGCTAAACCACGAATGGCTAGGCGAGACATAACATGACGTGGCTATAAAACAAGGCGCTTCCACAGCAACTGCGGAAGAAGTGACAACAAGCAGGAAGACACAGGGCTTTAGTACACAGAGGGAGAACGAGGGAAATGAGGCACAGGAGGAGAGCACAGCTGGGAGTAATCAAAAGTGATGAGACCAAGGGGAACTCAATACATTAGTGATGTGTTGCTCGCGAACGAAATGGCTCTTAGAGCCGGATCTTTGACGTAAACGACGCAAGCCAGCTCCTTATCGCGAGCCGTGGAGTTTTTTTTTTCTTTCTCTCACCCTCTCTCGCACTTTTTTCCACCTCACTCTGCACACGAGCCTTGTGCTTTGCGCTGGGCAGAGGGGGGAGGGGCAGTAGTTACACTGGCAGAAACACAGGAACAGAGCAGGAGGGAGAGACAGAAAGAAAGAGAGCCAGGGACAACATCACATTAGAAAGGTATCCGATTGTTCAGTCTGACGTCACTAGCCGTGTCTGGACCTAAACTCGGCTGCAGGTCCATATATAAAACGATCACTATGGCATTACTGAGAGTTGAAAAACTGTCTAAAGTCTTTCATCTTTAATAAAATGATCAGCGTTCTGCTCTACCAGGTGTAACAATTGAGTTTAACATCCAGGCATCCATGAAAACGGAATTTATGACATTTAATGGAGTTAGAAGTTAGCAGGGAGTTAGCTCGCTAGCTTCTATCTAAATACAATATAGCATGTCCTGACTGCGAGGTTTTGGAAACAAATTCAAACGTACAGCTCTGCTATCACTTCCAACATAAATGAAGACAGAAAACTAAACAGCAGTGACGTTTGTAGGGTTACTGAAGTTTGGCTAGCTGGTATATAATGATGTGCTACATGACCGCTAGCGACACAGCTATGTTAGCATAATATAAACAAGCTAACTTTTTTTCCACTCGATAAAAGATAACGTGAGTGTTCTTGGTGGTCAGGAACAAATGTAATCGCATGGCAGGATGCTGTAAAAGGACCAAACTTCAGCCAGGAGAACAACTGAGATAATCCATCCACAATACGAGGTTAGTCATTCATATACTGCTGCATGGGCTGGGCTGTAGTTACATCCTAAGGGTTTAAAAACTGAGCTTAAATAAATGATTAGTGGTAATAAAAGCCGAGGGAGGTCAACAGTGATCACTGACTGTTTTAGGAGCTTTTTGAGATCAAATAGAAGAAAATACATAACATTAAACATGTTAACAACACAAAAGCCATATTAAACGCAGACTACTTTAGACCCGGAAGTAGGATTCGTCGTGTCATCACTGAACAACCGGATAGTAATCATCCACAACTATTTTCAGTTGCAGATAATAAAAGATACAGAAAGTTTATTCATGCAGGCCCATATGACAGAGAATGTGCATCTTCTTTTTGTTTTCATATTTTAATTTATATTTAATTGTGTTGTGGTTTGCGGTTTTTTGTGTTGTTTCACTTTAAATTTGTTTAAAAGGAAAAAGATGAAAATTTAAATAGTTAAAAGTTGAAATGTGAATAGTTGGTTTTTGTATTATATGATTTATTTATTACATTTTATGTGGAGTGAATAAATAAAAGTATATTTACGGTGGCCCCTACAGACAAAGCACGTAAAAACTCCAAAGCACGTAAAAACTCCAAAACACGTACAAAAAACAACACAAGTGCTCCAGCATGCTAGGCGCAGTGTTGAGCTTTTGTTACCTATGGCTACACAAGCCAGCAAGTACCAATGACCGGATTTGGTGTGTGGTAGTAACAGGTAAATGAACATTTTTTCGACTTATTTGAATATACAGTGAGTGCAGAATTATTAGGCAAATGAGTATTTTGTCCACATCATCCTCTTCATGCATGTTGTCTTACTCCAAGCTGTATAGGCTTGAAAGCCTACTACCAATTAAGCATATTAGGTGATGTGCATCTCTGTAATGAGAAGGGGTGTGGTCTAATGACATCAACACCCTATATCAGGTGTGCATAATTATTAGGCAACGTCCTTTCCTTTGGCAAAATGGGTCAAAAGAAGGACTTGACAGGCTCAGAAAAGTCAAAAATAGTGAGATATCTTGCAGAGGGATGCAGCAGTCTCAAAATTGCAAAGCTTCTGAAGCGCGATCATCGAACAATCAAGCGTTTCATTCAAAATAGTCAACAGGGTCGCAAGAAGCGTGTGGAAAAACCAAGACACAAAATAACTGCCCATGAACTGAGAAAACTCAAGCGTGCAGCTGCCAAAATGCCACTTGCCACCAGTTTGGCCATATTTCAGAGCTGCAACATCACTGGAGTGCCCAAAAGCACAAGGTGTGCAATACTCAGAGACATGGCCAAGGTAAGAAAGGCTGAAAGACGACCACCACTGAACAAGACACACAAGCTGAAACGTCAAGACTGGGCCAAGAAATATCTCAAGACTGATTTTTCTAAGGTTTTATGGACTGATGAAATGAGAGTGAGTCTTGATGGGCCAGATGGATGGGCCCGTGGCTGGATTGGTAAAGGGCAGAGAGCTCCAGTCCGACTCAGACGCCAGCAAGGTGGAGGTGGAGTACTGGCTTGGGCTGGTATCATCAAAGATGAGCTTGTGGGGCCTTTTCGGGTTGAGGATGGAGTCAAGCTCAACTCCCAGTCCTACTGCCAGTTTCTGGAAGACACCTTCTTCAAGCAGTGGTACAGGAAGAAGTCTGCATCCTTCAAGAAAAACATGATTTTCATGCAGGACAATGCTCCATCACACGCGTCCAAGTACTCCACAGCGTGGCTGGCAAGAAAGGGTATAAAAGAAGAAAAACTAATGACATGGCCTCCTTGTTCACCTGATCTGAACCCCATTGAGAACCTGTGGTCCATCATCAAATGTGAGATTTACAAGGAGGGAAAACAATACACCTCTCTGAACAGTGTCTGGAGGCTGTGGTTGCTGCTGCACGCAATGTTGATGGTGAACAGATCAAAACACTGACAGAATCCATGGATGGCAGGCTTTTGAGTGTCCTTGCAAAGAAAGGTGGCTATATTGGTCGCTGATTTGTTTTTGTTTTGTTTTTGAATGTCAGAAATGTATATTTGTGAATGTGGAGATGTTATATTGGTGTCACTGGTAAAAATAAATAAATGAAATGGGTATATATTTGTTTTTTGTTACGTTGCCTAATAATTATGCACAGTAATAGTCACCTGCACACATAGATATCCCCCTAAAATAGCTAAAACTAAAAACAAACTAAAAACGACTTCCAAAAACATTCAGCTTTGATATTAATGAGTTTTTTGGGTTCATTGAGAACATGGTTGTTGTTCAATAATAAAATTATTCCTCAAAAATACAACTTGCCTAATAATTCTGCACTCCCTGTATATGAGTGCTTGTGTATAAATACACCAACAATACACATATGCTTTCAATTGTGTAATTTAAGTGATCTAGGTAGCTCTGTTTTGAAGTTTAGTTAATGCTAGAAATGTGTTTTGCAGTTTGTACATGCTTTGTCTCTAGGGGCCACCGCATATATTTATAAATAAACATATATAAATAAAACCACTTTTTTTTTACATTACTAATTCCTTTTGTGCATAATTTTATGTTGTTGTTAATAATACATTAATTAAAGCAACAAAACAACCTAAAGAGCCAGTGTGGAGCCAAAAGAGCCGGCTCTTTTCAGTGAGTCGAACCGAAAGAGCCGGTTTGTGGAGGTAAGCATCAACGACACAGAGCTCTCAGTTCTCACTCCTTCTTTATTCCTCTCCAACATCAACTGCACATATCGCGCCACAAAACACAGGAACACACTTCCTCAACACTGGGTGTGAGTGGAGCCCTCTAGTGGTCCACCACACATGCCGCCCCCCCCCCCCCCGAACACCCAGCAGAACTAGTCCAGGACCCGGGGCTTAAGCAAACGGCCTGAACGGCTGAACTGGGGGGGGGGGGGGGGGGGGGGGGGGGACTGACAGAGGGCAACCCAGCCCGGGAGCGAGGCTGGCACTGGCGGTCAGAAAAAGCTGCAGACGACTCGGACTCAGTTGATTGTGGGTCGCTCCTTGGGGAAAAAACAGAATCCATCAGCCTGGTGGCAGGTGGGCGGCCGTGGTGAGGGGCCTGGGCCGGGACCACCTGATCCTCTTGCATAACATGTGCAGGCTTAAGTCTGTCAACAGAGACAACCTCCTGCCGACCGCCAAAGTCCAAAATGAAATGTTTGTTGCCTGGTTTAAGAACCCTGTATGGCCCGTCATATGGTGGACGCAGCGGAGTCCTATGGGCATCGTGCCTGACGAAAACGAAACGAGCAGAGTCCAACGAACTGGGAACAAAAGTGTCAGGCAGGCAGTGGTGCACAGGACCAGGAACAGGAAATGAGTCTCTTGGGGGGCGAAAAGGCAACAAAGACGTATCAAAACATGGGGGAGGGCTCTCGGGTAAGAATCCCCCGGGGACCCGGAGGGGCTGGCCGAGGACCAGTTCAGCTGGGGAAACCCCGAGGTCTTCTTTAACTGCGCTACGCAATCCCAGCAAAACCCACGGAAGATGGTCGACCCAGTCGCCACCTGTTAAGGAAGCTCGGAGCGTGACCAGTGAAACTGTTCGCACATCCCGTTAGCTTGCGGGTGGTATGCTGTGGTGCGGTGGACCTTGACCCCCAGGCCGTCAGCCATAGCAGACCAAAGCTCAGAAAAAAACTGGGGGGCCCTGTCCGAGGTACAGTGGGGCAAAAAAGTATTTAGACAGCCACCGATTGTGCAAGTTCCCCCACCTAAAATGATGACAGAGGTCAGTAATTTGCACCAGAGGTACACTTCATCTGTGAGAGACAGAATGTGAAAAAAAAATCCACGAATTCACATGGTAGGATTTGTAAAGAATTTATTCGTAAATCAGGGTGGAAAATAAGTATTTGGTCAATAACAAAAATACAACTCAATACTTTGTAACATAACCTTTGTTGGCAATAACAGAGGTCAAACGTTTACTATAGGTCTTTACCAGGTTTGCACACACAGTAGCTGGTATTTTGGCCCATTCCTCCATGCAGATCTTCTCGAGAGCAGTGATGTTTTGGGGCTGTCGCCGAGCAACACGGACTTTCAACTCCCGCCACAGATTTTCTATGGGGTTGAGGTCTGGAGACTGGCTAGGCCACTCCAGGACTTTCAAATGCTTCTTACGGAGCCACTCCTTTGTTGCCCGGGCGGTGTGTTTTGGATCGTTGTCATGTTGGAAGACCCAGCCTCGTTTCATCTTCAAAGTTCTCACTGATGGAAGGAGGTTTTTGGCTCAAAATCTCATGATACATGGCCCCATTCATTCTGTCCTTAACACGGATCAGTCGTCCTGTCCCCTTGGCAGAAAAACAGCCCCATAGCATGATGTTTCCACCCCCATGCTTCACAGTAGGTATGGTGTTCTTGGGATGCAACTCAGTATTCTTCGTCCTCCAAACACGACGAGTTGAGTTTATACCAAAAAGTACTTTGGTTTCATCTGACCACATGACATTCTCCCAATCCTCTGCTGTATCATCCATGTGCTCTCTGGCAAACTTCAGACAGGCCTGGACATGCACTGGCTTCAGCAGCGGAACACGTCTGGCACTGCGGGATTTGATTCCCTGCCGTTGTAGTGTGTTACTGATGGTGACATTTGTTACTTTGGTCCCAGCTCTCTGCAGGTCATTCACCAGGTCCCCCCGTGTGGTTCTGGGATCTTTGCCCACCGTTCTCATGATCATTTTGACCCCACAGGATGAGATCTTGCGTGGAGCCCCAGATCGTGGGAGATTATCAGTGGTCTTGTGTGTCTTCCATTTTCTGATGATTGCTCCCACAGTTGATTTTTTCACACCAAGCTGCTTGCCTATTGTAGATTCACTCTTCCCAGTCTGGTGCAGGTCTACAATACTTTTCCTGGTGTCCTTCGAAAGCTCTTTGGTCTTGGCCATGGCGGAGTTTGGAGTCTGACTGTTTGAGGCTGTGGACAGGTGTCTTTTATACAGATGATGAGTTCAAACAGGTGCCATTCATACAGGTAACGAGTGGGGGACAGAAAAGCTTCTTACAGAAGATGTTACAGGTCTGTGAGAGCCAGAGATTTTCCTTGTTTGAGGTGACCAAATACTTATTTTCCACCCTAATTTACGAATACATTCTTTACAAATCCTACCATGTGAATTCATGGATTTTTTTTTCACATTCTGTCTCTCACAGTTGAAGTGTACCTCTGGTGCAAATTACTGACCTCTGTCATCATTTTAAGTGGGGAAACTTGCACAATCGGTGGCTGACTAAATACTTTTTTGCCCCACTGTATTGTCAGCAGGGGGACCAAAACGTGAAACCCACGTTGACAAAAATGCTCTGGCCACCGTCACCACTGTCGTGGACGCCAGCTTTTGTTACCTAGTGGCTACACAAGCCAGCAAGTACCAATGACCGGATTTGGTGTGTGGTAGTAACAGGTAAATTAACATTTTTTTGAATTATTTGAATATATATGAGTGCTTGTGTATGAATACACAAACAATACACATATGCTTTCAATTGTGTAATTTAAGTCATCTAGGTAGCTCTGTTTTGGAAGTTCAGTTAACGCTAGAAATGTGTTTTGCAGTTTGTACATGCTTTTTGGAGTTTGTACATGCTTTGTCTCTAGGGGCCACCGCATATATTTATATATAGACATATATAACTAAAACCACTTTTTTTTTTTACATTAATAATTCCTTTTGTGCGTAATTTTATGTTGTTGTTAATAATAAATTAATTAAAGCAACAAAACAACCTAAAGAGCCGGTTCGGAGCCGAAAGAGCCGGCTCTTTTTAGTGAGCAGAACCGAAAGAGCCGGTTCTCTAAAAAGAGCTGGTAATCCCATCACTACAAGGGGAAGCAAAACTCAATACATTAGTGATGTGTCGGTCGCGAACGAAACGGCTCTTAGAGCCAACTCTTTGTGTCACGCCTGGCGTAGCAGACGTGTGGAATGGAGATAAGGACCCAAGATGGGGATTGCTAAGTAGTGAGTGAGCTTTATTAACAAAAGGTGAAATACAGCACAACAGGAAGGGGAGCGAGGAACAGAACAGAAAATACTCTAAACTGGGAAAACTAAAATTTAACACAAAGCCAGAACACAAACGAGGGTACCTTGCTGGGAGAATCACCAGGAAGACGGCGGAACAAACATGGAATAACGGAGGGGAATAACGCAGACGAACCAGCAACTAACAGAGGCAGACACGAGGTTTAAATACACAGAAGGATAACAAGGGAATGAAACACAAAAGGAGGGCACAGCTGGGAGTAATCTGACCTGATGAGACAGGGGGAAAGTAAACTGAACACACTGAGAACAAACACGGACCTTCAAAGTAAAACAGGAAACACATACACGTAATGACATAACACACCAACTTAACACAGACTGGGGGACACAGAACATAGGAACATGAACCATGAAACAGAAGAGTACAAACACCCAAGGTAACCAAAACCACAGAATAATATTAAGATAAACACGGAGTCGCAGACTCTGGATCATGACAGGACCCCCCCCTCAAAGGCTGGCTCCAGACAGCACAAGAAAAAAAACATCCAGAAAAAACAGAAAACAACTCGACCAGGGTGGGCGGCGGGGGTCCAGGAAGGAGGGTTCGGAGCAAAACAAAGCAGGAGCACTAGAATGTCATAAAACAAAACACGAGTCCAAAACCAAAAGAAGACAAAAAAGAAACACACCGGAGCTCGAGAAAACAAAGTCCAAAACAGAATACTTCAGGGGGCCAGCCCGGGGGCCGACAACACAGGAGCCCGAACAGTCCAGGGGGGCGACCGTGCGGACGGCAACGACGAGCCGACAGTTCAGCGGGCCGACCGTGCGGATGGCAACGGCGGCGACTCAGGCGAAGGGGATCCGGGGGCCGACCGTGCGGACGGCAACGACTCAGGCGAAGGGGGTCCGGGGGCCGACCGTGCGGACGGCAACATGCATATAAAAGTCACTTATTAATAAAGAGCTGAAAAAGGAAGAACATGTGCAAGAAGGGTGTAGCTATTGCGGTAAACAGTGTGTTAAGTGGATGAGTTGTACAGAGATGGCCACAGGTAGGGATGATTTTCTGTGTCGTTCAGTGGTGCTTTTCAGTAATCTCAGTCTCTCACTGAACCTGCTCCTGTGACTGACCAGCATGTCATGGAATGGGTGGGAGGTGTTATCCAACATTGTCTTTATCTTGGACAACATCCGCGGACAACATCCGCCTCTCCGACACCACCTTTAGGACTTCTCCCATCTTTCTAACTCCAATGTGTTCAGGTAAATAAGTTCCCAAATAAATAATCAGAATAAATAGCACATAAATAGTTATTTTCATTTCATCATTTTCATTTTTAGGGTATGCTTTTAAGTCCCATTTATTTTATAAAGCCATCATTGTGAAGCATGTCAGCCGTGTAATAAACCTTTGATCTGTCCAGGTTGTTCCCTGCTGTCCACCCTATTACAGCTGGGATAGCACCAGCACCCCCATGACCCTGAGCTGGATAAGCGGAAGAGGATGTATGGATAGATATTTAATGACTTAGGTTATCAATCCATACATGTGTCAAGTTAAATAATTTAATTTCAAGAAGAATTTCAAGAATTTACTGTTTTATAATTTACTGTCTTTTTTGCTTGTTTAATTCACAGATAGTTGATGACAAAAAAATGTTGAATATTAAAAAAATCTTTTCCGGTAAGCAGTTTTTTTCATTTCATATTCATTGTTGGTGGTTTTCTTCATGCTTCTCTTTTGATTTGCCCTATATTGTCATGTTTGTGAAGCCCTCGTGGGTTTAACATGTAATATTGAGCTACACAAGTGTTGCTAACATGTTTTTACTTTGTCATATTTCAATTGCAGGTAATCGCTCACCACCTTCTCGTAAGATATTTTAAATATGATACAAAATTATTTAGTCCTGAGGAAAAAACTCGAGGCTTTTACACACTGGACAAATAAAATCTGCGCAAATATTTTCTGGTCTCGTCTGTTAGTGCAGCTAATGCAGCTGTTCACACTGACAGTTTGAGCAGCAGAATTCCAGGAAGTGTAATCATGTCATACTATTTACCTCAGACACACAGCTACTCAATGCGGCTTTCTGAAATCATTTCCCTGCCTCGCCTCAAACTGTCCCACTGACATCCAGAACTATGTACGAACACACAGCTTCAGCTCCTGGATCCAACCGTTAAATTCTCCCTGCTGCTGTTTTCTTAGTTTCTTACTTTTCTCAGCTCGTCATCGTTTGATGTCGGCTTCATTTTTAGTTTTCACAGTGCGTTTATTGAGGAAGGATTTTCCTCAAAAAATGCAACACGTTCAGTGTTTAACAGCCTTAATACATAATGTGTAATTAATTTATAACGTTGGCCTTCCAGTGTGACTCATACAATTTACATTTTCACTTTGCAGTGTTAGAGGTAGAAGAGAGGAGCATACCATGGGGGTGAGTATTAAGAGTGTGGTTGCTTAGAGAGGTGTACTAGAATTATTAAGATTAACCATTTAATTTCACCTGTGTTAATCCTAGAGTCACAATTTTATATCACAAAATCCATCTCTTTTGACCTGTTTGATCATTGTGGTAACTTATGTTTAATGTTCGTTCAATTTGACTTTAAACCCATCTGTGGGTGTCACATTTTTGCTCATTCTGATGTCACTGTAAGTGATTCTCTGCTGAAGTATTAAATTTTATACATTCAAATTGTTACAGCAGCACAAACCTCTGAGTCACAATGTGGAATTCACATAGTTTCACATGGTGACACAGAAATGCATATTTGGTTATTTCAGGCTTCTGAAATTGCAGGTAGTAGAAAACAGATGTCAGCCTGTCTCAGTAGTACAGCCCTCAAGTGTTTTGTTTGTTTGTTGTGTTATTTTGTGTTTGTTCATAACACTGTTGTATAAACTGTAAATGCACACTAAATCCTATTGTAATTTTCTGAATGAACAGTGAAAGAGAGCGAGAACTGCAGCTTGTCAGAGATTACAAGCCTCACAAAGATGTCCAGCATCTCAGAATTATGCTTCATGGACCACCAGGTGCTGGAAAGTCCAGCTTCATCAACTCTGTCGACAGTACTTTAAGAGGCAAAATCGCAACTCGAGCATTGGCAGCAGCAGCCTTTGGTGACAGTTTCACCATTGCAGTATGTATGAGGATGTATCTATTCTTATCATAGTTGCACACTCATTTCCTTTGAGGTTTTCTATGACTACAGGAGCACACTGCAGTGGTAGCTGCTTTATAAGCATTAAACTATAAACGAGTGAAAAATAGTCAGCACAACTAGTGTGTCAATTATTCTGAAAACTGTTTAGGATCTTTAGTATCTGGCACTAATATAACAACACCACATTTTTTTTATTTACAGTACAGGACATTTAAAATTCAGAAAGGAAATCCAGAAACTTTTTACTCTTTTGTCTTCACTGACACCATGGGGCATGAGAGGGGCGCTGAGAAAGGAATTCATGTAGAAGACATCAAACTTGCCATTAGTGGACATGTCAAAGAAGGTTACACGGTATGATGTTTTTCATCCAGATGCTTGTACACAGTCTGTGATACAGAAACTGTATCGTGCAAAAAGGTTTAATTGATTTTGCTTTTTTTCCCCCAGTTCAAACCCACAGCTCTCTTGCGTGAATCGGATTCTTACTACAACAGTTCTCCTACTTTAGATGACAAAGTCCACATACTGGTTGTTGTTATTCCAGCTGACACAGTGAGCATAATCAATGATGAAACATGGAGGAAGATGAGAGAAGTCAGACTACATGCTCGTGACAAAGGTGAGAGCAGAAAGTAGAATAGTAGAAAAACATGAGCTAAAATGATTGCATTGCTTTCTGTATTGGCAGGGATCCCACAAATAGCTGTTATCACTAAAATTGATGAAGCCTGTCCTGAAGTCAAAAGAGACATAAAGAACGCCTACAGGAGCAAACACTTAAATCAGCTGGTATGTTCCAGGACTTTCATAAGTTTCACGAGTTTGTAGACAGTTTACACATGGATGTCACATCTCTAATTCAGCTGTACATTTCAGTATATTTGAACAGAAACCTCAGCTATAATGAGTACAAATATTTGAACAAGTAATTTATAATTATATCACTAGTGCAACAATACAGTTTCAGTTTTTTAAATGTAATATTGTTTAAACTTAGATGGACACAGTGAACAGGGACCTGGGTATTCCACTGAACTGCATCTTCTTCGTGAAGAACTACCACAAAGAAACTGATACGAATAACGATGTGGATTCACTGATACTGAGTGTACTGAAAAAGACCATTGACTATGGAGAGGACTACCTGAATGACATACAATCCTGACCTGTAATCAATGTGTGAGGGAGCTAGAAAACGAAAATGTTCAGTTACTCTTCAAGTGATTATGCTCATGTTTCATTTGCCATCGTTACAGTCACACAAAAAGGGTGTGAAAAGAAACTTCCTTTCTTTTGCAAATTAAATCCAAATAAATATATATATATGTTATATATTCAAAATGGTAACTGCATGAAGAATGACACATATATGCTTGTAAACTGTTATCTGCCGTGTAACTCAAATAAATCATTTTAACCCTTGATGTAAGACTCTCCACTGTGAATCAGTGATTTCTTGTTTAAAGAACTGTAATTTAAGTTGGATAAGTGGTAGAGGATCGATGAATAGATATTTAATTACTTAGGTTTTCAACCCATATAAACATCCAGTTAGATATATAAGTCCAAATCAGGATATGTACTTAGTCCCCCCCCTTGACTATGCATTTGAGAGCTTAATCAGATGGTACAGATCATCTGTCCTCTAGTCACAGTCGGACTACTATTCATGAAACTAGTAAGTTTTCCTACTCAGCTTTTTGTTTAATTATTTCCATTTACAGTAAACTCAGCCACGCTGATACTTTGTTACTACTGTCAATGTGAGAGTAAGAACATTGTAGGAATAAACAGTGTATATGTATTGCTCGCTGCTGTTTAAAAGTTTGAGAGGAAAGAGTAGATATAAAAACAAACATCAAAGATGGGCTCAGTCTACGTATACACTTGATATCAGGTCAGCAATTACAGTGTCTGTGTCCTGGTTTAAGATCATATCTGTAAAATAGTTTTTAGCCAACATGAGGAAGTTAAATAAAGTTGTGCCTATGACTTTATTACTGATGCTCATCAGGGAAAGACAAAGTGAGCTGTGTGGGAGGCTTGGTTAGGATCCAAATACTGGGCTTTGACACAGAATAATTAATGAAAGGCAGCAGCTTTATTGTTGGAAAATACATGCTAACACTAAATGGTAAATGGTAAATGGCCTGTATTTATATAGCGCTTTACTAGTCCCTAAGGACCCCAAAGCGCTTTACATATCCAGTCATCCACCCATTCACACACACATTCACACACTGGTGATGGCAAGCTGGCAAGTTGGTGGGGCAGCTGTAGCTCAGGTGGTAGAGCAGGTCACCTACTGATCGGAAGGTTGGGGGTTCAATTCCTGGCTTCCCCTAGTCTGCATGCCAAATATCCTTGGGCAAGATACTAACCCCAAATTGCTCTCCGATGCATCCATCGGAGTATGAATGTGTGTGAATGTTAGCTAAAAGAAGCACTTAGATAAACGTGCTTGTGTGAATGCACAAGTTGTACAAAGCGCTTTGAGTGCTCAGAAGAGTAGAAAAGCGCTATATAAGAACCAGTCCATTTACCATTATTACAGAGAACGGCATGTTCTTTTTGTTTTCATATTTTAATATATGAATATATAATATATTTAATTGTGTTGGGATTTTGCGTTGGTTCATATGGAACCCAAAGGGAAGAAATGCTTCACCATATTTTCTAGTCTTTGGCTTAAAATGAAGTTGGTTTGGAAACATATTCAGCTATGCTTCATCACCTGCTTTGCGTTTGTGTGGGCACCCGTGCTAACAGTGTCCAAGCCTTGTTTTTTTTTTTTTTTTTATCCTTTTCAGCCCCCCCTCCCCCCCAGGGGGCGGGCCCCACACTTTGGGAAGGTCTGGCCTAACATATGAAACAGGAAATTACCGCCATGTAATCCATATATTTCAGCATAGTAACTGTATTCTCAGCTCAAAACACATCTGTTTAAACTGGCTTATTCGCTTTAATGCTGATTTTATCTGTTGTCACGCTCTGTTTTGTAATTTTAACTTATTTTATGTATTTTATGACTATTGTTCCTTTTATTAATTGTGTTTTTTGTAAGGTGACCTTGGGTTTCTGAAAGGCGCCCTCAAATAAAATGTATTATTATTATTATTATTCTGAATATCACCTATTGAACGGTAACTGTAACGGATACATTTACTCATATTTTGTATTTAACACTGCCTGTTGATGAGATCTTGTGCCGCTCCTAAAACACCGGCCTCCAACTCCTAAAGAGACACGGTATCACTAAATTTAGCAAATATTAGCTTCAGGCTAGCTTGCTACGACAAATAGGCTAATACCAGTATTTTACCAGAACTTCACCAGATGTAGTTAAAAAAACTAAACTAATGTCCAGTTCAGTGGGACAGCAAAGAAAGATAACAAAAAATGATTACTTACCCGCGGTTTAGAGGGTCAAGCTGAAATTGAAGCAGCCATTGAAAGACGGGAAGAAAGAAGGATGGCAGCTTGGTCAGCACTAGTGGCCTCTATAATGTCTGCAAATACATACGGGTCGGAATCCCCCCCCCAGCGCGCCCGGACGGCAAAACGGTGCCAGCAGAGTGAAACCGAAAAACGGTTTGAAACCGAAAAATTGATTGAAACCGAAAAAAATTGGAATGAATCTGAAAAAAAAAAATTATAAGTGAAAACAACAAAATTTGTTTCAATTAATTGTTTTTCACTATCATTTTTTTTTTTTCCAGTTTCAATATAAGATTTTTCAGTACATTTATTTCAGTTACTATATTTTTTTTCGGTTTCATTTCAAGGTGGCATCGTTCTGATCCCATAAATGACCGGTTCTCTAAAAAGATCCGGAAATCCCATCACTACAATAAATTGACAGGACACGGACTTTCAAAGTAAAACAGGAAACATGACACAATTCACAAAGATGCAGAATTGACATTGAGACACATAGCGTGTCCAAATTCATGGGCTGCATCCTCCTGAGGCCGCATTTGTAGACCGATTACGTCACAGCGACGCGCCGAAGGATGTCCAAATTCGTAGACTCCTCCGAATGCAGCCGACAAATGCGTCCTCCTTTTCCCCGAATTTGAAGGATGGGTCGGGTGTGTCCTTCGTGGCCTACCATATCCCAAACTCCAGTTTCCAACAATGGCGGCCGCTACTAAGTTTTAAAATTACTCTTACTAATCTTTCTGGGTCACAAAATAAACTTTTAACATATTTTCAGGCGAGAAAGTAGCTGTGTAAACATCAAATATCTGCTCGGTTTATCAAGATATCGCATATTTGCAAAAGTGCTTCGACGTTTTCGGAGACGTCTGCTACCCACCAGCTCAATAGCTAGTCGGGAGCTTGAGGGTCACTGAAGCCGCCGAGAACGGCACAACTCCCGGTACATTATTTTCAGATCACCGCGGACCTTCGCTACTCAGGTTAAACGTAATATATAAGTCACTTAGATAACCTAAAAATGTTATTGTTGGGCTTTTTTCAGTGTTTTATTTGTTCGTGAGTCAATCGGTTTGGCTGAGATTAACGTTATTAGATTAGATAAAAGAAAACTTTATTAATCCCCCTGGTGGGTTCCTCCTTGGTTTTTACACAGCTGAATAAACATCAAACAGAAAACTGATTAAACAGAAGTATGAGACGGTCGAGAATTTACGCCAGTGTCCTGTTATATTTTAGATAGCAAGGAGCAGACGGCCGAGTTTATTAAACTCCACCGAGATAGCGGTGACGCTAATCAGAAGGCTAGACCGTCCAATTTCCCCAGCCGTCTACTTCCGGCCTACTACCCGGCAAACGTAGACCGCGAAGGCTGGGTCCTCAGGAGGATGCAGCCCAAGAATTTGGACACAACCACAGGCTGAATGAATATGACACATGGAACACAGGGAAGATACAGTGACTTTAACTAAAAGCAGGAACAACAAATATAACATGAACAGAAAATCATCAAGAGAACTCAAAACTATGAATAGCAATAATCAAGGAATATAAATTAAACACAAACACAAAACAATGGGTTGCTGACCCAGTGCCGTGACACAAAGAGAGATGAGGGATACTTCCCAGAGTCTGACCTGTGTTGATCCAGCTGCTCCGTGGTTACCATGGTTACAGCATAAGGTTGTGTGAATTAAACAACTGGCACTGCAGTAACTTACCGGCGACATAATTGTTTACATTTTCATTACAAAAAAACTGTCTGGCTTGGTTACCTCAAGTTAACTTAGACAACTTATACTTTAGGGGTATCACAGATAACGCCCACGTGATCTCTGAAATCTGGCCTCGTGTGGACTTTCCGAGAACACCACTATACTAAAATAAATAGGCTATTACCAATATACACATGCTATATTATAAACTATGATAGAAATCTAGAGGTGCTATTAATGTTGGGAATTTTTCTATGACATATATATACATATATACTAGGGGTGCAACGATATTCGTATCGATATTGAACCGTTCGATACAGTGCTTTCGGTTCGGTACGCATATGTATCGAACAATACAACATTTGTAATTTATTTTATCAATTTTCCTTCTGACGATGCTGTCTGTGTTGCGCGCTCAGTGAATCTGTGTTCGACTACTCCGCCTAGGCTGCACTGTCGAGCGCAGATCCACTGAGCGCTCCACACAGACAGCATAGTCAGGAGGAAGAGCACAGGGCAAGCTAGCGAGACAGAAGTTAAGCTCTCAGCAACATGGACCTCCCCCACTCTCATTCAGATCTGGCGTTTGGAATTATTTTGGTTTTCATGTGACGTATGACCCTGAAGGTAAGCGAGTCATGGACTAAAGTAAAACAGTATGTTGGATGTGCCATGCAATGCTCAATTACATTGGTGTGAACTAGTGTGTTAGCGCAGTTAGCTCGTTAACGTGTTGGCCGTCTAGCCCCATGCACGGAGCGATCGGCGGTAGCTCGTTAACGGAGATTTGCCGTGTTGTGGCGTTAAGGTCATTTCAACGAGATTAACCTGAAAGCACTAGTGGGAACACAACGAATATGACTGCACATTTACGCCGACATCATCCTAGTGCAAAGACAAAAACAACAAGCATGCTACTAACTTTAGCCGAGTCATTTAGACAGCTGTTAGCACATGATTCTCCTTATGCTGCTGAGAATATAGCCCAGAAGAAGCGGATAGTATAGCTTTTATTTTGGAAAGAGCCATTTCTCTGTAATAAACTCTCTTTTCCAAAGATGAGTGATTCCTCAATCAGATACAGGGCTTGCAATATCGCTAGCCCGACGTCCCGGAGCTAGCGATTTTTTCAGTCGGGCTACCAAAATCTTTCTCTTCCCTGCCCGTCGGGCTATTGTAGGAAAAATATATGTCAATGCTTTTGCATTCTTTCAGAAATGTAGCTGGGTAATTATGTCATTGGCATCGGTGAGCCACTGTCAATATGTGACATATTGAAGTCGCGTTTGAATTTGCGCTTGTTTTTTTGCTTTCACTTTGCAATCGTGCGAACTGTGTATAGAGAGCGACAGTACTGATTGGTGAGTGATGATAATTTGTGCACCAATTCCTCTGACATCGTCTTATTAATCGTTAGCTTACTATGCAAACATGACAAGTGAAATCTCCTGCAGCAAGCTTAAACATGTGAGAGGTTGATCGCGCAGAGAATCGCTGAGCTTATGTGAGTGCGCGTGTAAAAGCAGCAGGAGAAGTTATGACAAATCAGACTATAAGGCAAAAAGAAAGTGCAGCTTTATGGTTTCATGGACAAAATAATTTCTGTGGCTGCAATATGACGAGCTAAATAACCAGGGCTGCACATAAGTGGTCCGCAGGTGCGCATTCGCTGTCAAAATAAAAAACACGCACAAGGGTTAGGGTTAAATTTAAAAACTGTACTTTTGAGTTAAAATATATATTTATAATTTTAATAAATGACAAATTAAAAAGGCATGAACATTTTTTTTGTATCGAAAAAATATCGAACCGTGACACCAAAGTGTCGAACCGAACCGAACCGTGAATTTTGTGTATCGTTGCACCCCTAATATATACCACATTAGAGCTGGGCGATATGAGATTTTTTCATATCACGATATGTTTTTTTCATTTCAGGCGATAACGATATCTATCACGATATAAGCCAAATAACTATATTTGTAAGATTTAAATGTGCCGTTGCTCACAAGTAAAATGTGAAATAATCAGCAGCTTGTTTTTATTTAAATATTTATTTCCCATAATAAGTTCAACAGGGTAGATGTACTTAAGGAACATGAGACTTTTTCAGATAAATAAAGGCAAATATTGCAAACTACACAAAAGGCAGCCGCTAAAGCGTTTAAGTTTCAAAATAGAACAAACGAAACAGACTAAATTGTCAATTCCACTTAGAAACAAAATATAAATTCTAAAAATAAATCTTAGTTTGTTTTACAGAAGAACAGACAAAACTGACTAACTTTTGTCAATATCAAATAAACTGAGAACTAAAAGGAAATTCTCAATCTCTCCTTGTTGTATAGCTTAGCTTTTCAAACAGTTTTAACAGTTACTTTAGTCTGACAAAAGCCGAATGACGAATTAGCGCTTCCAGTCAGAGACTGAGGCTACGTCCACACGTACACGGGTATTTTTGAAAACTGAGATTTTCCGTTTACGTTTTAAAAAATAATCCCGTCCACACATAAAGGCAGAAATGAAGGAAAACGCTGCTATGAACATGCCAAAGCAGCAGGTGGCGCTAGATTCCTAACCGTGCAGAAATGTTGGCCAATCAGAAGTCTAGAAGCCTCGGTGGGAAAAAGTAAACAAAGCTGGGGCATAGAAGCAGAACCGAGTCGTATGTGTGGAGGGACAGTAACTGTGTGTATATGTAAGCATTTAAACACTGCAGAGAGTAGAATTAACAGTATTGTAGAAATTCATTTCACCAAAACAATAACGTGGCGCACAGTGTGACGCATGCACCAGTTCATTGTATTTCCAGACTTGCTTTCGGCACAATTTACAGTGCACGCTACTCTGTTTTTTGTCAGACTTGAAATAGCCGAAATACCTTCACACTACGGAACTTCTATGGCTCTTCCGTTCGACAATCTCTCCGGCGTTGGAACCATTATCTGTTTTCTCTTCGGTCACGCTCGGTTGATTTTTCTAGTCGGCACACTCATTTCCTCCATTACCCGCTGGCTGCTTCCCAAACAAACACACGTGCGGCTTGGCACTTGTGCTGTACGTAACAAGTCACGCGACGTGACGCTGCGGCTGTGATTGGTTCGGCTCTGCGCTACTTAATTTGGATTGGCTGTTCTTTTTTTTTTTTTTTTTTTTTTTTAAGAGGACAAGAGCGACGAGGTCTATCGCAATAGCTTAATTTCTCTATCGAGTAAAAGTTATATCGCGATACATATCGTTATCGTTCTATCGCCTAGCTCTATACCACATACTGTAATCATATGTACTATGTAATCATATATACTGGTATACACAACATACACCTACACCGGAGTGTTTTATATATTGGAATCTTTGTGTTAAGCATTTAACCTACATGTTCAAATCACAAGACCCATATATTTAGGCCAGATATTATCTACAATTATATTAATAAAGTCTGTGCCACTTGTTGTATGAGCACCTGCTGATCCATACTGTTTGAAATATAGTAATTAGGATCAATAAGTAACCTTTGATCATGTTATGGCCTGTGGTGACAAGTCCAAACATAGGGTTAAAGAAACTTGGCCCTGCTGAGGATGCGCCTGGGGCTCTGTCCATCTTCACTAGTGATGTGTCATGTGCAAATGTGCTTTGCAGTGAATCAGAAGAGCCAGCTGTACTGTTTACTGTTCATAGGCCACTGTTTAATAAATCCTGTTTTAAGAATTCTACTCCTATTCCAGAGGATTTCTTTGAGTGATTTGATTTTAATAGCTTATCATATTGGTTTCAAAATTTGCAACCCGACATTAACATTTTTAGTTATAAAGAGACACCTTCCCACCTTTAGTCCTATTCATAAACAATATAAATTGCCTTCTAACATCCAGAAGTCTGCATGCGTAACAAGCCACTAGTATGTGTCAAGTTAAAAGACTTAATTTCTAGAAGAATTTAAAGACTTCGCTATTTTCTTCAGCTTGCTTTTTATTACCAACATGTAGTTAGTACAAAAAAAACATGAGCTTCGTTTGGAAAAATATAAAATCTGTTTGGGGTAAGCAGATTTGTTTTTATGATGATTTGATTTTATAATGGAAAAGATACCATCATGTACTTTGGATGTGAACATGGACATAAGGAAATAAATTACATATAAAGTAATAGTGAATAGGAAAAAGTGTTGCTAACATGTTGCTACATTGTCATATTTTAATTGCAGGTATTCCACCTCCCCCTTCACCTCCCTGTAAGAAATTAAAAATATGAAACAAAATTGTTCAAATGTTAAGATTAAACCAACACATAATAATGTATAATGAATTTGAATCCATTTCCTTCTGTTGGGATTCACACAATTAACATGTTTGCTTTACAGTTTTCGAGGTAAAAGAAATGAACATACCATGGATGTTAGTGTTACGGACGTGTTTCCTTCTTTGAGTTATAGAACTTTGAAAGTGAAAGTGAAGTGAAATTTATTTCGGTCAACAACAACAACACAGATTATCATTTTACATATAAGTACTCAATCATACAGTAACCAAAAAAGGAATAGGCTGAAATGGATCAAATGGATCCAGCGGACTCACGGTTTCTGTATCTCGCACAGTTGTGGGATTACTGCCGGGGCGTAATCCACGCTGAGGACACTCCCAAGAGACTCATCCAGGTAGTCTTTTTTGACAACTTTTTGTCTTCCACCCTCTGCACAGCTGGTTTTTTGTACATTAAAAGATTAAAACAACTAATAACAGCTCTGAGAGCCAGGATTTGCTTCGAACTGTTTGGCATGGGCGGTCCAGGCAAGGAAGGGTCAGCTGCCCTCCTGGAAGCCCTCACCGCCTGGTATTCTCAGCATCAGCATTTTTTCCCATCAATATTTATCACTAAATTATTCGATCCTCCCTTAAGAAAGAGACTGCATCCTTGCTACCTTCACCCCACCACACCAGTGTCACCTGTGTCTCCAGTAGCTCAGCTCCCACTCCCACCTGTGTCTCCAGTAGCTCAGCTCCCACTCCCACCTGTGTCTCCAGTAGCTCAGCTCCCACTCCCACCTGTGTCTCCAGTAGCTCAGCTCCCACTCTCACCTGTGTCTCCAGTAGCTCAGCTCCCACTCTCACCTGTGTCTCCAGTCGCTCAGCTTCCACTCTCACCTGTGTCTCCAGTAGCTCAGCTCCCACTCTCACCTGTGTCTCCAATTGCTCAGCTCCCACTCTCTGCTCAGTCTCCTGTGTCGCCAGTTTTGCTCATTCACTCTATGCAGGGAGGTAACTTAATTTCTACTCAGGGTACTCTTCATGGTTTAGCCGCCGTTGGCACAGTTTGCCACTCCAGGGCTTCCCCAGAGGCTAGGTCTCAGTCCCCAGCTGATTCTGGACCCCTGAAGTTTAAGCAGCCCCCTAAGAACTGCACCATGTTAGCATTGGCTGGGCAGAGTCAGTGCTCGTTGCAGCGCCAGTTGTCCTCATGTCAGCCAAAGGACTTCATGCCTGTTGGCTTTGTTTTGGCCTCTGCTGGAGGGTCCGAGGGACCGCTCCGGCCTTTGTCTCCTGTCTCCGCTGGAGGGTCCGAGGGACCGCTCCGGCCTTTGTCGCCTGTCTCCGCTGGAGGGTCCGAAGGACCGCTCCGGCCTTTGTCGCCTGTCTCCGCTGGAGGGTCCGAAGAACCGCCCGGCCTTTGTCTCCTGTCTCCGCTGGAGGGTCCGAGGGACCGCTCCAGCCTTTGTCTCCTGTCGTCGCTGGAGGGTCCGAGGGATCCGTCCAGCCGGCAGAGCCACCACCTCCGGCTTCCACGCCTCCGCCTGCAGCGCCTCAGTCTCCGGCTTCCACGCCTTCGCCTTCAGCAGCCTCCGAGTCATCACCCACGCCAGCTGCAGCCTCTTCATCCTCGCCAGCTGCAGCCTCTTCATCCTCGCCAGCTGCAGCCTCTTCATCCTCGCCAGCTGCAGCCTCTGCTTCTGCCTCGCCAGCTGCAGCCTCTGCTTCTGCCTCGCCAGCTGCAGCCTCTGCCTCTGCCTCCGTGTCTTCGCCTTCAGCGTCGCCTGATCCAGCCTCATCTGGATCTGCGGTTTATCGGCCACCTTCCAGGCTACTGGTCGGGCGTCATCGCCGTCGTGGGCGGCCCCCTGAACTGTTTCCACGTCGCCGCTGCTGCCGCCCGAACGGCCGGCCGCCTGAACTGTTTCCACGTCGCCGCCGTTGCCGTCCGCACGGCCGGCCCCCTGAACTGTTCTTTTTTGGACTCATGTTTTGTTTTGGGGCTTTCTTGTGCTTCGGTGTTTTGTTTCGCCAACCATGACAATAATTATCCTATCCTTTATCCCATAGGAATAATCAAATCCTTAACCAAATAAGTTATATAACAGGTTGAAAAGAAATCAATGATAAATCAACAAATTAAATCAACACAAAGTAATTCATCAAGCCAAATTTCCGTAACGTTGAATGATACAAATGTTTAAATTCTTCCTGAAAGATGACAAAGAAAAACACAAACTGACACACATCTATACTTAACATTGGTTCTCACTTTAGGTATTTCGAACTTATAAGACCCCCTCCAATCATATTTTCCATCTCTTAACTTTGATGTGACTTATATTATTGACTCGTGCTTGTTATTTGATGTCAGTGTCATAGCAGATTATAAAATGTGTAAATCTATCAGTAGAAAGATTTAAACCTTACCAATGTGCAGCTGTCTTATTGGCAATAAATCAGTGTTGATCATGCACTGAGTGCTAAACTAAATGTATGAAATTATGAATTTACAAGATTAATCGTTTTCTGCTACCACTTCTCACTTGCCTCTTGCTGTTATACTTCTTATAATCTTTATAGATCACCATCACATTTTCCTCTTCCTCTTTCCTCTTTGTCTCTGACGGTCCGGCCAGTGAGTTATGTGACATGTCAAATGAGCCTTTTATGTAACTGAGGCAAACGCTAGGGTGTTTGGCTGGGATGAACTTACAATGGCCCCACTGTGTGTGTGTATGTGATACAGCATAAGGCCCATTTGTGGTGTTATTCTAAATGCATATAACTAAGTGAGAAAGTGATGTTACAATTACTAAAGTGATCGATAAATAAAAGAAATCTGCCAGGACACCTGGTCATTCTGAGCAAGAAACCCTTTCTACCTAGCCTGTTTCTGTTGCCAAAGAAATGGTTTTTAGAAAGACTGAAACTTCCCCTACCGCTTCCCCAGAGGCAGAGCTGCCAAACTCAGCTGATTCTGCACCCCTGGATGTATCTGCACAGCCTGTTTCACCTGGGAGCTCAGCCGGCCGTCTCAGCTCCCTGTCTCTGCTGAGAGTGCAGGCGAGCCAACCCAGCCACCTCCATTCTCTGCTTGAAGCTCCAGTGAGTTTACTCAGCCAGCAGCGGACTTTTTTTTTTTTTTTTTTTGGGCTGTTGCTGCCTGAACAGAGCAAATGGTCTGCACAGTTCCAGCCAACTCCACCTCAACCAGAGGTCTCGCAGGTACTGGTCCTGCTTCAGTTCCTGCTGGGGGCTCTGGAGAGCTGTGCAAGTCGTTTGTTGCCGCTGGAGACACTAGAGAGCCGCTCCAGCCATCTGTTTCTGTTGGGGTCACGGAATACTCACTACAGCTGTCCATGGCTTCCACGCCGCCATCAGTGCTGGCTGGGGGCTCTGATGAACCTGCCAAGTTTTCTTCTGTTCTCAGGAGGCTCAGGAGGGTCCATCCAGCCATCAGTGCCACCATCAGCGTCAGCTCAATCGCCAGCTTAACAGCCTTATCCACCTACAGCAGCCATGTCGTCACCCGTTCAGGTGCCAGGGGCTGTTCTGCCACCATCTGGTCCTGCTTTGTCTGGCTCTGCGTCATCTTGTCCTACGCCATTTCCCACACGGTTGACCTCTGGACCTGTCTTCTTGTTGCCACTGCTTTCCGCACGGCAGGCCTCCGAAACGGTTTCAGTCTGAGTTGTTGCCTGCACTTGGATCCTCTTTTTCCTTTTTTTCACACGGCTCTTCTCACTTGCCGTGACAGTTGTTGTGTCCTTGGGCAAGACACTTAACCTACTGCCTACTGGTGATGGCCAGAGGGGCCGATGGCCGATATGGCAGCCTCGCTTCTGTCAGTCTGCCCCAGGGCAGCTGTGGCTACAACTGTAGCTTGCCTCCACCAGTGTCTGAATGTTAGCGTGAATGAATAGTGGAATTGTAAAGCACTTTGGGTGCCTAGAAAAGCGCTATATAAATGCAGTCCATTATTACATCACTGGTACTGTCCGGGCACTCAGCCACCGGATTTTCTTTGCCCACACCACTGCTGCTTCGCTTTGCACACGGCCGGCCCCTGAACTGTGTAATTGCCACTGCTGGCTTCGCGGTCGGCCTCCAGAACTGTGTGCTGAACTTAACACAACCAAGGCTGGAGAGCAATACTGGAAGATTATATGGTTGAATGGTGCAACCCATTAGGCAATGCTCAGTGGATCTAAAAGGGACCACAGCAACTTCCCTGAACAGGATCCAATAACTATCACCAGCATCAGGCCCTGGCCTAAATTTCGTTCTTTTAATTCTTTTGGCGGAAAAGAAAGCCTGGGCTCAGGGTGGTCAAAGCTCAAAAAATGATCTTTATTTTACATTCCCGGGAACAGAGAGCTGTTAGAATCAGAATCAGCATACTTTATTGATCCCTGGGGGAAATTATTTTTTGTTACAGTGCTCCATTATAAACCAACATTAAGACTAGACAGACAATACACTAACTAAGAATAGTACAATATATACATATATATACATACATACATAAGTCACTCATAAATAAATAGCTGTGTAGTTATAGCAGCAAACAGTGTGTTAAGTGGATGCGTTGTACAGGGAGATGGCCACAGGCGCTATCATGCACCCACAGTTCTGAAAAAAATCACAAGCTGCATGTTGTATTTAATATATATATATTCTTAGTGCTTATTTACTGATTATATTGTTTTGTGTAGGCCTTTATAAACCAGACCCAGATGAGACAAGCACTAGGTTAAGGATGACAAGTTGCCCCTTAGACAGGGGAAGTAGAGAAAAGGGGAAGTTAGTGCAAAGCTGCACTGGAAATCTGACACTGTGGAGGTAAACACAGACGACACGAGAGCTCTCAATTAACACTGCTGGTTTATTACTCATCACCACACAACTGAATACTTTTCCCTCCAAAACACAGCAACAACACTTCCTGAGAACTGGGTGTGAGTGGAGCCCTCAGTCAGGAAAAGCTGAAGATAGCTCGGGCCCCGCCAGGTGGGGGGCGCTCCCAGAGAAAGAAGCAGGGTTGTCCAGTCCAGTGGAAGGCGTGCGGCCACAGCGGGGGCCTGAGCCGGCACCACCTGATCATCCAGACGCACATGTGCTGGTTTAAGTCTGTCAATAGAAACAGCCTCCTGCCGACCCCCAAAATCCAAAAGGAAATGCTTCTGGCCTGGTTGAATAACCCTAAAGGGGCCATCATACAGTGGACGCAGCGGAGGCCTATGAGCGTCATGCCTGACAAAAACAAACTGCGAAGAGTCCAACGACCTCGGAACAAAGGTGTCGGGCAGACAATGGTGCACTGGGCCAGGAAGAGAAAACGAGTCTGTTAGGGGATGGAGAGACAGCACAGAGGGAGCGAAACACGGGGGTGGGCTCTTGGGCAAGAATTCCCCGGGGACCCAGAGGGGCTTACCGAGGACAAGTTCAGCCGGGGAAACCCTGAGGTCTTCTTTAACCACGCAGCGCAACCCCAGTAAAACCCATGGAAGGCGGTCAACCCAGTTGCCAACTGTGAGAGAAGCACGGAACGCGGCCTTAAGCGACCGGTGGAAACGTTCGCACATCCCGTTGGCCTGCGGGTGGTACGCAGTGGTTCGGTGGACCTTGACCCCCAGGACGTCAGCCATGGCAGACCAAAGCTTGGAAACGAACTGGGGGCCCCTGTCTGAGGTGATGTCGGCGGGGGGACTGAAACGCGAAACCCGCGTTGACAAAAATGCCCTGGCCACTGCTGCTGCTCTAGTGGACGCCAGAGGCACTGCCTCGGGCCAGCGGGTTGTGTGGTCCACTACAGTCAAAAGGTGCGTGAAACCTTTTGACTGCGGCAGAGGACCAACCAGATCCACATGCACATGATTAAAACGCCTCCCTGGAACGCGGAAGGGTTCGAGGGGCGCCTGTGTGTGCCTATGGATCTTAGCACGTTGGCATGGGATGCACGCGGCAGCCCAGTCTTTCACCGATTTACGAAGGCCCGGCCAAACAAACCTAGAGCTGACCAGCTTGACCGAGGCCCGGACGCCTGGATGAGAGAGGGCGTGTATGGAGTCAAAAACGCGACACGCCACGAAAGGGGAACTACAGGGCGTGGACGGCTGGTGGAAACATCAGAAAGTAGGCTAGGCCCGCCGTTCCACACGGGTCTGTCCTCCAGTACAAGGCCCGTTTGCGCAGACCGAAGGGCAAGGACGTCCGGGTCGGCCTGTTGGTCAGCGGCCATAGCCTCAAAGTCTATGCCAACATAAACGGGAGAAACCAGCACGCGGGATAGACAGTCAGCCACGCAGTTGGACTTACCAGCCACGTGCTGAATGTCAGTTGTGAACTCGGAAATGGCTGCCAACTGGCGCCCGCTCCACGGATCAGAGACCTTGGACATCGCGAATGTCAAGGGTTTATGATCGACGTACGCGGTGAAGCTCCGACCCTTGAGAAAAAAACGAACATACAGATTCTTTTTGGTGATTTGTTACAGAGCTGTTGGGGCATGAGAGCGCCTAGCAGCTCCCTATTCCCGGGAATGTAAAATAAAGATCCTTTTTTGAGTTAGACCACTTTTAGCCGTGTTTTTCTTCGCCGCCAAAAGAATGCAAAGAACTGAATTTAACAATGTGTATATATAGTTCTGCTACGTCACATATAGTTTCGATCAAAACACTATGCTTAGTTTCACTTTCTGTCTGCACCTCCTGTGCTCTGCAAAAGCATGCAGTTTCCTGTCAGCCTGCGACCTAGTTTACACTCAAAGTTGGCTCTCTTTTATTAAAATACATAAAACAATATAATCAGCAAATAAGCACTAAGAATATATATTTAAATCCCAACAACGTCTACTGACCGAAGAAGCTGACTGCATTCCATGAGTGTCTGGCAGTACAAATGAACCAGCTGCTAGTTGATGAGCGATACCCAGAATGGCTAACTAAAGGCCGGAACAGTCCTGATCGTTAAGGACCCCAGAAGGGACCGGTCCCATCCAACTACCAGCCAACAACCTTCCTCAGTACCATATGGAAGGTCCTGTCAAGCATCATAGTAGACTTATGTCATGAACATGGAACAGAAAGGAAATGGTAGAAACACCAGAGGGGCAAAACACCAGCTACTGGTAGATAGAGCAGTTACCTGAAACTGCAAGACCAGACTGACCAACCTGTGCAATGATTGATCACTGAAAAGCCTATGATTCAATGCCTCACACATGGAATGCCTCGAACTATACAAGATCAACAGGACCATACTGTAAGAGCCTTCATCGACTGGGATGTGGTGCAAAGGCCTAAACCATGTCAGCCAAATCATTGACAAGACTGGCTACAGATACCAACTACAAAATGAAAGAAATGTTACCCACCTCTTCTATATGGATGACAGGAGTAAATGTGACATTGATTTACTAATGAACACCACTAAGATGTATAGCAACAACACTGGAATGTCATTCGTACAAGAGAATTGTAGTTGGATGGCAACAAAGCGAGGGAACAGCTGTGCTTAAGAAGTCCTGAGACATGCCCTTTAGGGTGGTGACCAGAACCACACAAGGTCAATGAATTAATCAACTTAGAGCAAGGGGGGGAAAACAAACAAGAACAACAAACAAACGTTAGTGATGCAAATACTAAAATAAACTTTTCTCAGCTTTGAGGATAGCAACTGATTGCTTTATCCTGTCTATATGTCCTCAGAGTAATTTTCACTGTACACATTTTGTTTTTCTGTGAAGCAGGCGACCTAAAGCTCTTGGGGAAAGAAAAGTGGAAGCAGTGTACAGGCTGAAGAAAAAATTTAAAAAGTATTTTTTTTTTAATGACCATAACAACACAAACAAGCAAAAAGGAAAAAGAAATGAATTTACAGTATTTAATTTTATAAACTTACAGAATTGCCCTCATATAAAGCTGTCAAATTTGAGCACTAAGCAACAAACATTTTTTGACGGGACTTTTAGAATTATTTGTTTGTCAAAGACACATCATACTGTGCTGAAAAGTAAAGCCAATGCCAAAGTGCCAAAAATTGCAGTACCCCCAATGACCTCTTGAGGCTTATTCCAAAAGTGTCAAATTTTACAGCATTAAAGAGTACGTTAAACACCTGATAGAAAAAAAAAACTCTTGTACTTTGAGGACAATTTCCTCCATTATAACAAATTTAAGGAAGGTGGGATTTTTTTAGTACTCCTAACAGCTAAAACATTAAATTGACTCATATAACTTATTGACGGCAGAGATATTAATTACCTGGAAAAATCTGATTCAACATTTTATTCACTCAGACAAATGGGTGAAATTAATAGGAGGGTGGGGTGATTTTAGTCACAGCAACTACTGTAATAATCTTCACTGCTATAATATCTGAACACACAATGAATTTAATTTTGAGTATCCAGTACTTTGGCTTGTAATGATGATGGCTGAGTTAGGAAGGAGACAATGAGGAAGATAAATCCAGTATGGTTTGAGATATTTATTCATGGGTGGGTCTCCTCTCTCCCATGCTACAAAGTGAAGACACATTAAAGGTGACTGGTTTGTGTCATAGTCCTGGGTCTTCAGCAGGGTTTTACAGTGTATTGTGATTCATTCTTTTTATTTTAAGAGATTTTCATATAGTTTGGTTCTGTATTAGTTCTGTCTTTAAGTCTGTGTTCTCTAGTGCATCTGAGTTTGTTTTTTCTAGTTCCCGGTTTTTGTTTTGTTATATGTTACATTTGTTCTCTTTCGTGTTTCTGTTTTTCCTTTGTCGAGTTCACTTGTGCAATTTACGCCCCAGTGTGTGCTTTTCTTTTGTTGCTAAGCCTTTTTCCAGCAAATAAAAGCTGTGGTTTTTAGCTAAACCTCTGCATTTGGGTCTGCTCTCTGCACACCACATGCTCTTTTCATGACAGTTTGAAATAAAGAAAAATACAAAATACAAACAAAGTACAATCTCTAGAACAGTATGATGTCTTTTTTTTTTTTTTTTTTTTTTTTTTTTAACGTGTGTGTGTTTGTGTGTGTGTGTGGGGGGGGGGGGGGTCATACCTACTCAGATCCCTACATTTTTCTTTTCTATGGATTTGGGGGCTAATTCTAAAAAGAGTAACATTCAATAACACAAAAAGTACCACTTTAAAGCACACACACACAGCCATGCTAGGACCAGAAAATGTAGTGTGATGTTGTAACAAAAATCTGAACGAATGTCTTAAGACTTGATAAAAACCAGTAAGTGAAATATGTCACAGTGAAATACAAGACATTATGATCAACATTTTAAATATGTATTTTTTTCCACTTGTCTTCTCATTCAAGGTCTGTTGTGTTTGTTACCGTAATGTTATCAGAGACTGAGAGAAAGAATATTACTAACAGGATGGATATTTGAAACAATGAAGCGCCAGGCTTTCACTGCATCAGACAGTGTGTATGCAGCGTATAGCCCCTTACACAGATACAACATTTTTATGATATGTGGAAGCCAGTATACTGTTATGGTAAATGGCCCCAAAGGACCCCAAAGCGCTTTACACGTTTAGTCATTGTAGCCACAGCCGCCCTGGGGCGCACTGATAGAGGCGAGGCTGCTGGACACTGGCGCCACTGGGCCCTCTGACCACCACCAGTGGGCAACGGGTGAAGTGTCTTGCCCAAGGACACAACGACCGAGACTGTCGGAGCCGGGGCTCAAACTGGCAATCTTCCGATTACAAGACAAACTGCCAACTCTTGAGCCACGATCGCCCCACAATGTTGTGATTGGTTGTCTCTTGGGTATTTACTGATAAGGCAATAATCTCCGGTCTTCTTTGTGTTGGGTTCACCTCACATGGACACTTGCCTGCAAAACAAGATAACGCACATACACTCTTCTTTTGTCCTTTGTTCCGTCCATTAGATACATTTTCTTTGTTGCCTCTTCTCTAATCTAGTTTCTAATGTGCTCTGTAAGTGTGAGCGGTGTCTTTCCTTTTCCACCTGTATCTTTTTTATGCAGTCTTTCACACCGTGAGACTGCTGTTTTTATCCTTCTGAACAGGGAGCACATCATTCTGTTAGCAGAGCAATATGTAAAGTTCATCTAAGCATCTCCCATTAATTTTCAGTGATTAAGCAAAATTCCCACAGGTCACAGGGGTGTTGGAGCCTATCCCAGTTGTCATAGAGTCGGGATACACCCTGGATAGCTCATCTGTTCTGGCTGTATCCCAAGATATAGAATTAGACTACCTGGGCAAGGGATTTCACTCTCAAAGTGCTTCTTGTTTATTTTGCTTGCTTGTTTGTTTGTTTTGTTTGGTAATTTCTTTATTTGGTTATTGTCATTTGTAACCATTTATCTTGCCCAGACGCACTTTACTTAATGTGTCAGTCGAATAAAACTGCCCCTATATCATGTACTGTCAGATGAGTTACTGCTATTTAAACTGAACACTTTTTAAGATAGTTTTACTTTCAATCAACTACGCAAGCTTTAACAAATCATTCAGCTGAGGGGTATAGCTCAGTAACATATCCATGTTGTGGGCTTTTGTAATTACTGGGAAATGATAATAATACAATAATAACAATAATACAAATATATATACAAATTAGAATTTGTATCACTTAATTATATTTGTTCTCTCTTAAAGGGGAAATTAAATCCTACACATGACACATGAATTTAAGAAAAACACAGACAGTGTTACATCTCTGTCAGCTTTTAAGAGCAGGGCTCAGTGATGTAAATTAACCTTTATGTGCGTTTCATTTTCCCTTTAAATCCAGCCAGCAGTTCATTTGACTAATCCTGCTTTTCATATTAGTACTTTGCTTGCTCTCCCAAGTGCCTACCAGGTTTCCCTTCACTTGTCACCCTTTGTCCTCTGACAGGAATTAAAAGCTATATGAAATGGAATTTAATGTACTGTTTATAGACATCAGCAATGTCAATAGATGCATATTTTAGATAGGAAATCTGCCAAAGCTGGAAATTAAGCATGGGACTTGGCTGATTTTGTACCTTTCTGCAGTCTGTCCTCACGAAAGAAAAAACAGGCCTATAAATTCTGGTGTTAGGTAGAGCTCTTTCTGTCTCTCCCTCTTTCTATCCCTCTCTTTGTCTCTCTTTCCCCTCTCTTTACTTCTACAGGCTTGACAGGAGGACAAGAGACTGTTGTCATAGTGAAGTTGGAAGAGTTATCTCCTATTACTGGTAGATGTCCAGAAGGTGCAGAAGATGAAATATGAGCCAGACACAGTACTTACTTAGTACTTAGTTCCTCCTACGCCGAGCGGCGCATCGGGCAGCTAGTGATCTCCATCGATGTCGGTCAGCAGCGACTGCTTCAGCTTCATCCCAGGCAATGTCGACAGTTCTCAGATCGTCCATAAATGTTCGACGCCATGTGGTCTTTGGTCGGCCTTGCTTTCGCTTGCCAGACACAGACCTAAGGTCAAAAATGGAAGACCAAGTTTAAACCGTAGGCCTTCTCCCAGCTATATTGACCAATCACATTAATAGTGTGTTTTTATGACACATAATAAAAGTGTTTACTCCCTGGGTGTGGTGCTCTTGTGTTCATTCAGTTTGTTGAACGGAGGAAGAGATATAGTGCTGTTATTAATTTGAACCTTCAATCGTTTAATTAATAGAGGAAAATTTATACTTTGAGTTTCTTTATCTTCTCTAATAAAATGAATTCAACAAGACCTGCAGAACATTTAGGTTCAGTGGCTGATATGCAAACTTTATACAAATTATTTAAGCAAATCGTGTTTAAATACTTTTTTCTTTCACTTTCAGTAGTGTAACACTTAAATGCAACTGGCATATAGTTCAGTATCCTAGTTATCTATTTATATAGATACAGACAATATTTTTACTTTACCTGAGGATGAGTCACATCCAACCAAGAAAAGGAGAACAATGAGCAAACACCTGGGACAGTGTTGTGCTCTCAACTTTGGGCCATACAGACTCTGGTAACCCCACCATTTCTCCCCATCACTCTCTGAAAAGATCCCTGCTCATCATCCTTGATGGGGCCATTTAAGAACTGTAAACTAGATTTTCACACAAGAATAATGACCTGATGAGAGCCATATCTAGTCTTGCACCCAAATCTAGCACATTTTTAGATCCCACCCTGTTGCACCCTCTGGCTGTGATGGCTGGTACTGTAGCAGATGTTGTAAATCTGAAAAATGAAGTTCTTGTGGCAAAACAGATGCTGCTCAAAAAATATTCAAAAGAAACAGACCTGTCCACTGTGTGTAAAGTCCTACAGGAGTACAAGGTAATCTTTCCTAAATTGTGTGTAACAGCCCTGGTAATTGGCGTGTCTTCAGCATTGTGTGAGAGTTTATTCTCCACTTTGTCAATGGGTCCTAACCAGAGATGGGCAGTAACGCGTTACTTGTAACGCGTTACTGTAATCTGATTACTTTTTTCAAGTAACGAGTAAAGTAAGGGATTACTATTGCAAAATCGGTAATTAGATTACCGTTACTTTCCCGTAGGAACGCTGCGTTACTGCGTTACTAAAACCGTGATTTTTTTGCGAGAATGTCTCATGACAGTGACGTAAGCGAGTGCGCCGTTGGTGACAACAATGGATCATATATCGATTGTGGGAGAGAGTATGAGCGTGCAGCGTTTAAAGCGTGGAAGTACTGACCTTACTTTGAGTTTGATTCCATAAAAAGTGACAAAAACATTAGATTACATTAAAAGATTAAAACTAATAAAACAAGTTAAAAAAAGAGACTTTTCCATTTGATTACCTTTTGTATGATGGATTATGTAGAAAAAGTAGAATTGGGCTGAAAGATCTATCGCTTTATCACCTCTTCAGGTTGTAAATCGTGTTTTTAAAAAGTAACTAAGTAATTAATTACTTTTGAAAATAAGTAATCAGTAAAGTAACTGGATTACTTTTTTGGGGACGTAATCAGTAATTAGTTACTGATTACTTTTTCAAGTAACTTGACCAACACTGGTCCTAACCCTCTATCCTGTTACATAAAAGAAAGAGGAATTCTGTGATCTTGGCCCATGAGAAGTCCTTAACAAATAACTAACTGTCCATTTATGTCTGTCTCCACGTTGGGTGAGTGCTGAGTAATTGCATATGAGAGCATGAGAATGGGGATGGATGTTTGTATCTTTGTGTGCCTGTTTGTCTGTGTCTATATGTCAGGTCGGGTATCAGACGCCACCTCTCCATGGACATCTCAGGTCCTCCAAGGTATGGAGACCTATCTCCCCCCACCACTCCCTCAGACACCGGTGCATTGGTGGTTCTTGGTGTCCAGGGATGGGCGTCCAGGTATGCACCGGCTCACTCCTGGGGCTCGCTCGGGCCCCTTCGGGGGGGGGTGGAGTGCCCTCGGCATCTCGGCCTGGGGCTCGGTCACTCTGGCACAGCTGGCTGCCAGTGGAGCTCACAGACACGTCACTGCAACTCCCCCTGGCTTCTGCTCCACGGCTCTGAGTGACCCCTCATCTGGGACTCTCCTCAGCTCTTTCTGGGATAGTGGCGCGGCTGCCCCTCTGTTGGTCTTCCTTGGTCTCTTGTGTTCTGAGGGCCTCTGGATGTCTGGAGTCTGGATCTCCTCCATACCTGCTTCATGCCCTGGAGGAAATACAAGCGCGCTCATGTTCACAGGTGTACACATGGGTGCTCACACAAACAAACTACACCCTTTTTGGCTCCTACCTCAAAGCACACTGTGCCATTATTGGTGCATGTCTGATGCAGGGGCGTTAACACCTTTCTTATATCACCACTCTGAAGACCGATGAGCGTTGTCAACAGGTTTACTGAAATTCAAAAGGGTAAAACTAATGTGCAGCATAATTTATCCTGTCTTCCTTCTCTCACTCCAACCGGTTGCAGCAGATGGCCGCCCCTCCCTGAGCCTGGTTCTGCCGGAGGTTTCTTCCTGTTAAAAGGGAGTTTTTCCTTCCCACTGTCGCCAAAGTGCTTGCTCATAGGGGGTCATATGATTGTTGGGTTTTTCTCTGTATCTATGAAGCGCCTTGAGGCAACTTTTGTTGTGATTTGGCACTATATAAATAAAATTGAATTGAATTGAATTATATACCACCCTGCTACTACATAGCATATGTCAAACTGGCTAATTAATGTCTAATTATGCGAAGTTGTACTATCAATGCTATCCCAGACGACCTCCAAAATCGCGGGTAACTAGCTTAACAAAAGGACTATTCTATTACTCTTGTTCTCTTCTGCTTGTTTTCTTTTTTCTTTCTCAACAGGTGATCCAGGTGATCGATAAAAAAAAAAGAAAAAAAGAAAAAAAAGAACTAGCTTTACAGCCAAATACTGCATTAGCGGGCAACATATTGCACAAAAACAAAGTTGCAACTTATACTTCAAGTACATACTGGCGATACAACCATAACAGGAGATGTGGACAATATTTTCTCCAACAGGACACCATAAACTGCGTGCCAATATGTTTCCCTTCTTTTTTCTCACTCGCTTTCTTGACTGAGCGGACTTCCTGTTCAATAAAGTATTTTTTCAAAATAAAGCCGTTTCTAAAGTGCATTGCTTGAAGCAACCACATTATGTGTAAACACATAATGAATAACAACTGACTGAGAATTATATTTTAGTGATACAACATTTTACAACTTTTAGTGATAACCGAACACACACTGTGTGCTGTCAATCTTACATGCTGCACAATAATGTTTAATATTTAGTATTTACTGTTATATTCACATAGATTATCGTGTTGATGTTGTTTATTATATTGCTCTCTTTTTTTTTTGCTTGTTTTCTTTTTGTTTCTTTCGCAACAGGTGATCCAGGTGATTGATATATGTATTTGTCTGTTTGTTTTGTTGGTTTGTTTTTTGCTCTTTATCACCGTTCCTCTTTTCCGCTGTTTTTCTTTCCCTACCTCTCTTTCGTTCTCCCTTTTCTTTCCCCCAGTCATGTCTGTCCCGTGTGTAGCAAGTGAAAATAAAATAAAATAAACAATAAAACCAAAGGTGGATCAAATAGACCAATGCGGCAAGGCCGGGATGGTCCATTTGGTAAAGTAAATCCGTTGGGCATCTTTCTTTGCCTTTAGACAGCAATTCCGATGGCAAAAGAACCAAACGGTAGAGGCGGAAAAAAAAATTAGGCCATCCAGTTAAATTTTATGTTGTTTGTTTTAAAGGCCTGGATCGATATTTTATTTTATTTTATTTATTTATTTTTTTTATTTCTTTATTCTATTTTTCAGATTCATTTTTCAAGACTTGGTCAACTGACTTTTTTTTTTTATAACTTGGCCTACCCTTTTTTTTTTTTTTAATATTGGCAATAGTGACAAATGTTATTGTTGGGTTTGGATATATTTGATATAGGTAATTGAATTAAGGTAAATGTTTTTAGTTGTTATAATCTGATGAGGAATATTTTATTTTATTTTTTGTTGCTTTATTTTTCAGTTTTCCCCTGAGGGATTGCCACCTTAATGTGGTCAGGGGGTTTGTGTGCCTCACTGACCCCTTAACAGCTAGACCAGCAGAAGCTTAGCCTTCAGTTGGGAAACCCAAGTGGAACAGGTCTTAGGGTAGAGGCCTGACAAAGTGCAATCCAGTTACATAACAAAAACAGTTATCCAGAGCACCCCACCCCTTCCCTGCCTCCGTTACATTTCTGCCTGCCCCCTCATATGCCTGTCTAGAACCAGCCCAAAAAACTAATGTTATTGTACTTGGCCCTAAAAATCTTAGAAATATGGTATCTAATCAGGTAAGTACTCTGGGTGGCATTACTTTGGCCTCCTGTGAGCAATCTTGGAGTCATTTTTGACCTGTATATGTTCTTCAATGAACATATTAAACAAATGTAGGACTGCTTTCTTCCATTTGCACAATATCTCTAAAATCAGAAATATCCTGTCTCAGAGTGATGCTGAAAAACAATTTTTTGTGTTTATTACTTCTAGATTGGACTACTGTAATTCCCTATTCAATTCAATTCAATTCAATTCAATTTTATTTATATAGCGCCAAATCACAACAAAAGTCGCCTCAAGGCGCTTCATAGATACAGAGAAAAACCCAACAATCATATGACCCCCTATGAGCAAGCACTTTGGCGACAGTGGGAAGGAAAAACTCCCTTTTAACAGGAAGAAACCTCCGGCAGAACCAGGCTCAGGGAGGGGCGGCCATCTGCTGCGACCGGTTGGGGTGAGAGAAGGAAGACAGGATAAAAGACATGCTGTGGAAGAGAGACAGAGGTTAATAACAGATATGATTCAATGCAGAGAGGTCTATTAATACATAGTGAGTGAGAAAGGTGACTGGAAAGGAAAAACTCAATGCATCATGGGAATCCCCCGGCAGCCTAAGTCTATTGCAGCATAACTAAGGGAGGATTCAGGATCACCTGGTCCAGCCCTAACTATATGCTTTAGCAAAAAGGAAAGTTTTAAGCCTAATCTTGAAAGTAGAGATAGTGTCTGTCTCCCGAATCCAAACTGGAAGCTGGTTCCACAGAAGAGGGGCCTGAAAACTGAAGGCTCTCCCTCCCATTCTACTTTTAAATACTCTAGGAACAACAAGTAGGCCTGCAGAGCGAGAGCGAAGTGCTCTAATAGGGTGATATGGTACTACAAGGTCATTAAGATAAGATGGGGCCTGATTATTTAAGACCTTGTATGTGAGGAGCAGGATTTTGAATTCAATTCTGGATTTAACAAGAAGCCAATGAAGGGAAGCCAAAACAGGAGAAATATGCTCTCTCTTTCTAGTCCCTGTCAGGACTCTTGCTGCAGCATTTTGGATTAGTTGAAGGCTTTTCAGCGAGTTTTTTGGACATCCTGATAATAATGAGTTACAGTAGTCCAGCCTGGAAGTAATAAATGCATGAACTAGTTTTTCAGCGTCACTCTGAGACAGGATATTTCTAATTTTAGAGATGTTGCGCAAATGGAAGAAAGCAGTCTTACATATTTGTTTAATATGTGCGTTGAAGGACATGTCCTGGTCAAAAATGACTCCAAGGTTCCTCACAGTGTTACTGGAGGCCAAGGTAATGCCATCCAGAGTAAGAATCTGGTTAGATACCATATTTCTAAGATTTTCAGGGCCGAGTACAATAACCTCAGTTTTATCTGAATTAAGAAGCAGAAAGTTAGCGGCCATCCAGGTCTTTATGTCTTTAAGACATTCCTGCAGTCTAACTAATTGGTGTGTGCTATCTGGCTTCATGGACAGATAGAGCTGGGTGTCATCGGCATAACAGTGAAAATGTATGCTATGTCTTCTAATGATGCTGCCTAAGGGAAGCATGTATAATGTAAACAGAATTGGTCCTAGCACTGAACCCTGTGGAACTCCATAATTAACCTCAGTGTGTGAAGAGGACTCTCCATTTACATGCACAAATTGGAGTCTATTAGATAGATATGATACAAACCACTGCAGTGCAGTACCTGTAATACCTACAGCATGTTCTAATCGCTCTAATAGGATATTATGGTCAACAGTATCGAACGCTGCACTGAGGTCTAGCAGGACAAGCACAGAGATGAGTCCACTGTCAGAGGCCATAAGAAGATCATTTGTAACCTTCACTAAAGCTGTTTCTGTGCTGTGATGAGCTCTGAAACCTGACTGAAACTCTTCAAATAAACCATTCCTCTGCAGATGATCTGTTAGCTGTTTGAAAACTACTCTTTCAAGGATTTTTGATATGAAAGGAAGGTTGGAGATTGGCCTATAATTAGCTAAGACTGCTGGGTCTAGAGATGGCTTTTTGAGTAAAGGTTTAACTACAGCCAGCTTGAAGGCCTGTGGTACATAGCCGATTATTAGAGATAGGTTGATCATATTTAAGATCGAAGAATTAATTAATGGCAGGACTTCTTTGAGCAGTTTTGTAGGAATGGGGTCTAAAAGACACGTTGAAGGTTTGGAGGAAGTAATTATTGAAGTTAACTCAGAAAGATCAATTGGAGAAAAAGAGTCTAACTTAACATCAATGGTACTAAGAGTAGCTGTAGATAATATTACATCTGTGGGATGATTACTGGTAATTTTTTCTCTAATGATAAAAATTTTATTTGTGAAGAAGTTCATGAAGTCATTACTAGTTAACGTTAAAGGGATGGTTGGCTCAAAAGAGCTCTGACTTTTTGTCAGCCTGGCTACAGTGCTGAAGAGAAACCTGGGGTTGTTCTTATTTTCTTCAATCAGTGATGAATAGTAAGATGTTCTGGCTTTGCGGAGGGCTTTCTTATAAAGCACCAAACGTTTTCTCCAGGCTAAATGATGATCCTCTAAATTTGTGACACGCCATTTCCTCTCCAGATTACGAGTCATCTGCTTTAGGCTACGTGTTTGAGAAGTATACCACGGAGTCAGGTACTTCTGATTAGAGACCTTAGTTTTCACAGGAGCTACAGTATCCAGAGTCGTACGTAGTGAGGAGGTGAAATTATTAACAAGATAATCGACCTCTGTTGGGGTAGCGTTCAGATAGCTGCTCTGCTCTGTGTTGGTACAGGGCATTGAAGATGATAACAGTGGGTGGATTATATTCTTAAACTTAGTTACAGCGCTTTCAGAAAGACATCTACTTTGATAAAGTCTACTCTCCACCGCTGTGTAATCAAGTATTATAAATGTAAATGTTATCAGGAAATGATCAGACAGGAGAGGGTTTTCAGGAAACACTGTTAAATGTTCAGTTTCGATGCCATATGTTAAAACAAGATCTAGAGTGTGATTAAAGTGGTGGGTGGGTTCTTTTACATTTTGAGAGAAACCAATTGAGTCTAATAACAGATTAAATGCCATGTTGAGGCTGTCATTTTTAGCATCTACATGGATGTTAAAATCACCCACAATAATTATTTTATCTGAGCTCAGAACTAAATTAGATATAAAGTCTGAGAAATCAGACAGAAACTCTGTGTAAGGCCCAGGTGGACGATAGATGATAACAAGTAAGACTGGTTTCTGAGTTTCACAGCTGGGGTGGAGAATGTTAAGCATCAGGCTTTCAAATGAATTAAAAGTCTGTCTTGGTCTTTCATTAATTAACAGGCTGGTGTGAAAAATTGCTGCCACACCTCCCCCTCGGCCTGTGCTTCGAGGTTTCTGGTAGTTAGAATGACTCGGGGGTGTGGATTCATTTAAACTAACATAATCATCCTGCTGCAACCAGGTTTCTGTAAGGCAGAGTAAATCAATTTGTTGATCAATTATTAAGTCATGTACTAACAGAGACTTGGAGGAGAGAGACCTAATATTTAATAATCCACATTTCACTGTTTTACTCTTTGGTTCAGATGTGGATACTTTATTGTTCTTTCTTTGTAATTGTTTATGTTTAAGTTGTTTGTTGCTGGTTTTTAGTTTGTTTTTTGTCTGTTTGGGAGCTGACACAGTCTCTATGGAGATGGGTTTTTGGGGGGGGTAGCAGGAGGAGAGAAGCTGCAGAGAGGCGTGTAAGACTGCAACTCTGCTTCCTGGTCCCAACTCTGGATAGTCATATTTTGGGGGGTTTAATAAATTTGTCCATATTTCTAGAAATGAGAGCTGCTCCATCCAAAGTGGGATGGATGCCGTCTCTCCTAACAAGACCAGGTTTCCTCCAGAAGGTTTGCCAATTATCTATGAAGCCCACATCGTTTCTATTATCCCTATTATCAGGATGTCCTAAAAACTCTCTGAAAAGGGAGAAAGACACAATCTGTACTTTTAAAAGGAGGCTTTCCTGTTTGCTAAAGCATATATTTAGGGCTGGACCAGGTGACCCTGAATCCTCCCGTAGTTATGTTGCAATAACTGTAGGCTGCTGAGGAATTCCCATGATGCAATGAGTATTTCCACTTCAGTCAATTTACCATTCACTATGTGTCAGAAAAAATACTGTGAATTAATGTAATTTTCAATTTTAGATTTGAAGGAAATGTCTGTAAATACTGCAGATGATTTACTGTCAATCTACAGAATTTTCTGTTTTACCACAGAAAAGTCTGTGAACCTCTGTAAAAAACACAAAATCTCCTGGCAAAAAACTACCAGGACATTTTCTGACATTTTTATGGAAGTTATTTTTACAGTTTATAGTGCTCGCTCATTCCTAGGTTAAACTCTTTTCCCAGTCTGGCGATTTGAGGAGACAGATGATGCAATTGGTCCAGCAATTTTTGGTTTGGCCTGGGATAGGTTGGTTGCTCTTGAAGCTTGTTTTTCACAGTCAGAGTAGGGTGGAAGTGAAGCTGTGGAAAATGTGTCCAAATCTGGCCCTGGATATAAGTCTGATGATGTTGACCTTGCTGGTCTGTCATTTTGCTCTGGCCTTTTTTGTCAATGTGGTCTAGACTAGTGTGGACAAGAGAGGAGGGAATTCATCAAAGTGACCCAAATAAAACTGAAAGCATGCTTATATAAAAAAACTTGGTCTAGATCAGTGGAGGAAACGGAAGAGAACCACTTTTTTATAGCACAATGGATATTCAGGTATGCTAATGTGTCAATATTGTAGGAAAAACAATGATTAAATACAACTGCCCTACATAAAACAATATAATATAAGAACAAAGAATATATATTTTACCTTAACACCATATAGTCCAATATATAGTCCATGTAGCACCACCTACCTGCTTTATTCACAGGTAGTCGGTGCAAAAAATATGACCTTCATTTGGAAACTCGTAAAAATCTATTAGGGATAGCCTGACCTGTAATCAATGTGTGAAGGGGATAGAAAATGACAATATAAGTAGCTTCGGGTAGCTTCAGCTTACTCTTTGGCTGATTTTGCTTTGCCATCATTACAGTCACAGTCACACAAAAATACTTTACATACTTTGAAGTTTCATCAGAAACTTTATCGTACAGATTTTTGTCTCGTTCTTATTTTCTTTAACTTTTTCTTTTGCAAATTAAATCCAAATAACCTTCACAGAAAATCAATACATGTACTTTTGTACTTTTTGTTATTTACTGTATGTTAAAAATGTTAACTATAAGAAAAATGAAAGCTATATCCATATAACCTGTTGTCTGCTGTGTAACTCATTTCAGTCCTTGATGTTAGACTGTCCAAAAAAAATTCTGTTGTTTGTTTTAAGTCTTTAATTGGCCTTGCCCCACCCTCTTACATGTGCACTCACCCTCCTAGTCACACAGGTCAGCTAAGTTGTGAAGTTCGCTGCCATTGCATATTAGACTTGCTTCTGCATTGCGTTTTTTTAATGTACTTAAGAAACTACTTAAAGTGCTTTAAAACAGTAAAAGGCTTGGCTGGGCTGGGCTTTGCATGTCTCTGCTAATGAATGTGTGTCCTGTACTACCTGTAGAGCACGTTGGCTGAGTGGCTGGATTTCACTGACCTATAAAGAATTCATGATTAGATACTTCTTTTACTTTTCAGTAGTGAAAGACCTACATTTAAAAAGAGCCATTGTATTCCACATGGTCATTATTTGTTATAGCCATGAACTACAACATGTCTATGGAGCTGTCATGGTTTGGTGGGGATTAGTAGTGATGGCCATATGACACCAATGCTTTGATACAAGCTTTGAACTGAAATTTGCATTTTCCTTGAACCACTGCTTCAGAGCTTACTTCGCTGCAGGAGGAAAACCCAACAAACAAACAGGTGGACCATGACGTCTCCTGATTGAGTCGCATGAATGGTTGAACCCATCTTTACTGCAACGGAATGCAAGATTCTTTGTAACGCCTGCTTCCCACGTAAACGTGTATTTTTGAAAGCTGGAGAAGTTGGCAGCAAGAAAAAAAAAAAAAAAAAAAAAAAAAAAACACCAAGACAGTGGAAAAAAATATTGTGATTAAAAATCTTTACATCCCGTCCCATGTACATAATCATACCCCGACCTAATTACACAAGCACACCCTACCATCCCAGCACGTCCTGTTTCCCCCAGCACAATTTCTTTCAACTGCTACAATACAACTGTTTAAAGGATCAACTTACAAGTCAATCCAGCTCTCCAAAATTGTATTTGTATCAATCATAAAAAACATTGTTACATTCAGCACATAATTACTGAGACATTGTTTTGCTGTCTCCCATTTCGCCGCTAACCTATTTTCAATACAATTGAAGTAGTTAAATGCTGATTCATTGCGTCATTTGCGCATAGAAATTAATACCAAAATGCAGACTCCAAGACTGGTTTGATGAAAGGCAGCAAATCCAGGTGGCTGAAGAAAACAGGAGACAAAATCACTGAGGCAGACAATCAGTACAACATGAAAGAGAGCTTCTTTTTCTTCTCCTACATATAAATGGCGGTTTGCAAACAACTTTTAGGTGCATTTACTGCCACCTTCTGGACTGGAGTGTGGGTTGGAGCAGTTTGTCTACAGTCATGGATACACACCTGTCGATCTTAAAAATCCAAACACTGCCCTATAAATTACATCCCCCGCATTCCTTTGAAATATGTCCCTTACCCTTAGGTGAATTCTATTTTCCTGCAATTCAGACTTCAATATTTCCCTTTCTTGCTTGTACTTATTGCACTCCAACACTAACTGCTCAAATGTCTCTTCATGTCCACAGAAGTCACAATTCCCTGTGTCATGTTATCCATCTTTTTAAGTGTGCTATTCAAGCCTGTGTGCCCAACTCTTACTCTCAAGATTATATCCTCTTCTCTTCTATGACAGAGCGCTAAAGAAAACTGAGGGCTTAAATAGACATCACGCAATCATGGAAAGAGACACAGCTGGGGAAAACAAGGCGCAGGTGAACAGAATCAATTAACTAGCAAGAGGGGACGCTAAACTGAACACAACGTACATGAGATGAGAGACTATCAAAATAAAATAGGAAGCCTAAACACTGAGACACAGACTAAGACACAAACTGGACTGGTACAAACTGGACGGACCAAAGTAAAATCAAAAACAACTGATTCCTGACTAAACACGGGAGACTTAACAGAAACATAGATTATGCACAGGGAACATAGAACAAAAGAAAAAAATAACAAAGAAAACTATGAATACTAAATCAGAATGAAAACACAACCTAAGTCAGGCTAAATTATGTTAAATTTGGGCGAGGTGAGATTGATTACAGACAGAGCAACTTTACTGAAATCCCAGGTAAATCGCGGCATTTATGTTTTGCCCCATTTTTCGGATCCAAAAAGATCTGACGAACCAAGTAGAATAAGTCACGTGATATTATTTACAACAGACACACAGTTACACGATGCTCCGGTTCAGTCAGCTCTGTGAAATGATTTCTCTGCCTCCTCAGATCTGGTCCCAACTCTGCCAACAACACCTCAAGCTGGCCCACTGACATCCTGAACTATGTACGAATACACAACTTCAGCTCCTGGATCCAACCAGGAAATTCTCCCTACTACTGTTTTCTTAGTTTCTTACTTTTATCAGCTCATCATCATTTGACACCATTTTTGTTTTCTGCCAGTGTGAGAGTAGCAACATTGTAATAGTAAACAGTGTAAAAACATTGCTTTACAGACTGTATTTTAGTTAATTACTTGATTGTTCTTATTGTGTTCAGTGTTCAGAGCTGATGTTCACTAGAGAGTGTTATCTGTTGTAATTACTGCTGCTATATCTGCACCTGTTTTCGCAGACAGCCCCATATGTGAACCCACTGTCAGAGTGCCTCTTGAGTATTCTTTGGTCCACTAGAGGACAGTGTTGAGCCACAAATTCAAGATTCTAGAGTCAAAGCTTTTATTGTCATGTGTCCAAAGAAAAAAGCATTTCTCTGTACAATGAAATTCTTTCTGGATAAAATGATGGATAAAAAATAGATAAAATACAAATAGTATTAATAAATAAGATCTTGTTTGTTTTTTTTTTGTTTTTTTGCAAGGTTATCTGTAGTGACAGGCATCCTTTCCTGTGTTAGGACTTCTGGAAGTTCATAGAAGGCATTGTTGCCCAAACCAGGAATTTCAAGACCAGCAAGTTAGTGTGTAGAGACAACCTTTTCTTGATCCATCGTTTTGTAACAGAAAGTGAGTGTCAGCGGTTGGGTGGAGGCGAGGAAGAAGGAACCCAAACGCAGGACTCGCAGGTAGGTGACGATTTATTATAAGGAGTGGATGAACAGAACAAAGGGAGAAAATGGCTGGCTGGACGACTGACTGAAGCACTGACTGACTAACTGAACATACAGACGGAGAGACAACATCACAATAACATCAATGACACGACATTGGACTGGTTGAACTGAGGGACATAAATACACAGGCTGAGTGATGAGAGATTAGAACCTGGTGAGTACACAGCTGAACATAATGAACTAATGATAAACGGGAAGAGGAAGGAACATAATGCACATGGACCAAGGCTAACACAATAAAACAGGAAGTGGAACAGGCAGAAGATAAACAGTGAACGTGAACTGAAAATACTGGGTCACCGACCCAGGAACCCTGACAGTGAGTTTGCCCACAGGTTTTAGCCTTTGCATATGCTCTGAACAGACACTAGCTGAACTGTCAAAATCTAAAATTGCATATATCTGTATGACATGACTACCTTTAACGGACTTTATTTGAACTGGCAGAATGGAAAGCAAACCACTGTCTCTTCTGGCCCCTGTATGACCACATGTTTTTATAGGAGTTATATTCTTCTGTGTGGATTCTGGATTCTGGACTTAAACTATTTGTGTCTCTGTTATCAATATGGAGGACAGTGAGATGACCTTTACCACATGTCCTACATGTCAAACACTTGTACAGTCTTTACTTATGTGCCTAGCACATAAGCAACCAAAACACAGCCCTTTCTTCTTTAGAAAAAGCATTATGTCTCTGTGCTTCTTCCGCTGAAACTGTTGGCACTCCTCCAGTGTGTGTTGTTGAGTACAGCAGACAAAAGATGCCTTTACTGTAAAGTCATGGTTTGTTGTGGTAATTAACCTTCCTGTGCTGTAAGTTTTATCCATGTTCATGGGTGTGACTGTAGAAGCAAAGCTGTTCCCTTTAATTTGTTTGGTTGGGTGTAACTTCCTTCAGTTTGTTGTTGACCTTTCAGACAGGGATTGTTGATCTTACATTCTGAATGTCCCCAAATAAAGGACCCAAAAGAATTTGAAAATTTTTAGAATTTTTCAGTATATCATATGCAAAGGCTCCATTTCTCTCTCATTTTGTATGGCAGTTTGCATAAAATGATTTTCATGTTCTTTGGCATATCCAGTTCCTGCATACATTGCAGGGTTTTCATGACATTACAACTCCCATGTAAGAACAGAGAATGAGCTTTCAATGATTTCACATCTTCTTTTTTAATGGCAGGCCAGGATAATGTCTTTTCAATGTACGCAGTTGCGAGTTTATATTCATTTCCAGTGTTCTTTGAGCATTTGCTTTGCTTGTATATAGCCTTTTCCTGCAGCCATATATTGGCAACTGTGTACTAGCTCTCTTGGCTGTCATGTTGTAAACTGTTCCAAACAATACAGTACAATACAATACAATTTTTTCCACTCCTTGTTCAAACGCGCCAATGAAAGAGATGTACTGAAGAGGATCACCATTGAATACAGGGATTTTCCTAGATGGTATAGATCAGGGGTCTGCAACCTTTAACACCCAAAGAGCCACTTGGACCCGGTTTCCACGCAAAAGAAAACACTGGGAGCCGCAAATACTTTTTGAAATCTAAAATGAAGATAACACTGTATATATTGTTTTTTACTTTTATGCTTTGTGTGAACAACTAAAGTAAGTAAGTAAAGTTTATTTATTAAGCGCTTTTCACAGACAGGCAGTCACAAAGCGCTGTACACAAATATTAAAATAAACAATACAATCAATAGACATTATACACAATGTAAAAGATCAAATGTAAATAATGTAAAGAATATAAAATACATAGATCAACAAAAGGCTTGTTTGAACAGAAAAGTTTTTAACTGCTTTTTAAAAGAATCCATAGAGCAAATAAGGTGTGTTACTTATGAAATCCATGAAGTGCTGCAGAGAAAATTACATTTTATTTATGTAATTAACACATTTTGAACTCTTAAAGAAATATAACAAAAAGGAAAGACACCCAGCTGAACTAAAATGATCCAGCAAACAAAAACTGTTGTGTGCCACCCTTATATCTCCTTTGGGCTTTTGGAGCCTTGACCTGACTTTTAAAAAGTAATTGGAAAAAAAGCTCTATGCTGCTAACAAAAATATATATATATATTTGCAAAATTCTGCCTAAATATGTATTTTACCTGGTTAATGTGTGTGGCGGGGCGTGGTCTGCAGCGCCGCTGCAGGGGAGGCGACGCACCTGAGCGGCACCCGCGATCACGCCTCGCCGCCTTAAAGTCTGTGCTCTCTCTGCTGTTGTGTTGTCGGGCTGTGAGCTGAAAAGCTACAGCCGGCTGTGTGCGTACAGCAACCGTGTGTGAAAAGTGGTCAATAAAGAGATGCTGAAAAGCCTGTTCATGCAAACATCGTCGGGTCTGCCGTGATATGTTTACAACGGGACTTCTGCTCCTGAACCTCTGCGCACAGCGGCTGCAAATCGGGGTTGTACGAAGTCACTTTCATCTTTACGCAGGACTGTAAGCTGTCATCTGTGAGGCGTGAGTGGTGTTTGTTTTAACATAGTTCACGGTGGAGAACAGCTGCTGACATAATGTGGATCCGAAGATCCATAACTGGCCTACCTGGGGTCGAAAGTCTCGATAAATACACGGCGTTTCGGCGGGTACACCGGCTTCCGCGAGTGTGACACTTATTTTGAGCAGTGAAAAAATAATAAGATATAATTTTATTTTTATATTTCAAAATCACAATAATCTTCCGATTTAGAACTACAAGTTAAAAAAAGAACTAAACACAAATAAAATACACTTCAGCGAAATACTTCTAATTTATTTTCCCAAACCACGCGGAGCGCCGCAGTATAAGGACAAAAAAGTCGCATGCGGCTCCAGAGCCGCAGGTTGCCGACCCCTGGTATAGATTGTAGCAGCCTTGGCATCAAGAACGACAGAAGAGTCTCTAACGGGTGCAGCCATTTATTTCCTCTCTACACACGGCTGATTCTCTTGACATTCAGCACCGTGAAAACTATAAAATAAGAAAAAGTTGATACCGTACAGTACTTTTTGAACTAATAACAATGAGCAATAACAACAATGAGCTTAAGTTAATTCAGGTAAGTTCAAAACAAGTAATTCTGAGATATACAGTCACAGATTAAATAAAACAAAAGGGGTTACTTCAAACAGCATCAAGGGGTTACACAGTTCAGTTAAATAAAATATAACAACAGATCACCTCTCATCACATACCTCAGTCCGCTTGCCAACTGCCCTGTTACTGTAAAACCTTAATAAACCACGGTGAAGCAAAATGTCTTGTGCTTAAGACTCTATGTGAAAGTTAAAATATATATGTTCAGTGCACATAGAGATATAGAGTATATAGTTACATAGTTATACATATCATACAAAAATCCTCCACACGGAGAGTATCCTGTCAAACTCCATCACAGTGTGGTACGGGAACTGCACCACTCAGGACAGAAAGGCTTTCCAGCGTGTCATTAAAATGGCACAACTCATCTGTGGAGTACCCCTCCCATCACTACAGGACATTTACAACACTTGGGTCAGGAAAAGGGGTTCATCAAGGACCGCACCCACCCACAGCACACATTGTTCACACTCCTGCCATCTGGCAGATGCTGCCTAAATGTGAAAGCGAGGAGCACCAGACTAAGAAACTGTTTCTATCCACAGGCCATCAGGCTACTAAATCTCTGACTTACTGTCGAACTGTAATTATCCATAACTGTAAATCTGTTGTGTGAAGGGAACCTGCAAGGTAAGAATTACATTGCTCTTCATAACCATCTGTATTTTGCAGTGTACATCACAATAAGCTTCTTGACTCTTGAATCTTTAGTTTACTACCTTTTGTTTCCGAGTCCTGCATTTGGGTCCTACCTCTGCTTGCCACACAGCACCACCATGAGCAGCAAGTGTTTTTGTCACAAAATGTACTTGATAATGAGGGTCGGAAACTGCAATAACATCTCTCAGGAGTCCCAAAGGCCGAGAGGTGTAGCTCTCTTCACTACAACACAGACACAGGTCGGTTCTTTGAAACAGGGGTTTATTACTTGGGCTTTCTCTGCTCTTTAGTTATACCATCGAGTCTTCAGGCCTTAACCCCAGTACACCATTATGCCAATACACAGTGAGAACTGTTTAAATTGAGTGAACGGTACACACACATTAGCAATTTTACAGTACATATATTTAGTCCAAACATAAAATAAAGACAGAAATACCTCGTTGACCGCTTGTCCTGAAAAGAGGTCCTGATGTCTTTGTGTTACTTTGCCTTGATTTCAATAAACCTTTAGTTTAGCTTAGCAGAGCTTCATGAGTGACATCTGCTCACCCGCAGTCCAAGAAAGAAATATACTCTCTCATTGTACTCTCTCTTGTATAATCTCGCTAAGGGTGTTCTCATGAGACATTAGCCCTTACACATTACACATATACATTTTAAATGAAGACATTTTTAACATGAAATTACATATTCATGAAATTACACAATCCATGATAAATCAGTCATCCACATCATGAGCTCTAAATAGAACATTGTTTAACAGCATTTACAAGAGGCAATGAGAAGCCTGGCATGCCAGACTGCTAGACCCTGCTACGTATGTGTCAAGAACAGGGTCCCAGGTGCTCCACACTATATCTGTGCAGTTTTATCTCAAACGACTGCATGATTCCAGAGAACTTAAATGGCCTTTATGCTCAAATGAAACAGGTTCAATAGAATGTGATGACATATCAAAAATTCAGTGAAAATCTTTGTGTTCTCATGAAAATCTAAGTGTTTCTTCTTCTTCCTCACCTACTAAAAATTTGTGCAGATGTTCATCTGTTTAATGTCAAACTGCTGCCATACTCTTGAGAAATTAAAGCACAACTCTGCTCAAATTGAATAATTTGAAAGGAATGTGATAACTTAATAAACAAAAAATTACAAAACAATCATATCTGATATCACATATGATAACAGATATCATAATGATATGAAATTCTCAATGAATTTCTCTTTTTTGTGACTCACACTACAAGCTTAAAAATTGTCATCTCAAACCGCTGCAATATTCTTTAGAAAATAAAAAACAATTATGCTAATTTCATTATATCATTCTGCTAAAAAGTTTATTAATATTCCTTATCACAATGTTCCTTTCCAGTTTTGAAGATCAGTTCATTTTATTTCAATCAATAACTTTTTTTGTTCATTCCTATTAACACAAACTTGCCAACATGATGTTTTTTACTTTTCACATACATTATATACCATATGGAGTACAGTTGAATGTTTATCATTTAGTCCTGTGTACAGAAATGGTTGCAGAACTTGAGAAACCGGAGATGAACTTAACAGCTTGAATGTTTCATCAAAACACAGATGCAAAATCAGAGGAACACTGGAGCCAGGAATAGTTTTGCACTCCTTGCTCTGTGTTCCCAAGTTTTTGTTCTAGGGAAAATTGCGGAGTGCAAAAAATTGGAAACAAGTAACGTAAAATTATGACGATAGGACATGACAAAGGACAGTGGAAGATGGAGACAATAACTGCAGAATGAATAACAAGACAATGGGGTTAACTTACATAGAGGAGAACAGGAGTACTAGACAGGGGAGGGCGATAAATGCAGATGAAACCAAGGAACAAATCAGGATTAACTAGATGAGGGGAGTAAAATTCAATATCAAGCACTTGGACTATCAAAGTAAAGCAGGAAGTAACACAAACACACATACAGTCAACAGGAAGGGGGATATGACTGAATGGGAGACAAATAAATAGGGAAACAGACAACCAGGGCACAAAGAGACAAGACAGATACAGGGACACAAGTAGGAAACAGAAAAGAATCATAAAAGAAGGTAAGTTGGAAAAATAAAAACCAAGTAGATAAACTGCATTATAAAGAGAAACTACAGATGATATAATCAATTCTAAAGGAAACTAAACAAACCTAATATACAAAAAGCCAAACTCAAACACAATAGATTCTCAAAAACATCAGGAACATCCAGTAGACGAAAAGGAAAAACTTGAGAATAACTAACAAAGAAAACTATAAATACTAAATCAGAATGAAAATATATCTGGAGCAGATGATAAAAGGTAATATTCAAACTGAAAACTGCAACAAAGGCTAAAACTGAAAACGCTGGGTAAAAATCCCAGGATTATGACAGAAGCAAGTTTTAGATTTTAAGAAATAGATGTTAGTGACACATGCAAATTAAGAAGCTATGCAGCTACAACTACATTAGACTGCCATCAGATAGAGAGAATAATAGAAGTCACATGACCCAAAAAGAAAGTGAAAGGACATTTATAAATCCAAAGTCACACGTCATCTACACCAGTGTGAACAATAAACCAAGGGACGACAACTTCACAGCACAGTTGGACATTCAGGTACGGTAACTTTGTGTTAATAATCCAATGCAAGAAATCCAGTTATTAAATTATTAAATTGACCGGACTGAGTCATCTCTGCCATTTGGTTCAGATTAAGTTAAAAGAATGTAGTTTCTTGAAGAATTTAACGAATTTACTATTTTTTAATTTACTATCTTTTCTGTTTGTTTAATTCACAATTAGTTGATGACAAAAAAAAATGGAAAAAATTATAAATATCTTGTCAGGTAAGCTTTTTTTTCATATTATATTCATTGTTGTTCATTGTTCATAACGTCCTTTGATTTAAAAGTCAAAAAAACATTTAATTTAACTTAAAATCTAATAGAACTGAACTGAATATGGAAAAGTGTTGCTAACATGTTTTTACTTTGTCATATTTCAATTGCAGGAAATCGCTCACCACCTCCTCGTAAGATATTTAAAATATGATACAAAATCTCGAAGACAAAACTTGAGGCTTTTACACACCGGACGTGTAAAATCTGTGAAAATATTGTTCAGACTCATCTGTTCTTTTTGCAGCTGTTCACACTGACCGTTTGAGCTGAACAATTCCAGGAAATGTAAACAAAATTCCTGGACTGGAACTTTGGGCGAGGCGCAATTGGTTACAGGCAGAGCAACGTTACTGAAATCCATGGGTAAAAAGCAGAATTGATGAAATTATTTATTTTTGCGATCCAAGATCGATTTGTCTCATGTTTTGGATCTGAATAAAATGACCTGAATAACAAGGCCGCTGCGTCAGACAACGAGTGCACTCTAAACTCACACGGCACCCCTACTGAATACAATGGAATGGAATACTGAAATGGAAATAGTCACGTAATACTATTTACCTCAGACACACAGCTACACAATGCGGCTTAGTAAAATAATTTCCTGCCTCGCCTCAAACTGTCCCACTGACATCCTGAACTGTACAAACACACAGCTTCAGCTCATGGATCCAACCGTTAAATTCTCCCTGCTGCTGTTTTCTTAGTTTCTTACTTTTCTCAGCTCGTCATAGTTTGACGTCAGCTTCAATTTTAGTTTTCACAGTGCGTTTATTGAGGAGGAATTGTCCTCAAAAACACAACGCGTTCAGTGTGTAACAGCCTTAACACATAATGATGTGTAATTAATTTAAAATGTTATGCTTCCAATGTGACTCATAGAATTTACATTTTTACTTTATAGTGTTAAAGGCAGAAGAGAGGATCATACCATGGGGGTGAGTGTTAAAAGTGTGGTTAATTAGAGAGGTGTACTAGAATTAATAAAAAATAACCCTTTTCACCAACTCTGTGTTAATCCTAGAGTCACAATTTTATATCACAAAATCAAAGTGCTGCTCCACATCGAAAGGAGCCAGCTGAGGTGGTTCGGGCATCTGACAAGGATGCCCCCTGGGCGCCTCCTGGGTGAGGTGTTCCAGGCATGTCCCACCGGGAGGAGGCCCCGGGGCAGACCCAGGACACGCTGGAGAGATTATATCTCTCGGCTGGCCTGGGAACGCCTTGGTATTCCCCCGGATAAGCTGGAGGAGGTGGCTGGGGAGAGGGAGGTCTGGGCCTCTTTGCTTAGGCTGCTGCCCCCGCGACCCGGCCTCGGATAAAGCGGATGAAGATGGATGGATGGAAAATCAAAGTCTTTTGACTTGTTTGATCATTTTGTTAACTTATGTTTAATGTCCATTCAATTTTACTTTAAACCCATCTGTGGATCTCACATTTACATTTGATTCTGAAGTGATTCTCTGCTGAATAAATTTTATACATTCAAATTGTTACAGCAGCACAAACCTCTGAGTCACAATGTGGAATTCACATAGTTTCACATGGTGACACAGAAATGCATATTTGGTTATTTCAGGCTTCTGACATTGCAGGTAGTAGAAAACAGATGTCAGCCTGTCTCAGTAGTACAGCCCTCAAGTGTTTTGCTTGTTTGTTGTTATTTTGTGTTTGTTCATAACACTGTTGTGTAAACTGTAAGTGCACACTAAATGCTATTGTAATTTTCTTTAGAAACAGTGAAAGAGAGCGAGACCTGCAGCTTGTCAGAGCTTACAAGCCTCACAAAGATGTCCAGCATCTCAGAATTATGCTTCATGGACCACCAGGTGCTGGAAAGTCCAGCTTCATCAACTCTGTGGACAGTGCTTTAAGAGGCAAAATCGCAACTCGAGCATTGGCAGATGCAACCTCTGGTGATAGTTTCACTAATGCAGTATGTATGAGGATGTATCTATCCTTATCATAGTTGCACACTCATTTCCTTTGAGGTTTTCTATGACTACAGGAGCACACTGCAGTGGTAGCTGCTTTATGAGCATTAAACTATAAAAAGAGTGAAAAATAGTCAGCACAACTAGTGTGTCAATTATTTTGAAAACTGTTTAGGGTCTTTAGTATTTGGCACTAATATAACAACACCACATTTTTTATTTACAGTACAGGACATTTAAAATTCAGAAAGGAAATCCAGAAACTTTTTACTCTTTTGTCTTCACTGACACCATGGGGCTTGAGAGGGGCGCTGAGAAAGGAATTCATGTGGAAGACATCAAACTTGCCATTAGTGGACATGTCAAAGAAGGTTACACGGTATGATGTTTTTCATCCAGATGCTTGTACACAGTCTGTGATACAGAAACTGTATCGTGCAAAAAGGTTTAAGTGACTTTGGGTTTTTTTTCCCCAGTTCAAACCCACAGCTCTCTTGCGTGAATCGGATCCTTACTACAACAGTTCTCCTACTTTAGATGACAAAGTCCAAATTCTGGCTTTTGTTATTCCAGCTGACACAGTGAGCATGATCAGTGATGAAACTTGGAGGAAGATGAAAGAAGTCAGACTACATGCTCGTGACAAAGGTGAGAGCAGATGTTCTACATGATGTCACGATTTCAAATACTAGAAAAACATGAGATAAAGTGATTGCATTGCTTTCTGTATTGGCAGGGATCCCACAAATAGCCATCATGACCAAAATTGATGAAGCCTGTCCCGAAGTCAAAAAAAACATAAAGAACACCTACAAGAGCAAGTACTTGAATGACCAGGTATGTTCCAGGAAGTAACTTTCATGCTGTACATTTCAGTATATTTGAACAGAAACCTCAGCTGGAATCAGTACAAATAATTCAATAAATAATTTATAATCATGTCACTAGTGCAACAATACAGTTTCAGTTTTTAAATGCAATATTTTTTAAACTTAGATGCAAACACTAAACAGGAACCTGGGTATTCTACTGAACTGCATCTTCCTCGTGAAGAACTACCACAAAGAAACTGACACGAATGACAACATAGATTCACTGATACTGTGTGCACTGAAAAAGATCATTGACTATGGAGAGGACTACCTGAATGACCAGGATATAAATGATTGAATGAATGGTTGTATATTGTTGGGTTGAATAATCCTGGCCTGTAACAAATGTTTGAGGGGGATAGAAAATGAAAATGCTCAGTTACTCTTCAGGTTATTTTGCTTTGCTATCATTACAATCACAGTCACACAAAAAGTGAATTTCATCAGAAACTTTATTGTACTGATTTTTGTCTTGTTCTTATTTTATTTCACTTTTTTTCTTTCGTAAATTAAATCCAAATAACCTTCACAGAAAATCAATATGTACTTTTTATTTACTGTATATTCAAAATGGTAATGGCATAAAGAATGACACATATATGCTTGTAACCTGTTGCCTGCTGTGTAACTCAAATAAATCAGTTCAACCCTTGATGTGAGACTGTCCTCTGTGAATCAGTGATTTCTTGTTTTCTAAACTGTAATGAGAGTTTAGAAGCGGAAGAGGATGGATAGATATTTAATGACTTAGGTTATCAACCCATACGAGCATCCAGGTAATTATACAAGTCCAAATTAGGACTTGTATATGTCCTTAGTCTCCCCCTTGGCTATGCATTTGAGAGCTTAATCAGATGTTGCAGATTATTTGGCTTCTAGTTAGAGTCGGACTACTATTCATGAAACTCGTAAGTTTACCTTCTCAGCTTTTTGTTTAGTTATTTCCATTCAGTCTCCGGTGTAGCGGCACATCCTTCTTTGCCACTTCTGCAGGACGTAAAGTTTCTGACTCATGCTTTTCTTAGATTACTTGTATGCTTTTCAGTAGCAAAAATACCAAAACACAAGCCCTTTGATTTGAGGAAATAAAGACTGAAAGAAATGTCTGATGGAAAAGGAAACACTGTGTTGTGCTGCTAAACTTTGAGGTTATAAGTCATCAGTGTTTAAATAAGAAAATGCCAAGAGGAGACTTGGAGCCTCGAGTCTGCATGCAAAACATGAAAACTCCATAGCAGTGATACTTGTTCATACATAGGTGTGGGCTACTTATTCTTTCTTATGGTGCTTTGCTGTTCCAATGAAACAAGAAGATCTCATTTGAAAGTACATTTGTGGCCATCCTGTGATCTCATTTGCTATATTCTCTTAATATCTTAGAGTTATTTCCAAGGGAAAGAATGTTTATGCTAGATTCTGTTTTAAATCAGGTTGTTATCTAAAAGTCACTCTCATAAAAGTGATTTTAGAGTAATGTGCAACAAATGTAATGTCTTCTTGATGCATTCTCAGTCATCCAGGTGAGTAAATCTCCAAAAGTCGATTCTGTTCATCTGGGCGTAGCGTTTTCCGTAGGAGAAACAACCTCCCAGCCCATTGTTCCTTCAGTGGGCTGGTTTCAGTCATTATGCAAATGTACTGTTTATAAGATTGGGGAAACCTGCAGTCAGCTGAGACTGAAGAAATCACTTGGATGAGTGACGAAACATTTTTCCCACGGAAAACGCTAATGCTAGATATTCACAAATTTCATTTCACTAGCTGGGCTCACATCCTCATTTTATGTTTGACAGCTTTTTAGTAGGTAAAGATGAATGATTGGACATGAATTGAGCTATGATTTGGGGAAGGACTGTTGACGGTTCCCGGGCCTGGCAGATCCCCATGTACTAGAATTGAGAACAAGGAGGGAGGGAGGGTGGGGCACGTAAACGAGAATGAACAGCTTGCAGAACTGGGGGAACCAATATAGATGACAACCGGAAGGAGCGTGTTAGGAGGTGTGGTCCTGCTCCTGAAATTCCGATACATAATCTCCAACTTTAACAACTTAAGCTGTTTTGTTTTTATGCTTTACACTTTAAACTTCAACATTTTATATTTTCAAATGAAAGCACAGTGATGTTGCTGCATCAGTGTCAAATATTAATTATTCTGGGATTTGATGGTCAAACTATGTGATTTTCCAAATGTGTGTGGAGTAAAATGAACTTTCTCTGATGATGCAAATGTCATGACCAAGAATCATTCAGGATTAACAACACAAACTGTTCTAATAGCAGAAACATAGTCTTATAGTTCTTGGACGTTACCACTAGTTTTACAAACACATTCTTTTTCATGTCTGTCTATGTGGTTTTTATGGATAAAGTGATTTTCAATAGTACAAACATCATCTAACTTTTCTTTGCTCTCCAGTATAAATGCAGGAACCTGCAGGCTTTATTAAAACTGTCATAATTTAACACTCAATGCCGAAAACAGGGTTGATCCATGTTTCTATGAAGACCACTTCATATATCAACAGCTCTGAAAATCCCTTTTGTTTTTAAAAAAGTAATGTAGAACATGATCTCTCTCACTCTGTGTCTCTAAAAACCACAGCAAACTGGTAATCACTTCTAAACAATGGGTTAGTTTATGGCTCTTTATCAGCCGCAACACCACGTAGCACCTGGATGTTAGAATCTTTTACAAAGCGGCATTGTTACTCCAACCCCCAACCTGCAGGCCCAAGGTGTCTGACCTCTAACCCTTGCTGGCATATGGCCCTCTGAGGCACTTGTGCAGTAGCAGTTGCAGTAGCAGTAGTAGTACTAGTATTGTGCAGCAACCAGGCTTCAAGAGCGGTCACTCTTCTGGCTTGCAAATGGTGAAAACATATCACATACACATGTCACAATCTTAACTGCAAATCAGAAATGCTGCTAGGTAAATTATAAAAGGGGTTTAAACTTTAGGTTTGGCATAGACACAGACTTTATTAGTCCCACTCTGGGGAAATTCACATGTTACAGCAACACAAGGGTCAGCAAGAAAAATTGAATCCGAGATATATTAGAAAAATACAAAAATAAATAAATAAATACTGCACAAATTTAAAATGAGTAAAAAACCTATGTGAGTAATTACTACTGATCTACAAATGGTGGTTATATACAGCAAATACACTCAGAGAATTTTAGCATTTTAGCACACAGCCCCTTCCTCTATAAAGCTGAATGTAATTCCTGGTCAGTTCATGCAGTAATTATAAATTAAAGCTGCACTTCAGTTAACTCTTTTTTAATAATTAATAACAGGTTTGTTTCTTAGATCTAATGATACAGCCAAAACATACTGCTTGTATAATGCTGTATGTCTCCCAGCACCACAGCAGGATGAGTCCGAAAGTATGACTCAATAAAAAAAGACTCTAAAGCCAGAACAGAAAGATACAGTTGGAAGATCAAAGATTAAGGACTGTGTTTTTATAGGATGTAGTAAACTATCCCTTTGTCTTCTTGGCCTTGTTGTGTGTACTTTAGAAGTCAAATTATACATTTGCCAGACTTTGAAAAAACTTTTGAATTTCATTTATAACTGAGATGGCAAGCTCTTATCAGAAATCTTATGCTCACCAGAAGCATGTAATCCCACTTTCAAAACCTTTAAGTGTCAAATCCACAAACCCAACATGGGGTCAGAGAGAATGTCAATTTATCTGCACGGCCCAATGTGTGAAGACGCATTTTGTCAGTGTTAGGGAGTTTTTATTGTTTTATTTGTTTATGCTTCAAAAGTTATGTTACACATATTTCACCAGACACAGTTTTCTGTTGAAACAGGAAGCTGACCCTGTGACCCTGTGACATTTAACGCAAGAGATCAGTACAGAAATACACATCTGCAGAAGTTGACTTGCAGTATATTATTCTTAGAAATTGACTTGCAACACACATACTTTGTGACACACACACACACACACACAGCTTACACACAGACAGCATCAGGACCTGCCTAACAGGAAATGTGATTATATTTGCATATTGACGATGTAACCTATAAAAATAAACGAAGTGTCTCAGTGTTGTTTACTCACCTGACTGTTTGTTAACTGTAAATCTCTGACAGTCAGGGATCCTGGGTCTGAGCGACCCAGGATCCCTGAGCAGTTATGGATTATATTATTATTGTATGTATATTTGGTGTTGCTGTCCTTCTCCCTGTTTGCGTGTGTGTATATGTGTTTCTGCGGGCGCCTTCAGGCCTGGTGGGTGTGGCCCTGCTGGCGGACTCAGCTCCCACTGACGCGGGATCCTTCCATGAGACTCCACGTTAGTCATCCAGTTGAACTGAGTTAGTGTGTGTATGCCCGCGGTTATATGTGTCCTGACGGCTGCGTCTATTGTGTCCCCATGAGAAGTGTGGAGCGCCAGACAGCAGCCAGCACGAGGAGTGCTGAGACACGGGAGCGGAGAGCACTGAGACACGACCCTGTGACTCAGTGCCATGCCAAACCGTGACACATTTTTACTTTTCTCGTTTGTAAGGCCAATTTTGATTCTGATTTCCTTTTTCTGGCCTAAACAAAAGCAAATACAATGTAATAAAGCTGTCCATCGGGGCAAGCAGCCTCCAAATCTCCCCATTTTCACTGTTACAAAAGCAACAGTTCAACTAAGAATTTTATTTTGGCTTGACCCATTTTCACATGCACACAGACACACACACACACACACACACACACACACACACACACACACACACACACATAGTCCCCCCAAAAACTAAAAAGGTGGAATGTTTGGTCAAAAAAGTGAACTTTTTGTCAAAAAAGTAAACTTTTTTTTTGTCATAAATCATAAGGTGTATGTTCCTACTCTAAAGTGGAATGAAAGTGATTGGTTGAACCGGTGTTCATGATGTCTGTTCTGAGTTATCTGCACTTCCATCAGCGTAAAAAACTCAGCAGCAGATTAGAATCAAACAGAACATCTATTGGCCACATTTAATAAATCACCAAATTAATACACGCATCTGTGACAATGCTACGCACTGTTTGCCCTTCAATCAGTGATTTTAGTACAGCAGGCTCCATGCTGCTCATTTTAAACACATTCCCAAGTTTTAAACACACAAAACATGCGGTAAATAAAAGGCTGAGTGAAAACATGGCACTTCCAGCTGACTTATAATCAGTGTTGGGAAGATTACTTTTAAAATGTATTCCACTACAGATTACAGAATACATGCCCCAAAATGTATTGTGTAACGTATTCCATTACGTTACTCAATGAGAGCAACATATTCTGAATACCTTGGATTACTTAACATATTATCATGCTTTTTTACAACTATATGAATGTACTATTACCGTGTGATTTATTAGTATTACTGAAGGTTACTCGCCATACCAATACCAACTAGATATTTAAATCTTAATATAAAATGAGTAACAGTAAGGAGGACATTAGGTAAGGCTGCACTTTTTGCAGTGACCTCGTATTGAAAACTATTGACCCTGTGCACGAGAAAATGCTAACTTCCTGGTTTGAGACCGGATCTAGGGTTGTACATTTCCTGTTGCTTTACTTTGCGGTCAATCGCTACTGCGAAGATATACTCCAAAATCATGTCGAAAACGGAAAGATCACGTTAAGTTACAAAGAGCATAAGGTGGGTACACCCCCCGCTGTTGTGTCATAAAAAATCGAATGATCAATTTTGACGTTTAAAGAGTTTAGATCGATCAGTTGTTTACATCACTCAACACAAGCAGAACTGCATTACTGCATGCAGAAGACACATCATCCACATTCAGAAGCACATCTCTGTATAGTGACTGGTCTCATGATTTAAACAGGTAAATGTTCAGCATTCAAACTACAGGTGAACAATAGTCAAACCAGATGTTTCCCCCATTATGTTGAGATCAGCTAGTCAAGTACACACCTACACAGCATGTTAACAAATCGTGAAAAAAGCCACACAAAAAATGAATGATTGCTGGTAACGGTTTCTATACATTAGTATTTAGAAGGGTATGTTGTGACTTACCTTCAAAATTACAGTGGTCCCTTGCTAATAACGCGGTTCACCTTTCACCTCGCTGTTTCACAGAATTTTTTAGTGCAAGTTTGCACTTTTTTTTTTTTTACGTCACATTGTGTCCTGCGTCCTGATCGCTGCAGACGATCTCCTCCGTGACGTCTCTCCTGTACAGTACAGAATCACTGCATCGATCGCTAGAAGTGTGACTCTGAAGTGCAGTACTGGATGTCCACCAAACGTTTTGCACCGTCAAAAAATAAAATTGGCTACTTGATTTCACCTATCGCTGGTTATTTGTAGAACATAACACCCGCAATAAACGAGGGACAGCTGAGAAATATAACATTTGAATCCCTTTTCTCTTTTGCTCTGAGGCGCAGGGAAAAATATCGACAAGTTGATGAACATCATTTACAGCTATATTGGGTAAATGCCCAAGACATCTATAGAAATGTAAATCGCCGCTTGATTCATTCATTTGTTTAACTTGTTTTGGACCGTAAACCAGGCGCAAATAGGACACCGGAAACAAAGCTCCCCACAGGAGTTTCCGCACCGGAAGTAGCATATGCTAACGTGCACATAGTCAATTCCGCACGTATTTAAAACAGGTCCGCGGCTCCGAACCGTAGTAAAGAGACCTATGGCTAATATGTTGGGCTCGTAGCCGAAAACTAGCTTTACTTTGTTGTCTGGGTCAACTTTGCTAGCGAGAGACAGAGAGAGGCGTTGAAAAGCTGCTCCAATGGAACTTATTGTTTCGGAGGAAAACACGAAAAATGCCGAATCTTAATAGCTTACTTACAACTGGGCTCGTCAGGCACTCTTTTTAGCTGCAGTGGTTATTATTTACATGCTTCCAGCTCCCGTTTCTGCTCGGTGACAGCTCATACTTTTCGACTCTCCTTTTTGTTCCTCCCTGGCGCTCACAGACACATAACAGGTATGGCAGTCCATTCTCCCTGCAGCACTACTCTGCCCATAAGGCTACATTCTTTAGGGCGATGCCTGTAACACTCTGCCTATTGCCTTCATATTAAATAATTTTTAAAAAATATTTCTTCAAGTCATTATGAGACACGAGATTGAGACACAGGCATTTGAGCCTCTTAATGCGTGTTTTGTTTGGGTTTCCACCGACGTGGAATTACCAAAATAGAGAGGGGATAGCCTCTCCTGAAACAGGAAGAGACCGCGTGTAATCCCTTTATTTCAACAAAGTAACTGTATTCTGAATACCACTTTTTTTAAACAGTAACTGTAATGGAATACAGTTACTCATATTTTGTATTTTAAATACGTAACGGCGGTACATGTATTCCGTTACTCCCTGCTTATAATGGAAACGATCAAACCTGCTCCGAAAGTTTGAGTTTGTATTCTCTCAGCTGCAGACTCGCTGCTGTTTAAAGATTTGAGAGCAAAGTTTAGACATAAAAAGAAACGTCAAACATGGGCTCAGGATATGAGGCCAGTAATTACAGTGTCTGTGTCCTGTTTTAAGATCGATGTAAAATGTATGTAAAATTGTTTTCAGCCAACATGAGAAAATTAAATAAACTTGTGCCTATGATTTTATTACTGATGCCCATCAGGGAAACACAAAGACTGTAGAGGCAGACACGCTATTTTCATCATCAACACGTTTCCATTTGTTTTGCAGTTTATCAGCAGGACCCTGCTGGAAAACTATCTGCACAGCTGATGAATGACCACTTTTTAGTTTCAAAGGGACATGAGGGATACTTCCCAGAGTCTGACCTGCATCGATCCAGCTGCTCAGTGTCCGTGGTTACCATAGTTACTGCATAAGGTCCTGTGAATTAAACAGCTGGCACTGCAGTAACTTACCGGCGAAATGAGTGTTTACATTTTCATTACAAAAGAACTGTCTGGCTTGGTTAACTTGGTTAAATATGACTGACACCCGTAAATGAAGCAGCATCTGGCTGCAGTTTAAAGATATTGTGAATAGCAGAGCAGAGTGCTTTTACTGTAAAATGAAAATAACAGTAAGAGCAGGTTCCACCACAAACCTGCACAGACAGATCAGAACTGTCCATCCCACAGTGCAGTTGGAGGATAGAGGGCAAGCTGGCTCAACGTCTACTGACCCTGTGGTGTCTGGTCCCAAACCAACAACAACTGCTGCAGAAGCTACTAGTGCATCAGCCCATCTTACTGCAACTCAAAGCACAATAAGTCAGTTTATACCAAAGCAGATGACCTCAGCCAAACAGCACAGTATTGATGAGGGGTTGGCTAACATGATTGTCACTGATTTCCAGCCCTTTTCCATTATGGAGGATAAAGGTTTTAAAGGTTTTGTCAAAGCCTTAAATCCCACATACACTCTACCTAGTAGGAAAACACGGTCCCTAACAATAATCCCAAAAGTATATGGCACAGAACATGCATTATGGCAAGACAGGGTGAAAAAAAGCTCCATCGGTTTGCCTGACAACTCACTGCTGGACCTCTTGAACCACCTGCTCTTTCGAGTCTGTCACTTGCCACTTTATTGAAAATTACAAGATGACATCTTTGTCTGCTGGACTGCTTTGACATCACTGACAGACACACTACAGAAATGTTGGTAGAGGAGCTATTAAAAGTGGAAAATGAGTGGCAAGTACAGGACAAAGTGGTGTGATGTGTGAGTGATAATGCTGCAAACATCACCAAGGCCATAAAAATTCTGAAGTGGACCCACCACCCATGTTTGGCACATACATTAAACCTGTTGATAAGAGATTCCCTGAAGGTGGTGAAAACAACCGTGGACAAGGTAAAGGCTAATGTGGAGTTTTTCCACAGAAGCACAGTAGCTGCAAAGAGGCTAAAGTCCACACAGCGCCAGATGGAGTTACCTGAACTGAGGCATTCTTGAAACAAAAGATGCCAGTATCTCCACCATGGCCCTGATCAGTGCACCTGTTGATACGTTAAGTCAAGAGGAATGGGAGCTGGTGAAAGACGTCTGCACCGTCCTGCAACCATTTGAGGAAGTGACCGTTGAGATAAGTACAGACAGGTACCTTGCACAGTTTTTTTTTCTCTACTATTCGGTCACTAATATACATTGCAGAAACAACACATATGATTGACAAAACTAAATTGAAAAATTAAATATGCCACATAATTAAAAAACAAAACTAATTTTAAAAGTTGCTGTTTTCTCTCCTTCAGCTATGTCACAGCCTCCAAAATGCTCCTGCTTAGCAAAGGTCTTCAGCCAGTGACAGCCCAACACCAACTGACAGTAACCGTGCAGAAAGTAAAGGAATTGGTTGCGGATCTTTGTTCAACCATGGATCGAAAATATCTGCGTATGGAGTTCAACACTGTCCTCTCAGAAACTGCATTACTGGATCCTAGGTTTAAAAAGCTTCCATTCAGAAATGAAAGAGCTACAGGAGATGCTACAAAGAGAAATACTACATGTTACGACCCGTAAGGGTAAACTTACTAGTTTCATGAGTAACAGTCTGGCTCTTTCTGAAAGTCAAAAGAAAATAGCTCTCAATTGCCAAGACAAAGAAAGGGACGGCTAAGTACTTTGATTGGTCGATTCCGATTGGTCTGTGTGGGGATCACACTTATCCCACAGAGACAAAGCATGTGCTGACAGGAGGGTTTTTAACAATTCATACATTCTATATTTCAGTTTCATTTTACATGCTAAGAGGCTGTGGTTGTTACATTCTGCCATCACCTAAGAAAGTAAACTTTGAATGATGAAAGATTAGCCTGATTCATCCATCCATCCTCTTCTGCTTATCCAACTCAGGGTCACAGAGGACTGGAGTCTCACCCAGTTGTCACAGGATGGACAGGTCACAAGGTGATTGCAGGGCTAAGACGTCATTGAGGATAATTTATAAAATAAATGTGACTTCGAAGCACACCTTAAACATCAAAATGATGAGCTGTATGTAATCTGATTATTTGTTGTGAATGTATTTAGCTGAACACATTGGAGTTAGATAGAACTTGAAATACCATAAATTGCTAATATTAGCAATGTTTTGTCCGTTTTATTAATACAATAAGTTGATTACTGAACAGATTTAATTACAGTTCTAGAAAGAAGAAATTAGCAGATCACAATCACCACCACCAAAATCACCACTCCTACATGCCTACATGCACAATTAGGTGCACGATCAGGTGGTGCCAGCCCAGGCCCCTAATTTGTCCCAGCTGTGTTCCCACCTGTTCCCCGTCCTCTCATTATCTTTCTGTGTACTGAAGTCTTCTGTCCTCCTTTGTTCAGGGTCAGGTTTTCTCTTGTCTTTTGCGCCATGGCTCCAATTGCAAAGTATCTTTGTATCCACGCCAAGTTTCATGTTTATTTTTAGTTTCCCCAGTTTAGGTTATTGTTTTTTCTTGTCTTTGTTTACCTTATGCATTACTCTGCATTTCTCCATCAGCCACATTAAACGGCTTGCTTTTTGCTAATTCAAGTTTTGTTCCTTCGTGTCTGCATACTGGGTCCACTATTCACACAGTCTGCTTCGGCACACTGTGACATTTGTACTACCAAATACAAGCGTGTATTTGGTAGTACAACATTAAGATCATTCAATCCTGCCTGGTACCGCTCATGACCATGGCTGGAGTACTCTGTTGTGCGGGATGCATGCTTCTGTTTTGCCTGTCGGAAATAAGGCAGCACTGTTAATGAGAGGGATTTAGTTTTTACCTTAACTGGTTTTAACAACTGAAAAGCAGCACTTGATTGAGACAAGGGGCTGCTGAGTCATGTGTCCAGCCACAACTATGTGCATGCTTCAACCATCTGGACTGAGCATAAAAGCAGAGAGGCCACAGGGGCTGCTTTGGATTCAGTGTTGGTTGGTAAACTATAACCTGGAGGAAAAAAAACATTACTATGTCTTGAGTATTGGTAGTGCTATAACGTTTCTCTGTGTAAATGAGTTGGGGCTCTGTGGGACTGCAGAACCCTTGAGATATGATGCAGGGGTTAACGATAATGACATTGCTTAAGGTATTTTTCTTAAAGTGATGGAATATACCTTAGAGAAGGATGAGGAGCTGGCAAGCACTACTAAGGGTATCCCAAAAAAAAAGCAAAATACACAATTTTGGATAAGGACGTCCGAAATGAAATTATCCAATCAGTGGCTGGAGAGGTCAGGAAAAAATATGACCTCTCAGTCAGTTGGTCTGTGCAATGTTTCTGAGGCTCTTAGTGCAGCACCTTAAAGAAACGTGAGGTTTTTCCGTGAGGATGACTGCTGGGGAGTGTCTTCTCCTGATGAGGATGAGTCACATCCAACAAAGAGAAGGAAAACAGTGAGCAAACACCTGGATCAAAGTATTGTGCTCTGAACTTTGGGCCATACAGACTTTTCTGCCCTCCCTGTACGTTGATGCCCAGTTTGGCAGATAGATAAACAGTTCTTCAAAAGGAGAGGCAAAGGCTTCCAGTTCTCATTGCAGGGTTTATTTGTCTCCCTAATGAAGGCACTGTAAAACTACAAACATAAGAAAAGCATATTAAAACATACATCTGGAACATAATATATTTCTCATATTACAAAGTACAGACTGAAGACTTAGCAACTTGAACTATAGCTGGTATAACCAAGAAAAATAAATGAAAACATGTTAACTCCAAATCCCGCTAGCTTGATGCTAACACACAATGGAATTTCCTATTGACATGCTAACACAATTAGCATCGGCAATGCAGCTAACATGCCGGCTTCAAATATGAGAGTCAACAACCCATTTTACATCACATGCTTAACATGAACACAGAATATAATCGTACTTACAAGCATATATTTCTCATGCTCCAGTACAGCCAACTTCAGAGCTAATATTTTGTGTGCTGGTATCAACTTGGCCAGACTCCATGAACTTTTCCAATCCGGTTGTTCAGTCTGACGTCACTAGCCGTGTCTGGGTCTAAACTCCGCTGCAGGTCCATATATCAAACGATCACTATGGGATTACTGAGAGTTGAAAAACTGTCTAAAGTCTTTCATCTTTAATAAAATGATCAGCGTTCTGCTCTACCAGGTGTAACAATTGAGTTTAACATCCAGGCATCCATGAAAACGGAATTTATGACATTTAACGGAGTTAGAAGTTAGCAGGGAGTTAGCTCGCTAGCTTCTATCTAAATACAATATAGCATGTCCTGACTGTGGGGTTTTGGAAACAAATTAAAACGTACAGCTCTGCTATCACTTCCAGCATAAATGAAGACAGAAAACTAAACAGCAGTGACGTTTGTAGGGTTACTGAAGTTGGGCTAGCTGGTATATAATGATGTGCTACGTGACCGCTAGCGACACAGCTATGTTAGCATAATATAAACAAGCTAACTTTTTTTCCACTCGATAAAAGTTAATGTGAGTGTTCTCGGTGGTCAGGAACAAATGTAATCGCATGGCAGGATGCTGTAAAAGGACCAAACTTCAGCCAGGAGAACAACTGAGATAATCCATCCACAATACGAGGTTAGTCATTCATATACTGCTGCATGGGCTGGGCTGTAGTTACATCGTAAGGTTTTAAAAACTGAGCTTAAATAAATGATTAGCGGTAATAAAAGCCGAGGGAGGTCAACAGTGATCACTGACTGTTTTAGGAGCTTTTTGAGATCAAATAGAAGAAAATACATAACATTAAACATGTTAACAACACAAAAGCCATATTAAACGCAGACTACTTTAGACCCGGAAGTAGGATTCGTCGCGTCATCACTGAACAACCGGATATTTACTAGAGAAACTTGAGTACACAAACCCGCTTCCTCCCCCTAGTGGGGTGGTGGAGCTACTGCACCCAGCAGTGGCAGCACACTCCCCGCCTGGTATAATGAATTATACCACTACCCATTCCCTGGATGTAGTAGTAAAACAACCTCCGACACTGGCCGCAAATACACTTTAGGAGTGCCATTCTTGACTACCTTCACTTCCACCTTACGTACTCTATGATCTTGGCTAGGAAAGGCTTTAATCACAAGTCCAACAGGCCACTCAGTCCTTTTTACTTGCGAATCCTTCATCAGTACAACATCTCCCACTTGAAGGTTTGGCTTCTCTGTTGTCCACTTTCTCTGTGTTTGAAGCGTGGTCAGATACTCCGTTTTCCACCTCTTCCAAAATGCATCAGCAAGTGCTTGGACCCTTTTCCAGTGTTTGTTGGACAGATCATTAACATCAAAATCCCCAGAGGGAGCAGTCAACGTATCTCGTTTCTGTGTCAACAACATTGATGGGGTGAGAACTGCCGGTGCTTCTGGGTCAGAAGACACTGAGACCAATGGTCTTGAATTTATAATGGCGGTAACCTCTGCCATCAGGGTGACAAGTGTCTCATGTGTGAGGTACGATGGATTCAGCCTCAGAAGAAGAGCATCTAAGATTCGCCGAGCGATACCAATCATCCTCTCCCACACCCCACCCATGTGGGAAGAGTGGGGAGGATTGAATATCCAAGTACACTTGTTGCTTTTAAGGTAATTCCTCACCTCAGAATCTGATGTGTCAAGTCTGAGTTCTTTACAGGCTCCAGTGAAATTTGTTCCCCGGTCTGATCTGATTGTTTTGATCGGCCCTCTTATGGCAATGAAACGTCTGAGCCCATTGATGAAGCTTGTAGTGGTCATAGTCTCTATAACCTCAATGTGCACAGCTCTGGTAGTCAAACAAGTGAACATTACTGCCCATCGTTTACTTTCCGCATGCCCTCCTCTTGTTCTTCGGGCAGTCACCATCCAAGGTCCAAAAACATCCAACCCTACATGAGTAAATGATGGATCTGGTGAAAGTCTTTCAGATGGTAAGTCTGACATCTTCTGGTCCTCCATTTTACCTCTCAGCCTTTTGCAAGTTACACATTTGTGTATCACACTAGATACAAGCCTTTTCCCCCCAATCAGCCAAAGTCCTGCCAACCTAATAGCTCCCTCCGTGAAATGGCGTCCTTGGTGCGCAGCCTGTTCGTGATATCTTCTGACCAATAATGTAGCAATGTGCGTCTTGGGAATGACCAGAGGATGCTTATCATCAAAAGACATAACGGCTGAGGACATACGGCCGCCAACTCTTAATAGCCCATCTTTGTCCAGAAATGGTGTCAGCTTTCGCAGTGGACTTTGTTTTGGGATTCGGTCCCCTTTGGCTAGACACTGCAACACCCTTGCAAAGGCATCTTGTTGTGCAGTTTTAATGATCACTTTTACTGCTTGTTCTTCTTCATCCCCAGTGTTGCCACCATGTGTATCTGCAACACTCCTTGCCTTTTTGATTAGTGTGGAGACTGCACGAGTCAAAGCTCTCCAAGTGGAAAATGTAAGAAACCTTTGAGCTCCAAGCGAGCTTTCTTTAACCATTGAGCTGAAGGTCGTTACTTCAGAGCGAACTTCTGGATCCACCTCCGGATGTATCAGCTCAAAGTCATCACTCTGGGGAAGGAGTCGTTTTGAAGGGCCCAATAGAAATGATGGTCCAGTGAACCAATTGGTGCCTTTGAGAGCTGCAGCAGTTGTTGGCCGAGTTCCATGGTCTGCTGGGTTTTCTTCAGTGGTGATGTAATGCCACTGATCTGGACGAGACGACTTTCTGATCTGTGCTATCCTGTTTGACACATAGACATAAAACCTGCGTGAGGTGTTATATATGTAGCCCAGTACTATCTTGCTGTCAGTATAGTACTTCACAGAATGAATGTCAATATCCATTTCATCTTGGATGAAGACTGCCATTTCAGTTGCCAAAACCGCAGCACAAAGCTCAAGACGGGGCACGGTGTGCGCTGGGTGTGGGGCCAGCTTTGCCTTTGCCATAACAAATCCCACGTGGATATCTCCTGTTGCAGAAATTGTTTTCAAGTAAGCCACAGCAGCTATAGCCATGACTGATGCATCTGAAAACACGCACAACTCTCTGTGCTGAGTCTGTGTAGACAAAGACACTGGAACATATAGTCTTGGGATCTGGAGCTGATCTAAGTCTTTCATAGAGTCTTTCCAGAGTTTCCAGTGTTCTTGTTTTGAAGCTGGCAATGGTGTGTCCCAGTCATACTGTTCAATGGAGAGGTTTCTCACTAAATGTCTTCCTCCCACTGTGACTGGCACTACAAATCCCAAAGGGTCAAATAAACTGTTCACTGCAGACAAAATCCCTCTTTTTGTCAAGGGTTTCTCCTCCTTCGACACACAGAAGGTGAAGTTGTCTGTTTCCAGATTCCAAATTAGACCTAGACTCCTCTGAAGAGGTAGTGACTCCACTCCTAAGTCTAGATCTTTCAAATCCTTGGCCAAGTCTTCTGGTGGGAATGCTTGCATAACACTGCTGCTGTTCGATGCAATCTTGTGTAGCTTAATGTTTGATTTAGCTAGCATCGCTTGGGCAGTGCGCAGGACACCAGTGGCTTCTGCTCCATTAGGAAAAGATGCAAGTCCATCATCCACATAAAAATTGCGTGTGATGAACTCCCTTGCACTGGTAGTGGAGTCATCTGCTTGCTTAGCAGCTCGTCTGAGGCAGTAAATGGCAACTGCTGGTGATGGACTGTTGCCAAATACATGTACTGTCATTCGAAACTCTTTCACTGCTTTCTGGAGATCATTGTTTTCATACCATAAGAACCTCAGAAAGTTGCGATGTTCCTCGCACACCTTGAAGCAGTAGAACATCTGCTGCACATCCGCTGTAACTGCTATAGGTTCTCTGCGGAAGCGGATCAGAACCCCAAGGAGAGTGTTGTTCAAGTCGGGTCCACTCAGGAGCACATCATTGAGGGAAACCCCTTCATGTTTGGCACTTGAATCGAACACTACCCTTATCTGGTCAGGTTTTTGTGGGTGGTAAACCCCAAATATTGGTAGATACCACCTTTCCTCACCTTCTTTTAATGGAGGGGCCGGCTCTGCTTGCTTTTCAACAAACATTCTTTGCATGAAATCGATGAAGTGTTTCCTCATTTGTGGTTTTTTCTCCAGAGTTCTCCGAAGAGATGCAAGACGCTTTAAAGCTTGAGGTCTGTTATTGGGAAGGTGGTTTCGTGGTGACCGAAAGGGTAATGGGGAAACCCAAGTATTGTAACTGTCTTTATAGACTTGTTCATCTAATGTCTTCAAGAAACTCTCGTCATCGATTGACATTGCCGGGACGTCATCATGTTGTGTCCTTTGAAACACCTGACTGGCAAACTCACTTTCCTTACTTTTCAAGTGTTGTGCAGAGCTTTGAAGACTTAGGTTCGAGGTGTGACAACCAAGCTTTTCTTTGACTAGCATATTGTTTGGACATGCACTCAAGAGTGAAGCTCGTCCATTTGGTAGAATGTTGGTCTTGTATACACAGATGTTGGATGTCTTATGCACTTCTCCCAGACACACTTCCCCTACGATCACCCAACCAAGGTCGAGTCGTTGAGCATATGGTTCATTATGGAGACCATTATGTTGTTCTCTGACTTTGTGCACACGCAGAATGTCTCTGCCAAGGAGAAGGAGGATGTCAGCTTCTGGATCAATTTCTGGGATTTTTCCCTTGATTGCCTTCAGATGTGGGTAGAAATGAGTGACTTCTGGGGATGGGATTTCCGTCCTATCATCAGGTATCATATCACACTCAATAAGAGTAGGCAGGGGAAGCTGTGTGGTGCCATCAAGGGACTCCAAAATGAAGTCACGGGCTCGTCTCCCTGCTATCTCCACAACACCTGAGCATGTTTTCAGTGTATACGGCTCAAGCTGTCCTTCAATGTTGAAGATGTCAAAAAAGTATGTTTTAGCCAAGGAGCGATTGCTTTGTTCGTCTAGAACAGCATACATCTTGACAGCTTTCTCTGGTTGTCCAGCAGGATACACTCTGACCAAACATATCTTAGAGCATGACCTTGAACCAACTGAGTCTCCGCATACTTCTGTGCTTTTTGATGTCACGTCAGCCACACTTGCTTCTCCTTCTCTTTCTTCCCCGCCATACCCTTCACTAGCCACCAGGCTCTCTGCATTTTGAGGACGAGGATTGGGGTGTAGTGCGGTGATATGTCTTTCACTACCACAATCTGTGCACTGCACTGATTTAGGACAATCTTTGGCCATGTGCTGCACAGAAGAACAACACTTGAAACAAATGTTCTTGTCCTTTAAGTATGCCTTTCTTTCTTCCAGGGTCTTACTTTTGAAAAGACGGCATTTTCCGAGAGGGTGAGGCTTGCAGTGTAATGGACACTGTTTATCGGGGTCCAAGTTGTTCTTGCCTGTAGGAACGTTTGGGCTGGCTGCCAGATTACTTGCAGAGACATGTGAACGATACTTCTGTTGTGTCATTGTCTCGATTCTAGGCTTGTTGACGTTGGCACCGGTTACACACGAAAAACTCGGGTCATTACGAATTTTAGCTTCTTCGTTCACAAGTTTCACAAAAAAGGAAAATGGAGGATAAGACACTGCATTCTCTCTCTTGAACCTCGAGGCAGCTGCAACCCACTTCTCCTGAAGGTTGTATGGGAGTTTTTCCAGAATCGGATTCACCCCGTGGGCTGTATCGAGGTGTGAAAGGCCTGGGAGATGACCGCTTGTCTTTGCAGCATGAAGTTCTAGCAGAAGATCCCCCAACTCTCTCAAACGCTGGTTGTCTCTGTTCGTCAGCTTCGGTAAATCCTGGATTTTCTTTAAAAGTGCATGTTCAATGACTTCTGGTGCGCCAAAACACTCTTCGAGTCTCTGCCACACCATCTGAAGACCTGCAGTGGGATTGTTTATGTACGCAGCCCTGACTCGCTTGGCTTGTGCTGCTGATTGTGGCCCGAGCCATTTGGATAGCAGGTCTAGCTCTTCTTGAGGTGTTACACCCAGATCTTGAATTGAACTTAGAAAGGAAGCCTTCCAAGCCCAGTAATTTTCTGGTCGATCATCAAACCTCAGCAGGCCTGAGCTGATCATCTCTTTCCGTATCAGGTATCTCGTTAGATCAGACGTGTCAGCATGACTACTCCTTACAGGTGTGGGTGTCCATACCTTAGACTGAGGATGGTGATATCGATCATAGTTTGCTGGCTCGCCTCCATAGCTCCAGTTGCAAGATTCTCTCTTTGGGCTCAAAGCACGGAAGACTGGCAAAGGTGTGAATTCTTGGTTGTTGCTCCTACTGGGCTGATGGATACTTGGTTCCTTGTGAGCTTTTGGTGTTGCATCGATGGCTGTGGCTGGCTGTGGCACCAGAGAAGATAGGAGTTCTGGATGATTAACTTGTGGAGTCTGCAGATCGTCGCCGAGTTCTGACTGTTGCTGCACATACTCTTGGACTCGTTCTAATGGGCTGATTTGCTGCATGCCGTCCAGCTGGGGCTGTTGTGGGTGCTCACTCTCTTGCGCAGATGCTTCCCAAGCTTGAGCCTCAGCTAGGGCTGCTGCAGCTGCCTTCTGCGATTTGAGTACGTGTAGCTCTGCATCCAGATCTGCTTTCTTTTTAAGCTGCTCGGCCTGTTGTTTTAGGATGCTGGCTTCCTGCTTAGCAAAGGAGAGCTGAGCACGGGCAGCTTCTGCTTTTGCTCGTGCTCTAGCGGCAGCAGTAGATGATGATGTAAGCTGGCTGGAACGTAAAGAACTGGACACTTTTGACCTTGTTTCCAGCGTCTCATCCATCCTTTCTTTTAGAGAACTATCTGGCTGATGAGAATGATGCTTTTTTACTTTTCTGCCCTCCCTGTACGTTGATGCCCAGTTTGGCAGATAGATAAACAGTTCTTCAAAAGGAGAGGCAAAGGCTTCCAGTTCTCATTGCAGGGTTTATTTGTCTCCCTAATGAAGGCACTGTAAAACTACAAACATAAGAAAAGCATATTAAAACATACATCTGGAACATAATATATTTCTCATATTACAAAGTACAGACTGAAGACTTAGCAACTTGAACTATAGCTGGTATAACCAAGAAAAATAAATGAAAACATGTTAACTCCAAATCCCGCTAGCTTGATGCTAACACACAATGGAATTTCCTATTGACATGCTAACACAATTAGCATCGGCAATGCAGCTAACATGCCGGCTTCAAATATGAGAGTCAACAACCCATTTTACATCACATGCTTAACATGAACACAGAATATAATCGTACTTACAAGCATATATTTCTCATGCTCCAGTACAGCCAACTTCAGAGCTAATATTTTGTGTGCTGGTATCAACTTGGCCAGACTCCATGAACTTTTCCTATATTTACTAGAGAAACTTGAGTACACAAACCCGCTTCCTCCCCCTAGTGGGGTGGTGGAGCTACTGCACCCAGCAGTGGCAGCACACAGACTCTGGTGAACTTACCATTTCTCCCCATAAGTCTCTGAAAAGATCCCTGCTCATCATCCTTGACTGGGGCCATTTCAGAAATGGAAACTAGATTTTACCATAAGAATAATGACCTGATGAGAGCCATATCTAGTCTTGCACCCAAATCTAGCACATTTCTAGACCCCACCCTGTTGCACCCTCTGGCTGTGATGGCTGGCACTGTAGCAGATGTTGTAAATCTGAAAAATGAAGTTCTTGTGGCAAAACAGATGCTGCTCAAACAATGTTCAAAGGAAACAGACCTGTCCACTGTGTGTAAAGTCCTACAGGAGTACAAGGAAACCTTTCCTGAGTTGCATAACTTGTGTGTAACAGCCCTGGTGATTGGTGTGTCTTCAGCATCATGTGAGAGTTCCTTCTCAACTTTGTCACAGGTCCTAACCTGTCACACCATGTTACATAAAAGGAAGAGGAATTGGTGATCTTGATCCATAAGAAGTCCATAATGAATAACTTTGGATGAATTTGTAAGAGTTTTTGGAAAGGGAAACAGGAGACTGTTGTTGTAGAGTGGACTGAGGAGAAAGGACAGTGGAGCTGTTCAGTTGCAAAAATCTGTTGTATTCTACAAAATAGTTTTACAGTTGTAGGGAAACATGGTGAACTGTGTTTTTTTTAAATTGCCAACCCTGTAAATATTGGCTATATTGAGAAGTCTTATTTTATTCTTACTTTATTTTGCAAATTTATTTGAGAATTAGGTCATCCAGTTAAGATAAATTTTATGTTCTTGGTTTTAAAGATCTAGATGGATATTTTATTTTATTCTGTATTTTATTTTATTTTTTTATTCTATTTTTCTGTTTGTTTGTTTTTTCAAGACTTGGTGAACTGAGTTTTTTTATAACTCAGCCTAACCCTTTTTAATTTTGTTAATATGAGCAATACTGAGAAGTGTTATTGTTGGGTTTTAATATATCTGATATCGAGTATCTCTTTGTGAGAAATTTCACTTTTGTGAGATACTGTTATCGAGCACACCACCCCTTTCCCGCCTCCATTGCCACCATGTGCCATCTTTACATTTCTGTCTGCCCCCTCATTTATGCCTGTCTAGAACCGGCCCAGAAAATTGATGTAATTGTACTTGACCCCAAAAATCTTTGAAATATGGTATATAATCAGTTGAGTACTCTGGATGGCATTACCTTGGCCTCCAGCAACACTGTGAAAAAACTTGGAGTCATTTTTGACCAGGATATCTAAAATTAAATCCTGTCTCAGGGTGACGCTGAAAAACTAGTTCATGCATTTATTGCTTCTAGTCTGGACTACTGTAATTCGTTATTATCAGGATATCCTAATAACTCACTGAAAAGGGAGAAAGATACCATCTGTACTTTTAAAATGAGGCTTTGAAGGAAATGTCAGTAAATAGTGCAGATGATCTACTGTCAATCTATAGAATTTTCTGTTTTACTAGTTTTGGAAAAGTCTGTGAAAGTCCGATAAAAAAACACAAAATCTCCTGGCAAAAAACTAACAGGACATTTTCTTTTTTTTCAATTGAATTTATTTTTACAGTTTTTAGTGCACACTCCTTCTTAGGTTAAACTCTTTTCCCAATCTGGTGATTTGAGGAGAAAGACATGGTGCAATTGATCCAGCAATTTTTGGTTTGGCCTGGGATAGATTGGGATTGGTTGCTCTTGAAGCTTGTTTTTCACGGTCAGAGTAGGGTGGAGGTGAAGCTGTGGAAAACTTGTCCAAATCTGGCCCTGGTTTTACATCTGATGATGTTGACCTTGCTGGTCTGTCATTTTGCTCTGGCCTTTTTTTTTAATGTGGTCTAGACTAGTGTGGACAAGAGAGGAAGGAATTCATCAAAGTGACCCAAATAAAACTGAAAGCATGCTTATATAAAACAAACTTGGTCTATATCAGTGGAGGAAACGTAAGAGAACCACTTTTTTATAGCATAATGGATATTCAGGTATGCTAATGTGTCAATATTGTAGGAAAAACAATGACTGCTGGTCTGTCATTTTGCTCTGGCCTTTTTTTTAATGTGAGTTAATTTAGCTTCACATTTTATTTCTGCAATTTTTTTATTTGTAAATTGGAAGTTTGGATTATTTTAAGTTGTACTTACTTTGAGTTCAGAACTTGGAATACATGGAGATTCTGTAGAATACATGTAGAGCAAACTGATTGAGTGGCTGATATGCAAACTCTGATCCAGAAAAAGCTGATGCTTTGATACTTTTTTTCTTCCACAACCAAAGGTTAAAAACTTACATTTAGAACCAGGTATTGTGTATACTGTGGTAATTATTAGCATTAGTCATTAATTACCACACACTAAGAAGCTACTTTTGAATCAATAATTCCATTCTAAGAAATACGTGTGTATGACACATACAAACAAAGAAGCTATAACGGACTAGTGTGGACAAGTGAGGAGGGAATTCACAGAAGTCACATGACTCAAATAAAACTGAAAGCATGCTTATATAAAACAAAGTCATACTCAGCCTACATCAGTGAAGGCAACACCAGAGAACCACTATTTTTCCATCACAATTGGATACTCAGGTATGCTAACATTGTGTTATCATTTCAGTACTGTAAGAAAAACAATTATTAAATGCAACTGGCATTTAATCAACTACCTGTTTTATTCACAGGTAGTCAGTGCAAAAAACATGAGCTTCATTAGGAAACTTATCAAATTTATTCGGGGTAAGCAGATTTTTTTTGGGTAACATTTTTATGGCTTAAATATTTGTGATGGTTTGCTTGTTTGTTTGTAGCTCTGCTTTAATAAGTTCTTAAATTTTGAGTTTTTTTGTTTGTTTGTTTTCTGTTTTTCATTTACTCCCAGTATGTTTTCATGCATATTAAGCTCTTTGGGCTTTTTCATATATTATTGCTCTTTACAGATAAAACTTGCTTGACTTGACTTACCAAATAGCTTGATGATATTTACGTTTTGGGTTTTTTTTTTCTGTTGTTATTTCAATTATATTTGCATGTTCAAAATAAAATTATATCTATCTATCTGTCTGTCTATCTATCTATCTACATACCTACATACCTACCTACCTACCAAATAGCTTTTTGAGGTGTGTAAATCAAAGCTGCTAAAATAAGAAAATCCTCGATTCTCGTGTTATCTTGATCTGGATTAGTCATAGATGTTTGCAGAGTGATTTTATAATGCAAAAGATACCATCATGTACTTTTGTTCTGAACGTGGAAAATGGTAACATTTAATTTGACATAAGAAAATGAAATAAGTAAATTATATAAGTAACACTGAATATGGAAAAGTGTTGCAAAAATGTTGCTACATTGTCATATTTTAATTGCAGGTACTCCACCTCCCCCTCCCCCTCCACCTTTATCTCCTCGTAAGATATTTCAAATATAATACAAAATTGTTTAAATATTAAGATTAAATCATCACATGATTATTTTTTTTAAAATTCCCTTGTGTTGTTATTCACAAAATTAACATGTTCACTTTACAGTTTTACAGAAAGAAGAAAGGAACATACCATGGATGTGAGTATTATGGGCGTGGTTCTTTTTTGTGTTCCAGAACTTTGATGTGACTCGTGTTTTTTACACATGCTTGTTATTAGATGTAAATGTCAGACCAGATTATATAATGTATAAATGTATCGGTAGAGAGTTTCAGACCTCCAATGTGCAGCTGTTCTGTTGGCAATGAATCACAGTGCTGAGTGTGCACTGAGTGCTAAAATAAATGTATTAAATTAGGAATTCAAAAGATTAATCATTTTCTGCTACTTGTTTGTCTCTTGCTGTTATACTTATTATAATCTTTAGAAATCAGCATCACATTTTCCTCTTCCGCCTCTTACAATCAGACCAATGAGTTACATGAAACATCAAATGCCTCATTTATGTAACTTCGCACACTGAGGCAGAACGCTTGAGTTAGTTTATTGTGTTATTTTGTGTTTGTTTATATTACTGTTGTATAATGTTAAACTGTAAGTGCACACTAAATCCTATTGTAATTTTCTTAATGAACAGTGAAAGAGAGCGAGACCTGCAGCTTGTCAGAGATTACAAGCCTCACAAAGATGTCCAGCATCTCAGAATTATGCTTTATGGACCACCAGGTGCTGGAAAGTCCAGCTTCATCAACTCTGTCGACAGTGTTTTAAGAGGCAAAATCGCAACTCGAGCTTTGGCAGCAGCAACCTCTGGTGACAGCTTCACCATTGCAGTATGTATGAGGATGTACAGTGGCTTGCAAAAGTATTCGGTCCCCAGGGCTTCTCACATTTAGTCACATTACAGCCACAAACATGAATCAATTTTATTGGAATTCCACGTGAAAGACCAATACAAAGTGGTGCACACGTGAGAAGTGGAACGAAAATCATACATGATTCCAAACATTTTTTACAAATAAATAACTGCAAAGTGGGGTGTGTGTAATTATTCAGCCCCCTGAGTCAATACTTTGTAGAACCACCTTTTGCTGCAATTACAGCTGCCAGTCTTTTAGGGTCTGTCTCTACCAGCTTTGCACATCTACAGACTGAAATCTTTGCCCATTCTTCTTTGCAAAACAACTCCAGCTCAGTCAGATTAGATGGACAGCATTTGTGAAGTTTTCAGATTTTCCCACAGATTCTCGACTGGATTTAGATTTGGACTTTGACTAGGCCGTTCTAACACATGGATATGTTTTGTTTTAAACCATCCCATTGTTGCCCTGGCTTTATGTTTAGGGTCATTGTCCTGCTGGAAGGTGAACCTCTGCCCCAGTCTCAAGTCTTTTGCAGACTCCAAGAGGTTTTCTTCCAAGATTGCCCTGTATTTGGCTCCATCCATCTTCCCATCAACTCTGACCAGCTTCCCTGTCCCTGCTGAAGAGAAGCCCCCCCAGAGCATGATGCTGCCACCACCATATTTGACAGTGGGGATGGTGTGTTCAGACTGATGTGCAGTGTTAGTTTTCCACACATAGCGTTTTGCATTTTGGCCAAAAAGTTCCAATTTGGTCTCATCTGACCAGAGCACCTTCTTCCACATGTTTGCTGTGTCCCCCACATGGCTTGTGGCAAACTGCAAACGGGACTTCTTATGGTTTTCTGTTAACAATGGCGTTCTTCTTGCCACTCTTCCATAAAGACCAACTTTGTGCAGTGCACGACTAATAGTTGTCCTATGGACAGATTCCCCCACCTGAGCTGTAGATCTCTGCAGCTCGTCCAGAGTCACCATGGGCCTCTTGGCTGCATTTCTGATCAGCGCTCTCCTTGTTCGGCCTGTGAGTTGAGGTGGACGGCCTTGTCTTGGTAGGTTTACAGTTGTGCCATACTCCTTCCATTTCTGAATGAGCGCTTGAACAGCGCTCTGTGGGATGTTCAAGGCTTGGGAAATCTTTTTGCAGCCTAAGCCTGCTTTAAATTTCTCAATAACTTTATCCCTGACCTGTCTGGTGTGTTCTTTGGACTTCATGGTGTTGTTGCTCCCAATATTCTCTTAGACAACCTCTGAGGCCGTCACAGAGCAGCTGTATTTGTACTGACATTAGATTACACACAGGTGCACTCTATTTAGTCATTAGCACTCATCAGGCATGTCTATGGGCAACTGACTGCACTCAGACCAAAGGGGGCTGAATAATTACACACACCCCACTTTGCAGTTATTTATTTGTAAAAATGTTTGGAATCATGTATGATTTTTGTTCCACTTCTCACGTGTGCACCACTTTGTGTTGGTCTTTCACGTGGAATTCCAATAACATTGATTCATGTTTGTGGCTGTAATGTGACAAAATGTGGGAAAGTTCAAGGGGGCTGAATACTTTTGCAAGCCACAGTATCTATTCTTATGGCATTTGCTGTTAGAGCATTACATGAAAAAACAGATTTTCTAGCACTACACACTGCAGTGGTAACTGCCATATAGACACTGAACTAGAAAAAGTAAGATAGTAGGTACAACTAGACTGTAAATTATTTGGTAAACTTTTTAGGGTCTCTAGTATCCTGAACTAATGTAACAACACTACATTTTTTATTTACAGTTCAGGACATATAAAATTCAGTAAGGAGAGCCAGGAACGTTTTACCCTTTTGTCTTCAATGACACCATGGGCCTTCAGTCCAGTGACAAAGGAATTCATGTGGAAGACATCAAACTTGCCATTAGAGGACATGTAAACGAAGATTACAGGGTATGAAATCTTCATTCAGATGCTTGTACACAGTGCTGTGATACAGAAACTGTATCATGCAAAAAGGTTTCAGTGACTTTGCTTTTTTCCAGTTCAATCCCACATCTCCGTTGCCTGAAACAAATTCCAGCTACAACAGTTTTCCCACTTTAGATGACAAAGTCCACATTCTGGTTTTAGTTATTCCTGCTGACACAGTGAGCATAATGAATGATGAAACTGTCAGGAAGATGAAAGATGTCAGATCAGCAGCTCGTGACAAAGGTGAGAGCAGTTGTCGTTCATATGATGTACAATTTCAAATACCTGAAAAACATGAGATAAGAATTAATCAACATACTTTATTAATCCCTAAGAAATTATGTAATTGATTGCATTGGTTTCTGTATTGGCAGGGATCCCACAAATAGCTATCATGACTAAAATTGATGAAGCCTGTCCTGAAGTCAAAAAAGACATAAAGAACGTCTACAAGAGCAAGTACTTGAATAAGCAGGTGAAGTAACTTTCATGCATATGTAGACAGTTTACACATGAATATAACATCTCTAATTTAGCTGTACATTTCAGTATATTTGTACAGAAACCTCAGCTGGAATCAGTACAAATAATTCAAGAAGTAATTTATAATTATGTCACTAGTGCAACAATACAGTTTCAGTTTTTAAAATGTAATTTTGTTTAAACTTAGATGGAAACAGTGAGCATGAACCTGGGTATTCCACTGAACTGCATCTTCCTCGTGAAGAACTACCACACAGAGATTGAGACGGAGAACGATGTGGATTCACTTATACTGAGTGTACTGAAAAAGATCATTGACTATGGAGAGGACTACCTGAATGACCAGGATAATCCTGACCTATAATCAGTGTGTGAGGGGGATAGAAAATGAAAATGTTATACAAAAAAGTCACACAAAAAGTTAATTTCATGAGAAATCTAATCCTACTGAATTTTTGTCTTGTTCTTGTTTTCTTTAACTTATTTTCTTTTGCAAATTAAATCCAAATAACCTTCCTGGAAAATCAATACATCTACTTTTTGTTCTTTACTGTATAATCAAAAATGTTAACTGCAGGAAGAATGACAGATATATGCATGTAACCTGTTGTCTGCTGTGTAACTCAAATAAATCATTGTAAGGCTGTCCTCTGTGAATCAGTGCATTAACACAGTGAATCCTAATTTTGCTAAGAAAATTAAAAAGCTAAAAAGATACACATGCACAGATGGAAGGTAAATGGAGGTGTGCTGATTTTGGTGGTGGTGACTGTGATCTGTTGAGTTGATTTCTTGTTTTCTGAACTGTAATTACATCTGCATCTTCTGCATCCACACCCATTTTCACACCTTGGCTCGTGTGATTAGGTAGAGGATCAATAAGGGGTCTGTTGGCTTAAAATCTGGGACCTTTACAAATGTTGACATATTACACGTGACTAACATAAACGCAACAGTTGTGTCACAAATAAACATCTTACTTTTCTAACAACATATAAAATACAAATTGCATGCTGCATTAACTTGAAGGGGTTAATCAAAACACATCTTGCAGTGCACACTCTTTAACCACAGCTGGAAAACTTCACTGCTGTCAGGAGCCTGGGTCTCCTGACCCAGCGTTTTTAGTTCTTTGTGATTCTTGTATTTTGTACTTGTGTGATTTATTCTATGGTTTCTAGCTTTGATCCCTTGCCCTTCATGTTTCTCTGTGCCCCCTCTGTTCTGTGTACGTCTGTGTCTTTGCATGTTTGAGCTTCTTGTTTTCTGTCACTCTGCAGTGGCGTGTCTAGAAAATTTTTGTTGGGGGGGCCAGGTAGGGGCACAGATTTGGAGAAGGGTGGCAGATGTAATTGTCAGATAATGTTAAAAACAATTCTACCAACCGTTAACCATAATTCAATAACCCTATAAACCTAATAACCGAATGCGCTTTTAACTCTTATTAGAATGAGATTTTAACCACTACGGTGCAAAGTTTTTAGATACTGCGTTGATAAAGTACAAGAGATACAATCAGTCAGTGTTTATTCAGCAGTCAAGGACATCAATATTTGCATAGTATTTTTACTGACATGTAGTGCACATATGTTTTGGGCAAAAACATTTTTTAATATTAAAATACGAACATTTTAACATACAATTGGCAAATTAGCCAATGCCAATGCAAAACCAATGCCTATTAAAAAAAGAAGATAATCTTCTCACAAACTGGTGTTTGATTTTGAAACAGGAAAAAAGTGTGGAAACAACTGAAAAGACTAACATTTGAATAACACCTGAAAGCAAGTAAATACTTTCTATGCTGCCTTATGGTAAACTTTGGTAATATTGATGTATAAAGAACAACACTGGCTGATGATGAAATACAGTCAGCTGGCATGGTGACACTGCCAGTATTAACCTGCAGGGCTGGACTGGGACAAAAAATTGGGCATTTTCACTACAGACCAGCCCACCAGGTATTAAAGCCATAAAGCCTTTGAATGAAAACAAACGCTGTTGTGACAGTGATGTACACTGTCTTTTTGGTATATGTATGATTTCTATACATTTTACGTCAGATAAAAAATTTGTTCGCAAGATTCAGATAATTATTTAATAAAAGCTAAATATTTGAAATGAGAATAAGAAAGAAAAGTATTTCCTTGTGCCCCCCTCTCCCTGTTAATGCCCTACCTGGCCCCCCTGGCAACACTTTGCTAGATCCGCCCCTGCACAGTTACCAGCTGTCAGCTACTTAGAAAAAGGATGCTGGTGTTATTTGTCTCTCAGAAACAGTTCATAACTTCCCTTCAACTCATTCATGTCACCTAAAAGGTAAACCTGTTTCTCCATCACTGTTCTGCTCTGATGATCCAGTAAGGACATCTCCTGGTTTCATCTTCATGTTTCCCTCTCACCACATATACAAACCGATATCATGACCAGCAGCTTTTTTACAGCTGTGGCTCCAGCAAACATCAGCTGATACTAGAAATTAATCTTAAATAAATTCTAACAACAGCTGATCAAGCTTAAACGTGCTGCTGTTGTTTAGCGCGACATCCGCTGGTTTCCTGTTTCTGGCGCAAAGTGGGAGATAAATAAACAAGAGAGACGATCAGCTGATCATTGATCAGTTTCATGATTAAAGTAGTAACAGACGAGGGAGGGAGGGAGGGGGGGGGGATAAGAGAAGAGGCAGCTGTGCAGCGTAAATACAGAATAACTCCAGCTTTGTGTCTTTTCCCATTCTAGCTAAAGTCCGGGACAAACTGCGTCTCTTCTCAGCTCAATACGAAACCCGTAATATTTTCTCTGAATGAGGGACCATTCCACTTTTTAAGGAGCCGTTGGCAACTCTACTAACTAACCTTATGAATAAAATAAAGTTCACTATCAGTAACATCATAGCAACCGAACAGCTGTATAGAAACTCTGTCATGCTAGCTCACGCAGTACGAGTTATTGTAACTGACTGTAAAAAGTCAGCACAACGAAAATAAACTCCACCTAAACTTGGTTTATATCTGACCCAGATAGACTGCAGGTCATAACTTCTTACCTCAAGTTCAGTTCACCTGATACTCGAACCGGCGGCCGTCTCAGGTCTCTGCTCCTCCTGCCTCCCCTTCCCTCATCCATCTGTTGCCTCTGTGGAAGCTCCCCCATAGCCACCACCAAACAACTGAGTTATTTTTACACATCGACCTGCATCTGGCCAATCCACCACCTCTCATTGTTCATGCCGTTACAAAAAAAAAAAAAAAAAAAAAGTCATCAGCCCACTGTGCAAATGTCCGATGGCTAGTCCAGCTATGTTAACTTGTTAATCTTTCGCTGAAAAAACGTTTTCTGTGGTGCCGTCTTTCGTGCTTGGCTCTCCTACCTTTGCTAACATGATGCTCATAGTGCAGGAGCCAGTGCTGCATTCACTTACCCTCAGACATCTGAGCTTCACTGTGAAGCCATAATCGTACATTTGATATTTCATTAAATTTTATTGTTTTAGCTTTGGGGTGGCACCTGGGGTGGCCAGTCTGGTTGGGGGGGTGGCCTCTGCCCCCCAAGGCCACTCCGCTGGACACGCCACTGTAAACGAGTAATGTATGAAGCACTGATCCCTATATAAAGTGCATTACAGTAATCCAGCCGAGTGCTAACAAAGGCGTGGATAACTGTCTCAAAGTGCTGCTGTGAAATAAATGTCTTTATTTTATCAGCTGCCTGAGCTAAAAGAAGCTTGATTTTACCACTGCCTTAATCTGGCTGACAAGCTTCAGGTCAGAGTTCACTTTGACCTCCAGGTTTGTCACAGCTGGTTTAACGTACTGTGTCAAGGTATCTAAATACACATTGGGGGTCTCAGTAGGGCTGCCAAGAGATTTGAACCCTGGTGGAGGAGACCTTCTCAATAAAAAAGTGTTTAAAAAAATGTTTACAGGCTGCAGTCAGTATGTGGTGCACTAAGAACAGAGTTAATGGTTTTAAATAAAACATGCAGGTTGCGACAGTTTGATGAAATAATGTCAGATAAGTGTTGTCTTTTGGTATCTTTTACAGTTTTTTGATATTGATGCCAACAGTCCTTTAGCATCTGGAATGACACTTGTAGCTTGTTTCCATTCACGCTCAGCTCGACAGCACTTGCGTCTGACAGCCTTCAGCCAGGGGTCAGATTTAGTTTTAGGCTGCCTGGTTCTTAACGGAGCCACAGTGTCCAAAGCAATCTGGTAGGTGGAATAAAACCATGAGCTCAGTTCCTCAGTCTGGCTGCACAAAAGCTCCGGGATTTTACAGTTCTGCTTAAAAACTGTTAAAAACTGCTCAGCAGTGGGTCAAAAATACGACAGCGGTGAGCAGCAGCGCGGTTTAACTGAGGTACGGGCAAGAGGAACTTGAAGCATCACAGGACTGTGGTCAGAAAACACAGCATCACAAATCTCTACGTTAAAAACAGAAACAAACAGAAGAACTATGAGATAAAACAAGATCAAGTGTGTGTCCATGTTCATGTATGGGACTGACTGAATAGCACAAAGTTAGAATGCTTAGTCTGTTTTTTAGGCTATTTCACAATATGAAAATAAATAACTTATTAAAACAGATCATATACACATCCAATAACTAAGTGAAAATGATTGTTTTTGTTTTTTTATTTGCTAATCAAAGTGTCAGTGCAGTCAACCATCGTTTTTGTCCTCGTGCATTAGTTTTGATTTAGTTATCAAGTAAAATTTTATAGTAATTTTTTTACTTTGATTTTTGGGATGTAGGATGATCATTTTCATTTCTGTCTAACGCTGTGACGTCTTCTTGTTCCAGCATGATTTCTTTCTCATTGACATTTGATGGGTTTTCAAGGTGTTCCATTAACATTACATCTTATTTATTTTAATTTTATATGTGCGTGACTTGGAGCATGAACCAGAAATATGCAAGCCTCATGGAGGTTTTTTGTCTCTAAATGATCAAAATTAAAAATCTCAGTATCATCGGGACCTCATCCATCTAGTCGAGGAGCTGACCGCGGTCTAGACTACACTAAGCAGCAGCAGTGTACTCCTAGTATGTACAATGCATCACTATGAGACATAAATGCACACTTAGTGTGATGTATTCTTAACAACTTTGAATGATGGGGTATGAAGCCCAAGACAGATTAGGAAGAGAGGGGAACCACCTTGCTGCATGAGTAGCTACGCGGTCAGGTTGACTTCCACATGGTTTGCTGGGGACGCTGCCAGGGAGGAGAATGTCAATTTTAAAAGAGCGTCTCGTTCCTCTGGCAGGGCTGGACTGGGACAAAAAATCGGCCCGGGCATTTTGACTAGAGACCAGCCCACCAGGTATTATAGGAAAAACCATAAATCCTTTGAAAGAAAACAAACGCTGTTGTCACAGTGATGTACACTGTCTTGTTGGTATATATGCGTCAGTCTAATAAACTTAAACCTACACCATCCTCCCTATTCTGGTATTCTAAACAGTACCCGAAAGTAGACTGCTTGGTCGAGTTAACCTCCTGAACTATCTACAACACATGGTGAAAACCTGAAATTAAGACAGAGAAGACTAGAGGTGAGACATGATCATTACTGATTACTGATGACAGATTTACATATATTTTCATAAACCATTCATTTACCACATCAATAAACAGCATGGCAGGGCAAAATATTTTTTCCAACATGGCAACCTTTAAAAAGTGAAAGGAGACAGGAAGACAGGTGAGAAAGAATAAAACTTAATTGACTTTTTGATGGCATTTTACACACAGTACTGGTACAGAATCTAGAAAATGTGGGAAAATACTGGCATCATATACGGTACTTACTTCTGAAGAAATTATGATGGGACCCTAAAAAAATTACTATGTACAATAATGGATTTCTATACATTTGACATTAGATGAAAATGTTTGTTGTAAGATTCAGATAATTATTTATTAAGCATGACCTGGGGTATCAATATATGGATCAAAACCACCATGTGCTGGTTATAACTCTCTACCTGTCAACGGCATACTCTCAGGGTTTAATTGTTAGAAAATTGTTAATTGTTAAAAAGTTAGCATCCATTTAAAAATAAGAACTGTAAACCAGATACTTGCTGTCGAATTTCTTCTTTGTGATCGAGGTTGTTTTTGAAGCCCGCCTGCTCCAGCCTGGCCTCAAATCCAAGACCCTGAAATGAGGAGAAACTCCAAGGTGTGAAATTGCATGTGTAAAAAATTGTAGGTTTAAGATAGCTTTTAAAAGTCCTGTGATAAACACCTGGATGAGCTTGATAATATCCCGAGGTCCGAGCACCTCTGGGTCAAACTCAACCTGAGCTTTGTTGGTTGCCAGTGCGACCGAAGCCATGAGGATCCCTCTGGTTAAGTTGAGCTTGGACTCGATGTTGTGGACACATGATGCGCACGTCATGCCTGTTATCTGCATGTGAAATACATGTGATGTGGAATTTGCACAAAATTCTGCATTATATGGTGTCCCGCAGACTTACAGTGAGGTCCAGCTTTCCATGTGCTACTGCATTATCCTCAATCACTTTGGCACCAAAGCCCAAGTCTTTGATGAGCTCAGTCACTGCAGTAGCATCCAGGACATGTGAATCATACTTCACCTCTGCCTTACCGGCCATTAGCGACACCAACACTGAGAAGATTCCTGGTTAACAAACACAGTACACTTTATCAACAATCTTCATCTCAGTTCAAATGCCTCATCCCTGGAAGTCGCTCACCTCTGTGTTTGAGCAGGTTCCTCTCGATGTTGGACACACAGGAGGCACAGGTCATCCCCGTAACGCAGATGAAGCATTTCTGTGCTTTTATCTCAGGCGAACTTGCAGATGGTGCCTGTGAACCCGTCCCATTGCTGACTACAGGCCTGTTTGTCGACATGTCAGAAAGTCCAAAGCTTACAGGCTGGGACTTTTCATGACTCTGAACACTCTTTATAGGTTCTGAAAGGACAAAAAAATATGGAGGCGCCATATAAGTTTGTAGCTCTACAGATTTATGAGGCTCAACTTAGAATCTTCAATCACCATAGTCCAACTAGAAATTTTAAAAACTCATCCTATTCTCTTCCTGAAGGGAGGGAGGATATAATCTCTTTCATTCATTTTTTTTGTCTGTTTGTTAGCAGTGTGGCAACCAGAGTTTTCGAATTTTGTGTGATGGTAGATAGCAATAACCAATAGATACCAATAACAGCTCAAGGTGATTAAATTTTCAAGAAAATCGGTCAAAGTCAAGGTCATACCAGATGTGAAAGTTAGTAAAATCTTTATATCACCCATAATTTTTCAGATTTCACAGCAATATACTAGGCCCTGTGGGACATGAGTACCTAGGTTGGCTAAGTATTTAACATTGACATTTATTGTTTAAGGTCAAAGTTGACCTTGGAAAAAACACTTCAAGGAATAATATCAAGTAATATATCCTGTGAAAAGGCCTGGAGAGGCATCACAGTGACGCCATAAAGTTTTGCAAAATCACGCATGCATGAATATATCTTAAAATGTCAAACTTTCACAACTTATAGAAGACAAGGGTAAAGATATAAAACTTTAGTATGTAATGCTTCAAGGTCAACGGTCAGGTTCACACAAATTAGAAAAAAGCCTTATTTTCCATGGGTCATCTCCAAACTTTAAAGCAATAGGAACATAAGTTACTTGTTTGCTTGAACTCTTTAAAACATTGTATGCCTTCACAGTGAAACAAATGGATTAATGGATTGGATAACATGGTAGGAACTAACAACTCGGTCGTCAGAGAACATCTGCAGGTGGCATGATTCCCTGTTGTACTGGAAATATAAGGCGCACAAAGTAAACAGGAATGATTTTTTATTGTTTAATTCTCATATAGCTTCAAAGCACAGAATTGGAAACGAGCATGAATGGCATTTCTAAAGCAAGCTGGATTTATTTTATTTTTTTTACTTTAAGTCCACAATCTTCTCCCACACCTTCTGCTAAACAGATAATGCAGAAGAGAAAATAACCAAGCATTTGCTTAGTTTGAGAAATTTGGATAGACTTTTTTACAGCTCACTGGCATATGATATACAACCACATGATATATAACTTCTATCCCAATAAGAGGCCAATAGAGGCCAATAAAACCTGACACTGAGAGCTGAGCAAGATAAAGAGAAATTAAAGAATTTGTTCATAATCTGCCTGCATTAATCCCTCATCTTGGCAGGCTGTTTCTGCAATTAAAGCCCTGGTAAGGATAAGGGCTCTCAGAGTTTCACTGAGGAGTACAGTTGTCTGGTTCCCAGAGTAACCGTTGAGTTTCTGGTTTACTCTAAACAACATACCTCTTCTAAGAAACCCTTTAGATAGCATGTACACGATTTTACGGTTAATGGCAGACATTTCCTAAATGAAAGCAAACCCCTCCAAGGACATCAAACAATGAGTGCTTTTATACCTCGGGTGTAAAAACTAGTTCAAAGATACTTGAGTTCCCAACTCACTCCTTGCCTGACAGAAATACCAGATGAAGAGATGAGGTGCCACTGAGGCATGAGAGTTGTTTTTCATGTTCATCCCATTGGTCTGTGTATGCCTTTAATAATAATAATAATAATAATAATAATAATAATAATAATAATTATTATTATTATTATTATTATTATTATTATTATTATTATTATTATTATTATTAGTATATTGCATAAAATGTAGACTTTACTTTTTTACTTTTTACCTCTTGTTTCTGTCTTGCCCTGACACCTGAGATCAGCCAATACAGCAGTGGGCCATAACAAATTAAAAATTGGTCAGATGATCCAGCTGTGCTACTGTTCTTGCATCTCTGGTGAGAGGCACTGAGACCAGATGAGAGGATTTGGGGAAATGATGTACAAACTCAGAAATGGAAAGATAGGGATAGGGAAAAAATGCACCAACCTGTGCCAAATTCTACCCAAAATAAATTAAAATGCACAACTTCTTGTCCAAGCCTGATCAGCTGGAGTCAAGCTAACACCTGCTACCATGTGAACTAATGGGTAAGGTATCTAGTTCCTGAGTGTTTGTGTCCCTTTATGTTGGAGAAGTTTTGGGATCTTTAGGTTGTGATCTGGACCAAGTGCTGCGGAGCTCAAGTAAGATGTTAAAGAAAAACAGGATGGCAAAAACAAATGCTAACTGTTCCCTGGATGTTCAGTCAGTTGTCACCCTCACTATTTATTAAGATTTGACACACTGAAAAAGAAAACTGAAATAATCCTAAAATAATATATTTTTTAAAAGCTTCATTAAGCAAACATTTATTTTTGTTACCTACCTTTAAGTGAGGCGTCAAAGCCCATGTCCTCAATAGCTGCCCTGAGCTGCTCTGGCTCTGTCAAATAGGGATCAAAGGTTATTGTTCCCTTTTCCGCCTCCAGGGACACCGCTATGAACCGCACTCCAGTCATCTGAGAGATCCTCCCTTCTATTGTCTGCACACAAGAGCTGCAAGTCATCCCTCCAATCAAAATGGTTACAGTCTGGGTGGAGGCATCCACCTCCTTTTTCTGCCAGAAACTTAAATCTTCTACTGATGGGTCCTCAGATAACAAAGCAGTATCAAAGCCCATGTCCTCAATTTTGTCTCTCAGCTCTTCATGTGTGACTAGAAGAGGCTGAAAAACAATCAGCGCTGCTTTGTCCTGAAGAGACACCTGAATATGTGAAACCCCCTGCAGCTCCCCGATCTGTCCCTGAATGGACTGCACACAGGACTGGCAGTGCATACCATCCACCCTGATCTGCACCACAGACTCCACGCTGTATCCCAAGGTCTGTAGTTCCAGGGCGATCTCTTTGGTTGGAATAACTGAAGCATCATAGTCCACCTTGGCCAAACTGTTGGGTACAGACCATGTGACAGTAGAGCTGGGCGATAGAACGATAACGATATGTATCGCGATATAACTTTTACTCGATAGAGAAATTAAGCTATCGCGATAGACCTCGCCGCTCTTGTCCTCTTAAAAAAAAAAAAAAAAAAAAAAGGTCAGCCGATCCAAATTCAGTAGCGCAGAGCTGAACCAATCACAGCCGCAGCGTCACGTCGCGTGACTTGTTACGTACAGCACAAGTGCCAAGCCGCACGTGTGTTTGTTTGGGAAGCAGCCAGCGGGTAATGGAGCCAGCGCATAATGGAGGAAATGAGTGTGCCGACTAGAAAAATCAACCGAGCGTGACCGAAGAGAAAACAGATGATGGTTCCAATGCCGGAGAGATTGTCGAACGGAAGAGCCAAAGAAGTTCCGTAGTGTGAAGGTATTTCGGCTATTTCAAGTCTGACAAAAAACAGAGTAGCGTGCACTGTAAATTGTGCTGAAAGCAAGTCTGGAAATACAATAAACTGGTGCATGCGTCACACTGTGCGCCACGTTATTGTTTCGGTGAAATGAATTTCTACAATACTGTTACTGTTAATTCTACTCTCTGCAGTGTTTAAATGCTTACATATACACACAGTTACTGTCCGTCCACACATACGACTCGGTTCTGCTTCTATGCCCCAGCTTTGTTTACTTTTCCCACCGAGGCTTCTAGACTTCTGATTGGCCAACATTTCTGCACGGTTAGGAATCTAGCGCCACCTGCTGCTTTGGCATGTTCATAGCAGCGTTTTCCTTCATTTCTGCCTTTATGTGTGGACGGGATTATTTTTTAAAACGAAAACGGAAAATCTCCGTTTTCAAAAATACCCGTGTACGTGTGGACGTAGCCTCAGTCTCTGACTGGAAGCGCTAATTCGTCATTCGGCTTTTGTCAGACTAAAGTAACTGTTAAAACTGTTTGAAAAGCTAAGCTATACAACAAGGAGAGATTGAGAATTTCCTTTTAGTTCTCAGTTTATTTGATATTGACAAAAGTTAGTCAGTTTTGTCTGTTCTTCTGTAAAACAAACTAAGATTTATTTTTAGAATTTATATTTTGTTTCTAAGTGGAATTGACAATTTAGTCTGTTTCGTTTGTTCTGTTTTGAAACTTAAACGCTTTAGCGGCTGCCTTTTGTGTAGTTTGCAATATTTGCCTTTATTTATCTGAAAAAGTCTCATGTTCCTTAAGTACATCTACCCTGTTGAACTTATTATGGGAAATAAATATTTAAAAACAAGCTGCTGATTATTTCACATTTTACTTGTGAGCAACGGCACATTTAAATCTTACAAATATAGTTATTTGGCTTATATCGTGATAGATATCGTTATCGCCTGAAATGAAAAAAACATATCGTGATATGAAAAAATCTCATATCGCCCAGCTCTATGTGACAGCAATTATTCCATTCAGGCTGCAGATTCTGGTTTGGATGATGTGGACCTCATGCTCAGAGGTGATCCGCTGAAGTTTAAAAGATGCTCTTGAGCAGGGGCGGAGCGTGGGGGTGGCTTACGGGGCTTAAGCCCGGGTTGTTTTGTCAGAAGCCCGGGGTATTTTGGAGTGTAATTTTTTCATAGTTAGATGCCTGGCTGACAACTGTATAAAACAAAAAGTACACACAATATTCGAAGCACATAGTGCACACTGTGGGAATTTACGACTGTGCGTGAATCCCCCCCTGATATTGGTATGATCCAAGCTCAGGCACTAAGCGACTGAGCGAGGGGGCGGGGGGAGCTGCTGCCCGTGAGTGCGCTGTTGGAGAGACGGAGCCAGCCATACTAAGGAGAGCTTAAGTTTGAGCAGGTACCAAAGCAAATCATTCGTACTGTACAAATAATGTAAATATGACGGTGCATCACGAAAGATTGATATGAAACTGATCACTTGACCAATATTATTTTACTTGCTCTTCAAGTGAATCAACAAATGGCGAAATGAAAAGCCGAACAAATGCTATTTTTTAGAGAGTCTTAGCTTACGTGTGTTTATTTCATATTTTCAGTTCTTACCCTCCCCGACTAATTCGGTTTCAGTTATGTACTGAAATATAAGAATGGACATTAGAGGCTTCTTTCAAAGAAAAAACTCAGGTAAATGTTATTTTATATATTATGCTTTGTATGTTGTTCAGTATATTTCTATGCAAAACAAGAGGGATTTCAGTACACAGCAGGATATTCACATTTGTAACCAGATATTTACACTTTAGGGAGAAAACATAAAACATTTTTACTGTACAACATCAATTTAGAGTAAACTTTTGTTTTAGATAAATATTGAAATATATTTTGAATTAGTTAAATGTCAGAATAAAGAGAGACAGAGCTGTCTATTTTTTATCACTTTCATTAAATTTAGGAGTACATGTACACTAAGTTTATTGTTAATTAATAAGAAAACTCCAGACGATTCCATTCTGAGCTGAAGAAGCTTCTGATAGGTTAGTAGAGTCCATGTGAGTAAACTGGTGGCACAGCTGTGGATGCATATAAGGCAAAACACAGAGCCTGTTTCTTTGACATGGGAAAATCAAGAGATGTCAACCAAAACACCAGGAAAAGAATCGTGGAGCTCCATAAGTGTGGCTCAGTTTGAATACAATTTGGTGCCATTTGCAATTAAAAAACACAGACAGTTTCTCTCTTTACTCTTAAAGTTAACAAATATGTTTTTATATTTATCAATCTAAAAAAATAAACATTTAGTCTGATTTGATGTTACAATTAAAAAAGTGTTTGTGTTTTGATCTGAAGAGTTTGTAAATATCTGGTTTCAACTGTATATTTGATGATTGTCAGCACAAAGAGGGAGAGAGAGGAGCAGAGATTGAGATGGAGAATGAGGACAGAACAGAGATGAACAAGAGCAGGTGAGACACACATGTTAGTCAAATGGTTGTTTACCAAAAGTATCACCGTATCATAGGTCCTCATGTATCTCGTACCTAGTGTTTCTTTTTAGGTTTGCTATTTTTCAAATTCTATATTTATTAAGTTCTGCAGGCTTGTTTGCACAACAAGGCTAAATAATTATATAAACTTTTCTCAATCTAAATATTGTACTTTGGTAGAATTAAATAAATAAGTGTAGTGCAGGTCTATGATGATTTTTAGTGCTACTATCATCTAGTTCTGATTGTGGTTCTGTCTTGGTTAAGTCCTCAGTAGTCCTGATTTTGAACTGTTGTAGTCCTGTTTTAATTCTGGATCAGTTCTGGGTCTGGTTGAATTGGGGTTTAGTCCCTGTGTCTTGATACAGCCCCGACTTCGTTCTGTCTTGCTGCTCAATTAAAAAACTAGTTTAAGGTGTCCTGCATGTGTGATATATATATTTCCCTATATGAAGTCATTCTTTTTTGAACAAAACTCAAAACAGAGCCTATTAATCTTTCAGTCATTTCTACCCCCCCCCTCAAAAAAAAAAAAAAATCCCACATGCATACTACCCTTTAGGGCTAAGCCCCGGGTGTTTCAAATGTCTGGCTCCTCCTCTGCTCTTGAGGCAGCTTTAGGTGGAGGGCAGAGCTCAGTTTGGCTCCCATACTCGTAGGCCAGGTTTTCAAAGCCTTGTTTCTCAATGTCATGGTCATTCTCCTGGAAGGACAACAGAAGAGCATATCAATTCAGCATTTTTTTTATTTTTGGAAATGTAGGGAAAATAATTATTACAATTTATCTTAAAATTACAATATCTTAGGTCCTATTTTAAGAATAAAGGCCGTCTTTACAGAATGCTATTATTAAGATATGTAGTAAGACAGAAGGATAAGATCCAGAAACCGTAGTGTAAGGTAATTCTATCAGGCTTCTGCTATTTGACGTCTGTGAGCATCAGAACTGGAACATCACAGCAACTCTGACCTAAATTATTCAGATGACACAAAGCTCTACATATAAGCGTCACCACACATTTAAAAGCCCCTAAAAAGTGCTTTGCACATATCAGTTATATATATATATATATATATATATATATATATATATATATATATATATATATATATATATATATATTAGGGGTGCAACGATACACAAAATTCACGGTTCGGTTCGGTTCGATACTTTGGTGTCACGAGCTACCGCCGATCGCCCCGTGCATGGGGCTAGACGGCCAACACGTTAACGAGCTAACTGCGCTAACACACTAGTTCCCACCCATGTAATTGAGCATTGCATGGCACATCCAACATACTGTTTTACTTTAGTCCATGACTCGCTTACCTTCAGGGTCATACGTCACATGAAAACCAAAATAATTCCAAACGCCAGATCTGAATGAGGGTGGGGGAGGTGCCCTGCGCTCTTCCTTCTGACTATGCTGTCTGTGTGGAGCACTCAGTGGATCTGCGCTCGACAGTGCAGCCTAGGCGGAGTAGTCGAACGCAGATTCACTGAGCGCTCAACACAGACAGCATCGTCAGAAGGAAAGTTGATAAAATAAATTACAAATGTTGTATTGTTCGATACATATGCGTACCGAACCGAAAGCACTGTATCGAACGGTTCAATATCGATACGAATATCGTTGCACCCCTAATGTGTGTGTGTGTGTGTGTGTGTATATATATATATATATATATATATATATATATATATATATATATATATATATATATACTATCCATGGACCACTTCTACTTTTAATGCTACTGCAAATAACCACAAACCCACAATCCCTGGCTTACTTTGTCCATTAGATCACTGGGGCCACACATTAAGCCACATTGCTGGGCATTGTTCAGTACACAGCTTATACATTGCAGAATGTGGGGAAATACCAACTGTTTTCCAACTGTCATGAGATTCTTGTTGGAACTTGTCTTGTTGTTCTTTCTTGGGATATAGATTTTCTCAGATAAAGTGAACTCATCAAGTATTTAATAAGTATTAACCACATTATATTAAGCTGCATTTTGCATTTGGTTTGTTGACATGCCACATTTATGTTAAATTCCTTGGTGCTCATTGTTGCATATTCATGTTGCTGTTGTGACTGTATTAGTGGCTCAAGAACAAAGACTTCACAAGACCTCAAATACACTTGTAAGTATGACAACCCTGTTTCTGCTAGTCTTTTAAGTCCTCAGCTGAGAAACAACATGAATTTTTACTTAGCTTTACAGTTCCTAAAGCCAGCCACTGTTTAATCCTATGAAAAGCCCCTGTCTGACCCCAGTAAGCTAACAGAAATTATTTACAGGGTAAGACCCTAAAAGCAAAGTTTTATTTATATGAGTTTGACTAAAAGCCTTGGACCCTGACCTGGTGTATTTTGTACTTTTTTAACTACAATCTTAACATTGTAGTGAAAACCAACAACCACAGAATTAATTTGTAGTCCTATTGTTAGTCACGTTGTGCATTCAGATTGTGGCCATGTCAGAAAAGAGTCAACAACTTTCCAAAAGCAAATATGTGAGTCAATGTTTAATCCTGGGTGAATTGGCTTCTTCTTTACACAGAAAACTGCTTTAAAATACAAGTTTTTGGTACCTCTCAAGTGCAATCTAAGACATTTATGGATTGAAAAATGAGATGCTAGATAGATGGCTCAGACACTACTGGACACTTTAAATCCACTATAAGGCTGTCATGTCAGGAGACCACATGATTGGCCCTTCACCTAAGCCTCCCAGCATGACTCTGCTTAAAGACATCTCATTGAACTGAGGGGAAAAGCCAACCCTTATAAAAAAGAAAATTAAGCAGAGTTGCACTTGCATTAACATCATTTTATCCATTTCATCACAAACACAATGCACAACAATTTCTATTACAACACAACAGATGTCTCTGATTTAGAGAATAATCAGTGGGAATCTGTGCATTGAGTTCAACTTCTATTTTGTGTTAAAGCAAAAGCAAACACTGCAATGTTGACTCATGATCAAAGTGCAGCAGCACTGAAATAAATCACACAGGAGAAATTTTACAAATTTCACACCATCTTTTACATTTCCAGTGTTCTCATACCAGTCCATTACTGTATACATGCTGCAAAAAATATACAAGTGCATTTGTATCACAGTCTGCTTAAGCTCAATGCAAAGCTCACTGCCTGGTAAATATAGAGAATTTAACTGACTAAACTGACATGTTGTCATCCTTTTCACATGCTACATAACTACTCTTTGTAAATAGGCCTACATACTAACTGCATCATACGGAAGACTATTTGAACGTTGACACTGAGGATTGGAAAATGTTATTCCCATGTTAACCTTGATTCTGTGATATTTAAATGAGAAGTTAATAAACAATAATCAGATGTAAGTACATTCAAGCAGAAATAAGAACCTCCAAGTACCTGTTAAACTGTGTTATTTGTCAAATGACAATTTTTAAAAAATCTTTAATCAAAAATAAATAAATAGGTGATTCTACCCTTTGGAAAAAGGCAAGCATTTTACCCTTATTTAAGTGAATAAGCTTAAATAAACTAACATTCCAAAATGCACAATCTGCTGCCTACCTGCATCATGAGCACCTGCGTCACGCCGTAACTGCATGTTATGTAAATATGTTCTTTCAGGTGTCATGGTCTTATACCAGACTTTTTTTTTTTTGGTTTTTTTTTTAACAGGCACTATTGACTCGGTAGATGTTGCACCAATCAGATCCATCAACTGAGGTAATCTACCTGTTAACATCAGGCTCATGTCATTGATTGGTTTTAGGTTTAGTATTAAGGTACGGGGACTGGAAATGTTTGTTAGTGCAGTAATCAAAAGGGCCAGTTTAGTAAAAAGTGATTAATATATTGCAGTTATTAACAAGAATGCAAGAGGAGCATTGGTTTCTTTTTTATTTATTTTTTTTAGTAATTTAATTAATACTTTAGTTTGAAATTCATAAAGCTCATGTCCATCACACATATAACACCATTACCATTTGAGAAATGAAAAACGCAACATTGTTGCCATTAAGCATGACAAGTATCTAGCTGACAGGATAAAGGTATGTTTATTTATCTACAGTTCTGTTCTTTTAATTACTTTTAGTTCCACTAAAAGAGGGGGAGTAGCAGAAGAAAGTGTGACGTGCTCAAACACAGCTGGATCAAATGCTTGAATTAGCTCTTCAGCATGGCATCAAGTTTGGCAAAGGCCTGACAACAAGCCATTCATTTGATTCAGGTGTGTCAGAACAAGGATGCATCTAAAAGCTAAAGAAAAAAAGTAGTTCTCCAGGACTGGAGTTGGAGTCCCTGTGCTAGGCTCTATGTACAAATAAGAAGTGGCCTTTGGTGATCGGGGGCAGTTATCGTACATGACTGACTCACTCGGTGCCTGTACTACAGGGTTACTTGTCTGCATTTTTGGGGGGAACAGGACCTGACTGTCGTCTGTTTTTGGACACAGTTCAGAGAATCGGGCCATCCAAAACTCATAGCAGAGAATGGTTTCAATCCATCGACCTCTGGGTTATGGGCCCAGCACGCTTCCGCTGCGCCACTCTGCTGGACAGCACCCCAGATGGGACTCGAACCCACAATCCCTGGCTTAGGAGGCCAGTGCCTTATCCATTAGGCCACCGGGGCAGATAAGCACTTGACTTCCTTTCTTTGGAGGTTGTTTCGGGGTTCGAGTGAGAGCCATGGTTTCAAGCTGGTTTTTAGTTCAAAGATGAAGCTGTATTTAAGAACATTTGAGAAACGCTGAGAAAATAAATTACACTCTGGGCAACTCAGTGTCCAGAACGCTGGCCAGCCAACACGCTGTGCTTATTGCTCCACTTTATTTGGGGGCGTTTATGTTGTCTGTTGAGACTTGTGAAAACACATGAAGACCAGAGAGTACCAACGATTTGAATCACTGAATCTAGTTCCACTAAAAGAGGGGGAGTAGCAGGAGCATGTGTGACGTGCTCAAACACAGCTGGATCAAATGCCTGAATTAGCTCTTCAGCATGGCATCAAGTTTGACAAAGGCCTGACAACAAGCCATTCATTTGATTCAGGTGTGTCAGAACAAGGATGCGTCTAAAAGCTAAAGAAAAAAAGTAGTTCTCCAGGACTGGAGTTGGAGTCCCTGTGCTAGGCTCTATGTACACATAAGGAGTCGCCTTTGGTGATCGGGCGCAGTTATCGTACATGACTGACTCACTCGGTGCCTGTACTACAGGGTAACTTGTCTGCGTTTTTGGGGAAAAGGACCTGACTGTCGTCTGTTTTTGGACACAGTTCAGAGAATCGGGCCATCCAAAACACATAGCAGAGGATGGTTTCGATCCATCGACCTCTGGGTTATGGGCCCAGCACGCTTCCGCTGCGCCACTCTGCTGGACAGCACCCCAGATGGGACTCGAACCCACAATCCCTGGCTTAGGAGGCCAGTGCCTTATCCATTAGGACACCGGGGCAGATGAGCGCTTGACTTCCTTTCTTTGGAGGTTGTTTCGGGGTTCGAGTGAGAGCCATGGTTTCAAGCTGGTTTTTAGTTCAAAGATGAAGCTGTATTTAAGAACATTTGAGAAACGCTGAGAAAATAAATTACACTCTGGGCAACTCAGTGTCCAGAACGCTGGCCAGCCAACACGCTGTACTTATTGCTCCACTTTATTTGGGGGCGTTTATGTTGTCTGTTGAGACTTGTGAAAACACATGAAGACCAGAGAGTACCAACGATTTGAATCACTGAATCTAGTTCCACTAAAAGAGGGGGAGTAGCAGGAGCATGTGTGACGTGCTCAAACACAGCTGGATCAAATGCCTGAATTAGCTCTTCAGCATGGCATCAAGTTTGACAAAGGCCTGACAACAAGCCATTCATTTGATTCAGGTGTGTCAGAACAAGGATGCGTCTAAAAGCTAAAGAAAAAAAGTAGTTCTCCAGGACTGGAGTTGGAGTCCCTGTGCTAGGCTCTATGTACACATAAGGAGTTGCCTTTGGTGATCGGGGGCAGTTATGGTACATGACTGACTCACTCGGTGCCTGTACTACAGGGTTACTTGTCTGCATTTTTGGGGAACAGGACCTGACTGTCGTCTGTTTTTGGACACAGTTCAGAGAATCGGGCCATCCAAAACACATAGCAGAGGATGGTTTCGATCCATCGACCTCTGGGTTATGGGCCCAGCACGCTTCCGCTGCGCCACTCTGCTGGACAGCACCCCAGATGGGACTCGAACCCACAATCCCTGGCTTAGGAGGCCAGTGCCTTATCCATTAGGACACCGGGGCAGATGAGCGCTTGACTTCCTTTCTTTGGAGGTTGTTTCGGGGTTCGAGTGAGAGCCATGGTTTCAAGCTGGTTTTTAGTTCAAAGATGAAGCTGTATTTAAGAACATTTGAGAAACGCTGAGAAAATAAATTACACTCTGGGCAACTCAGTGTCCAGAACTATGGCCAGCCAACACGCTGTACTTATTGCTCCACTTTATTTGGGGGCGTTTATGTTGTCTGTTGAGACTTGTGAAACCACATGAAGACCAGAGAGTACCAACGATTTGAATCACTGAATCTAGTTCCACTAAAAGAGGGGGAGTAGCAGGAGCATGTGTGACGTGCTCAAACACAGCTGGATCAAATGCCTGAATTAGCTCTTCAGCATGGCATCAAGTTTGGCAAAGGCCTGACAACAAGCCATTCATTTGATTCAGGTGTGTCAGAACAAGGATGCGTCTAAAAGCTAAAGAAAAAAAGAACAGTGCCTCTCCAGGACTGGACTTGGAATCCCTGTGCTAGACTCTATGTAGACATAAGAAGTGGACTTTGGTGATCGGGGGCAGTTATCGTACATGACTGACTCACTCGGTGCCTGTACTACAGGGTTACTTGTCTGCATTTTTGGGGGGAACAGGACCTGAGTGTCGTCTGTTTTTGGACACAGTTCAGAGAATCGGGCCATCCAAAACACATAGCAGAGGATGGTTTCGATCCATCGACCTCTGGGTTATGGGCCCAGCACGCTTCCGCTGCGCCACTCTGCTGGACAGCACCCCAGATGGGACTCAAACCCACAATCCCTGGCTTAGGAGGCCAGTGCCTTATCCATTAGGCCACCGGGGCAGATGATTCCTTAACTTCCTTTCTTTGGAGGTTGTTTCGGGGTTCGAGTGAGAGCCATGGTTTCAAGCTGGTTTTTAGTTCAAAGATGAAGCTGTATTTAAGAACATTTGAGAAACGCTGAGAAAATAAATTACACTCTGGGCAACTCAGTGTCCAGAACGCTGGCCAGCCAACACGCTGTGCTTATTGCTCCACTTTATTTGGGGACGTTTATGTTGTCTGTTGAGACTTGTGAAACCACATGAAGACCAGAGAGTACCAATGATTTGAATCACTGAATCTAGTTCCACTAAAAGAGGGGGAGTAGCAGGAGCATGTGTGACGTGCTCAAACACAGCTGGATCAAATGCTTGAATTAGCTCTTCAGCATGGCATCAAGTTTGACAAAGGCCTGACAACAAGCCATTCATTTGATTCAGGTGTGTCAGAACAAGGATGCGTCTAAAAGCTAAAGAAAAAAAGTAGTTCTCCAGGACTGGAGTTGGAGTCCCTGTGCTAGGCTCTATGTACACATAAGGAGTCGCCTTTGGTGATCGGGGGCAGTTATGGTACATGACTGACTCATTCGGTGCCTGTACTACAGGGTTACTTGTCTGCATTTTTGGGGAACAGGACCTGAGTGTTGTCTGTTTTTGGACACAGTTCAGTGAATCGGGCCATCCAAAACACATAGCAGAGGATGGTTTCGATCCATCGACCTCTGGGTTATGGGCCCAGCACGCTTCCGCTGCGCCACTCTGCTGGACAGCACCCCAGATGGGACTCGAACCCACAATCCCTGGCTTAGGAGGCCAGTGCCTTATCCATTAGGCCACCGGGGCAGATGATTCCTTGACTTCCTTTCTTTGGAGGTTGTTTCGGGGTTCGAGTGAGAGCCATGGTTTCAAGCTGGTTTTTAGTTCAAAGATGAAGCTGTATTTAAGAACATTTGAGAAACGCTGAGAAAATAAATTACACTCTGGGCAACTCAGTGTCCAGAACGCTGGCCAGCCAACACGCTGTACTTATTGCTCCACTTTATTTGGGGGCGTTTATGTTGTCTGTTGAGACTTGTGAAAACACATGAAGACCAGAGAGTACCAACGATTTGAATCACTGAATCTAGTTCCACTAAAAGAGGGGGAGTAGCAGGAGCATGTGTGACGTGCTCAAACACAGCTGGATCAAATGCCTGAATTAGCTCTTCAGCATGGCATCAAGTTTGGCAAAGGCCTGACAACAAGCCATTCATTTGATTCAGGTGGTTAACAGGCTTTCAAGATGGCGGCGCACGTAGTTGCAGCAGCTCAGTGTTCTACCGATCGATGCTATGTTTGGATAATTTTGTACGCCTTATGTTTGTTTTTGTGTTCTACCAGCCAAGCAAATAACATCTATAGCCGACATGATCTCCTCAAGATTGGAGTAAGCTACCGCGAGAGCGTGACTAGCAAATTTGTCCGCTTACACAAGATACCGGTGGAAATAGCGAGGAGTCCGGGCTCCCCATGGATTGTTATCCCTTCGGGGTGGAGGCGCAGGCGGCGTCGAGAGAGAAGGAGACGGCGAGGCTGCAGGGCCGGCGCGCTAGCCAGGCTACGGAGGCAGCCACTCAAACCACCGCTCCCCAGCCTATTCATCACAAATGCCAGATCCCTCGCGAACAAGTTGGACGAATTGAGATTGCAAATAGCAGCAAATAACTTCATCAAAGACTCATGCATCCTTCTTATCACTGAATCCTGGCTACATCAATCCATTCCAGACTCTGCTATTGAGCTAGCAGGCTATACCACACAGCGACATGACCGAACAGTGGACTCCGGTAAGCGCAAAGGAGGGGGGCTCTGTATGTATGTGAACAACAGCTGGTGTACCAACACAGTGATAATAGACCGTCACTGTTCACCGGACATTGAATATCTGACTGTTAAATGCAGGCCCATCTACCTACCTAGGGAGTTCACCGTTGTCATAATAACAGCTGTTTACATACCACCAGATGCTAATGCTAACTCTGCGATCGCACTCCTGCATACAAACATCAATAATAAACAGAGCACTTACCCTGACGCTGTACATATCGTAGCAGGGGACTTCAATCACGCAGACTTAAAAAGAGCAATCCCCAAATTCCACCAGCACGTCAAGTGTGCCACTAGGGGTGACAAGATTCTGGACAAAGTTTATTCCAACATCAAAATGGGCTAGAGGGCCAGACCTTTGCCACATCTGGGTCAGTCTGACCACTTGTCACTGTTTCTAATCCCTGCATATGCCCCCCTCAAGAAAACTGCTCTTACCATCACAAAGAATATTACCATATGGCCAGAGGGTGCCTCTCAGCAGCTGCAGGACTGTTTTGACAGGACTAACTGGGATATCTTTGAACATCAGGACTTGGAAATGTTCACAGACGGTGTCCTCTGCTATATAAAACACTGCATAGACACTGTTACAGCAGTCAAACGGATCCGGGCTTATCCCAACCAAAAGCCCTGGATGACCCGGGAGGTCAGGCAGCTGCTGAAGGAGAGGAACATTGCGTTCAGGTCTGGCAACAGGGATTACTACACCACAGCCCGATCCAACCTGAAGAGAGGCATCAGAGAGGCAAAGGGGGACTATAGGAGGAGGATCGAGGACCATTTGAAGAGTAATACCAGCCGGCAGGTGTGGCAAGGCATCCAGCACTTAACCAACTATAAGATCAATCTCGGAGCTGCGGACGGTGACCTGGAGCTGGCAGAGGAGCTGAATATCTTCTTTGCCCGCTTTGAGACCAGGGTACCGGAGGTATTGGAGCCACAGCAGCAACACGCCACCCATAGCAGCACCACCCTCACCCTGGAAGAGCACGAGGTGAGGCGCATGCTGCAGGCTGTTAACCCGAGGAAGGCGGCGGGTCCTGATGGTGTGCCAGGTCGAATATTGAGGGATTGTGCAGGACAGCTGGCTGGGATCTTCACCAGGATTTTCAACAAATCCCTCGCACAGGCGACTGTCCCACTCTGCCTGAAGTCCTCCACCATAGTCCCCTTGCCTAAGAAGCCCCACATCACCGGCCTGAATGACTACAGACCGGTGGCACTCACCCCAGTGGTAATGAAATGCTTTGAGAAGCTGGTCCGCAGACACATCACAGCAGCCCTGCCCCGCAGCCTGGATCCACACCAGTTTGCCTACAGAGCAAACCGATCCACGGAAGACGCTGTAGCCACAGCACTCCATGCTGCATTAACTCACCTGGAAGAGCATGGTAGCTATGTGCGGATGCTCTTCGTGGATTACTGCTCAGCTTTTAACACCATCCTTCCACACAAACTGGTGGCCAAGCTACAAGACCTGGGGCTTCCATACAGCACCTGCATGTGGATCAATAGCTTCCTCTCGGGCCGTAGACAGAGAGTCAGAGTTGGCCATCACACATCCTCAGCCCTGAGTCTCAGCATTGGCTCACCCCAGGGCTGTGTGCTCAGTCCACTGCTCTACTCTCTCTACATACACGACTGCACTCCTCGCCACCACAGCAACATATTTGTGAAATTTGCAGATGACACCACAGTGGTGGGGCTCATTTCCAAGGGAGACGAGTCTACGTACAGAGACGAGGTGGAGCAGCTGACGTCATGGTGTAAGGCCAATAACCTCCTCCTCAACACTTCAAAAACCAAAGAACTCATAATAGACTTCAGAAGGAAAAAGGCAGAGATCCAACCACTATTCATAAATGGGGACTGTGTAGAAAGGGTGGCAAGCTTCCGCTTCCTGGGAGTCAATATAGAGGAGAACCTTTCCTGGAGTGTGAACACCTCCGAGCTGCTGAAAAAGGCCCAACAGAGACTGTACTTCCTGAGAATTCTCAGGAGGAATAACATCACACAGAGACTGCTGGTGTCCTTCTACAGAGCCACCATTGAGAGTGTTCTAACTTACTGCATATGCATCTGGTACACTAGCTGCACAGGGGCTCAGAGGAAAGCACTCCAAGGGATCATTAACACCGCCCAAAAGATCACTGGCTGCCCTCTCCCCACACTGGAAGTTCTACACAACGCCCACTGTTTTAAAAAGGCCCAAAACATCATAAAAGACACCTCACATCCTGGCCACTCCCTGTTCGAACTGTTGCCCTCAGGCAGACGGTACAGGGCAATCAGAGCAAGGACTAATAGACTCAAACACAGCTGTTATCCAACTGCAATAACACATCTGAATACTACAAAAAAAGTCCATCACGCCACTCTTGTGTTAATCTATGCACGGTCTGAAGCATGTGTGTGGGAATGTATGTGAATGTTTTACTGTTATATCTTATTAGTATTTTAAGTATTCTATTTTATTTATTGAATTTTATTGTTTTATTTATATTTTGATATTGCTAGGGATGATGCAATGATCGGGGACCATTCTTAATTTCGTTGTTCTCATGACAATGACAATAAAGTTTCTGATTCTGATTCTGTGTGTCAGAACAAGGATGCGTCTAAAAGCTAAAGAAAAAAAGAACAGTGCCTCTCCAGGACTGGACTTGGAATCCCTGTGCTAGGCTCTATGTAGACATAAGAAGTGGCCTTTGGTGATCGGGGGCAGTTATCGTACATGACTGACTCACTCGGTGCCTGTACTACAGGGTTACTTGTCTGCATTTTTGGGGGGAACAGGACCTGACTGTCGTCTGTTTTTGGACACAGTTCAGAGAATCGGGCCATCCAAAACACATAGCAGAGGATGGTTTCGATCCATCGACCTCTGGGTTATGGGCCCAGCACGCTTCCGCTGCGTCACTCTGCTGGACAGCACCCCAGATGGGACTCGAACCCACAATCCCTGGCTTAGGAGGCCAGTGCCTTATCCATTAGGCCACCGGGGCAGATGATTCCTTGACTTCCTTTCTTTGGAGGTTGTTTCGGGGTTCGAGTGAGAGCCATGGTTTCAAGCTGGTTTTTAGTTCAAAGATGAAGCTGTATTTAAGAACATTTGAGAAACGCTGAGAAAATAAATTACACTCTGGGCAACTCAGTGTCCAGAACGCTGGCCAGCCAACACGCTGTACTTATTGCTCCACTTTATTTGGGGGCGTTTATGTTGTCTGTTGAGACTTGTGAAAACACATGAAGACCAGAGAGTACCAACGATTTGAATCACTGAATCTAGTTCCACTAAAAGAGGGGGAGTAGCAGGAGCATGTGTGACGTGCTCAAACACAGCTGGATCAAATGCCTGAATTAGCTCTTCAGCATGGCATCAAGTTTGACAAAGGCCTGACAACAAGCCATTCATTTGATTCAGGTGTGTCAGAACAAGGATGCGTCTAAAAGCTAAAGAAAAAAAGTAGTTCTCCAGGACTGGAGTTGGAGTCCCTGTGCTAGACTCTATGTACACATAAGGAGTCGCCTTTGGTGATCGGGGGCAGTTATGGTACATGACTGACTCACTCGGTGCCTGTACTACAGGGTTACTTGTCTGCATTTTTGGGGAACAGGACCTGAGTGTCGTCTGTTTTTGGACACAGTTCAGAGAATCGGGCCATCCAAAACACATAGCAGAGGATGGTTTCGATCCATCGACCTCTGGGTTATGGGCCCAGCACGCTTCCGCTGCGCCACTCTGCTGGACAGCACCCCAGATGGGACTCGAACCCACAATCCCTGGCTTAGGAGGCCAGTGCCTTATCCATTAGGCCACCGGGGAAGATGAGCTCTTGACTTCCTTTCTTTGGAGGTTGTTTCGGGGTTCGAGTGAGAGCCATGGTTTCAAGCTGGTTTTTAGTTCAAAGATGAAGCTGTATTTAAGAACATTTGAGAAACGCTGAGAAAATAAATTACACTCTGGGCAACTCAGTGTCCAGAACTATGGCCAGCCAACACGCTGTACTTATTGCTCCACTTTATTTGGGGGCGTTTATGTTGTCTGTTGAGACTTGTGAAACCACATGAAGACCAGAGAGTACCAACGATTTGAATCACTGAATCTAGTTCCACTAAAAGAGGGGGAGTAGCAGGAGCATGTGTGACGTGCTCAAACACAGCTGGATCAAATGCCTGAATTAGCTCTTCAGCATGGCATCAAGTTTGGCAAAGGCCTGACAACAAGCCATTCATTTGATTCAGGTGTGTCAGAACAAGGATGCGTCTAAAAGCTAAAGAAAAAAAGAACAGTGCCTCTCCAGGACTGGACTTGGAATCCCTGTGCTAGGCTCTATGTAGACATAAGAAGTGGCCTTTGGTGATCGGGGGCAGTTATCGTACATGACTGACTCACTCGGTGCCTGTACTACAGGGTTACTTGTCTGCATTTTTGGGGGGAACAGGACCTGACTGTCGTCTGTTTTTGGACACAGTTCAGAGAATCGGGCCATCCAAAACACATAGCAGAGGATGGTTTCGATCCATCGACCTCTGGGTTATGGGCCCAGCACGCTTCCGCTGCGTCACTCTGCTGGACAGCACCCCAGATGGGACTCGAACCCACAATCCCTGGCTTAGGAGGCCAGTGCCTTATCCATTAGGCCACCGGGGCAGATGATTCCTTGACTTCCTTTCTTTGGAGGTTGTTTCGGGGTTCGAGTGAGAGCCATGGTTTCAAGCTGGTTTTTAGTTCAAAGATGAAGCTGTATTTAAGAACATTTGAGAAACGCTGAGAAAATAAATTACACTCTGGGCAACTCAGTGTCCAGAACGCTGGCCAGCCAACACGCTGTACTTATTGCTCCACTTTATTTGGGGGCGTTTATGTTGTCTGTTGAGACTTGTGAAAACACATGAAGACCAGAGAGTACCAACGATTTGAATCACTGAATCTAGTTCCACTAAAAGAGGGGGAGTAGCAGGAGCATGTGTGACGTGCTCAAACACAGCTGGATCAAATGCCTGAATTAGCTCTTCAGCATGGCATCAAGTTTGACAAAGGCCTGACAACAAGCCATTCATTTGATTCAGGTGTGTCAGAACAAGGATGCGTCTAAAAGCTAAAGAAAAAAAGTAGTTCTCCAGGACTGGAGTTGGAGTCCCTGTGCTAGACTCTATGTACACATAAGGAGTCGCCTTTGGTGATCGGGGGCAGTTATGGTACATGACTGACTCACTCGGTGCCTGTACTACAGGGTTACTTGTCTGCATTTTTGGGGAACAGGACCTGAGTGTCGTCTGTTTTTGGACACAGTTCAGAGAATCGGGCCATCCAAAACACATAGCAGAGGATGGTTTCGATCCATCGACCTCTGGGTTATGGGCCCAGCACGCTTCCGCTGCGCCACTCTGCTGGACAGCACCCCAGATGGGACTCGAACCCACAATCCCTGGCTTAGGAGGCCAGTGCCTTATCCATTAGGCCACCGGGGAAGATGAGCTCTTGACTTCCTTTCTTTGGAGGTTGTTTCGGGGTTCGAGTGAGAGCCATGGTTTCAAGCTGGTTTTTAGTTCAAAGATGAAGCTGTATTTAAGAACATTTGAGAAACGCTGAGAAAATAAATTACACTCTGGGCAACTCAGTGTCCAGAACTATGGCCAGCCAACACGCTGTACTTATTGCTCCACTTTATTTGGGGGCGTTTATGTTGTCTGTTGAGACTTGTGAAACCACATGAAGACCAGAGAGTACCAACGATTTGAATCACTGAATCTAGTTCCACTAAAAGAGGGGGAGTAGCAGGAGCATGTGTGACGTGCTCAAACACAGCTGGATCAAATGCCTGAATTAGCTCTTCAGCATGGCATCAAGTTTGGCAAAGGCCTGACAACAAGCCATTCATTTGATTCAGGTGTGTCAGAACAAGGATGCGTCTAAAAGCTAAAGAAAAAAAGAACAGTGCCTCTCCAGGACTGGACTTGGAATCCCTGTGCTAGACTCTATGTAGACATAAGAAGTGGACTTTGGTGATCGGGGGCAGTTATCGTACATGACTGACTCACTCGGTGCCTGTACTACAGGGTTACTTGTCTGCATTTTTGGGGGGAACAGGACCTGACTGTCGTCTGTTTTTGGACACAGTTCAGAGAATCGGGCCATCCAAAACACATAGCAGAGGATGGTTTCGATCCATCGACCTCTGGGTTATGGGCCCAGCACGCTTCCGCTGCGCCACTCTGCTGGACAGCACCCCAGATGGGACTCAAACCCACAATCCCTGGCTTAGGAGGCCAGTGCCTTATCCATTAGGCCACCGGGGCAGATGATTCCTTAACTTCCTTTCTTTGGAGGTTGTTTCGGGGTTCGAGTGAGAGCCATGGTTTCAAGCTGGTTTTTAGTTCAAAGATGAAGCTGTATTTAAGAACATTTGAGAAACGCTGAGAAAATAAATTACACTCTGGGCAACTCAGTGTCCAGAACGCTGGCCAGCCAACACGCTGTGCTTATTGCTCCACTTTATTTGGGGACGTTTATGTTGTCTGTTGAGACTTGTGAAACCACATGAAGACCAGAGAGTACCAATGATTTGAATCACTGAATCTAGTTCCACTAAAAGAGGGGGAGTAGCAGGAGCATGTGTGACGTGCTCAAACACAGCTGGATCAAATGCTTGAATTAGCTCTTCAGCATGGCATCAAGTTTGACAAAGGCCTGACAACAAGCCATTCATTTGATTCAGGTGTGTCAGAACAAGGATGCGTCTAAAAGCTAAAGAAAAATAGTAGTTCTCCAGGACTGGAGTTGGAGTCCCTGTGCTAGGCTCTATGTACACATAAGGAGTCGCCTTTGGTGATCGGGGGCAGTTATGGTACATGACTGACTCATTCGGTGCCTGTACTACAGGGTTACTTGTCTGCATTTTTGGGGAACAGGACCTGAGTGTTGTCTGTTTTTGGACACAGTTCAGTGAATCGGGCCATCCAAAACACATAGCAGAGGATGGTTTCGATCCATCGACCTCTGGGTTATGGGCCCAGCACGCTTCCGCTGCGCCACTCTGCTGGACAGCACCCCAGATGGGACTCGAACCCACAATCCCTGGCTTAGGAGGCCAGTGCCTTATCCATTAGGCCACCGGGGCAGATGATTCCTTGACTTCCTTTCTTTGGAGGTTGTTTCGGGGTTCGAGTGAGAGCCATGGTTTCAAGCTGGTTTTTAGTTCAAAGATGAAGCTGTATTTAAGAACATTTGAGAAACGCTGAGAAAATAAATTACACTCTGGGCAACTCAGTGTCCAGAACGCTGGCCAGCCAACACGCTGTACTTATTGCTCCACTTTATTTGGGGGCGTTTATGTTGTCTGTTGAGACTTGTGAAAACACATGAAGACCAGAGAGTACCAACGATTTGAATCACTGAATCTAGTTCCACTAAAAGAGGGGGAGTAGCAGGAGCATGTGTGACGTGCTCAAACACAGCTGGATCAAATGCCTGAATTAGCTCTTCAGCATGGCATCAAGTTTGGCAAAGGCCTGACAACAAGCCATTCATTTGATTCAGGTGGTTAACAGGCTTTCAAGATGGCGGCGCACGTAGTTGCAGCAGCTCAGTGTTCTACCGATCGATGCTATGTTTGGATAATTTTGTACGCCTTATGTTTGTTTTTGTGTTCTACCAGCCAAGCAAATAACATCTATAGCCGACATGATCTCCTCAAGATTGGAGTAAGCTACCGCGAGAGCGTGACTAGCAAATTTGTCCGCTTACACAAGATACCGGTGGAAATAGCGAGGAGTCCGGGCTCCCCATGGATTGTTATCCCTTCGGGGTGGAGGCGCAGGCGGCGTCGAGAGAGAAGGAGACGGCGAGGCTGCAGGGCCGGCGCGCTAGCCAGGCTACGGAGGCAGCCACTCAAACCACCGCTCCCCAGCCTATTCATCACAAATGCCAGATCCCTCGCGAACAAGTTGGACGAATTGAGATTGCAAATAGCAGCAAATAACTTCATCAAAGACTCATGCATCCTTCTTATCACTGAATCCTGGCTACATCAATCCATTCCAGACTCTGCTATTGAGCTAGCAGGCTATACCACACAGCGACATGACCGAACAGTGGACTCCGGTAAGCGCAAAGGAGGGGGGCTCTGTATGTATGTGAACAACAGCTGGTGTACCAACACAGTGATAATAGACCGTCACTGTTCACCGGACATTGAATATCTGACTGTTAAATGCAGGCCCATCTACCTACCTAGGGAGTTCACCGTTGTCATAATAACAGCTGTTTACATACCACCAGATGCTAATGCTAACTCTGCGATCGCACTCCTGCATACAAACATCAATAATAAACAGAGCACTTACCCTGACGCTGTACATATCGTAGCAGGGGACTTCAATCACGCAGACTTAAAAAGAGCAATCCCCAAATTCCACCAGCACGTCAAGTGTGCCACTAGGGGTGACAAGATTCTGGACAAAGTTTATTCCAACATCAAAATGGGCTAGAGGGCCAGACCTTTGCCACATCTGGGTCAGTCTGACCACTTGTCACTGTTTCTAATCCCTGCATATGCCCCCCTCAAGAAAACTGCTCTTACCATCACAAAGAATATTACCATATGGCCAGAGGGTGCCTCTCAGCAGCTGCAGGACTGTTTTGACAGGACTAACTGGGATATCTTTGAACATCAGGACTTGGAAATGTTCACAGACGGTGTCCTCTGCTATATAAAACACTGCATAGACACTGTTACAGCAGTCAAACGGATCCGGGCTTATCCCAACCAAAAGCCCTGGATGACCCGGGAGGTCAGGCAGCTGCTGAAGGAGAGGAACATTGCGTTCAGGTCTGGCAACAGGGATTACTACACCACAGCCCGATCCAACCTGAAGAGAGGCATCAGAGAGGCAAAGGGGGACTATAGGAGGAGGATCGAGGACCATTTGAAGAGTAATACCAGCCGGCAGGTGTGGCAAGGCATCCAGCACTTAACCAACTATAAGATCAATCTCGGAGCTGCGGACGGTGACCTGGAGCTGGCAGAGGAGCTGAATATCTTCTTTGCCCGCTTTGAGACCAGGGTACCGGAGGTATTGGAGCCACAGCAGCAACACGCCACCCATAGCAGCACCACCCTCACCCTGGAAGAGCACGAGGTGAGGCGCATGCTGCAGGCTGTTAACCCGAGGAAGGCGGCGGGTCCTGATGGTGTGCCAGGTCGAATATTGAGGGATTGTGCAGGACAGCTGGCTGGGATCTTCACCAGGATTTTCAACAAATCCCTCGCACAGGCGACTGTCCCACTCTGCCTGAAGTCCTCCACCATAGTCCCCTTGCCTAAGAAGCCCCACATCACCGGCCTGAATGACTACAGACCGGTGGCACTCACCCCAGTGGTAATGAAATGCTTTGAGAAGCTGGTCCGCAGACACATCACAGCAGCCCTGCCCCGCAGCCTGGATCCACACCAGTTTGCCTACAGAGCAAACCGATCCACGGAAGACGCTGTAGCCACAGCACTCCATGCTGCATTAACTCACCTGGAAGAGCATGGTAGCTATGTGCGGATGCTCTTCGTGGATTACTGCTCAGCTTTTAACACCATCCTTCCACACAAACTGGTGGCCAAGCTACAAGACCTGGGGCTTCCATACAGCACCTGCATGTGGATCAATAGCTTCCTCTCGGGCCGTAGACAGAGAGTCAGAGTTGGCCATCACACATCCTCAGCCCTGAGTCTCAGCATTGGCTCACCCCAGGGCTGTGTGCTCAGTCCACTGCTCTACTCTCTCTACATACACGACTGCACTCCTCGCCACCACAGCAACATATTTGTGAAATTTGCAGATGACACCACAGTGGTGGGGCTCATTTCCAAGGGAGACGAGTCTACGTACAGAGACGAGGTGGAGCAGCTGACGTCATGGTGTAAGGCCAATAACCTCCTCCTCAACACTTCAAAAACCAAAGAACTCATAATAGACTTCAGAAGGAAAAAGGCAGAGATCCAACCACTATTCATAAATGGGGACTGTGTAGAAAGGGTGGCAAGCTTCCGCTTCCTGGGAGTCAATATAGAGGAGAACCTTTCCTGGAGTGTGAACACCTCCGAGCTGCTGAAAAAGGCCCAACAGAGACTGTACTTCCTGAGAATTCTCAGGAGGAATAACATCACACAGAGACTGCTGGTGTCCTTCTACAGAGCCACCATTGAGAGTGTTCTAACTTACTGCATATGCATCTGGTACACTAGCTGCACAGGGGCTCAGAGGAAAGCACTCCAAGGGATCATTAACACCGCCCAAAAGATCACTGGCTGCCCTCTCCCCACACTGGAAGTTCTACACAACGCCCACTGTTTTAAAAAGGCCCAAAACATCATAAAAGACACCTCACATCCTGGCCACTCCCTGTTCGAACTGTTGCCCTCAGGCAGACGGTACAGGGCAATCAGAGCAAGGACTAATAGACTCAAACACAGCTGTTATCCAACTGCAATAACACATCTGAATACTACAAAAAAAGTCCATCACGCCACTCTTGTGTTAATCTATGCACGGTCTGAAGCATGTGTGTGGGAATGTATGTGAATGTTTTACTGTTATATCTTATTAGTATTTTAAGTATTCTATTTTATTTATTGAATTTTATTGTTTTATTTATATTTTGATATTGCTAGGGATGATGCAATGATCGGGGACCATTCTTAATTTCGTTGTTCTCATGACAATGACAATAAAGTTTCTGATTCTGATTCTGTGTGTCAGAACAAGGATGCGTCTAAAAGCTAAAGAAAAAAAGAACAGTGCCTCTCCAGGACTGGACTTGGAATCCCTGTGCTAGGCTCTATGTAGACATAAGAAGTGGCCTTTGGTGATCGGGGGCAGTTATCGTACATGACTGACTCACTCGGTGCCTGTACTACAGGGTTACTTGTCTGCATTTTTGGGGGGAACAGGACCTGACTGTCGTCTGTTTTTGGACACAGTTCAGAGAATCGGGCCATCCAAAACACATAGCAGAGGATGGTTTCGATCCATCGACCTCTGGGTTATGGGCCCAGCACGCTTCCGCTGCGTCACTCTGCTGGACAGCACCCCAGATGGGACTCGAACCCACAATCCCTGGCTTAGGAGGCCAGTGCCTTATCCATTAGGCCACCGGGGCAGATGATTCCTTGACTTCCTTTCTTTGGAGGTTGTTTCGGGGTTCGAGTGAGAGCCATGGTTTCAAGCTGGTTTTTAGTTCAAAGATGAAGCTGTATTTAAGAACATTTGAGAAACGCTGAGAAAATAAATTACACTCTGGGCAACTCAGTGTCCAGAACGCTGGCCAGCCAACACGCTGTACTTATTGCTCCACTTTATTTGGGGGCGTTTATGTTGTCTGTTGAGACTTGTGAAAACACATGAAGACCAGAGAGTACCAACGATTTGAATCACTGAATCTAGTTCCACTAAAAGAGGGGGAGTAGCAGGAGCATGTGTGACGTGCTCAAACACAGCTGGATCAAATGCCTGAATTAGCTCTTCAGCATGGCATCAAGTTTGACAAAGGCCTGACAACAAGCCATTCATTTGATTCAGGTGTGTCAGAACAAGGATGCGTCTAAAAGCTAAAGAAAAAAAGTAGTTCTCCAGGACTGGAGTTGGAGTCCCTGTGCTAGACTCTATGTACACATAAGGAGTCGCCTTTGGTGATCGGGGGCAGTTATGGTACATGACTGACTCACTCGGTGCCTGTACTACAGGGTTACTTGTCTGCATTTTTGGGGAACAGGACCTGAGTGTCGTCTGTTTTTGGACACAGTTCAGAGAATCGGGCCATCCAAAACACATAGCAGAGGATGGTTTCGATCCATCGACCTCTGGGTTATGGGCCCAGCACGCTTCCGCTGCGCCACTCTGCTGGACAGCACCCCAGATGGGACTCGAACCCACAATCCCTGGCTTAGGAGGCCAGTGCCTTATCCATTAGGCCACCGGGGAAGATGAGCTCTTGACTTCCTTTCTTTGGAGGTTGTTTCGGGGTTCGAGTGAGAGCCATGGTTTCAAGCTGGTTTTTAGTTCAAAGATGAAGCTGTATTTAAGAACATTTGAGAAACGCTGAGAAAATAAATTACACTCTGGGCAACTCAGTGTCCAGAACTATGGCCAGCCAACACGCTGTACTTATTGCTCCACTTTATTTGGGGGCGTTTATGTTGTCTGTTGAGACTTGTGAAACCACATGAAGACCAGAGAGTACCAACGATTTGAATCACTGAATCTAGTTCCACTAAAAGAGGGGGAGTAGCAGGAGCATGTGTGACGTGCTCAAACACAGCTGGATCAAATGCCTGAATTAGCTCTTCAGCATGGCATCAAGTTTGGCAAAGGCCTGACAACAAGCCATTCATTTGATTCAGGTGTGTCAGAACAAGGATGCGTCTAAAAGCTAAAGAAAAAAAGAACAGTGCCTCTCCAGGACTGGACTTGGAATCCCTGTGCTAGACTCTATGTAGACATAAGAAGTGGACTTTGGTGATCGGGGGCAGTTATCGTACATGACTGACTCACTCGGTGCCTGTACTACAGGGTTACTTGTCTGCATTTTTGGGGGGAACAGGACCTGAGTGTCGTCTGTTTTTGGACACAGTTCAGAGAATCGGGCCATCCAAAACACATAGCAGAGGATGGTTTCGATCCATCGACCTCTGGGTTATGGGCCCAGCACGCTTCCGCTGCGCCACTCTGCTGGACAGCACCCCAGATGGGACTCAAACCCACAATCCCTGGCTTAGGAGGCCAGTGCCTTATCCATTAGGCCACCGGGGCAGATGATTCCTTAACTTCCTTTCTTTGGAGGTTGTTTCGGGGTTCGAGTGAGAGCCATGGTTTCAAGCTGGTTTTTAGTTCAAAGATGAAGCTGTATTTAAGAACATTTGAGAAACGCTGAGAAAATAAATTACACTCTGGGCAACTCAGTGTCCAGAACGCTGGCCAGCCAACACGCTGTGCTTATTGCTCCACTTTATTTGGGGACGTTTATGTTGTCTGTTGAGACTTGTGAAACCACATGAAGACCAGAGAGTACCAATGATTTGAATCACTGAATCTAGTTCCACTAAAAGAGGGGGAGTAGCAGGAGCATGTGTGACGTGCTCAAACACAGCTGGATCAAATGCTTGAATTAGCTCTTCAGCATGGCATCAAGTTTGACAAAGGCCTGACAACAAGCCATTCATTTGATTCAGGTGTGTCAGAACAAGGATGCGTCTAAAAGCTAAAGAAAAAAAGTAGTTCTCCAGGACTGGAGTTGGAGTCCCTGTGCTAGGCTCTATGTACACATAAGGAGTCGCCTTTGGTGATCGGGGGCAGTTATGGTACATGACTGACTCATTCGGTGCCTGTACTACAGGGTTACTTGTCTGCATTTTTGGGGAACAGGACCTGAGTGTTGTCTGTTTTTGGACACAGTTCAGTGAATCGGGCCATCCAAAACACATAGCAGAGGATGGTTTCGATCCATCGACCTCTGGGTTATGGGCCCAGCACGCTTCCGCTGCGCCACTCTGCTGGACAGCACCCCAGATGGGACTCGAACCCACAATCCCTGGCTTAGGAGGCCAGTGCCTTATCCATTAGGCCACCGGGGCAGATGATTCCTTGACTTCCTTTCTTTGGAGGTTGTTTCGGGGTTCGAGTGAGAGCCATGGTTTCAAGCTGGTTTTTAGTTCAAAGATGAAGCTGTATTTAAGAACATTTGAGAAACGCTGAGAAAATAAATTACACTCTGGGCAACTCAGTGTCCAGAACGCTGGCCAGCCAACACGCTGTACTTATTGCTCCACTTTATTTGGGGGCGTTTATGTTGTCTGTTGTTGAGACTTGTGAAAACACATGAAGACCAGAGAGTACCAACGATTTGAATCACTGAATCTAGTTCCACTAAAAGAGGGGGAGTAGCAGGAGCATGTGTGACGTGCTCAAACACAGCTGGATCAAATGCCTGAATTAGCTCTTCAGCATGGCATCAAGTTTGGCAAAGGCCTGACAACAAGCCATTCATTTGATTCAGGTGGTTAACAGGCTTTCAAGATGGCGGCGCACGTAGTTGCAGCAGCTCAGTGTTCTACCGATCGATGCTATGTTTGGATAATTTTGTACGCCTTATGTTTGTTTTTGTGTTCTACCAGCCAAGCAAATAACATCTATAGCCGACATGATCTCCTCAAGATTGGAGTAAGCTACCGCGAGAGCGTGACTAGCAAATTTGTCCGCTTACACAAGATACCGGTGGAAATAGCGAGGAGTCCGGGCTCCCCATGGATTGTTATCCCTTCGGGGTGGAGGCGCAGGCGGCGTCGAGAGAGAAGGAGACGGCGAGGCTGCAGGGCCGGCGCGCTAGCCAGGCTACGGAGGCAGCCACTCAAACCACCGCTCCCCAGCCTATTCATCACAAATGCCAGATCCCTCGCGAACAAGTTGGACGAATTGAGATTGCAAATAGCAGCAAATAACTTCATCAAAGACTCATGCATCCTTCTTATCACTGAATCCTGGCTACATCAATCCATTCCAGACTCTGCTATTGAGCTAGCAGGCTATACCACACAGCGACATGACCGAACAGTGGACTCCGGTAAGCGCAAAGGAGGGGGGCTCTGTATGTATGTGAACAACAGCTGGTGTACCAACACAGTGATAATAGACCGTCACTGTTCACCGGACATTGAATATCTGACTGTTAAATGCAGGCCCATCTACCTACCTAGGGAGTTCACCGTTGTCATAATAACAGCTGTTTACATACCACCAGATGCTAATGCTAACTCTGCGATCGCACTCCTGCATACAAACATCAATAATAAACAGAGCACTTACCCTGACGCTGTACATATCGTAGCAGGGGACTTCAATCACGCAGACTTAAAAAGAGCAATCCCCAAATTCCACCAGCACGTCAAGTGTGCCACTAGGGGTGACAAGATTCTGGACAAAGTTTATTCCAACATCAAAATGGGCTAGAGGGCCAGACCTTTGCCACATCTGGGTCAGTCTGACCACTTGTCACTGTTTCTAATCCCTGCATATGCCCCCCTCAAGAAAACTGCTCTTACCATCACAAAGAATATTACCATATGGCCAGAGGGTGCCTCTCAGCAGCTGCAGGACTGTTTTGACAGGACTAACTGGGATATCTTTGAACATCAGGACTTGGAAATGTTCACAGACGGTGTCCTCTGCTATATAAAACACTGCATAGACACTGTTACAGCAGTCAAACGGATCCGGGCTTATCCCAACCAAAAGCCCTGGATGACCCGGGAGGTCAGGCAGCTGCTGAAGGAGAGGAACATTGCGTTCAGGTCTGGCAACAGGGATTACTACACCACAGCCCGATCCAACCTGAAGAGAGGCATCAGAGAGGCAAAGGGGGACTATAGGAGGAGGATCGAGGACCATTTGAAGAGTAATACCAGCCGGCAGGTGTGGCAAGGCATCCAGCACTTAACCAACTATAAGATCAATCTCGGAGCTGCGGACGGTGACCTGGAGCTGGCAGAGGAGCTGAATATCTTCTTTGCCCGCTTTGAGACCAGGGTACCGGAGGTATTGGAGCCACAGCAGCAACACGCCACCCATAGCAGCACCACCCTCACCCTGGAAGAGCACGAGGTGAGGCGCATGCTGCAGGCTGTTAACCCGAGGAAGGCGGCGGGTCCTGATGGTGTGCCAGGTCGAATATTGAGGGATTGTGCAGGACAGCTGGCTGGGATCTTCACCAGGATTTTCAACAAATCCCTCGCACAGGCGACTGTCCCACTCTGCCTGAAGTCCTCCACCATAGTCCCCTTGCCTAAGAAGCCCCACATCACCGGCCTGAATGACTACAGACCGGTGGCACTCACCCCAGTGGTAATGAAATGCTTTGAGAAGCTGGTCCGCAGACACATCACAGCAGCCCTGCCCCGCAGCCTGGATCCACACCAGTTTGCCTACAGAGCAAACCGATCCACGGAAGACGCTGTAGCCACAGCACTCCATGCTGCATTAACTCACCTGGAAGAGCATGGTAGCTATGTGCGGATGCTCTTCGTGGATTACTGCTCAGCTTTTAACACCATCCTTCCACACAAACTGGTGGCCAAGCTACAAGACCTGGGGCTTCCATACAGCACCTGCATGTGGATCAATAGCTTCCTCTCGGGCCGTAGACAGAGAGTCAGAGTTGGCCATCACACATCCTCAGCCCTGAGTCTCAGCATTGGCTCACCCCAGGGCTGTGTGCTCAGTCCACTGCTCTACTCTCTCTACATACACGACTGCACTCCTCGCCACCACAGCAACATATTTGTGAAATTTGCAGATGACACCACAGTGGTGGTGTCAGAACAAGGATGCGTCTAAAAGCTAAAGAAAAAAAGAACAGTGCCTCTCCAGGACTGGACTTGGAATCCCTGTGCTAGACTCTATGTAGACATAAGAAGTGGACTTTGGTGATCGGGGGCAGTTATGGTACATGACTGACTCACTCGGTGCCTGTACTACAGGGTTACTTGTCTGCATTTTTGGGGAACAGGACCTGAGTGTTGTCTGTTTTTGGACACAGTTCAGTGAATCGGGCCATCCAACACACATAGCAGAGGATGGTTTCGATCCATCGACCTCTGGGTTATGGGCCCAGCACGCTTCCGCTGCGCCACTCTGCTGGACAGCACCCCAGATGGGACTCGAACCCACAATCCCTGGCTTAGGAGGCCAGTGCCTTATCCATTAGGCCACCGGGGCAGATGAGCTCTTGACTTCCTTTCTTTGGAGGTTGTTTCGGGGTTCGAGTGAGAGCCATGGTTTCAAGCTGGTTTTTAGTTCAAAGATGAAGCTGTATTTAAGAACATTTGAGAAACGCTGAGAAAATAAATTACACTCTGGGCAACTCAGTGTCCAGAACGCTGGCCAGCCAACATGCTGTACTTATTGCTCCACTTTATTTGGGGGCGTTTATGTTGTCTGTTGAGACTTGTGAAACCACATGAAGACCAGAGAGTACCAACGATTTGAATCACTGAATCTAGTTCCACTAAAAGAGGGGGAGTAGCAGGAGCATGTGTGACGTGCTCAAACACAGCTGGATCAAATGCTTGAATTAGCTCTTCAGCATGGCATCAAGTTTGACAAAGGCCTGACAACAAGCCATTCATTTGATTCAGGTGTGTCAGAACAAGGATGCGTCTAAAAGCTAAAGAAAAAAAGTAGTTCTCCAGGACTGGAGTTGGAGTCCCTGTGCTAGGCTCTATGTACACATAAGGAGTCGCCTTTGGTGATCGGGGGCAGTTATGGTACATGACTGACTCATTCGGTGCCTGTACTACAGGGTTACTTGTCTGCATTTTTGGGGAACAGGGGCCCGTTCTTCGTACCTCGCTAAGTAGGTTAGCCGGATTAGATTGTTGACGATTTCGCGTGATCCTGGATCAGTCGGTTCCCCGAAGCTCATCCGGGACTTGCTGTCATAGCAACAGAGCCGTAAGCGTAAACCTGCTCGGGAGCAGGTTTACTTTATGTAAACAGGATTAGATCGCGGCCACGCAGGTATGTCCGCTTCATTTATACGAAAGCAACAACGATAAATAAATAACATCAATGTAACTGAAGATAATGCAGCACTTGATCCTTTTATTGATGTCACACAGATACATACAGGTCATTTCCTAAAAAAGGGAAATGTACTATTAACATTCTATTACATGTATGTGATTATTACAGATGTAATTCATATTTCAGAGTAGTAATTGTAAATTACTTCGTGTAATCAAGATGAGAGACCACGGCTATAAAAGCGAAGGTGGATTTGGGAAGTCTGTCGCAGCCATGTCCTGTCCGTTTACGCGAGCAACCCATTGCGGAAGGTGCAAGATTGATAAGGAGAGTCCTCAGAATTCAGCGTATATTGCGGGACAGACAGGATCCTTTAGCTCAGCGCGACAGTGTGCTCATTGAGAGATATCGATTTTCCCGTGAGGATATTATTTACTTAACCAACTTGTTGACGAGGGGGTGCAGGACCACCACCTGTCTTTTTTTGCTCTGCCCTTTTCTTGGTTGCTGTTATAAACAAACAAACAGATTATTTCAGGCTCTCTTTCCAAGAGACGAAAAGCAATATAAGTGATAAATATTACCATTCTGTAGAATATTCTTATATTTCACTTTTACTTGTTCCCATGTTCTAGTGGGTCCTGTTGTGGCTCTAATGTGAAAGAGGATATAATATAACAATATAATATAATGTAATATAATATTGGATAATATAGTGTAATATAATAAATCTACCCTACCGCCTACTGGTGTTGGCCAGAGGGGCCGATGGCGCAATATGGCAGCCTCGCTTCTGTCAGTCTGCCCCAGGGCAGCTGTGGCTACAACCGTAGCTGCCTCCACCAGTGTGTGAATGTGAGAGTGAATGAATAGTGGCATTGTAAAGCGCTTTGGGTGCCTTGAAAAGCGCTATATAAATCCAATATATTATTATTATTATTATTAAATTACTTACGAGTTTAATTTGTCAGCAACTTTCTGCCAGCCCTCTCTCCTTGCTTTTGCAGCCTTTGCAGTGTTCCCTTGCGTTCTGATTAAACTCTGAAACTCCTGAAATCCCTCACTCAGGAGTTCTTGCTCTGCTGCCGAAAAATACCGAGCCGAGCGCGCTCCTTCGACATTTTCGCCGACCAATCAGAGGGTTGCCGATCAATGTTTCTACTATCGATGCGTAGCCCCTTTTATGACACCCAGTGATGTCACATTACTGCGTCCAGCTGTACTAATCGTCAACAGCAGGTGTGTTCGGGGAACCGGATTAGCGAGCTCACGGTTAGCGCGATGATTTGATCTTGGATGTGTCATTTGATCTTGGATGTAGTAAGCGACGTACGAAGAACGGGCCCCAGGACCTGAGTGTTGTCTGTTTTTGGACACAGTTCAGAGAATCGGGCCATCCAAAACACATAGCAGAGGATGGTTTCGATCCATCGACCTCTGGGTTATGGGCCCAGCACGCTTCCGCTGCGCCACTCTGCTGGACAGCACCCCAGATGGGACTCGAACCCACAATCCCTGGCTTAGGAGGCCAGTGCCTTATCCATTAGGCCACCGGGGCAGATGAGCTCTTGACTTCCTTTCTTTGGAGGTTGTTTCGGGGTTCGAGTGAGAGCCATGGTTTCAAGCTGGTTTTTAGTTCAAAGATGAAGCTGTATTTAAGAACATTTGAGAAACGCTGAGAAAATAAATTACACTCTGGGCAACTCAGTGTCCAGAACTATGGCCAGCCAACACGCTGTACTTATTGCTCCACTTTATTTGGGGGCGTTTATGTTGTCTGTTGAGACTTGTGAAACCACATGAAGACCAGAGAGTACCAACGATTTGAATCACTGAATCTAGTTCCACTAAAAGAGGGGGAGTAGCAGGAGCATGTGTGACGTGCTCAAACACAGCTGGATCAAATGCCTGAATTAGCTCTTCAGCATGGCATCAAGTTTGGCAAAGGCCTGACAACAAGCCATTCATTTGATTCAGGTGTGTCAGAACAAGGATGCGTCTAAAAGCTAAAGAAAAAAAGAACAGTGCCTCTCCAGGACTGGACTTGGAATCCCTGTGCTAGACTCTATGTAGACATAAGAAGTGGACTTTGGTGATCGGGGGCAGTTATGGTACATGACTGACTCACTCGGTGCCTGTACTACAGGGTTACTTGTCTGCATTTTTGGGGGGAACAGGACCTGAGTGTCGTCTGTTTTTGGACACAGTTCAGAGAATCGGGCCATCCAAAACACATAGCAGAGGATGGTTTCGATCCATCGACCTCTGGGTTATGGGCCCAGCACGCTTCCGCTGCGCCACTCTGCTGGACAGCACCCCAGATGGGACTCAAACCCACAATCCCTGGCTTAGGAGGCCAGTGCCTTATCCATTAGGCCACCGGGGCAGATGATTCCTTAACTTCCTTTCTTTGGAGGTTGTTTCGGGGTTCGAGTGAGAGCCATGGTTTCAAGCTGGTTTTTAGTTCAAAGATCCAAAATGCCGAAAAAGATAAAAAGATTGCATACCTGGAAAGTAAGGTCGCTGACCTGGAACAATACTCCAGGATAAACGACGTCATCATCACTGGGCTCCATATTAAACCCCGGTCATACGCTCAGGCGGTGACCACTGACAGCAACGAGGAACCTGGAGAGCTTGACATTAGCTCCACGGAACAACAGGTGGCTGCTTTCCTGCGGTCCAAAGGGATTGCCCTGGACTGTAACTCTGTCGAAGCATGCCACCCTCTTCCCAGGAGGAACGGCAACATACCGGCTATTATATTAAGGTTTGTAAATCGAAAGCACAAGATTACGCTGCTGAAACAAGGAAGAAAATTAAAAGGATCTAATGTCTTTATCAATGAACATCTAACCAAACACAACGCTGAAATAGCCAAAAAAGCGCGACACCTTAAGAAGCTGGGAAAAATCCAAGGCACTTGGACGACGAACTGCAAAATATTCATTAAACTAAACGGATCACCAGAGGAAGCCAAAGTTCTGACCATTAAAAATATGGCGGATCTCGAAAAATATCAGTGAGCAACACGATCTGGACGGCAAACAAGGTAACAGACAACCACACACTCATGACACACACTGGAAGGAAGAACTCAGATACATCTGGAAGAATCAGCTGCATCAGTCAGACAGTTGCAGAATATGATCAATTGGAACTGAAAACATTTAACTATATGGATCACAATACACACGACTTGGAATATGAAATAGATCCAGACAACAACTTTTTCTCATCTAACAATAACAATTGCTGCTACTATACAAATAAAGACTACAATCAGAGGATTAAAACTGAGAATAAATTATCAATTATCCACTTTAACTGTAGAAGTCTCTATGCTAATTTTAGTCATATCAAAGAATATCTTAACCAGTTTTCACATCCATTTAGTGTCATTGCCTTATCAGAAACTTGGATCAATATGGAAAAAGGAACAGACTTTGAACTGGAGGGTTATGAATTCACATTTATAACTAGGCGAAACAAAGGAGGAGGAGGAGTGGCCTTGTATGTGGACAAATCCTTGAAATTTAATGTGGTGGAAAAGATGACGATGGTGATTGATAATGTACTAGAATGTATTACAGTTGAAATTTGTAAAGAAAAAAGTAAAAATGTAATCATTAGCTGTATATACAGAGCTCCAGGTAGTAGTATTGAGACATTTAAAGACTGGATAGAAGAAACATTTATTGAAATAGCTCGCAAAAAAGTTTTCATTTGTGGAGACTTCAATATTGATTTGCTAAACCCAAATAAACATAAAACCACTGAGGAATTTATAAACACAATGCACTGTATGAATCTATTCCCTAAAATTACTAGACCTACCAGGATTACATCACATTGTGCAACTCTCATAGACAACATTTTTGCAAATGACATTGAAAATAAGACTGTAAGTGGACTCCTGATTAACGACATAAGTGACCATCTTCCAATTTTTACAATCTATGATAGGAATTACAAGATCAATAAAATGGACAGTAAAAAAAGAGTACAGACGAGTAAGAACAGAAGAAAGAATGAATGCATTTAAAAAAGATTTATTGAAGGAAAACTGGGGTGAAGTATATCAGGAACAGGACGTTAATAGTGCTTATAATAAATTCCTTAGAATATTTACATTACTGTACAATACCAACTGTCCAATAAAGCAATATAGTAGGAAACAGAAATATATGGACTGTCCATGGATAACAAAAGGTCTGCAAAATGCATGTATAAAGAAAAATGCTCTATACAGAGAGTTCTTAAGAACGAGAACTAAAGATGCTGAAATCAGATACAAAAGATATAAAAATAGGTTAACTAATATACTTAGATTTAGTAAAAAGGAATACTATAAGAAGCAATTAGATATAAATAGAAATAATAATAAAAGATTATGGGAAATCCTGAACAGTGTTATAAAATGTGGGACTGGACAAAAGAACTATCCCAAGTATTTCATTTGTAATGACCATGAAGAATACAATATGGATGTTGTGGCAAATAGTCTCAATGAATTCTTTGTAACTGCTGGACCAAATTTAGCAAGAACAATCACTCATCCTGGGAAAGCACAGGAAAAACCCGATACACTGATTGACAGAAATCCATATTCTATGTTTCTCACAGCCGTTGATGAAAATGAAGTTCTTGAAATTGTCAAAAAATGTAAAAATCACAAATCTTTGGATTGTAATGATATTGATATGATAGTGGTTAAAAGAGTCATTGAGGCTATTATAAAACCATTTACATACATCTGTAATTTATCATTTCAAACTGGTCGATTTCCAGACAGAATGAAAATAGCAAAAGTTATACCTCTATACAAATCTGGAAACAAACACCATTTCACAAACTACAGGCCTGTCTCTTTACTACCTCAATTCTCAAAAGTTCTTGAAAAACTGTTTAAAAACAGACTGGAAAAATTTATAGATAAACATAAACTACTCACTGAGAGTCAGTACGGATTCAGATCAAGCAGATCAACATCATCGGCACTATTAGATTCAATAGAATACATCACAAATTCCATAGACAAAAAGCAATATGTGGCTGGGTTATTCATAGACTTGACAAAGGCATTTGACACTATAGATCATGATATATTAATAAGAAAACTGGAACGTTATGGTGTCAGAGGGGTAGTTTTAGATTGGGTCCGGAGTTATTTAAGTGACAGAAAGCAGTTTGTGAAAATAAATGGTGGTTGCTCCTTATGTATGGACATTGCTTGTGGTGTACCCCAAGGGTCAGTTTTGGGTCCAAAATTCTTCAACTTGTACATTAACGACATCTGTAAAGTGTCCAAAGTATTAAAAATGGATCTCTTTGCTGACGATACAAACATTTTTTGCTCTGGTGATGATCTGCAGAATTTATTGGAGGATATGACTAATGAAATAAGTAAAGTGAAGTTCTGGCTTGATAAAAACAAATTATCATTAAATTTGAATAAATCTAAACTTATGTTATTTGGAAATAGTAGTTTAAATACAAATGCAAAGATTCAAATAAATGGTGTTGATATTGAAAGAGTCAGTGAAAATAAATTTCTGGGGGTAATAATAGATGAAAAACTTAACTGGAGAGCTCACGTAAGATATATTCATTCCAAAGTATCACGAAGCATTGCAGTACTAAACAAGGCAAAACAGGTATTCGACAGAACATCACTTCATATTCTCTACTGTTCACTGGTTTCACCATACTTAAGCTATTGTGCAGAGGTCTGGGGCAATAACTATAAAACCACATTACATTCACTTTTTACTCTTCAAAAGAAAGCAATTCGAATCATCCACAATGCAGGTTATAGGGAACATACAAACTCACTATTTTTGCAGTCTGAAATATTGAAAATTGACGATATAGTGAAATTCCAAACAGCACAAATTCTATTCAAAGCAAAAAATAAAATAAAAAACTGCCAGGTAATATTCAGAGTATGTTTTTTTTGAAAGAAGGAAGTTATAATTTAAGGGGTTTTTGTAACTTCAAAACAATGAAGGTACGTACTACAAGAAAAGGCTTTTGTGTTTCTGTTCAAGGAGTGAAACTATGGAACAAACTGAATATGGAATTAAAGCAATGTCCAAACATAAAACTGTTCAAAAAGAGTTATAAAAATATGATCTTCTCGATCTATAAAGAAAAGGAAAATATTTAAATTAAGTGAATGTCTCTATTTAAAAACAAACAAACAAAAAATTCATGATGTGATATTATAGTATATAGTATATCAGAAATCTGTTCACTATTTTTATTACAAATTATATCAGTAAGGAAGCTGACTAAATATTCACTGATAATTTATGGGACAGGGGTGGGATTAAATAAGTGTATACTTCTTCCCACTCCCTTTCAACATGTAAATTAATCAGAATGTTTTTTTGTATGTAATTTGTATAGTATTTTTTTTTTCTCTCATTTCTTTTCTAAATGTACTTGTATATTGTTCACATGTTGAAATAAATTACCAATCAATCAATCAATCAAGATGAAGCTGTATTTAAGAACATTTGAGAAACGCTGAGAAAATAAATTACACTCTGGGCAACTCAGTGTCCAGAACGCTGGCCAGCCAACACGCTGTGCTTATTGCTCCACTTTATTTGGGGACGTTTATGTTGTCTGTTGAGACTTGTGAAAACACATGAAGACCAGAGAGTACCAACGATTTGAATCACTGAATCTAGTTCCACTAAAAGAGGGGGAGTAGCAGGAGCATGTGTGACGTGCTCAAACACAGCTGGATCAAATGCCTGAATTAGCTCTTCAGCATGGCATCAAGTTTGGCAAAGGCCTGACAACAAGCCATTCATTTGATTCAGGTGTGTCAGAACAAGGATGCGTCTAAAAGCTAAAGAAAAAAAGTAGTTCTCCAGGACTGGAGTTGGAGTCCCTGTGCTAGGCTCTATGTACACATAAGGAGTCGCCTTTGGTGATCGGGGGCAGTTATGGTACATGACTGACTCATTCGGTGCCTGTACTACAGGGTTACTTGTCTGCATTTTTGGGGAACAGGACCTGAGTGTTGTCTGTTTTTGGACACAGTTCAGAGAATCGGGCCATCCAAAACACATAGCAGAGGATGGTTTCGATCCATCGACCTCTGGGTTATGGGCCCAGCACACTTCCGCTGCGCCACTCTGCTGGACAGCACCCCAGATGGGACTCGAACCCACAATCCCTGGCTTAGGAGGCCAGTGCCTTATCCATTAGGACACCGGGGCAGATGAGCGCTTGACTTCCTTTCTTTGGAGGTTGTTTCGGGGTTCGAGTGAGAGCCATGGTTTCAAGCTGGTTTTTAGTTCAAAGATGAAGCTGTATTTAAGAACATTTGAGAAACGCTGAGAAAATAAATTACACTCTGGGCAACTCAGTGTCCAGAACGCTGGCCAGCCAACACGCTGTACTTATTGCTCCACTTTATTTGGGGGCGTTTATGTTGTCTGTTGAGACTTGTGAAACCACATGAAGACCAGAGAGTACCAACGATTTGAATCACTGAATCTAGTTCCACTAAAAGAGGGGGAGTAGCAGGAGCATGTGTGACGTGCTCAAACACAGCTGGATCAAATGCCTGAATTAGCTCTTCAGCATGGCATCAAGTTTGGCAAAGGCCTGACAACAAGCCATTCATTTGATTCAGGTGTGTCAGAACAAGGATGCGTCTAAAAGCTAAAGAAAAAAAGAACAGTGCCTCTCCAGGACTGGACTTGGAATCCCTGTGCTAGGCTCTATGTAGACATAAGAAGTGGCCTTTGGTGATCGGGGGCAGTTATGGTACATGACTGACTCACTCGGTGCCTGTACTACAGGGTTACTTGTCTGCATTTTTGGGGGGAACAGGACCTGACTGTCGTCTGTTTTTGGACACAGTTCAGAGAATCGGGCCATCCAAAACACATAGCAGAGGATGGTTTTGATCCATCGACCTCTGGGTTATGGGCCCAGCACGCTTCCGCTGCGCCACTCTGCTGGACAGCACCCCAGATGGGACTTGAACCCACAATCCCTGGCTTAGGAGGCCAGTGCCTTATCCATTAGGCCACCGGGGCAGATGATTCCTTGACTTCCTTTCTTTGGAGGTTGTTTCGGGGTTCGAGTGAGAGCCATGGTTTCAAGCTGGTTTTTAGTTCAAAGATGAAGCTGTATTTAAGAACATTTGAGAAACGCTGAGAAAATAAATTACACTCTGGGCAACTCAGTGTCCAGAACGCTGGCCAGCCAACACGCTGTACTTATTGCTCCACTTTATTTGGGGGCGTTTATGTTGTCTGTTGAGACTTGTGAAACCACATGAAGACCAGAGAGTACCAACGATTTGAATCACTGAATCTAGTTCCACTAAAAGAGGGGGAGTAGCAGGAGCATGTGTGACGTGCTCAAACACAGCTGGATCAAATGCTTGAATTAGCTCTTCAGCATGGCATCAAGTTTGACAAAGGCCTGACAACAAGCCATTCATTTGATTCAGGTGTGTCAGAACAAGGATGCGTCTAAAAGCTAAAGAAAAAAAGTAGTTCTCCAGGACTGGAGTTGGAGTCCCTGTGCTAGGCTCTATGTACACATAAGGAGTCGCCTTTGGTGATCGGGGGCAGTTATGGTACATGACTGACTCATTCGGTGCCTGTACTACAGGGTTACTTGTCTGCATTTTTGGGGAACAGGACCTGAGTGTTGTCTGTTTTTGGACACAGTTCAGAGAATCGGGCCATCCAAAACACATAGCAGAGGATGGTTTCGATCCATCGACCTCTGGGTTATGGGCCCAGCACGCTTCCGCTGCGCCACTCTGCTGGACAGCACCCCAGATGGGACTCGAACCCACAATCCCTGGCTTAGGAGGCCAGTGCCTTATCCATTAGGCCACCGGGGCAGATGAGCTCTTGACTTCCTTTCTTTGGAGGTTGTTTCGGGGTTCGAGTGAGAGCCATGGTTTCAAGCTGGTTTTTAGTTCAAAGATGAAGCTGTATTTAAGAACATTTGAGAAACGCTGAGAAAATAAATTACACTCTGGGCAACTCAGTGTCCAGAACTATGGCCAGCCAACACGCTGTACTTATTGCTCCACTTTATTTGGGGGCGTTTATGTTGTCTGTTGAGACTTGTGAAACCACATGAAGACCAGAGAGTACCAACGATTTGAATCACTGAATCTAGTTCCACTAAAAGAGGGGGAGTAGCAGGAGCATGTGTGACGTGCTCAAACACAGCTGGATCAAATGCCTGAATTAGCTCTTCAGCATGGCATCAAGTTTGGCAAAGGCCTGACAACAAGCCATTCATTTGATTCAGGTGTGTCAGAACAAGGATGCGTCTAAAAGCTAAAGAAAAAAAGTAGTTCTCCAGGACTGGAGTTGGAGTCCCTGTGCTAGGCTCTATGTACACATAAGGAGTCGCCTTTGGTGATCGGGGGCAGTTATGGTACATGACTGACTCATTCGGTGCCTGTACTACAGGGTTACTTGTCTGCATTTTTGGGGGGAACAGGACCTGACTGTTGTCTGTTTTTGGACACAGTTCAGAGAATCGGGCCATCCAAAACACATAGCAGAGGATGGTTTCGATCCATCGACCTCTGGGTTATGGGCCCAGCACGCTTCCGCTGCGCCACTCTGCTGGACAGCACCCCAGATGGGACTCGAACCCACAATCCCTGGCTTAGGAGGCCAGTGCCTTATCCATTAGGCCACCAGGGAAGATGATTCCTTGACTTCCTTTCTTTGGAGGTTGTTTCGGGGTTCGAGTGAGAGCCATGGTTTCAAGCTGGTTTTTAGTTCAAAGATGAAGCTGTATTTAAAAGCGAGACATTTTAAATAAGAATAAGAAAGAAAAGTATTTCCTTGTGCCCCCCTCTCCCTGTTAATGCCCTACCTGGCCCCTGGCAACACTTTGCTAGACCCGCCCCTGCACAGTTACCAGCTGTCAGCTACATAAAAAAAGGATCTTGGTGTTATTTGTCTCTCAGAAACAGTTCATAACTTCCCTTCAACTCATTCCTGTCACCTAAAAGGTAAACCTGTTTCTCCATCACTGTTCAGCTCTGATGATTCAGTAAGGACATCTCCTGGTTTCATCTTCATGTTTCCCTCTCACCACATATCCAAACCGATATCATGACCAGCAGCTTTACAGCTGTGGCTCCAGCAAACATCAACTGATACTAGAAATTAATATTAAATAAATTCTAACAACAGCTGATCAAGCTTAAACGTGCTGCTGTTGTTTAGCGTGACATCCGCTGGTTTCCTGTTTCTGGCGCAAAGTGGGAGATAAAAAAACAACAGACAAAAGCCGATCAGCTGATCATTGATCAGTTTCATGATTAAAGTAGCAACAGAAGAGGGGGGGGGGGATAAGAGAAGAGGCAGCTGTGCAGCGTAAAAACAGAATAACTCCAGCTTTTTGTCTTTTCCCATTCTAGCTAAAGTACGGGACAAACTGCGTCTCTTCTCAGCTCAGTACAAAACACGTAATATTTTCTCTGAATGAGGGACCATTCCACTTTTTAAGGAGCCGTTGGCAACTCTACTAACTAACCTTATGAATAAAATAAAGTTTACTATCTGTCACGGTCTGGCTGGCAGACCGTGGGGATGTGTGGTGAAGGAGGACCCAGGCGCGGTGCTCTATGTATAAACAGTGTATTTATTTACAGTGTGCAACAAAGTAACAATAAATCCCCGTGTTTTCCCAGACTCCCGTGTTGTGTCTCTCCGTGAATAGTCCGTGTCTTTGTGCTCTCCGCTCCCGTGTCAGCACCCCCCAGTGCTCGCTGCTCTCGTGTCTTCCACGCTCCTCCTGCGGGAAACAATAGACGCAGCCGTCAGGACACATACAACTGCGGGCATACACGCACACTAACTTAACTGAACAGAAGACTAACGTGGAGTCTCATGCAATGATCCCGCGTCGGTGGGAGCTCCAAGACTCTCTTAAGTAGCTCCCCCGACGAGGCCTGATCAGCAGCAGGTGTGTGGCTTCGGGTGTGGCCAGTCCCCTTGCAGGGCCACACCCTCCAGGCCTGACGCCGCCTATAAACAAGTGCTCAGCCACCCACACACACATATACACAAGCACAGGGAAGGGGGAGCAACACCAAAATACACAACAATAATAATAATAATATAATACATAACTGCTCAGGGACCCTGGGCCACTCAGTCCCAAGGACCCTGACACTATCAGTAACATCATAGCAACCGAACAGCTGTATAGAAACTCCGTCATGCTAGCTCACGCAGTACCAGTTATTGTAACTGACTGTAAAAAGTCAGCACAACGAAAATAAACTGCACCTAAACTTGGTTTATATCTGACCCAGATAGACTGCAGGTCATAACTTCTTACCTGAAGTTCAGTTCACCCCCTCGGGCCTCTGCTCCTCCTGCCTTTCCGTCATCCACCTGCCAGCGTGTTGCATCTGCTGGCCTCCACCACTTGCTAATGTTACTGAATCTGTGGAAGCTCCGCAATAGCCACCACCAAACAATTGAGTTATTTTTACACATCTCCCAGCATCTGGCCAATCCACCACCTTTCAGTGTTTATACTGTTACGGGGAAAAAAAAAACAAAAAACATCGGCCCATAAAAACGAAAAATCACCATCGGCCCACCGGGCAAATGCCCGGTGTATGGGCAGAAATCTGTGCCATCAGAAACTGAATTTGAATAAGTTAAATTTGAATTTGAATTGCTCAGATTGAATCTGAATTGTAACTTGAATAAATGCTTTTGAAAACTGAATTTGAATTAGTCTAATTTGAAATTGAATTTATGGTTTGAAAATGATCATCACTAAATTGAAATTGAATTTTATATTTTGAAAATGAATTGATTTGCTTTGAAACTGCATTTTATCCTTTAAAAATTCAGCTCTCGAATAATTTCAGTTTCACTTCTCACCATTCAGTTTCAGTTCTACAATTCAATTTCAGTTCCAAAATTCAGTTTTTTGGAACTTACATCCGGTTCCGGTTCAAGCGCAGATTAATAGAACTACGTTTTACTAGCGGACCGAAAGTGTTACTGACGGGAATCTACAGCATCTTGAGCTGAATTAAGACTTCAGAAGTCATTCATCATGTTGAATGACCAGCGGATAAACTCTCAGGTTGGTAATAAATGTATTACATGTATAAGAACAAGCGTCATGTTAACAAATGATAGCCGTAAGGTAACTTTTATGCTTATTGTAGCTGCTAGCTAAAAACGCTAATTTAGCGTAGTTTGCCCTGAATTCAGCTTTGACAAACAAATATGATCGACTGTTTCTAGTAGAATTCCAAAGTTGTCATCTTGTACCCTCTCAGAGTGCCCCTCTGTATGCTTGCAGAGACCCCTACAGTAGGGAAACATGCAAAACGCTGTCCAAACCTTTGTATTTTAGCTTTATTTATGTCTTACACAGCATCCCAACTCTTTAGCTAACTTAATAACTTTAGCTAAAGTGAATAGTTAGTCTAATTCATTAGTGCAGCATTACTGGATCACCTCTGTTTGAAGTGATATAATGTGATATTCAACTATCACTGAAACAGCAAACTTTGTAAATAAGCAAACAACACTTCTCATTCTCTAAACGTTTGGCCACAGCTGTAGATTACACTATCAGTGCTTGTTCACTCTTGACAATAATTACATTTCAAAATTTACTTTGTGCATCTACAGGTAAACAATATCTAATATTTTATCTAAATGACTGCTTTGTCTTTGAAAAGGGTGAAGAGCCTGAGGCCGGTGACAGTCCAGTTCTACTCTAAGTACATCCTTACAGTGGCTCACAGGACAAGGCTACATTCCTGTCCTGCCAGAAGAGAAGAGAAACTTCAGAGTCTTCATGCAGTTCAACCACACCTGTCATATTCCGTATGACAGGGGTCTCAAACTCCAGTCCTCAAGGGCCAGTGTCATGCAACTTTTCCATGTCCTCGAGGACTGGAGTTTGAGACCCCTGCCGTATGGTGTTCATGCTGTTTTCTACCCCACAGTTACAGCATGTCTGACTGCCTGTTCAGCATATGCAAAAAATATATGATGAGTTTAAGCATGTGATGACTAAGGCCTTCCATTATGGTGTTTGTCATCACATGTCACAGACATCTGGATGATCATTTGGAATAAACAAAAAAACTAAAAACTTGTTACTTCATCTTTATTATTATTGTTGTTCTTATTTTACATTGTTAATGCCCTACCTGGCCCCCTGGCAACACTTTGCTAGATCCGCCCCTGCACAGTTACCAGCTGTCAGCTACTTAGAAAAAGGATCCTGGTGTTATTTGTCTCTCAGAAAGAGTTCATAACTTCCCTTCAACTCATTCATGTCACCTAAAAGGTAAACCTGTTTCTCCATCACTGTTCTGCTCTGATGATTCAGTAAGGACATCTCCTGGTTTCATCTTCATGTTTCCCTCTCACCACATATCCAAACCGATATCATGACCAGCAGCTTTACAGCTGTGGCTCCAGCAAACATCAACTGATACTAGAAATTAATATTAAATAAATTCTAACAACAGCTGATCAAGCTTAAACGTGCTGCTGTTGTTTAGCGCGACATCCGCTGGTTTCCTGTTTCTGGCGCAAAGTGGGCAATAAATAAACAAGAGAGACGATCAGCTGATCATTGATCAGTTTCATGATTAAAGTAGCAACAGAAGAGGGAGGGGGGTGGATAAGAGAAGAGGCAGCTGTGCAGCGTATAGACAGAATAACTCCATCTTTGTGTCTTTTCCCATTCTAGCTAAAGTTCGGGACAAACTGCGTCTCTTCTCAGCTCAATACGAAACCCGTAATATTTTCTCTGAATGAGGGACCATTCCACTTTTTAAGGAGCCGTTGGCAACTCTACTAACTAACCTTATGAATAAAATAAAGTTCACTATCAGTAACATCATAGCAACCGAACAGCTGTATAGAAACTCCGTCATGCTAGCTCACGCAGTACGAGTTATTGTAACTGACTGTAAAAAGTCAGCACAACGAAAATAAACTCCACCTAAACTTGGTTTATATCTGACCCAGATAGACTGCAGGTCATAACTTCTTACCTCAAGTTCAGTTCACCTGATACTCGAACCGGCGGCCGCCTCGGGTCTCTGCTCCTCCTGCCTCCCCTTCCCTCATCCATCTGTTGCCCCTGTGGAAGCTCCCCCATAGCCACCACCAAACAACTGAGTTATTTTTACACATCGGCCAGCATCTGGCCAATCCACCACCTCTCATTGTTCATGCCATTACAAAAAAAATAAAAAAAATAAGTCATCAGCCCACTGTGCAAATGTCCGATGGCTAGTCCAGCTATGTTAACTTGTTAATCTTTCGCTGAAAAAATGTTTTCTGTGGTGCCGTCTTTCGTGCTTGGCTCTCCTACCTTTGCTAACATGATGCTCATAGTGCAGGAGCCAGTGCTGCATTCACTTACCCTCGGACATCTGAGCTTCACTGTGAAGCCATAATCGTACATTTGATATTTCATTAAATTTTATTGTTTTAGCTTCGGGGTGGCACCTGGGGTGGCCAGTCTGGTTGGGGGGGTGGCCTGTGCCCCCCAAGGCCACCCCGCTGGACACGCCACTGTCACTCTGTATTGTGAATTATGTTCTCATGGTTGGTCTTTTGTTACTCCCTCGAGTCTAGTTTCTTGTGTTCCAAGCTTAGTATTTCCCTGTGTGTATTTTGGTTCTTAGAGTCCTCTGCCTTATGGTTTATGTCTGTATTTCTTAGGTGCTGTCTCCACCGTGTCAAGTGGAGACAGCACCTATGTGTTATACTTCCTGTTTTACTTTGAAGGTCCGTGTCTTATGTGAATGTGTCCTGCTTTGCTTCCTTGTCTCATCAGTTCTGATTTCTCCCAGCTGTGCCCTCCTTCTGTGTCTCATCCCCCTCGTTACTTCCCAGTGTATTTAAACCCCGTGTTTCTCTGAGTCAGTGTCGTGTTGTCCCTCAAGCGGTGTTTTTCCTCGTGTGCCTCTCTGTAAAGTGTGAGTTTATATTTTCTTAGTTTAGTATGCTTTTCTAGTGATGGGCAGATGAAGCTTCATGAAGCACTGAAGCTTTTCATCCAATTGGTTCACCCCAGCACAAAGCTTCTTGAAGCTTCATTTGCTCTAGCAGGACACCTACTGGACGTAAAAATATTAGTTGGCATGAATTTGAAGAGTGTGGCCTTTTGCACACAGCCTGTAAATGTCAACAACAAAAGGAGTGTGTAAAACATGTATATTGTAGTGATGGCAGTATACTGTGTATATTTATACTGGCAGTATGGAAAATGATTATTTGGAAATGCTTAAAATGGAAATGATCATTTACTGTGAGGTGAGGTGTGGTTAGGTGTGGACAGTGGTTGTGCTCTTTAATGTTGAGGTATGGACAGCTACACACTGAGGCCTCAGTCCTGCCCATATTTTATTCAGTAAAAACTAAATATTCACTGCTTTTATAACCTTTAGTGGGGAGAACATAGCTAGGATTTAATGATTTAACAAATCTTTTGAATCCTTTCCTCCACAATGCTAAATGGCTGGGAGTCCTCAATCACCATGCTAACCAGGTCTTCATCTATTTGAGATTGTTCTCCTGAGGAAAGACAATAAAGACAAAGCACAAATATAAATATCACACACGTAACTTATTACAGCTGTATAATATTGTTATATCATTTAGTAACATTACTGCATGCTATATTATCATGGCATTTGATAGCTCACCTGGTCTTGCTCCACAATCGCTGTTCCCCTTATTCTCATGCAAAGCTCTGTAGTGCCTAAGCATGGATGAGGTGTTGTTGTTATATCCCAGCTCCCTGGCACATAGCAAACACTTCACCTTGTACAAAAGTAAAGCCGCGTAACATAAATTGTATTGCACCATCAGTGTTATGAAAATACATCTTCTGTAGAAATTTACATACCTTGTTGGGAGGAATAAAATCAAAATGTTCCCACACAGGGGAGGACATCCTCCTCTTCTTAGCTGCCTCCATTCTCTCCTGACTTTCTCTCCTCACTCTCATAAACCTCCAAACTGTCTCCAAACTCTCACTAACCGCAACTCTCCATCAAACACCCACATTTTGATTGAAGTCTGAGGGGTTTGTATCGCTGTCATAGCTCGCGGCAAAGTTCGAACCGCTTTATGAACCAGTCACGTGGTACAGCCGGGCAGCGAGGCTTCGGACGTCATCATTTTCAGCTCCTCCCATAAATGAAGCAAGCCTCGATACGCGCGTCACGGAAACGCCCCCTCCATTACTCGACACACGCTTCGAAGCCTCGATACAGAACTATGCTTTTCCCCTGTCAGCAAATAAAGCTGAGTTTTTTGAGTTTTTTGAGTTCATCCCTCGAGTCTGCCTGCATCTTGGGTCCAACTCCTGCCTGCCACACAGTGATTCATGACAACTGCATGTGTCTGCAACTCTCTACCACCAACTGAGAGAGGAAAGCATGCTGCCCTTTACCAAATGTAGCGTGTAACTGAAAATATCGTCAACCCTAAACTACAGACTGGTTGTTTAGGGTTGACGATTGGTTGGTTCCACCCTGGAAACATTTTGTAGAACCTTTAAATGTGTGTTTTAAACCCAACAATGTGTACATTAAATCAGATTTATTAAAAATAAAGTATTTTACCATATTGTATTATTGCAACTTAAAACCATGAAATTACCTTAAACTGCATAACTGCTGCTGACAGCAGCCACAGAATGCAATGTGAACACTGTCTCCAGATGGAAACCAGAGGAGTGATGTTGGTGTGGTCTTTGTAGCGAACCCCCCCGAATGAAGGATGACACTTTACTGATGACGTTTTGAAGGTTTAATGGCAGTAAACCATCAATCTCACCATAAGAGCTGGGGATGTATACATAGAAACAGCGTGTAAGCAAAATAATCCACACTCTTACAATCGTAAACCTTATAACATGAAGTTCGTTTCAACGTAACATTTAACAAATGTAGCGACTGTCACAAAAACATCTAAACGTCTCCTTATTTACATCATAACCATACCTTGTGCCTCTATCAAGGGGGCTGCTAATGACAAAAGAAATCACCATAGGCTCCGTTAAGCCATCACTTTTCTAAACTCCCGCGACTGCTGCTGAAAACTGCGCCAAAAACAGTTTTACAGGAAATTGTCCCATCAAAATAAAAGCTTCTACACATGGACAGGAAGTTGGTAGTAGAAAACAGGAATGAGTGCCAAAATAAGGTGCAAGGAAAGGCATTCGGGGTTATTTACACTCCCACCAAAATTACGAATAATTGGTTTACATAAGAACCAAAATGAATCATTTTCCCAAACAAAATAACCCATGTAGGAGTTACCTTAGGAACTTTCTAACAACAATACAAGTTTTTGTACTGGACGCTCAACAACTGATAGTTTAGAAGAGCGTTGACCTTTATTATTGAGTCTCTTTTCTCCAAGTGAGATCTTTACCCTTCGCACAAGTCCATCTTTTCCACTGACAGTCTCTACAACTCTTGCAAGTCTCCATTCCCCTCTGGGTGCCAGTTCATCCATTTCCAACACAACATCACCTATTTTTAGATTCCTCTTTGGTGAGTGCCACTTTTGCCTTGAAATGATGTTGTGAATGTATTCTCGTCTCCAGCGGCTCCAGAACTGCTCTGCAAGGAACTGCACGCGGCGCCACCTCTTCTTGCTGTACAGGTCCTCATTTGAAAAGGCACCAGGTGGGGGCAACGGTGCATTGGATTTCATGTGCAGCAGATGATTGGGCGTGAGCGGTTCTAGGCTGTTGGGGCTGTTCAAGTTATCTATAGTCAGAGGTCTGCTATTGACTATAGCCATGGCTTCATAGAATAACGTCCGTAATGAAGCATCATTGAGTCTGTCATGAGCCAGTGACAGAGTGGTATTCAGCACACTTCTGACAGTCTTTATCTGACATTCCCACACTCCCCCTGTATGACTAGCATGGGGTGCGTTCATCACAAAGTCACATTGTTTTTCATTCAAGTATGTATTTAGTCTCTGAGTGTCTAGCTAATTTAAAGCTGCTTTAACCCTTTACAGCCGATCGGAGCGGGCATGCTCTGTTTTGCGTAACTATTTTTAAATCCCAGTAGCTCTGCAACCACGTAAGCTAGCGCAATCATTTTTTTTGCATATGAAACCGGAGGAGTTGTACTTACATCTTATGCCATCAGCTTGTCCTAGGTCACGGTTTCCTTCCACATATAGCTTTGCAAAAACTGCATAAAAATCACTTGCAGCAACAAAAACATAATATTCCAGAAACACGCTTCGCCGATCCGATCAGCTGTTTGTAACACTTCCTACGTCCATCAGGCGAACTATCACATGACCGCATGACCTGCCCGAAACCGGAAGTGACGTCATTTTGCGGAAATGTAGTTTTTTACGATCGGGGCCTTATGAGCCTATACTTGTGTTTTAAAAAGTTATGTTTGAGTTTATGACTTTCTGTGTCGTTTCTGGGATGCTTAGGACTCCTATTGCACTGCTGGAAATAGTTTATTTTGATGCATATGCTGTTATTTTGCAAATTTGCACTATAATATTTATTTTCGTTTTTCCTGCAGTATATAAAAATTGGTGTATTTCAAAAATAAAACTATGAAGACACTCAAAATAAATTTCCTGTGGTGGGAAACTAGTTTGTGCAACTTTTTTGTATTTACAGTTTTGGGGGATGAGCCTCTTAAATTTCTCTAACTAGAAATATATGTTAAAAAAACAAAAACGATTTTCAATTTTTTTGTAGTTTATTGCACTTTTTGCAATTTATGTAATTACTATGCACCTAATGCAGACATATTATTAAAGTTTGGGCTATAATGGTTGTATTGATGTATAGCAACTTGAAATGCTCCAAAAAATGGCTCCACAGCATGTAAAAATATAATATAAGCTCTGGCGGACTTGGTTCTATGGTAGGTCTTAAAGGGTTAAACTCATTCTGAGCACCAACAAAGTTCGTTCCCTGGTCACATTGGATGTGTCGAACTTCACCTCTGATTGAAACGAAACATCTTAATGCATTAATAAATGCATCAGTAGACAAGTCCTCTAAGAACTCGATGTGAATGGCACGAGAACAAAAGCAAGTAAGTAGGAGTCCATACCGTTTGTGTTGTTTTCTTCCCTCTGCTGTCACGAATGGACCAAAACAGTCCATGCCGCAGTGTGTGAAGGGAGGAGAGGGCTCTAAGCGATGTGGAGGTAGGTCACTCATCCTCTGACCCTCTGGAGCTTTGCGGAGTCTGCGGCAGATCACACATTGTCGGATGAATGAGGCAACTGTTTTACTCATTCCAGGAATCCAGTAGCCACTGGATCTGATTTCATTTATGGTGAATCCCTTTCCTTGGTGTTTTACTTTGTCATGACAGTGAGATATTATGAGTTTGGCTGCACAATGTTCTTTTGGGATCACGATCGGGTGTTTGAAGGTGTCACTCGTTGCATGCTGGAGTCTCCCTCCCACCTTGAGGAGACCATCTGTATCCATGAAAATGTCCAATTTAAACAGTTTGTTATGATGTGGGAGCTGTTCTCCTTTCTTCAGCTGTTTTATTTCCTGTTCATACGCTTGACTTTGTACATGTCGAATGATCACAAGTTCAGCATTTTTCTGCTCACTCACTGTAGCTGATGCATTTGACTTGATGTGTCTAGCCCTTCTTATGAGACGTGCTACAGCCTTAATTGCTTTGGACCAGGAGGAGAACTTACTTAGACATTCAGCAAGACTTACAGTGTCTGTGACTTTGGTTAACATTGTCTGTACTTTTCTGACTTCTGGATCTCCTATGGTCAGATCCAGCTCGACAGGTTGTGCTGTGGGCAGTTCATTTTTCCACAAAAAGGAGGGGCCAGTGAACCAGATAGACTTATTTAACTCATTGACAGTTACACCTCTCGAAGCACCGTCAGCTGGATTCAGTTCTGATGGCACGTAAAACCACTGTTGAGGGCTTGTACTTTCCCTGATCCTCTGAACCCTGTTAGCTACAAAGGTGTGGAAACGACGTGCATCATTGTTTATGTAGCCCAGCACCACCTTTGAATCAGTCCAGAAGTACTCCTTTGCACCATAACACAGTTCTTCCCGTAACATGTTGCTGACTGAGACTGAAACTACAGCTGCTGTTAGTTCAAGTCTGGGGATTGTGGTCAGTTTAGTTGGAGAAACTCGAGCCTTTGCTATTACCAGAGAGCAGTGAACTTCACCTTTAGCGTTCTTTGCCCTCAGATAGCTACATTGTCCATAACCACTTGAGCTTGCATCCGAAAAGTGGTGCAACTCTATTTCTTTAGTTTCACCAAAGTTAGCAGGCAGGTAACAGCGAGGTATGTTTAGCTTGTCTAGATTTACAAAGTCACTTTGCCAACTCACCCACCTTGGCTTGAGTGCATTAGGTATGGGGTCGTCCCACCCGACACCATGCTGACACATTTCTTGCAAGATTTTCTTTCCATTCAGCACATATGGCGCTAAAAATCCAAGTGGGTCGTAGATTGACGCGACAGTGGATAGAATACCTCTGCGTGTGGCTGGCTGGACTTTCAGTGTGTTGTCAAATTTGAAACAGTCCTTTTCAATGCTCCACTGGATGCCTAGTGCTCTTTCTTGAGGCATGTGTTTGAATGTCAAGTCTCTTATGTTAATGTTTACAGCACACTCTGATGCAGGTATACTTTGCAAAACAGTGTGATTGTTAGAAACAAACTTGTGGAGACGCAGGTTACCTTTGTGGCAGATTTCTCTGGCTTCTTGTGCCAACTGCATTGCTTCTTTCACTGTGTTTGTGCTCGTAACTCCATCATCGACATAAAAGTCTTTCTCAATGAACTGTGAACCTGCTGGGTGCGAGTGGCAGTGCTCTTTGGCTAAGTACTTCAGTCCATAATTTGCACAGCCTGGAGATGATGACGCACCAAAAAGGTGTACCTTCATTCTGTATGTTTGAGGTTGTGTGCTTGCATCACCGTTTTTCCACCAGAGGAAACGTAGATAGTCCCGGTCCCTCTCACTGACGTGGAACTGGTGGAACATCTTTTCTGTATCGCACATTAAGGCAATAGGATGTTGCCGGAATCTCAAGAGAATGCCAGTCAGATTGTTTATTAAGTCTGGCCCTTGGAGGAGATGATCATTGAGACTTGTTCCATTGTGTTTGGCTGAACAGTCAAATACGACACGCAGTTTTGTGGGCTTTTTGGGGTGGTAAATCCCATGATGGGGGATGTACCATTGTTCACCTTGTGTTCCTTCGTTGTGTACTTCTTCCACGTCTCCTCTTTCAATTATGTCATTCATGTATGCAACATAATCATTTTTGTAGTTCTCATCCTTGTTCAACCTTCTCCTTAAGTGTTCCAGTCTGATCTCTGCAAGCCTTTTGTTGTCTGGTAAGTTTGGCCTTTGCTTGAATGGAAGAGGCATCTCACAGTATCCTTGTTCATTTTTCTTTATCCCTTCCTTAAGTTTTTCCAGAAAAACGAGATCCTCTTGTGAGACCGTTTTGTCACATGCCTTTGTGTCCTTGAAATCTGATTCAAGAACATTGATCATGTCCATTGGTGTTACAGCAGGCATTTCCTTTACCATGACCCTATGGCACAGACTTGTTTCAGTTTCATTTGACTCTGATGAGCCACCAACAATGCTCCACCCTAGGTCTGTCTGTATGGCAAATGGCTCATTGTCTTTTCCGAGTAGAACCTGTTTTGGAGCTAGAGTTCTGGGACAGTTAAATCCAATGAGTAGTCCAACATCACAACTCAGGAGAGGGGGTATCTGATCAGCGATCTCTGACAGATGGGGCCATTGCCTTGCAGTTTCATTTGTGGGTATGTTGTCATAGTTAAATGGGATGTAGTCCTTTGTGTAGGAGGGTGGAAGGTCAATGTGAACATTTGAATTATAACCTCTCACACGTAACCCCGCTACTCTCTGACTTTTGACTGTCATGTGAACTCCCAGCATCGTGGTTAGTTTTAGCTTAACTGGATGGGATGCTGCTTGTAACTGGTTAGTTATCTCCTCACTGACAAATGTGTTGTCACTTTGTGTGTCTAATAAAGCGTACACAAGCTGCTCTTTAGATGGACTCTGAGTAGTGGAAACCCACACAGGAACAATCATGGAGGTACTACCTGATTGACCCACCTTAGTAACATTCAGAGCTGTGGCTGCCATGGTATCATTTTCTGTGGTTGAAGCGACGTTTGTAGAGCTCTGAGGCCTTTCATTTGCCATGTGACTCTCATTGTGCAAACAGGTGGGGTGTCGTCCTTTGCAAGTGTCACATTTGTGGCGATGACGACAGTCTCTGGCATTGTGGCCCACCTTTAAGCACCCGTAGCACAGTTTATTTTCCTTCACAAATGTCCGTTTGTGGTCTAGTGACTTCTCTGAGAAGCTTGGGCACTTTGACAACTGATGACTTTCATCTTTGCAGAACATGCAGGCCACCTTTAACCTTGTGTCATTTGACTTAGTTTTTTCTCCTTGTACTGTGGCTTGTGTAGTGAAGACTTGAGTCACAGATCTGTTTGGTTTGGTCTCCCTTACGTATCTTTTCTCCAAGGATGAGCTGCATGAATAGAGTGCATATGAAGAAGTCACAGGATTACATGCAATTTCTGCCTCGAGTGCTACAAACTCTGCAAAATCCTTGAAAGAGGGAAAATCTTTGCCTTTCATGAGAGCAACTGTGACTTGACGATTCCAACGCGTTGCAAGCCATTCTGGAATCTTATGCAATAACTTTTGGTTTTCCTCACAGTCACTTAGTATCTCTAAGCCCTTTACATGTGGTGTTGCCTGCAGACAAGTTGTGAGAAAATCAGAAAAGGCCTGTAGACCTTCTGCATCTTTTGAGTGGATTTTAGGCCACTTTGACAGTTTGTCTCTGAATGCCTTTTGAACAACAAATGGCTGACCGTAGCGTTGGTCAAGTCTTTTCCATGCATCTTTGTATGCCTCTTCATCACTGCGGTAGAACGTGCCCTCAAGACACTTAAGAGCAGGACCAGTGATATACCTTTTTAACAAATGCAGTTTTTCAGCTGGAGATATACCTTTGTGGCCCACCAGTGAGATGAAGGAAGCCTTCCATTCGATGTAGGTGATGGGATCTCCGCTGAACACGATGGGCACAGGCACTGGAATTCTGCTTACTGCTATGCTGTCTTGAATAGCTTTAGCCAGCTGCAATACATCTGTGGGAGGCGATGGAGTGACAATTTGTGAGTGCAGTTGTTGTAGAGGATTATTGACAGGGATGGATGCATATTGTTCCACATGTGGGTGATATGAACCTGTAGAGAGCTCTGAGGCTGGTTGTGCAAAGCTTTGGTTGATAACAGACATCCCATTGCTCTGTAACATTAACTGACTGTCCATATCAACTTTAAACTCTTTGTCATAAATCTCTAATTTTGCATGTGCTGCTTGCCTTTCCTTTTCTGCTTGTAAACGCTCTAGTTCAGACCTTTGTGCATCCAATTCCCTCCTGTGTTTCTCTTTCATTTCTCTTATTTTTTGTTTTTGTTTTATTTCCTCTTGTGTGATTTTATACTGAGCTTCTTTTGCAGCTAATTCTGCAACAGCATCAATTCTTTTGGCTGCAATGCTTGCTTCAGATTGGTAACTTGACTGTGATGCAGTACCAAATATGGACTTAGCATGTTCATATGCTAAGAGCTGATGGAGGTGCTGCCTTTCTCTATCTGCATCATACTCGTCTATAGCTGCTAAACGCTCAGATATGATTTTCATAATGTCCTTTGTCACTGATTCACAAGAGTCCATTTTGCGCCTTATGACATGGGATGGTTCATTACGCTCTCTATATTCACTGTATGCTCTTGTCATATCATTTACTGTCCTTTCAATATCATCAGCCATTTCTGCTAACCGTGAATCTGATAAATCAATTTTCAGGTCTTCTCTGTATACTCTGACCTGACTTTTCCAATGTTCATAAATGGTTAGCAGTTTCTTCTCTCTTTTATTCTGTTCATCCCTTTGATATAAGAGCATTTTCTCTGTGGGCGCACTGGGCCGTTCTGACCGCCTTGGGAACGTTTCATTAGCTGTTTCATCAGCTTCGCATGTTAATTCCTTTCGTTGTTCCTTTTCGTTTAACTGACCTCCTTCTATATTTTCCATTTTGAGAGCAATTGCTTGTTACCGGACCGCTGCTGTAGCTTGCTGCTCCGTGCCGTGCCGTGCCGTTACCGTTCCGATCGCAGGAAGCTCTCTCTCTCGCTGCTCCCGGAGGCAAGCTCTTACTGCTCCCGGAGGTAAGCTCTTACTGCTCCCGGAGGTAAGCTCTTACTGTAGCGAACCCCCCCGAATGAAGGATGACACTTTACTGATGACGTTTTGAAGGTTTAATGGCAGTAAACCATCAATCTCACCATAAGAGCTGGGGATGTATACATAGAAACAGCGTGTAAGCAAAATAATCCACACTCTTACAATCGTAAACCTTATAACATGAAGTTCGTTTCAACGTAACATTTAACAAATGTAGCGACTGTCACAAAAACATCTAAACGTCTCCTTATTTACATCATAACCATACCTTGTGCCTCTATCAAGGGGGCTGCTAATGACAAAAGAAATCACCATAGGCTCCGTTAAGCCATCACTTTTCTAAACTCCCGCGACTGCTGCTGAAAACTGCGCCAAAAACAGTTTTACAGGAAATCGTCCCATCAAAATAAAAGCTTCTACACACGGACAGGAAGTTGGTAGTAGAAAACAGGAATGAGTGCCAAAATAAGGTGCAAGGAAAGGCATTCAGGGTTATTTACAGTCTTTCTCCTCCGTCTTGTGGAGGACAAACAAATTTTGTCATCTTATTGTGACATCTGACTGTTCTCTCATTTTCGTTATACTAGCATTTTAAAATGGTTGTACCAAAAAAAAATGCCAGATGCAGTGGCTGCATTTTTAGTAAACAAGTGAGATATTTACCAACCTGTCTGTGCTGGATTACTTCCTGCATTATTTCTCCTCTGTTGCAATATCTCTGATCACCTCTCCCGGTCACCTCCAGTTTTCCCTGTCGCTGTGTCCCCACACTTGGATCTCTTTTCCTGATATCTAGCTTTAGCGTAAATGCCATAGCATCTTGCCCTAGAACCATAGCTCTGTCTCATGGTCTGTGATAGTGTAAATAATCACAGCATCTTGTTGTATGATAATCTATTTTCACAGAGTGACTTAGTGTTTAGCAGCGCACAGACATAGATGTAACATTGTGTAGATAGATTTAGGAAATAAGTGCTTAAGTTTTTAAAACATGTTTAGTGGCATCTTGTGTCAGTACAGAATGTGACTTCATTGGGTGAGTAGGTGGGTTGGTTGCAGTCAAGACTTACTATAGCTTTAGCTAATTAGCATTAGCATGTTACATATTGGCTAACTAATAGCAGAACCAATAACTCAGGGGAAAATAAAGAAAAACTAATAATCAGTTTAAAGGCGTAATTTTGCCCTGAGATTTATGTTAAAAAGTCAGATTTTTCCTCGTGTGGCCGGATGTACTGAGCGGTGCAATCTGTGATATTTTATGGAATAAATTAATCTCTCTTTTCCTAAGCACACAGGAGTTAGTGCGTGAGGTTGAGAGGTACCGGCTAGATATAGTTGGGCTCTGGAACCAGTCTCCTGGAGAGGGGCTGGACTCTGTCTCAGTCTGGAGTTGCCCCTGGTGAGAGGCGGTGGGCTGGGGTGGGTATTCTAATATCCCCTCGGCTTTCTGCCGGCATGTTGGGGTTCTTCCCGGTGGATGAGAGGGTTTGTTCCCTGCGCCTTAGGGTCGGGAAACGGGTCCTGACTGTCATCTGTGCTGGAAGGTCCTCCACCTGTTGTCCTACTGGGAGACATCAATGCTCATGATGCAATGATCGGGGACCATTCTTAATTTCATTGTTCTCATGACAATGACAATAAAGTTTCTGATTCTGATTCTGATTCATGTGGGTAACGACAGCAAGACCTGGAGGGGCGTGATTAGGAGGAACGGCCTCCCTGAGCTGAACCCGATAGTTTTGCTATTGGACTTCTGTGCAAATCACAGTTTGGCCATAACGAACACCTTGTTCGAACATAAGAGTGTCCATAAGTGCACGTGGCACCAGGACGCTCTAGGCCACAGGTCGATGATGGATTTTGTAATCGTATCACCAGACCTGCGACCATATGTTCTGGATACTCAGGTAAAGAGAGGGGCTGAGCTGTCAACTGATCACCACCTGGTGGTGAGTTGGATCAGGTGGCGGGGGAGGACGCTGGACAGACCCAGTGCACCTAAATGCATAGTGAGGGTGTGCTGGGAATGCCTAGCAGAGGTCCCAGTCTGCGAGATCTTCAACACACACCTCTGGCAGAGCTTCAACAGCATTCCGAGGGAGACTGGGGACATTGAGTCCGAATGGACAATCTCCATTGCCGAAGCTGCTCCATTGAGCTCTGGCCGCAAGGTGGTTGGTGCCTGTCATGGTGGTAATCCCCGAACCAAATGGTGGACACCAGAGGTGAAGGGAGCCACCAAGCTGAAAAAGGAGTCCTATCGGGCTTGGTTAGCCTGTGGGACTTCGGAGGCAGCTGACAGGTATCGACAGGCCAAGCGGAATGTGGCTCGGGCAGTGGCTGAAGCAAAAACTCGAGTTTGGGAGGAGTTCGGAGAGGCCATGGAAAAAGTATAGCTCTGGTATAGCGCTGCTGACGTCGACTGAGAAAATTGTCGGGCGGTGGAAGGAATACTTCGAGGACCTCCTTAATCCCACTGACACGTCTTCCGAGGAGGAAGCAGAGTCTTTGGATGAAGGGGATTACCCGCCAATTTCCGGGGGCAAGGTCACTGAGGCAGTTAAACAACTCCTTGGTGGCAGAGCTCCTGGTGTGGATGACATCCGCCCCGAGTTCCTGAAGGCTCTGGACGTTGTAGGGCTGTCCTGGTTGACATGCCTCTACAATGTTGTGTGGAGATCAGGGGCAGTACGCCTGGACTGGCAGACTGGGGTGGTGGTCTCCATCTTTAAGAAGGGGGCTGGAGGGTGTGTTCCAACTACTGGGGATCACACTCCTCAGCCTCCCTGGGAAAGTCTATGCCAGGGTGCTGGAAAGGAGAGTTTGTCTGCTAGTCGAACCTCAGATACAGGTGGAACAATGCGGTTTTCGTTCTGGTCACGGAACACTGGACCAGCTCTTTATCCTCTCGACGATACTTGAGGGTGCATGGGAGTTTGCCCAACCAGTCTACATGTGTTTTGTGGACTTGGAGAAGGCATTCGACCGTGTCCCTCGGGGTGTCCTGTGGGAGGTGCTGCAGGAGTATGGGGTGTGTGGCCCATTGCTACGGGCCATTCGATCCCTATACAGCTGTTGCAAGAGCTTGGTTCACATTGCCGGCAATAAGTCGGACTCGTTCCCAGTGGGTGATGGGCTCCGCCAGCGCTACCCTTTGTCACCGATTCTGTTCATAATTTTTATGGACAGGATTTCTAGGCGCAGCCAAGTGGCGGAGGACTTTAACTTCGGTAGCCTCAGAATCTCATCTTTGCTTTTTGCGGATGATGTGGTTCTGTTGGCTTCATCGGGCGATGGCCTCCAGCTCGCACTGGAACGGTTCGCAGCCAAGTGTGAAGCAGCGGGAATGAGGATCAGCACCTCCAAATCTGAGGCCATGGTTCTCAGCCGGAAAAGGGTGGAGTGGCCCACTCCGGGTCGGTGATGAGTTCCTGCCCCAAGTGGAGGAGTTCAAGTATCTCGGGGTCTTGTTCACGAGTGATGGGAGAAGGGAGCAGGAGATTGGACAGACGGATTGGTGCTGCGGCCGCAGTGACGCGGACGCTGTACCGGTCCGTCGTGGTGAAGAGCAGAGATGGGCAGTAACGTGTTACTGTAATCTGATTACTTTTTTCAAGTAACAAGTAAAGTAAGGGATTACTATTGCAAAAACGGTAATTAGATTACCGTTACTTTCCCGTAGGAACGCTGCGTTACTGCGTTACTAAAACCGTGAGTTTTTTGCGAGAATGTCTCATGACAGTGACGTAAGCGAGTGCGACATTCGTGACAACAGCTGTGTGCAGATCAACAATGGATCATATGAGTGCGGGAGAGAGTATGAGCGTGCAGCTTTTAAAGCGTGGAAGTACTGACCTTACTTTGAGTTTGATTCCATAAAAAGTGACAAAAACATTAGTGTCCGTTGTGCGTGGGAAGAAAACTTCTTTTTACAGCGAAAAAAACCTCTAAACTTCCGAGTAAGCACCGAGTGCGCTACGATGTAATGGGAAATTCACAGAGAAACTCTGGGATTCTTCAACTGACCGCGGCACACCTGCACCAGGGTAAACCTCCGCCTACCCAAGTCCTGCTTTACAGGTGAAAATAGAGCAACAGGACCGCTGAGTCTTTGACTTTATTTTCTGCTGTGTTTTACTTGCATCTATTTGAAAGACTGAGTGTAAACACAAAAAAAATTTATTTTATGTGCTGGAATGTGCAGAAAATAGGTTTAAATGTTAAACTAATTTATTCAAGTCAGAGAATGTTGCATATAATTTAATTTTTGCTTGATGCATAAAGTTAAAAGATTAAAACTGATAAAACAAGTTAAAAAAAGAGACTTTTCCATTTGATTACATTTTGTATGATGGATTATGCAGAAAAGTAGAATTGGGCTGAAAGAAAGCTGAAAGAAAGCTTTATCACCTATTCAGGTTGTAAATCATGTTTTTAAAAAGTAACTAAGTAACTAAGTAATTAATTATTTTGAAAATAAGTAATCAGTAAAGTAACGGGATTACTTTTTGGGGAAGTAATCAGTAATTAGTTACTGATTACTTTTTTCAAGTAACTTGACCAACACTGGTGAAGAGGGAGCTGAGTGAAAAAGCGAAGATCTCAATTTACCGGTCGATCTACATCCCTACCCTCACCTATGGCCACGAGCTGTGGGTAGTGACCGAAAGAACAAGATCGCAGATACAAGTGGCGGAAATGAGCTTCCTCCGAAGGGTGGCTGACCTCTCCCTTAGAGATAGGGTGAGAAGCTCAGCCATCCGTGAGGGGCTCAGAGTAGAGCTGCTGCTCCTCTACATCGAAAGTAGCCAGCTGAGGTGGTTCGGGCATCTGACAAGGATGCCTCCTGGGTGAGGGGTTCCGGGCATGTCCCTCTGGGAGGAGGCCCCGGGGCAGACGCAGGACATGCTGGAGAGATTATATCTCTTGGCTGGCCTGGGAACGCCTTGGTGTTCCCCCGGATAAGCTGGAGAGGGTTGGTTGGGGAGAGGGAGGTCTGGGCTTCTCTGCTTAGGCTGCTGCCCCCGGATAAAGCGGAAGAAGATGGATGGATGGATGGATGGATGGAGTTTCACATTTATGTTTTAGGTTTTTGAAGACCTTATTATGAAATGATGCTATATTTATAATTTAGTTTAAACCATCTTTCCTTTTTGATCATCTGTCCCTTACTGTAGTATAACTGTGTTAGGAAGATGTCACAACATGCCCAGCATGGGGCTCCTAAAAAACATAAAACTGTTCAACAAAAGAAATATTAATGTGGTGCTGGCCTTACACAGGAAGGCATTCATCAAAATGCGAACAGCAGAAAAACATCAGCGCACAACAGGCAAAGAAACACCAATCAATCACAATCAATGATAGAACTTATTATGGAGACTGAGATCCACGATTGGTTCAATATTTTATTCACTCAGAGAAATGGGTGAAATAAATAGGGGGGGGGGGGGGGGGGGGGGGTGATTGTTGTCACAGTAACTACTGTAATCGTCTTCACTGCTATAACATCTGAACACACAATGCATTTACATTAATCACGTTCAGTTAAATACATTAGCTAGCGCCAAAAAATGGCATACTGTATTACATAGCTTACATTAATGTGGTTCTGGTTTCAGTAATATGTCATTTGTAAGTGAAGTTTTAAAGATAAAAGCTTTAACAAAAGATTTTTTTCTCCCAATGGCACGAGAAAAGCGTAGCTTTTCTGTACAAATCACCTTTAGCGTGATCGACGAGGTCAAGTAGAAAACAACGAGTGTTACAAATCAAAGCCAGAATAAAAACATAACATCAAACATATATATGTATATATATAAAAAAAACATTGTACAATAAGTTGCGTACTGACATCATAAAAAAGATTTTCCAGTGTTGTATTGCTTTGCCTTTGGTATTGATAAAGAAGGAGTGCAGATCCGTCACTCTGAGTGTTTCGTTTACCTCTGAAAAAATTGTTAGAACTGCATGAAAACGAATGTGGGAGCTTTTCTGAGCATCGTTTTAGTGTACCGGCGCTTATGTGGAATAAAATAAAAACCTAATTGTTTTCTTAGTGTTCATATTGTTACATGGTTTCTGTTGATATTTTGAATTACATTGGGGGTTTTTAGGGTTAGACTATTTCCTACACTCTGGACTGTTCCCTGACATTTTTATTACTTTTATTTTACAGTGTACATATGATAAATAATGTGTTGCCACAAGTTAAGATGTGTTTTTAAAGGTAGCTTATACATTTTATTAATTTCACAACCATAAGATTGATCAGGAGCAAAATGCTGTTTCTTTACTTCAATGCTATCATCTCACTTTTTCCTTTTATTTTATCATTACAAAAAAAATGAGTAACCCTGCATTACAATTTCAAATCAATTTTTTTGAGATATTGCTTTGGATGTGAAATTTGAAATGGATGTGAATCTGGAACTCCCTGATGGTCATCTTAATTCCTGAGAAACCTTTTGACATTAACTACTGTTGATTTATTTTCAGCAACTACCCTTTTCTATGATTTCTTGTTTATTATTTGACAAGTTTAAGCACAATTGTCTAAACCCAGAGGTGGATAAACTGACACAGTAGGTCCAAGCAAATATCAGTAAGGCTATGCACTTATATGGATCATTTTTGTATTAACACGACACTAAAAATGCAATTTAATCCCGTAAAACCTGTGAGGTCTCTTATAAGTGCTGGTAGACTTAGATTGCATTTAAAAAGTTTGTAGTTTTTTTAAGTTCAGAAATCAGTGAACCAAAGTGATTATATTAAAATCAGAAAATGAGAAATAAAATGTGGAGTGTGGGAATAAAATTCAAGTTTCAAGGAGGAGTTTCGTCCACACAGCTCAAATATCTGTGAAATATATATGCCCATGTAGAGCTAGTGTTCATGCCCAAGGCCAGTCAGTAAAATAATTTCCTAGCAATTGTGAAATGTTGCACTAAAAAGGAATGAGAGAGAAGTACACAAGTACAGGAAAAAAAAAAGTCTTGATTCTCGTGTCAGTGTTTCAAAGATGGCTAATCAGCTCGCCTGCAGGCTAGTATGGCTTCACAGCTTTAAGGTCAGTTGGGACAGCTTTGCCAACAGCTGGCAGGTGTTTTACATTGGTCCACAGTTTGGCACACAGGTCACTGTGAAGGTCAAAGCTAGTGGAAATGGAGACATGCTGCAGTGGAATTAACTATGAGCAGCTTGTTGTCCACACAGGTTCAATGATTTCCAAGTCATTAAAAAGTCAGGAACTAATCTCATCCTTCAGTGTCTGACACAAATCTCAGAGGTTTGTTTCGTCCCAGGTCGGGTCGTTCATGTTCTTCAGAACTCTCCTCACAATCCTCTCCAGCTCTTTCCTTGCCCGCTGTTCCTCTTCTAGCGTCCTCTTCATCCTCTTGTTGTCCTGGAGGAAGGGTGAAAGGATAAGGAGAAAAAAATAGATGAAAATAAATCAAAAGAGAGACAATAGATATCAAATTCGTCGCCAAAAATAAAGTGAACCTGCAAAGGCAGAAACAGGCAGAGAAAAGGTCAGGTCAAAGCCACCACAGTGATCTAGGTCATAAATAGCATTGATGCACAGAAAAGGCTTCTTTCAGCTGCTCCGTTACACCAATATGGAACTTTTGTCTTGAAACCAAAGTAAAAAACCCATGACACTGCGCTGTGCTCCACACTAAGTATATTTTTACTCATTCAGGACCTGATCTCTGTTTAGAAACAGTCTCCATCCCTAGTTTGTAGCTACTACAAAAATACTCCAAAGTATTAATGATCTGCAGTAATTCTGTCAGTAGAACCAAAACCCTAATTTCTTTTATTTGTATCAGGATAAAGGATCTGCCAGTACAGCATGTGTCCTTAATTAAACATGCAGGCATGCATTCAAACACACTGCCAGCAACTTCTTGGAGACCATCTGTGTTCTTGGACCTAATTTTGAACCTTTTATGTAAAACACGAGCAATAAACTGGTTACAGTAAGAAGATCTTGGCAGCAATAACTTTGTTTCTAAAAGAACTGGAGACAGACCTGTTTGAGTTCCTGGACTTCGTCTCTGAGGCTGTACACAGTGTCCACCAGACTCCTGCAGGCACAGAAAACAGTTCTTATTTATTTAGCTTCACCAGCACTGACTGAATATGCACAGTTTCACATGTTTAAGTCTCTGCATGAGTGTTGATGTAGGATTTATATACTTTGAGATTCTGTTTAGTATCCTCCACTTTCATTAAGCATATTTATGCCTTCGATTTTTAAAACGTTTCTTTTTATTTATTGCCATAATAACTGCATGCCCACAGGGATGACAAAGGCAGTATCAGTTTTCTGTATGTAAGCATTATAGCAAACATTAAAAAAAACATCTTTGTCTCTCACCTCTCCTCTACTACAGTCTGTCCATTGCTCCTTGTTTCCTCCACTATAATCTTCTCCTCTTCAGGGAACAACACCTGGACGTCCTTCCTACTGGAACCTGATTCGACACCGACAACAGTCAGGTTATTATAAAAAATATAACCTGTGTGACAAATGCACAAACCTCTTATCATTTCAACTTGTAAACATACAGTTCAAAGAACAATATCAGAGGCTTTAACAGGTTATGCCTTACAAACTACAAGCAAGCAAATGATATAATATTACCTTCACTGCTGGCAGATATAAGATAATGAAATGTGGCACTTTCAAACACAAACCTCTGACAGACGTCTGTTCCATAAGTGCACACTGAGAAATCTGTTTCATTTTACCTGGAGCCTGACTGAGGCTATATGCACTTAATCTCCTAGGACTTGGCGTACACATATGTGGACGTCACATTTTGGGTTGTCTAGACCAAAATACTAAATTTTGCTCTACAAGGGAGTGATATCCACTTACGAGGACATTATACTGCCTCTGTTTTATCGAAATCTAAAAAGAATATCCTCATATGTGGCTCTCATTTTTCTTAGAAACAAAAATCAGATAAAAAAAAAAAAAGATAATCTGGTGATTCCTTGTTTTTACATTCACTGGGTCATAATATGCCCAAATATCAAAGAGAAATTAAAAATGCATGCCATAGAAGAGTTCAGGTCTTAGGAGGTTAAACCTGCAGTGAAAGGCAATCTGTATGGTTGTCATGAACGTATCACCAGTTATTATGTTACTGTACTTGTCTACTTGCTTGTTTTGTTTGTATACATTTCAAACAGCAATAAACATACTTTACTATCAGGTATATTAGCAGACTGCTGTATGCTAATGAGAATACACACAGGGTAATACACAGAGATAACTACTGTGTACATATTATACAGCACAGACACACAGTACACAGGTATACGGACAGCAAGGGGAAGGTTTGAATCACTACACTAATATATAAAATGCTTTGAAGAAATATCTGCCCCCTTCCTGATTTCTTAGTGTTGTCCATATTTGTCACATTTAAATATTTCTGATTATCAAACAAATTGTAATATTAGACACAGATAATGAAAGTAAACACAAAAAATCTAAACTTAAATCCGATTGAGATGCTTTGCCATGACCTTAAAGAGGCAGTACATGCTTGAAAACCCTCCAGTGTGGCTGAATTAACATAAATCTACAAAGACGAGTGGGCCAAGATTCCTCCACACTGATGTAAAAGGCTAATTTCCAGTTATCACAAATGCTGGATTGTAGTCCTTGCTACCAAGAGGGGAAACAATCAGTTTTTACGGGGCAATTCGTTTTGGACACAGGGCCAAGAAGGGTTTGGATAAAAAAAATTTTACCATTTAAAAACTGCATTTTGTAGCTACTCGGATTATCTTTGTCTAAAATGTGTTTTATGATATGAAACATGTAAGTGTGACAAATATGCAAAAACCTGGAAATCAGGAAGTGGGCAAATACTTTTCCACAACACTGTACATATCGATCACTATGTAAACCAGCTGGTTCAGCATCATGTCGGGGTTTGCAACATCGATATCTTACGAGAAAATGAGGCAGTCCTGTAACTATGGGCAGTCCAGATACTGTCATAATCCGAGTCCTCTGATTGGTCAGAACACGGAGGGTTGCCAGGCAAGCCAGCCACTGTGAGGCTGTTGTCAGCGAGTACGTGGTTGTGCATGAGGTCAGTTCCTTGCCAGGCTTTACAGAACCAGCAATGGACGGCATTTGAAAAACCAAATTGAATGTTTGGGGGATGAAGGAAGGAATATAAACCAAAGTGAAAGTGTAACCGATAATTTATAAAACCAGAAAACCAGGTTGAATGGGATAAAAAATATAAACATAGTGATGACAAAATTAACAAAATAAATGGATGATGTTAATAAAACCCAGTAGCACAATGTGTATGTTAACAGTTAATACAATAATTGGAGCATGAGGAAAACAGAGGAAGTGAGGTAAGACATAAAAGGAGAAGAGAGAAAAAACTGTTAGAGCCAAAAGCAGAAAACAAACAATGGTTTCCAATAAGACACAGCAACTATGTAGTTCTACGCATGATGCGTTTACATATGTTGCGCTGATGGATGTGTGCGTACTCACTGGAGTTAAGAGTCTGTCGTGTCTTGGCACTGGTACAATAAGCTTCAATGACTTTGAGTATCTGAGCATCCTCCTCTAGAGCTGCTGTACCTGAGAGACAAGGGCAGACCAGGGAACTGAGCTGATGAGACTGCACCTACACGCCCTCTGGTGGACATTTCTTCACTGTACAGCTTTCTAAAAGATTCAATAAAGGCTGACTCCAACTTCAACCACATATCAAAGTTAAAGTGATCACCAAAGAAAATCTACACAATTTGGATTTCAGCAGAGGTGAGGACTATGCATTGTTTTTATTAAAAACTGGGTTTCTGCTAATGAAATGAATATGCTGGTTTACTCTCTTAGAGAGAACTCCTTCCATTCATAAAATCTGATAGAAATGTACTTAATGGGCTGTCACAATGGACGAGTTACTTTCTTGAGTCTAAGACACTTCAAAAACTATTCCAGTTTTATTCAGTGTTACACTGCTGTCCAGCTGGAAGTTTAGCAAAATGCGTGACTCTGACAGATTAAAGATTATAGTACTTAAACATTATCTAATAGAAGCAACTGAAGAAATTTAGATTCACTACTAATAATATTATTAGTTATGTTGCTATGAAGTAATAGAAGTCCCCATGGCAACATTTTATAGTTGAAAGTTCAAGTTTCTGTTCTTACTTTTTCTGACAGTGAAGTCCTCTTCTGATGGTTTCCTCTCTGGCTTCCTCTTCGGGAGGAGCTTCTTCACATTCTTAGGACTCTTACTCATGTCCTTCAAAAAAAGATAAAAAATAAAATTCAGATTTCACTTTTTCAGTCAAGTCTTGGATTATATCACGCAATACAACAGAAGTGAATTTAGAAAAATGTTTGCAAAAAAAGGACACCAAAAGCAATATCTATTCTGTAATAAACTATAAAATCGAGCACCTCCTTGTAGCAGAGAGCAGCAGAGGGCCGGAGTGGAGGAGCAGGGCGAAGGCAGCTTAAGCTCCAGGGTTTGGGGGTACTCGGTGGCTCCAGGGGTCCCCACATAGGGCTGCTGATTCCCATTCCATGCAAGGAGACATGGGGAAGGGTGTGGTAAGTGCTCACACTGCTCCCTCCACGAGACTCCGAGTTTCTAGAGGGAGTGACAGGGTGAGAGGGCAGCTGGGAGGAGGTGGGTGAAGTGGAAAAAGAGGAGGAATCAGAGGAGAGGAAATTAGAAGGAAATGACGTGGATGAGCTGTAATTCATTTATTTTGTAGAAAATGTGCCGACTTACTGTGTGACAGACAGACAGAGTCTTGTGTGTGGATGCAGCCGGAGCGTGGGTGTGTTTAGTGAGAAGGTCCAGCCATTCCTGCAGATCGTGCTGACTGTTACATGCTACCTGGATGCGCTCACCCTGGCTGCCTGCACAATGACCCACACAAAGTGGAAGATGTTAATATTGCAGACAAGCACACACATCATACAAATACAAAAGAAACCTGACCTTCCTCTCCCCAGTCAGTCATTCTTATATTTTCCAAATTATGCTGAATGTGCTACTTGTGTTTTGTACGACAGCCCTTACTTTTTATCCATAAGCAAAACTGACTATTTTTTACTATATACAGATCAGTTCAAATCAAGGCTTTGTGCAGGCCAGTCTGTAACATTCATTTTGGGTTTCTGGCGGGAGGCGTGTTGGATGACAAAGCGAAGAACCAGACTCAGTTTTGCTTTCTTGAGGGTTTCTTTCAGAATCTTCACAAATCTGTCGTTCTTCATGATTCCTTCCATATTGACGAGATTCTCAGCAGCAGATGCACTGAAGCATTCTCACAGCATAATACTCCCACCACTGTTTGGCCTTTGGGTTGTACACCTCTTCCTGCTTTCTCCAAACATAAGCAACGTCTCTGCCCTAGAGCCCTAGTTTTGTCTCATCTGACCAAAGGACGCAGTTCCAGTGTGAACGACTGTGTGACGACTTCTCCAGGTCGTCTTTAGCATATTTCAGTCTAGCTTGAAGCTGTCTTTTCTGTAGAAGTGTTTTTGTTTTCTTGGACTGCAAACTTGCAACCAACTCCTGTGCAGGATTCTAACAATTACAATACCAGACTTGGCTGACTCATTCATGGGTGTCCTGATAGTTGTTCTGGATAGATCTCTCAGTAGTTTAATTTCCATAGTCTTTGGAATAATATTGTTTCACAAAAAAGCAGAAGTGTAGGTAAAACATAATAAAAAAAATTCTGAATTTTCTAAAATATTTTGTGAAGATAGTTTGTATACATGTTAAATTTTTAAATATGTCCTCAAAAAAGCAAATTATACTTGAGGGTTAAACTGCAACAGTAATCACTTTATGCTTTTCAGCATGTCCTGCAAGGAGTGTATCTTCTGGGTTCTTATTATTAATGAATTTATGCAAAAACAATCCCTGAATCTCAGAGTTTTGGCGAAAATGCCCGGACTCCCAGTGTTCCTGCCTAATGTAAATATGAGATCATCAGGAGCAAACTGTCTGTGAAACCCCATATTTGAAACAGGCCATGAGTGTAAAGATGCTGAAATCAAGTGAGATTCTATAAAAGAGCTAAGCTGAAATGTCTTGTAGTAAATGAAGAAAGGGGCTGACCAGATATTTCAAAAGCATTCTTCAAGTTTTCTCCATCCTCTATCCTGGAAATAAGCATTCCTGATAATGGTATCCGCCCCTGCAGACACAACCAGAAACAGTGTTCATCAGTGCACCAGATAAGCTAGTAATGTTTGACACCTCAAAGAAATACATGCATGTTAGTGACAGGAACATTACTGTGGAAATTACAGCGATCAAATCAAGTGTGCCATACCTGATAGATGAATCCACTCATTCTCAGGCTGGCAGAGACCATGAGCAGAGTGTGATGGAAGAGAAGGAGGTAGCATTCATTTGACTCCTGAAAAATAGGATGTTTTATTGGATTATTGCAGGGGTTTACCTTGCACTATAAAAGTGCCAAGTGCTGTATAAATAAAATTGAATTGAACTGTGAACTGAATGGTGTTCATTGTGGGAGTGAATATAAATTTCTGGTACATTCACACGGCACAGTTTGTGTAAACGCTAAGTTTAACAAGTATGCTCAGGTTTTTCTGGCTAATCAGTAGCTGGCCTGTGAGTATGCCTTTCATTTCAGAAAGACAACAACAGGTTCTGTGTGTTGTTAAGCTCTTGCAGGTCGTGATAAGTACCGGACAGTTCTGTGAGTGAACTGCGGCCTGGGACATGTGAAGGACAGGGCCAAGAGTTCGGATATCATCTCCCTCCCAGTTTCTGATCGGCTCTGTTAAAATCTGCAACACCAGTTCCTTCTTCTTCCTGATTTCCTTACACTGAGCCTGAGGACACAGAAACACAGAACAGGCATTCAAAAGCTCCGTGACATCATTTCTGATTGATACAGTGAAACAGAGGTTAAATGTACAAAAAACAGGTCATAAAATTACACTCAAACTCAAAAAATGTAACATAAGACACCATTAGTCGCCTCTTATGGGTTACTTTCTGCAGGTTGAGTAGTTTGATACACTTTGTACCCCTCATTTCTGGGCTACATTAGCATGCACATTACGTTTGACTAGCTTAATGTTTAAGGACTGATAAGCATGTGTCTTACAGAGAGGTTTTTAAAGGCTGTCATAGAAGCCTGTAGATCAGCTCTGTCAGGGTGTTGGTCCTAAAAGACAGACAAGATTCAAGATTTAAGCACATGAAAACAAATAACCTTTTTCCCTCTTGTCAACATTCTCTGCCCCAGTTATCATCATTCGATAAAATGATTCAATTAAAGTTTGCAGGACTTGAGTATACTAGCAGAGATGCAGAAAGACAGGGAGCAATTCAAGCTTACTTCCATATGTCTGTCCAGTTCTTTCAGCAGGGTTGGGTATCTATCCAGTCTGATGAAGGGTTTACTTAGGCTAGTGGTCAGTGCCAAGATCCCAGGGGGGGGTGCTCCTTTTGACTCCATGTACTCTTTCAGCTCCTCACTGTGATACACACACACAGACAAAATATACAAAATACAGCACATGAGCTTACTCTTTCGGGATAGAAAGTTTTTTTCTGTGGATTAAAATGATCAGACAGTACCTGTGTTGTGTCAGTACATTGACAGCAGAAGGGTGATTAGAGCAGTAGGTCAAATAGATTTTCTTCATCTGGGGGATCAGGCCCAGGAAGAACCCTCCAATCCTCTGCTGGCTCTCAGGAAGTCTACACACACAAATGACATGACAATACCAGTCTGGATAAAAGCAGAATCCTAGTATACTTGCTGCACATAAAGATAAAAGTTTCACTCTGTGGTAATTATGGGTGTTAGCCAGCCTTCAGCCTTAACATAAAACAGAAGTGAAAACTGATGGGAAAACAACATTTCAAGACCAAACTTTAAAACTATAATGTCTTCTGTTAAAGAGATCATTTAGTGACACACAACCAATCGTCATCTATACGAATGAAACACAGGCTCAGCTGCTGTTGTTCATCAGGTTTAAGATTTTTATTACCCCCAAAAAAATCATTATCATCATTGTGTACTTGTCCAAACTGGAAAAACCGGTTGTATGACTTCATATGACCAATAGATGTCGCTGTTGTTACAATAATCGCCAACATGAAGGTCCATTCAGGACAGCTGCTGGTCTGAGTAATCTTAGTGCAACAGGATGTGAACATGGGAAGTTCATCTGAGTATTGTGCATGTTTTAGAAAGGCTATAGAGAAGTTATATGATAGTCAAAGTTCAGAAAAACATATACTACATGTGTAATTAACAACCTGCAAATACAGCAGTCAAACTTTATTCAGTAAAACAAGCAAGGTTCAGAGAAGAAAGAAATGTCTGTCACTAACAAACTGACCAGTCAGTCCAAACTCCGTCCATGCATCCATCCAGTCTATCACAGGTCATCAGTCAAAACTCAAAAATATTACATGCACAGTAAAGACTAAGAAAATAAATATATACTGACTTGGTGTGCTCTTCCAAAGACTGAACCAGCATTTGCTGAAAGGTTGAAATGTCTTCCAGGTTTGCCTGAATGTGACCGATGTCAACACTGCTGAGTCTGCAGAAGAGAGGAGAGAGCAGAGCATTAACTCTGATCGTGTGTCAGAAAATATCTAACACACAAGTGTGACACACCACACTGTATATATACAGACAGATATACAGATAACCTGTCAGATCGATCCAACTATTTCATGAATTATATTCAGCCAAGTACTGTTAAAACCTGACTTGTAATTTCAAACATTTATACCCTATAAGGATGATACAGAAAAAGTATATTAAGGAAAATGTATTCAAGGTAAAGGCACTGTAATTTAAAGTACATGTCTGATGTGGATCTACCTGAAATATATAATAACAGTATGCCTGGCTCCAGAATGTACAGGGACAGCAAATAATATATTCTGTCATATGTGTGTGTAAATATTAGATATATGTGTATACATATTCAATTTAGATTTACGACAGTGTAATAGATATGCCCGTGTGCGTTTCCTCCCCCTCTAAAATCTGACTCTGTTGAATAAAACAACGAAAGGTGTAAAAATAACTCTACCTGTCTGTGGGATGAAGTGGGCGAAGGTATGAACCCAAGAGACTCTGTAACTCCCTTGAATATTCAGTCTCTGCTTCCAGGATGTTCTGTAGGACCTGAAAAAGCCATCACACACACACACACACACACAACATTTTCCATTACTTATGTTAAGTGATACTATTAAAATATAGAAGGAAAGAGTGAAAGAGTGAAAAAGTCCCAGGCCATTGAGTTTCCTATCACTGTAAACGTCTATCTTCAGGTTTTGGATAATTGTACAGCGTTATATGAGTTTATAAGGAAACAGCTTTTCAGTGGGAAGCGCATTTGTCACAAACTAACAGGGAAAGTCACTGGAGCCTTCGGGAACTGTAGTGTTGTCCTGGCTCGATTAGCTTTCCAAGGGTCTGACTCCGCAGGCTAACTGGCTAATCTCGCCATGACATCAGAAACCTCACAGTAATGAGGTTAATGAATTGCACGGTGACAGATAAGACAGCGCTGTGTCTCCCCTCAGGCCAGGAGCCAGTATATGTTTACCAGCATTTTAAGCAACTGTAAATTATATTTTTGTATATATTATTTTATATATTATATTTTTTTATTTAAAAATGATCTATAAGAGGAGATGGAGACGATGCCAGTGTGCAACCAATCATGAAAAAGCACACAAACAGATGAAAAGCATGCATCTTCTACTTTAAAAGCTTCTGTTCTAAGGCTTTGGGGGATTCTTTTATGAGAAAAAACACAATAACTTTTATCTATGTCTTCGTGTTTTTGAATTTCTTTTTTAGGAACAGCTTTGACTTCAGGCACGTCTGTGTGTGCGTGTGTGTGTGAGACACACTCAGGTAAACCACCCAATGATGGATAGTCTTGTGAGGTTTTGCAGCTTGTTGCATTATTGAAACACTCACAAACACTCACGCAAGCATCAGCAGTAGCCAACCCTGAGGCAAGGCTGCCCCAGAAACCAGTGGAATGGAAGAAATAACCTACATTACATCTGCGCCACACTCACACACACACACATGCACGTACACACAAGGATGACACACGTAGGGGTGCTATGCAAGCTCCACAATTACATGCTACACAATCATTAAATAGATGTGTGGAAAAGAACAGATTGCAACAGTCCACAAAAGCCCACACACTTAAGAAATCCATCCATTGGCACAATGTAGGTGAGCAAACACTCACACACAAATAGAATTTCTTAAGATTGTGATACTTACCACATTGTAATAGGTCTTGTTGATGATAGTGGTATCAAAGCCTTTAGGCGGACTTTTGAGCGTCCCAGACTTTGGCTTGTCTAACGTTTTGTCTAAAAATATCAACAAAAGAAAAAAAAAATGGAGAAAGAGGGTCACTGGCTTTAAAATAGAGATAAAAACAAAATACAAGCTACATACAAATTTTGTCAAATAAAAATAAAAGTGATGTGCTCATATAACAACACAACATATTCTTAAGTCACTGTATGTTTTACTTTACCAACTTAACTCCCTACAGTTTTCTTTCTAAGAATTTAAGACAAACTTGATCAAAAGGCAAAGGTCAACAACCAAAAAGTAACAGTTCTGATCGCTCACACAGCAACTAAAGCAATAAATCTTCCTTTCACTGTGGCGCACTGATACCGAACGTCTCATCTAGTAAAAAAAGATCAACAGTCGCTGCACAAGAGCACCCAGAAAATCTCCCTCAGAAAATGTCACATAGAAACAAATTTTTTGGGATGAAAGCTCCAACATTCTCCAACTGCAGGACAATGTTGTGGCTGATCCAGTATGTAGGTCAACCAGTGATTGAATGCTATAACTCATTGACTCGACAATGTCATGTCATTTCATTGTCCAGGCCACTGTTATTACAGCCCTGGGTGGCCCATAACAGAAACCTTCTCGTATTCTTCTCTTCACTATTTGTAGACACTGCAAAGTAAGGCAAGATGAGCGACAACAGCACAAAAGTATGTTCCAGATAATGGTCGCCTTAATGCACTTTTTAAACTCACCCGACAGACTACAGAAACTAAAGAGCAACCTAAGGAAGCTATGAAAGACACTTTCCTAGATCTTGGTTCATTGCTCTCAAAAAGAATGCTTTATGTCATCGCTGTTGACTCTACAAACAGGCACAGCAATCACAAGTATAAGCCTGCTATCTCACACATCAAACAACTCCCACTGGACATTTGGATTTACTGCCATTCCTCAGAGTGCTGTTATCACGGTTGAAGTTTTCTGCTGTGATGTTAAAGTCAGGAAGTTTCTTTTTATACAGCAGTTCTGGAACTTCCTTTCTTTGTGTTATTGCAAAGCTTTCTTCCTTCTGTCCTGCCTTTCCTCCCCCAAAAGCAACAAAACTAACCAACAAATTTAACCTAAGATGTCAAAAGAAGAAACACCATGTTAGTATTAAAATAAAGGCAGAAAAAGCTCATATATGTTGATTATTGTTGAATTCCAGGGTGAAGAAACCTAACTATGCAACTATGTTAAAGAACGGCGAGGAATGAGGGGAATTTCTGAACAAAACAAACAAACCCAAAAAGAAACATGACATATGAAATAAATCTCAATTACAGTACGTGCCAAGGATATCTTGTCCAGTCCTTGAGAAATCATTCAACTAAAAGAGGTCAGGAAGTTATAATCAGTAAGAACAGACATGCAGGAAGTCTGTTTGTGTGTATCTGGTTGTGTGTCTTTGCTGCTGCTTTGGGGGAAACAACCCTCACTTTAAATTGATATTAGCAGTGTTTTTTTTTTTCAATTCCAATGTTTATTTTACTGCATTTTAAAACTTGAAACTGTCATATAATATTAATGGCTCATATCGTGCATGATGGAAGCAAAATGTTCAAAATATTTTATAAGCAAGCTTCTCTAAATCTGCTGACAGGCTTGAAGATGGGAATATGTAAAGTCAAACATCTTAACATGAGGCCCATGTGCAGAAAGGTATCAAACTGTCCTCTGTGACCAAAGCAATAAGGAGTTATTTCTCCTCAGTGGTGCACAACATCTGAAGCAGTAATAGTTTAACCCACCATTTCCTTTCAGCTCCCGTACATAGTTACTGGGGAACCACCCAGTCTTGTCCTTCAGCGTGCCTTCCCACCAGCCCCCCTCCTCCTGCCTGGTCACAATAATGAGGTCACCCTTGGAGAAAGACAGTTCGTCCTCATTGGTCTGCTGGAAGGGGAAGCGTGCCCTGACCAACAGCTGGCCACACCCACTGCCCTCTGACATGTCCTGTGAACGAGAGGAGCGGAAAACAACGTGAAAACAGAAAGCTGTTATTTATTAGTCGTGTTCAGGCAGGCACCACCTTCAGGGGACTTTAGAGGATTAAACTTTTTCACAACACAATAATATTTCTAACCCTGTTGCTGTTTGTTTGCTGTTATTACCGTTCTTATCTTTGACGTGGTTACTCACCAGGCTGCGGTACTGAGGCTGCAGCAGTTTCAAGGAGCGACTCTGAGTGTTCAGAGAGTCAAAGGACTTGATCCTTGAGGTTGAGGAGTGTGCCACACATACGGTGTCCCCAGAAACACTCAAATCTGCAAATGCATGATGCAACTGAATACATCTTAAATTCATGTGGTGGCCAAACAGGAAGATGCTCCAAAAAAGTCCAAATGTTTGCAGAGATGGAATAAATACTGCTCTCACACACACACACAGTGATCTTACCTTCAGTAGCTTTGTTGAGGGCAACCAAGGAGTTTAGCACCTTAGAGAAGTTCAGTCCCTGCAGCAGGTCATTGACCTCGAAAGGCTTCAAGGAGAGAAAACCAAATAAAGAATATGAAGGGAATTTTAGAACAGCAATAAACCATAGAGAGGTTTGACGTAAAGTGGGGAAAATACACATTCATAATAAATTCATAGAGCATGACATCAAGAATCACACAAACTGCCTTCCTGAAATAGCTGTGCATGTATCTCACATAGAAATGTGGAAGCAAATAAAAGGGGTTTGAAAAACAAAGGGCAACAAAAAACAAGACTACAAGAAAATATCTTCTTCCTATTTGGTTCACTTCAATAATTGTAAATGTACATAATGAAGAAGTATGTCTGCCTAAAAAATTAAGAAACACAAGTAGTTAGTGGGGGGCTTACATCCCTACTCCAACTACAGTCTGGACCAGGATTACTTAAAGTCTGAGCCCCCCCCCCCCCCCCCCCCCTCATTAATCTCCACATTACACACACAGACACACAAAACCATAATCAACATACTTGTGAGGCTCCTAATCTTGTGTACACCACACACACTGAATGACTTCTAAATTCCCAAGCCGTGAAGGTGGGGCGATACTGAGGCATAAAAGTCAGCTTTGGAAAATAGAGCTATTTAAAAAGAAAGAACATCTGTAATCTTCATTCTCTGTTTCTGCGCAGACTGAGTCGCTTTGATCTAATAAATAAAACCACACTGTCCTTTTATGTTGCCTTTTTCGGAAAGTGCTCTGGTTTGATTTATGCATACAAGCTTGACTGGTAGTCAAGAGCAGCGTGGACCCAAAAGTTAATTCACACATTCACCTCTCCTACTGGCACTGGCCCAAGACACAAAATGAGACTTAGCAACAGTGCTACAGCTGCATGTGAACACATTTTAGCAATTTAATGCAGGCCCCTGATCAATCTGACACCTGACACAAAAAAAGCACTTTAACTAATGAAGGAAAATGCATTTGACACAGACATCCTACGTGTTACATTTGGCAGTTACTGACAAATGTTCTTACTTCTGTCCAACCAGAGTCCTAAGATTTAGGCTAGGATTACTTTAGCTCCACTGAAGCATATTAGGCTGAAAGAAAAAATGTACTACAATTACAAATTCAGACAATCCTTAAAAAAAAAAATCAAGCATGCAATATGCTTGTCTTACACTTTGCCCTGTAGATTTTCTCGCCTGCATCTGTAGACGAGCACCTACCGTCACAACTCACTTACAACAAACACCTGTCATAGGTCAAACAGCTTACCTGATTATAGGCAGCACTTGATCTACTGTTGCAGCGAAGGCACTCAAAATGCACAGGATCACTGTCCCACCCTGGTCAAGTTTAATTAACAGCAGACGCCAATCTATGATCACGACTGTTTTTTGGGGGGTTTTTTATTAACTGTGCAGCTCTTCTTAATCACGTTCAGCGTTCGTCCACGCTCAAGCCGGCACTTATTGCCCGCTCTCTAATCCTCTTGTGCTGGACACACACAGTCTGGCTCGCCCTCTTCTTGTCCCGAGGACTGTCTGAGAGAATTACAATGCTGATGTCAGTCAGACTGCTAGTAATGGAGACCTTGGCTTCCAGCAACATGGCTGGCATGCCTCTAATCAAGCTGATTGGAAAACCCACTGGCTCGGGCTGCCTGGCGTGCAGCATTACATCAGCCCACTCTTTTACTCTCCTTCATTTCATCTTTTCATGCTCCTTCCATTCCTCTTCTAAAAGCCCACAGTTGTTTTCCAAGTCCTGAGCGAAACCACGCTACACGTCTAGAACCTTGACTCTTGTGTTGCGTAATCTACTCTTCTCAATTATGACCCCATGGCTTTTTCCACGGCTAAGATCAATAGTGTGTACATGGGTGTGTGTGTGTCACATCATACACTATTTACTAGCTTTCTCTTCACACTCACTGTGAGCCAGGATATAACCTGGCTCCTGGGCCTGCCGTTGTGCAAACACAGACAGAAGCACACATCCTAATATGCGATTCTGAACACTGAGAGCGGTATGGATATTTTTAGCACAGCATTTTATAACAAATTCAATATCCAGCTTCATACTTAACCCTTTCTTTGCCAAACAACTGCTTATTCATTCCCAAATATTAACGGCAGTAGTTGAAACAGCATTCAGATCAGCAGAAAAGTCTGCTCCACCTCCAACAACACACTCCCTTTGACTTAAAGCACGCCCCAAATGAGAACTATGGTAATGATCAAGTCACACATTAACTACCTGTGTTTTTCTCTTATTCCAAATGGGATCACCCACAACTCAATGGTATCGACCAGCAACGCACCAATATAACCGACAGACATTGATGTCATTCTCTGTCATTATAAAGGATATTAACCTGTGGTGATGGCCTGTGTTTAGCTGTTGTGTCCCACGTGGAAGCAAAGAATAAACAAGTGATAAGAAAAATGACAAATAAATAAAAAAACATAAAAATGGATCACTCCTAGCATCAGCTCTTTTTATTTTAGACCCTAGTATGGGCCCAGAATTTCACATTTGGTGCATCTTTAGTCTGGACTATAGTCATCCTGAAAACAAACATACCCAATTATTGATCTGTTGTGCAGTCTGAATACTGCTGCCAAGTCAGAAATGAAAACAGAGCATCCACGCTTATCTCTGCTTCTTGTTTCCATAACTACAAATGGTCTACAGGCAGCAACAGCCATACAAGCCTGTGGGCTCGAAACATCTTTGAGACAGACTGAAAATCAACTCATTTTGGCCTACTTTTACTGGCTCTGCTCCTCACAGTCAACACCACAGCTGGTGCTTTTCAGCATGGGTAGAGGAGTGTATCATATGAGGATACGCCCACCTTGTCTAAATAAAAGCAAAACTGTGCAACTTTTATATAAAGCAACACGCATGTAGGCGTTTGCTAAAGACTTTATCAATGACTAACTAGTAAAAACTATAACTTTCGAGTTTATTTTTATGAAAAATCATTCCCAAGTTTGCCTGGACCACATGAACATCACATAAACCGCACACCTGATGATATAAAGCCTCATATTTACAGATTATTATACAGTAATAAAGCTTAAAAGTGTCTGAATACCCCAAAATGGCTCATATAGGTATGTACAAAGCTTTAGTAAGCATTAATAAAGCTGAAAAGGGCTTCCATTAGGATCTATTTCTTATGAGGTCACCTTCTTCCAGTGTTTTTCAGTGTTTATAAATATGTAATTAACGAATTGAATTAAAACAAGTGGACACAATTGTGTCGTTGTGTTTTAATGCTTCCTCGAGGAGAAATAGCCACAGGTATTCACTCATTAACGACACACTTTCAGCTCGTGAGTACTGTCTCGTGCCATTAGCAGCTACTATCTTGGTCGTTGTGTCCTTGGGCAAGACACTTCACCCGTTGCCTACTGGTGGTGGTCAGAGGGCCCGGTGGCGCCAGTGTCCGGCAGCCTCGCCTCTGTCAGTGCGCCCCAGGGTGGCTGTGGCTACAATGTAGCTTGCCATCACCAGTGTGTGAATGTATGTGTAAAGCGCTTTGGGGTCCTTAGGGACTAGTAAAGCGCTATATAAATACAGGCCATTTACCATTTACTATAACAAATGCATTTTTTAAGTAAAAAAAAAAAAAAGAGGGTCCATTCAAACAATGAAACTCTCTGTGAAACCACAGGACACGCTGCACCCGAGGCTTCCCGCAGTTAATGGGCACATTACGGGTGCATTAACTCACCTCCACACCGAAAGCCCCGCAGCCTTTAACAAACTCGGTTATGTTCCTCTGACACTCGCTGTCGCCCCTCGGCTCCTGGAAAAACTGTGCACGAAGAAAAAAACACAACAACACCAAATTAGCCCAAATTGTCAACTCATAATAGACACAGAAGAGTTCCTGAAGGTGTCTAAGGTTTCGTCCGCTTGAAAACAATCTTATTCCAGCCGTTTGCTGCCTATGCACTTGCTGCTTTCCAGGATCAAGCCAGCTCGGGTAATCAGTCAAACTTCCGGGTTTAACTTTCAGAGTAAAAGCATTATTTTCATACCTTTAACTGCCTGCTTTCGTTAAACAATAATAAGAAAGTAGCCAACAAATACACAGAGCTTGTACTATAATGTAATTTTTCAGCTAGTTCATCGGGTTTTAATGTTATCATCATACACTACTTATCACAAAATGTGCTTAACAGAAATAAAAAAAAAACAACATTCTAACTTAAAATAAGCGCATAGTCTTCACCGAAGACAACTAGCTATGAGCTATTCTCCTAAATAAGAAAAATAATAATAATAATTCTAATGAGCAACAAGCCGTAGATAATGACATGGTTCGTGCCTTTATTTTGATAAGTAGGATATGACGTTGACTGGTTCATGGTCCAGTGTGTGTGTGTGTGTGTGTGTGTGTGTGTGTGTGTGTGTGTGTGTGTGTGTGTGTGTGTGTGTGTGTGAGATGAGCTGATAAGCCTGTACATTAAAGCAGTAAGCTTCCTAAACTCTAGAACTGGCTCTGACTTCCTATGAAGCAAAGCACATGTAGTGTCATAGTTGAATAATGATGATATAAGTAGCGTGCATTAAGTATAATTGGCAGTTAGAAGTATTTCTGCTGGTATTAGGTGCGTTTCAGTAAAATATTATATTATTAATGCAGAAGTCGGGTCACATTTACATATAACTTCACAAGCTGCCTCCTGCTTTTATATTCCCATAGACATGAATATTTTTTTAATTGTGAAATGAAAATAACACTTGAGGGGAAAAAAGAAGCCTGTACTGCAGTGGTGAGTATCAAATTGTCGTATTTTCAAGTAGCAAGAACTGATTTTAGATTTTCCTCACAATCAACTAAAAAAAAAAATGTAAGAGAAAAAAATCTTATATTCTGCAAAGTGATTGGGGTGGGGTTTTTTTGTTTTTGTTTTTGTTTTTTAAGATTGTTATTTTTGAACCCTACACATCCAGGGATATTTAATTCCGCAGGATGAAGCTTAATTGGTCTCATGTAATATTTATCATGAAGCTCTTATCATGAACACTTTTAACACAGTTTTCCTTTCTTTTGCTTCCCCATATTATATCGATTTCACTGGGTTATTATTAGTCAGTTGTACCTCTTTCTCCCCTTGCATTTACTTACTTTGTCCACCGTCCCGGGTCTGAGTCGCTCCAGCAGCCTGCACAGCACCGCTCCATCCTGCAGGGACGCCTGGAGGAAAGCCTCTGGATCCGAGATGCTTTTCTTGGGAGACTCCAGGACTCCGAGCGTTATGAGCCACGTTACCGTCTGTTCGGCTGAATTCATGCTTGACTTTCAGATGTCATAAAAAACAACAAAAGCAGCGGCGGGGGGTAGCAGCAGCACTCTCCCCTGTTAGTGTCTGCGCTAACCTACTTGTGGTTTGTCCAAAATCAGACGGCGGCGTCAGCCCCGCCTTGTTTTGAACACTACAATCAGCGCGCACTGGCTGGATCCTCTGCGCTGTTTTTTCCTGCTATAGAAAAAATAAGGTGGAAGTGAGAAATACCGCTTTTCCTTCCTCTAACAGCCCCTCATTGTCTGCGCTCTGGCTCTCCCACAGCGGATGTTGGCATCACCTTTGCTCAAACACAACTGTAGCAGCGGCATTATTGTCAAACCAGCTGCTCCAAGAAGCAACTTCCTTTAATGGTTTACAAATTAAAAGTCTAACGCAACAACAACAAAATGAATCTGATACAAAGTAACTACAGGGCCAGTATTGCTTATACCGATACTGATCCCGATACTTTTAATCTATAAAAGCAGCTTATTTAGGGGAGCTCAGTGTTCCATAACTTTTCGAGGAATCAATTTTTGGGGGAAAGCTGGACTCTTTGCACTTAGGGTCAGTATCTGTTGTTTAAAAATTCTATAGGTAATAAAAAAATACAATTGACAGTCAACACAAAAGAATTCAAACATTTTTTTTAGAATTCATGTTTGATTTATACTTTTTTATTTACAAAATTTAATTTACTGTCGATATTTGGCAACAAGACACAGGCTGAGCTGGCTGACATAATAGTGTGCATGTGGTATTGCTAAAGCAGCATTTCTGTATAGTACCACTGAAAATTCAGTTTAGAGGACACAGTAAAGTGTCAAGTCTGTTGTTTAATTAGAGAAAGCACTAAGACAGAATGAGGCCATGGTCTTTTCCATGGTGGAGTGACTTTTCGTTTGGTTCTTGGCAAAGGCGGCCGCACGTTTCTCCTCTCCTCCTTTCCCTTATCTTCCCTGCTTAGCTTCTTGTGTCCTTGTCTTGTCTTGTGTTTTTTGTATTACTTTTCCCTGGAACACTCTCTCACAGTCTGTTCTCTAAAACCTAAAGAGAATTATGGATTTGATCAACTGGTCTCTGAATGCTATTGACACCCTTTTCTCAACGAGAACTCTGGGCTCGGGAGAGCCCGAGTGCCCTGGAGGTACTTACCCTGGACGTACGATGGACGGGTGGCAGAAATGGAGGATCGTGTGCCTGGCGGGACTGTCGATCAAGGACGCTGAAGATATCTACCTATTTGGAACCATGATAACAGGGTTCTTGCTGATTGGAGCTGGCTTGGCCCTGGCTTATCGAAGAATTAAGAAAGCGGAACCGTCTGGAGAGACGGCGCAATGGCAGGACAGCCCGTTCTCACTCCCGAGGCATAACATGTCGACGTTTTGTCACGTCCCGCTGCGTTCCTGAGGAACGCGAAAGGAGACCTTCGGCGTTCTTATGGTACGCGGCGGGTTATGGCTGGAATCCAGTGCAATGACGCTCCCGCGGTAATAGACGTTCCAGCCCTGTTTTCCAGCCCTAAACCTAACCTTATTCCTGATCTTAACCAGGACTATAATAATGTTAAATAGCATGTTTCTAAGCGATTTGAAGAAAAAGAGCGAACATGTGTAGATGGAGTCCAGAGGGTTCTCATATTTCCTCTTTTTTTCCGAGGTCGTCATTTAGGAACGTGGTGGGTAGCCGAAAACGTAATATGTTGACGATTTGTCACCTAGCGTAAAATGTTACGCTTTGGGAGTGAGAACGTGTTGGGCAGGATGGCTGCTGTGTTTGTCTAGGATTACTCCTCACCCCCTACCAACCCTGTTGCTGGTCACGTGCTCCATAATGTTATACTGTGGACATTTATGTGCTTTCTGTGCAGAGGAGTTTTTTTGTTTCCTGTTCTCATGGTGTCCTCCCATAGGAGCCCAGCATGAGTAGAGGTCTCTTTTTTCCTCTTGTACTTTCCCATTGTAGTGTATATTTCAGTGGTTTTCTGTAATGCAACCGTTCACTGACTTGTATCCCCATGTGATGTCTGTGTCGTGTGTGTAAGGTCAGGGGGCGGGTTCATTCCACTGCAGGGCAACCTGCATGTGGCGAATAAAATTTGAACTTGAACTTGAACTTGCCCACTCAGGGCACGAGACCCTGCCCCAAGTGGATGAGTTTAAGTATCTCGGGGTCTTTTTCACGATTGGTGCAGCAGCCGCAGTGACGCGGACGCTATACCAGTCTGTTGTGGTGAAGAGCGAGCTGAGTGTAAAAGCGAAGCTCTCAATTTACCAGTCGATCTACGCCCCTACCCTCACCTATGGTTGCGAGCTGTGGGTAGTGACCGAAAGAACAAGATCGCGAATACAAGCGGCAGAAATGGGCTTCCTCTGAAGGGTGGCTGGCCTCTCCCTTAGAGATAGGGTGAGAAGTTCGGCCATTCGGGAGGGGCTCAGAGTAGAGCCACTGCTCCTCCACATCAAAAGGAGCCAGTTGAGGTGGTTTGGGCATCTGGCAAGGATGCCCCCTGGGCGCCTCCTGGGCGAGGTTTTCCAGGCATGTCCGACTGGGAGGAGGCAGACCCAGGACACGCTAGAGAGATTATATCTCTCAGCTGGCCTGGGAACGCCGTGGTGTTCCCCCGGACAAGCTGGAGGAGGTGGCTGGGGAGAGGGAGGCCTGGGCTTCTCTGCTTAGGGTGCTGCCCCCGCGACCGGGCCCCGGATAAGTGGAAGAAAATGGATGGATGGACTAAGACAGAATACATAAAGGATGGGTGTAAATTTACTTTATATTTTCTTTATATTTACACCCAAAAAGATGTCATAAATGCTGTCATTTTGTTTTAGTAAACAAATCAGAAAGTGGAAATAAATCTATTTTAATCACTGATGTTAAGGGCCAAGCTGTCTTAATTTACCTGCTAGACAGAAATTTTTTAATTACTTTTTTTTCTTGGTGTACCCTTTATTTTGAAGGTAAACTCTCCTGACTTCCGTTTTAACCTTTACCCTCCTCCAGTGTTTTGACAGCTGCACGTCACAGGACCGTCCCATTGATGACTAACAGGCTAATTAAAGCACACAGAGCAGATTCCCCGCGTTGTTGACAGATACGTGCAGATGTGGTGATTTATCCACGCGGTAACGTACTCATAAAATATTGTGTCTTCATTGTATGGCCTTAAATGACTAGCTGGCTTTTACAGCGACAATTTTGTAAGAGGCTTGACTGTCATCAGTTAGCAGTTAAGGAAATGCACTTAATGCTCATCAGTCAGTAATGAACCATAACTCGACTGGGAAAACCCTTTCCCATTAACTGCGCTAAACTGGACTCTGTCGCCTCCTGCCGGACAGCATGGTTCATGGGTTATTTCTGATTCCTAACTGCTGTTTGTTTATAAATAAACAATAGAATCTAAATTCCTGCAATAACAGCAGCTACACGGTGGCTTTAAAACACAATGGCATAGGAAAATGTAATTATATTGTCACATAGCTATCTGACTCTTTGGAGGAATTATGCATGAATTAATGAGTATCTTGTAAAACTCAAACAGAAAGCTGTCAAACGTTTGACAGCTAATTGTGCTAAACTGTTTGCATTTGTATTTAAAGTTTAAAAGTTTTACAATAGCTTCATTTTCAACCTCAGTGCCTCCTCATTACAAATGACCCCGGGTTTCAAACCAGGAAGGACCGCTGTGTCCAAACCCTATTCTACTTTAAGCCCAGAGAGGCTATTAGATAAGATAGATAAAAATAATATACAGAAGAAAATTGATTCATAGCATAATTAAGTAACAAGTGTTCACTTTAGATTAATTATGAACACAATACAAATTACTACAGGAAAAATCCATTTGGAAATGTTGCATATGCATAGCAACTCCATGAAATTTTCAGGAGACTCACCTACAAACAGCACTAATAAACAAACGCCTAAACTTTTGGTAAATATAATCCCAAACATAACGTTAGACAAAGTGAAAGCTGCTTTCAACCTGGGTCACACATACACATTACAAACGCCAAACGTACACGGCTCATAGCAATTAAAGGAACATTTGCACAAGGCACGCAGTAGTTTGTATGGCCCCCACATGCTTGTATGCATCCCTGCTAACATCAGAGCCTGCTCTTAATGAGATGACTGATGGTTTCCTGGACGATTGGATGGAAACATAATGTCCCAGAGGTGTTCTGTTGGATTTAGTTATGTCGCTATATGGATATGCCCCCCACAGACCATCACTGACTTACCACCAAACTGGTCATGCTGAATGATGTTACAGACAGCGTAACATTCTCCACAGCTTCTTCAGATCCTTTCACGTCTGTCAGATGTGCTTAGGGTGAATCACAGGGCACCAGTGGTGGTCCTTCCAGTTCTGGTATTCGATGGTAAGTCCCAGTCGGGCTCCACGGTGCTGGGCTGGGAGCACAAAGCCTACTAGAGAACACCAGGCCCTCAGGCCACACTCATGAAGTCTGATTGTTTGGTCAGAGACATTCACGCCAACGTCCTGCTGGAGGTCATTTTGTAGCTCTGGCAGTGCTCGTCCTGTTCCTCCTTGCACAAAGGAGCAGATACCGGTCCTGCTGATGGGTTCATGACCTTCTACGGCCCTGGTTAGCTCTCCCACAGTAACTGTCTCCTGGAAACTCCTCTATTTTCTTGGAGACATAGCAAACCTTGTGGCAATGGGACATATTGATGTGCCATCCTAGAGGAGTTGGACTACCTGTGCAACCTCTGTGGGGACCAGGTAAATGGTAAATGACTGGTTCTTATAGTGCTTTTCTCTTTTAACTGAGCACTCAAAAGGCTTTATATAACATGCTTCATTCACCCATTCATACAAGCACTTTTTTCTTTGCTTAAGTGTTCAGAGAGGAACTTGAGGTTAGTATCTTGACCAAGGATATTTGACATACAGGCTGGAACAGCCAGGGCTAAAACCTGTAGATGACCTGCTCTACCACATCACCTCATGCTACCAGTAGTGACACTGGCCTTAGTCAGATAAAAAACTAGTGGAAAAAACAGTCAGAAAAGATGTGGAGGGAAAAAATATCTGTAAAACCATTCCTGTTTTGAGGGTTGTCTCATTGTTGCCCTTCTAGTGCACCTCTTGTTAGTTTCATTAACACCAAAGCCAGATTAATATCCCACAACTTTATCTGACTGCATCTCTGCGTTTTCATCTGCAAAAACAGCATCTTGTAGTTTAATGATCGATAACTAATTGTTTCAAATAAAGTGTAAAATGTTAAATGACTGCACCTCTAGAAAAGTGTGACACAAATGCACTGATCTTAGACTTCAAAGCAAACTGGGCTGGGTCATGTTGGGTGTGAAAAAGAAAATTGACAGATCACGCTAAACAGGATGTCACACTAAGAATTTATATATTCCAAAAGCTTTAAGTTGCTTCAATGTGTGACTTTTTTCTGCCGCTGCCAGTAGCTGATGATATTTACAACTCGCATGTCTTCGATTCATTTGAATTTTATTTTGTTGCTGCACAAGCCTTCATTTCATCTGTTATTATGAGTTCCACGCAGGGTCTGAGCAGAATGCCACTAGCTACCATCCTCCATAAAGTAAACCCCAGATCTCAGTGACCAGCCAGGCCAGAGCTGATAGTCAGCATGCTGACTTACTGCTTCTGAGTCTGCAGAGGAGAAAACACAGGCACAGATGCTGAGCACGACACACCCAGTCTGAAAAAAGTAACTGAATCTTCCATCTTCCATCCCCCTATTTTTATAAATATGTTATAAATTATGTTCAAATACATAATTTAAAAATGTAGATTATGTAAATTACTCCATATTGTGAGACTATTCAGTGCATGATGTTCTTAAAGCTGCTGGCCTACAGTCAAATTCCACTTGGCATATTCCTTTGGCTTGGCTGCTGTACAGATAGAAGGCATTTCTACTGATTAAGTAATTAACAGACTAAAGAAGAAAATCAAAATCAAACAAGTAGGGAAACAAATGCAAGTTGAATAGTTGGAATATCATAAAAATCACCTGATAAAGGTTAACCTGGTACAACATGGCGAGCTTCATCACCAACAAAACGCCAACTGATATCTTTTGGAAGATGTTGTCTACATCCACAGATCCATCTCTCCAATCGGTTGGGTGTGATTTTCAGGTTGTTGTGCAGTTCACTGTGGAGATGATTTCACATCAAAAAACTGTAGAACTAGCACCGCCTACTCTGCCTTTAAGCTGATTGGCTGTCTCTGGCAAACAGAAGGCTTAAACAGCAGGTGGGCGGGGCTTCTGTGCTTGAGATGACCATATTGAGTGTATCCGCTATCTAAGATATCACTTAGAATCAAGAGCAAACACAAATGTCAGCAGTCTGACCTGGGCCTACTTAAGACACTGCTTGGAGTTATAGTAAATTCACTGTGCCAAATTTCTTAAGTGTTCCCGAGGTATCACTCAAACTTATCACTTTATTATTTATTACCTCATCCGCTCTGTCCAACTCTGCTTGGATAAGCAGCTGCTTGTTGTTTTTGTAACACTGCCAAAAGAGAAGTTGGTGAATAAACTATGCAAAGTCAACACTCATAACATGTTATCTTTTTTCAACTGCTGTAAATGTAGATACCAATAGATAGGCAAATAGTTAATGTCAACCAGTCAACATCGGGCAGAAATATGCACTTTATGTAGCTTTTCAAGAAGTATTATAAGACAATGTCAGACAAATGTACATTTTCTTGTGTACTTTGTGTACTTTGTGTTGGCGTCTGCTAGAAAATGCAAAAAGGTTACACTCGTACTTGCATGTACATATTCCATATGCATATGTGATCCAACCCACACACGTCCATATACTCATTTAGAGAACCACCTAATTCATTCTCAAAGTCAACAGAGGTAAAGCAAAACCACTGAGGTAGAACCTGAAACCAGGAGGCTAAAGAATTTTCCATCATGGCCACCACAGGGTACGCCTTGCCTCTAAACACATTTGCAAACTGTCCAGTTGCATCTTTAAATAAATCCTCTATTTAGGACAAACATTTTTGTTATGTAAAACAAGAGAACTCCATAGATAAGCTGAACCTCTTATAACAGGATGAGATATACAAAACTGTCAGATGTACTTTTGGTCATTTTAAGGTGGACAGCTCTTAGTGTACTCCACAGTAAGTTAGAAGTTCAATAAAAACCTATGCTAAAATGGTGACTTACAGCAGGTTCAGATATGCTGACACTAAACATAGTGCAGTTTAAGCTTAATTACTGCTCACAGAAATGATGACCTTTTGATGGTGCTAGATAAAACATTAAGACACCATCACGGTTATCCAAGTTTTTTTGTCCCTAAAGTCAAGCTGGTGATTTAAGCAGTTTAAAGGGACGTATTCTGTTCATTCTAACACTGATTCTATTACAGTAGCTTTGAATGATTCATAGTTAAAAAAAATAAAATCCTTATTTATCTTACACTGGCCCTTTTTGTAGCCCCAAAATACAGCTGGGGCTGTGAGCACTTCTACATACAGGGCTGTGCAAAAGTCTTGAGCTATATTTAATTTCTTTATATTTTGCAGAAAAATCAAAAGTTGGTGCCCCTATTTATTAAAATATGTGAAAACATATATGGAAGTACAATATATAAGGCAAAAAGACTGTTTGTACAACCACCTTTATTCTTCAGCATAGTCTAATCTGACATTGCTTTAAGTAGTCTTCAGGAATAGTTATCCAGGCTTCTTGAAGGACATCCCAAGCTCTTCTTTGGATGTTGGCTGCTTATCTTCTGTTCTCTATCAAGATAATCCCACATTGCTTCAATGTTGAGTCACAGACTCTGGGGAGACCAATCTGCGACTGATAGTGTTCCACTCTGTGCTTTGCTATGTGCTTCTTTGTCAGGTCTTTGTCTGACTTTTTCCTGTTTCTTAAGGACACGACTTTCAGATACTGTTGATCTGCTGAATAGAGTATTTAAGCCTGCCATTTCTTCTTTTGTCCTCCACTTGTCCAGTTTCCTCACATTTTTCAAGGATACACTGCACACCATGCTAAGATATGTGGGGATCATCTTTTTTGTATCTTTGTATCTTTTCATATATTCAACCAAAGAAATGGGAAGGAGTTATGTGCTTTTGTGACAGGCTGTCACCAGAAAAGTTCCTAAAAAAACAATTGAAAATGGTTCTTTTGCTGATTTATCCCTTGAGATAGATGCTTTTTCTATTTTTAGCTTGCTTAACAAGTGGAGGAAAAAAGAATTGGTAGCCATATCTACATATGTGTCTAGATTTAAAATTCATGCAAGTTGTTCCTTTTACATATCGCCTGTTTAGTAATCAGGCCACACTTTCCAATTTCACCTGCGAGGTACTTTTGCTGACTTTTTGAAGAGGAAGCAAATGTCCCGTGGGCTATGCCACTTTTGCACAGCAGTGACTTGCGGTTGTGGACTGTGCCATTGCATGTAAGATGGGGGGTGACACAGCGGTTTCATCAGTCCTGTCAGTTTTTCTGTAGCTGCACTTCAACTTCCTCATTGGCTCGTCAGTGCTGTTTCCTCTTTCGCGAACTGATATGATTCTTGTTCAGCAGACAACTTCTTATAGGTCTGCTCTTTTAATCTCCAGAAGAACACAAACAACACAAACCTTTGCTTTACAAAGTAATAGGTGTGCGCTCTGTCGCTGGGTTTGAATAGTCTTCGTTTTTCAAAGGCCGCATGAACATTGAGCCGTACGTGAAGCTTGTGCAAGACTGGTGAGTACAGAGACATCGCAGCAGAATTTAAGCCATTTACTGACACATGAAAGCTCTTTAAGTCTAACAACACGGTGATCTCTTACATGTCCCCAGCTTCAATGCGCCCCTACCTGTTTTCTGTGTGAGGGAGAAAGAAGCAGCAGACTGAAAACTTGGACAGTCATGGATGTCTAAGTGCAGTAGCTGTTTGTGTGTCTGTGTGTGTGTCGAGTGAGTGCGTGATGTCGGGAGACACCAGCACCCTTTCCTGGAGGAGCATGTCTCTGACCAGCCAGTCAGATTCCTCGGACCTGTCTCCAACAGCGGGTGTCCACAGGGATGTCCTCTCCCAGGTGAAGATCATCAAAGTGTGTTTCCTCAGCAACAGCCCCAACCTGGGCAAGAACTTCAAACTCATCCGCTGTGAGGAGGGATGGACTGTCAAGGTAGACCTTTTTTTACTCTTACTTCATACTCTACTCTAAAACTATAAAAGCTTTACTCTGCTGTGCTTATCAGATAGACTGAAATGCTTTAATAATGTTCTGCCGCCCTGCTTTCAGCTACTCTTCTCTAAGTTTTCCTGACTTTATTGGCATCACTGCACTCAGATGTATTCTTCATACCTTCTTCTAAGACAACAAGGAAGTCTGTTTTGGATTTCTGATAACAGGATGCACACACTGATAAACAAACCTTGCGCTGGCATTTAGCCTTCGCTTGAGTTCTCTAAACCTACATCAGAACGGAATTTATTCACATGACACAGCACGCGTTGTAAAGTTGATATCAAGCTTATACTGGAAAGCTAAAATTCAATATGCTTCTCTGTAATTATTTCAATCCCAGAATCTGATCAGCACGGTGCTGTCCAGCGGCTGCGTTGGTCCAGAGATAAAATACACCCAATGCTACGGCCTCCTTCTCAAACACCTCAAATCCTCAGAGATACACTGGCTGCACCCTGATCTCACTGTGGCTGAGCTCACCCACCGCTACGAGCAACAGCACCTAGAAGCTGAGTGGAGGTTGGTAAACCTGTCACATCGCTGAATATTTTGTTTTGACTGGTTTTGACTGGGCGGTACACTCAAAAACACAAAGAAAGGATTCTTCGGCAAACATGAAGCGATATTTTTGAGTAAAATGCAGCTGAAATGTATAAAATCAAAACTTTATTTATTCATATGATTAATCATTAAAGAAATGTGCTTGGTATGTACAATCTTAAAATACAGTAAAGATATTTTTTTTTAGCCTTTTTTGGATAGGGACAGCTTAGAGAGACAGGAAAGTGGGGAGAGAGAGAGGGGAAGACAAGTGGCAAAAGTCCACAGGTCAGACTTGAAGGCAGGCCTCTCCAGCCATACAGCATTTGGTCGCCTGTGCACCCACTGAGCTAAGCATCCCACACTGAAAATATTCAAATAAAGTGTACTCTGTCTATCTAAATCTAACAAAAGTATCGATACTAAGCCAGGAATCTGATATCTCACAAATAACCAGCTGACATTATTGCTATTTGTGATATCTCAAAAATAATATAAAGTTTATGACCGTGAACTGTGATCTTTATTTATTCAGATATGACTTGAGGATCAGATACATCCCATCAGACTTTATGAAAAAATTCCAAGATGACAGAACCACCATGCTCTACTTTTACCAGCAGGTCAGTAAAATTGTCAGTGTTTTTGCACCTTCGTCTTAGCGGTTTAATTTAGGTTTACACGTTTACCCTCAGGTACGAAGTGATTATATGCAGCAGTATGCCTCAAAAGTAAGCGATGGAATGGCTCTACAGCTTGGCTGTCTGGAAATCAGGTAACATCTCATGGACAAAAGAAAAACTGGGCAATAATTGTGCATACTTTCATGGAAAACTGATGAATGGTACTGTTACTACTTACAGGAGGTTCTGCAAAGACATGAATCCAAACGGATTGGAGAAAAAGTCAAACTTTGAATTTCTGGAGTAAGTTTAGCATGCATAACCTTCCTACTTCTCATGCTACTGCCTGTTTACCTTTTACCTCAGGCCTTTCATGCCTTTGTGGTACATGCGTGTGTACCACTTTATTGTTTTTGTTAGTTGTTTTTTTTTAAATAGGCCTGCGCCACCTATTTAATCAGCATTTCTCAGAAATAGAAGGGCTTTCTATTTCTGAGAAATTATATGTGGATATGTGGTGAAAGGTGGATGAAAAGGAAGAGTAAAAATGACCAGATGCAGTCTCCGGTTAACACAAAAAGCTACATAAAGTGCATATTTCTAAAAGTGAAAGTTTCACATTACATATTGTTCTAAACTAGAGAGATGCGGGGTTGCATCAAGTTTTTGTTTCATTATAGCTGTCTGACTTCCCTTTATTCCTCCATTAGGAAGGAGATAGGACTCGACCTCTTCTTCCCCAAAGAGCTCATTGACAGCATGAAGGTATGGAGCCAGAACATTTCGATACAATTTCTGCCTAAAGTTACAGGATGAAATAAAATGTGCCTGATTGTCTCCATCTGCATCTGTGTATCAGCCCAAGCAGCTGCGTCGCATGATCCAGCAGACATTTCAGGGCTACTCGGCTCTGAATCAGGACCAGTGCATGGCGAAGTTCTTCACCACTCTGTCTCAGTGCTGGTGCTTCACACAGGAAAGCTTCGCCTGCCAACTAGTGGTGTGTATTTGATGTGTGCACTGGTTGTCACGTATACTGGCACTGAATAAAACAAGTGGTGACTGAATTCTAACAGTAAAAACTTGTTTTGTTTGAAGATAAAACGCAGTGCAGTGCTTTATATATTTATGTTTTTCATTTCTTTGTGTTCACAAAAATGGGATCTCTTCTCTTCTCAGAGAGGTTTCAAAATTATTAATGTGTGTGCTTTGTGTCTCTGTAGCAAGGCTGGAGCTTAACAATAGACTTAGTTATTGACCCTGATGGGATTAGTCAGCACACTGAGAACTCAACGGTGAGTTTGAACTTTCTCTTACTTCTATTAATTTTTGTTTGATCTCTTAAAACAAATCTGTCATGGTGTGTGTGTGTGTGTATGTGTGTGTGTGTGTGTGTGTGTGTGTGTGTGTGTGTGTGTGTGTGTGTGTGTGTGTGTGTGTGTGTGTGTGTGTGTGTCTATTTATATATAAACATATTGTCTAAATCTTTTAAATCTTTTCAGCCCATCTGTTTGGCCAAGTTCTCTCAGGTCCGCAGCATCTCCTGTACTGCAGAGAGTGATGGGCGAGCTCTGCTCAAAGCGCACATTGAGGGAGCCAAACAGGTAGCACTGAACTTCCTGATTTGTTTAACTGCTGTGTTTTGTTTCATTTCTACCTTTTTCATCAGTTCCCTGGAGGCGTCAAATCGTCAAAGACTTCCAGGGAAGTAATGAAAAAGAACTGATGAAATTTTGAAGTACAGTAGGTATCATTGTCCCCATCACCGGGGGAGAGTGATAGGGTTTATGATCTGGATTTTTTTTTTTTTAAATCACACTGCTTTTACAAACAGTAGTTGTGTTGTAGAAGTCGCATTAACTATATCTTAATGCACCCAGTGTTTTTTAGTTCTTAGTGCAGATTAAATATCATGTATCTTCCACCCTCCAGCCGCTGTCAGTGAACACCTCCTCCCTGGCAGTAGCAGAAAACCTGGCTGACCTGATTGATGGCTACTGCCGACTGGAAGGCGCTGAACGTTCACTTATTGTCAGCCCCAACAAAGGTAAAAGTAATGTCCATCCATGCAAAAAGTAAGGGTCTTGAGATTAAAAAATGTCTTTTACAAGTGTGTCCTGGCCAGAAAAACAGCTGTATAATGGAGTTGCATAAGCTGGTATCACATGCATACTGGAGACTTTACGAGATATTCATTCTGCAGCTCATTCCAGGGGGAAGGAATGCCTTTCCACCCATCTTCTTAACCACTTATCTAGCTAAGAGTTGTGGGAGGGCTCAAGTACGTCCAAGCTATCATAGATTGACAGGTCGGGTATAGTTTGGACAGAGTGTCAGTCTATTGCACTCTTTTTTTCTTTTTTTTTTACATGATAACATGTGACATTTCCATGTAACCCACTCATCCTGCTTAATCCTGGCACTTACTTTTGGCCTCTTGGCTCTCACTTTCCATGAATTTGATATTACATTTGACATTAAAAAATAAAATTAAGCCATGTTTTTCCCACTTATTGCAGTAAGGTTTAGTATAACAGAGCATGAGACTGTGGAAAGAACCTTTAATTGCCTATTCCTGCCACCTATGCCTTAACCAGATATCTGACTCTTACAGGGAGAGATACGCGAATGAAACTTCCTGACATCCCAAAATGGTGAGCGTGATGAGTCAATTTGGAAAGTTGTAGGTTTTTTTTAAATGTTATTAAAGGTGACACATTGTTTTCCCTCGGTGGGGATAATTTAGTAGAAGCATAACGTATGTGGGTGTAGTTTATTTTAAGATCTTCCTCCTCTGTGTTCATTTTTTCATATGTCTACCGCTCACAGCTGATATGTCACAGATGTTTGCTGAAACGTTTGCTTGTATACAAAATGTTACAGAAAGAAAGAAACATTTTTCTCTCTTCTTCTTCCAGTGCTGGTTCCAGTGCTCACAGTAAAGGTTTCAGTAAGTACTAATCCAGCCTCTAGAATTTTACTTTTAACTTTAAAAGCAATGTATGTATGTATACTAATAATGTGTTTTTCTTTTATTCGTTTAACTTTAGATTCTGATATTTATGCTGAAATCCCTGAAGACGGAGCTGACATTAGTGGTGAGTAGCATTTTACTTTAAATCAAAATTTATCCTGAAGCTCACGCAGATTGTATCGCTACCAATGAGCCAAAACCATCTGTCAGTTAAGGTGTTTGTGTTATTGCGATGGCCAGTTGTGGGGATTTTGTTATATAATCCCCTGCTGCTCTCTTCCTTATTGAGAAAGAATGAAAATGTTAAAACACTGTTGCAAAACAGCAAACTAAGAAAAGCTGGAGTATTCAAAGTGAGTAAGTGGAAAGTTAAAAATGTACATGTAAAAACTTCCCCGGGTTTAACCAAAATTATACAGTACTGTGCAAAAGTCTTGAGCCGCCCTCATTTCTGTATATTTCCCTTCCAAAAAGACTGAATCTAGTTTTGTTTTTTTTTTTTAGGTTTTTTTAACGTAACCTTGAGCTTCCTGAAAGTCTTTTAATGTTTTTCCTTGGACATTGACTGCTCTATACCAGTTCTATAACTTGGTTTGGGGTTTTTGTTTGCTTCTTTGTTGTTAAGGTACTTCAAACTTATGAATCATTCAAACATAAAAAGGCACCTAACTCAAGGGATGAGCCAGTGTTCTGTTTTCACATAATAACTTGGCAAAGAACCAATTTCTTTAGTTGAATCTATTAAAAATTATTTAGATAACACAGTTTGGCAGACAGGCACCGGGAGGGGCTCAGAGTAGAGCAGCTGCTGCTCCACATCGAAAGGAGCCAGCTGAGGTGGTTCGGGCATCTGACAAGGATGCCCCCTGGGCGCCTCCTGGGTGAGGTGTTCCAGGCATGTCCCACCGGGAGGAGGCCCCGGGGCAGACCCAGGACACGCTGGAGAGATGATATCTCTCGGCTGGCCTGGGAACGCCTTGGTATTCCCCCAGATAAGCTGGAGGAGGTGGCTGGGGAGAGGGAGGTCTGGGCCTCTTTGCTTAGGCTGCTGCCCCCGCGACCCGGCCTCGGATAAAGCGGATGAAGATGGATAGATGGATGGATGGATGGATGGATGGATGGATGGATGGATGGATGGATGGATGGATGGATGGATGGATGGATGGATGGATGGATGGCAGACATACAAATAATATTTATGAACCAGTGAGGTGATCCCCAAAGAGCTGTAAGATGAAAGCTTGGGATTTCTCAACATTGTGTGCAGCATGTCCTTAAAAAATCTGAAGAAACTGGACAAATGGAGGATAAAAAGAATAAATGGCAGGTGTGGGAGATGCATCTGGCTATTGATGGGTTGATCGATGTGTTCGCTGGAGCCTCATCAGAAATGGTCTTGGTTCAATGGCCAGCTGGTGTCAACAAGTACCATCAAATTTTGATCCACTATGAAATACTATCTGAAAAGCAACTGGTTGACAACTGCTTCATTTTTCAGCATGTCAGTGATCTCAAACACACTGCCAATGGTAAAGCTGCCTTTAGACTATGATGAAGAATAAAGGTGGTCATACCAAATATTGAATTGGAATTGTACAAACTCTGTTTTTGACTTACAGTATTTTTATATAGGTGCGCAGATGTTTCAATAAATAGCTGCACCTATTTTCCTGGTGGTATATTTTTGGCAAGACTTTTACATAGTACTGTATATTTATTTTGGTTTACACCTACGCAGGGAGTTTATTAGATGACAGCTGCAGTGAGGAGTTTACACCTTCTGGGTACTTGTAGTGGCGTGTATGCGGTACCTTTGGTGCAGGCTCTCTGTGGCTGGTGTCAAATACTTTCGAGTTGTAACATGGTCTGTTTCACCTCTTATCCATGTCCAGTTCCACCTCCATACTTTGGATGTCACTATTAAACACAGATATCAGGGCTTTATATATTTATAGAAGTACATTGACTGATAAATAATTTAGGGCATTTAGATCTTATTTACTTGTTTTCTTGGTGCACTACTAAAAACAAAGGTAGCTTTTCCTTTTTTTTTCTTTTATACTTGCTTGCTATGTTCCTTTAAATATCCAGGAGATGTGGGTAAGTAACAAAAAGTGCCTGGGTTGGAGAAAATTTTGCAATTAAATTAAGGTTATTATTATTAATATTTACATCAAATTATATGCATGAGCTGTTATCACAGCTCACATTGTAGTTTCACTTTATATGACTCAGAAAATGAACATACTGCTGCAAAGTGTGACACAGAGGATGTAAACGTGTCCCAGTAACATGTAAAGGAAGGAAGTACAAATAGTGGCAAACCACACATCCTGTTGTGTGTAGGCTTTTCTTTTTGTTTTTTTGTTTTGTTGTCTTGTCTTGTTTGAACAGCTTTACATTTACAGCATATCACCTACCTTTTAAAAGAGGGAAACGTGGAGTTTTCTCAACCTGTGCCTTTGTTTCTGTGTGCAGAAAGGCACAAGATCTCCAAGGAGGATTTCGTTGTGGGACGGATCCTGGGCGAGGGATTCTTTGGAGAGGTTCACGATGGAGTTTATAAAAGCCCAGTGAGTCCATCTGTTGTGTTGACTAACTAGCCTCATGCTAAGGCTCAGACATGCTTGATAAGAACATCCCACAAATATCCATCAAACCCAAAGCTGAAAATATGAAAAAGGTTTGCAAATGTAAACCACTGTGCGTGTGTGTTTGTCTGCAGACAGGGGAGAGGATCCGAGTGGCCATCAAAACATGTAAGGACTGTTCGGCTGATGTAAAGGAAAAGTTTCTCAGTGAAGCCGGTGAGTGCATTGCAGCTGCAGTGATTGTTTCCTTTTCTTTTGCACTACACATGTCAGCCAGCATGTGCAGGGGTTTGTGACGCAACTGCAGCACGTAGGAATTTATAACAAAAAAAGCACTTTAGGGCCAAGTTGGGTCTTATGTGGGTGGGTTCTGATACACTTGAAAATGAAAGTGTTGGCTAATTTTTGCTTAAAGAAGTAATGAGTAAAGTGTGACAAGCCAAGAGTGAAATGTGCTAGTTTAGATCATTTGAAGGTTTTTGCACCAGTAACGAGGCTGATGTAGTGAACTTCCTGTTGTCTGCTTGTGGTTTCATGTAATAACTCCGACGGCTAAATGTGGGAGTCTGGAAGCCGCAGGTTTTATCATCCATTGCAAAAACATCAAAGCTTGAGACGTAACAAACTTTGATGTTTTCTGTTCTGAGATAGACAAAACATTCCTGAGGTCCGGACCTTTGCTGATGGTTAAACTGTTTAAATCAAGCGTTACATTTTGAAATTTCATGGTCACAGGACGAAATAGCCGACATTTTTGTTACGCTTTCCCCCCAGAAATGCCCTGCTTCTTCTTCCATGATCATCAGCAACACTCTTCTTATTTTCTTTGTTTAATCCAGCATTCACATTTGCATTTCTATATAGCACTCGTTTTGGTCTCAACCCTGTCCTGTTGCACTCATCACGCTTCACTAGCTGCAAATTCACCAGCTAGCCGCACGTTTCTTTGCTGGGCATGCAGTGGGTGTTAAACAAAATGAGCAACAGAAACTCCTCTGGAATCAGGTTTTTAGAGTTAATCAAACATGCACTTTTGGGTGAAAACTGTATGACAGTAAAATATATAATAACATTCAATTAAAGAGCTGTGGGGTCTTTTAGGGGATGCCACATGATGGCTCTCCTCTGTAAAGTAAAGTTGAACATGTTTTATTTTTAAGCCTATCAAACATGAGCAATTGCCCGTGCTCATCTGATAGGAGGGGCTTAGAAAAGAGAGGGGAGAACTATCGATTTTGCTTCTGAAGAAAATAATTATAATCTTCCTCATAAAGTATGAACAAGACTTGCACGAAAAGCAGAAGTCAAATGTATTTTTAGATAAAGAGCTTAGGTTAGGCACAGTGGTGTGATGGTTAGCACCATTGCCTCATAGTGGGGAGGTCCTGGGTTTGAATCCACCACCTGCCTGGGGCCTTTCTGTGAGGAGATCGCATGCTCCCGGTGTTCTCTCTGAAGCCATGCAGTCAGTAGGTTTAGGTTAATCTGTGTAGTTGTCTGTCTGCCTAGGCTGGAGTAATGCTAAAAAAATTGTAAGCAGGACTTTGGGGCTAGTATGGCTTTTGTTATCTGTAAACAAAAAGCCATAATATAACCAAGAACCATTGCTGCATGTAATCTCTGTCTGTCTCTACATTAATAAAGTCTGAATTCTCTCTGTTAAAGACTTGATGAAAAATCTGGATCACCCCCACATCGTGCGTCTGATTGGAGTCATTGAGGCCGATCCTGTCTGGATTGTCATGGAGCTCTATGAACACGGAGAGGTATGTTTTTGTGTTTTTATTCTAATGGTAAACCTAAAGTATCACAACCTAAACCGTGACTTGCAACTGTGCCTTGTTTCGCTCACAGTTGGGGAACTACCTCATAGAGAACCAGTACAGCCTGAGCACAGCGACGCTTGTCCTCTACTGTCTACAGATATGCAAAGCTTTGGCTTACCTAGAAGGTCTCAACATGGTGCACAGGTAGCACATTTTCCACAAGTAGTGTGCTTTCATTACCTGCAGTGTATTTTAAGAAAGAAGCTCAGCAGGACTGAATAAAAACATTTTTATTTTGCAGAAACTTTAAAGCCTCTCTGCATGTTGTGCAGATATTAAGTGAAAATGGTTTGCATGCTGATTTCTTTTGGTGTGATGTTTCTTTATTCTTCGCGTCATCTTGTGGTTTCTATTTTCTCTGTCTGTCTGTCTGCGGGCCATAGAGACATAGCGGTGAGAAACATCTTGGTGGCGTCTCCAGAATGCGTCAAACTTGGTGACTTCGGCCTCTCTCGCTACGTAGACGACCAAGAGTATTATAAAGGTGCACACATCGACAAGTTTCGAATGTTTGTAGAAGTCAAAATAAATGTCATGTTTTTGCTTTGCCCGTTTAACTGCACCCATTAACTTATTGAATCTCAATTTCTCCTCTGTGTGCAGCTTCAGTGAGTCGTTTACCAATCAAATGGATGGCGCCAGAATCCATCAACTTTAGACGTTTCACCACAGCCAGTGATGTCTGGATGTTCGGTGAGAAAAAACAACAACAAAAAAATTCATTCTCTCAGTTACACATGTAGGTCTTTACTCCGTCTGAACACAATACAGGCTTTTATTAAACCAGGAACAGAAACAAGTAGTGCTTAAAGTTAGTTTCACCGCGGTACAGCTTGAGGTTTTCACTCAGTTGATTTGTAATTCCTCAGGCTGTAGACTGATGTGAACCATGTTATTTAGTCCTTCCATCTCTCATAGCACACAGTTTTTGGGCTGATGTTAATGCTTGAGGAGTCCACTTCAATTTTTTTTTTTTAAATTTAGAGCCAAATCACAACAACAGCCGTTTCACAGGAGCTGTTGTTTTGGCATCTTGAGGCATGTGAGGCTCTGCAGCTAGTGAGTCAGCCAAACGTTGGGAGTTTTTAAAGATAACCCACCTCAGCACTCAGCGACCCATCTGTGCAACATAATGTGGTCTGCCGCTTCATGCCTGAGTTACTGTGGTTCCCAAATGCTTTCTCTTTGCAGTAATACCTCTTACAGCTGGTCATGAAATATCGAGGGGGGAAGAAATTTCATGAACTGAGTTCATAAAGATGCAGATTGATTTCTGTAAAAGCAGACTGTGCCTGATTTTACACACCTATGTTGGGCTACAGCTATCGATTTTAGTGATCAAGTGTTCTACCGATTATTCCATTAATTAATCGAGTAATACCCAACAAATACATATGTCTTATTAACTACTAAAACCAAGTATTCAAAAGAGAAAGAGGCAGGTCTTTAAAAACAGCTCATAGGTTTCCAACCTAAAATAAGTCATAAATTAAATGGGTTTAAGTCCTCTGAGAAGGCTTTCTTATGCTAGGCTTACACTGTGCGATTTTTGGCCCATTTTGAGCCGATTTTTCAGTCGTGCGACCGTTTTGGTGATCGGCCCGATTTTGGCCTTCATCGTACGTCGTGCATCATGTAGTATACGTGGGATAACGAGAAGCGATTAACACCTCACGACCAGCTCCCAATCATCAATCGCTTGGTCGGGAGGAGGGTGTCACCGCAGCTGCTCACACTGCGCACGCGCAAACACATAAACGTCGGTGAGCACGGCAGTGCAGCGTGTGATCTGGACACAAGCGATGGAGGCACTTGTAGAACTTTGGAAAGCTCATCCGAACCTTTTCGATGTGGCCTCACAAAATCATCACAACCACAACAACCGTGACAATAGTTGGATTTACACTGCTGCTCAATCACAGCTGCTTGATCAATGTTTTTCGTTAGCAATTTAGCAAAGTTGATGGTGGTGTGTGTGTGTCTGTGTGAGTGAAAGACAGAGAGGGTGAGTGAGCGACAGATTTTCTGTTATAACCTTCATTTTTATGGACGCACAGTGTGAGCACTCAGGTCGCATCAGAGCATCGGGCGGTATAGTGTGAGACCCTGCAGACCCAGTTTGAGCAGGAGCGGAATCGCGCGACTGAAAAAATCGCACAGTGTATGCCCAGCTTAAGTATGTGTGTCTGTGTGCGTGTGTGTGCATATGAGCAAGTGTGAAAATGTGATTGAGTATGTTTGTCTGTAAGCCTTTGAAAGAGCATGTGGCAGCTACAATGAAGAAAAGTGAGCATATCAACTTCCTCAGAAGTGAGCACTTTGATGCAACGCTTCCTGCTGCCGAAAACAGGCGTGCTGGTGTTTGCAGCTGTCAGTAATTATTGTTAATAATATTTAAGTGACCCACCTAAAAAACCCAAGTCAGAGGCTCAGACTTTCCTGGAACATGTACACATTTTTGAAAAATATTTTTTTAAAATATTAAAATATTATCAATACAATACAATACTACGGAGCCCCGCAGGGGACATGGGAGAAAAAAAATTAAGACGGACTTTTGCGAGATCTCGCAAAACTATCTCGGGATCTCGCAAAAGTTTTGCGAGATCTCGCAAAACAAACTCGGGATCTCGCAAAACTTTTGCGAGATCTCGCAAAACTTTTAGCCGCATTCTTCGGACGCTGGCTCGAAGCTGACCGGGAGGTCGAGGCACGATGTGCCGGGAAAGCGGTGTTCCTCCCGGCTGTAGTAGATCTCGACCTCCCGTTAGCTTCGAGCTAACGGGAAGAATGTTTTATATTAATCATTTGTAAATCAGTGAAACAAGTGAACCAGCCATCATCATTTTACATTGTGGGCTACAAAAAGCCCATAAGTGGGCCATACCAGACCACTGAAACTACGTTATGAATCGTAAAATCACCAAAAAAAGAAAATGCTCCTTGTTAAAAAAAACTGTAATTCCTGTAGTAGATGGTGTCAAAATAGGAATGTGTTTTTCATCGTTTATCTACCAATTAATTAAATAGATGTAGATTGAGGTGCTTTATATGGGACATAAAGACCGTACAATAATACAAATCAATCAGTAAGAAGAAAAGCTGTAAAACTTAAAGGTAAAAATCTATGCACTTCTTCACATTTTCCAAAGCTGTCCAATGTCCCACATTCTGGCCCCGGACCGTATGTTTGCTGTAAACTAATGTTACTAAAGCCTAGAATTGAATATAATTTAGTATGCATGCTGCATATTATGGGGCGCCGTTTTTAAAGTGAAACATGCTGAAATTAACGTCAACATTTTTTCACATTTAGCTCAAAACCTTACAAAAACATGTTTTTTCAAGTAATTTTTTACAACATTTAGTAAAATGTTTGTAACTTTTCATCAAATGTTAAATATTAAATCTAAATATTATATTTAAATCTAAATGTTAAATGTTAAATCTAAATGTTAAATGTTAAATGTTAAATCTAAATGTTAAATGTTAAATCTAAATATTATATTTAAATCTAAATGTTAAATGTTAAATCTAAATGTTAAATGTTAAATCTAAATATTATATTTCAATCTAAATGTTAAATTTGCATGTTAGCCTAAACATTTAGATTTAACATTGAACATTTAGATTTAGCATTTAACATTTAGAATTAACATTTAGATTTAGATTTAAATATAATATTTCGACTTAACATTTAGATTTAACATTTAAAATTGTGTTTTAACTATGAAAAGTTACAAATATTTTACTAAATGTTGTAAAAAAAGGACTCGTTTTGAGCTAAATGTGGAAAAATGTTGCCGTTAATTTCAGCATGTTTCACTTTACAAACGGCGCCCCATAGCATGTTACTAGTAACAAGCGCTGCAGTTTTGGACATTTCCTGAGCTTGCCAGTAACAGCTACAGCTCCGGTAACAGTGTGCGTAGACAGACTCCTCTTTATTCTATTACAGCGTCATCTTCACTGCTGCTGTTGTTTCTCATGAGTCTTTTTGTTGAGATAAGTAGGGGCTGCTTGAGCTTAATGGTGTAAGACATTTTATTCACACGCGTGCTCCTAAATACATTTGTACTGGTTTTAGTCACAAATTTAGGTGAAAGGCTCACAACTGTGCAGTGGTCAGTGGCAGCTGAGTGCTGCATAGTCGTGGTTTAACAAAGCATCACAGTAAAGAATTTACATTAGGGATTTTTTTAGTAATCAAGTCTCTCAGTGAATAATTGCAGCCCCACACCTATGGGACTGAAGACATGCTCAGTACTTTTGTTCATGTGATGCAGAGATGTCAAACATACGCGGGCACCAGATTTGGTTGGGCAAAGACTCCAATCTGGGCCAATGGACAGCTTGAAAAATGTGACAGAATGCATAAATTTTCACATGCATTTTCATAAATTTTACAGCTTTTCTGATTAATAAAGACCCCTCCCTGCCACTGAAATTTATACTGCACCAAAGTAATTAAGTAGCAGATAAATGATGACAATAACGCTCCTGTTTTTAAAATATCTACTATAGAAATTAAATTGTTTTTCCCATTTTTTACAGTCAGGTCACAGGAAAAAGCATGATATAAAATTATTAATTTTGTTTCAAATCACCTTGTTTGATTTGAAACAAAATTAAAAGTGTCTAAACATCATGAGTGTGTCTCTCTAAAATCTGATGTTCAAGCTTAAATCAAGTTTCATGTCTGAAATAATAGTTTAGTTGGGAATCATCTTAGAGACAAATCTGCTGATGTATTTATAAACCGCATTTGCGTGATGAAAGTGTAAGTGCCAGTCTCAGTGTGAATAGATAAACATAGATTATTTTTAATATAGCTAATCGTGTGTGTGTGTGTGTGTGTGTGTGTGTGTGTGTGTGTGTGTGTGTGTGTGTGTGTGTGTGTGTGTGTGTGTGTTCAACCAGCTGTTTGTGTGTGGGAGATCTTCTCAATGGCCCAGCAGCCGTTCTTCTGGTTGGAGAACGGGCAGGTGATCACCCAGCTGGAAGCGGGCGTTCGACTCCACAAACCGCAGCTCTGCCCGCCCATCATCTACTCGCTGCTTACCCGCTGCTGGGCCTATGAGCCCAGTGGCCGTCCCAGCTTTGGCCAGCTTGCCTGCTCCCTCAGGTGCACACTCACCTAACTGAACACATGACCCCCAGTACATGCAGAAGAACTGATCCCACTATTCAAAGTTATATAAACTGATGATGCCTGTGTTTAATAGTGACGTCCACAGAATGGAGGTGGAGCTGGAGAAAGATGAGAGGCGAAACAAACCACGGTCCAACTCGATAGCATTTGATCCCAACCACACGGAGCCTCCACCAAAGGTACCAAAGGTGGCTCAAGACTTGCACAGCACTGCACACACATATATTTTTGTTGCGTTACAACGCATCTTGAAAGTGAAATACACCAGAGTTTCTGCTTATTAAATGTGTCAAACTTTTCACTTTGGTCTCATAAATGAAGCTGCATCTGCAGATGCTACATGCTAGTTCCTTCATATTCAGGTTCCTAGAAAGCTGGAGATAGTGTGGAAGTAAATGGGGAAAATCCAGTCTTTCATTAACTCACACAGATCACTTTCTTTTTCACAAGCAATTTTCAACCATTTATCTTTTCTATACGCTTATTGTGATTTTTAAAATGTCTTTTTTCATGTGTATGCAGTTTAAAGTTATGTGCAGAATGAATTATGTAAATGTTTTAACCTACATATTGTCCTCTTTCTTTCTCTTAGCCTTCCAGATCAGCAGGCAGCACCCTTCCCCAAGGCTCACACATACAGGTATCTAAACACACTTACACACACAGATATACAATAGTGTACACATACATGTATATTAGTGTCTAAATTCAGATTCAGCTGCGCGCGTCCCCTTACCCAGGAAACACATATTCAGTGAATGTTAATACAGTTTTGAAATTTTACCTTCACAAAACCGCTTCTTATCAGCAATTGCATTATTGATCTTTTCATATTGCTTAGAGTCACGTTCGTCGGTGGAAGCGCTTCTGCTAAAGGGGTTAAAATTGGATGACTGGAGGATATAGTGGAGGAAACAGAACACGTGACAAAATCATTGAAGGGGAAAAACTGTTTTACATAAGCAACTGAGAAAAAGTTACAAAAAACACATGAGGTTTTAAATAGCTATCTGCGCTGTATAATAAAATTAGTAACATGTCAAGGACGTGTGTGTGTCTGTGTGTGTGTTTGTGCATGTGTAGGTACCTCCAAAGGATAGCATCCCAGCATGGGAGAAAGAGAGAGTGGAAGAAACTTTGGAAAGACAAAGAAGAGAAATGATGATGGACAAAAAGTGGCTGGAGCAGGAAGAGAAACATCTGGTGAGAGATCACACACACAAACACACACATAATGCAGCCAGGTTTGAACCACAGGAGTTTAGCAGTGTAACAAAATGAAGTGATACATGTCTGATATTATTTCATGGGACTATAATTGATTACACATAAAGCACTAAAGCTTCTTTTTAAATGTGTTTTCCTGTAGGGTCCTGTTGTGGGACGAGATACACAGATCGAGGTACTTTCTTCTTCTTTTCCTCTTGTGCAAATCATGCTTTGATCAGCGCGAGGCAGAAACCCAGTTGAAAATACAGCTGCTCGGCCATGCAAACCCTTGCCGTGAAGCTCCTGATGCACAGTTTTTGTGCTGATGTTAATACCAGAGGAGATTTGGAGCTCTGCAGTGTTTGAGTCATTACAGTACTAGCTATAGCTATGCAACCACCTCAGCAGTGAGTAAACCCACTGTGCAACTTTAAGTGATTTCCCACTTCCTGGCGGAGTTACCATGATTCCTAAATGCTTCAGATTTTCTGGAATACTGCCAACATTTGATCGTGAAATATCTAGGTGGGAAGAAATTTCATGAACTTACTTCCAAGGTGCGAGGAGAAGGACAGAGATCTGGTGACAGATCTTCCTTAATGCTTCAGCAACACATGAAGCATTAAGGAACAACTTTATTGGTTGACCAGCGTGTTTCAGCTTATGGCTTTCATCGTGGTCACAAGTCGAAACACGTTGGTCTTTTGTCCATATAGTGTAAAACTATAAATGTTAAATTGATCTTCCATCTACAGTTCGAGCTGACAAAAATTCAGTGGTGACTTGTTTTCATCAACAGAGTTTAAACTTTTAAGACACAAACCTTGTTGTGCTTTAAATAACTCATGTGGTTAGCTTAATGAGGAAGTTGATTTACTCAAAAATGTGGTAATGGTGTGGGGGTTGGGAGGGTGATTGGTTTAAACATATTAGTTTCCAAAGATTATTTAAATGCTGCTGGCTAACCGTACTCTGTTAAGTTGATAAAGAGTATCTGTGTCACTGTTTCTCTGTTATTTGCAGCTTCCTCACAACAGCTCAAAAAACGGTGAGTCCACTTTAAATTTTTAGGTGTCTTCAGCGTACATACACTTTCCTTAACTGCAGTGTAACGTACAAAATTAATTAATTAATTAACTAATTAGTACCTTTCAAATTTACTCCAACATTTATAATCCTTTTTTTTTAAAATTGTTAAGCATCAGCTGTTCATGGAGTGTGCAAAATCCTGTGCTGTTGGCATTACTAGTCTGATACATGGCTTTGATTTATTAGATTCTCTTCTGTGTTTCAGGTCCTCCACAGAAACCTCCAATGCCAGCTGCACAGGTAAAAGTGCACAATAAAGTTTTCATCGAAAATAGTTAAGAAAGGGTTGAAAAGGTTTAAATGTGGACATTTTAAAGCTTAAATGAAGCTACGTGTCAGTAAGAGCTTTCTTGTACTGCTGCAGCCTCGTCCCACAGCTGAGCTGGACCGATCAGGTGATCAGGTTTACACCAGCGTCATGGCGATGGTGAAACAGGTGGTCCAGCTGAAGAATGATGTCAACACACTGCCGGCTTCTGAGTATCCCAATGCTGTCAAGGTAGGTCTATGTTAGTATCTATGATACACTGAGGATCACCTTTTTTCAGAGCACACAGTACTGACAGCAGAGGGCGCCATTGGTTTAGCTCAAGCAGACATAAAGCTTTCTATCAGGTGTAGGAGAGTTTATACAACTAAACATAAGTTCCAGCATTTAAAACATGGGACATTTGTAGTGTTATTAAAATTAACAACAGGTGAACTAGAGGGGCAACAATGAGACAACCAATGTTCCCTCTAAGCTGCGCGCGTGCGCAATTGCGCACTGCTGGCACGGTCTCTGCGCACAGAAAATCTGTGTTGCGCACAAAAAAATCTAACCTGAATTGAAATTAAAACTAAAACTTTAACATTCCTGTTTTTCAGTGTTAGTCAGTAAGTGACTGGCTGCTCCCGTATGGGAATAGAACGATGCCACCTTATCCCATAGTCCAGCCAATGATGCGATTCACATTCGTATACACGCAGTAAATCAACGTCGTTGACAGGCTATGACAGTGTCCTTATGCGCCGACACCGGTGTTTTAGCTAGCAAAGCGGGCTGATGTGGAGTGAAGCCACGTTAATGACAACGTGTACAACCATTGGAGATGTGAGCAGGACAGACGGAACAATTGACGGAAAAAGTGTGGACTTTATACCAGTTTTTAAATTGTGTTGATCGGCCACGTAAAACCAGAGTTATGATAAAAATATATGCAATGTTTGGTTTTCTTCCTGAATACTGTCGTTGTTTATATTTACTGCGGGAAGTAGTGATGTGTCGGTCGGCTCTTAGAGCCGGATCTTTGATGTGAACGACGCGAGCCGTGGGGTTTTTTTTCTTTCTCTCACCCTCTCTCTCGCATAAAAACTGCAAAACACGTAAAAACTCAAAACACGTACAAAATACAACAGAAGTGCTCCAGGATGCTAGGGGCAGTGTTGAACTTTTGTTACCTAGAGGCTACACAAGCCAGCAAGTACCAACGACCAGATTTGGTGTGTGGTAGTAACAGGTAAATGAACATTTTTTAAAATTATTTAAATATATATGAGTGCTTGTGTATAAATACACAAACAATACACATATGCTTTCAATTGTGTAATTTAAGTGATCTAAGTAGCTCTGTTTTGGAAGTTCAGTTAATGTGTGTTTTGGAGTTTGTACGTGCTTTGTCTCTAGGGGCCACCGCATATATTTATATATATACATATATAAATAAATTCCTTTTGTGCATAATTTTATATTATTGTTAATAATAAATTAATTAAAGCAACAAAACAACCTGAAGAGCCTGTTCGGAGCCGAAAGAGCCGGTTCTCTAAAAAGAGCCGGAAATCCCATCACTAGCGGGAAGAAACAGTAAAAACTGCGAGAGTGCGTTTGAGGAAAACGCTCAAACGCACTCTCCGCCTATCAGCAAAAACAACACCAACCCCCCCCCCCCCCCCCCCCCTTCCTATTGGTGGAAAAATGTACCATGTCGACCAATCAAAAAACTATATATGGTAACAGATGTTTAGGAAGGGGGGAAGTTTTAGGAGTGACGGCGGTGTTTTGAGATGTGAGAGATTTGCGACGTTTAGCGCAAATCTTGTGTAGTTAGTGTGTAGTGTAGTGAGTAGTTTTGTTGTGTGTGTCAGAACAATGAGGCGACTGCTGAATATTACAGGTGTTACAGGAGTGATACATCTCCTGCTGTCAGGCCTGCAGGTACCAGGCTGTTGTTCTCCTTTATCTCATAGTGGACAGAAATTATTTTTTGGAGTGGCACAAATAATTTTTGTGACATCAGATTTGATGCAGAACAGCTGATTGTTCTGTAAATAGTTTGAAATGTATATTTTAAAAAAACACCTTGGCTTAGGGCTGGGCGATATGACCCAAAATTCATATCTCGATATTTTTTAGCTGGATGGCGATATAAGATATATATCTCGATTTTTTTTAAGCCATAAAGTAAGAACAAAAAGAGAGTTCTTAGTCAAAGCTGTGTCCCAGATGTCACACAGGCACTTTTATTAACATAGAGCAGATGTACATAAAATTTACTCAAAAATAAATTATGAGCATTTATTAAATAATAATGCTCCATAAATAAAAGAAAACAATGTTGTTTTTGTGCATAACAAAAAGCTCACAAATGTGCAGTCAAAATGAAAAGTAAAAGACGAGCACTATAACAAAGACAGATTTCACAGCTGCTCTGTTCCCAACTTGTACTGCGTGACTGACAGCCTGGAGTTTGTAATCCGCTTCGCAACCACGTCTCTTAACAGGTGCCATTTATGGTCCTTATACACAGTAAGGTAATATTACGTTGAAGCACAGTACGTATCACTCCGCGAGGCTCAGCCGTAATGCTCCGACAATCCATCAAGCGGTGCAGCTCCGTAGCTTACCAAAGTCGTACTAAAACACTTTTTGACAGATTGCTGAGCGCCGTGTACCACATAAAATCGGTTCGCGGCCATCAAGCACAACCAGAATTCATACATAAGGCGCGCTGTCAACTTTTGAGAAAATGAAAGGATTTTAGTCCGTGCAGCACCTCTGGGCTGCATGGCGTTAGCGTGGTTAGCTCGTTAGCGTGGTTAGCTAGCTAACACGTTGACGCCGTCCAGCCCCACGCACGGGGCGATGCGCAGTAACTCGTTAACGGAGATTTGCCGTGTCCTTCTTGTCGCTTCCTGCAGGTGAAGCGATGGGGGAGGAGGGGGAGTTGTGTTCAGTGAAGGAGAGGCGAGGCCGAGTAACGTTGCGTAAAGACGAAAGTGGACGAAAGAAAGGCAAACTTGCGGCTCCGCAAGTATAATTATAACGTAACATAGACTATATCGATATAAAGGATATGGTCACATCTTATATCTCGTATAAAAATATATCGATATTTTTTAAAAACGATATATCGCCCAGCTCTACCTTGGCTTCATTTTTAGGTATCCAGTAATCCAGGAATCCAGTAACTTTTTTGAAGAAGTAACTATATAATTAATTGCCCAACGTTGGTCATTATATACTGTATTTTGCAGACAGAGAGTTACAGGACTCTCTCCCAGACCACAGACTCAGACTCATAATACAAGTCAGAGCTTTACAGAAAATAAAAACAAAGTTTAACTTATTTTAATTTTTAAGTCTTTTTAATTTTCATTGTAAGTGGGCTAAAGCAGTTAATTTAAAGTGGTCTAACATAAATGTAAATGCTGTAATTTGATTATTTTAATAAACCATGTAACTTGGATGGATTCGATGCTGGTGTGACCACAGTGCAAACGTCTGCTGCTGTCCAAGGGACCGCTCAGGGCGTTTGTGTGTTCGCTCAGACACGTGAAAAATTAGAGGGAACATTGGAGACAACTCCCAAACTCATCATGTCCATCATTAGTGCTGTAACTGTACGATACACGGACCTTTTTTCAGGAATAGTTTGAGCCACTGACAGTAGAGGGCGCTGTTGTTTTAGCTCATGCACACATAAAGCTCACTATCACGTAATGGAGAGTTTACACAACTAAACATGAGTTCCAGCTTTTAAAACAAGGAAGACTGTTTGTATTTGAGTAATTGATCATTTTATCCTTCCTCGTCCTTACTTCCACATCTCTCACTCCATTCATCTTCGCTTTTCTCCATCATCCACCTGCAGGCAGTGGGTATCTCTCTCCGGACCCTGATTCAAAGTGTTGATGAGATCCTGCCCTCTCTGCACTCCTCTGTCACCTCAGAGGTAGGTTTCAAATATTGTCTGCCTTATGTTTTGTGACAGTGTATGCATATCAGCCAGCAGACCAGATGCAGAGGGATTTTCTTTGAAGATTCACATAAACAGAAGTTATGTTGTGAAACAACGTTAAATACTCAGTGCAAAAAGGCTTTTTGGCTTCTATGTGTGTCAATATAGAGATTATTACCATTTGACACTTTATGCCATATATAAGCATACTAGATCATCTTTTCAGTCTTTATACTTTTTTTTACCTCCTGTTGTCTGTATGATCTGATCTTCCTTCTGGTCCATCCTAGATTGAGGGCACGAAGAAACTGCTGAACAAGGATTTGGCAGAGCTGATCAATAAGATGCGACTGGCCCAGCAGAACTCCATAACATCACTAAAGGAGGAGTGCCAGAAGCAGATGTTAGCTGCTGCTCACACTCTTGCTCTTGACTCCAAAAACCTCCTGGATGCTGTGGACCAGGCTCGAGTCAGGGCCAACCTTGCCAAGCCTAAACATGACTCAGAAGATGAAGAAGATTCTGGGGAAGACACATAGGTTCCCTGCTGATCAAACGAACTTGAAATTTGGCTTTAGTTATGAAAGGATCAGTTCTTTTCTTGAGGACATGTGGAGGCTATGTCCTTATGGTGCAGCTCTGTCCCGAGGGGACAGGGGTGTATCAGCTAATGAAAGATGTCATACTGTATTTGTATATGCGCTTAAACAACTGAACTGAAACGCTGAATGTATTAATAATATTTGTAGTGTTTATTCTATATTTTTACTATTAAAAATTATGACCTTTCTGTGTTGCAGTGGTCATTTTATGATATAAATTAATGATACATGATACACCTGTGGTATTAATGTAAAAATTCTATGTTGCTTTGTTCTCAAGTTATTGCATTCACACCTGTGACCTTGATCTTTAGGTCCAGATCACTTCAGTTTGAAGTCATTCAAAAAATTTTATTTTATTTAAATTTTGGTATCAATTTGAAAAACCTACATCGCCTCGTTCTGGAGTTATCCCAGTCACAAACTTGCTTGTCCACGCTGGCTACCCGCCCAGCAGTTTGACAACAATACATCTGAAAGGTAAAAAACTACACTGAAATGATGTACTAAAGTTTGTTCATGTGCTCATGTGGTTACCGCAGCAAGCCATCAGCACACCCTTGAATATTGTACTTTTAACATCAGTCCTGTTAAATGGCTGTGGGGTAAACTCTCTAGCAGGTAATTTGCATAGCTGTTATTGTGCAATGACAACCTCGGGCAGCCTTGGGTGGGCTGTACAGACTTGAACTGCATTTATTCACAGTCGTTCACAGTAAAGAAAAAAGAAGACTATATTGTTGCTTCTAAGGAAAGTGGCCAACTAGAAATACTGTTTTTGACAAAACAGTTTAAAACTTTTTATTTTTCCTGTTTGTAATGTGAATAAATTGTTAAAATGTTAATATGTGTTGTTTCTCCAGACTTTAATCGTGAAATCCAACAAATGACACGAAACAGGTGTCGATAGCAGAACAAGCTGTTTGGCATTGACAGGGAAGATTTTATGAGTGGGCTTTAGGGACGTTGTTACTGAAACGCTCTCACACACTCTACTGAATATTTCACACACATTACTAAAACACTTTCACACACACACACACACACACACACACACACACTAATGAAAACTGAGAAGATTTCAGTTGAACAGGAAGTTGAGAAAAACAAACAGTACATTTCAATACCGCGAAAACCACGCTGATGTCTACTCAACAGCTTGTTAGCAGCATAAGAGAACAATTTTTTGGCCTTGGTAGTGACCATCCGAACACTGTTGTAGGATAGCAACAAGTCTAGACCTCCTGGCCATGCTAAGTTGCACCATGCTAGCTGCACCTACAATCTGAAAAGAGGACTGTGTGACGGTACCTCAACTACAATGAAATTTTATCTGATACCCTGAATTTTTCACATGCATTCTTTGAGATAAGAGGCAATGAAGAGGATGTCGTAAAAATGTTTCACTTGTGCCCTGCAATGTATTGAGTCTTTCAAAACAAAAATCCAGACAATTTTAGACAAGAGGGAGTGCTAGATGATTATACACAAACTCTATTGGGATTTCTTGTTTCTGGTGTCTGATGTCCAGATGCCAAAGTGTGACTATTCAGCACATCCACACTTATACTTACAGCAGGTTGATGCTCCATGGCTGTCACATTTTAAAGAGTTCTGATGGTCTCTTTTAAGACTAATATATTTCACTTTCAGGCTGTTGAGCAGACATTAATGTAATGTTATCTGTATTTTGAAATGTGTTCTCACTGGTCACTGTCCTGTTCACCCAAAACACCTTCCTATTCAGTTTAAACGGCTTCCTTTTCACCTGAAACAGCTTGGTTTTCAGTAGTGAGAACCTTTCAGAGTTTTTATTAGGTGTAACCCACATATTCAACTCTACTCAACCCCAAAATACATTTCCTAGACAAACTTGGTACCACTATAGGGGAAATTGGGGCTTTTCAGTGGTATAAGATTTAATGCCAAGAAGCATCATTACAACTTAGAGATAATAGACAAATTTCCTTACTTTTTTGTAGGCTGACACGCACTCATCCAAATCTTTTAATAAGTAGTGCTGAAATTTTGTACTTGTCAAGTTTTATTAACTTGACAAGTCCAAGGCCTATTAACGTTTCTTAACTTGCCTTAGTTATCCTGACTCTTGCTAGCATAAAAAATGATTTATTACACAAAATTCACTGGACTGAACAATTATCAGAGTCCCAGATATGTAGATTTCCACAAGTTTGACCAATTTGCCAAGGTCTGGAGGAAGTCCCAAACCATCACCCTCAGGAAATTCGTTAGGTCTGCCCAGGGACCACTAAGGCTCAAACCTGCCATGAATTGGAAATTGCTGGAACACTAGCAGCACTGTCCACAGTGTTTTGCAACATTATTGACTGAGAGGGTGCCAATAAAGAAAGAAGCTCCTGCTCCAAATCAACACCTTTGAGCTCAGCTGCAATTTCCAGTTTACCAGATGGACAAGCCAAATACCTTCTGGAGAAAAGCTTTATGGTCAGACCAGTCAAAGATTGAGCTGTTTTGACACATTTACAAGAGGTATGTTTTGGGGTAGTAAAGGTGAGGCTTTCAAACATAAGAACACTGTCCCAGGTGTCAAGCATGGTGGTGGTAGCATCATGCTTTGTGGGAGTTTTGCTCCCAGTGGTACTGTTACATTTGTAAGTGGACAGAATAATGAAGAAGGAGAACTACTACCAAATTCTTGAAGGCAGAATTATGCCAGGAACTTGTAGATGGCTACCAAAAGATTTTGGTTAGATGCTTTTGGAAGCTTTTGCTTAGGGACAATCAAATATTAGTGGTGGGGTTTTCTGTATATATTTGATTTATTTATATAAAGACATGGCTGTACAATCATTACACACTGGAAAAAGAACAGTTCAAAGAAATCATTAAAAGCTTAAAATTACACTGGTGGCCATGATGAGTGTATATAAACCTCTGACCAGAATTAACAATGTCTTTACACGGACTTTTGAAAAAGAAGGTTTTCACAGGAATCTGATTTGTGAAAAACTAAGCTTATCCCACAGTAACTCAGAGGCTAAGAAGCAGCCAAGTGTTGCCATAATTATCTTGTTGGTGGAAAGGCTGCCAGGAAAAGAAAATGTCAGGTTTGTAAAGTTTCATCTGAACAAGTTACAACTCTCTGGAACAATATCCTTTAAACAGAAGAGACCAAAGTGGAGATGTCTGACCATAATCCATCCATCCATCCAGCTTCATCCGCTTTATCCGAGGCCGGGTCGCGGGGGCAGCAGCCTAAGCAGAGAGGCCCAGACCTCCCTCTCCCGAGCCACCTCCTCCAGCTTATCCGGGGGAACACCAAGGCGTTCCCAGGCCAGCCGAGAGATGTAATCTCTCCAGCATGTCCTGGGTCTGCCCCGGGGCCTCCTCCTGGTGGGACATGCCCGGAACACCACACCCAGGACACCCACGAAGGACACGGTCGAATGTCTTCTCCAAGTCCACAAAACACATGTAGACTGGTTGGGCAAACTCCCATGCACCCTCAAGTATCCTTGAGAGGATAAAGAGCTGGTCCAGTGTTCCGCAACCAGGACGAAAACTGCATTGTTCCTCCTGTATCCGAGGTTTGACTAGCGGACGAAGTCTCCTTTCCAGCACCCTGGCATAGACCTTTCCAGGGAGGCTGAGGAGTGTGATCCCCCTGTAGTTGGAACACACCCTCCGGTCTGCCTTCTTAAAGATGGGGACCACCACCCAGGTCTGCCAGTCCACGGGTACTGCCCCGGATCTCCACGCAACATTGTAGAGGCATGCCAACCAGGACAGCCCTACAACGTCCAGAGCCATCAGGAACTCGGGGCGGACCTCATCAACACCAGGGGCTCTGCCACCAAGGAGTTGTTTAACTGCCTCAGTGACCTCGCCCCTGGAAATTGGCGGGTCATTGCCCTCATCCCCAGACTCTGCTTCCTCCTCGGAAGATGTGTCAGTGGGATTAAGGAGGTCCTCGAAGTATTCCTTCTACCGCCCGACAATTTTCTCAGTCGACGTCAGCAGCGCTCCGCCAGCACTGTACACAGTGCAGTTAGAGCACCGCTTTCCCCTCCTGAGACGCCTGACGGTTTGCCAGAATCTCTTCGAGGCAGTCTAAAAGTCTTTTTCCATGGCCTCTCCGAACTCCTCCCACACCCGAGTTTTTGCTTCAGCCACTGCCCGAGCCACATTCCGCTTGGCCTGTCGATACCTGTCGGCTGCCTCCGGAGTCCCACAGGCTAACCAAGCCCGATAGGACTCCTTCTTCAGCCTGGTGGCTCCCTTCACCTCTGGTGTCCACCATTTGGTTCGGGGATTACTACCACGCCAGGCACCAACCACCTTGCGGCCGAAGCTCAATGCAGCAGCTTCGGCAATGGAGACGCTGAACATGGTCCATTTGGACTCAATGTCCCCAGTCTCCCTCGGAATGCTGTTGAAGCTGTGCCGGAGGTGTGCGTTGAAGATCTCGCGGACTGGGGCCTCTGCTAGACGTTCCCAGCACACCCTCACTACGCATTTAGGTGCACTGGGTCTGTCCAGCGTCCTCCCCCGCCATCTGATCCAACTCACCACCAGGTGGTGATCAGTTGACAGCTCAGCCCCTCTCTTTACCCGAGTGTCCAGAACATATGGGCGGAGGTCTGGTGGTACGATTACAAAATCGATCATCGACCTGCGGCCTAGAGCGTCCTGGTGCCACGTGCACTTATGGACACTCTTATGTTCGAACAAGGTGTTCATTATGGCCAAACTGTGATTTGCACAGAAGTCCAATAACAAAACACCGCTCAGGTTCAGATCAGGGAGGCCGTTCCTCCTAATCACGCCCCTCCAGGTCTCGCTGTCGTTACCCACGTGAGCATTGAAGTCTCCCAGCAGGACAACAGAGCACCTTCCAGCATTCCAACATTCCATGTCCCTATTGCCAGTCTTGGCAGCCAGGGATCAGTCCGCAAGGGCCTCCGCTCCTGGCCGCCACCCGGCACACAATGCACCCGACCCCTATGGCGCCTCCTGCGGGTGGTGGGCCTGCGGGACGATGGGCCCATGTCTCCTCTTCGGGCTGTGCCCGGTCGGGCCCAATGAACTAAGGCCCGGCCACCAGACGCTCGCCCTCGGGCACCCTCCCCGGGCCTGGCTCCAGCACGGGGCCCCGGTAATCCTATCCCAGGCAGGGTAAACTGTTCCCTCGATGTTCTCTTCATAAGGGTCTTCTGAATCGCTCTTTGTCTGGTCCCTCACCCAGGACCAATTTGCCATGGGAGACCCTACCAGTGGGCTAAAGCCCCCAGACAACATAGCCCCTGGGATCCCTGGGACACACAAACTCCTCCACCACAATAAGGTAGTGATTCACGGAGAGGGTCTGACCATAATGCACAACAAAATGTTTTACAGAAACCAGTCAAGCCAAATCACCCCAAACACCTCATACCAACTGTCAAGTACTGTGGTGTAGGGGTAATGATTGGGACTTTGCTTTGCAGCCGCAGGACCTTGGTGTTTTTCAGTCACTGAGTTAAACATGAACTCTTCTGTATATCAAAGTATTCTAGATCTGTCCAACAGCTGAAGTTTGGCTTAAAGCTGGGTCATTCAACAGTGATCCCATGCATTGCAGCAAATCTACCACAGAATGGCTGAAAACAGAGAACAGTCAAGGTTTTTACAGTGTTAAAGTGAAAGTACAGACCTCAACACAAATGCCTGCAAACATAAATGAAATAAAGCAATGCTGTACATAGCAGTGGACCAAAATTCCTCTGCAATAATGTGAGAGACAGATAAAGTCAAACAGAGTGACGTGAAAACTTTCATGAATGTCTATTGTCATTTCCAAGGGAAATAAGGCTTTGATACCAACTTCTGCAAGCCAGTAAAAACTGAGGTTATCATCATGCAGTCAAAAAGTTTAACACATGTTTGCATGATCAACACATCTCACACCACATATGTAGAATTTCTGACTTAATAGTTTCATTAAACTAGTTAAGCCGACTACAATAACAGCAAGGTATGTTGCAAACACAGTACAGAGGTGATATATGCTACCTGATTAAGTCAATTGTTAAGAATGCAGAGCTTTGACATACCCTTTAATCATAAGATAATAGATCTTTTCACAACCAATGTTTCAGCCCTGCAGCAGATTCGTCTTTAACACAAGTTTCCACAAAGGTAATGTCACAGGCTTGCCAAGCAGACACATCAAATCTGATTTCGTTTCACTTTTCTTTCTCATGAGAGGAAAGAAATTTGCTTTTTAAGCAAGTGAAGCCTTAAAGAGGCTTTGTGAAGTCACGAATACCCTTAAACTCTATAGCGGAGAGGTTATAAAGGAATTTCGGAGTTAGCCAAGAGCTTATCCAGCTTATCCTCTTTATAAAATTCTACCGTCTTCACGTGTAAACTGTATGCAGACTTTATAAAAGAAATGTCTTATTTAAATTAACCATGCTGCAAGCACGTCTGCAGAAACGTGAATTACATTAGATGCAAATTGTTTAGTCACAAATCATATGAGAAAATGAACACATGCACTAAAGGTGTTTCTTTCAAAATAAAAGTCTTCTTACAGAGGATAAAGACATCCATTATTTGACGGCACTGGATACAGGTTACACATTAAAAATCTGTGCACTGGCTGGATGCAGGTTTCTCTAGAGTAGCTGTTTTAAGATGGCTATAAAATTCCTTCTTTTCAATACATTTCTACCATATTTGGGTTTAATGAAAATCCTTCAAGAATGTAATTATGTAATTAATTATTTCTATTGTCCACTTTCTAGATCAAGAGTTTATCTTAAGATAGAGAAACTGAATGGTTTGTTTTTCTTTTTTAAAGTGTATTTGTTTTAACTGAAAAGCCTTCAGTAGCCCCTTTAATTCTAGACACCTGTAGCTGAACAATATTATTTTAACAATGTCAGACAATTCTAGTTATTACACAGTTTGAACCCCCGTCCCCTCTATATTATTATTAAATGTTGTTCTTTCCAAAAAGAGCATGCAGTTATTTCATTTTACAAAAGACAACAAAAAGGCGGACAAACCCAAGTTTGGGGTAGATTTATAACACCTAGAGAAAATCCCCTGAGGTGGAGTTAGCCATGTGTTTATGCAACACCTCCCTATATAATTCTGCCCAATGTTCAGTTTACGCATTCAGCTGCGGACGCTTATATCATTAAGCTGTAAACAGAATCCATTCACCAGGTGAGTATTTTACATTTAAGTAATTTTACTTTAGAATGAACCTTAGAATACCATAAGAATTTAATTCTGAACACTAATTACTGCATATGCATTTAAACATTGGAAACCCTCCTAAAGGTGATGCTGTAAAAAGTATCTAAATATCAATAAAAAAAACGCTGTGTTTCATTTTTTTTTCATTTTTGTAGTTTTCTCTCTCTCTGTGTGATAGATAGACTGGTGGTCCGTGCAGAGTGTACCCTGTTTCCCTCCCTCTGACAGCTCAGATAGGCTCCAGTTAGAAAAGCCGTTAAAAAAAATGGAGGGATACGTGGTTCCAGATCATATTAGAGGAATGAAGTTTGCATTATTAGAAACAATATCTCTTCAGGTTTTTAATGCTGTGGTTGAACACAGGATGAAGAAGAAGCTCATCATTGATGTGGACACTGGGGTGGATGACGCTATGGCCATCATGGTGGCCCTCGCCAACCCTGATGTGGAGATTTTGGGGATCACCTGCTGCCATGGCAACACACCCCTGGAGAACGTCCTCAAGAACACGCTGCGTGTCCTGAAAGTCTGCAATAGGCTGGATGTAAGTTTTGAGCAGAGTGTGGGAGAGTCTTATACATGGATATGGTGACAGATCTGACTGCATGGTTGCATGCTGGATGACCTGCTATTAAATGCAACCTACAATACAGATTCCAGTGTATCGTGGCTGCTCAAAGCCTCTGCTGGCCCGCAAACAGCATGCGGGTGATTACCACGGGAAAGACGGGCTGGGGGATGTCCCGGATCCAGATGCTCCAGGCTTGGATCTGCTGCAGAAGAAGAAAGCTGTGCAGGCCATGATCAAGCTTGTGAAAGACAATGCTGGAGAGGTGAGTGCTCTGTTAAACATGTTGCTAATGTACTGTAAATAAAATTTAAGAGCAAAATTTTTCTGTGTATGCATGTATTCTATGCATACCAGAATTATTATAGTTTTTGGATTCTCTTTATTTATTTTAATTTTTGTTTTTAATTCAGTTTAGTTCGGCTTAGTTTCTAGAGCGGATTTGCTCATTTCAGTTCAGTTGTTATTAAGTTTTATGTATCTAAAACACAACTCAATGACAACATTGTTTCACTACATGTGCCTTGAATTTGGGATTTTCTTGAAATGGTTTATTTATTTTAAAAAAAGGTAAACATAAAGGTTTACTCTATGTAAATGATCTATTGAATTTCACTAAAAAAGTAAATTTCTAGATAAAAAACCTTTATTTGTAGGGGTTTTGTTCATCCCAAAGCTATGTTATGAATAACAAGAGCACTCCAGTCATCAACACAAATTAGTCTTCTGCCTTCAGGTGATCCTCGTAGCCACTGCCCCCCTCACTAACCTGGCTGTCGCAGTGCAGTTGGACCCTTCCTTGCCAAAAAAGCTGAAGGCACTCTACATCATGGGGGGAAACACTGAATGTAGGCTTTTATTTACTCTGATGTACTTATTCTCTGATTTATGATTTTTTTTTCTATATTAATAATAACAAGAATTGCATTAATAATGTCTGTGTGCAGCCAGAGGTAACACCACAGTGTGTGGAGAGTTTAACTTTGTAGCCGACCCAGAGGCGGCTTACATCGTGTTGGACCGCTACACCTGCCCAACCTACATGGCTACATGGGAGTTCACCTGCAGGAACAGCCTTCCGTGGGTAAGGAAACAGACAAGTTGTACAGCAAGCTGTATGGCTTTACACTAACTGAAATTACATTTAGAATAATATTTGAATATTTGTAATAATGCTGTTTTTGGCTTGACTGATAATTTCACAGTGATTTAAATTTGCACCCTCAATTTTTCCTCCTGTAGTCTTTCTGTGACACCTGGCTTGCCGAATCTACACAGAAAGCAGACTTCATGAAAAAGATTTCAAGTCTTTCAAGGATGGTAAGAGTGTGCAAATGATATTATTACAATAATTAGAATCCCATCCCCAGAAAGTGTGACAAATTTATATCTTAATACATTTTTGCAAGAAAATATGTTGCAAGAAGCACTGGATCCCCAGGTGCTGCGAATGATGAGGAATTTCTGTTAAACAATTTTGAAGTTTTTTCACCTTTATTAGATAGGCCATGGGAAAAATGAGACAGAACAGCAGAAAGAGAGTGGGGGAAGACAGGCCAAGAGAGCCTCGGAACAAACTAAACCTCAGACTGGTATCGTGTCATGTGTTCACCAGCTCAGCCCAGTGAGCTAAACTGCCACTCCTCCCAGATTAACTTGTCTAAGCAGGATCTTAGTGCTGTGACACAATAATGCCAGGCTTCAACACACTGTGCTGCCAAAAGAATGTTATGACACTTACATACATGTCGTTACACATCCTTGTTCTTTAATTTATAATTTGCTGAAAGGGGGGAGAAGCATAATACATAAGAAACAAAAACTGTCGCACTGATAAAATGATTGAATGATTGCAGCTTTTCTCACAGGGAGTGGTGTAATTCTCACATCAGAAAGGTCACTCTCCTGATTCAGGTTGTGGGGCAGAAGCCTGAACAGAGAAGCATAGATTTTCCTACGATCACCACCAATGTTCCCTCTAATTTTTCACGTGTCTGAGCGAACACACAAACCTCCTGAGCGTCCCTTGGACCACTGTGAGCAACAGCAGACGTGTGCACTGTGGTCACGCCAGCATCGAATCCATCCAAATTACATGGTTTATTAAAATAATCAAATTACAGCATTTACATTTATGTTAGACTACTTTTAATTAAGTGCTTTAACCCACTTACAATGAAAATTAAAAAAGAATCTTGTTCATGACTTGTGTAGCATGTTAACACTGTTGGAAGTAAAAAGAACTTGAACTCCAATTTTGAAAACACAACTTTCTATTTTATGATTTTTTTTAAAGCTCTGACTTGTATTATGAGTCTGAGTCTGTGGTCTGGGAGAGAGTCCTGTAACTCTCTGTCTGCAAAATACAGTATATAATGACCAACGTTGGGCAATTAATTATATAGTTACTTCTTCAAAATAGTTACTGGATTATGCAAACAACAAAGTTTTTTGCAGCTGTTTACCTAAAAATGCAGCCAGGGCGTTTTTTTAAATATACATTTCAAACTATTTACAGAACAATCAAATCTGATGCCACACAAATTAGTGTGCCACTCCAAAAAATTATCTCTGTCCACTATGAGATAAACGAGAACAACAGCCTGATACCTGCAGGCCTGACAACAGGAGATGTATCACTCCTGTAACACCTGTAACATTCAGCAGTCGCCTCATTGTTCTGACACACACAACAAAACTACTGACTACACTACACACTAACTATACAAGATTTGCCCTAAACATCGCAAATCTCTCACATCTCAAAACACGTCACTCCTAAAACCTCCCCCCTTCCTAAACATCTGTTGCCATATAATTTTTTGATTGGTTGACATGGTACATTTTTCCACCAATAGGAAAGGGTGGTGGGTTTTTGGTTTTGTTTTTGCTCACAGGCTTTCCAGCGTTTTCCTTATAAAACACCGTTTCTTCCCGCAGTAAATATAAACAACGACAGTATTCAGGAAGAAAACCAAACATTACATATATTTTTTATCATAACTCTGGTTTTACGTGGCCGATCAACACAATTTAAAAACTGGTATAAAGTCCACACTTTTTCCGTCAATTGTTCTGTCTGTTCTGCTCACATCTCCAATGGTTGTACACGTTGTCATTAACGTGGCTTCCCTCCACATCAGCCACGCCTCTTTGCTAGCTAAAACACCGGTGTTGGCGCATAAGGACGCGCATAAGGACGCAACCACAGGCTTATGGTTGACACGTATAAGCCTGTCAACCACGTTGATTAGCTGCGTATATACGAATGTGAATGGCATTATTGGCTGGACTATGGGATAAGGTGGCATCGTTCTAATCCCATACGGGAGCAGCCAGTCACTTACTGACTAACCCTGCAAAACAGAAATGTTAAAGTATTAATTTTAATTTCAATTCAGGTTAGATTTTTTTTCTGTGTGCAACACAGATTTTCTGTGCGCAGAGACTGTGCCAGCAGTGCGCAATTGCGCACGCACGCAGCTTAGAGGGAACATTGATCAACACCATAGGAAACCAAACTACCATTGTATACAGTGTGAGAAGAGCACAACTTACCCCTCTTGAGTTGTCTGATGGTTCGCTTTGAACCTGACCAAAATTCTCATTCAATTTTTATCTTCCATGCACTCCTGGCTGGTACAGCCTTCCACCCATCCAGGTCACACTGCTCTCCAAATAAGTGGTTAAATCCCCCAGCAGAGCAATTAAGTCCCTAGATGTAACACTCTTCAACCCAACCAGTGACTCCAAGAAATCTGGGTTACTCTACTGGCTTGTGGCACATAGCCAGATTGACGTGCCAGGACGTCCACTTCCAAATTCTAAACTGACATTTAAATGGTGTTAATAAGCTAACAAGACCAAAGGTTTTGCATTATACTCCCCAAGGTCTCTCAACTATACAAGGGTAACCACAGAGTGTGAAAAGAGGAGTCTACAGGTGTTGGTTGAAGCCCTCTAGTGGCAACTTTTTTTGTTTAGACCTTGGTCCTCCACTGGCTTACAGATAATCACCAGTGTTGGGTAAGTTACTTTAAATTAGTAACTTAGTTACATTACTAGTTCAAAAGTAACTCAGTTACTTCAAGTTACTCGTTACTTTCAAAGTAACTAGTTACTAGGGAAAGTAACTTTGGCCATGATTCTAGCCTACTAGGGACGGGTGGAAACTCTAATAATTAACCTTATGAACAAAATAAAGTTCAACATCAACATCATAGCACCCCCCAGCTGTATAGAAACTCCGTCATGCTAGCTAGTACCCAGTACAAAAAAGTCAGCATAACTAAAATAAACTCCACCTTAACTTGGTTTATATCTGACCCAGATAGACTGCAGGTCATAACTTCTTACCTGAAGGTCATTTCACCTGACACTCGGACCGGCGGCCACCTCGGGTCTCTGCTCCTCTTGCCTCCCCTTTCCCTCAACCACCTGCTGGCCTCCACCACTTGCTAATGTTACTGAATCTGTTGAAGCTCCACGATAGCCACCGCAAGAAGTAACGAATAACGACCCTATCTAAATCCCAGTAACGATTAACGCGTTCCTGATTTTGGCATAATAACTAGTTACCATGCTCGTTACCACAATAATAACGTAGTTACTGTAACGCGTTACTTAATAACATGTTAGTCCCTACTAGGGATGGGTGTTGATAAGATTTTCACCATTCCGATTCCATTTTCAATTCTGTTTAACGATTCGATTCTTTATCGATTCTCTAATCGATTCTTATTTTTAAAAAAAGGAGAACACTAAGGTCGATTAGCTTAGAACTTTGTTTTATATCTTCTCTTTGAACAAGATAGAAATTTAGGAGTAACATGGCCTTACAAACCCAACAGTCAGATCTTAAGAGATCCACAGCCTATGGCTCTTCCATGGGGTGTCACAGGGTCCCCAGGAAAAAAAATTGTAAATGTAAAATAATAAAATAAATATTCTTCTGTAGCAATAACAAAGTATAACAAATTATTCTGTAGCAATTACACAAGAATTCCCAGTAATGTTCCTGCCTACAATTAAACACATTCACTTACCGAAAATCGGGGGCATCTGCTGTGGCAAATGGGTGCAAGCCTTTTACCACAAACTTAGTCACTGCTCGGTGACATTCGTCTATCCTGGCCTGAAAGGAGACGCTACCGGTAGACTGCAGTGAGAACTGCCAGCATCTGAGCCACCACAGTAATGGCAGGTTTTGTAATAAGGCAGATCGTGCTAACATAATATGCACTGTTAGTTGATTATTTACCTGCCGCATTAACGGGAGAGGACGTGGAAACGTTACCGCTGCTGCTGGGTTGAGATTCACGAGTCCGGAGCGGAATTAAAAACACGACATTCATTTAAGGTCATCGCGTGTTTTGTGAGCAAATGCTTTTGCATATTCGTAGTGTTTCCTCCCTTAAATGAAATTCTACTTTACAAGTATTGCAAGTTGCCCTGTTGTCATCCGTTCTCGTAAAGTATGACCAAACTTTTGAGCGTTTGAGCCGCTTAGGCGCCATGTTTTCTGCCAGGTAAATGACGCTCCGCAACGTGGTGACGTCATTCGGGGCGACTGGAATCGATAAGGGAATCGTTTGCAAAAATGGCAAACGATTCCAAGGAACTGAAACAGTTTGAACCGGTTCTCAACAAGAACCGGGTTTCGATACCCATCCCTAGTCCCTACACTGATAATCACAAAATGTCTAAATACCTGTGATGTACTGATTTGACAGAAAGCCCAATCAGCTGACTATAAGAAGGAGATTACTGCAGGAACTGGTTTCAATTCCTGTGACGTCTATGCCTTAGCTGCTGCCATCGATGATACATTGATAACTGAGAGCGAAGAGGTAAGCAACTCCTGATTTTTATCAGGTTAAGTAAAATTTCAAGTATTGTTTAACAGTTTCTTGTGTTTCTCCTTCAGGTTGCGGTGGCAGTGGAGTTAGAGGGGACCTACACCCGAGGCATGATGGTGGTGGACTACATCCAGAAGCTGAAGAAAGACCATAAGGCCATCATCATGAAGAAAGTTGACTTGGAAAAGTTAAAGAAAATGTTGACCAATGCACTCAAATAGAATGTTTCTATGCATGCTGAATGCGTGCGTTTGGTTCATAACAAGAAATAAAAACTGATTTTTTTCTCTTTGAAAAAGAGCACACCAAGTTGCTGGTGCCTAAAAGCTGCTGGGAATTGATTTTCCAGGTCGCTCACTATAACCCCACGGTGAATAATGGTCCAGTTTTCATGGCCAAGCATGTGGGCTTATGTGTCTGTGGTGTCAGCTGTTGAACCAGCCAGCCATTCCAAAAGTGCCTTTATGCCTATTGCTGTTAATGGAGGTCCCGTTTGAGTTCACTGACATGGACCTTATCGGGCCATTTTATCAGAGTGCACAAGGATATCACTTTGTATTTGTTCTAGTCGATTATGCGGCATATTATGCGGATATCCAGAGGCAGTGCTGCTGCGCACCATTTCTGCAAAGAGTGCGGCGCAGGCACTTTTCAGGTCATCTCCCACATCGGCATCCTGAAAGATATACTGACTGACCGGAGAACTTTATTCATGTCCCACACACTGAAAGAGCTATACAAATTACTGGGCATTAATCTGTTCAGACCAGCATCTACCACCTTGAGATTGATGGATTGGTGGAGCGGCTGAATAAGACTTTAAAGTCCAGTCCTCCACTCATGAGGATGAACACAATTGGGATCTCTGGTTAGACCCTCTGTTGTTTGCAGTGTAGGAGGTGCCCCATGCCTCCACGGAATTTTCTCACTTTGAGTTGTTGTTCAACAGGAAGCCACGAGGCTTGTTGGACTTGAATAAAGAAAACTGGGAGGAAGGTCTGAGCCCACCTAATAATTAGATTCAATAGGTTCTGGGCCTGACAGCAAAGCTGCACATGTTGGGGAGGTAATCACGAGAGAATTTGCTCCAGGCCCAGGAATGACAGCAGCACAACAGAGGTGCTATTCATAGACAATTTTCACCGGAAGATGCTTGTATTGCTAACTTTTTTTCAGCGCAAAGTTACTTGCAAAGTGGCAAGAACCCTTCATGGTCACAGGGCGAGTGAGGGACGTAGACTATGAAGTGGTACGGTCGGACAGGGGAGGAGCCACCCAAATATATCACCTTAACCTTCTTAAAGCGTGGAAAGAGGCTAAAACCAATTCTCTGGTGAGTCTGGTTAAGGAGAGATGAGTGGGGGGTAGAGGCGCCAAATTCAACCATTCCCACCTACCTCCCCACCTGGGCGGCGCATGTGCGGTCCTGGATTACCTTTGACCAATGAAATCTGATGTGTTTTCAAAGTGTTTCTTTTATTTCTTTTAATTGCTCTATATCTAAATATCGACCTCATTAGTATTATAAGAAACTTCATATATAAAGTTTTTTATAAAAGGGCTTGGATATAATTTCACCATATATAAACATACTTGATCACCTTTTCACTCTTCATAATTTGTTCAGTTTGCTTCACATGATCTGATCTTCTTTCCTCTCCATCTTAGATTGAGGGCACAAAGAGACCACTCATCAGGGATTTAGCAGAGCTGATCAATAAGATGTGACTGGCCCAGCAGAACTCCATAATATCACTAAAAGAGGAGTGCCAGAAGCAGATGTTAGCTGCTGCTAACATTGTTGCTCTTAACTCCATAGACCTCCTGAATGCTGTGAATTAGGCTCGGGTCAGGGCTAGCGTCACCAAGCCCAAACCTGTCTCACAAGATGTAAAAGATTTTGGTCAAACTGTGCAATCCTCAAAAACACTGTTAAGCGCCAGGAGCTACATCTCAGATTCTACAGGCCTCAGTTAGTATGTTGAATGTTAAACTTCATGACAGTATAATTAGAAAACAACCAAACAATTGTCTTTTATAGAAGGATTACGAGAAAAAAAAACTTTTCTCTAAAAAGAGCATGGCAGCATAGCTTACGTTTCTTCTTGAACAATGTGCTCTGCACAGATGGAACCAGATTGGAGACGTTTGGCCATTATGCACAGAGTCAAATAAAAAACAATCCAAACATATCAGCACAAATAACTCATGTCAACAGTCAAGAATGGTGATAGAGGGGTAATGACCTTCGCTTATTTTGCAGCCACAGGACCTGAGTATCTTACAGTCGGTGAGTTAAACATTATTCTAGAGTCAAGACACAAGTTTCTATAAAGTGAGAGTAATTGGCTTCCCAAATACTTGGCAAGCACAGATACATCAATTATGATCTTCAAGTTTTTTCTTCCTTCTCATGAGAGGCGGAATTACAATTTAAGCGCTCTACACCGCAGAGGTTATGAAGGAATTCCCACCTCCCACTGGGCAGAGTTAGCCAAAAGCTAATGCAGCCTCTCTCTAAGTAATTCTATCCACTCTTCAGATCACAGCATTCAGCTGCAGTGGCTCATATCAGTAAGCTGTAAACATCTGTCAGAATCCATTCACCAGGTGAGCATTATACATTTTATTGTTACTTCAGGTCAACTTAGAGTAACATTAGAATGCAATTCTGAACACTGAATAGTGCATACATTATAGCACTGAAAACTAGCCTAAAGGCAAAGCTGTAAAAGGGATCTAAAGTATATTCTCGTGCCTTGGCCGTAAAACCCGTTGAAGGAGTCTTTCATTGGTTTTTCATGTTCATATTTTGGAATTACTATAAACATAAGGTTGTTCTACAAGTAAAAGCTTATGACAATGTGAAAAGAAAAACACAGGATGAAGAAGAAACTCATCATTGATGTGGACACTGGGGTGGATGACGCTATGGCCATCATGGTGGCCCTCGCCAACCCTGATGTGGAGATTTTGGGGATCACCTGCTGCCATGGCAATACACCCCTGGAGAACGTCCTCAAGAACACGCTGCGTGTCCTGAAAATCTGCAATAGGCTGGATGTAAGTTTTGAGCAGAGTGTGGGAGAGCCTTATACATGGATATGGTGACAGATCTGACTGCATGGTTGCATGCTGGATGACCTGCTATTAAATGCAACCTACAATACAGATTCCAGTGTATCGTGGCTGCTCAAAGCCTCTGCTGGCCCGCAAACAGCATGCGGGTGATTACCATGGGAAAGACGGGCTGGGGGATGTCCCGGATCCAGATGCTCTAGGCTTGGATCTGCTGTTAGATGGCTTTGTCAAACCTGTCTGGGGAAGTGGAATGGCTTTATTATCTAAATGCATCTATCAGACTCATATTCTGTAAATGTTTTGTGGCTTGGTTCAGTGACAACATTGTGTCAATAGAGGTGCCTTGACGTTTCCATTTTCTTAAAATGGTGTAATGGTGATGTGGCGTTCAAATTAATTGAACTCTAACACATGAAATCACATCACCTGACCAATAGTAAGCTGCCTTCATTGATGGTACATTTGCTTCCTCTTTACATATGCACACGAAAAATTCTATATAAACTTTCATCTTAGTAAAGCACAAATTTCTCCGACTGAAAAATTGTCTCAACACATTTTTATTTAAAAAAAGAAGATGCATATGTTATAATGTTATAATTATGTCATAAATAACAAGAGCACACCAGTTATCAACACAACTCTGTCTTCTGCCTTCAGGTGATCCTCGTAGCCACTGCCCCCCTCACTAACCTGGCTGTCACAGTGCAGTTGGACCCTTCCTTGCCAAAAAAGCTTAAGGCACTCTACATCATGGGGGGAAACACTGAATGTAGGCTTTTATTTACTCTGTTGTATCTTTTAAGTGATTTATGTGTTTATGTATCTATTTTAATAATAACAAGAACTGTAAAATGTTTGTGTGCAGCCAGAGGTAACACCTGCCCAATCTACATCTCCACCTGGGAGTTCACCTGCAGGAACAGCCTGTCATGGGTGAGGAGAGAAACAAACTGAACAGAACTTAAGCATACTTCCCGTATGCTTAAGTTCTGTTACAATCAACAATTATACCATTTTAAAGGTTTGACACTGACAGAAATGACATTTAAAATAATATTTGAATGGATGCAATGACAGTATTTCTGACTGGGTAAGCAGAATGTTGCACAGGCAGACTGCATGGCTAGATGCTTGTTCTTATACAGCCATGGAAAATAGTGGCCCATGGTGGTGATGGGGTTATGGACAATGAACATGAGTGCATTTTATTGTTGGCATTTTGAATGCACAGAGATACCGTGTCGAGATCCTTGAGACCATTGTTGTGCCATTTATCCATGACCATAACCTCACGTTACAGCATGATAATGCATGGCCCCATATTGCAAGAATATGCACACAATTCCTTGGAAGCTGAAAACATCCCATACTTGCATGGCCAGCATACTCACCAGACATGTCACCCATTGAGCATGTTTGGGACGCTCGGCGTATATGACAGTGTGTTCCAGTTCCTCCCAATATTCAGCAACTTTGCACAAGTATTGAAGAGGAGTGGACCTACGTTCCACAGCACACAATCAACAACCTGATCAACTCTATGCCCATTGCACACCATTTACCTCACAAGGTGCAACACATCTCCATTAGATGTGTTGCACCTTGTGAGGCAAATGGTGGTCACACCAGATACTGACTGGTTTTGCGACATCTGCAGCATTGTGCTGTGTGATCAAACTGCATATTTCAGAGTGGCCTTTTATTGTGGGCAGTCTAAGGCAGCGGTCCCCAACCTTTTTTGCGCCACGGACCGGTTTATCAAATCAAATCAAATCACTTTTATTGTCACATCACATGTGCAGGTACATTGGTACAGCACATGTGAGTGAAATTCTTGTGTGCGAGCTTCACAAGCAACAGAGTTGTGCAAAATACAATAATGTAAACAAGCAAAATACAAGAATGGCTACATCTGAAACTAATAAATATATGTACAATATATAATAGTATATGCATTTCTGGATGTGTATACTAAATATTTTTCTACGCGTGTGTGTGTGTGTGTGTGTGTGTGTGTGTGTGTGTGTGTGTGTGTGTGTGTGTGTGTGTGTGTGTGTGTGTGTGTGTGTGTACACATATTTTACAAATTAAATAAACAATAAATAAAATATATAAAATAAAATATACAGAGTTGAGACATGTGCAAACAGTGGCGTTACTGTACAGTATGGAGTGCATAATGTTAAAGTTCCAGTAGTGAAGCTGAGGTGTCTATGACGTGTTCAGCAGTCTGATGGCCTGATGGAAAAAGCTGTCTCTCAGTCTGCTGGTACGGGACCGGATGCTGCAGAACCTCCTTCCTGATGGAAGTAGTCTGAACAGTTTATGGCTGGGGTGACTGGAGTCCTTGATGGTCCTCCCCGCTTTCCTCAGGCACCGCTTCCTGTAGATGTCTTGGAGGGAGGGAAGCTCACCTCCAATTATCCGTTCAGAGCACCGCACTACTCGCTGGAGAGCTTTGCGGTTGTAAGCGGTGCTGTTGCCATACCAGGTGGTGATGCATCCAGTGAGGATGCTCTCAATGGCACAGTGATAGAAGGTCCTGAGGATGCGGGGGCTCATGCCGAATCTTTTCAGTCTCCTGAGAAAGAAGAGGCGCTGCTGCGCCTTCTTCACTGTTTTGTTTGTGTGTACTGACCACGTAAGATCCTCAGCCAGATGTACACCAAGGAACCGGAAGCTGCTCACTCTCTCCACAGCAGCGCCGCTGATGGTGATGGGGGTGTGTACTTCTCTGCACCTCCGGAAGTCCACTATCAACTCCTTTGTCTTTGCGACGTTGAGGGTGAGATGGTTGTCTTGACACCAGTGGGTCAGGGCGCTGACCTCCTCCCTGTAAGCTGTCTCATCACTGTTGGTGATAAGACCCACCACTGTAGTGTCGTCCGCAAACTTCACAATGATGTTGGAGTTGTCAGTGGCCGTGCAGTCGTAGGTGTAGAGTGAGTACAGGAGAGGGCTCAGTACACACCCCTGTGGAGCACCAGTGTTCAGTGTGACGGGGGATGAGGTGATGCTGCCCAGTCTGACCACTTGGCGTCTGTCAGACAGGAAGCTAAGGATCCAGCTGCAGAGGGAGCTGCTTAGTCCTAGATCCTGCAGTTTCCTGTCCAGCTTCGAGGGAACGATGGTATTGAATGCTGAGCTGTAATCTACAAACAGCATTCTCACATACGTGTCTCTCTTCTCCAGGTGTGACAGGGCAGTGTGTAGTGTCAGGGCTATGGCATCATCAGTGGACCTGTTGTGGCGGTATGTGAACTGTAGAGGGTCCAGTGAGTCGGGTAGTGCAGAGCGGATGAAGTCCCTGACCAGCTTCTCGAAGCATTTGCTTATGATGGGGGTCAGGGCTACAGGTCGCCAGTCGTTCAGTGAGGAGATGGTGGAGGATTTGGGTACAGGGACGACGGTGGCCATTTTGAAGCAGGCTAGGACTACAGACAGAGAGAGGGAAAGGTTGAAGATGTGCGTGAACACTCCAGCCAGCTGAGCCGCGCATGACTTGAGGACGCGGCCGGGAATCCCGTCCGGACCAGTAGCTTTGCGTGCGTTCACCTTCCTGAAGCACTTCCGCACATCCTCCTCAGACACAGTGTGCGCACTGACGTCATCCGCGGTGAGCACACTGTCCGGTCTCATGGTGTTCGCTGTGTCGAATCTAGCGTAGAATACGTTTAGATCCTCACACAGAGAGGCCGTGCCACATACATTATTTTCACGGACCGGCCTTTAAGGTGTCACGGATAAATACAACAAAATAAAACTAGTACCGGTACCGAAAAAAAGAAAATTTATTCATAACACACGTGAAAAGACCCAGGAAAACCGAGTTAACGATAAAAACGATAACACAATAACGCTGAAAACCGATAAAAACCCTGAAAACCATACATTTCACACCTGAGCCTCAACTCTCGCGGCCCGGTACCAAACGACTCAGGGACCGCTGGGTTGGGGACCGCTGGTCTAAGGCACACCTGTATGGGGCGCCGTTTGTAAAGTGAAACATACTGAAATTAACGGCAACATTTTTCCACATTTAGCTCAAAACTTTGCAAAAACATGTTTGTTTTTTCGATTCATTTTTTTACAGCATGGGGTAAAATATTTGTTATTTTTCAAATTTAAAACACAATTTTAAATGTTAAATCTAAATGTTAAACGTTAAATCTAAATGTTAAACGTTAAATCTAAATGTTAAATGTAAATGTTAAATCTAAATATTATATTTAAATCTAAATGTTAAATGTTAAATCTAAATATTAAATTGAAATCTAAATGTTAAATGTTAAATCTAAATATTAAATTGAAATCTAAATGTAAATGTTAAACCTAAATATTATATTTAAATCTAAATGTAAAATATTAAATCTAAATGTTAAATGTTAAATCTAAATATTATATTTAAATCTAAATGTTAAATCTAAATGTTACAGGAAACTAAATATTTAGCTAACATGCAAATTAATTGTACGGATCAACGGAAATACCAAAATGAAAGCTTTACGAAAACCTGCAAGGGCTGGTAGGCAAGAAGTGAAGCCGCTCATGGCGGTGAGAAGTGACCATCCGGGGAGAGCAGACACAATCTGACTACTACCAGCACACTTTTGCACCGGAGGTTTTCGTAAAGCTTTCATTTTGGCATTTCCGTTGATCCGTACAATTAATTTGCATGTTAGCTAAATATTTAGTTTCCTGTAACATTTAGATTTAACATTTAACATTTAGATTTAACATTTAACATTTAGATTTAGATTTAAATATATTATTTAGATTTAACATTTAGATTTAACATTTAGATTTAGATTTAAATATATTATTTAGATTTAACATTTAGATTTAACATGTAAAATTGTGGTTAAATTTGAAAAGTTACAAACATTTTACTAAATATTGTAAAAAATGACTTGAAAAAACATGTTTTTGTAAGGTTTTGAGCTAGATGTGGAAAAATGTTGCCATTAATTTCAGCATGTTTCACTTTACAAACGGCACCCCATACACCTGTGCCATATTCATGCTGTCTAATCAGCACCTTGACAAGCCACACCTGTGAGGTGGCATGGATGTTCATGGCAAACAAGAAGTTCTCACTAACACAGATTAAGACAGATTTGTGAACAATATTTGATGGGTCCTTTGTGTATGTAGAAAATGTTTCAGCTCATGAAAAATGGGAGCAAAAACAAAAGTGTTGCATTTATATTTTTGTTCAGTGTAGTATAACTACGCATCATGGTGTGAGATTAATTTTCCGTAGAGGCTGAATAAACTCAGTAAGCCAAACTCAACACTACTCTCTATTAATTTTCTCTCTTTATAAAATACCAGAGGCAAGATTAGATGTTATAATTAGGTGATGAAAATGTGAAACAGACATAGCGGTAAAATATTAGCATTGTAACTATTTACTTAACATTTGCGAAAACTATGTTTTGTAAAATTTCAATACCTGTAAGGTTGTGTTTTTTTTAAGTGCTATTACCTTTTCGCATGTAGTTTAATTCATCTGCAGTTTTTCAGTTTTTTCATGAGAGATTACCTAGTCAATCCAGCTCAGGTAAATGGACTGGGGGTTTTTTCTACTGTACTTGAGCACTCGTAGCAATTTATACAACATGGCTCATTCACCTATTCACACACAAAAACAGTAAAGTGGAAAAATGTTGACTGGTCCTGATGTTTGCAGTGATATTCAGATAGTAGGGTCAGATTTAGGTGTAAACGACATGAAAGTGTGGATCAACTACGAATATGGACTAAAACAGGGGTGTCAAACTCAAATACACAGTGGGCCAAAATTCAAAACTGGAACAAAGTCGCGGGCTAACGTTAATATTTATTGGAAAAAAAATCTTCCTCCAGATTTAAGAATGAATCTTTTCTTATGGAAACAAATAAGTTTTGCTGGAAAACTGAATATGGAACAAGCAAAGCTTAATACTAAACAATATATATATTAGCTGTATAATACCAGTAGGCCAGCTCTAATAGTAATTTGGTATGGCCCGCGGGCCAGAGTTTGACACCTATGGACTAAAATGTATCATACTGTTGTTGGTATAATGGTGTGAAACAATTTCAACACTTTGGGCTCCTTGATACCAACTGAGCTTCATTTGAATGCTGCAACCTACCAGGGTACTGTTGCTGACCACATCCATCCCTTCAGCACTACAGAATCAGAATCAGAATACTTTATTAATCCCGAAGGAAATTAGGGAGTGTACAGTGTACTCATTTTCTGATTGCTACTTCTAACAGGATGACAAATAATGTTTGGGGGTTTTTTTTTATCTTTTGTGTGAAACGTTGCTTAAAGAATTTAAAGCACACGACTTTAGAACGACTCTTTTATTTTGAAAAAGAAATATTTTTAAGTCACTTGAAGCTCTGGCTGAAACACAGTCACCTCCAGTTCCATGTATTTTTCTTGAACTCCTTTTTATAAATTAGAGTGGTTTATTATGCATGCAATACCGCATTAGCCGCTTAGATTTTCTTCTTCCACAGAAAAAAAAACAGAGAGAAACACAAAAATCCGCTAAAAGTCCAGATGAAGCTGCTTGGAAAAGGGTGTTTGGAGAAGCCACAGCATGAAGCGATGTACACAGTTTGCGGTTGCATAGTACAGTACATGAAGTTCCTCATTTTAAAACAGCATGCCGTCTTGTATTGCACATTACTGAAACTTTGTATACTGGACCTTGCTGTTGTCCCACACGGGTTGACTTCGTCTTATTTCAGCACATGTATACAGCAAATCGCATCTCAAAGACATTATGTACATTTATCTCTTATAAAAATAATTGACAGCAAATATTCATGTATTATTTTTCTACTGGAATAAATGTTTATTCTTTTACTTTCTCGCTCTTTTTTGTGTTTTATATTATACCAAAGAAAATCTTCTCTACACGTCCTGTGTTTTGTGGTCACCTGGAGATTTAGTCAGAGAAAAAAAAATCAATCAAAGATGAATTTTGCTTGCAGAGAAACTTTTGCTGACACATAAAGTCAGAAGGAACAAATAAAAGCAGGTCTGGAGGTCTGTGAGTGAAAGTGGCATTATTTCATTCTTACATTTCTCTTCATAAAGAGAGCAATGGTGGGACGCTGGTCAGGAAATCCCTTCTGATTGTCTCAAGCAGCCCAGCTCAGCATTGGTTGGTTTGATTTTGAATGGTAAATGTCTCGCTATTCAATCAACCAATGGATTTTATGCTATGGGGCACAATGAGACAGATAAGCTGCTTGTAAACAGTAGTTTTATGCACTCTTTTCCCATTTAGATAACATGGAAATAACCAGGAAACCAAGGCAAACAAACAATCTGTGCCTTTATCCCAGATTCACATTGTAGGAACAGCTGCTCAATAACCACTGTAGTTTTTGCTTACTCATTTGTGCTATTCAATTTGTTTCATAAATTATTTATTTCTGCACTTTTATCCAGATCTATGCAAAGTGATCCACTGCACCTTCTTTTACATTTAAATCAATATATAAGAGCTGCTTAAAATCAGGGAAAGTCAAATTATGTCACGTCAGCCTCCTTTTCTAAAAAAAAAAAACCAAATGATCTAATCAAGCCTCCCAACAGCTCAAAACTGTTTCAGGCTGTAGAACTGTTGGGGACTGTTAAATATCGGTCGTGGTTCATGTCTAGATTTTGAATATTCAAATAAAGAATAAAGATGCTACAGTTTGAAGAAGTTCCTCCTGACCGGCTGAAGTGCATATCATCAAGATTTAGTAAAGCTAATGTCCTATGTTGGACAACTCTGCACCTCACAAGCAACCAAAGATTTTCAGTGCTAATTTTCTTTTACAGCTTCAACACAGACTTTATTAGGCCTGCTCATGCTGCCACCTAGTGGCTGCAGCATGCTTATCCTTATTTGTGCTGTAGCTACATCACCATCTGATGTCATTTATAAGAACACCATACCAGAATCAAATTTGAAAAATCTTGTGAACAAATTGTACTTATTCGTAATTGAACATGGTTAACTAACAAAAATATAATAAAAATCAGCCTAAAAACAGCTCCCACTTCCTATTAAACGTTTATGAGAACACTCTGTATAGATCTCGGACAAAACAATAATAGTAATTTGCTATTTATAAGGCACCAATCTAATTTGGTGCTGCAGCAGTCAGTACTGTACATCGTTTTTGTCATAAGGGAACTAACATTTAGAATAGATGTATTTGTTTAACATGCCAAAGAAAACTCTTTTGACACATTCTAATTCTTACTGTACATATGGTAATTTTCCTAAAAATCACATTTCTCCAGGTGTGCCAAGCTCAGATTTTGCCATGATTGGGACCAAACTAAGCTTATTAAAAAAATAAATAGATTTTTAAAGCAAACTAGTTAAAAGTAACTGTACTGTGTTATTACAGTAGATTGTTATTACTCAGTTTTTCAGTGTTATTGATTGATTGATTGATTTTCTTGGGGGAATAAATACTTTATATTTAATGCTTTAATTCATTTCTCAGTAAACATGGTTTAAATTTAGTATTTAATTACATGGCACGTTTGGTCCTCCATACAGTGAAAGAAAACATTTGAATCCTTGTGATGTAGCCGTGTCACTCACTTCCTGTATGTATCATATCACATACAGGAAGTTGTGAGGTACACTGCAAAAACAGGCATTTAGGTTGTTCTTTGTGTTTTTGGTCCTGGAGAAATATGGAAGCCAAAAAACTGTCAAATTTACAATAGTTTTTATCGAAAGAAGCACAAATTTCCAAGATAATAAAGAATGTTCCAGCAGTTTTTCTAGTCAACATGACGACTTACTCATCTTATTATCTTCTGATAACACGCAACGTGATTCCTTACTTTATCCTCATGACTTTCTCTTATTTGCATAAACTATAATAGGACACTTGAATGTTACCTAATATACCTTTTAAAGTACTTTGTTTTAATAGAAAACCTTAAAGTTGGTCCAATGGTACCATTTATTATATCGAAATAGTAAGATGATTAAGTCAGAATCACAAGATAATACTATCTCTTAAAAGAATGGGATATGTACAGCAAATTCTGTTAACAAAACTTAAGATCATCATTAGCAAACACAGCAGCTCTCATGCTCCATACAAAGCACCATGTGGGCAAACTGCCCTTTTTTTGTGAGGGTTCAGCCTGTGTCAGTTGTTTCAGTGCACTTTCTAATATATAACATATTTCTGGTCTAACAGAAACTTATCAGTGAGATGGCTTCACTTTTATACCATGCAGGCCACTTTAACATTTTCTAAATTATCAAAATATTTGCTTGTGTCGTTTCAGTGTACTGAATGAGCGATTACCCTCAAGGATCCAGAGATATCATTCGTCTGCAGTTTGGGACATTTTCTTTTCTTTTTTTTCTATTTTTGGAGAAACGTGCCTCATACTTGTACAAACACCAACTTGATTACAGTGGGCTTTTTTTTTTTACCTTTGGAGGGAACATGCTCTGCAGTCAGGAAAACATGCCAGCTACACAGGGAACGAACATGGTGCAACCAATCCTGCCGTGTAACATTTATATCATTTCAACCCCTTAAAGCCAACAAAAGGAACTTTGACAGAGTTTAACCAGTGACTTGACTTAATGCTAACCGACATCCATATGTGTGTTTTACCTCTACGTAACTGTGATTTTACTGCTAACAAATGCAAAATAATTTGTAGCTTCAGCAGCAGATGGAACTTCACATCAAACAAGCAAACAAACAGAAGAAAAACAAGACGCTGGCAGGGGCAAAAATGTCAAGAAAGAACATCCCAGCCAGCTAAAGAGGCTCCTCCTGCATTGGTTTTAATGCCAGTCCATATTTCAACAGTATCAACTGCATCTCAAGTAGAATTTTGCTATTGTAATCCACTACAATATCACACAGTCTCGGCTATTGCCTTGTCTAACTCTCTAAGTGCTAGCTGTTTAGAACAGCAGCAGTATTGCCTTCCTCTACAGTGTAACAGAGGTCTGATCCCCAGCACCATCAGAGTCTGTTCTGCTTATGACGGTCAGGGTCTTCACCCAAATAAAATCCTGAAGCTATGCTACACAAAAGCTGGCCTTGCTCAAAGTGACTTTCAAATAGCAAAATAGTTTGGGAATGTGAAGCACCAGTTTTCAAAACTAGCAGCCAGATATCATCTGCATAACCAACCCACAAACCCACCACCGAGCGCCTATCCACAACGAGGTGAAAATTGGACCTCCATATCTACACCTCATCATGGGAGAATCCAGAGTAAAATATCAGTGAAGTGGATGCGGAGGTTGATCAACTACAAGCATGCAATAAGCTAAATGAAGAGAGGATTTATACATGGCCCAGGATAGGGGGCAGCAGCCTTTCAGCAGTTTGTGTGCAGAGGGCTTCCATCTGACCTGGTGTGACGCTTCAGGCACTCAGAAGCCCATACAGTACATCATCACCATCTGACTACTATCCATAATTAGACTGCTGACACCGGCAACAAGCACTGTGTTGCACATCTGCTGAGCATTATGTTAGTAAAATCCCAAAAAGGTCCCAGAAACTTAAAGAAATTTTACAAGTTTTGTTAATGTTGGCCTGAACCTCCTCACTACTCACACTGTTGACTGATGGGGGTTTGCCCTGACAGCTTGATTAAAACGAAAATACCTGAATGTGATTCTTTTTTACTTTGAAAGAGGAAAAATAGCCAAGTAGATCAAAAAGAAAGGAGGGGGAAAAAGGTACAATTTGGGACCATCTTGGCTCTATTGCAGCGTTTATTTTGGGTGGAATTTTGGGCCGCGTGGGCCACTGTGGCGAGAGGAGTGTTTTCAGAGCCGGTGCCGGGAGTCATGGCTATAGCTGCCCGGTGAACTGCGATTGCGATGTGGCTTGTATGCATCCTGATAGGGATCCTGGTAGTCCTGGTAGGCGTCCTGCTGCTCTCGGCTATGCTGGGAGCCAGAGGACATGCGGTTGCGTCCCTTATGTGCCCGCTCGTTGTGGTAGTTTTCATCTGATGTCATCAGGTTGCGACGTTCATTTGGGGTCGAGTGGTCTCCTGTGTGGTTACTCTGTCGCATTCTTTGGCTCTGCTAATCACACGAACATACCAAGGACATAGATAAGGCTCAGGAGGGAATGGAAGAGACCTAATAACACAGTATCCACACAAATGCACACACGTGTTTGCTTTCAATTTCTAATGGGGAGTTATCAGTGGGTGTAGATTTCACTGCCTGCAGCAAATAGGATTATGACTTGCTTAGCATGGACATCGTGAAAATCTGTTCAAAAAGAGGAGGAGCCAGAGATAGAATTTAGGTCGAATCAAACATGCACTGTCGGATTTGTGCAGTTAGGCAAACAGATGACAGTAATAACATGCAAACACATGGCAAAGCAAAAATGTTTGACCAAATGTATTAATGTAACGACACACTTGTGTAGGTTTAACTTTCTCTGATATGTGGGACTGTGCTGAGTTGCTGATGACGCAGGGAGAAGAAGAAAGATCACAGCGACAATGACAGTAAGTATAATGTAAAAATACTTTTGCAAGTTTTGATAAACATGCTTATCCTTGTCCCTTACTGTCCACACTGAGTCAACATACATGGATTAAATGTGTACATGACTTTTGCATTGACGCAGAGTCGTCTGTATTTTTTTTTGAGCGTGACAGAAATTTAGGCTCTGGCACCACTGAAAATATTTAACATTTCATGGTTCTTCACTGAAGACACACGAAGAACAGCTCACTCCATATCAGCAAGGTTATCAGAGGGAAGCATCAATGGTTTCTTTGTTGACACATTAAATCAGGGATCTTTCTTTAAGCTGATAATAAAACAGCTGGATTACGCAGGATGCTACAGTGCCAACACTCTGGTGTAGCTTTAATGGACAAACTGTTATTTCCCAGAGAACAAAATGCCACAACTCCAACTGTTGTGACTAGACAACAATTTATTTCAAAAAACAAATGCTACAAATTTGGAAGGTATAACTCTTTTGAAATAACATGAATGAAGAGGAGAATGAATAAAAATGATTTGCAATAGGCTGGGTTTACTCTTTTTACTTTTATTATCTGAACCACACCCATCAAGGTCAAAGAAAATCATTTTGGTACAGGTGGATGTGTACCTGCAGTCCAGAGATGCTGGTGGGGTAGGGTGTGAGTGTGGTGGGGCCCAGGTTGCGTCCCAGCAGGGGGTTCAGGGGCGTCGCCATCGAGGTGTGGGTCGCTTTCCAGTATGCCTCGAGATACTCGGCGAGATGCTCACAGGCGTCCTCCAGCTGGTTTTCATCCAGGATGATGTCAAACATTTCCTGTTAGCAGCAGAGGACACGTGAAATACATTATGTCCACTCTTACACTGTATGTGAGGCTCAGCTATGAATGTACATTAGCACAAGGACTAATGATAATAAACATCATATCAACGGCTTCAATAAATACAAGTGCTTCCAGTTTTTGCTCTCCAAGACATAAAAATCTCCCTGACTCTCGTTTGACCTTAAGATGCATTTGTTTGGGAGTGCAGAAACAAAGTTTATGGGCATCTTTTTAAATACAGAAACTGTAAAAGTATGAGAACAACGGGCCACACAAGCCAGCACAGGAGGAGAAAGTTGGCTTACCGGTGGACACTGGGCTAGTTTGTCTGCTGCCACGAGCTGGACGTTCAGGTGTTTGCTCTGGGACTTCCCTCTGGACTTGACTAGCCTCTGCAGAACCTGGATGAAAGAGCAGAAACGCACACAAAGAAACCAAAAGTATCTCAGTTTTGGGTGAACTGTCTGCTCATATCATCTGCACCTTCTTCTGAGAATTTGGGATTTTTAATAATGTTTACATCTACAAATAAATATTATATCCAATGGGGTTAAACTGCCTCAAAATATTTATTTATGATCACCATTAAGCCAGAACGTTTATGACCAAAATGTGATGAAAACAAGTAACAATTATTGGTTGAAATAAATAAACAGTCCAAACATGTTGGAGGACTCATGACCTCAGTAATGCAGTGATGCTATACGCCTAATATTGCTGCTTCTTCCTGGTTTGTCTGTACACTGGTCAGTTTTACTGGTCAACAGTAGAAAAGCATGCTAGGAAGATGTCTTGTAAAACACGTGCAAACAGTAAACAGCAGATTCTCAGTCTGATTAAACTTAATCCTAAAGACAGACAGTTGATCAAAGTGGTTACTGTTGTAGTCCCAGTGCTGAGGGATGAGGTGAAGAAGACATACTCTCCCATGCAAAAGTGCCAAAGTGCAGATTTATATCCCCCCAACACACACACGTGTGTTCATCAGAGGCTTTAAAAGTACAGGACTTCATGCTAGTTTTGAGGTAACACTGTGCTTGTGATGAGCTGTAACACCCGTGGATAAACAACATGAGTCTAACAGAGAGACCATTACCTTTGTTCTCGATGTTTGTCTCCAACTGAATGACTCTGTTGGACAGTCACTGTGAAGATCACATATGCTTAATTTCCTGTTTTATCCAGCTTTGACTTGATAACCTTGTAACCCATGGCCTGATTGATAATAAACCCATCAGAGAGAGTAAAAATGTTTCTTAGTGCGACAAAAATCTCCCTCTTTGAAGGTCTGCCTATGATCCGAGTACCTTTGGTGAGGAGACTTTAACATGGACGATGATGGGGGCCAGGGAGGTCTTGAGAAGCTGGGCAGGGTGGTTGATGGTGTCGGCATCCAGAACCACCAGCTGCAGGGAGCGGGCCAACTCGAAGATCCTTTCAATCTCACTTTGCACCTCAGCTAAGGGGACAAAGACAGACATTAGACATTTGCATGATTCTCACTACTTACAATTAAACTTCACAGTTTCAGACTATAGCTCAGTCAACATATACGTGAAGCTCACCTAAACTGGAGCGAGTGTTGGATCTTTCTATGATGGCCCTCTTACTGGGGTTGTTAAGAACAGACCTTTTGGCCAGCGATATATCTGCTGTGACTCGTGTGATAGTTATCCTGTAATAAAGAAGACATAATTTTTTTAACCAGGGCACTGACTCGATTTTGAAGACTGCACAGAGAAGAAAAAGGACCAATAAGAATTACTCTCCATATTTTTTTCTTCTTGCAAGTAACTTTATATTTTACTTACCATTTATTGGGAGTGAATAAAGACTATGTTAGAATTAAAATAGTTCTATAGTTCTTCCTAAGAAGTGTGCATTTAATTTGTCTTTACCTGCCATCAAATCTGTGCTTGAGGAAGTCAAATAGTGCTTTCTGCATCATGTCTGTTACCTGCGAAGCAAAAATGAAAAATTGGTCAGGGACTTAATCTCGGAATATGGCTTTGTGTGCTTTGTGATCCTCAGTATGAATAAGCCACCATCCATCAGGCAAATTCAGGACAACAAGACAGATGGCACTTTACTGCTGCTAAAAAAACATAATGATGTCGGATGCCCCATCTGAGCGAGCAATATGGAAATGACATCATCAGCTTAGATAGTTACCATGTGACCAAATGCAGCATAAATCAATGAAATGTACTGTTGTTTATGTATAAAGTTTTTTCTTTTCATTTACCTATGATATTTGTTGTTATAATTGGTATTTTAAAACAGGAAACATGGTAAAAGGCATGCACCCTGCACCACTGTAATAACTGAACATAATTTGTCTGTACAAATATACTTTAGAACATAAAAACCATTGTTGAATAACAACCTTTCCACAAGTCAGCATTCAGACACTCCTAGCTTTTAGGTTTTACTTTGAAAGGTTTTGATTGGCTCTCACAGCTCACAGTTGAGAACAGTCTAGACTTCCCAGCACTAAACGGACACAGCTAGCTACAAGCTGGTGATCATTGAGGAGTATTCGCAGTCCCATACCTGGCACTGCATGTACCTCAAAGCAGTTCTAGTATTCTGCTTTTCTACAAGCCACGATTATCAGCAGTATTGGAAGCAACAAGAAAAAATCTGCCAATTACTCAACATATTCTTATCTGAACTCTTCGTCTCCTTGCTAGTCTGGCTGCAATCTGGATGTTACGTGGGCGATGACACGTTCATAATTAACAGTGCCAACAGAAGGCTATTTTGGGGGACTCAGTGAAAAATGTACAGGAGTCATCTCATTTCTTGTCCTATTTGTAATTAAATTGAGATTATTCATGTTTGTTTGTTTTTAATGTGAGAACGTCCGATTGTTCATTCGGCTGTAGAGGCAGGCAGCTTACCTCGTAGCCCTTGAGTGAGGGTCCCACCAGAACTACAGGCCTCATGGAGGGAACCACATCATACGGGGGGATGTGCTCCGTCTGTTAACACAAAGAAGCAGCGGTACACTCAGGCTGACAAAAATAAAACCACAAGAGACAACAGACTGACGAAAAAGCAAAGCAGACAGCTGCGATAAACCTTTTTCATAGCAGACGCCGTGGCTCCGCCACAGCAGGAGAAGCACAGGTGTGATAATGATGGCTGCATTAAGGGCAGGACCTGCTTTTGCTGATGCTGGTTCACTATCATGAGTCACTGCAACACTAAATAAAGCTAAGCAGTCATTATTATACCTATGCTTTCATTACAGTGACGAGGCAAAACGTCTGCCTAGAAACGGGTTTCTGGACTGCAGAGTCAGCTCAACACACAACCACACGTAGTAAATGGGAAGCTGGTTTACTGCCATGTCAGGGCATGTAGCAAATGGTAAGTTAATTTGTCACAATTGAAGCAAAAAGAAAAAAAAATAAGAATATTAAGAATACTTTTAGATTGTCCCAACTTTACAAAAAAAATCTAACACATTATCTCAAATAAACGTTAATTTAACATGTTAGCTTACAAAATGTGGTTAATGCACCGGTGTTTATCATTTGCTACATAAACGACCACTGTACACAGATTTTGCCCAAACACTCACAATACTACAGTTGAACCCAATTTCACAATAAAGGTACCACCACGACACAGTACAACTCAAAACAGCAAACACTTGGTATCATTTAGTTATGTAAGCCAACACATTTCATGTGTAGATAGTTCACACAGTTAAAAGCCGCATTTTATTAAACAAAAACTGTGTATTACAAGGTAATAACAATATCAGATCGGGGTATATTTTGTGGTGAATAAAAACATTGAAGTTTAGGACAAAGTAAATATTAATAATACTTTTGGTGACATGGCATAGTCTTTTAACATCACTGCTTAACTTTCTCTGGAATCAAACCAAGGTCTTTCAACTGCACAACTTAAAATTATGTAAATGGCTGAGACTGATTCACATTAAGCATTCAGGGGTGGTTGAATTTCCAAATAGCATATGCACTTGCCTACAAAATTCAGATATTAATTCAATTTATAATGATCTATTGCACTGTCTCTCTCTAAGTATATCAGCTGACAGTAAACAATGTTCATAATGAGAAATGTTTCAGGTAAGTTTTTTTGGATCCCAACTTTTATATAATTTACAAGATTAGATTAGATTAGATTCAATTAGATTAGATTCAATTAGATTAGATTAGATTACTTGGTTTTGAACTCCTTGGCCTTTGGTTTGATTGGGTTTTTTGGCACTCCGTCAACATATTTCTGCAAAAATGGCCTGATGCATAAATTCTCATGCTTGTTATATATGTACTGATCTATGTCATATTCCCTTACAAACTGAAAAATGTGAATATAATAAACTTAGACATAAGATGTTACTGCCTTTTATTTGGGGGGGGGGGGGGGGGGGGGGGTTAGTATAGCCAGGTCAACCATTTTCCCCCATTTTCCTCTCCTTTATGCAACAGTAAGACTAGGTAACCACATGTGGCTTCATATTTAACCCCTGGAGGGTCCTAGAAAAATGCATACACTATCGGACCTAGAGCCACAAATCGACCACGCCCAAAAAAGTGCTATAAAAAATTTATATATTAATCCACACAGCAGAGACAGTTTTTTTTTATTGTAAAGTACCTATCATAATGTATTATGTTGCGCAGTGATGGCATTATGGCGTCACAGGAATCATTATAACTTGTTGTTGGATATTTCAGTAGATCTGAAGTATTGTACGCTGTTACTGTAACTTCCTCTAAATGCTACCCGTTCCTGTCACAACAACAAGAATTGAGTGAATAGTATATGAGTGTGTTTTACCGTCACCAACTTACCACTTTCTGTTTCTGCTTTCCTGTAGGAGGAAAGAGAAGACAGCGACAGTGATGTCAGTAGCTGCTGCCACAGGAGGAGTCACCAGAATATTTCAGAAACACTCCAACATGCTTCACATATGCAACTTTCCATTATAAGCCATAACAAATGAAACCTACCAAGGATAACTATAATATGAAAAATAGAAAAAAAAAGCAGTTCTATTGTCCTAAGGTTATATTCACAAAGTCACATGAGTGCAGTTCAGAGGGGGGGTCATAGTCTTGTCGTTGGGTTCACACTGTGGTAAGCCCCAGTCTCAGAGCGCCTGCAGTCCTCAACTGGAGGAAGAGGAGGATCATGGGAAAATGTACCAACAACTCTGAACTTATGCTCTACGCAGAGACATGGGAAGGTTTTAGAGTCTTATTTTCTCTATGTTGTTGTGGCCGAGAAGCTTGGCTCTAAGCTGGCAGCTGGCTATTAAAAGCCCTCTCCCCCTGTCCGATGTTCTCACCTGCTGAGGATATGAGTGGTCGGATAGAGGCAGAAACCTCATCCTCCACACTGGAAGAAGAGTTCCCTCCAGACTTACTGGAAAAGACAATGGGAAAAAGAAAGACAGAAAAAAACCCACAGTATTAATTCAGAAAAGGACTGAAACCTAAAAAAAAAAAAAAAAAATCTATAGTATGCTAAGACTGAAATAAAAACTAAAACTAATAATAATGAACATTTAATTAATTTAATATTGGTCAGCTAAACCACCTTAAACATCAGAACACCGTAACACAAGTCTCTGCAGTTTCCCATATTTTTTAATTTTTCTAATAGTTTCTACTGTAAGTATTTTCATTTTCTCTTTGTGTTCCTTCCTGTGTCTTCCTGATTGTCTGTTTGGCTTTACTCTTTGTGTTTAGCGTAGTTAATTCCAGTTTTATTTTGAAATTTATGTGACTGCGTTTATACTTCCTGCTTTTGTTCTTTTCCTGCCCTTATTACTCTCTGATTGAGTTCATCTCTTGTTGCCCTTCTCCCTGGTGTGCATTTAGTTCGCATATCTTTTTACCTACTTCTCCTGAGTCTCCTCTCGTGTCTGCTTGTTGCCCAAGTTGGAATTTCCCCCTTCTGTCATCACTTAAGTCCACTGCTGAATTTTTCCCCATAAAACTTCACATCTTCCTCAAATATTTACATCATCTTAAGTATGGCAAAACTAATCACAGCATTAACAATTATTAATTCAAGACTTTTTTCAAGTTACTTTCTTTCTTTTTTTAAATATACAGTGAATAATTTGAACAGAAACTGAGTGAAAGTTGCATCTTCTTTTAGAACTAAAATAATTTTCATGAAACTTGGGAATTCACCTTAGATGGCTTTTTGTTACAGATGTCCATTTTTAAAAGAGTATGAGGCCCATTGTTATTCAGCTATTATACACTCAGCAGACACTTTATTAGGTACACCTTTTCAAAGACTCTTTATTGTGTGTGATTTTAAATGTGACTGTTCATGTTCAAAGGGCCAGTAAGCATCTTCTTTCTTGGTGAAAATGCCAGAGGTCAGGGGAGAATGGCTAGACTGCTCAGAAATGATAAGGAACAACAGTAACTTAAACAACCACTCATTACAACCAAGGTCTGCAGAAGAGCATCTCTGAATGGACAACATGGCAAAATTTGAAGCAGGAGGACTATAGCACCCAAAGACCATACCAGACACTACTCCTGTCAGGTAAGAATAGGAAACTACGATTCATCAAAATTGGACAATAGAAGATTTGAAAAATGTTGCCTGCTCTGATGATTTCTGGTTTGGCATTTGGTTAGAACTTGGCGTTGTGGTTGTGTAATGGATTGGGGGATATTTTCCTGGCACAGTGTGTTTCCTTTTGTACCAAGTGATCATTATGTAAATGCCCCAGCCTGCCTAAGTATTGCTACTGACGAATTTGCGTGTCATCCTTGCGCAGGGGCCATGCTAATCTTCTCTGTATCGTATCCAATTTAGCGTACGCGCTTGCCGAAGCAAGCAATCTCTAACATAGTGGTCCTAATTTTCAGTTACACAGAGTAGTCCTGTTTAACGGGGGTTCGAATGTCTCTCCCTGTCTGTGAGGTTCGATGACAAAAAGCCACAGAAGCCACGCTGTTAAGTGAAGCTTCAGCATTCCAGTCGAGTAGGATTAGTATTAAACTCAGCAGCAAGGCTCGGGGAACTGCCTGTGAGTTATTGTACAAACTCTGGATGACAGAACATTCAAGACACATTATACACACACACAAGGAAACTCGAAGGCTGATAGGTGTGCTAATTACAGCTATTGAAACCGCTGGACTGGTACAGTCGACACGAGTGGAGAGGACGGAGTAAATGGGCATGAGTCATGAAAGAGTCAAAGGAAACTTTAAGGAGTAAATAAAAAAAATTAAAATAAAAAAAACACACAGTGAGACACCAACACAGTCAAACAGATGACAAGGCTTTTATGGAGAAGTTGCATGCTTTTATATAGGATGAATTTATTTTAACTTCTGTATTGGTTAAACAGCAGTCTCAGGGGCTGTGTCAAGAGTATTGCATCAAAATATTCAAAGGTGTGAAGCTGATAAAGGAATCAATTCAGGTTGTTAATATAAACTGGCATTTTGGATCGCAATCAATCGCCATTTCCATCGCTAAGACAAGTCAAAATTCCCACGGCACCCCTTCCCTTCCTACTCCCCCAACTAATTACAGGATTTTCTTGAGCAATTTGATTATCTCATTAGCTGAACAAAAGTTATGTTGATAAAATTGAAAACATGTCCACAGTAGTTCCATATAAAAGTTGAATTGCTTAAATGTCTTGTTGTGTCCCATTAACACAATCCTAAACACAAAGATAGCAAGTTCACTGTCAAGCAAAGAAAAACAACGAAACCTCACACAGGAAAGGTTAATTAAATTATTACCAAAATGTACTGTACTGTAAAACTCTCAGCTTAATTTGTCTTTTTTGTGTGTTTGTTTGGGCAATTCTACCTGTTTATAACCATGATTTGTCCAAAGGTGATCTAAAATTACTGACGACATCTATTTCCATGCTACCTCATTCTCATTCCTAGCAATATATGCATTTAAATAAAATGTCATCTAGCTAGATTCATGAGATTTTAAATACTTTGCTTTAAAAAAATGTGGCAAGTAGAACACGTAGAAGTAGTGCGCTCAGTGGAAGCTACAAAATCTACAAAATTCTGGTTTATCTGAATAATGTTTGCTTCTTACGATCAAAATGCCACAATTTTGGTGCAAAGTTGACTTTAAATGATCCTTGTCTTATTGTTACTCAACGCATTAGACGCCAGGTTTTTGTGCTTACGTTAACGTTTGTGTGATCAAGTAAGGTTTGATTTACGTGAGAAAAACAATGAGACGACGACTGTGGTTTTGTGCTACTTACCCTTGGACTCGTCCTCTCTTTTGCTCCTGCTGGAGTCGAATGTTTTCCAGCTTCAGAGGGCTGGGAATGAAGCCGATCTCGCAACCCTCTTTCACTAACCGACCGATCCACCAGTCATTGTTGAACTTCTGAAGATGCAAACATGAAAAGGGATCAGATCAAATTGAATTTTGTATCATCACATATATGCCGTAGTTATGATGTTTTAATACAAAGTACTCATTAACCTCTTTTATGTGCAGGAAGTCCTTGGCGTCAAAGGAGATGGCTGTGGCTGGCACTGGAACATCTTCATCCAGTGCGCCACAATAGCTGACGTTGGTCCTTACAGCAAATGCCACAGGTTTACTCTGAAGGACGGAAACACAAGCTCAGTGAGGATCAGAAAAGTATATTTAAAATGATTAAAAACTTCTTACTCTAACGGACTTGAAGACTTTTTATTGATCTGGGAAAAAATCCATAATAAAGATAAACTAGCATGAATATTGTCACAGCCTGTCTACCTTGGCTCTTTCCAGTTGAACGGCAGCCTGCTGTTCCCTCTCCTGTCGGCTCTGTCCCGGTCCTTGACTCTGGCTTGGGCTCTGGCTCTGGACCTGAGCCTGCACCTCCCGCTCCTCCTCGAGAGAGACATCTGAGTCTGATGGTCTGCTAGTGTATGAATCAGCTGATCCCTACGAAAAGAAATCACAGAGATGACTGAAACTATACAGACTGGATACATCTTTTGATAAGTGCACCAATCAGGCATAACATTATGGCCACTGATAGGTCACCTGTTAGTGGGATATATCAGGGAGCAAGTGAACATTTTGTTCTCAAAGTTGATGAGTTTGAGTCAGAAAAAAATATTCAAGCATGAGGATATGAGCAAATTTGACAAGGGACAAATTGTGATGGCTAAACAACTGAGTAGGAGCATCTTCAAAACTCCAGCTTTTGTGGGGTGTTCCCAGTCTGCAGTGGTCAGTATCTATCAAAAATGGACCAAGGAAGGAACAGTGGTGACCAAGAGTCACTGATGATTGGGTACAGAGGGCTGGCCCATGTGATCAGGCAGACAAGTTGCTGTAAATCAAACTGCGAAAAAATGTAATGCTGGTTCTGACAGAAAGGTGTCAGAATACACCCTGCATCACAGTTTGTTGCATATGGAGCTGCATAGCTGTAGACCAGTCAGGATGCCCATGCTGACTCCTGTCCACTGCTCAAAGTACCAACAATGGGCACGCCTGTATCAGACCTGGACCATGGAGCACTGGAAGAAGGTAGACTGGTCTAGTGAGTCACATTTTCTTTTACATCATGTGGAGGACCAAGTCGCTTACCTGGGGAATATCTGGCACCAGGATGCACTATGGGAAGAAGGAACCAACTTACAGAACTTAAAGGATCTGTTGCTAACATCTTGGTGTCAGATACCACAGCACACCTGTTTTGTTGGCAAAAAGGAGACTAACACAATATTAGGCAGGCGGTCATAAAGTTATGCCTGATGGGTGTATGTTGGGAGTATGTTGTCTTTAAGCATGGCAAAATTATTCTAGAGCAAGAGTTGCTGCCCAACAAGAACAGGAAATAGCTTTAAATAGTGCTTTAAATTTGTTATCAAGTTATGGCTAATCCAAACTAATATTAGCACTCTGTTCCTGATAGGGTTATTAAAGAAAATGAAAACTACACTCAAGGCCTCTAACATAAAAAAAACATCTCTGCACAGCGAAACACTGTCCCAATATCAAGGACTTTAAAGAAAAAGTTAGAACAGTGTGGACAGATGCACCCAAATGACCTGAATTTTCTCTCTGAAAAGACAAAAAAAAAAGCACAAAGGCTCTGAGGTTCATTCAGTCACATGGTGATAGAGGACACGTTTCAAAACAAGGATGTGCTTTAGCTTTATCTGAAAGCATCTGAGCTGCTAAGCACCATAAAGATAAATTGTTTATGGGATCACTTGCTGAAGTTTTGGAATTCAATGCGCATCAGCTTACAATCACAGTGCCAAATACTGAGTGGTGGCTTGGCACACTGAATGCAGAACAGGTAAAATCAACGATATATATATATTTATATAAAAAAAAAAAAAAAAAAAAGAGTAGGCTGCCAGGAGCATCTCAGACAAAGTGGATTTCTATTCTTGTGCTGTCAGCAGTTTGCATGTCTTCATACATTTAATTGATGAAGATGATTCTCTGTTCTCAGAGAGTGAGAGATGTCTTCTAGTTGTATTTTACTCATCTGAAACAATCATCCCATACAATCATGAAACTGTATTAGTCAAACTACAGTCTACATAGCTACAGAAAATACTTCAAACATAACCACAGACATTTATGCACATGGCAACATTTTGGTTTTTCTGGTAGAACACCTTTCCCTACAGAAAAAATAAAGCTACTATGGACTATTAAAACCAAAGAATATCAAAATAAGACAATGAAATATAAACTAATGAGTAACAATGAAAAAACACTAAACAGAGTGACCACTGGGGGAAAATTTTTGCATTAGTTTCCTTTTGCTTTTAAATTAGTGTGCAGGCCTTGCTGTAAGGTTTTCAATGAAAACGTCATGTGACCACAAAAAAAAGCTTGCTAAAACTGTTTTTAAAAAATTGTTAATTATTTTTAACAAACATGACTGTCTATTCTGCTCGCTTACTTGGTGCAGTTAAAACAGTAATACCTTGTTTGCTTTTATAAGACAAACATATGCAAGTATCTGCCCATGACTTGTTTTACAGACCAAACACACTGTGCAAACTGAAGACCTCTAATCAGCAGGGTTGGGTCAAAACTACCAAGTAACCACAGCACTAAAAGTGGGAATCCCCAAGCACCCCACGATACAATGTTACTCCAATACCAGCTCCAAATTATTTCCTTAAAGTTAAACTATGTTAATACTTGTTTTGTCTAATAAGATAAAGTTATCTCACTTCAGATTTTCTTTTGTTGTTTTGGGTCAAAAAAAATGCCAAATGCCAAACATAACAACACTGTGACGAAAACCTCGGTTAATAAGACAGACGGTCTGCAATTGATTGGGGTCAAGCTGGCGATTACATGTAATCTGTTTCTGATAATGCAGCAATTCACTGTCATAAACCTTTTTTTTTATTACATATTTGTTGCTATCTACATATACAGAAATTGACATTTAAGATATACAACCAGGATACAACCAGCTGGTAACCAGCAGTAAAGTCCTCTTCTACCCTCCTTCTACTATATGTAAAACAAAATTCAATACAATCAGACAGCCATCTGTTATTATTTTAGATGTAAAGCAGTTGCTGTCATGTTTTTACTCGTGTGACTGAGCCGTTGGCTTGCTCCAAATTAGAAGGTAGCTTTGTTCAGCTAAATGTGTCCACTGTTGGATGGGGTTTTTTTTCAGTTGAACCAATCTAATTTCAGTTTGCTTGGCTAATGTTATCTCAGGACAATGGTGGATAAGAGATCTCTGGTTAATGGTATTGTCAGTGCATTTTAATGTATTTATTAAAATATCAATATGTGGTGTCTGTGCAACTACTGCAATACTATACTGTCCTGACTTTTTTCCCCCCTATACACCAACAGAGCAGATCTGAGTTAGAGAAGAAGAATCGGAGCGAGGCCACGCGACGTGACCCCTGAGATGTGTTGAAGAACAAATGCAAGGTAATGGTGGCAGTGCCAAGCTGAAAGCAGGTGTTGTAACAAAACTCGATGCAGACTCTATGCTCTCGGCAGCATTTGTAGTGCAAAATGCAAAGCTGGTCAGGGCAATACATCTAACCTGTCGGAAACACCTGGTTAAACACAAAATAATGATATCTCTAAAAGCTGATAAGTGGAGAATATTTGATAGGTTAAAAGCCAAATTTGCCAAAGGACCTGCAGCTAATGTTAGCATGTCAATCGCCAGCGCATAAGAAGTCGTCATCTTCTTCAAGTACTTAATTAGGTAGTTTGCTGACAGAGAAAAGGAGCTTTTGTCACTTTGTTGGATGATATTTGAACATTTTTATACCGGTTATGCTGAAATTTCTTATTAGCATGCTATTCGTGTACATTTAATTTACAAATTTTGGCACCTGCTTGCGTATCCCTTACATCTGATACAGGATATCGATGGTCCATTTTTTTGCAACCTGTCAGGATTTTTTCTTTCACTTACAGCCTCAAAAAAAACGCCAGGCTTGCAGCAGTTCATCCAGCCACCCAGTAGGAATTCCTTCAGTGCAACATTTTTTGCTCAAACACGACTGGATCAAGTGCTTCCTTCTGCTGTTTTAATCTAAACAATCAGCCACTAACGATGATTCAATTAAGGAAGACCATTACTCCCAAGAAGATCAATCAATTTAGTCATCACAGCTAAGCACTTTCTGTTTTGTTTTGTTGCTGTTTTTTTTACAAGCCAGCAGTGGCAAGGCCTGACTTCAGCACGCTGCTCATTTGAAATGTAAGCATCCCATCCCAGACTAACTGGGTGTTTTTGTAGGACTTCCAAGAACAAAAAGATTACAGAGGAACAAACACATCACTATGTTCCTGCTGGCTGTTTTTCAGCTGTATCAAACACATAGTCCATCTGTACAGTTTATTCACCCTCAGCCTGTGAGAGCTGTTACATGGTGTTATCTGTGGCTCTAAAGGGAGTTTTGTCAGGTCTGGGGGAAAATAACCCTGCTGATGTCATAATGATATAATTTGGGTTATCTCAGTTTTAACTTGGAGGCGAAGTGCTAATTTAGAACAGGAGGCCTGAGCTTCAGTTTCAGGGTATCAAGTCAGAAAGAAAGGAGCAAATAATGACAGAGTTGCATTATAAGGATGCAGTTCATTGGGCGCAATGTCTAAATGTTAGATTACAAGTCAGAACACATAAGTCTCTGCAGTTTTTAATCTTGACCATGTGTCTCATAATATGGTTTTCACAAGTCCACCAATTTTATATAAAACGTCTTTTTCCCCCCGATGTGATTTTTGCATCACTGCTCAACTCAATCTCATGTATCTGTGCGGAAGATTTGAGGGTGCACTGTAGCACTTGAGCTATTATCCAATGGAGTAGCTTCAGCATGTGACTCATCAGCATCAGAATCCACTTCATGACATCACGATGCATGTTTCGCCAAGCCTCGTCAGAGCCCTTACAGCACACAGTGGCACGATCAGATTAAAAAAACAAAACAAAAAAAACACTCAGCTCGACAATTTCTGAGAAAGTCAAATGTGGGAATGAGGATCTATCAGAGTGGAGAAACGAGTGATTAGCATCTTTGAATCTTTGAATCTGGGCTTGGTTCACCTCATGAGTGTGATGAGCACTAAATGGCTCCTTCTGGATCCGATGGTTTCCTGACGTCCAATCTTACAGCTTTATAGGCAGATTGCCATCACATGCACAACTACACATGCAGATAAAGCAAAACACGCACAACAGTGTGAATGTCACACATCAGAAGCCATCTGCCAAACACCCACCCACCCAACCCCCTCCTAGTCAAGCATAACCCACGATCACGCTACACTGTACCGTTGGCTTACCCATCGAAGGCCTCATATGTGTGTATATATATGTGTGTGTGTGCAGTGAGCTACTTCCATCAAAAAACACACAGCTGAGAGCACAAAAGCAGACTCACACACACACCCATCCAAACACTCACCGCCTCCGAGTCTTCAAATCCATGCAGGTACAAATTGTCATACATGGAGGTTTGATATTCCAGTGAGCGCCTCTAGAAGAACGAGGGGGTAAAAAACAAAAAGAGTGTAGGCGGACGAGGAAGGAGGGGGCCCCAGATTTAAAAAAAAAGGATGGATGTGGGGGGTGACAACAATCCCTTCTCTCCACAGCAGAGAAGAATGATTAAAAAAAAAAAAATCTCCCCTCCCGTTGGATCACGCCTGGTCCTCCGGAGGCCCGTCGCTTGATGGATGCAGCTTCTCCCCGATCCCAGAGTGCTGCTGGCTGGCTCACGTTATAGGATGGAGAGGCTCTCCCTGGAGGTAGCCCAATCCTGGCATTTCATTTCATCAGGCTTCCTCGCACACACACACACATATACAACAGCGAGAGCAGCAGAGGCAGCAGCAGAGCAGTGGATCCTTCCTCAATATCCAAGCCTGATGACAGAGCCAATGTGCAAGAAGCTGATTGGCTGACTGGCTGTCCACTCATCTTGGATGAGCGCTCTCCTTGATTTTTTTTTTTTTTTTTTTTGTTAGTGCGGGGAGGTAGCAGGGATCGGGGGAGGGGGATGGGGGATCAGCACCCTCCATTTCCTTGCTACCTCTCTTTCTCACTCTGCTTATTTATTCTCCAGAGAAAGACAAAACAGCTAAATAGCTAAAATAACAGGAGAATTATTAGAAACATGGATTTAAATTCATGGAAGTTCATTTTTCTTTTGAGAATTAATGTGGTTGTGACACATCTACACCACTAATAGCACTAAAATAAAATAAAAGTCAGGTACTGAATGGTTTGGATTGAACCTGAGCCAATCTTTTGTTAAGAAATACTTAAAATAATTACTAAAGACATAGAAAGTACAATTTTTTAGGGTATCACAGTCCAAACACGCCTTATCTCCTTATCTCTTTAAATGTTAATGTAACTTTTATATTTATAAATCATTTCCTGGCATTAAGGCCTTAATGTGGTTTCAAAGTCCTCTCCACACAGTCAGCAGTTAATGCTTAAATAATATGTTATTACTAAAAAGAAACCATTTTCATGGCATCTGAATACAAACGCTTTTCATTTGAAATGGTGCAAAAACACAGGTGTTAATGATGAGACCTGCAGAGAATCGGTTCTATTTATGTACGCAGGCGTAGTTAATGTGATCAGTAAAACCTGTGCTAAGCCAAAAATAGGTGCTGCTGAAAAGGTCTGCTCCAACTAAACTGAAACAACTAATACTTAAAAATGAATATTTTGTGGGTGAATATTTGCTGATAATCTCTTTTATCAATGATACCGGATTATTTAGCTACTGGGAAAAAAAAAAAATGGGTGGACACTAGGGCTGCTACGATTAGTTGACTAGTCACGATTATGTCAACTATCAAAATCGTCGACGACTAATTTAATAGTCGACGCGTCGTTTGAAGCTTTGTAAGATCCCAAAAACGTGGCAATAAGTAGTAGGATTTAAGAGTGTAATAACGGACTGAAACAGAAGATGGCAGCACTGCATGTACAAGGATGTCAGCTGCCGTTAAACCCCGAAGAAGAAGAAGCAGTGTCCAGTATTGTAGCTGTGTCCAAATTCAGGAACGGCATCCTCCTTTGCCCGCATTTGTAGGCCGATTACGTTACAGCGACACAACGAAGACTCCGACAAATGCGCCCTTCATTTCCCCAGATGTGAAGGATGGGTCGGGTGTATACTTCGTGGCCCAACCTATCCCAGAATTCATAGCGCAGCCCTGCTCCGTTTCCAACAATGGCAGCAGCAATATTACTCTTATTATTCTTTCTGGGTCACAAAATAAACGTTAAACATATTTTCAGGCGAGAATGTAGCTGTGTAAACCTCAAATATCTGCTCAGTTTATCAAGACACCACATATTTTCAAACGCGCTCCGACATTTTCGGAGACGTCTGTTACCCACTAGCTCGATAGCTAGCCGGGGTTCAAGGCTCACTACAGCCCGTGAGAACACCGGACTCCCGGCAAATTGTTTTCAAACCCACCGCCGTCTTTCGCTACTCAGGTTAAACATATATAAGTCACTTAGATAACTTAAAAATGTTATTGTTTGGCTTTTTTCAGTATTTTATTTGTTCCTGAGTAAATCGGTTTGGCTGAGATTAAAGTTATAGTTTTTACACAGCTGAATAAACGTCAAGCAAACAACTGATCATCAGAAGTGTGAGATGCTGGAGAATATACTCCGGTGTCCTGTTATATTTTAGATAGCACGGAGTTTATTAAACTTCACCGAAACAATCTGCGAATTTCATTAAAATTTAATAAACTATCATCTTGTCTTTATTTTTAGTTAGCACATACCTGAAACACTTAAAGCTGTAAGCTAATGATAGTTATATAAGAGCAGATGCATGCTGGTGCAATAAGCTGTACGTTTTACGTTCAATGGATGATGATCTGATTAGTCGTTTGTGGCAGCCCTAGTGGACACATGCTTTAGAAAACTCTTGGAAATTCTTTAAGTTAACCAATCAATTAAGAAAATACTTGAGCCAGACCAATATAATTGGCAGATATTAGCTATTTGACAATTGATGGTATCATCATTTTTAAATAAAAATGAAACCACAAATGACAATATTAAAAACGGAAAGAAAGAATGGAGAAACACCCTTCAACCATGTTATGAGTGCTGATATTGCATAGGTTGTCTACCAGAGGGCACTCTGCAGCTTCCCATTTGGTACCACATGTTTGTATGTTCTGAGCAGTTGGGTAGAGCGTAAATGAGTCAAGAAATCACTACACAAAAATTAGGGAAATCTTGTCTAAAGGTAAAAAGAATATCAGCTTATTCGTTGGATGGTCAAATCCAAATGTGATGAGAAGGTGCTGTTTACCTTTTTTTTTTAAAATAAAATCACATGAACAGTTCCAAATTCAAAGAAATTCAGTTTTAAGTCACAAAACAGAGAAATAAGCAAATTCAATTGGCTAACCATTTCAGTTTCACATTTGGTCTAAACAAATTGAAAAATATACTATAACTTGTCAGCACAATAATCTAATAATAATCAGTTTCACACTTTTTTTTGGCTCATGCCATACAATGGTTTGCTTCTGCGCCTACCTAAAGGCTCAAATTAAATTAATGTTTAGCTCGCTTGAGCCAAGACGACAAAAGATGGCCTTTGGTCAACAAGAAAAGTACATTTAGCTCTTAGCATTTAGCCCCTAGATTTAGCTCTTTGAACACAGACTAACAAATATAAATTGTTTATAATTTTCAGCAATGGCTAAAATGTTAATGATAACTAAACGAAATAGCTGTGTACTTTAGTACTGATCATTTTTACCATAATCAAGCACATTTAACATACCCTGTACCCAGATGCTGCTCTCAACTTAACATAAAATTCATTTTTCCAATATTAATATACCAGTGAACCAACAAAATGTGCACTGGGGTTTAAATGCACTACATTACTGGCAACTAGAAGCTTGATGAGTGTATTTTAAGCAGACCGCCTTACTCACAACCATATGACTCATATACATTAAATAAACTTTCTTCAACATAAAAAAATAGTACAGAATAACTATTACTAACACTAGAAACGGCACATTTATAAAAAAAAATTACACCACTGAGTATAGCATGCTGGGTAACACCATGAATAAGAGTCTGCTGAGAGCTGTGACAGGCTCTGTGCCACATTCAACAACAGTAAAGACAGATGGAGGATGAAGAAAAGAGAGCAGAGATGCTCCAAAAATAACTTTTGATAAAAACAGACGAGCTGTGTCTGCTTTATGCACTTTTTTCCATTTTAAATATTGAAGCTGGTTTGTTCGGTGAAGAAGAGGCAACATCTTACTCAAGACTAACACGTATTTTTCCTCAATGCAGAATAATTTCTGCCCCAAATTTTGGAAATATAAGTCTAAATGTAAGTCCACTTTTAAAAGCCAACTTAGCTATGGGAACATTAATTAAACATTAACACTAATGAGCCATATGCTGAGTAAAAACAGTGGGAGCAAAAACTACCATTACATTTAACCTAAAAGCAGAACAGCCAGCCTGCTGAGGCCCGACTCCACAGCCCTGTGCCAACAACACAATATTTTCTAATAGAGACTAAGAATGCTACACTATTTGGTTATTTTGGTTGTTATATTTGATCTATTTTTTCTTTTTTTATGTATAAATGACAGAGGAATGGGCCATTGTAATCCTATATAAATCCCTGCTTGTGCAAAAAATAGATTAATAATAACAACAACTACAATAATAATAATAATTTCGCTCTGTTGCCTATAACGCCAATAATTTTAAAGATATCATTAGACAAAATTTTCAACACACCAACCAACACTACACAATAATAAAACAGTAAAATCTACTGCCCCTTATGTTTCCAGTAAAGCACCAGAACTGATTGATTGTTTTAAGGAATAACTAAATGACACCATATTCAGATATGCTGTAAATGTTCATATTTTGCATTTTATGCAGTATTAGACACTGCCTGATGCAGGGTTTATGCCACAGCTGCTCTAAATTAACACTTTTGGTAATTGGCAGCATCATTTTTATGCTTCTGTAATGGTTGATCCAAGCTCTTGAATAGAAATTAGAAATTAGATGCTAAAATCTGATTATTATTGTTATTTATAAATTTTCAAATGTACTGCTTAACAAAAAAACAGAAAAAAATTGTAAAGCACATTGATATTTTTTGATTAAGATGTAAAATTATAGTTATTTATTTGCAATTCATTTTAGTGCTTGATTGTTATGCTTTGTTAATTTCTGTATTCTCAGAGTAGTCCAGAGTGCCAGCTCGGATTTGGGTATGAAAATGTGAATTCAATTTGGTATTTGCCTAATAAATAATGATATAATTGTTAGTTTGAACACATTTTTGACTCTTAAAATACTGGTGTTGTCTTGTTTTTATATCAGATGACCTAATAATATTGTTAAGTACTTTATATTGAAAGAAAAGATGTTGTATAACTGCATCTAAATACAGTATGTAATTGGTGCACTGCCACCTTCTACTACCTGCACTTTACCACCCCCTGCAGTCAAAAGCAGTGTATGTCGTAAATGTGTGATCATCAATCAGAAACTCAGCAGAGTAAAAATCATGAATAGCTGTTTTTTTTTTGTTTTGTTTTTTGAGGTATGAAGATCCTGTTCAGTAAAAAACACCATGTATGATGTAGCCCATTTACAACACAGGGTAAGCAAATATCTTAACAAGGATTTAATTTAGGGAAAAATTTGATACATGGAGCAATTAATGCTATGCTAAACTATATGTGTTTTTTTTTTTGTTGTTGTTGTTTCTATCCAATTTCCATTATTTGGTATAAATGCACAGAAATATCCACGTCAAACCACAATTTTACAACCATTCAGAGCATCTGTTCCCTGCAGTACCTGTCTGAGGATGAAGCTGGTGGAGGTGGTGCTGCCGTCAGACCTCTTGAGGCGACTCCTCCTGGAATAAGTCCCTCGGTTCACCTGATGGAAAAAAATGAACTCTTAACCAGCAGCTACAGTGTCAACTCTTACGTTTTCTTGTGCACATCCATTATATTTGGATCGCTTGCTGAAATGCCACATGAGACTAATACATGATGCAAAGTGACATTCGGGCACATGTGCTTCACACAGCAGCTGATGCTCTTTCCAAGATTAGATAAGGTCAACCTTACAAGCCATCTGACATGCAACACAAGCTAACTTCTATTATACGTTTCTGCATTATACGCTGCACTTGCCAACTTACTTTTCTCCTTACCTCACTCGTGACTTTCTTTCTTTCTCTCCTCCAAAAAATCCAAATATACCAACAGAGTTCATCTCCAGGGAGGTAAATTAATTATCTGCCAGTGATTTGCCCCATTTCTGTTCAAATCTCCAGAGTTAATGACAATGTCACCATTAAAAAGTCAGAGCCTACTTCCCTGAATTTATAAAACAGGGCCATTAATCTGGGTCACCATCCCTCTTCTGCCTCTCACTTTCAAGCTAAGAGCCCAAAGCCAAGAACTGACCCGCTATTATTACACACAGTAAAGATCGATCAAACTGGAGAAAAATAAATTATCAGCTATCTAGCAGGGGGCTGATATCGGGGGACTGATGCACTTCCTTCCCTTTATATCTACCACAGCTATTAAAATAGATGCACTGTTAGAAAGCTTAGGCCAGTCTTATGTTCTTTATAGATGCAAGGCAAGTAAGGCATTTCTGTGAGCTGAAACTGCAAAAAGCTGTATGAAAAGCATGACTTTTAAACATCAAGTGGAATGCACCTTAAACTGAAGCCACTGAAATGCTGACACACTGGTATGACTATGTCTTTTCTATCTGTTCTGTAATGCTTTGATTCATAAATAAACAAGGAAGAAAGTCATTAAGTAGAAAAGCATGGGCAAGGAAGAAAGCATGTGTAAAGGCTCAAAATAATTACGTTGAGGTGAATCAGTAAGTCAATAAAACCATTATGAAAGCGAGATTTCCAAATAATGTAGTTTATTAAGTAGAACTAAAGTCCACTCAAAAAATAAAACTTTTATTAAGTAAAACATCACTGATCTGTTATTCCCCAACACACAGTTCACTTATTGTTCTTAATATCTAAACTATACTGTCACCTAGAGAGTATAAAGGTGGAAAGATGTGCATTGCAAAACACAAAGTTAAAATAAAAATAAAGAGTTGACCATCTATGCTTTGTTTTGTGTCAACAGTCTCATAGATATTTAAATACTAAAACAGTACAGTTAGGTATTTTAAAGCCTATATTCATAATGTATTACAGCGGGGGGTTGTTTTTCTTTTTAAAACAAAGCTACCTTTTGCTGTCACCATAACGCTTGTAGTGGACTGAGCTATAGAATTATTCTGGTTACATTTTTATTTTAATTAAATTTAAAAGACTTTTTCTTCACTTTTAAATTAAAATGTAGCCTCCGCAACTGTAACTAGCAGCCTTGAAGACACCTGACCTACCTGAAAGATGGGCGCTTGGATGCCCTCGCCAATCTTGTTTCGTATGTAGATGTGCCGGGACATTTCGGCCAGGACATCGGTCCAGAGGGCTGGCTGCTCCGGTCCAGCCCAGCGGAGGGGCGGCGGGTTCCGGGCTGCGTGCTCCAGTTTCACGCCACACAGGAGAACATGAGCGCTCGTCACGAGACAGGTGTTCCCGCTGCTTGCTCCTGCCGCGCGCGCCGGGAGCTAAATCAGACACACTGCAGCTACTCGAGCCACTCAAAACCAGATGCGCCCTGATGATGGACGGAACTATTTTAGAAGCAGAGGAGGGGGTGGTGGGGGGGTGTTACCATTTAAAACGCCTCAGGTGACTATTTTAAACATAACAGGGAGCTAATTTAAGCTCAAAGCCCTAACAGCCCCTGACACATTTATTCGGCAGTTTATTAAAAAAAAACCCACTGCTGTTGCTGAAGTGTGATAATGAAGAATACATATAACATCCTATTTTGTCTTGTTTTATCTTGTTTTCACGTGTATTCATGTGTGTTCAAAATAGTAAACAAAATTTAAAACAATTTAAAAACCACTGAGAGTAAATGAGCTTCATATGCACTGCTATTTTAGAGGCTACACCTCTACAAAAACAGAAAGATTTCTTCTTCTCGGCACACTTCAAACGTTAAGTCTTGTGAACCTTTAAAATAAAAAAGTAAAAAAAAAATTCTCTGACACTTAAACTGAGGGACCTTTATATATATATATTGTGTTCCCGTGTGTGTGTGTGTGTGGGGGGGGGGATACTCAAGGTTGATGAAGCTATTGTTATGTCTAATTTAGGTGCACCCCTGTCATAAAATTAATAACCCCAATAATAATTCTACATATAACAGTGTCTTTCTTTTCTGCTGTCCGTCATGATTACCTTTAGCTTTGGATCTAGCTCTTGGCTGTTTCAGCTTCTGCAGTTCTCATTATACTAAACGGTTGCCAAGAGATTCTTTTTATTTCCCTCCAGTGATGAGTTCGTTTGTTGTCTCATCAGCTCTTCCAACAAGCGTTTGGCTTATTAAAATCATTTTTATGTAACAAGAAAACAGGTAAGTTTCCATTTCTTTGTTTCATTTCTGCATCACCAAACTGATACCTGCCTGTACTGTAAGCAGGCATCAGTGATATGTGGCATGTATGCTTATAGGGGGCGATTTACCCTCCCCAAATATAGACTCGCAGACAGTACACCTATGCAGAAACGTGGACTAGCCTTCAGGAAAAATCTGAACAAATAAATCAGGTTAGTAGGGGTTTTTATTCAGTCCCAAGAAAGACTTGGGATTGTGAGAACTTAGAAAGGAACTGTGTATGTTATCGACATATTAATGTTGAGCTAATACCAACTATTCATATTCTCTGCAAACCCCACTTTCATGTTGTTTCACGTGTTGCTCAGCAGATGGCAGTATAATCAAAGGGACCGTAACAAGGACCGAACACTGTTTATTGGACCCACCAGTAGGTTCAGGGGCACAACTGAAGTATGTTTTCACCACTGTCCATTTGAGTTAGTGCATCGGGTACATGAAATGACATTTCTTTTACTGTATACACCACAGATGTACAGACAAAGCACTAGGCCCCAATAAAAATGTAATTTCTTTAAGTATTTACAAAGTGCTGTTAATTAGAGCAGAGCTTTTCCAGACATTCCTGTTATATTTTGGATGCTTATATTATTTTAATTTGCACACAGAAACAAAATAATTTCACAAAAATCAAAAACTACCAGGATCAAAATTATTATTAACCCCCCTGATGCTAACGGTTAGCTGTGTAATGTGTTGTCTCAGAGCAATCTCAGCCCATTCTCTTTCTCCTTGTTGTATATCTTTGCATACTTCAATCTGGCTTGAAGGTTTTTCTTGGTCTGAAACCTCGCAGTCTACTCCTGTACAGGGTTCTAGTGATTTTTTTTATTTCTTCAAGACTATAATTCCCAACTTTGCTAAGTCATTCGCTGGTGTCCTGACACTTGCTCTGTCTTTAGACACATCTCTCACCAGTTTTCTTTCCAGTCCTTGAAATCGTTTGTTTCCTACCTATTCCAGGCTTCCAGACTGTGTCACTCTCTTTGAATGTCTTTCTTTCTTTCTTTCTTTCTTTCTTTCTTTCTTTCTTTCTTTCTTTCTTTCTTTCTAGCCTGTCCTGTGTGGCAGCTTTTGCAATCAAAATCCTGATCATTTATACTTTTTTTTTTTTTAAAGATTTAAGTTATTTCACTGGTACTCACAGTGTCTTAAATGCTGATGCTTAGCATCATTTGTGCTAGTTTTACATGAACAGGGTGTATGATCAAATATCATGCCACCATTTTTGTGCCACAAATTTCACTAATGCCTAAATATCCAAGAGAAACAACAACATTTAGAACAACTATCGAACACACTGCATTGGTCTCAATTTACCATGATTAGTTTTGATGTTATGAGCACAAGTGTGGGAGCAGGTGATGTGGAAAAACTGGAATTCTGGAATAACACAGAAGTTTGACATTGTTCAAGCCACTGCTGATTGGTCAAAAGCAGTAATATTACTATCTGTCACATAACCCGATCTTTGGGAGAAATCCGTGTGGTTCTATAACTTCACGGTGAGTCAGTAAATTACAGCACACATCAGTTTTAAGTCAATGAAGTGGTCACAATCAATTTGATGGACTGTCCTGCATCTGAAACTGCAAAAACACATTTTAATTTACTAGAAGAGCTCTTGGTTCAGTTTGTCTAACTGCAAATAAAGATCACAGTTTTCCAACTGAGAATTGTGCCAAACGCTTTTTGGCTGTAAAATTTTGAGAGTAGATCTGCAACATTTTCTTTTTTCATAAGATAATTGAGTTTATGTTGTTATTAGATCATTTAAAATAATTTTCTAGCAAAATGTCACAACAGATGCATGCAGTATGTTTTACTTGTATCTGCAGAGAAGCTTCAGCTTTAACAAAGAACATGTTATAGGGCAAGCCAGCTCCTCCATTAGTCAGCCCTCTGAGACACTGAGTGGTTCTTATCTGTTGTTTGTTTTTTTTCCTCCAAGGTACCTGAATGCCTCTGCACTCACCTGGTCAATAACACAGTTATTGACCAGGTGAGTAAGATATTCTCAGGCTATACAATAACTGTGTTATTGTATAGCCTGAGAATATCTTAGTCACTGTGCTTTTACAGCCATCTCTTCTCTCACGCGATCTCTTGTATCTGCAGGCGTGCATCGCATGAAGCCTGGATGAAAACATAACGGTCCGCTGGCAAGGATAACAAAATCTAAGCAGAAACTTTATTTTTGGCTTCTGCAGAGGAAGCATGTGATGTATAGTGTCCCGGAGGCAAAAACAAAAAAATAAAGGTATTGCTAATGTTCCTCTGTGTGTCAGTGCGTGGCACTTTTTTTTCATATATTGAAAAAAACAAAAAATACTTTGATACACTGATTTATGTTCTGAGGCACTTTGATCAGAGAAACCTTCAAACAAGTGAACATAGCAGATTAACTGGCTTTAAAGTGGACAGATTAAGTTGTTTTTGCTTCAAGTTGGGATAATATGGATTGTATTATGGGATGTAAAGACAACCAGCTCTCTTACAGAGACTCAATCGTGGTTACATTTTAATGTATTTATGTAAGATTGGGAAAAAGCTCCATGAGTAAATGTCAAAGGTGGATTTCACACTTTAAATTATTAAACTGCTTGCATATGTCTGTGACTGAAACTATGGGTTAGGGTCTGCTGCTTATTAACTAAATGAGCAAACAAGAAATGATATCTGGCAACAAAAAAACCCTTCAAAGTTATTAAATCAGGGACCAACTAGGTGCAAACAGTGAGTGACAACACCTTTGTGAATAAATACTGCACAGCTACTTTATTAGTTACACCTTCTCAGTACTGGGTTGGGCCCCTGTTGCATTCAGAACTACCTTAATTCTTCACATTATTGATTCAACAGGGTGCTGGAAACATTTCTCCGAGATTTTGGTCCATGTCGACGTGATACTGTCACACAGTTGCTGGAGATTTGTTGGCTGCACATCCATCATGCAAATCTCCTGTTGCAGCACATCCCAAAGATGCTTTATTAGACTGAGATCGTGGTTAGTTTAAGAAACATGACCACGATTATTGAGCTTATGATGATGTGTTATCCTGCTGGAAGCCATCAGAAAATGAGTACACTGTGATCATGAAGTGACAAACATGGTTAGTAACAATACTCAGGTAGGTTTAAATCATTATCATTTGGTATTAAAGGGCCCTAAAGGACCCAAAATGTTCCAAGAAAAGTTGCTTTCACATTGTTTACTGAACTTTTTTCGAGTCTTTATTGTTCAGTTTTGGTGAGATTGTGTAAAGAGACTGATTAGACAAACAGCTGTACCTAATAAAGTGACTAGTGAGCGCAGTTCATCTTCTTTGTACTGTGAAATATTTATGGACTCTACACTCTTCTTTTCCTGCTCCTAAATGGGAAGGGGTGGAAACAGAAATTCACATGAATAAATAAATTAATATGCTGCGTGAGGGTTGACTATTTTGGTGACCCGGCGTTTTGTTAGCAGCAGATTAAACTCTCAGACAGCAGAGCAGAACTGCTCACTGGACTGTGAACAACAAACACTGGAGTGCCATCTATTCGGGGCAGTGATGTGAAGTAAAGCATTTGGGACTTGATGGGTAGACGCTGGTCTTTTATTAAAAATGTGAGCTAATCAGCGGTTGGTGCCTTTTGTAAATAGTTATTAAATGATTTAATATATTTAATAAAAACAGCATATGTAAGTGCATGTATGTATTCAAACAGGCAGGTGTTTATCCTGGCAAGCATAGAAACACCATGAATTTATTTAATGTGCACAAAAAGCACGCACATGTAGAAAACATCGTTGCGTATTACGTGTTTTAAAGATTTTTCCTTCCACACTTTTAATCATGTGTCATGTACTTTGGGGCAGGAAGGTGTGGCTTCTCCAACAGCAGACATAGCTGTTACTGCCATGATCCAGCAGCACTGCTCTTACAGTGGGAAGCACAAACAGGATTACAGCCTCAGTCACAGAAAGCAGGATTTCTAAGAACTCGGCCTTGCAGCGCCTTTTATCTTACAGAAGCAATAATCCCACAAAGGCCGCGGTAAATTAGCGGTGGGCAAGCAACAGACCTGACTGCAGCTTTGAAATTTTAGCTTTTGAAATTTGTCACTAATCAAGAGCTCTTCAGCAGTGACTATCCCAAGACCACATTCTGCATAAATCACCATTATGAAGGCATGCAGAGTGTTGTGCATCCTGTTTATTGAGTTAGCGCTACTTTTTTTGACATTGCATATTCTAATTGTTCACATGAGTACCAAAGGATGCCAAGTACATTTCACACTGTCTGCCTGTGTACATTTACAGCAAAAGTATGCCATAAAAAATAACGTTCAAGTGCTCGAAGTAAAGGTAGTAATAATAGTACTATTTACAGAAGTGCTAGGTAGATAACAATGTCACACTATTAAGCATTATTAAGGTATTATAAAGTGCTCATCATTTATATATCATTACTCCTCCTTAGTATGCCATTTGTAAATACAGATATATTTATAAACATATCTGTATTTATAAATGAAACACACTGGAGGCGTAATAACATATAAATGATAAATTAAGCACCTGCTAATGCTTAATAATGTGACATTATTATACAGTGTTATCCAGTACTGTAATGGGTAATGCCACCAATTTACCACATTAAATGAAATTATGTCACTGAAGTTATTAACAGTCAGAGTAACAGTGCTGGTAGTTACTGGTTAATTACCAAAGGCTAAAATTTATTAATTGTTATCCATGAATTTACAAATCTACTGTTTTAAGAAAAAGGTAAAGCATATTATTATTATTATTATTTATTTATTTATTTTTTATTTACTTGCCAAATTACAGTCATTTACTTGCATTCATGAACAGAAGAATTACTTTCAGTGATGAAACGTTATGCTTGATTAGTCCAGTAACATGCCCAAAACTGTAGAGCCGGTTAAGTTGCACTGTGAATATACTGGTGCCAGATATTTAATCAAAGCTTTAGTCAAAAGCTTAGATGATTTCAAATTGCCCATTCTAAAAAGATTTCAAAGTAAAAGTCTGCTTCTTTAACAGATTAGTAACGTGAGTAAGTAAACAAACGGAGGACATAGTGCAGATAATGTTTTCAGCTTTACTGGCACCTGCACCTTCCCTCCCTTCTCCACCTGCTCCTGCTGTTTGTATTATTTATCAGTTATACTCTGTTGACCTGCAAAGATAGAAACATATTCACCCCGGTATACAAAATGGTAAAGTTGCCATTTTGACTTACCTGTAAGCTCGTCTGCTCTCAAACAACGTCAAATATTAAAGACATGAGGGAAGTGGAGGCAGTGAAGTCGCTAAAAGAAGAACACCTTGTGACCTTTTGCAGTCAAACGACTTGCAGGGAATAACACCTGAGTGCACAGAAAAGCTATATCAGCAATTATTTTTATGCCTTTGAGCCCATTTGTTTTATTTCTAGTCTATTTTGGGGGCTGGATAGTGATGTCCCACTGTTTTCATGACTGTCCTCTCTTATTTAAGCTTATATTTATTTGCTCAAGCCCATGCTTGGAGTTGGAGTGATTTTGTGTGACATCAGAAAGAAAACAAAGTAGCTGTGCTTGCTCATCACTTAGTCTTACCTCTAACTGTGCAGGGCTGTGGCCCCAGTTTGTCCCTACAAATGAGGTAAAGTGTGAGGGGGTGGGCGGGGGTGCATGACTCTTTTTAGGTACCAAAATTTACCAAAATCAACCACTTCAGAGGGTCTAATACAGCGGGACACATAGAGACTGCCTGGTTCTGCTTTCTCAGCGTTTGGCCTGGCACTCTGACAGCAGCATTTTTCCTAATAACATTCACAGCTGAAGAAACAATCATTTTTAGAAACCAAAGTGCTGACATTTCAGTGGTTCTCCTCACCTCAGCTGGAAATATTGATTTTGGTTTAATACACAAAATAAATCTTATTACAGTTAAATCCTTTGTGCAGTTTTTCCCCCCCAAATTCCAATATCTGTGATTTAAAATTGCAAAATATGTCATCATCATGGTCAGTTTCTCCAGTTTGACCTCGTATCCTCGGGTACAACTGCCTGGACGTAATCTTACTCAGAAGCAAGGCTAGTGTGGGCATCATATTTCTCCTGATCTGTTGGGCATTCAGCACATCCTCTAACCTCTAAACTTAAAGCTCCAGCCTATGTTGCCTTGTGCTCTATTCAACTTTGCTGTATCAGCTCAGTCTTTAGTCTATTTGCAGATAGCTGTAAAGTCAGCATACTGTAGAGTGGTGTAGAGACATCCAAGATATTAAATCAATCAGAAAGATCGATTGAATAAAATAGTTCATTTGATCTTTTTGAACTGAATAGAACGGCATAAAGAGTCTTAAAACTGCACATTCCTGATCTTGTTGTCTGCAAGGCATACTAGGCATTTGCAATTTTTACTTCCTCATCCTTAAAAATCCTAAAATCCATTGTCTCCGTTTTAAAAGAAGACATTTGTAGTCCAAAACGAGCAGATTTCATCATGAATTTGAAAGATTTTTTGCACTTATTTGATATATTTTTCAATAAATGGTGTGGTCGTCACCATATAGCAGTACTGTTATTCAATTTTTACCTGCTGGTGATGTGAGGGGGAAAAAAGCAATGACAATCAAACTATTGGCACCAAAATGTATTTTTGTCATCTTCATTGTTTTTTTTCAGTGTACATTATAGAAAAATATAGAGTAGCAAAAGTTCACAGTGTCCAAAAGGCAGTGTTAAGTCACATCAATCATATTTAACACAAGCGTTTTTGGGAGCAAAACAAATCCATTTTGGGGATTTTTCTTAAAATATGAGGATAAATTGTGTCCAGTGTGAATCAGATTTGACACCAAAGTGGCCTTTAAATACAAAACTCACTTTCTCTGCCGCAGACAGGGTAGGAACACCGTTTTTAAAAAGACATTTCCACTTTCTTGGTTAAATACATTCAAACATTTGTACACTTTACACAAACATGGACTGTATATTCATGAAAGAATGTCAGTACATGCAGTTACATGTATATAAACACACATATTGTACTATCGGGGCTTTTTGTTTCATGCTGTGTAAAAATGCTGAGAAACTGGTGCATTCACTTCTTGGTATTTACAAATTAGAGACACAAAATATGCAATATACGTTTTATCATTAACAACACAGGGCTTGGATTTAACACCAAAAAAAATCACTTTACTTTATTGTAAAGTTTATTTGTTTTAAAATAAAAATATACAATTCGGTTCAAATTTGTTATGATTTAGAGGTTAAGGGTGCAAAGTGTTTTTGGTATTACTAGAAGCCAACACATTTTTCAATTTCCTCTCACAGTGACTTTTATGTGGGAAATTTTCAGCAGTAGAGTTTGAGGTTGGGCTTTTTCGGCAAATCAAAACAGAATCTGGCACAAATCATCAGGAAACTAGAGCCAGTGATCAACCAGTGCACCTCCAATCCAGTTACATTAACAGCTTTTTCAGCTAAAAGCAACGATTTTGTTTCCATGTTCCTAACAGTGGAAAATTAACCGAGTAACCGTGCCAAAGATGCCCCTATTTATTTACCTAATAATTTCCCCAGGAAATGTATTACATTATATTTTATATTATGTAAAAAATGGCACATTGTAAGAAAAATTACCCACCATTTGAAGAAATAAGCAACAAATAGCTGAAAAACACATTTATACAAGTGTGTGCAATGTTGTCCAAGTAATGAGACACGCCATCACGAGACGAAACTTAAGTTACACTCACCGGCCACTTCATTAGATACACCTTACTAGTAATAACTTTGACTCCCTTTTGCCTTCATAACTGTCATAATTCCTTGTGGCATAGACTCACAAAGGAGCTGGAAGCATTCTTCAGAGATTGATGGGTACAGTGTAGCGATGAAGGGATGAACATGGTCAGCAACATTACTCAGGCGGAGTTTAAGCAAAAGACTATATTAAAAAAATGTTCCCCACACAATTCTGCTACCTGCTGAGGTTTGATTAAAGGTAAATTCTGACCCTGCCGTCTGAATGTTACAATACAAATTGAGATTTGTCAGATCAGGCAACATTTTTCCCATCTATTACCCAATTTTGGTGAGCTTGTGTTAATTGTAGCCTCAGTTTTCTGTTCTTAGCTGACAGGACTGACATCCAGTGTGGTATTCTGCTGCTGTAGCCTATGCTCATCTGCGTACTTGGTTTGAGTTACTGTTGTCTTCATCGTTCTTCATCATTCTGTTGCTCAGTTTGAACTTCAGCAGCTTCAAAATTTGATCAATTTTGAATTAAGAGACGTGCAGGGAGAAACCAGTTATTTTCTACGTTGTCTTCCTCAATGGAAAACACCAACGTTTAAGCACATTTTATCATCTTAAAGTTTTACATTTTAAATTTGTGCAGAACCAAAACATAAACCAAAACATTTTTGTATTTTTTGGGGGCAGCAGTTGTTTCCCAGTCACTTCAGTATGTGCTATTAAAGGGGGCAGGGATAGCTCAGTAGGTAAAGTGGTCGCCCCATGATCGGAAGGTCGGCGGTTCGAATCCACTTAACGGCTACCCTGAGGTACCCCTGAGCAAGGTACCGTCCCTACACACTGCTCCCCGGGCGCCTGCTTAGTGGGCTGCCCACTGCTTCACAGAGTGAATGGGTCAAATGCAGAGAAAAACAAGTAATTTCCCCATGGGGATCAATAAAGTATCCATTATTATTAAATAAAAACAAAAATTGTAGCCACCATAAGCAAGTTAATCACAAAAAAGTTACATTTTGTTGCATGAAATTAATATTCATTTGAAAAGTCTAACACTGATAATGAATTATTCACATTCTGTTGAAATATACATGAACAGCTGTATTGTTTTTGGTGATTTTTGAACAGTAGCCTTGTAAAATCGGGGCGGTACGCCCCCATATTTTTCCATAGCTGAATCAGCATGAATCTGTGAACACCCCTAAAATAATTTGTTCATTCTGCTGATAGAAAAGTTGGCAAACATGCATTTTCTTCTTTTCTTTTTTTTTACCAATGTACAGTACGAAGTCAAGCGTGTCAAAAATGTCCTCTTCAGGATTGCTGTCCATCGTTTTGCCAGCTAAGTATGAAAATTAAAGCGAATAAGCTGCGAGTCTGTTTATTTCTTAGCTTTATTCAGAGTGGAGATGTTCCTTAATACCCATCATTTCATGGATCTGTTTTTTTATCATGGAAATCAGTCTTTGCAAAAGAGTCCAGTGGATCCAGTTACACACAATGTCAGCGGAGTTCAAGCCCTGGAGGTTTGGGTTCTGCTTTCTGGCACCCTGAGCATGACCAGGGCACTTCAGGGAGGGTGAAGTGAGTAGACGGGGGGGATCCCTGTAGATGGTGGTTTCATCAGAGAACAAACGAGCCTTAAAAAACAAAACAAAACAAGTCCTCCTCTGGGAGGTAAAAGTTGATGCACTGTGGCTCACGAACAGATGCACGCACAACATCTGAAACAAGGGCCGGATCGATCGGACCACCCACAGCTCGTTCTTGGTTACTGGCTCATAGTCTCTGCAATCAGTAAACCAGTCACCTCTCATTCTGGCTCTAAGAAAACAGGCAGCTACATGGTGAAGAAAGGGAGGAAACGAAAAGGCTGCCGGCTTTTGTGGGATACTGAAAGTACCGTCAAAATATAAGAATTTAAAGAACTTCCTATAGATGCGGAAAACTAAAAAGACACTCACGATGTGCTCTCAGTAGCGCTTCTTTATATGTGAACTGTAATTTGGGATCACCTTTGTTTTGCTTCTTCCTTTATATTTACACAATTGACCTTATTTTGAAGATTATTAGTCCCCAAATCTGGGATTAATAAATTCAATCTTCCCTAGTTACAGCACCACACAGTCCACGTTGACTGACTGCAGGGTTTTTGGGCTGGCAGACATTTATTCTTGTTAGGGTAAAATGACAAATCGTGCAGGGAGATGGTGCGCAGACGGGTCAGATTTTTTAAACAGGAATTTTACATCTGAGTGATTTATACTCGAAATCTTTATAATCTCAGCGCTGTGGTCAAAAATGATATTGAGTTGTGACACACAGCTGGAACTGCTTTAAAGCAAAGAAATAGTCCAAAACCAAAATGACTTGCATGGCCAAATATTTGGGTATTTCATGAATAACTCTAATAGAAATCATTTTGGTATTTACCTTAAGACTATTTAAGACTTTGCTCTGATTTCTGAATGATGAGCACATTGTGGTGGATGAGTTTGTTGGCTGAAGCCCGGCCTCCTCTCAGCTGTGCATGTAGGTCCTGCAGGGCGAGTCTGGATGGAAGTCGTACTTGCTCAAACTGGAAGGGTAGTAGGTGGTGGCAAACATATTGCCTGAGGGCACCGGAGAGGGGAAATGGTTGCATGTCTCATCGTTGACATGAATGTTGTTCTTGTTCAGCATCTACAAAATGGCAAACCGTGTTTTATAAAAATCCTCACTTAAAAACCTTTAGAGTCTATCAACCATTTAGAAATGTATTTAAAGTAATTACAAGCCCACCTTGAACTCCATGGGGATGTACTTCTCATTCTTTGGCGTGGCGTTGCCCTGCTTGTTGTAAGTGAGGTGGTTTGGTGTGCTCGGGTGGATTACCGCTGACTCTGCCGATGGTCGGTTCAGGTGGTGACAGTATGTGAAGGCCAGAGCTGACAGGAGGGCTGCTGCAAAGAAACTGGCTAAGCCCACAGCTGCCAGCTGGAACAAGGTAAAGGCTGTACACAGGGAGGCGGGGAAGGAAGAGCACAGAAACAGAGCCATTGTTAAACCAGTGAGAAATGTAGCCTTGTAAGGGGATGGGTAATGATAGGCTGAGATGACAAACAATCGAGGACACTAAATAACACTGATGAAGTTTTAAGTGAAGTTTGCCTCAAAATGTTACAAATGCACACGATATGATCCGCAAGCATAAACTAAGTTTACGAATGTGTGCAATTTGTGTGTAACTATTTGTGTGCACAGCTTATTTGCGTCTGATCCAGACGCAAATAAGCTGTTTGACCACACAGGATCAAACAGCTGTGTATCATTTTCTCTTGCAAAAAAGCTTCCTTCCTTCCAAATTCGAGAACACATTGACCAGGATTATATTGATATTCAAAATATACAGAATTTATATTTCCTAGTTTTCCACTTCCACTTGAACGCAGCTTATATTTGTGGATCTGTGAAGAGCTGGCAGTGTGAAATTTCTCGTGCTCGTGGGTCATGTCGTATGCATTTGCAACACTTTTGAGGTAAAATTTTCACTGTAATAGAAAATAGTCTGTCTAGAAGGTGGTGTAAAAAATTTGAGCTTTTGTTAGAAGGGAAAGAAAGCGAGGAACTAAAAGCAACTCAAAGTTCATGTCACTACCTGAATGGGACCAATATCGATTCCACATTTTCGGCCAATCCCGTGCCACGCGGGGCCGAAGTCACAAACAAAAGTCAATATGGTACCAACTGTGTGGTACACATCAGGAGAAGAAGAAAGCCAATAACTTTTACAAGAATGGCTAGTTGTTGCTACATCCTCCAATTAAACCGAGGAGATACTGATTTGGTTTGGATGCAACGCTGGAAGAAAAGCAGGAAACCCTGCAGATATTTCATGCTGGGAATTGAAGAGCGCAGGAGGTGTGTATGTGTGTAAGCTGGGAACAATGTGTAATTATTTGGGGGAGAGTGAACAGAAAGACATCAGTTGTTTTCACTCACTTCCACAGCTCTGGTCCTCCTGACCGGGCAAAATGACTGCAGAGAAAGAGAAATGAAAAAAAAAAAAGCCATCAATGTAGAGAAGAAGAAAAAAGAAAATCACAGCAGCTCCGAGAGATCAAACAAGACAAAAGTAGTTAATTTCTCACAAAGCCTTCCCTGTTCTCGAGGTAGGCACGCTGCTGACATCTCCGCTAATTCATCTTTTTAATTTTCTCCAAATGCAGAGTGAACAAGTCAGCATTTAGCGTGCCTGATTAAACTTTTCATTCAAGTTAATTTTTCCAGCTTATATCTGCAACAGTCTGCAGCGGTCCTGTTTACATGTGCGATCATGCGCTTACCCGGCACCTCGTGAGGCTGGCACGGCCTAGACTGGGTGACGTTGCCCTGGCAGAGACTGACCTCAGCCTCTTGGTTCTCATCGCAGCGGCGGGTACGATGCTGCAGGCCCTCGTCGTCACAGTCCCCCCACTCTGTCCATTCACCCCAACCTGCAAACACAGGAATCAGGGAAAACGACAAACGTCCAAATGAGAAACAGGAAAATAAATGAGCATTTTTCCAATCACCAACAAACTCAACCTCCTCTGCAAGGAGAGGAACTGTGTGGTAAGTCACCAAGAGTGCAGCCTGACGAGTTCTGGCCACAGTGCATCAGTGCAATGGTCATCATCATCAGTCAGCAACCTTGTGTGCCTCCCGGGATCGCTTTGTTTCGCGAACAAAAGCCTAAAATGGACGAGGAGTTGATTACACCGATTTGCCTCCCGTGTCTCTGCATTTTTTTTCTTCTTTTCAAAGTCCAAGGGAATAAAGATATACAAGAAGCTGCTCGCATCCAAATTCACATCGATAGGGAAATTTGGAGCTATTTCATTAACTGTTTTTCCGTTCCTTCTCCGACCTTCAGACGACGCATGCTGGGAGAGGCTCCAACGGCCACATTGTTTTCCTTCTCATCACAAATATTGATTGGCCCGTGTGGGGGAGATTTCCCATCAGTGGCCAAAGAAGAAGCCGTTATTTAATCTAGATAGACTGAGAGAATCTAGAGAGTATTTTTAATGGTGTAATAATTGTAATGAATTTTTAAAAATTTAGAAATTTGGATAAAGGGGTTGTTTGTAAGAAAGTTATAAGCTGACTTTTATCTTTAACTTCACAACATTAATGTTCAAATCAGATTAACTGCAGTCCTTTGTAGTGAATCCCCCCCCCCCTAAGACACAGAAATTCATATTATAACTGCTGATAATATCTGTACCATAATTTACTCATCTTCACTTCAGTTAGAAAGCTTTTGTCTTCAAACCTAGACACAGACAAAATCTGCTAGTGATGTAATATGTTCAACTGATCCATCTGTGACCATTACACATCTTTGGTTTGTCTGAAACCTTCCATAGTGCGGCTTCACATATCCCTTCATACCCTCACAGGCGTGTATATTACAAAGGGCCTCTTCAGTATGCAGGCCTATGCAGATATCTCCTCCGTTGGCAGGGGGTGGGCTGCTGCATGTCCGAGTCCTCTGGTAGTGCCCGCCTCCACAGCTGGACGTGCACTGGGACCAGGCAGACCAGCAAGACCAGGCTCCATTCACTAGATTTAGAAGAAAACCCCATAATAATGTAACACAATGTAATGCAAGCTAATGATGGTATATAACAGTTTCATGTAGCTGTGACCTCAGTGCACAAGTGTTTTTAATTGGCATTTTTTTCCACTGGCCACCAGGGGGAGATTCATATAGTAGCAAAAAGTCTAACTGTGCAGAGGTCTATTGCGGAGGGCCATGAGTACCAAAACGAATTAAATAAATATATCATTAAATAATAAATCAAATGTGCCATTAATAAATTAAAATTGGAAAAAAAGAATTATTAAATTCAATTAAATGAATGAATATTCAATTATTTATATACTGAATTAATGATTTAATGATTGATTATTTAATGAAACACAACAATAAATGAGACATACAACATACATTCATCTTGTAAACGATCGTCCCCACTAGAATAAAGACAGACAGGAAATTAATGTATGCATGCTTTAGGATGTGGGTACCTAATGATTGTTAGCCGCTAACACGTGAGCATGCAGTGACCACAGTTCTGCAGTCAGATCCACCACCCAATCAACATCAGCTCTAGGCTTAATGCTTAATGGGACCTCAGTGTCCAGCTGGTAATGTCACTGTGGTTGTGTCCACCATTTATATACAGTCTGTGAGGTACAGTGCACTAGAAGCTCTCTGTTACCTGGACACGGTTGAGTGTTGCAGTCCTGATACTCCACCGGCGATCCCACACAGGCGCTGGGGTTGATCCTCCCTTCTATCGTCAAGCAGCTGCGTTTCCGAGTTCGGAAGCCTCTGGAGCACTGCTGGGAACAGCTGGACCACGTTTCCCAGGATCCCCATCGGGCACCTTGTGGCTGGGATGAAGTTCGGACACTTGTCTTCATTAAGTCTTCAACCAAAGCTGGCAACAAATATAAAACACATTTTGTTCTCTATCTTAGAATCCAAACAAGGGAAACAAATTACACTAAAAAAATATACAAGTCGATCACAACATCTGCCACAATCTGCTGAACGAGTCAGAAATTTTCTCTGAATTCAAATCGGAGACACGCTATTGTATGGTTTTATTGCTAAGCTCAGCAGCCAGCCTGTTATGAAACAACAATTAGCGAGGTACAATGCAGGCACAAAATGAGCTAGATTTCCCTGTACGCTGACACACACATACAGTTGGTATACCCACAATTGCAAATTATTTACATATGAATCAGAAGCGCTTCCTGAGGCTTTTAAATGAGGCCACCAGAAACATTTCATTAAGATTTTCTTTTCTGAGGATGACAACTTGAGAGCAGTCACACAAGCTGCGAAAAACAATGACATTTCCCACTTCCTCAGCTTTACTTATTTTGGAGTAAATACCCAAAGGGTGATACAATCCAGATTCTATGAGGGAGAAGAGAAAGAAGCTTAGATGACTCTGAGGGATGAAGGAAGAGGACATCTGCTTCCCCACAACAGTTCAATGATGTTTAATCAATCTGCTGACTGATGTCCACAGACAGGAAACCAGCTGTGTTTAGCGTGGCATACTGGGAGATATGCCACCAGCAGTGCTGATAAAAGCTCAGACAGATACAGCTCTAGGCAGATAGCGTGTGTACGACTGCTGTATGGAGTCGAAAAACTTCACAAAAATGATTCAAACCTTAAAAAATTTACCCCCGCTTACCCTCCCTGTGGAATCCAGGTACACCTGCATTCTAGCAGGTAATCACAGCAACAGCTGTGTTTGCACATTTACAATCAAGCACATCTGCTGTGACTTACAAACAGAAAATATGGCAACATTTCTAGTTTCCCTAAGTTGTTAAACTCGCTTTTCCACATCTCCCAGCTTATTTCCAGTACTCACAGTCAGTCTGGCAAGCTCCAGACCCGTCGTTGGGGCAGAAACGGGTCTCCACCTTCTTCCTGCCCAGCTGGAGCTGCTGGGGGTCCGGCAGAAGTGCCCGGCATGTGTACCTGAATCTCTGCTCCTGCCGTGACCCGTCTTGGCTTACATTGACGGGCATCCACTGGGTCCAGGGGGTGTTACGACGAATTTCAGGGCAAGCCTCCAGGTTACAGGCTTTGTACTCCTGCAGAACAGGATGGAAACAGCTCATCAACTTTAGAGCTAATGAAAAGGCAAATCCCAGCAGGCTACAGCTACTGCTGTCTATCCTATCACAGCTACATCTCCCAATTGATTGCAGAGAGAGCCTGCTGCCTTATTATATCCTGCCAAACAACACAAACATTACAGTTTTCCTGGGAGAGGGCTCAATCATGCAGCAACTTACTGTATTTAATAGGACATAAACTTGAGCTTTATTGAATGCAATGAAGAACAAAACCCTTTTTAGATGTGAGTTTTCCCCAGGTACAGACATTAAAGTTTAATGCAGAAGGACTTCCAGCCCTTTAATTGGGTAGTGCTCGGAAAGTTTTTCTCTACAACAGCTAACTTTGACTTTTTTTTTTGCCCTCAAAAAAGTAAGTATAAATATTGTTAGTAAGTATAAATAAATAATTCTGACAATACAAAATGAAAAAAAATGTAGAAGCTTTCTAGAAATAGAATAGCAGAGCAGATAGACTGGGTTGGCTCAGATTTCCCAAGTGTTTCCAAAAAATGGCAGGGCTTCAGAGTTCAAATGTATACCTAATAAAGTGGCCTATGATGTGGACAGATAGACAGATGTTTTCCCCCAAGTCTAGCAGACTGAGACTGAGCAGAAAGAGCGGGGACTGTGTGTACCTGCTGTACAATCTGAGGTACTTGTGGGGAAAACAAACGTCCTTAATCTTGTTGTGTAATAAAAACAGACAAGTAGGTCACTCATGTCTGCAAATCAACTCGGATATTATTTTGCCTACTCTCTTCTCTTCACATATAGAGCAAAAATACCGTAGCACATCCAGGACAGCTGTTTCCGTTCTCACAGCTTCTCGTCCTGGAGTGGACCCCCCCACCACAGTCAGCACTGCAGTGAGCCCAGGGTCCCCACGCAGTCCACACTATGGGAAGTGGGCATGGCTTTTTCTCATTGCACAGCCTGGAAATACAAAGAGGAATGCACACTCACTCACACACAGAGCTTTGTAATGCAGTAATCGGGCCTGATCGCTAAATTCTGAAGTAACCTCCTCACCTCTCCTCCCGTCCCTGGCCGACACAGACTCTACCGCCGTGGCGAGGTGCGGGGTTATTGCAGGAGCGCTGCCTCACCTCAAACCCAATGCCGCAGCTGCTGCTACACTGGCCCCACGATGACCAGGGAGTCCAGCCGCCATTCCTGAGAAAGAGAACATAAGAAGGGATGTGACTGAGCCTGATGTTTTAAAACGAATGTGTTTTTTAAGCAAACTGTCTCCTTTTATGAGTGTATTAGTTGTTAGAATATAGTTGAACATAAAGGACTATTTTTAGATTTACTTACATAACAGTGCATTTTTTCAAAGATTGATTTCAAAGGATTAGTATGGGAATAATGGATGTCTGCATGAAAAGAAATATACCTGGAGCAGTTTGCCACCTGGATCGTCGGGCCCTTGCATTCAATCCCTCCACATCTGGCCACCGGTCCATTGCAAAAGCGCGACCGACACAAACAGCTGCTGATGGAGCCATCACCATCATCGTGGTTACAAGGCTGCCAAGGCTTCCACGGACCAAAACCACCATCCTGAGTCAGGTTCCTCACCTCCAGAGAGGATTAGAGAATCACATATGATAATTAGCATGCTATATTAGGCTAGTGATAATGAGTTTTTGTTTTTTATTATCAAACAGGGAACTTGTGATGAAATTCTTATTACCGTAGAAGTGAGACAGGAAAGATCTATACAACAGACAAACCCAGTGTCTTACAGGGCATTCAGTGATGTTCTGCGTCCACTGGTTCATGTTGGAGCTCTCCTCGATGGTGGTGCACCGCTTCTGTTTATGATCCCAGCCACAGTAAGGGTCCCGGGCCTCCATGCAGGAGCTAACAGGTATTTAGATAGACTATCAGTGTCTGTAGATGCCTTTCTTTAGCAGTTTGCAGATTTTTAAGCTGACACAAAGTCGGACAATCTACTGATTGTTGTGTTTCTGCTCATAAAAGATCTCCTGTTGTGTTTTGAGTGAGAAAGCTGTCAACTATTCCAGCAGTGTACTCATTGTCAACAAAATTCATAAAAGCCTGCTTGATATGTCTGCTCTGAGTCTTGCAGAACTGTACCCTGACAGTCCAAAATGTGTCTCTTTGTAGGGAAGATAAATAGGGCTCTTAACAGAATCATCTTTGTCAGCATTTGTTCGCAGGCCCTTAAGACTTGGACACCCGCGTGTGTTTCTTAGTAGATTTGCCCACTCATCACCAGCACCAGAAAATCAATATATGTGCAGGCTCACACAGACTAAAGGCTACAATTTTTCATTTTTCTTATGCTAAATATTTATACTCGGTCATATTTATGGTTCTTATGTTCATTAATCTGTAGGTATATTTGTTTCTATTTGGTATAAAGACTAAAAGCATTGTAGAAAATCTTGGACCAAACCGTTCAGTTGGGTAGCTGGAGCAGCGCTCTAATGGGATCTTCACCAATCTGTCATTGAGGCCCACAAACAGTGATCTGTCATTGTGGAGAATTTGCAGACTCTTTATTGGCCCCACTTTCCCTTCGGGCAGGATCCTGAGCTCCTCCAGGTAGCAGTCATGCAGGCTTTTATTGGTTGTGGAGAGAGCCTTCAGAATGGTGCCATATTCTTTTAAGATAATAGTAATAAGAGCAAGCTCCAGGATAGCAGATAAAAAAAACGGTTCGAGTGATTATTTTCTAATTTTTAATTAGAACATGTCTCACCCGTGCCGATGTACATGACGTGGTAGAGAGAGTGTCGGCCCTGCACGATATCCACCACCAGCTTAGAGAAACGTAGGTTGTCCTGGGTGAGCAGGGGGTTGACGGTTACTGGCTGGACCACGTCATTCATGAGGAAGAGCCGCTGGGCGTCCTGGAGGCTGCGCTCTGTCAGGTTTCCCCCATTGGCGCCCTCCTCTAACGTGCCACACTGAGCAGTCAAGAAGGAGGCAGCAGAAGGGCGTTTAGTGAAAGGGAAGCTTCTCATATTGTGTCTGTGAAGGTTCTTAGTCCTCCAGGTCATCGTAGTCTAAGGAGCTTGGAAAGAAGCCCGTTTTCACACCTTGGCTCATGTGATTAGGTAGAGGATCATTAGGGGGTCCTTTTGTCCCTCTTGGGGGGAAACTCCCACAGGGTTTAATCTGGGACTCTCCACCATTTGACCCTAGAACTGAAGAAGCTTCTCGGATGAGAGGTGAAACGTCTTCAAGCAACTTGAAGTCCAGACGCTTTTCTTTCCAAGCTCCTTAGACTTCTTATACTGTGTTATTATAGACAGTCTGCATAATTCATAATCCAGAAAAGTCTTATTTGTAATATACTGGCCAATTATGCAGTCTCTTAGTTCTTCGTCTAGCTGAAACATGCATTTAAACACACGTCTCTTAAGATTCTCCACCTCAAAAGCCCATTTTCTTCTGATGCTGCTCCTCATTCAGTGTTTGTGCACTGCACCTCCACATAAGGCAGGGGTGTTAAACATAAGGCCTTAATCTTTACTGGCCCAGTAAAGATTAAAATTTGGCCCACTGGAAGGCGCTAGAAAATGTGGAGGAGAGATATTTGGTACTTTTAACTGTATTTTCACAAGTTTTATATCTTTTTCAACTGATAAAGACCTCCCCTGCAGCTATGCATGCTACACCAAAGTAATGAAGTTATAAACAATTAAATGACAGAAAAGTTCCTGGTTTTTACAGTGTCCACAGTAAAAAAAAAAGAAAAAGGGTAAAGTCCGATGATGGATATCTTATTATCGTTAGGCATGTAAATAGTTTTGTGCATGCTAGCTTAATGGCAATCTTACAGGCAACAAATGCTTCATGAAAAAATTGTTAAGCTTTTTTGTTTTATATTTAAGGACAAAATTTCAGGCAAGATCATTACTGTTGCTAAAGGACTGTTAGCGACAGTGTTAATTTATATTAAATAAATGCAAGGTTAAAATTGCACATAGCAAAACACAAGCTTATATACAGACATTATACAACAGGAAATGTGACTACAGTTTCCCTGTAGCTCAAACTGAACAGCACTTTGCAGATGCATTGGGAAATTTGCCAAGCATTTATTTTGGGGACATGTATTTGTTGGAGCTGAGCAAAACTTCTCTGCTGCACTGCATTTAGATATCTGCAATCAGCACAGAGTGATGAAGTGGATGTCAATCTTTTGAAAATTTCTTTACAAGCCTTCGTGGAATTGCTGGGCAACTGTGGCAAGATAAAGCTGTTTGCTTTAGTGTCCTCACCAACCTCATGTTCTCAGAGAAAAATACATATGTATGAAGAGGTCTGAATTCTTTGTCATTGTCCATGTTTTGAAATGAGTTACCTGAAAGTTGGGTATAGGGTTTGGAGTGGCCAGCCAAGCAGTGCGCGGGTTCTCCTGGTATCGAAATGGGCCATTGAAGGCTTGGGTGATGGCGCTCAGATTAAAAGCACAGACAGCAGAAGCTGATATGCTGTTTCTAGAGAAGCACAGGAAATTACAATGCTCAGGTCTTAGCTAATGAATGTGAAGGAAAGCAAACATTCTTGAGCACATCTCTACAGAAAAGCACATATTTCTATTTTAACAGTAAAATACAAACATAACCTTTTAGTTGCCTCAGTTGAAACTACTCTATGGAATAAACATTAGTGTGTAGTCTTAAAGCAAGCCCCAATGGCACAGCTGATATGCGAGAGGACACATTTGCCAAAATAAATTACCTTTCATACAAACATGATAAGAGATATTAATAGTTAGTACTTTTGGTCAAAGTTTTATTAAAAAGCCTCAAAATGCTGTCTAGGTATATTAGCCAGAAAAAGACTAATGTACACAATATCACTGTAACTTACCAAACCAAGTGTTTTTTACTTGGCTTTAAATAAGGCAATGTACAAGTGCCAAAATAATCCAGTTCCTTTAATGGCCAATGTGTTAACATTTACGACTTTAAAGAAGAAAAAAGCACATTTCTAGCACAGTATAATAACCTGTCTTGGTTTTTATAGACAATGACAAAGTACATGGCAGCTGTCCAGGAACAAATGCTTTAAAGCTATGTGTAATTAAGGTTGTGTAGACCTGGAGTGACCTGTAGGTGCACAGACAACTGTAGCTGCTAGCTATAGTCTCACCTCAGCTAATTCATGCCCATATTTTCCACCAATTTTGTGAAATTATGTGACAGACAGTATTGCCTTCTGGGTAGTTCATTGTACTAACAGGCTGTCTAACTCTTTTGAGTCAATTCTATGCATTATTGATTGTATTTAGGACAAATTGGCTAATGACTACTGTTGCAAAAGGACTATTAGCGACAGTGTTAATTTATATTAAATAAATGCAAGTTTAAAATTGAACATAGCAAAACACATGCTTATATACAGACACTGACAGTGTGTCAGTGTGGCAGCATGTGTGTCAGTGGAACACAATTTGCTAACCTAGCTAGCTTTCAATAGCTAGCTTAGCACTCCATCCTTGTGTCTATATTTAGCCACGTTAAGCAAGCTGGTAACAGCAAAAACACAAAATTTGTTGGTGAGGCTACAGTGAGTGCATCTTTCTTTCATATCCTCCTGAGAACCGAGGAAAGTTTCTTTCATTGTAACTTTTTTGTGATGTCCTGCCTATTTGGAGCTGAAAGAGGCCACCCAAACACACTTTTGAAAACAACAGGACTTATTAGGGTAGCTCAAATAAGTCAAAATATATTGACCAAAAACAAACGTCCATTAAAGAGGACATAAATGAACAGACTGGTTCTCAGGAGGATATACTCTATGACACAGTGACCCAGTGTTTTGAGTTTTAGTTCATTTTGATGTTTATATGTTTAAGCTCATTAGGTTTCCTATGTTCATTTGCTTATCAGTTCCCCCTTGTGTTTTCAACCCCTGTGAAGTCTCCCTTGCCCTTCATGTGTTTCATGTCTGTGAGTCTCATATTGTCATGTCTGCATTATGTTTCCTGTTTTATTTTGAAGGGGTCCGGTGTTCCTATGTTCAATGTTTTTAGTTTTACTCTCCTCTTGTGACGTTGTTATGTTCATGTGTGTCAGCTGTTTCTCCATGTGTTTCCATTTCCCTCATTATCCTCCTGTGTGTATTTAGTCGGTGTGTTCTGGTCATTCTTTGTCAGGTCGTCTGTTGGCCACGCCATGTTTCCAAGTTTCATGTCTAGGTTTTTCTTGTTGTTTGTTTAGTTCTCCCAGTTTAGGGTAATGTTAGTTTTACTTCAGTCTGCCTTGCCCTTTGTTTGTTCCTTTTTTACCAGCCATATTAAACGGCTTGCTTTTTGTTAACATTCAAGTGTTGTTCCCTGTTCCTTGGAGTCTGCATTTTGGGTCCTTCTTGTCAATTCATACAGTCTGCCCTCGCCAGACTGTGACATAAAGTCTATGAAATGACATTATTAACAAACAGAACTCACACATTAGTGGTAAAAATGCCATAAATCAGATCTTGCTCAGGTAAGTAGAAGGTGCTCTGGAGCTCGTTGTAGTAAAAGGGGATTTCTCCTGAGCGTGAGCAGTTGAGGCGAGCCTTCATGAAGGTGGTCCAGGTGTCCTCCAATAGAAAGCGTCCACCCATATCATTCTTACAGACCCGAGCCACTCGAGAGAACACCATTTTCCCACAGTCATTTTCCACCGCAGTTTCCCTCAAGAAGAAGTACGCAAAACGACCAATCTCATAAACAGACACAAAATGAGGCTCTAGAAGAATAGAAGAGGCAGAGACACAGGTCAGCGTGATGGACCAACGAAAGAGTGATGAAAAGGACAAACTTTGTGGTGCTTTGTTAACCGTTGAGCCATTTAGAGTTGTACTGGGCGGTGCGCAGGGGCGGCATGTTGCCCAGGCTCCTGTAGATCACTGGGTCACGTCCAGAGAAATCAATCACTGTGGCAGCATACAGCTCGCCCTTTTCTGTGATCATGGCAGTGGAGTTGTGACGCGGGTCGTAGGGACATCGGGCAACACCGTTCACAGTGTCTAACACCTGGCTGAGGTTAGAAATCTGACGAAAAGAAGGGAAAACTGAACTAAGCATTTCCTGCTATTTTAGTGGGTTGACAAGCGATTTGTTCTTTCTGTTTTTATCGCTTTATTCACATTATTTCAAAACTTTTAATGAATTTCAAAACTTTTAATAATGTAATCTTCAGTTTCTATCATTTCCCAAATGCACAAAGCTGCTGAAGACATCTGAGGATCACAAAGGCACCAAAACTATTTATAATTACTAAATATAATTACAAAATATATAGAGAAAAGATAAATTAGCTAATCAAAGTGACTAGAAGAAAATGACTTTTATTGTCAGATTTCTTGATTTTATCCTTTTTAAATTCCATGTCCTTTTTCCATTTTACATTGAGCTCTAGCAACTTATAATTGCCTTTCTTTTAATTACCCCAAAAGGATTTTAGACTATAAAATATGTATTTTCTTGTCATATAGTTTCATTAATTCTACTTAAGTGCAAAAACTGCCATTTTACTAACCTGTCTGGTTATGCAGACCGGGGTAAAAGCATTGGTCCCACATGTGAAGAGCGTCCTTCCGCTTATCAGCAAAACCCGTACATAGTTTTGGCATTCACCCTGCAGACAAATACGCCAGAACTCAGTTTTGTCATCAAAATGTCCAATATAATATAATCATATAATAACATAATCCAGTCTAACGTAATATGTTTCTGAATACACAGACAAATATCTGTATTTCAGTCACAGCACAATACCTCAGATTTGCCTTTGCTCTGACATGAGCGCTTTGTGTCTTCATCGGATGCCCATTCTGTTGCCTGAGGAGAAATGTTCAATTGTAGAATGTTTTTTTTTTATATTGGACCTTTTATATTTAATAAGAGATACTGTTAAAATGTTTAAAAATAAAATGTCTTTGACAGTAGTTCATTTTTGTGTAGTCTTAACCTTACCTGTATGAGGGAGGTATTATTCAAACTCAGTCTGAAGAGGAAATTTCTGTAAAAGATATTTTATTTTAGAGCTAAAACAACAGACTGCTCACAGTAGCAGTGTACAGCATATAAATGTTATCCTCTAGTATCTCCCAACTTCTGTCCAGACACAGTTTGATCAAAACACATTTGTGCCGCCTGGGCAAAATAACTGTATAGCTTGTGTTGCTGGATTTTTTCTTCTTCCTTTTGGGTCTTTTTACTCCATTTAAGAGCTGTCTTTACCCTTTAGTGCTGTCTTTGGGCTTTCGGGACTTTGTGTTTTAATTTAAAAAAATAAATGTTGTGTGTATTTCCCGTGTTTATGTCCAGAAATATCATCATGTAAGAATTGGGGGCTTGTCCAGGATATGAACGCTGGCACGCTTCTATGATGACACATCATGTATCCACTTTACACCACTGTATGCTAGTAACATGCTGTATGATTACTGTTTGAGTAATGCATGCTATTTGGTACCTTGCTCCTACAACAAGCTGGTTTCGTCTCAGGTCCAAAGCAAGTTGGGAGAAGTCCTTTGCACCTGGATGTGAGAACTCAGACACCCAAGACCTCAGTGCTGGATGCACAAATAATCAAATGATAAGGAGTGAGGGGAAAAAAAATAAGAAGAAAGAGTATAAAAGTAAGTGAAAGGAAAAGCAGGAGATGATAACATGAAATATGAGAGACAAGAGAAGAAGATGAAAAAGATCCATTATCCAGTGTTTGCCTTTTGCCAACTTTACAACTCATCTTTAATCGTAGGGCCTAAGACCAGAAAGGAGGCTTTTAAACAGACTGAAAGTACTGATTTATTTTCCAAAATTATAGGGTAGGAAATAAAGATCTGGAAGTCTCCCAATTTTCATATTATATTACTTGTTCTAATTAATTAGCAATCTCTTGAAATAATTTATCTTGAATTCAACAACATAAATTTACCATTACATAAGACTGTTCAATGTCAAAGTAATAAGATAAGTAAGGTATATCTGTCAGGTCTTTACTTTTTTCTCTCAACTTGTGCAGTTGTCTCAGATTTTTTTAAGGACACATTGCATACCATACTGAGATATTACAGACCTTTACATTGTAGCTCTTTGGGACACACCTACAATTTTATGTCTTTCTATTAAACAAATGGGAACAAATTATTTGTTTTGTAACGGGTTGCTAGTCGCAAAGTGCCTAAAGATACACAAAGAACCAATTAAAATTTTGATCTTTCCTAAGTTGTCCATTGTGTGTAGACCCAACACTGGTTCATCGCTTGAGTAAGGTGCCTTTTTTGCCAGGTCAAGTACAAGGACTGGGCTAAAAACATGTGAAAAAGACAACATCCAATCCTGAAGAAACATTGCTCAAAACCAATTTAAAAGATAAGTATGTCTGCCTCCCTTTAAGCAAAATATAAAGAAATGAGGGGTGGCTTAAGACTTTTCCATCTTATCAAGAACTTTGTTTTGAAAGTTTCTTTATAACTTTAGTCTATCATGGTTGATATTACATGCCCTTAATTGAAAACCACCACCTGAGCAGTATGACAGCCAATCAGAACTGAACGGTAAATAAAGTTGCTTTAGCTGTTTTACATGAGCTTCGGGGAGGGCGAACAAACCACATACAAATGAATGCTTCCCGCAATGTTTCAGAGCAAATTACTGCTGCCTCTCAGGACTAAATGCCTGTTCCTCTCATTTGATAGCCAGCTTGTGGGAAAAAAAATGTATCAACAACAAAAGCAGCACGGTTTGCCAGGCAAACACTTTGAGCTGAATGTAAACTGACATCCAGTCAAAATAATGACATCAAAGGCCCTTTCACAGTCATTAGACAGCTGAAGAAGAGCATTTAATGAGGCCATGCTGCAGACACAACATCAACACCTTTATTAATTTCACATAAATCTTTACATTCAATTTTTTTGCAGAAATTGCCAAGCACAGTTTCAACTTTCAACGTGTCTTTTGTAAGCCTCGATGCATGAGATAAACACAATTCCAACAAATCCTTATGAATGCAAATTAATTCCAACTAAGAGTTCATAGTGCTGCCAGATTTCACAACCTTATATTAAAGTCACGCTTCACACTTTGTATTGGTTAATCTCAATTAATGTCACATAAAACAACAAATTGAAAGGTTATGAGCACCAGCGTGTCAAGATGCTTATTAGAAACTGAACTATCATTCTTGTCTGGTCTCAGTTCTGCTTTGAATAGCTCTGAAAGAGGGCAACAAAACAACATGAATACAAACCATCACTTGAACAGCAGTGATTTTCGGAGAGCTATTGAATCCAAATTGCTTTTGTGCACTTCCCTGTGTACATAATGAGCTGCTGCAAAGCGGACAAGGGCAGGCAGTCTAAGTCTCTCATTCAAAATACCAATCTGACAGCTGACAAGGAGAAGCGACTTGTTTCTTGGACTTTCTCTTTTAAGAAGAAATTAGTTAACTACAGGGAATCAGAAATCGACACTCATTCTTGCAACAAAAGAGCCAATTAACTAAGAGCGTCTAGTTTCATTTCAGATTGCAGAACTGTCTACACTTTGCATTATGTAAGTTGCCGTCTGCTGCTTGTAAACTTCTTTGCATTTTAGCAATTACAGCAATGATCATTGTTATTACTGGACCTGGATCCTATATTAGGGATACCTTGCTGATGTCAGGTCAGACCTGCTCTTGGCACCAGAAGAACTTGAATTCTTAATGGCATAAATTGAACAAGATGCTGGAAACGTTCCTCGCAGATTTTGGATGTGATAGAGTCACGCAGTTGCTAGATTTGAAGTCAGTGTCAGATGATATGAGCTTTATCCTGCTGGGAGCAGCCATCAGACGATGGGTCTACTGTGGTTATACAAGGACAGACATGGTGAGCAGCAAGACTCAGGTAGGCTGCGGAGTTTAAACAATCGACTGGTATTAAGTGTGCCACACCATTATACCACCACCAGTCTGACCCATTGTTAACTTTGGTGATAATTGTAACCTCAGTTTCCTGTTCTTAGCTGACTGCCCAGTGTGGTCTTCTGCTGCTGCAGCAGAGCTGAGTGCTTCCAAGGGTGCAAAGATGCTGTTCTGCATACCTATTTGGGAAAATCCAGCAGATCAGCAGTTTCTGAAATAATCATCTTTCTCAATCATCTTTCTTCCCAATTCAGATGCTTGGTTTCTTTGGTCCGTTTCTTCAGATTTACTGTGTATTTCCTGTGTATTCTGTGCTTCCTTGTCTGCTCTTGTGTCATTTCCTGCTTTATTTTATTGTTTGTTGTTTTCTTGTGTTCTATTTACCTCTTGTCTTTGTCTTTTTCCACCACTACAATGCCCTGATTGCTTCCAGCTGTTATCGTTTTACCTTGCTATACATGGTGGCTTTTTGTGTCTCCCTTTGTCAGTTGTTCCTTTTTGGTTTCTTTAATGATTTTTACAATTTCTATATCAGTTAAAACTCACCTTTTGCTTGTTATATCATCTTCATTCTGTGTCCTGTGTTTTTCTCTTCTTTTCAGACGGAAACATAACTTGTCCAGGATAAAAATAATTATTATTTATTATTGCTGTTCCTTGTCTATTTCCATTTCCAGTGGCATTTAACAAACATAATTTCTCAAAAGCTGTAGACTGTTGTGGGTTTTATGGTTGGTTACAATATGGCTGTGAGAGCAATAGAACAAGCCGTGCAACAGCGTTTAGACAGCAGTGATTAGAGCAACAAAAGTAGATGAAATGACATTCTAAACGTTTAAAGCTTTTATGGATTTGGACAAGACTTTTGTGCAAGCACCCAGGTTGCTGTGCTGATAAATTTTCATGAGAGCATTTTTTGAATGCAAACTAATCAATCGCTGTTGCTGTGGTGGTTATAGCTGAATATACAAACCCAACGAAAATCAGTTTTTAAAGAGCGGCGAATGAAATGTTGAGAGATGGCATTGATTTAAAGTTGGTGGATAAGTGAAGATTGTTATACAATTATGCAATCGTTATTTAACTTTACAAAGGACCATAAAATGTTTGTGACCCAACCAAAGCTCCTTCACAAAGATACCATGTACGTTCTTATTCAGTGAAGCACTGGAGTAAAGCACTGTTTAGCAGCCATGGTTTGACATGAGAGTATGATCAAAATGTAGGGTGATAAAATCAGAAGGGGCAGACATATACAGTTTTTTTATACTTTAATTTAAATCGAAAATGTATATCTTATGTAGCCTTTTGCATACAGTTGGTCCTCATACAACCCTTAATCCAAAGCCTTTACGTCACTTATTCAAGCAAAAGATGCATTTTGATTACCATTTTACAATAAGGCTACCACACTGCTCGCTCACAACAACCTGCTTAAAGAGCCTGAATTTGAGAACTGTAGACAGTCTAGGAAACGCATGCATGTCTACAAGTTTGCCTAATTGTCAACATCAGCATGACAACCCGATCGTTGTGTGACAAGGTTAAGATCTCTGATCTTGATGTTGGGTACGTGGACTAACCGGCTGCATGTGAAAATCATCACTTTGAAAGTGGGCTCAAAGAAACACGGCCTTTGTGTGCGTGACTCTTTTCAATTCGCCGACTTTCTCATATATTTGTGTGTGTACTCTTACATAAAAAAAACAACACAAATTATGTTGTTTGAAAACAGAAATTGTCTTGTGGAAAATAAATACGTTGTCCTCTTTTCACAATGGGTAAATGTGCAAGCAACACAGTCTCTTATTTCAGCTAAAAAAGTGTCTCCCTTCAGCATGAACTTTGGTGCTAGGTTGGAGCCTTTGTTCAGTTTGGCATGTGCACATAAGTTGCTACGATGGGGTGGGCCTAAACTAAAGTGATTAAAATGTACAAAGTTCCTGATTTTGCAAGCGTGCCTTCATTTTTGAGCCCTAACTTCATTCGTGGCCCTCCTCCCCACTCTATCAGTGGTGTGTTTCTTTGCTCACCTTGGTAGGAAACAACAGGATGTTCCTTTCTGCTGCAGTCGGCAGGCTTGATGTGAGGCTCCTCTGACAGACACATGGATAAACAGATGACCAGCACAAGGCCACAGGGGGAGAGGGCCCATACCCCCCACCCTGATGTTACCATAGTTACAACCACATCCAGTCTTCTATCAGGTCCTCAGGAATCACCTGTCGGAGCAGAAGTGATATCTGTCAATCAACCAGACAGTAATGGCAGGGAGAGTAAACCAATCAGCCTTGTGACAAATAAATATCCTTATATTTTTTGGCATTTAGATAATCACTCTAGAAAACTCAATACATCAGTGCTGGACTCTAAAAATCCATATCCACTCAGTAATAGCTCACACTTGCACACACTCTCTTCTCTCCGTCCTCCTGCCCATTCATCTAAATTAATTTTGCCAGTCGACCGGCCCCGCTGTCCCTCCTCACTTTCAGTCTGTCTGCTTTTGGTGTCCATCGCCTCAGTGTCAGCAGGACTCGGTCATGGCTAATTCACCTCAAAAGGCCAGAGCCGCCAATCTTCACTAACGCCAGCTCTCAAACTTTGGGTGCCTCTTTCTGACTGAGGGGATCCATTCAGAGATGAGCCCCGGGCACAGAGCCAAACAGGAGGGTGTGCCACATGAAGGGTCGAATTCATTTTATATGAATCAGAATCTGCTCAAAGGTGATGATCTGATGGTGACTTTAGGCACAAAGATCAAAGGCTCTTTTATGTAGTTTACAAATTTCCATCCAGCTGCGTCAGACAAGTATCAGACTTTTGCTTTCTCACGTGCAGCACACAGAGGGAGGCAGCGTTCAAGATACTCTGTTTGGTAGAGTAAATGCAGCCACATACTAGCTGTAGCATACATACTGACGCTGGCAAGTTAGTTACAGGCTAACGTCTAATCCAAATGTGTTGGGTCTTTGTGTTTTCACGCACACTTCTGTGGGGCTACATTTTCTCATTTATTTAGAAATTCACAGACTGGAAACAGAGCAGGACAGGACAGAGTGACACCCACCAATAAAGGATGTTACTATCACTTTTCATTGGCTGCATGCATTCACCAAGATATTTAAAGTTTGCTAAATTAAAAAAAATGTGGATGCAAACAAGGATAAAGACCTTTAAATGTTTTTGCATGTGAAATGACTCTATGTATGAGCTCTGAAATGGAAAAAAATGTCTTTTGAATCATCTAATAAATTTCTGTTTTAAGCTCCACTCCTGTACTGGCCAGTGAACCATTCAGATGTGAGCAAGCGTTTAAGTAGCTGAAGACTAACTACAGGAGACACCTTCACCATGAGAGCACGTGAAATGCCTGAATCTAGCTACACTGTCGCCTGAGGGTTAGGCGGGACTAGAGCACAAATTTGACTCTGAAAATGTCTGAGCTGAGTGATAAATGAGTTTATGGAAAAGGCCATAATGTTCCAACTATGTATTGAAAACTTGAACATCCTCAACACTACAGGGCAGCATATTTCTTGCCCATTCACAGCGGCGTCTTTTTCTTTAACCCTTAAACCAGTTTCAGTGCAGCTGCTACGCACTACAAAGAATGGAGGCGGTGAATGTCTGCCTGTCTACTGCTCACTGGGAGGACTGAATACGTGTGGAGGCAGAGGTTTTTCAGCCTGCTGGGTCTTACATTGCTGCTTAATGAAGCGACAGGAGCAGAGCCTCCACCGCTGGCCTCGCCTTTGTTACGGGGCCACGGTCCTCTCACCGCGCAAAGGCTGGCCAGTGAGAGGCCTAATGTTCTGGGATTTGTCTATTCAGCCCAACGAGGGGGAGCGACAGTGGACGTCAGTCAGATTCTTCGGGGGCAGTAGGAAATGTGTGGACGCAGGCTCTCCCTTGGTGATTAGCGTTAGTTAAAGACAAAGAGCGCATATTCATCATCCTCTGTCTACATGACAAAGTGTGCTAGGACCTCTTTATGGTTTGGTTAAGTTTAGTCAAGTAACACACAAACTCTTTAGACACACTGTGAGCCCAACTATCTGCACTGATGTTTTTCTTGAATGTTTTTAACTGTGCATTAACAAAAGCATTGTGCTCCCTTCTTTGCTTCTGAGAGAAGGTAGTCACCTCTAATATGACCATGAAAGTTCACTTGTCGCCAACGCTATTTCTAAGTACTGCCTCCCAAAGCTGTATGGCTGTGCCTTTATACTTGTCCTTTTCACACATCTTACCCTGTAACAGGGAAATTTGATAAGTTCTTTCCAGAAATACCCTGAAGGTTTTACAGTAAGCTGGTATCCACAACAAAACTTTTAGTACTGTGTAGAATATAAGCTTTACAGTATGATGCTGTCAGCTGGTTGACTTTCATTAGTCTTATTTGAGTATTGCAATCTCCAACATCATTGCTGTGTGTCCAACCGTCTTTGTGAACTATAACAACACATTGCTAATGAAACTTATATTCCTTGCACTGCCAGGTTACAGACTGTTGCTGCACCAACATTTTGACAGCTACAAAAGGTGGCCATACCAAATATTGACTGTACAGATTCCTTCTGTGTCTTATATACTGTAAATGTATACTGTAATATTTAGTAAATCAGGGCACCTCTTCCCCAATTTTCCTGAAAAATATAAAGGAATGAGTAGAAATGAGGGGTGGCTAAAGGCTTTTATTCAATACTGTATCTAAACAAACAAAAAATACTTTTCCTGAAATGTTTCAACATAAGTCATATGAATTTAATATAATCTGAAAAAAAAGGTAGGGCAGATTGCTGCCCCTCCCTGAGCCTGGTTCTGCAGGAGGTTTCCTGTTTAAATGGTAGTTTTCCTTCCCACTGTCGCCAAGTGCTTGCTCATAGGGGGTGCTCTGACTGTTGGTGTTTTTTCTGTATTGTTTCAGGGTCTTTACCTTATAAATATAAAGCGCCTTAAGGAGACTGTTGTGATTTGGCAGTATATAAAAAACATTGGATTAGCTGAATTTAATTGAAATCTGAAGTAAGCAAATGACCGCATCAGTACAGAGGACATATGTTACACATAAAATAAGTAGATGGTCGTGTGATGCTTCTAAATGTGGCTTGAGTGATTCGATGTAATATTATGGACCCGACAGTGGCAGACGGACCTGAGCTACAGTCTTTGAATTTGTTATAGAAAGTTGGAAATAAATTGCTTCAAAAATAAAATCAGAGAGCTGTTTTCCCAGAGACGGAGCGTGTCTGAACATTCATTCACTCGTGTAGCTGGCTGCGATAGAAAAACACCTTAAAGAAATAACAACTTGTGATGGGATTAGAAAGACAGAGTCTGCAATTCATGTGACCGGTCCGTGTTTGGACTGTGTGGGGAAAAAAAATCACCCGGGAACACAAAGTGAACATGTGACCACCACACTGGAGCAACACGGCCAAGATTTTAAGGCAGGGCCATGTCAGTAAATAAAGCTGAGGACTGGGCCGCCATGTATCAACACAGCTAAGCATGACAGGTGTATACTCAAACCCCTGCTGCCTGCCAATTTGTCTCTCCTACTTCACTGGTGCCTCTCCATGTGATTCCTCTGCAACAGCGAAAGCTGATTCAAACATCTTGCAGACAAAACTACACACTACAAATCTAAGATGCTTGTGCGTCTTCTGAAACATGAAGATAACTTCATGTTCCTGCAGCAACTCCAAAACCTCACACAAAGACATTAAACTGTAACCTCTACTCAAATTTTGCAGCAGTATTTAAGGCTGAATATTTTTTCTGTATGCTTTTCATTTTATTGGGATGCCTTTTAAACATAGATGTTTTGGTAGATTAGATTTGCTCTGGAATTGTTTCACAATTGCAAACTACTGTATTGATTGTTCTGCAGCTTGTTGAGGCAAGACTGAATGAAATTGCATCTGTTAAATATTTAAAGGAGATACACAGCAATGCAATTAAGCATTTACTGTGTTATCACGTGAGCATCTATATGGATCCAAACAAGCGGTTAAGGATTGTGCTCGTTACTAGCAAATGTGACTTTGAAAGTAACTTCTCCTGACCAAAGTAGTCACTACAAGTGGCCTCAGAGTCATTAGCAGCACTAGCCTGGGAGACGGGTCTGTTGTCCATCACGTCCTGCGATGTAAACCAACCCTGCAAACAGAATCAGCTCATGGCTACCTTCCACTTTCACATCTGTGCCCATATATAGACTCTTTATCTGCCATTGTAATTTACTTTGACATTTATTGCCGCACTTGAGTTGTAGAAGTTTCTTAAGCTAAAAAAAACAAAACAGCTTTACTTGGCAAAAAAGGTTAAACTAATTCCCCTTACACATTCACACCAAATGGCACTCAGAGTCAATACAGAGCTTAAATGTGCTTGAACTTTTCCTGCAGTACAGATAGTTTGATTCTTATATTAAAATCTATCATGATATATGCAGGCCACTTTAATCGGTATATCTTGGTTGGAGCCACACTCTTACCACTGTTGGTTCCAGAACAAACTTAATTCTTCACGGCACAGATTCAACATGGTGCTGGAAACACTCCATATTAACACAGCAGCATCACACAGGTGCTGCTTATTTGTTGGCTGCACGTCCATGATGGGAATCCCCCATTCTACCACATCCAAAAGGTGCTCTACTGGATTGAGAGCTGGTGTGTGTCAGGAGTATGAAGGCCATTGATGTGCAGTGAACTCATTGTCATGTTCAACAGGTGATTTGAGCTTTTGAGGTGCTTCCAGCCATCAGAAGATGGGTACCCTGTGGTCATAAAGTGATGATCAGCAACAATACTCAAACAGGTTGTGGTGGATAAACAGTGCTCGGTTAGAGTGTGCCCATGCACCATTACAGCACTGATAGAAGGATGGATCCATGCTTTCGTTTGTTTGAGTCTACCGTCCAAATGTCAAAGCAGACCAAGCAACATTTTTCCAATCTTCTGTTGTCCAATTCTGGTGAGACCGTGCAAACTGTAGCCTCAGTTTCCTTTTCTTCTGCTGTAGTCTAGATGAGTACCGCAACATTAACAGACAGATACACAACAAAAATCAAATGTCTGGCACAGCAGAAGACCAAGAGCTTGTCCCTCAGAGCAAATCATCACACGTTTGGAAATACTTTGGATTTAGGGCAAGTGATGTTAACTAATAATAAGTTACAGCGTCTGCACGATAATTTATTACAACTGCTTGAAAACGCACCACAAACTGCAGGATTATTAACGCATGAAGGACAAGAGAAACAACGCAATATTTGCAAAAGTGAATCATCCGCCGTGCACTCAGGCGTCCATAAAAGCGAGCCTGTATGCGTGTCTGCATATCCGTCCAGCACACAAAGACCTATTGAAATCATCGAGGCAATCGCATGCTTTTTGGCCAAAGATATGTGTCCACTAAACATGGTGAGTAATGAAGGATCATCGTGGACAAAAGATGTTTTCCCCTCATGCAATTAATTTTCTAAATTGGCAAAACCGACATTGTACACAAACTATCATAATGGTTTGGAAAAAAAATGGAGTGGAAGACTTTATATTTTGCTTCTAGGATGCACTCAATCATCAGTGCAGGTCAAGTAAAAATGGGATTTTGTGAAGGTGTTTTAACTAACTGACTAACCAAGAAGTGCAGCACAATGTAAAAATGAAAGTAGTGCCTTGCTGATTTAATTTCATGTTAAGTTTTAGTAAAGTTAATTGTATTTACATAATTTTGGTATTGTACATCAGCAGGATCGTAGAGGAACATGAATGTGAAAGCAGTGTTTACATAACAGTACAATTAAAACATTTCTGTCATTAAAATGAAAGGATAAATAACTAAACTTAACTGTAATCTTAATATCAATCAGAATAATAGTGATAATCACAATCGCGCAGCTCTAGGTTATTTGAGTTACTGTTGCTTTCCTTTCAGGTTAAAGCAGTCTGGCTACTCTCCTCTGACCTCTGACATCAGCAAGGCATTTTCACCCAGAGACCTCCCACTCATACTCAGAATGACCATGCCATGTTCAGAGTGAAAAATGTTGGAAATAAATTCCTTCTAAATGTGAAGGAGGCTAAATTTCAGACTTTGACTATGCTTCTTTTTTAAGTTTTCCTACTGATAAAGACACCCCTCCCCCCAATTAAGTAAAGTAATTTAACATCAAAGTGTTGTGTTGACAGATTTCTTTCATTTACTGCAACAGGTACTTGTATAAATGCAACCTGTAAGCCATGAGAAGGGGGGGGATCAACAACTTTGCAGAAGTGACCCACACAGGGCATTATTACAAACCTTCAAAAAGAGGCTGTGTCATGTCTTCAGAAGCCAGACAGTTTGTTTTCTTTCGTTGTTGGTTGTTTGAACATGTAAAAATGATCCATCGACTCCTTAGAAAAGTCAGGAAAAGTATAAAAAAAAAAGCTTTTTCCCCCCTGTTCTCCTTCCCCTTACACGCTACAGCTACACAAGTAGAAGCCGCTGACGTTTCTCCCCTGGTTTAACATTTAAGTGGAAATGTGTGTAGTGACACACTGACAAGTGTTTGGACAGAGCAGCAGTGCCTCTGCAGCACTTTGTCACAGTTGTACAAACTTCACACAGCAGAGGCCTTTGTCAAATCCTCCATTTTTCTTTCTGGACTCTTTCCCTGCTGCTTTTTTTTTCCTTCAAGTTTGTGAGATTTCTTGACAACAACTTTTTTTCTGTCTCTGAGTGTCAACTACTTCTGCTGATGCCAGAGTGATTCACAGTGATGTTCATGCAAAATTTAAGAAACATGGAACTTCCCCCCGCCTCTATTTGAGGAACCATGCAAGCTCACTTTGACTTTTTCCTCTTAGAAGAACTAAACAAGCATATCCCAGAGAACTTAGGAGGACTCTGATAGAGGCCAAAGAGATGGCCCCTTTATGGAGTGTGGTCCGAGGGCTTGAGTTGACTCTAAGTAAAAAAACAAGGCATGGATGAACCTCTTTTGTGAGCCATGTGACCGGCAGGTTATTAAGCTTTAATACGTCAGCTCGGCAACTGTGAAGGGGCCGTTTCCTTTTCTGTCAGCATGAGTAACCTCTTCCCTCATTTCTTGCAAAACAGCTATTATAGGTAATTATCCATGTCGTGATCTGCCTACAAAAAGACGCACTACAGAAGACCTTGAAACTGCTTTTTAGCACTTCCGCCACACCAGCTACAAACCGAGCACCCGACAACACTGGGTGCGCGTGTTAAGTGTGCTTCATTAAAATCCAGACATGTCCTCTTCACGGAGGAACTCTATGACAGCGAAATTAATAACGAGTAATTATTTCTTCATTCAGAAGCCCTATAATTTGTTCCTGCGTGGCATCAAAAATAAAAGGAGGGAGTCCAGCATCTGACCCTTGTATATCAGCCTCTTGTCTAAACTCTCTCCACCCGAGTTTTTGGACAGCGTCCAACTATCATGAAAAGACAGAGTGAACACCAACCCCCCACCCCACTACACCCCACTACAAAAAAAACTGGATTCCAAACTCCAAATTCCTCCTTGAGTAAAAAAAGGAAGAAAAGACAACATCAAAACAACACTGAATCAAATTGCTAAAATTCTCTTTCTGACCGCAGCTCCTGCTCGCCCTCACCTATAAGGAGCACTGATATTGATTACCAATGAAGTCAGTTGATGGAGATTTGTTAGCTGGAGCAAATGGACACTGAGAGGGCACCCAAAGTCCCTCCATCAAAATATTCAGAGAGGACCATTTCCGAGGCAGTGTTCTCAGCTCCTTCCTACCGGGGTGAATGGCCTCTCTGTGCAACCTGCCAACTATCTGCCAATGGCTGCTCTCTTTTACAAGTGAATAGACTGAGTTTAGCCACAGTTAAAAAGACACACTAACGTGCCATGGCTGCGCCACAATGGCCGCCCGGGTAATTTGCCAAACCTAATGATGCCGGTTTGGCCCGGGCGAGAGGAGGTAGAGAGCAGGAATCCTAAAGAGGCACACAGCTGCACTGATCCCTCTCTTCCTATCTCTCTCCTCGCTCCTCCCCGTCTCCCTCCGTCCTCTTATCATGATCTCCATTTCTTTCGCTTTGCTTTTTTGCCAGATGACACGACTGGGATGTATAACCAAACACGTACAGCTGCAATCACTCTCTGTCAATACCCGCTGCCCCACTTGAAGGGAGCCGCTCTGTCAGTAGACATGATTGAAGATTACTGGTTGGACAGCTCATTCCCTGTAACATGAATTTCAATGTGAAGCCAGGGTGATGGAAAAATCACAAAAAACAAACATCCAATGGCCTTAGCTACGCTTGAACGGTACCACAACAACAATTTATTTAACATTTTTATGCATCAAACTTTTAGTTTTATCCATTAAGCAGTTGTTGAAGAGTTGTGGTGTCACTGATCAAGATGTTTATATCAATAATTGGTTAATTTACAGCCTATAGCTACTTTAATGCCAACCCTAATGTCATCTGCTCTATCAACAGATGTATTTTTACTTACTTAGCTCTGAATGGCAAAAACGTTAGTAACAGTTCATATAGTATGCATGACTGCTAATGATTATCTCAGAGTGGATGATGCAGAGACGGAGCTGCGCTCTAATGCTTGCATTGATCTAAAAATTTTAAAAGACAGTAGTTGTGTTTCACTTCAAGGCAAGACTGATAATCAATATTTAAGGAGCTGTGCAGAAGCTACAAACACTCTTGATATGGAGGAGATGGTTTACAAAGGTGCCAAACTGTGCCATGAGTGCTAACCACCGCACAACTGGGGTATTCAGCTGCATGTTAAGTCAATTTGTGATTCTAAATTACATCTAGGCTTGAATGTGGGCGTCTTTGTTAGGCCTGTGACAAAGTGGTGAGCTGGCCAGGGTGTACCCTGCCTCTTGCTCTGTGACCTCTGGGACACCCTGAATTTGGAAGGCAGAAGATGGATGCATTCAACAAAAGTCCTCCCATAAAGAACAGAAATACATTAATTCACATGTTATAAGAGCGCAGACAACGCCGATGTGTTAAATTGTACACATCCTTTATGAGTGTTTTAACATTTGGTATTAAAGAGTCTTAGCGCTTGTTTACATTTGTATTGACCACTGTCCACTTTTGATCTGATCCGCCAAGATGAACTTTAAACTCAAGTGCTAACACGGTTTAGATTACAAAGTGCAGCTGCCAAAACAAATCATAGAGATCAATCCACACCTCTCTAATCTGTATTAAGAGTTCCTTCACATACTGAACAGTATGTGAAGGAACAAAGAGCAGTATTCAGGCATAGAAAAAATTCAGAAAGAATTTCAGAAAGAACATTTTTTGGTGAACTTCCAGCACTGAAAACCAATCTTGCCCAACAGGTCTACCAGGACTGAAGCAGACTGCTGGTCACAGAGCTATAGTTGTTGTTATTATACTATTTCTGGCCTGGTTGGAGGAGATTTGTACAGTACTGGTAGTAGTAGTAGGAATTGTAGACACCATGGCCATAAGTCTCCAAAAGTTGACTTACGTGAAAAGGGAAAGACCATCTCTGAATCGAGGACGGGCCTAAGGGTACATCTTTCGCCATCTTACAATGCTGTGATTGTAGCCATTCCCCAACTATCTGTGAATGGTGCTCATGGCCATTGATCAGTGGTCTTTGATCAGTGGTTGTTGATCAATGGTCATGACGATTTGCATAATCAAGATTAAGGAACTGACCTCCCAGGCCATTGTTCTTTCAGTGGGCTGATTTCAGTCATTATGCAAACGTACTGTTTATAAGATTGGGGAAACCTGCAGTCAGCTGAGACTGAAGAAGTCACCTGGATGAGTGACGAAAACGCTACGTCCGGATGAACAGAATCAACTTTTGGAGATTTACTTTCCTGGATGATTGAGAATGCATCAAGACATGGCCATAAGTGCAGTCAAAACAAACTACTGTCAGACTCTTCCAAGCAATGCCTAGTGATTTGACTGGTAGACGACAGATGGTGCACAACGATATGTTGGCAAACTAATAAAAATCCCAATCCACTCAAATTTTTCCCCAAAAAAATTCTTATTCATGCTGTCACGAAATACCAAAGGACAGCCAGCCTTTATGGTCAAAAGATGTAAAATAACGAAATTAATTTTATGTCTTGAATGAATGGGCCGATATTAGCCAACAAATGAAATGAAATTTAAAAAGTAAAGAAGAGATATAAGAAACTTTAACCATATTATGAGGATTGATGTTGCATAGTTTGTCCACCAGAGGGCACTCTGAGAACTACCCTGTTGGTAACACACGTGATTGGAACGCCACAAACACAATAACCAGATCATCTGACCAGAGTTGGGCAGAGTGTAACGCTTGAGTAGCTCAACTCTATGTCAGTCAAAAGCTGATTGGTTGACAAGCCAAAGGAGTGACAGGAGAAGCGTGAAAAAACATCAAAGACGGGTTTGACTTTGTTCGTTATAACCTTGCTCTTCTCCATGGCTGACCAATGGTACAACAACAGCACAAACAAGAGTAGCCCTTGTTGTACCACAAACTTGGGACACTGCCTCCATCTGAGAAGAGACGATCTCTGCAGGTAGACGGGCAGCCTGTAACTCCCTACAGTCTGCAGAGAGACATGCTGAACTCCTAAACGAGTAAATAAATAACTACACAATAATTTTAGGGAAATCTGTTTGTGTTTCATGTGACCTACAGAATTGCCTGTTATATCTGACTTTTAAATCACCAACTTCTGATATTGGTCCTAAAAGCCCTATATTGTCAAGGCTACTGTGTTCTACATATAAGCCCTTTACTAATAATAATAAAGCACTTTACAATGCCACTATTCATTCACTCTCACATTCATACACTGGTGGAGGCACCTACAGTTGTAGCCACAGCTGCCCTGGGGCAGACTGACAGAAGCGAGGCTGCCATATCGCGCCATCGGCCCCTCTGGCCAACACCAGTAGGCGGTAGGTGAAGTGTCTTGCCCAAGAACACAACGGCCGAGACTGTCCGAATGGGCAACCTTCCGATTATCAGCTTTAATTTCATTCATAGTAACTGATTAAAATGACTCGTAAATGTCTTACTCCCCAAAACTGTGCACGGCAAATACAAACTGAGTTAATATTATCATTCCAAATATGATTGTCTTGGGTTTTGAATTTCTTGGGTGGCTGACAGTCTGAGCATTTTAATTACTAATCCACTGCACATAACCGATGCTGCTGTCATGAAAAATCTCATAAGACCTGGTCCTTATAACCCACCAGAAAAAATGATCATGGCTACTATTTTCCACCAACGACTAATTTCCATAAATCATGCTCATAGTGTAAAAACACCCCGAAGACATTAATCAGCAAACTGTTGGTGCTGTGATTAACTAGATTACAGCATGATGTCAGTAATTAATTGAAGAGTAAAAGGCGACTCTTTGCAATTTTAAAAATAGAAATAAATAAGCATGCTGCTCTGTGGGAAAACATCAAACAGGAACATTACACTTGCACACGTGCAACATGTGGCTTTTGCTTCAGAAAGGCTTCATTACTTAAGTGGGGAAAAAAAAAAACCCACGCACACATTCAGACATAATAACCCAGACTAGGAGTATTGATCCAGGGCTGGGAGTTTCCTCTGTCTCCCATGCTTCTCTCCACCCCATTCCTCTGTCAGTTTTAGCACTTATGCTTTAACCAGAACAAAGGAAACATCCACTACACGTTACACAAACACATCCCCACATGTAGTCTCCAAAGTCACAGCTAGGGTGATGTACGCTGAAGACGAGCGAGGGGGAAAAAGAGGAGGGGTAGGTGAAGGGTCATATTATAGATGATTAGAGAAGAAATGAGCCTGCAGTGACACGAAAACTGACAGGCAGGCAGAAGGAAAAAAACAGGCAGAAAAAAGTAGACACAAAGACAGAATGGACAGGACAACACAAAAGAATAAGCAGTTGCACTGATGCAGCCAATCTCCGCATGGGATATGTGAAAGCAACGCACACACGCCGCACAAATATCACACAGAAGAAAATAAACTTACTAGTTCACCATCAGCACCAGACAGATTCGGCAGATGAACGAGCGTGGCACAGATCCCGGCGCTTCACATGGTGGGAGAGAGCGAGACAGAGAGACAGAGAGAGAGAGAGAGAAAGGAAGGTATGAAAAACAAGAGAGGGAGAACTTGTTACACATCGGCACACAGTGGTACGCTGACCAGAGAGTGTGCAGGGAGGTGAGGGGAGGTAAAGGGGTGTGTGAGTGTGTGTGTGTGTTTGTGATGGGGAAAATAAGGGAGGGGGGCAAAGAATTTCTATCTGTGCAGAGCAAACTGTTAACTCAATAGACAGAGATGTTCTGCCCTGTGTGAGATCCAGTTTTAGATTCTGTTAAAGAATTAGGTCACAGTATGGCGGGAGCCAGCTTGAGCGTTTGAATTAGTTGTGGTTTGTTACAAGCTCAGTATTGCTGTGCTTTTGCACTGCATTTAAGACTGATGACTTATCGACATGTCCTGTTATTCACTTATAGTCACCTCAGACTGATGCACTGATGAAGAGTAGCTGATTAGCAGGCAAAGTAACTGCTGACCGACACCTTTTTATGAGTCCTAAAGAATAATCAGAGCTAGCATCTTGAGCATAGAGTGTATATAAAATATAGACATCATCACTGTGGTGTCACCTGTTGATTAACAACAGCGGGGAGTGTTTAAGCTTTTTGAAGCTGACTGTGAAAATGAAAACGCCGCTTGAGTTGCGATGGGCACGTCGTTAGCCAATGAGCATGCCCGGGATAAACCTCCTTTCTGGCTCTAGTAATAACCATAATTTACTAAATGTACTTGATGTTTTGTTCAGCAGTGGACCAACCAGAAACACTGTCCTCTGGTTTTAAGACAGATTCCACTTTGGCTTCACTTTTCAGACTTGGAAGCTACGTGCATGTTTTATTCAGTCTATAATCTCAAGCTAAAGCAAATGGCATTTAAGGGGACACCTTTAATCTTGAGCTAAAGGGGCTGGCTTTGGATCAAAGCAGCCATACGCCAAATCAATCGATCATCTTATCACACAAGCACAAATAACTCAAAAGCTGGTGAAAATCATGATTCCCAGTTAGTATTGGAAAAATACATTAAAAGGACAAAACAAGCAATGAGAAAGCTGTGCGTGAGCCCACCATCGTGATCAATAGTAAATGGACTGGTACTTACAAAGCTCTTCTTTCCTTTAACTGAGCACTCAAAGCCCTTTTGAGCACTTAAAACACTAGGAGTGCTCAAGAGATAAGTTGCACTTCTCTCCTTTGCCCTCTTTCATGTGTGCTCAGTGGAGCAGAGGAGATACACGTGGTGAAACAGCGAGCAGAGGAGAGCAGCAAAACATAAGCACGGAAATCAGATGAAAAAGCTGCACATAAAGGGTGAGCAGGTAACCAAGTGCTCAATTTCCAGACGGCAGCAACCTAGGTTCCAATCTAACCTGTGGAGCTTTGCCCTGCCACTTTCTTCACTTTCCTGTCTGTCGTTACTATCATTATCAAATAAAGGCAATTGACAAAAAACAATATAAAAAAAGGATTGTGTACTGAATTATTTGTTTTTTTTGGCGGAGGTGGAGGGGTGGTTTAACATTTAACTTTCGCTTTCTCTTTCACACTCTTATAACCATGAGAAAGGCCACCACAGGGAGGGACTAACACGTCCCTGGTACTACCAAAACGCTAACAGCGAAGCTTGAGTTACAAGACAGATGGAGTGAGACTTCCAGTGACCACACCCGTAACTCAGTTATGAAGGTGGATAAGTTATTTAAAAAATGCCCTTTTATTGCTGTAAATTTGAGCATTTTAACATGGTTTGAAACCACCTTAAACACGCACCAAGTGTTGCTGGGTTTGCTATATTATATAGTGTGGCAAAAACAATCAGCAGCAGATAGATAATGGATGATAGGAAAATGTCACTTCTATCTGAGAAGCATTCTGAAGTAAAAGAAAATGTTGTGTTTATGGCAAAACCTTTAACATTAGTGCTAAGAATTAAAACACAGTGATGCACGAACTCTCAAACTAACTATTTACGCTTTAATCAGCAGGCACAAAGGCAGACAAAAAAGAGGTTAAGTGCTCTCAGCTACATCTGAAATCATCTGGATACTAAAGTAAGACTTGGTGTTGGTTGAACACAGCTGCAGTAGCACCGATGTGTAAATGAATCAGGAGACAGAGTCAACACCAAATTCCATTAGTTCAGACAAACATTTCGTTTGCCTAAACAAAGAAATTCAGACTTCCCTCTTGAGAGACCCGATGCCCAGCAGAAAACTGTGATAACATCCGCTAATAAATTTAACTGACTGTGACCCATTAAGGGCAAAAAAGTTCAAACACAAGCACGAGTACTTTTACAACTGAATACGAATACTTTAAATACCCTAAAGAAACTAGCTGTGGATTTTTGTGTTAGCTGTAGAATAATTAGAGATCATGTCAGAAAACATGAGTCTAACTCTTTAACTCTTGATGCAGTGAATAAATTTAATATTGACAGCTGTGAGCCAGCCTGGTTTTCCCATCAGGCTTTACAGAAACTTCATCCAGTGGATGTTAGAGGCGGGTGGATCAATCCAAATATTGATAGTCGATACTAGAGCAGGGCGATATGACCAAAAATATTTATCACGATATACATTTGAAAATTTGCGATAACGATATAACTGACGATATAATTGACACTAGACAAAATACTTTACAACTCCACAACTTTATTAGTGCAAAAAACCCCATCAATGTATTTTCACTTAAACAAGCAGCTGTTTTTTATGTGCATTAAAGTTATATAAAAACGTAACAGTGCAAATTCCTCGCTGACAGTTTAACCAAAAGTCATTTCCAGTGGAAATTGGCCGACATATCCTCAGCATAACCATGTATAATATCCACTAAACTTAAAAAGAGGTTATACACACACAATACGGTAATATTATGTTGAAGCACAGTACGTATCACTCCGCGAGGCGCCTGCCTACGATAGCCGTAATGCTCCAACAATCCATCAAGCGGTGCGGCTTCGTAGCTCAGCAAAGTCGTACTAAAACATTTGACAGATTTTCGAGCGCCGTGTACATAAAATTGTTTCGAGGTCAGTAAACACAACCAGAATTCATACATAAGGCACACAGGATTATAGAAAGCAGTATCTTTACAGTATCATTAGACTTTTATTTTCTATTTACAACCACTGTCAATTTTCAGAAAAATCAAAGGATTGATTTTAAGTGTGCCGTATTTTCCAAAAAACATGGTAATAACAACGGCCCGCTAGCATGCTCTACCAAAAATAGTGCTTTGTTGTGTATCTGACGGACGAAAGCCAAACTGAAGTTGCAGCATTTTTACAAACCAATTCTGGTTCATCCGTTTCATTTAACGATCCGCTTTCGCTCTTCTCATTCTGCGTCACCGCCATGTGCGTATGTAAACACAGGCACTGCGCATGCACGTTTTACCCATATTCTATCGCGATATTTCATTTTCTTATCGTTGCCCAAAATTACACCGGTATTAGCGTGAATGGTATGATATAGCCCAGCCCTAGTCGATACCACTGGTATCTTGTTGTCACTGGTATCAGATTGATACCAGTGCGATTAGATTGATGCTTATCATACCCTGAACACACTCTGTGAAAAATATCTGAACCTTTTTTGTTAGTTACTTGTTAGTTAGACAGTAACTTGGTATCAGATCAATACCAGAGTATCACTAGTGGATACCTGGTAATTACACATGCCTTTGGCAGATCAAATGAACATGGAAGTAAGCAATGAGGGGTGGGAGGAATGTCCGGAGAGTAGGGCTGGGCCATATTATACCTTTCACGGTAATACCGGTATAATGTTAGGCAACGATAAGAAAATGAAATATCATGCTAGAATATGGGTAAAACATGCATGCGCAGTGCCTTTGTTTTCATACGCTTATATGCACATGGCGAACAGGCATGGCGGCGACGGAGAATGAGAAGGGCGAAAGCGGATTGTCGAATGAATCAGATGAACCAAAATTGGTTTGTAAAAATGCTGCAACTTCAGTGGTTTGGAACTGGTTTGGTTTTCATCCGTCAGACACCCACCAAAGCAAAAAATTTTGTAGAACATGGAAGCGGTCCATGGGGGCAAAGGGAGGAAACACCACAAACCTATTTCATCATTCGAACCAGAAGCACTTGTTGGAGTACAGCAAAGCTGTTTCAGCACGTGAAGAAACGTCCGCTTCAACTAGCACGGTGGTGAGACCAAAGAAGCTGACTCAACAAACAATTGGAGTAGCTTTAAATAGCTGCACGCTAGGACTGGGCAATATATCGAGTTTTTAAATATATCGACACAGTTTTATACGAGATATGAGATGTGACAATATCGTTTATATATCGATGTAGTCTACGTTACGTTATAACTATACTTGTGGAGCCGCAAGTTTTCCTCTCTTTCGTCCACTGTGTCTCTACGCAACGTTACTCTGCCTCGCCTCTCTCCTTCACTGAACACAGCTCCTCCGCCCCCATCGCTTCACCTGCAGGCAACGACAAGATGGACACGGCAGCTATCACAGAGGAGCTGGTCGGTAAAAAGAAAACATTTGGAGATTACTATTTTAGTGCTGTCAGCGTGACGTTAACGCCATAACTACATTAACGGGGCAAATATCTGTTAACGAGTTACCGCGCATCGCCCCGTGCATGAGGCTGAACGGCGTCAACGTGTTAACAAGCTAACCGGGCTAACGCGTTGACACCTAAAATCCTTTCATTTTCTCAAAATGTCGACAGTGTGCCTTATGTATGAATTCTTGTTGTGCTTACTGACCGCAAACCGATTTTATGTGGTACACAGTGCTCAGAAACCTTTCAAAAAGTGTTTTGGTACGACTTTGGTAAGCTACGAAAGCTGCACTGCTTAAAGGACTGTTGGAGCATTATAGCTACCAAGGAGCCTCGCGGAGTGATACGTACTCTGCTTCAACGTAATATTACCTTACTGTGTGTATAAGGACCATAAATGGCACCTGTTCAGAGACACGGTTACAAAGAGGATTTCAAACTCCAGGCTGTCAGTCACGCAGTAGAACCTGGGAACAGAGCAGCTGCTTGTTATTATGCTCAGCGTCTGTTAGTTTACATTTTGACTGCACAATTGTGAGCTTTTTGTTATGCACAAAAACAACATTGTTTTATTTTATTTATGGAGCATTATTATTTAATAAATGCTGATCATTTATTTCTGAGTAATTTTTTCTTGTACATCTATGCTGTATGTTAATAAAAGTGCCTGTGTGAGATTTGGGACACAGTGTGACTAAGAACTCTCTTTTTGTTCTTACTTTATGGCTTTAAAAAATATCGAGATATATATCGTATATCGCCATCCAGCTAAAGAATATCGAGATATGAATTTTGGGTCATATCGCCCAGTCCTACTGCATCTCTAATGACAAAAGTAGTAAACGCTGGGAGGAACTAACTAATGCAGTGATGCATTGTTTAGCCAGGGATATGATGCTCATTCAGCATGTGGAAAGAGAAGTCAATTGTATCGTCAGTTATCTTGTTATCACAAATTTTTAAATATATATCATGATAAATATTTTTGGCCATATTGCCCTGCCCTACCGGAGAGTATACATAACTGTTCACTTAATACGAGATACAGGCTTATACCATTTATTACATTACCATAGACCACAGGTGTTGAACTCCAGCCTCGAGGGCCAGTGTCCTGCAGGTTTTAGATGTGTCCTTGATCCATCACAGCTGATTTAAATGGCTAAATTACCTCCTCAACATGTCTTGAAGTTCTCCAGAGGGCTGGTAATTAACTAATCATGTGATTCAGGTGTGTTGACCCAGGGTGAGATCTAAAACCTGCAGGACACCGGCCCTCGAGGCCTGGAGTTCGACACCCCTGCCATAGACTATCAGCTACACACTCTCTCCCCTGATATTCCACCTGTCTGTCATCAATGCAAATCCACCACTGGTAATTTGACTTATTCTTTCTGGTCATGTAGTTATTGGAAGAGCATTTTTACTGTTACTCTGAAGCATTTGGAAAGAGCTGGGAACCAGACGCATTTACAGCTATCCTTGGGGTGACCAGTGATTTGACGTGTGTTAATAAGTATGAACAGATTGCAATCCACTTTGGAATGGCAATTGCAAGAAAGTTAATAGTACGACAGTCGGGTGAGAAAAAAAAGACTCTGCACTCACATTTGAGCTTTGGATGGGAAGAATTGTAAATATGTTGCATCTAGAGAGACTGAGGCTTCTCGGTGATATGAGACTCAATATATTTGAGAGATCCCGGCATTTTAATGGCATTTTTGAATGGGGAAAATCAGTATGCTGCGTGTGTGTGTGTATTTGCTTGTGTCTTTACTGGGAAATACTCAAAGAAATAAAAAGAGGTAAGGGTATTTGTTTGAATAAAAATGCAGAAATCTACATCCAGTGCAGGAAATAAGATATACATTTTCCAATTCAACACGCGGCGTCTTTAAATTACAACCTTAGAAATGGCAATGCAGTCCAATCTTTCTGTTGTATTAATTTACATCTAATATCTTTGATGTTCCACTCTCCACCGCTGTGTGCTTTATGATCTTTGCCCGTCCAGGTTCCTTCAAACTTAGAAGCATAATCACATTCTTTCTGTCATTCCTGAAAGGTTTTTTGCTTCCTTATACATGTGTGATATTTGCTTAAGCAAGCGAACACAGCTGCTGGCATGCTATGGACAGCTTGCACCGTGCTGCCACTGACCACTGCTGAGTACAGGAAAGGCCGAAACTCACCCACCATAAGAATTCTGGGCATATCTAAGTGCATCATGAAATTTAAGGACTAATAAATGGAATGCAAAAAGGCATAAATGATCGCAAATACTGTTTCTGTCGTTAAAATGATAAATACAGAAATCTTCTGGCTGTAATGAGCCTGATCAGCGGGCTGTATGACGGACTAAGATCAAATAGCTCTCCTATGGATGCACACCATCATATCTGTCAAGCCAGCAAGCAGGAAATATGACAGCTCCTCACACTGTTGACAGAAACAGCAGCCAGGCGCGGCTGTACAAGTGGCTGCCAATCTGATAAGGCGAAGGGGTGACCTCCTGTTCAGAAATTAATGGCACCGATAAATCAAACACACTGAAAAACGACAGGCTCGTTTAGCTTCTCGTGGGCCCGGCGGAGCCTAAGAGACAAATAACACTGTCCAGTCTCATCCCCAACTTTAACAGGGCAGGATATTCATCTCTCCCAGCCTCAGTCTCACCACAGCGGAGAACCAAACCCCCCACCACTACCACCACCACCACCACCCCACCCCCTGAGAGGATGAATGGCTCGCTCCTGTGCAAACTTCAGGATGACCTCCTCCGGCTGTGTTTTTGCTGCCCCTCCTGTCAGCGCTGAGGCTGAAAGATTGCAGGCACGGTGAGGCGGCAGGGGAGCCTCAGCGCAAGCCGAAGCAGCACCGGTGAAAAACAACCAGCTCGGAACATTATAGAGTAATGATAATATATATCATGATAAATATTTTTGGCCATATTGCCCTGCCCTACCGGAGAGTATACATAACTGTTCACTTAATACGAGATACAGGCTTATACAATTTATTACATTACCATAGACCACAGGTGTTGAACTCCAGCCTCGAGGGCCAGTGTCCTGCAGGTTTTAGATGTGTCCTTGATCCAACACAGCTGATTCAAACGGCTAAATTACCTCCTCAACATGTCTTGAAGTTCTCCAGAGACCTGGGAATGAACTAATGATTTGATTCAGGTATGTGGACACAGGGTGATATCTAAAACATGCAGGACACCGGCACTTGAGGCCAGGAGTTGCCTACCCCTGCCCTAGATGCATCCATCTGAGTGTGTGTGTGTGTGTGTGTGCGTGTGCGTGTGTGAATGTTCGATAAAAGCTTGGGTGAATGAGACTTTGAATGCTCAAACTGAGTAGGATATAAGTGCCACTCTGTTTACTGTTGGATAAATATGCGCTCATAAGTTTAGAAGTACTTTATTTATCCCATATTTGGAAATTCTGGCATCATCATGTCAAAATATTTCTGACGTCCCCTTTTAGAGGCGTCATCTGCGCTTGTGAAGTCAAGAAAAATGGTTCGATAACAAAATAAAAAACCAATTTTTTCCATGTTTTTGTGTCTTTAATCTCAGAATATTTTCAGATTCTCTTCTTACAAATTGATTTTGTATTATTTGCTCATATTTTAACTTCATAATATTAGACAATATTACATTTTTGCACCACATTAATATCAGGGCAGCTCCAGGACTTTTTTTCTTTGTGAATTTGCGAAGTTAATCTCAGAAAATGTAAGTTTTTGTTTAAATATTACACAACTTTTTTAAACTTGTGTTTCTGAATCAATTTGCTTTTATGCACTCGTTATCCACTCCTGTGTTTATGTGACTTGTGGCACTTGTAGATGAACTCTTGGAAATTAGATCTTGGCGTTGGTTACATTTAGTAAAATCAACTTCAGCAGCTCAGACTTGAACTAGCAAACTTATTTTCCAGTCATGCACACTGACATCTGTCCCGCAGCTTGTCTGAGGTATTAGAAAGCATTATTTTCAGTGTCAATTAAACTGCGAGTTATGTTCAAAATCAACTTATTGACCATTTTGTTGATAAGAAATCTATCACGGAGCAAAACTAAATTTGCCTATGATCACATTTCCTCCAAACTTATTAGCAAATATTATTACTGAATATCACAATATCAACACTCTAATATTGTCACAATCAATTAATCCAAACACACCAGCCAATCCCCAATGGGCTCCATTAATCACAGACCAGCTGCAGAGGAGGGCTACAGTGGTAGCCCAACAACTCTTAACCCCCAAAACCAGCGCCACCACCACCCACGTCACCGCCTTCAATGGACTCCTTGTGCAGCACATAGGGCTCCACTGTGAAGCACGTCTGCGTGTCACAAAGAAATATTGATGTTAAACACTTCAAACATTCAGTTCGTTCTGCTTTAAACACTGGCTGTGTTGATTTTCGAAAACCCTGCAGTCACTGAGGTTTACCTTTCTACTGGAGCTATAAAAAAAAGACTCACACACACAAGAAGAAACAGGGGCTAGGTCCAGTTTAGAGGTTAGAGAAGAAGCCCACAGACATTTACGGTGAGTCACTGAGCAACATTCTGGGAAATTTGCTAAAATCAGATCTCAAACATGTAGATTTGCATAAGTCATGTTTGGGTCCAACCTATAGCATGCAGCTGGTCTTGTTCTGTCAAAACTAGAGTCTGGCAGCTTTTAAAATATCATGTTTACTCTTCATATCTTGTTTATTTACTTGTGCAGAAATAGAAATGCAAAAATGAGAGATGGTTTTAGCAGCTGCAAACTTTTTTTTTGCTGTTTATCGGGTAAACTTCGGGAGGGTAAGCATCTCGCACAGCAGCACGAAATCTCTTACCAAAATTCACATGCCATCCGAAGGTCGCTGCTTTTCATTTCCAGAAAGCTTTCTGCTCTTCCTCATAATTACCACCATTGTCCTACAATGCAAGGCACAAAATGCAGAGATTTGTACCAAGGTTATTTAAATAAATAAAGGTTAGGCACACAGACACAGTCTCAGTCTGTCCATCAGGGCCTCGGGAATAAACTTGCTCATTTGCTCTTTTTCCACTCCAGCCCAACCTCATGACACTGTGGAGGTCTGTGGGTAACACATTCAGGAATCCAGTTTAATGACTGAATGCCACTTCCATTTCAGGGGTTATACATTAGCAGCAGAAGGGCTGTTGCATATAGTCAGGGCTCTGAGAAGCCCTGTCTCTATTTAGTGCTGAGGCAGAAAGAAAAATTAATTGCAACTAAAACTGTTATTTATTTGAGTATTATATAGGAATAAACACATTTAATACTTCCTGCACAGTCTAACTGTAAAGCTTGTCATAGATTTGACATGTTTGACTCCACTGCCTGCTGTCAGTCACACATTTAACCGAGGAATAATCATAATAATGATAGCAGCACGTTCATGTTTACCAGTTAAAGTATGGTAAACTTAGAGTCTGAACAGTCTGTCTGAAGGAAATATCTGTTAAGTTCTCGGCCTTTTTTCCTTCTTCTATCACATGGATCTCTTCAATTCAGTTCAATTCAGTTTTATTCATAGCTCCAAATCACAACAACAGTTGCCTCAACGTGCTTTGTATTGTAAGGTAAAGACCCTACAATAATACAGAGAAAACCCCAACAATCAGACAACCCCCTAGGAGCAAACGCTTGGTGACAGTGGGAAGCAAAAACTCCCTTTTAACAGGAAGAAACCATTGGCAGAATCAGGCACATGAACAAGTTTTTCAGCATCACTCTGAAACAGAAGTTTTAGAGATACTGTGCAAATTTTTTAAAAAAAGCAGTCCTATAACCTGACCTTATAACAATAACAATACAATAACCACCTTGTGTTTCTGCCCCATCTTCAATGACAGCAACAACAACAACAACAGCAATAGTGCAGGGAAGACAGAAGTCATGGTGTGCTCTCCGCCCAAGACGGTGCTACAAAAGTTGTTTTAATGTATCTTTGCAGTGGTTTGCAGTTGTCTGCAGTTTGTTTGGCGGGTACTTTTGCACAAATCAACTACTTTCAGAAAGCTGGATACACTCTGAAGCAAAACCCATTTGTCAGTGTCCTAAAAGGAAAATATTCACTCACTATATCATCTACAGGCACCAGGTTCACAGTCCGAGGTGTATACTGACTGAACACCTGGAGGAAAATTACGGGCTGATGTGAAGCCAATCCATCATGTTATCCACTTGCAGTACAGTCACTGTAGCTTTACCGTTGCACATCAGTCCACCAGGAATGTAGTCTACTTCTAAAGTTTGGTTAACCGGTTACAAATAAATCCTGCACCGACGACACTGTCTAATTTTACTAATCTTTCTAAAGATATTAAAATGCATTCACAGCACGTGATGCAGTGTTAAGAAGTTCTGACTTACAGAACAAATAATTTCATCAAACTGTCAACTTCAAAGCTTTAGTACTTAATGCTTCCAACATGTGATTTAAATAAGAAAATATTAGAGCCGAATTTGAGGGGGAACTCCAACTAAAGGATACTTCACGGTTTTAAACTGAAATATGCTTTCCAGCTTTCCAGGCAATACAAATTTTACATTTGTAAATGGAGTTCGGCGCTAATTCGTTCAACGCATTAACCACAGACGGGCTGATGAATTCCACGAGCTTGTCTATGAAATAAAGTTTAAAAATGGAACAAAAAAAGAAAACAATGTTAATGGAAGCGCGAGCTTACCTCTCACCTTTGGGTCATCACAGGATTCACGGTGAGGGGAGTTATGCGGGCTCAGAGACAGATGCAGGACTCGCTGCAGACCCGCCGTCCACAGCTGTGCACTCTGCTGCAGCCCTGTGATGGCAGGGCGAGGCAGGCTCAGACCACTAGGGGCGCTGTGTGATAAACTGAGTGGTTTCTACGTTTAATACCACAATAAGTGTGATTTGACAGGCGTCTTTATGCATGACGGAAAACAAAAAGAGAAAGAAAACAAGAAGTTATGTTGCTTTTTTGTTTTTTATAAAAGTCAGTCTCAGGCCCGTATTGAGTCATTATGACTTCCCAGAGCCGATAGCCAGTGTGAGTCTGTGACACTGTATTGCAGAACATTTTCTCCAGTAAGACAAACCTCGCTTTTTAAAGAAACTTTAAAAACTTTACAAAAAAAGTGGATCCACTTAGTCAGGAAGGTTGTGCTAAAATTAGTCTTGGCTATGGATTGTCCAAGGGTTGCCTTCTCTTTCTTGATAGAAGGCATGTGCCACTTATTACTGGCACATGGATGAGCTCATTGAGAAAAAGAAAAATACAATCAAGAAACCACTGAGCAAAGCTTGGCTGCCACCTAGCGGGAGAACATTACGCAATCCCACTGCAAAACATTAACCTAATCATGTACTCTATGTAAACAATGACTGTATCTAAAGCACTGCAGTTTGCATTTCAGATAAGTTATGAATATTTCCAAAAGCCTCAAACACGTTTTTCAATTAAAATAATCAATTACGACCTCTGTGTATTTTATTTTTATTTAATTTTATATATATATGTATGTACATGCACACACGTAGATATACATATATACTATACATATTCAGTAATGTGCATACACTTTATATTTGTACATATATTTATTGTTATAATCCTCAGATTTACCCATTCTTATATTTTGTTTGTTCTTACGTTATTGTATTGTATTTTGCACGCCTCTGTTGCTTGTGAAGCTTGTACACAAGAATTTCACTCACATGTGCTGTACCAGTGTACCTGCACATGTGATGTGACAATAAAAGTGATTTGATTTGATTTGAAAACATAAACACATAAAAACTCAGTCAGAAATAGAACAAGTTCAACATATAATACAGTTAATGTAAGATTAAAAAAATGAGACAATTTACCTTGCAATCTGTATTCAGGTGTTTCTTCTATATACACTATAAATATAAAAATGCAATTTTCAACCATAGTTTGGCTTTAAATCTAGAATTATTTCTTTCTTACCTATTTCTACTTGCAAGATGTGAATGCTTTTGGACTTGTAATGGTAGATGTTCAACATAAAAAAGCATGTGAGCATATGACATAACTAAATGAATGAATGAATGTTGGGAAACATGACAGAACAAAAAACTAAACAACGACAAATCAGCTACAAATCTAATAGGGCAACAAGTGTATTGTTTTTCTGCCTCTTCTTCTTCTCATTCTTTATGATCTGCATATAATACTAATCATCATCATCATATTATAGCACTTTTTTCCTGAAATTACAACGTAATAAATAAAGCCTGAACCATAAAATAATTGCCAGAAAATTATTTATTTATTTATGGTATTTTTAAAAAAAAAAAACTGGACTGTTCCTTGAACCTTCTGACTAATAAAAAAAATGAATTAAATATTACTTTGCATTTATGAGTTATAATCTGCATCTGGCATTGTTGTGCAATTTATTTAGGCTTTCATGAAGAAGAAAAAAATCACAGGTCTCAAAAACTCCTGTATGAACTATGATGCATTTGGCTTCATGTGGTTAATTCTAACAATATGCAGTGACTGAGAAAGCATTAAGTTTAATTTCTTTTGTAAAATTACCAAATCATGCCATTTCTAAAGTCTTCACTCAAAGCTCTACTTCAATCTTGTTATTTAGAAAATAAAGGGGAATTGATTCATCGTTCAGTCCTATCTAATCGCAGTTTTTAGTATATCCAACTGAGTAAACCTGTTTGCTTTTTTAGCTGTGATAACGTGTTGATGAACTGTTGCTCTGATTGTTTCTATTTTCTCAGCCATGACGCAATAAACTCCCGCGCTTTAGTAATTCACCGGTAGCTAATAGAAACAACGCATTCACGTTCCCTGTGTCGATTTCAACCAATAGACACAGAGAGTGCGTGCCAGCCAATGGCGAGCGCATGCCTAAGGTCTTCGATCCAATGACCCCTGAGTAAGGTCGATAAAGCTAGCCAATAAGACGCTAGCAGTATTGTGTGACCGAGGCAGGGTCTGCCGGGTTCATTTCGCCGCTCCTCCACCCGGCTGCTCTTTTTGGATCTCACTGCAATGGCGGAACAGCAGCAGTTCTACCTCTTGCTGGGTAACTTGATGAGCCCTGACAACAACGTCAGGAAACAGGCAGAGGTAAGACAAGGAAAAAAACAGTTTTTAGTGGCTGACAAGTTCGGCGAATGCTGGAAGTCGTGTGGCCAAGTTAGCAGAAGCTAACCACTTAGCTGTCCATCCTGGCCGCGCGCAGCCTCTCACGTCAAGCTCGGTAGCCCACGTGCGCTGTGAAGCCGAGTACTAGTCAGCTAACGCTAACTACCACCATGTTGCGTAGTTATACGTGGACATAATTTCGATGTCACAGATACCAGCGCTGTCATGACACCATGTAGCCGTACGTGTCTCGGCAAAGCTCGGGCTGTTCGGTAAAAAGTGAACGGACCCGTTTGTCGGAACCAGCCTCCAAACCTCCAGCTGACAGTGGCGCCTGTAGAGTACAGGAAGTAGCAGCAAGCTAATGAGCTACCCACAGTGCTGCTAGGTTTGTTAGCTAGCACGCTAGGGTTCAGCACATTGGCTTGCTAAAATATTAAAGCGGAATATTGAGACTGAACGTGGCACATATGCTGAGTTACTGCTGCGGTGATAAACAAACCATCAAAGGGATAGGCTGTAGATGGTGAGGTAGTTCATTCAAAGGGGCGATTACTTATGCAATGGCCTCCGGTCGTGTTAACTAAAAGTCAAGTCTTAACCAGACAGTTTTAAACTAGCAGCCGTGTTTCCCTTCGTGAAGTTGATCATCTCAGTTTCAGACACGTCAGTAGCTAGGCTCGTCTCCTCGGATTAGTTTCTCTCAGAGGATTTGTTTAGGCTGTGTCTAGCTCGTCTATTCACTCTCCCCCCCTCACAACCACCATTATTAGCCTCTTGTCGCCGCAGAGCATTGTTACCAGCGTCCCCCTCCCTCTCCGGCACCCCGACTTTTGGATGAGGTGGTTGAATCTTATCACACACCGCCTCTCTCTACCAGTCAGCGTTTTTCTTTGATAAACTCAGACTGTCTGCCGGGATGCTAAGCTCACTGGAATTCATCCTTTATAGGAACTCCTCCCGTTCTCTTTTACTCGCATAATAGGAATTGATCCACCTGTATGGGACCTAAACTCACATTTTAACAGTTGAAAGATACAGTTAGTCACCCTTTATTTTATTTTAATTTTTTTGTAGTTAATCCCATCACTAGTTCATCCAAGTGGTGGTATTGTGAGAAGCCATGAAGTGCATTTGAATTTGTGTGGCAACCAAACTCATTTAGGCTTTAGGTGGACAAATGGATTAGTGCAGTAGTTCAAGTCAGGTTATAAGAGGAGTGGACTTTGCAGATTGATTTGCAGGTAATTCAAGGGTTGCTCAACCTGAGCGCTTGGTCATTCTGATTCTAATTGTTTGGGATTTGATTTTAGCCCAGCCGTTGGCACATCTGTGCTCCTCCCTGTCTCATTTTGTCAGTTTGGGAATCATTGAAGGTGGCTCTCCCGTGCAGTTGTGTTAAGAGTTTGTATTCGATCCTTCCACATGATGGGGATGCTGAAACTACATGCACATAGTGACTTTTACCAGAGCGCACACCAGAGGTTTCACTGTATCCCTGTGGAGTCTCATTTAACTTGGGTAAACCAGCATAACAGTGGTAAAATAAATGGGTGGCTCTTGTGTATGAGCCCATTAGGGCTCATGTTCAGTTTATAGCCATATTCGGTACACTTGCACAAATGTCACACTTTTACTGCTCATTAAAATACTGATTGTCTTTATAGCAAACATCAGTGATGTACAGGGTTTTTCCTGGCTCAGAACTGGACATTTGGGGTGCGATTATGCAAAGAAACACAATGTGAGTTGAGGCAGAGTGTTACCTTACCTGACAGATGTCTATGTATTTTCCTGTGGGGTTTTTTTTTTTTTTTTTTTTTTTGCCATTTTTATAAGGAAAATATATTCATGCTTCTGTAGCTTAACCCTCAGTAAAAATGGGAAAAGTGAATATTCAGTCCTGCCTTTATATTTCAGGTAATCCCTGATATGACCTCACTGGACAGTCCTTATTATTTTGACCACAGCATCTGTTTAAGCTTGAGTGTTTTGTTTTGGGGTTTTTTTTTTTTTGGTTTTCTTTGTAACTGCAGTAAAGGGAACATGATGCTGTATTAGCAGTAGAAATTCATGTTGTGCATGGCCTGTCTGATCCTAACCGCGGTGCTTTCATTTTCTTTTCAGGAGACCTACGACAATATTCCAGGCCAGAATAAGATCACATTCTTGCTACAAGCTGTCAGAGATGCGTCTGCTGCAGAGGAGGTTTGTACACGGATTGTGAACATATCTGTGGCATGACATGGTGAATTTTTTCAGCCTGAAGCAGGGGAACTTCAAAAACTTGGCCACTTAAGAGCCCATCTGAGACATTTATGATCTGTTGTATTGTGCTCAATGAAGTCTTGACACACCCAAAAACGGACCATTTAGGCCAAAGGTCAGACAAAGTTGACGTAATTCTTTCACCTTTAAAATCTTAAGTTGTCAACAAATGTTGTGTATGAAATTTGTTTTTCACTCGTTCACATCTCCGTGGGTTTTTCGGGTGCTGTGTCACAGTTAATATGAGACATTACATGCTAAATAAATGGATTATGTGCATTTTTGCCCTATATGAATAATGTACTGAGTGGGTTTTAATACACACAATAACTTGGAAAAACATCATCCAAAGTAATCAGGGATGCGCTCCAGCCTCTGTCAGAATCTAATAAAAGGATGGTGAAATATTAAATCCAAATATTCTTATATATGTCTATCTGTCGTAATTATTACCCATTCAGATGGCAGTACACATGGGAAAGAGTGATGCAATGCGTGACACTGAAGCCTGCAATACCTTTTATCTCTAAAAGATGCAACATTGCTGGCATTTCAAGTATGTAGTCCGGCTATCACATGTGAGGCCTCGGCGCTGCCTGACTACGGCTTGTTGTGAGTCAGTTCTGGCATTCAGGCAGTCATGTTTACTCTGAATCCACCAGCTGCTTGGGTCCTCATGCTTCCTCTGCTTTACTTTACCTCAAGGCTGATATTTTTAGAGGCTTGAAATGGGAGCAGGCAGAGAGGTGCTTGGCCCAGGGAGAGTGACTCTGCCATTCTAAGACACTCGGTCTGGTTTTGTTTTGTTTTTTTTGTTTTTTTTATTCCCCTTAATGACCACTCTAAAGGTTTTGGTTTACCAAACGGGTAACATGTCTTTGCAGAAGGAAACGATTTGTTTCACAACACTTGTTAAATAGAGAGCATAAACTATAAAACTAGCTGGTCCAGTGAGCCAACTGCCCAACTAAACTGAAAAAGGAACACTTGTGTATGGGTGTCTGACATGACTGTTTAGGTATGACGTCATGTTGAAAGCAGCATTGTATTTAATAATTTTTTTTTTGCCCCCACAGGTCAAACAGATGGCAGCAGTGCTGCTGCGGCGGCTGCTGTCTTCCTCTTTTGAGGAGATCTACCCAGGCCTGACCGTGGAGATGCAGACAGCCATCAAAACAGAGCTGCTGACGGGCATCCAACAAGAGACTTCCCCAACCATCCGCAAGAAGATCTGCGACATTGCAGCCGAGCTGTCCCGGAACCTGATCGGTGATTTTTATATTTATTTATTTTTTCTCTCTCACTCTCTTCTGGTGGCTGTTGATTAAACGCTATGGATAAGCCATGACTCAGTATTTCCCATGTTATGCAGGAATAATGGGCAAACATTCTCATGGGTCATTAATGAAATTCTCAGATGTTGATCAAATAACATTCAAAGTGGAAATTACTGAGGAATGTTTGGTGTTTTTGTTTAATGTAGATGACGATGGGAATAACCAGTGGCCAGAGGTGCTCAAGTTTCTGTTTGATTCTGTCAACGCTGAGAATGTCGGCCTCCGAGAAGCTGCCTTGCACATATTCTGGTGAGCTCATGTTGCATGATGAATTCAAACTCTTACTCAGGCGGATGCACTGATGGCTGACTGATGTCTTCCAATGATATCTTTCTAGGAACTTTCCAGGAATCTTTGGCAACCAGCAGCAGCATTATATGGAAGTTATCAAGCGCATGCTTGTTCAGTGCATGCAGGACCAGGCAAACCCACAGGTAAGGTTTTAGGATGGGGCATGGCCTGGTAGCTGAAACGTGATGTCATTTAACTTTGTGTGGATCTTTCTTTCATATCACACACCTCTCAGTTCCCTTTCTTAGCTGCTTTTATGTATTTAAATTAATCTCACAGATTCGTACCCTGGCGGCTCGGGCTGCAGCATCTTTTGTTCTGTCCAATGAAAGCAACACAGCTCTGCTGAAACACTTTGCTGATCTCCTGCCGGGAATCCTGCAGGTAAGCTATAACACATTGGTGTGTTTGTGATTTCAGATCGGATCACTTTGTACTGTAGATACGGAACCCGTCAGTACTTATGTTTTTGCACCGGTAATGGCTTCTGAGCACTAAGAGCATCAGTCATTTAAGATCTATTAATTAAAGTTTAATGTTGGATATCTGCAAATGGAGGCTGGAACTTCAAAGTAAATGGTCTACTGCTTACTCGGAGTGACATGATGTTTTCATACTGTTATGATCGATTCTGACGACAGTCTCTGCATTGAGAGGTTATTGAAGTCATGTGAAAGCAAATACACATGCAAGTGTTTGGTAGCGTTTGTTCCTGCAGGTTATAATAATGCAGCATCATTATGAAATATTGGGCATCTTGGATCCTGTAGCAAATCTTCTATTGCAGTAGCATATTTTGTGTTTGACTCATAAAGGTGGAAGAGGAAGTCAGGACAGAATGTGGCATTAACTTTGCCACACCTGTTGAATATATTTGCATTACAAACCTACCTGTTTGTTTGATTTACCCATCAGGCAGTGAATGAGTCATGCTACCAGGGAGATGACTCTGTGCTCAAGTCTCTGGTGGAAATTGCAGACACGGCACCCAAATACTTGAGACCCAACTTGGAGGAAACACTGCAGCTCTGTCTGAGGGTAAGCTGCAACCTCTAAATGGTGAATATCTCTTTACCACTGATCAAGACTCGAGGCATCGTTTCATGTGCAATTGTCCTGTCTCCTCAGCTGTGCGCTGATACCAACCTTACAAATATGCAACGGCAGCTGGCATTGGAAGTCATCGTCACGTTATCAGAGACGGCAGCGGCCATGCTAAGAAAACACACGGCCATTGTAGCACAGAGTGGTAAGAGTTTGATTCAGCGGCCTCTATAATGATGTGCCCAAATAAGATGAGTGGAGTAGTTTTGATAGAAGTCTGTTATGTTTATTAGTGCCTCAGATGCTGGCTATGATGGTGGATCTCGAGGATGATGATGAGTGGGCGATGGCAGATGAGCTGGAAGATGAAGACTTTGACAGGTACGTCCTATTTCCATCTTTGAGGGTCGGTACAGCATCTGCGTCCCCTACTTCTTAAAGTACTCTGAAGTTCAGTAGATGTGTGCATGTCCATAAGTTCCTGGATGTTTCTTGTGCTTCACCAGTAACGCTGTGGCTGGGGAGAGCGCGCTCGATCGAATTGCCTGTGGTCTGGGAGGGAAGATCATTCTTCCCATGATCAAACAGCATATCATGCAGATGCTGCAGAATCGTATGTAAAGCTGCACATTACTGCAGCACTGATTTAACTTTAATTAAGCTACCATTTTTTTTTCATACAGCAAAATTAACAGCTGCTTTGGTACTAAAGTGCTTAAATTTGTGTCAATTATGTGTTTCCTGCTAGCTGACTGGAAGTATCGCCATGCTGGGTTAATGGCGCTGTCGGCCATCGGTGAGGGTTGCCACCAGCAGATGGAGGCCATCCTCCAAGAGATCGTCAGCTTTGTCCTCCTGTTCTGCGCCGACCCTGTAAGGAAACGGCAGCCGTTGTACAAAAGTGCCACTCAGTTTACTTAACTGTCTTAATGGTTGGTTGATCAATGTTTAGTCGCATCATTTCCCATTTCTTAATCATTTACACTTTTTTTTTTTTTTTTTTTTTTTTTTTTTTTTCCTCCTTCCTAGCACCCAAGGGTGCGGTATGCCGCCTGCAATGCTATTGGACAAATGGCCACAGACTTTGCCCCCACCTTCCAAAAGAAATTCCATGATAAGGTATCTGAAGTGACTTAAACAGCTGTGCAAGCATTTTCATTTTCTTCATGGCTACAAAGACAGTTTGTTTATTCGTTTTAGGTGATCTCAGCCCTGCTGCAGACCATGGAGGACCAGAGTAACCCTCGGGTGCAGGCCCATGCCGCCGCCGCCCTCATAAACTTTACAGAGGACTGTCCTAAATCGCTGCTCATCCTTTATCTGGACAACTTGGTGCAGCACCTTCATGTCATCATGGTTGCCAAGCTGCAGGAGGTACAGTAAAGTGTTCGAGGAGACCGTGCATTCACAAAGTCGGTGTGTGTGTGTGGTCTGTTTCATACAAATCATTTCTTCAACCTTCAGCTGATCCAGAAGGGCACGAAGCTGGTGCTGGAGCAGGTGGTGACATCCATCGCCTCAGTGGCCGACACCGCAGAGGAGAAGTTTGTGCCATATTACGACATGTTCATGCCCTCGCTCAAACACATTGTAGAAAACGCCGTGCAGAAGGAGCTCCGGCTGCTGCGCGGCAAGACCATAGAGTGCATCAGTCTCATCGGCCTGGCTGTCGGCAAGGAGAAGGTATACTTTGACCATCAAAGCATACCATGTGCCAAGATCCTAATTCAAGGTTATTCCCTTTAAATTAAGCTTTAACCCTCATATTCGCACATCTTTCTCTCTGCCCTTCTAGTTCATGCCAGATGCATCGGCTGTAATGCAGCTGCTCCTCAAGACCCAGACTGACTTCAACGATCTGGAGGATGATGATCCCCAGGTAGGACGACTTGAACAAAACTTAAAACTATCTAGTTCAAGGTGGTGGTCACACACAGTCAGCTGCTATGGTTTGTTCTCGGTTTAGATCTCCTACATGATCTCAGCCTGGGCGAGAATGTGCAAGATTCTGGGGAAGGAGTTCCAGCAGTATCTGCCGGTGGTGATGGGCCCCCTGATGAAGACTGCCTCCATCAAGCCTGAGGTGGCCCTGCTTGACAGTAAGTAACAGACAGCTGCCGCCTGTGCCTCCTGCACTGACTTCTGATGCGTGTCCAGTTTGTTCTATAAGCCTGAAATGAAAGTCTGCAGGCATTCAAATGATCAGTTACCAAAGCATGCTTTAAACCTGATCAATCCAGTGGTGAATAAAGGCTGCAGCCATGTACCTTTACCCATATTGCAACGAATCAGTGTCCGTAGATTAATAGTCACAAATCTCTGAAGAATATCTGCTCACTGTCACGTGTTCATATTTAATATTGCAGTAATGTGCTGCCTGCTGGGACTTCTATATGTGATTCTTGTATGTGTAATGTAAAGGATTCACTTAAAACTCTTTCACTTTTCTCCTTTTAAAGCCCAGGACATGGAGAACATATCAGAGGATGATGGCTGGGAGTTTGTCAACCTGGGAGACCAGCAGAGTTTTGGAATCAAGACAGCTGGCCTGGAGGAGAAGGCTACTGCCTGTCAGATGCTGGTGAGAAGAAAATGAGACTCGACTGTCCTGAGAAGCTGTGGATGTGGTCATCACTCACTCTTCCTCTTCTTTCTTTTTCTCAGGTGTGTTATGCCAAAGAGCTGAAGGAAGGTTTTGTTGAGTACACAGAGCAGGTGGTGAAACTCATGGTTCCTCTGCTCAAGTTCTACTTTCATGATGATATCCTCTTGTTATGACATTTTAAACTTCAGTATAATTGAATGGTCTGATTCTTATATAGCAATTTCCTATTCTTCCAGGGCACTCAGTGCTGCATGATTTTGGGGGGGCAGGGGCATTCAACCTTTAAAATAGTTTAGCTGGATTCAAACATTCAGGAGGAGGCAGCACGATCAGATTCCATGTTTAGATGTTAAAGACTTCAGCATGAACGTCTCTGATGGTTCCACTGTTCAGATTAAGTGAAAATACAGGTGACGTTGGCCTTAACTGTCTCACGTGTGCGGGTGGCAGCAGCTGAGTCCATGCCCCTGCTGCTTGAGTGTGCCCGGGTTCGAGGACCAGAATACCTCACCCAGATGTGGCACTTCATGTGCGACGCCCTCATCAAGGCCATCGGCACAGAGCCAGACTCGGATGTCCTGTCAGAAATCATGCATTCGTTTGCCAAGGTAGCTACATTTTGGGCTTTTTTTTTTTTTTTTTTTTTCCCTTCTCTCCCCGTGAGCCATGTTATTTTGTGCACTGACAAAAGTGTGTTTGTTAAAGTGCATAGAGCTGATGGGAGACGGCTGTCTGAACAGCGAGCATTTTGAGGAGCTAGGGGGCATCCTGAAGGGGAAGCTGGAGGAGCACTTTAAGAACCAGGAGCTCAGGCAGGGTGAGACTTCAGAAACACAAATATTTTACCCATGACAAATGATACATCACAAATACCATGAGGGCATGATTATTTTAAATGCTGGTACAAAATCCTAACACATACTTGTGTTATCCAGCTAAGAGACAGGATGAAGATTATGATGAGCAGGTAGAGGAAACACTACAAGATGAGGTAAATATTTTTGCTTTGTGTGTTAACCTTCAAAAATGATGATGATGATGATGCAAGACACTCCAAGCCATCATGGTGTTTGTCTTCTCCCAGGATGAGAACGATGTGTACATTCTGACCAAAGTATCTGACATCCTGCACTCGGTGTTCAGCAGTTACAAAGAGAAGGTGCTGCCTTGGTTTGAGCAGCTGCTGCAGCTCATTGTCCAGCTAATAGTGAGTGATTGTTGAGCACTGTTTTTAGTATCATATGTACATGGAAACTGGAAATGAATACTACTAAACTGTCTCACTTGTCTTCAGTGTCCTAACAGGCCCTGGGCTGACAGACAGTGGGGTCTGTGCATCTTTGACGATGTGGTGGAGCACTGCAGCCCCTCCTCGTTCAAATACGCAGAATATTTCTTGCGGCCGATGATCCAGTCACTCTGCGACACGAGCCCCGAGGTCCGGCAGGCAGCTGCCTACGGCGTCGGCGTCATGGCTCAGTTCGGAGGCGAGAACTACCGCCCCTTCTGCACAGGTATGACCTGGTCTTTACTTTACCTGCTGGCAGTTCAGTTGTTTAGCGACACCTACATGATGTGCTCTGGTCTTTCTTCTTCGTCACAGAGGCCCTCCCCCTGCTGGTCAGAGTCATCCAGGCAGCTGACTCGCGCTCAAAGGAAAACGTCAACGCTACAGAGAACTGCGTCTCTGCTGTGGGAAAGCTCATGAGGTTCCGACCAGAGTGCGTCAACGTTAACGAGGTCCTTCCCCACTGGCTCAGCTGGCTACCGCTCAAAGAGGACAAAGAGGAGGCGGTCCACACTTTTGACTTCCTCTGTGACCTCATTGAGAGGTAGGGTACCGAGACTTCATTTTCCTGACTGTCTATGAACCACCTCCACCCTGCACACCTGACCTCTCAATCCTTTCTCCACAGCAACAACCCGATTGTCCTCGGACCAGAGAACGCAAATCTTCCTAAAATTTTCTTCATCATAGCCGACGGCGTCTCAAATGAATCTATCAAGAGCGAAGACGCGTGCAGCAAGCGGCTCGCTAACGTGATCCGTCAAGTGCAGGTAAGCCCAGAAATGTAGACACAGCCCTCAAATCTACTTTGGGTAATCTGCAAAGCATTTAAACATATTCTTGTCATATCTTCCAGACCTCAGCAGGATTGTGGACACAGTGCATATCGACACTCAATGAGACGCAGCAGAAAGCCATACAGGACCTTCTGAGTACTGCCTGAGCCTGAACCTCGCCTCCGTCACCTCCCTTCTCTTTAAAAATTAAAAATCAAGCCCATTAAGAAAAGTTGAACTCCTGAACCTCCTCCAAACACTCCCTCTTCTTCCTCCTGCTCTGATCTGTAGTGCATATGGATGCTGGCTTCACCCCAACCACAACCCCCTACCAACTACATTACTCCACCTACATTCAACTGACTTGGAGCAGGTTGGATATGAATGACGAAGGAGGACTCTGGCCATCTGCTTTAAAGACTTTTTACCTGTATTGACGGGAGTGGGATAAGAGTAAAAGGTTTTGTCTCATCACCGTTACACGTCTTCTACTCGGATGTTTTTATTTTTTTCCCAACCATTCCCAGACATGTGACCGGTCTCGTCGCGCCCAGACTCAATCACCAAGTCGCCCTACACAAACTCATTGGACAGTCGGGCTCAGGAGGAGCTACAGTGGGGGGGGGGGGGGACGTGGGGACAGGACAATTCTAGTGGACTGAGCAACTGAACGAGGTGGAAATGCACACTGGGCAATCACTGCCTGTCTCCTGTGAAATTATTATTTTATTTTTTTGTATTTTTATTTTTATTCTTTTCTCGTTTCACCCTAGCATTTCCTGGGGGGAAATGTCCTCTGACTACTGCAGCTCAGAGCTTTCAAAAGTAATGGCATGTTTAAGTGGCTAACCCTAGAAAATATTCATCGTTAGGAAATTTACGTCATTGTTGTCTGGGAGAGTTGATATCGACTTGAGCAGCTTTCCTCCATAGCCTTCCAGACAGCTGTTCACAGGAAGTGAAGCATTTGAACGGTTAAGGGCCCTTTTTAGGTAGCAGCATAACGACTCGGCGCTCTCTAAGAAGTTGGTCACAGCTGTAAAGCCTGTGGCGCGTTGGTGAAATATGAAGTGTAGAATGAAATGTATTTGTTTAAGTACTACCTTACTCTTAACTTTACAGTTCTGACCCTTTGCAGTCCTGCAGGTATGTGATGGAAATCCAGAAACTACCAAGAATAAAACTACATTTGAGAATTCTGAAAAAGTGGTCTTCATTTTCTGCTTGCAACTTCCAGTCATTCGGCATCTTGGACAACCAGGGGAAACTGTCATCACATGTCTACACGCGCATATTTTGAAGCTTTGTCTAAACTGGCTTTAATTTCGCAACACATAAGATGTTGATTCTGCCAGTGCCATCCTGATTAACATGTTCTGTAAGCTGAAATTCAGTTCAATTCTAACCCAAAGTAGTGTTTACAGCCAGGATTAAAGTGTTCAAACATGTGGCACAGCTGAAAGTAGTTTCTGTATAAAAAATCATCCATCCATCTTCATCCGCTTTATCCGAGGCCGGGTCGCGGGGGAAGCAGCCTAAGCAAAGAGGCCCAGACCTCCCTCTCCCCAGCCACCTCCTCCAGCTTATCCGGGGGAATACCAAGGCGTTCCCAGGCCAGCCGAGAGATATCATCTCTCCAGCGTGTCCTGGGTCTGCCCCGGGGCCTCCTCCCGGTGGGACATGCCTGGAACATCTCACCCAGGAGGCGCCCAGGGGGCATCCTTGTCAGATGCCCGAACCACCTCAGCTGGCTCCTTTCGATGTGGAGCAGCAGCTGCTCTACTCTGAGCCCCTCCTGGATGGCAGAACTAAAAATCAATTTTAAAATTTTCTCCCCATCTTGTCTCAGAGGTTTTGAAAGCTCCTCTTGAGGTTGTACTTCTGGGAAATTCAGGATACTTTGTCACAACTCAAATTCTTGCAGTGTGTTTACACTGTTACACTAAAATGGCAAGATATAACTGCTACGCTTAAAAAGAATTTTTTTTTTAAGTGTCTATTATATTACGCACTTATATTTATACATGTATATATTTTTAAAAATATATAAAGTTTTAAATTATGAATTATTGGGTAATTCTGGATCCTGGTAAAACATCCCAGCCACTGAAGACACGAGTCACAGGTTTGCCATGTAGTTTGTACAGAGCTTTATTGGGACATCTACACCAAAAGAAAAGTTTAAAGCTTTCAACCAAACTGAACAGTCATGGATGTTACCCTCTGAAGACAACTGGAAATGTTTCCCTCTTTTAATCAAAAAAAGATCAAAATAAACATAAGCATGTCGAAGAGCGCACGGTAAACACCAGGCTACTGGAAAGCTCAAACTAACATCCTGCAATAAAATCCAGTATCCACGCAGGTTATGTTGACTTCTTGATTAAACTGGGGCTGGTTAAACCTCATGGTCATTTTCAAGGCTGCGATTTAAGATGGTGGTAAATTTTATTGAACTGGGGGGGTCATTATTCCCCTTGATTCACAATTACCAACCTTCAAAATGATCGTTAAGTTTCAACAAAAACCGACGTGTTATCGCAGGGGTGGGATGTTGTATTAGTTTCAGCTAGGAGTACGTGGTTTAACTGGCAACTGAGTGTTGTTGCAAAGCAAACTGAAGCGTGGAAATGTTTTCTGTACAGCAGTTAATTCACTTTACATTCCACTGGGGACATTTGCAAATGCTGAAGTTGGCAGTTTAAATCCCCAGACCAGCTGGGAAAACCTGCTGAGGGACATTGAAGCGAGCGCCGCCTTCGCTGTAAAGCCGAGCACAGAAATCCTCTTACAAGGCCATGTGCAACTTTATTTGTCCAGACTGGCTTTAAAGAGAAAACTCATAATGTGAAACGTACTCATTCGACTTGTAGATCCGTCAGCTTCAGCTCAGATATGATCAGCAAGGTGATTTTAGTGTTCGGCGGTGAGCTACAGTTCTCAAGAATGCAGGTAGCCTGTCCTCGGATGTGGGTGGTTGTCTGAAGTGACTGAAAACGCCACGATCATCTGATTTGATTAAACACTGAAGATGAGAGCCGATTTACGCCACAGAGAAAATGAAGACCTTTGAGTTGGATCAACCCTACCGGACCACAAAGGGGTGTGTGTGTCAGTGTCACAGGAGATAACATAGTATTTACAGTGAAGATGTACAAGCTGTTAAGTGTGCTTGACAGGAAGGAGAGGGAAATTTCACATTGAAACACGGTGATTAAGTCAGAGTAATTTCCACAGGACAAACAACCAGAGGAGCCTCCAGTCTGCTTCTCCCTTTCATTCATTTTTCAGTGTCCATTTCTTTGTCTTTGTCTCCTCAGGAAGTCCTTCTCTACTTTCAGCCTTCGCCCCCCTCACTCCTCGCCTACTGAAGCATGTCCACGAAGGCGTCGAACTCGTCTATGTTTTTCTCATAGACGCGCAGCTTCTCCGGCAGCGAGTCCTGCGGAGGGAGAACGCAAACTCACGTGACTACTGAGATTCATTTCCGTGCTGTCAATTCTGTAGGCGCCGAAAGCTTCGCCGTCAACACAATTGCAAATAAGAAGGTATTTACCAGGTCGTCGGCCATCGATTGGGAACTGATGTGAAGTGAGAGACTGGCCAGTTGTGGAGGATTCTGAAACTCTCTGTAGAAGGTGCCCAGATCCATCGGCAGCAAGTCGTCTTTAGAGAAGGCCGGACGCTAGGTAGACGGGAAGAGAAACCACTTCAGCTTCATAATAAAACACCTGGAATCTTGTTTTGCTTTAAATTGGACTTTTTTTTTTTGTTTGAACCCAGCTGTGCACTGTTTTTTTTTCCCCTAATAAAAAAAATAACTACATACGAAATCAACCATGACGAAGTCGTCCTGCTGCCCTGACCCCTCTGAGCCCTGAGAATGAAGGCTGCCCTGCAGGGGAGACGGGCAGGGAGGAGAATCTGGAGGGTGAACCTGAACACAAACGCACACGCACAGCAGAAAAGGCGTCAGCCTTAAAGTGAACCTCAACTGTACTTGTTGTGCAAGACAAGACATTTGGGAGCATTATTTTTGTCCACCATAACACTGAAGTTACCATAGGATCATTCTCCTCTGAGTCCAGGCCTCGAGGAGCAAACGCCGCAAATGGCAGGTCCAGACTGGCTGCTGTTATCTACATAGATACACACAGAGCAGGGTTCAGTGTGGTGGGTGAGAAACTAAAATCGGTGTAAAAAGCAGCTTAAGATGACGTACCTGTGTGCTGGGTTTATTAACAAAGGCTCCGACCTTCCTTGTGAATGCATTGAGCGACTCCACAGGGTCCGAGGGAGAAACGCTCCTCCGCCCTTCTTCTTTGCGTCTTTCTCCGCTCTGCGACAAGCCGTCATCATCGCCACTGAGAGGAGAGAGAGGGACAAGACAGGAAGTTTAAATTTCAAAATGATTTAACGGAACTACGGACCAACACTGGAGTTCAGGGAATAAAAATAGGTTACAGTTTTCACTGGTTAATGCAAAGCCAGCGGACAATCACCTGCTGCTCGGTGTGTTGGGGGCATGCTCTACTGTCAGATGAACATCTGCTCCATGAGGAGGCATCAACAGAGCCCCGCCTTCCTTCCCAGCATGCAAGACCTAGAGAAGAAGCAATGGCAGGGTTATGAGAGGACATAAACAAGAATCTTGATGGACATTGTTTAGTTATTTAAGAAGCTAATTAGGAAATAAGAATGTTAATCAGTAAATAGAAGAAATCATAACTGCAGTCCTTCATTAGGCTTTCTGGAAAACAGAATATCAAACTATGAGAATAAACCACCATAACATCATTATTTATAACAGTCAGAAGTCTTTGCTTCACTGATCGCATCGTCCTCATCATAAGTGGGACGTTTTATGCATTCCTGCAATCACCTCAGAAATGGAGTTCCACAGGGTTTGATTCTTAGTCCACTGCCGTTTCTTTCTAATCATGTTTATTTCTAGTCAGTGTTTCAGTGTCAGTTTTCTTTTTATGTGGAACTAATTTTATGAACTTATTAACACTTTAATCATAGTTTTAAAATGTTGCGGTGATAGCCTTGCAGCAAGAAGGTCCTCTTACTATGACCTACAAATATGAAGTTGGAAGATTCTTGTTCAACAGCTGGCTCAAAAATTTAAAATAAAACACAGCTTTTTGTTTAGTGTAAAAAGTATGCCTGACCTCTTCCATCACAAACTACTGAGCTGAGAGCTTTGATGTCTTTCCACGGCTGCCTCGGATCTTAAACCTTTATTTTCTGACACTTCTTCAGATCATTGTAGCCGCTGGTGATTCTTGTTTAATTGAGTTCTGTTGTTTCTGTCTTCCTATTGTGTTCTTGTGAAGAGAAAAATAAACTCTGGGCATAAAACATAATTAACTGCTGATGGTGTGAATGGCGTTATCACCTGGTTTGGATTGGAAGCAGGGTGACAAAACTCTGCAGCTCCTGTTAAAGCTGTCGGCTGGTAGGATAACCTGGAGGCGTACAGCTGAACAGGAAGAGACACAGGAGGAACGATTAAGCATGGAGGAGTTCAGGTTTATCATATACTGTGTGACTTTTAAGGGACATGCTGAGCAATCACAATGATAGATTTACTGAGGTGGTGCCATGTGATGTGGATGATCAAACATGTCTAGTGATCAGCAGCAAACTGAAGCTGTGCACTGAACAAAGTAGTGGAAATTTAAACAGAAGATGGAAAGAACAGGATTAGATGAACACACGCCCAAAAGCAAATGTTAAGTCTGAGAAAACAGATCTGTTCAGTGCAGAATCAGGATGTGTCTCACAAAAACACAAAGAGTCACACTCCCTCCCAATGGTCAGTATAGACTCACAGTGTGAGTGACAAGTCCAGGAGCCAATGGGAGCTGCAGACTATCCAGCGGGAGGGGCTTGGGCAGTTTAGAGGGAGACGGGCTCAGCGTACACACACACTGAGCCAAAGCAGGCGCGCGCACACACACACACACACACACACACACACACACACACACACACACACACACACACACACACACACACAGATAGAACGCACAACAAGACAACAGGAAAAGAGAAAAAAAAAGACAAGGAGAGAAAAAGAGAAAGCGAAATGAAAAACAGGAGTGAAAATGGAGAGAAGAATCCACAGGTTAAAGAAAGAGATGACGACGAGGGGTGAGGGAGCGTACGCTAACCTGAGAGGGAGGGGAGGTGGAGAAGGAGGTGGCGCAGACCTCCTGTGAGTCCTGAACGCCTGCAAACTGCCCTCCGTCCTCTTCATCGGGAGCCCTGCACACACAGAGATATTTGTAGTTGAAGTTCTGAGCTGATGGCAGACATGTATACATTTGTTTCTTTTACTGAAAGATAACAGAAAGCCTGAGGTCAAATGACACAGAGTGATATTAGATTAAGACACTGTATGTTTTCCTTCTGATACACCGATTCGACTCTCATGGAGATAAAGGACAGGGAGATAAAGTGTGACCTCAGAATGATGGATTGCATCACCTTGAATCTGACTACTCAACTTCTGCACTTGGAGGTCATTTAAACTTCTCTGCAGTTGTGGGAGACAAAACCAGACTGAGTGGCGAAGCTACCTGTAGTTGCAGGGATGGCCCATGTTTGCCGGACGCTGGCTGCTGCAGGGAGGATCCACAAAGTGATCCACGATGATCCCCATGATGGGAGCCGACCTTTCGAATTGCCTGAAGAGGAGGACAGTTAAACTGCTCATAAGATGCGTTTCCCATTGGAATAAATATACAAGAACCTTCTCTGAAGAACAGCTGTTGTGGCTTTGATTTGTTGGTTACCTGTTAGACATGAATGCCAGATTGGTGCGGTAGGCGCACGAAAGCGTGATTGTACCGATAGGGGTGCCAACAACTCCAACGCGCACCGTTTGGAAACCTTAAAAACAAGCACAACATAAGCAAATGTAAACCAGCCCTATAGTGTGAAAGTACTTAATGCAATACAGTAGTGATGAAAGCTTACTTTTGAAAAAATGTTTACAGTACAAGCAAATCAAACTGCTGTGTCAAACTGGAGCAGAAAACATGGAGAGATGTGTGTTGTTCAGTGTTTCTGTATTGATTTAACAAATGTCAGTCATGGAGCCGAGTTGGTCCTGATTTAGACTTCTGTGGTACACCATTGCAGAGCCCACATCGCAACCTATGTGACTGGCTGATGTCGTTGCAGACTTTTATGCTTGTGCGGGTGCATTACGTGTTAATTACCACGAGTCCTTATGTTGACGCTGTGACTATTGTTCCTTATGTATCTCTGGAAGTGCACGTCAGTTTTCATCATAGATTTCCCAGTGAAGCATAAATTGGTGATGCTTCAGTTGGAAAACACTGCGACATATGGCACAACCACAAACACCTCTGAACAACAGAAAGTACAACATAACCTGGCGCACACCTCCCTAGAAATTTAACTACATGTCAGGTTGTCGGTCATCCAGGTCATAGTAATCTAAGGAGCTTGGAAAGAAAAGCGACTGGACTTGAAGTTTAGGTAGAGCTGGGCGATAGAACGATAACGATATGTATCGCGATATAACTTTTACTCGATAGAGAAATTAAGCTATCGCGATAGACCTCGCCGCTCTTGTCCTCTTTTAAAAAAAAGAAAAAAAAAAAGAAAAGGTCAGCCAATCCAAATTAAGTAGCGCAGAGCCGAACCAATCACAGCCGCAGCGTCACGTCGCGTGACTTGTTACGTACAGCACAAGTGCCAAGCCGCACGTGTGTTTGTTTGGGAAGCAGCCAGCGGGTAATGGAGGAAATGAGTGTGCCGACTAGAAAAATCAACCGAGCGTGACCGAAGAGAAAACAGATGATGGTTCCAACGCCGGAGAGATTGTCGAACGGAAGAGCCATAGAAGTTCCGTAGTGTGAAGGTATTTCGGCTATTTCAAGTCTGACAAAAAACAGAGTAGCGTGCACTGTAAATTGTGCCGAAAGCAAGACTGGAAATACAATAAACTGGTGCATGCGTCACACTGTGCGCCACGTTATTGTTTCGGTGAAATGAATTTCTACAATACTGTTACTGTTAATTCTACTCTCTGCAGTGTTTAAATGCTTACATATACACACAGTTACTGTCCCTCCACACATACGACTCGGTTCTGCTTCTATGCCCCAGCTTTGTTTACTTTTTCCCACCGAGGCTTCTAGACTTCTGATTGGCCAACATTTCTGCACGGTTAGGAATCTAGCGCCACCTGCTGCTTTGGCATGTTCATAGCAGCGTTTTCCTTCATTTCTGCCTTTATGTGTGGACGGGATTATTTTTTAAAACGAAAACGGAAAATCTCCGTTTTCAAAAATACCCGTGTACGTGTGGACGTAGCCTCAGTCTCTGACTGGAAGCGCTAATTCGTCATTCGGCTTTTGTCAGACTAAAGTAACTGTTAAAACTGTTTGAAAAGCTCAGCTATACAACAAGGAGAGATTGAGAATTTCCTTTTAGTTCTCAGTTTATTTGATATTGACAAAAGTTAGTCAATTTTGTCTGTTCTTCTGTAAAACAAACTAAGATTTATTTTTAGAATTAATATTTTGTTTCTAAGTGGAATTGACAATTTAGTCTGTTTCGTTTGTTCTATTTTGAAACTTAAACGCTTTAGCGGCTGCCTTTTGTGTAGTTTGCAATATTTGCCTTTATTTATCTGAAAAAGTCTCATGTTCCTTAAGTACATCTACCATGTTGAACTTATTATGGGAAATAAATATTTAAATCAAAACAAGCTGCTGATTATTTCACATTTTACTTGTGAGCAACGGCACATTTAAATCTTACAAATATAGTTATTTGGCTTATATCGTGATAGATATCGTTATCGCCTGAAATGAAAAAAACATATCGTGATATGAAAAAATCTCATATCGCCCAGCTCTAGTCCCAGGTATTGAAGCCCTAATGTTGTTGTCCCTTAAAAGGATCGCTGACCCACTATTGATCATGTGCCTCATCACATGAGTCTGAAAAAAGGGTCATTACATATCAGGTTGCAGTCTACAACTACTGTGAATGGCCTGTTTAGCACCATCAACTCCTCCGGGGCATTTACAGCTACTTTGTCAACGCAGTTTTGAATTTATCAGAGAAAGAACAGCAATCATTGTCTCAATATAAGGAATATTTAACAGTTGTAGGCTCTACAAAGCTTTTTCACAGAAGCTTAAATCAGGTCTTAAACTTACCTTCTCCTAATCCACTCAGCTGGACCTCCCCGAAGTAGATCCTAGACAGAAGAAGCAACACGCAGTTTAGAAGAATGGACTGAAAACAGCACAAAGATAAAAAGGAGTGAGATGATGCATTCTGGAAGTGAGGACAAATCACCTGTAGAGTATGACATAGTCGTGTCCCTGCTTTCTGGACAGTTTATAAGCAGGCGTGACTCTGGTGATGGCCAGCAGAGACTTCAAGAGGACAGACAGACGGTTATAGACTGCATATGACACCTTGATTTCCTTATCGCACCTGCAGCAGACAGAAAACACGGTGATGTGTTACAATACAGCAGCTTAAGGGGATTTTAAAAATATCTCTGCAAGGCAGCTCGTTTTCGTGTTTCCAGGTCTGCTTCTCGCCGACTACCTTTCTTTGATACCCCTCTCTAAATTTATCTTGTATGAATAAAGCAGTGTGGTGCTTGGGGAATGGAGACCATTACTGATCATTTTGACTGTACTTTCAAAAGCACAGGTGCACAGAGTAATACCAAAATTAAAACAGTGTTTTGTACAGTGCTGGTGGACCTGACAGGGTGCCGACAGGCTCACTTTACCACCTACAGAAACAAAATAGTTCAGACACAGTTTTCAAACGGAAACACTTCAGCAGTTAGGTCAAATTATCATTCGACTCTTCTAGTTTTAAAAGAAGTCTGATTTTAAAGAGGTTTAAGAGAAGCTAATGCCACTCGTCACTGACCCACTTTACTGATGTGTTTATGGGCTCAATCACTGACTTCACATCTCACTGAATACAGCAAGACACTCATTTATTTTAAATTACGGTTCTCATTAGAGAAAAAAAACAGCCATAGACCAGAGTACACTTACAGAGAACTCCCTTCTGATTTACAAGTTCCTACAATGAAATAAGCTTCAAGACACCAAGAAGGTGAGGGTCAAAATTCTCAGCTTGAGGCTTGAGGATAGGACCTCATTGTCCATTAAAGTGGGTGATGTCCAATTGTTTATATACAAATTATTTTACTCAAACTGCTGGTTATTACTGCATTTCTGAGCTTCTTCATGACTTGGATGCTCACAAAGCTCTACGTTTAGTACGGGTGTCTGACAGCTAAGTTTTGGCAGAGAAAATCAGTAACAGTACTGATTCAGATACTATAGTTAAAAGATTTGTGGTCCTGCTGGCTGATACTGTGCAAACATGGAGAAGCAAAATCAGCAACCCTGAACCACATGGCCTACAGAAGACTTTTACTAAAGCAAAAACAAAATTCACTCACTTTTCATTCATCTCCAGGCACCAAGTCTCTAACTCCATCGAGTCCCCCTGAAGGAAGACAAAGCAAAGAAAAACTAACGAACACAGTTACATTAAAGAGGCTGCATATTTAGTTAATGATGTGGTCTAGCTGGTGTTGCAAATGTGTAAAACAATGATAAATCCCAAAGCCCAGTTTTTACAAAACAAGAAAACAGGATGCAGGTTTTTTTTTTTTTTTTTTTTTTTACCTCTGATGTCTTCAGAGAGATCTCAACACACATGGAGCGCCCGATGCCTGGAAGCTGGCCAGCCAGTGCCTTTTTGGCTTCATGGGTAACCTCTGGGATGTCTTTGATGGCCAAATTAAACTAGAAGGAATATTAACCTGAATATCCATAATCCATGCCATGAAAAGATCCACAGTTAACTTGAAAGCCAAACAATCATGACAGAGAATGACTACGTTGTTTTACCCAGTCAGATCCAGTAGGCGATGATGACGAGCGAGTGCAGATCTTCTCTCCCAGCCTGGCTTGGACTATCACCTGGACAGTCTACAGATACAGAAACAGGCTGCTCAAACAATGAGCTGATTTTACAGAAACAATCCATAGAAAATTGCTGACAAGCCTGTCCAAAATATAACAGGCACTTTTATGAAAGAGACATATGTTGGAAAAGATTGTTTTAATTCCAGTGCTTTGAGCCACACTAATAAAAACCTGGCTTTCCATTGTTTATTTATTTATTCACTTCTGAAGCCTCAAATGTCCATTTAGAAACCTGCAATTACAGATGTATAGAAAAAGTTATGTTAGTGTCTCACCTTAAGTGCAAAGAACTTAATAAACTTGTCTAAGTCCTTTTGATCCTGGGGCTTCAGGTCACTCTCCATATTGTTACAACCCTGCAAGATAGATGATCAATGGAAACTTATTGAGGAAACAAGGGAAATTATTGTGTTATAACACAATAAAAATAATACAGCCCACAACAAATAAGGAGGATAGTTACAGTAAAAGTGTAAAAGCACAGTGAGGGCCCTAAACTGTGGGAGTGCAAAACCTTTACATGTAAAACAATGATAAACACAAAGAAAGTAAAAGATAAGACTGAAATTGCACAAGTAGTGCAAATTACATTAACAAATAAAATAATTAATAAGTAATATGTGCACTATAAATCTAAGAAACAGCTGCAAGAGGGTAAAATACAAAAATACACCTTCTTACAGCTTTTTAAAACAGATTTATGGTGTATACATTCAACCAAACAAGAGTGAGAAACAAAACGTAAACTATTCATGTACATACATGTGCATGCGCAATTACATGTGTTTAAGTAAAAGTGACTGAAAAACCTAAATACTGGGGAAAAGCTGAATTCAACCCCCATTATCTCCCCATTGTCCACGTGTTGGGGGGTTTTCACTTTCCCATTTCAGGACTACAGTTCCTAAGAAAATATTTCAATTACTTTAACAAAATAAGCATTTTTCACCACACTGGCAACAGTTTAGCGTTTTAACTGAAAAACGTGGACAATATAGTAATAAATAAAAGGAAAACTATCACCGTGGTCTTAGCCCTCCAAACAACAGTGGACTACAAAAAAATAATAATAAAAGCAGGCTAGCAGGTTAGGCCTCCACGTTGAAATTGTCCAAATTATAGTTAGAGGTCATGTTAGAAAACAAAAAAAGCCTGACAGCCTTATTACTCTTTACACAACAACCGATGGTAAATTCAAATTCTACAGTACCGTCTTTTTTTGGACAACTACGAAAGGTTTAAGGTTCGCAAAGCCGAATCTGTGAAGCATGAGGATACTGACCCACGGAGCAGCTGCCGTTAGCCTGCAGCTAACACTAGCTGCCCAGCTCAATAACGTACTTTAACTTGATCGCGAAACAACAGTACTTACATTAGCTGTGACCTTAACAACGGAGCTTCAATAAAATGCAAGCCAGTTTAATGCAAGCGAGACCCAGAGCTGTGTCACACAGACATTTTATACGCCCATTTGAGATGTACACAACGTCAGCAGCTGCTGTGCCACTTTTCTGTTTATCTTCTCCATGTCGACGTGTTTGTGTAGCGGCGTGTTCACCGCGGCGTTTTCGTTAAAATACAAAACTGCTACATTTAGAGTAAAAAAAACAAGTTTTTGACAAAATAATCAGGAAGTATTTTTACGCGATTTGAAAAAAAATTATAACCACACTGAACTTATATCTAAAACATAAACGCCAGTCTGTGTGGCGAATCTGCGAATTCAGAGCCGCAGGTTAACGTTAGCTATTTCAATGACTTGTTTTTTGGGTCCATAAATGCTTTATTTTTTTATCTGAAGGTAAGAGTATTGTCCTTAATCGTGCAAAAATTATTTATCAGTGCTTTCAATTCGATTTGCAACTGTCCCACTACTACATGACAGCAAAGTTGTCATCTCAAGTGAGCAAAGAAAAAAAAATAATAATAATAAACGCAAGCTAGGGTAGCACGTTAGCACGCTGGCTTGACTTGGCTCACATGTACTGGAGCTATCCCTAAAGCTAATGATGGCTTGCTGATAATAACGTTTAAAACATCAGGACATTCCCGCCTAGTATTAAACTCTCGGTATTTAATGGGTTCTTGTATACAAAGAACGTGAACGTGGTTTTCCTTATTAGCGAAAATATAATATCAGCAAAATAGCACATTAATAATTGTAGCAATGTTTAGTGGAATAATATATGCTGCAGATTAATCTGTATGTAAAATTCCTCCCAGGTTTGAGGAAATAAGGCTATAGCAAGTATTTAAATTGAGTTGCACTTATTAGCAATTAAAAGGAAACGTTTTCTTATCCTCAGCATGGCCATCCCTATAGCCATCTTGGACTGTGATCTACTCCTGCATGGTCGAGGCCACAAGACCCTTGACCGCTTTGACCTGGACTCAGTCTCAGACAGTTTCCTCATCACGCAATTTGGCTTCCCCAGAGACTTTATCTTGTATCTGGTGGAATTACTCAGAGAGGTTTGTGGGCCTTCATGTCATGTTAAGAGATCAATTTAACTTTGTCTTTATGAAATATGCAAACACTACTCTGTTGTGTTCCAGGGTCTATGCAGGCGAACCCAGCGCTCCAGAGCCATCAGTCCTGAGGTCCAGGTGCTGGCCGCACTGGGTTTCTACACATCAGGTTCATTCCAGACATCTATGGGGGATACGATCGGTATAAGCCAGGCGTCAATGTCGAGATGTGTGTCCAATGTGACGAGAGCCCTGGTGGAGAAAGCACCTCAGTTCATCACGTTCAACAGGTACGATGATGTTATGCCACTTGATGTCAGGCAGGAATGACAAAAAAAATTTGAAACTGTAACTTTGTGATCCCAGAAACTTGTTTTTACTTCAAAAGAAGTAAAAGAAAATCTCACTTGAATAATAATAATGATGTTTTCCAAACAGAGATTTATCCACCGTAGAGCAGTCCTTCCGGGAGTTTCAGAGGGTCGCAGGATTTCCTGGAGTCCTGGGGGTGCTGGACTGTGTTCAGGTTCATTATATGACATTGTGTAATTAGTGTGTGTGTTTATGTGCATGCACGCTCATGCACTCATTTGTTTTTACAGGGGTAACCTAATCATCTCTCTTACTTTAATTTAATTTCCAGGTGGCCATCAAAGCACCAAACAGCGAAGACTCCTCATATGTGAATAAGAAGGGCTTTCACTCTGTGGCCTGTCAGCTGGTTTGTGATCCCCGGGGACTGTTACTTAGCGCAGAAACGCACTGGGCAGGTGGACTCCAAGACACTGTTGTTCTAGAAAGATCTGCTCTTTACAAACAGCTGCAGGACACAGAGCAGGGCTGGCTGCTGGGTGAGCTCTGGACTTTTTATTCCTTATTAGAAGTTAGCTTGTGGCATTGGAGTCAGAGGTTATAAGTTTTCCGATTTTCAGGTGACAGCCGTTACCCTTTGAGGAAATGGCTGATGACGCCAGTTGACTGCCCAGAATCCCCTGCAGAGTTTCGATACAATCTGGCCCACGCGGCTACACGTGAGATCGTGGATCGAACCTTCAGAGCCATCCAAACCAGATTCAGATGTTTAGATGGCACCAAAGGATACTTACAGGTATGGAAAATGTGTCACAGCCAATAATCAGGCCCAAACATTTTAGTAGAAATAAACCATGAGACATTTTTAACCTCCAAACAGTGTATTTATTTGTTCACGTTCTGCCCAGCAGAGTGCCCTCTGGTGGACAAACTAAAAAGCTGAAGGATGTTTCTCCAGTGTCCTCTTTATTTTTTTTATTTATCAGATGTCATAAAAGCCAATACTGATAGATCGGCAAATAGGTGATATCTGCTGATAACATCTGACAATCTGCTGAGTTCACGGTATTAGAATGATACACCATCAGTACCAGAGTCAAACAGGCCACGGTCATAACCGAAAATGAGACCTTTACCTTATTTGTGAGTGAAATATAGCAATGCATCTGGCGTAGTATTGCCAGTAATGAGTTGGTTTTTGCATCTGTAGCCGCTACCCCTCCTCTCCTGTTTACAGTACTCTCCAGAGAGGAGTTCATCCATCCTGCTGGCCTGCTGCGTTCTCCACAACGCCTCCTTGCAGTCTGGATTAGACGCCTGGACTCTGGAAAGAACAGAGCCTCTCGAGCAGCCAAAGAGCCTCAACCAGAGACCCGAGGACCGTGACAGCCAGGCAGAGGATCTTCGAAGGCAGCTCATATTCAAACACTTCAGCTGAAGCTGTGGGGGTTAAAGGGGACGAAGATTGGGACCAGTGCAAAGCTCAATATCACAAGAAACACATTTAAAGCAAGAACGTTCACCGACACGCTGTTGCTGATGCAGTTTTTTAATATTTTGCTGGATTCTACTCTACTGACTATACTAAGATAACATAGATATATTTATGTATGGAGAAACATGCAAGACGCTATACAACAAACCAAGGCGACATATCCATACACATTTCAAATAAGTGAACTCCCTGGAAATGCTTGATTATTCCCTCAGGACATTCAAATAGATTCCAAATCTTCATGGAGTGGTTGGAATAATCAAGCACCTCCTGGTGTTTGACAACTATTCAAACTGTGCAGCTGCTTCGTCATCCAGGTTTCTTTACAAGTTGAAAAAAAAAATCACCCACCCCATTATTTATTTTTTTAAATCCCACCCCTCTAATTTTCTTTTCCCCATTAGATTCCACAGGTTAAGATCTTGGACTATGTCACAATACAAAAACAAGACCCTTATTTACAACAACTGCACATTAAGTTGTCTTTTTTTTTTTATGTACATCGGTGCATTAAGACTCACGGGTGAAAATGACAGGCTGCAGTCACATGATTTTCTTCTTTTTTTCTTTTTTTTGGAGCATGTGCGGCATGACGGAACAGTCACAACGTGAAACAGATACAGACGACGTGAGTAAGAAAAGCAGAAAATCTGTGGTAGCTAAATTTTTGGCGCTTAAAATTGATTTTGAAGTGGCAGAACGTTCTTAAAGGATTTAAATAATGAATAAGGCTTTTATTTTGAAGGAATACCGGTCATTAAGGGTGTTTTTTTCCCACTGTTTCTTGAACCTTGTCAAAAAGTGTTTGTTTTTTTTTGGTCAGTTTTCAATCAAGTTATGTAATTAACAAAACTAGTGGTGTTTTACTGCCTGGAATGTATTAGTCATTTAAATGGCTTCATCAATATATACAAACTTTCTACAAACAGGAATAAATACAACATACACTGCTGTCGCATGACCACATTTTTATATCAGGATTGCTATACTTTTTGTGTAGTTTATTCAAAGTTTACTTTTTACATTTAATTACCAAAAAAATATATATAGAAATTAAACTTTTTTCCCAAATATTTTGTTTTCTTATATTCTGGAGATTATTTTTGGTCAAATTACTGCGAGGAACCCTCAGAGATTTTCATGCGACAGCAGTGGAACATAAACACTGTATTACAGTTAAAAGACAGAAACAGATCATGTCAAAGCTTTACACCTGATGAATCAGCATGTAAAACGTTACATCATCCTAAATGCCAAAACACAACGTAGCACTATTTCCTTGTTTCCTTTTTTTTGTGCATAAAATAAATATGCTCTTTTTTTGATGCTCAGAATATATTATAAGTTGTATTTTTATGCTTTTTTTAAACGTTATTTTTAAAAAAAATGGAGACAATAAGATAAAGTAACTTTTTTTTGATGCATAAATTAAATATGCTCTTTTTTTAATGCTGCAAATATATTACATATACATTTTATAATTTCATAAAAATACTTTTGTCATGTTTCCCCAACCTCTTTATGATCCCTCGGTATGAAAATATGATCTCCCTCCCAAAAGAAACAGAGCAGAATTTTGGTCAGAGCTGGAAAAAATTATTCAATTATTCAAATGTCAGATGCAGATGTAAAAAAGCTGAAGCGTAATGGAAATAATTTTTTTCTTAAAGCCAGATAAAAGATCCACACCCTGTGTTGATTGCGCTAAGCGAAACTTTTTTTGGATCTGTAAGAGAGATCTTTGTCAAACAAGTTGCGACTGTTGTGATCTCAAATGTGTAAAGGAATGTGAAATAAAAAGGTTTCACCCAGATTTAAAAAAAGATGATTCATCCATTTTCTGCAACAGAATAAACAAATCGTTTAGTTCAAGGAACATTTTCAGGCCTGTGTTTCCATGTGGGACTTTAGGTGTAAGGCCAAGTTGGTCATATTCAACTGAGCGAAGTGGAAGGCACTTTCAGAATGGCACGGCTTCCAAAAGCATATGTTGATGCCTAGTTGGTGTTGGTGCTTACACATGCTGTTATCTATTTCACACTTGGCTTAAAAGTGTTTCCTGTTACAAATGTTTCTATTAGGTCAACTGCTCTGCTCCACTCTGTGTGTACAGGAAGGGCTTTCACGTATACGGGGAAACAGAGAGCAGAGGAGAGATGACCTAAAAACACAACAGAGGCTCATACTGCGGAAAAAATACACATTGATGACATATTAAGCAGATGCAGCCCTTCGTGCTTTGTTCACCAACCTAATGTGGCACATCAGGAGCATCTTGGAATAAAAGTACAAGAACTACATGATAAAAACTAGAATCCCACAGTGGACGTCACGTTTTCACTGTTTTTAAATGCACACTGCCTTTTTTTTTACATTTCTTTCAGCCACATTCCCATAATTCTTTCTGTTTGCTCTTGCAAAAAGACCGCGTTGCTTTGCTCTGAACAGGAACGCTACACTTCATTTGTTTTGGGGAGGAATTAAATATATTTCTGGAAACGGGAAACAACTGTTTTAGATGGTCATCTTTAGGGCTGTCTAACAAAGTAACACAAAAGGTCTTTACGCGTGATCACAGCATAAGTGACTCATATATGCCTTTCATTTTGGCAGCTGTGGCTATTTTGTGCTCATGGCCTGTTTAAGCCAGTCAAATCTATAAGCTCTGACTGCAGGTTCTTTAAAGTTTAGTAAGGCGACTGTGTTTTTAATGTTTTGTGAGTTATAAACTATTTTTTAATAACTACATATAAAAAAAGATTCGTTGAGTATTTAAAATGATGCAAGATTCTTTTTTGTGCATAACAATGGAGATTCCAGCACGAAGGTCTGTTTAAAATCGAGAATGTTCAAGTACAACAGAGTCTGTCAAAGCAGAGAAGTGACGCTGTAGATAAAGGCATGGTAACAGAGGTGCAGGATGGGAGCCGTAATCTAAGCTCACTAGAGGAGATGATGATAATGGATTTTCTAACAAACTAACAGAAAACGTTTTTTGGTCCAGCTGGATGTTGATTTCAGCAACCTGGAGCATTGGGGTCCTTTGGAGGGATTCAGGGCTGAGAAGTTAGATGAGGAGAGGCTGAGCTGTGTCAGAAAAACTCAGAGTCTCCATCTGGTTTTGTTTCTCTGAGGAGAGGAGAAAGGCAGAGACGGCTGGTTAATGTTTGACAAGTGGCGTGTAAATATTGCAGCATACAGTGGAGTTTGTTTGTACCTCTGCTCTATCTTGGACCCGCTTGTCTGGTTGCTGTGGCCGTCAGCTGTGTATCGGCTGATCTGGTTGTGGGAGTGGCCTTCTGACTGTAGCCTCTCTCCTTCTGATGTCGCTAAACTCTCCTCCAGTGGAGCCTCTTCGTTGTAGAAGAGCAGGCTGCGGGAGCGGACTACGACACAGAAACATGCACCGTTCACTGGACATCCCTTGTGAGCCATCGTTGCTTTTAATTATGTGAAACCAAAAGCTTTTTGTACATATTTCAAAATATCTCCCATTTCGAACAACATCCCAGTTACATTTTTTAGTTCTTTCTCATAGTAAGGGTCAGGGCCTGACTATAAGACCCTGACCCATCAGAAATGATCATATATAAACTTTCCAACAACTGTGAAACAAAGGAAATTCTATGCTGAGTTTAAAGTCAACTGGATGAGCTTTTCTCATATTTTTTGCTAAAAGCTGATTCCTATTGGTTGACTGCTCGGTTCTGTGTTTGGTGGGAGGGGCTTACACACGTGTGGTGAAACAGGGAGCAGAGGAGAAAATCTAATATGACCACAACTCTTAACACTGAATTGAAAACAGTCCAGATACAGAATTCTTGTGACTCCAGTTTTGTTTTTAATTATTAACTTATGTGTTTTCCACTTTTAATTATTTGTATGGGGAACATATAACTGTGCCTTTCTCTCCCTGGACAGTTGCAGAGGAATCTGGTCAATTTTAGGGGGTTAGAGCTTATTAAACCTCACCACTCAGAGGATGGTTGCTGGCAGAAGGAAGTTGCACTTAATTTGATGACAGCCTAACTTCTGGTTTCAGTAGGGCTTTCCCAGGAGTGAGTTGTTAAAGGAAGTGAATTTATAGGGAAGTGCAAAACAGCTCGGAAGGAAAATCAAAACCTGTATCCACTTTCCAAATGGGCTTTCATTTTGAAGAAAATTGTAACAGTATATATGAGAAGATGGAGAAAATTATATTTCTAAAATGTGATGCCGCTCTTTGCTCTGTCTAATAACTGTAAATGCATTGAATGCATTAGACTGGAGCTACAAAAGGAAACTTCAGCAAAGGATAGACACCTTTTGATGATGACAAATCTGCCATAAACACTAAGATGCTAAATACTGAACATATTTCTAGACCTACCCTGACTGGTGGTGTAGAGGTCCGCCGATGGAGAAGAATGAGAAGAGGGGGAGGACTGAGAAGAAGCGGGGGAGGAGGGCAAAGAGGAGGTGTGACTGACCAGGGAGAGGGGAGAAATGCAGGGAGAGAAGGAGCCCAACACCAAGACAAAACACAGGGCCATCATCTGCGGAGCGAGGGGAACATAACACTCGTGTTAATAATAATCACGAGAGCGCTCAGACTGTGATGCTCGTGATGTATTGGGCTCATGCAGACACTTCAAACTTATTGAATTCTGAATTTCAGTGCATATTCCAAATTAAGAAAAGAAAAAAGAACCAAAAAACATTTTTTTAAACTTCTTAGACGGCAAAAGGAAAAAGGAGGAAAAATGGATCCATTCAACAGAGACTGATGGAAAAGAGGAGATGCATGTGATATACTTGCTCCATCATCAATATGAGTTTGCTTGATATGAGTAATATGACCACTACAGTTGTGCTTAGCATACATATAGTGATAGGAGCCAATCATTATCATTGACCGCTTTAAGATGATTTAGCCAAACGAGAATGCATCTTCTAAACTTCAAATGGGAGGCAGGTAGGCTAACATCATAGAGACATATTAATTGTAATATTTATACAGTTATAATAAATCCAAATGCTGTCCAAAAGCAAATAAAATCACCTCAATTACAACAAAAATATTAACATAAATGTGTGTGAACAGCAACAGCGGCAGTAGTATTTACCATGAGGCATGTTCCTGTCTGAGTTGAGGCCATTTTACACGAACGGGGGATGACCTTCCCTGAAATCAGCGACTGAAGCTTCTGGAGCTGCTGTAGGAGAGACCTGGAGACAGGAACAGAGGCAGGGATTAAAGAACAAGAAGGGCAGTAGTCATTATTTAGTGTACAGAGAAGACTTTGACTCTCACAGGTTGTGGCCTCAGAGCGTTTGGGAATTTCAATCTCTATAATATGTATATGGCTGCACCCACAACGTGCATGCATGGCTTCGATCTCCACCCAACCCACAACAAAGGTCTCACACACACAAACTCAGACGTACAGTTTGTTTCAGCCGAAAGATGCACGGCTCTCATTATCGGGTTTATTCTACATCAAAGAGAACTCTAACCACCTGATTTACTTTTGTTTTCCGTGTCCAACAAAACAAGCAGAGAGCAAAGCTAAGATGAATAGAGTGCATGAATAAAACCACTAGAAAACAGCACATTAGTGGGATCTGGGGAGCAGGGCTCTGATGGTATGAGCTGTCTGTGGCTGTGAGGACACACTCTGACCACTAAGTGGAGACAGAGATCAAGTTTCTGACACACAAACACACACACGCGCGCAATGCAAACCAGAAAGTCAGTTAAACGTTTAAAAAGTCAGACGCTTAGTCATCTGTTGCTGCTTTTATAGTTTCAAATTTCCATGCTGAAATCAATGACAGGCCCCAGAATAGAGCAGGGAAACGCGACCTGTCAGCTGTAGTAAACTCGTGTAGGAATGATGCTGACCTGCATCACTCGCACGAGTCTTTGATGTAAAACCTCAAGTTATTGCAGCTTAAAATACACGGCAGTGAGCGAGTAAACGTGTGTGAAAAAAGCAACAAGGACAATGGAAACGATTGTCAGGTAATTAAAATTCAGTGCTGGAAGCTAAGCTAAACGAAACATATCCTAAACGTTTGTCTGATGTGGATATGCAGACGCTAATCCAAATCCAACCCCGAGTGTGAGTTACACAACTAACAAACCGGTAGTCCTAACCAAGTCCTGCGTGGATCCGACTAGACGGAAAGAAAACAGCACAGGGGAACAAAATGACCACTAATAACTGCATCTGGGACACTTTTAGGAACTGGGAGCTTAAATTTAGTGCGTTTGTTTAAAGCCTTTTTTTAAACTCACATTTACTCTTATGAGAGTGAACGGGGCTGCGTGTTGACTCACGTTTCCCAGTTTGCGCCAATTCATTGTTCCTCCCTGCAGTGGTTTAACATATTCATCGGTGTGCATGTGTGTGTGTGTGTGGCTGGAAGGGAGGGGGCTGCCTTCCATGATGAAAGCTGCTGTTAACTCGCCACTTTAATGACAGGCTGAGTGTGCCACAGTCAGACAGACAGACAGACTCTCCTACCCCCTCCTCCTCAGCCATCCAACCCTCCACACCCACCCACCCTTCTAACCACCCACTCCAGGATAATAGCAGATTGGTTTCATATTGTTATAATAACAGAGGAGACAGCGGCACCTCGGTGAGTCTACGCTTTGCTTATAGAGCACAGATAAATTTCACTTCAGACCCCTTTAATTCTCTCACGCTGCATAGATATTAAAATCCCGTAAAGGTTTTACCCACAGAGCGCGTGTGAGTGTGTGTGTGTGTGTGCATACGCTTGTGTATAAGCTACAGTCCTGTTTGTAGTTTTGCATCTTCATTCTCTCTGGGTGAAAAATGAGAACCATCTTCGTAAGGCCTTCTGCAGCTCGTCCGGCTCTCAGTTTACCAGGCTGCATTCTTTGCACACTTGCTGCTCTCAGTGATCGCAATCCAAACATCATTACATGAATGGTGGGTTTGTATTACTGGTGTGTGGAGCCAGCATAAAACAGCTTCAGTCTGTTCAAAGCTGGAAGATAAAGTAAAGTATGCTGGCACACGTGTGCGTGCATGTGAGTGAAAACCTCACCTGTTGGCTGTCTCCAGGTGTTCTACTTTTCTCCACAGGTCGCTGTTTTCTGACGTGTAATTCTCCACCCTGATACACACACAGTCAGAGATACACACATTGTTTTTATTGTCTTATCCCTGCATATGTTGCAGCGTTATCCCCAAAGGCTGGAGTATCATGAACGGTACATTTTGACCACTAATCCACAACATTTTGACCGGTAATTATCTGTTATTGTTGAGGAGGCACAAAAACTCAAATCTTCTGCCAAGTGAAAAACTTCTTTTTCTTCTCTAGACTGCTCCCTTTCAGGTCAGCTGCTTCCATTTAACCCTATCCCGACACACCAACCCCCTGCATGTCCTTCTACACTACATCCATGGATCCTAAAAGGTTAATTGTGTTCACCTGGACATAGTGTGTTCACTGGGAGAAATGTTTTGTCACTCATCCTAGTGACGTCTTCAGTCTCAGCTGACTGAAGGTTTCTGCAACCTTTTAAACAGTACATGCACAATGAGTGAAACTAGCTCCACTGGAGGACAATGGAAGATGCAACCATGAATCTTCTATGTGGGTTTCCTCTTTTCCTCCTGCCTGGCATCTCTATCTTCAATATACTTTGAGCAATATAGCCACTATCCTGCCTCTGTTTATCCAGACCATCTCAGCTTGGCCTCTGTAGGTGGTTGAAGGTTGTAGTAGGAAGAGTGACTGTGGATCATCAAGTGACAAACTTCATAGCTGACAAATGAAGGCAATGCACAAGTGCCAAAAGCTGCAGTTCCCCTACTAGCCATGGCTGTTGAGCTCCTGAGCTTCCCTTCATTGCTCATTTTAGTGACTGAACTCTTGGTAATCTGATAAATTTGGCTCTCCATCCTTGGATCCAAATATGCCCCAATTAAAGCAATGGGCAGTCATCTTTTAGGTACAGTCTGTAGCTACGACATGATTTAACCTAGCCTAATCAGCTAACCTGACTTAAAAGGAGGTGAACAGCCGATTGCTGATTCATACCAGCTTTTCTAAGTTACTGCGCTAACAGCTGGATCTTTGAAAAAACTACATGATGCAAAACATGAAGGTCCTAATTCAGAACTATGAGGTCAATAAGTTTATCGTAACTGACAAAGCCTCTCAAATTCATTTAACCAGCTCATCATTTCACAAGAAAAGGATCCTTTGCTCGGCTCAGATGTACTTTAACCACTCCGTGGGTCCCAGTAATGTCAACACCATTTTTTTTTTTACTTTGCACAGTGTCAAACTAGCATCTTTGAGAACACAAATCTGTTACAAAGTTTAAGAAAAATGCCTCACTTGCAAGAGTTTCTCCCTACCCCGTTTTCCTCCTCTGTCTGTCTTCTACTAATCCTACTGATCTCCATTATCAGGGTAACGTCTCGCTAATCTCTCGCTTCCTTTAATCCTCCCGATGTCCCGCTGTGTGTTGCTTGGAATATAACTCATTCATGCACACTCCTTTGAGGAAAGCATCCCGCTGTTTTCTTTTTTAAAGGTTCGTCCAATAATCCCCTCCTCATGTCCGAAAAAAAAAAAATAGAAGGAGATGGATTTCTGTTTTTATGCACGTCCTCTTATGTCTCTGCTGCTTTGGTTGCTTTGATTCAGTTAAAAGAGGCTGCACTCTGACACACCTCTCTCCCCTCGCTCTAATGGGATTAATGGGGCATTTTGTATACCTGTACAAATCTTTGTTGGCACTTGTATTTGTCGCAGTGGAAGCTGTGTAAAAGAAAACCCATATTTTCAACTCTATTTCACTGCCACTGTCAGGAAAGTCAGTGAATCTGGCCCATGTGTTAAGCAGGTTATTGGAGTCCTGCCATAGCAAGGAATGGCTGGAATAATGGAAAGTAGAGAGGAGAGAAAAGCAGTCTCTGTTAAGTTTTGCTGTTCTTCAGTGAATCACAGTGGAGGAGACGAGTGCTGAAGAAATGCTTTGTGCGTTTTGCTTTTTTTAAATTCTCTATCAGACACAAAGATAGATATATATATATATATATATATATATATATATATATATATATATAGATATATATATATATATATATATATATATATATATATATATATATATATATATATATCTATATATAGATAGATAGATAGATAGATAGATAGATAGATAGATAGATAGATAGATAGAGAGAGAGAGAGAGAGAGAGAGAGATCTATCTATCTATCTATCTATCTATCTATCTATCTATCTATCTATCTATCTATCTATCTATCTATCTATCTATCTATCTATCTCTGACCTCACAAGGACCTGCATTTGCCTCCCATTCACTGGCAGAGCTCTTGCGTCTGTTACTGCGCTCAGCTCCAAAGCAGTTAGGGAAACCTCTAAATGCGAAAAAAAAAGAAATCTGGCTCTTGACTAAACTGCAACTACCAAGCTCACTTCAGTGTTTTCTCTTTGGGCCCCTGAATTTTTCTGGGTTTTTTTTCTTTGCCAGTCATGCATGCAATGACCAAAGACAAGATTTTGCATAAAGAGACATGTGGTGAGAGTCATCTTGGGAATAAAACCCTACAAAGCTCTTTAACACTCTCAAATACATTGTAAGGTGAAAGACGTGGAAGATTCTGGTTAGATGTTGCTCTAACTAACCGTTCAAAGGGAGCCTATTGTGCTTGTGCTAATTTTCTGTAATTTACACGATTCTAACATTTCAAATAATAAAACTTTTGGTTTCACATGGCTTTTTCTTTTCTCGGCTCTCTGCGATGTCATAGAGAGGGGATCACATACAGCTCTAGCCATGGCCACAGAAGCCTGGTGCATCTGGCGTTAAAACCTTCTGTTTACAAGGGGAAGCCAATGATTAGAAAGAGAAGGGGAAAGAGAAGTAAAAGGTCTTGTTTTACTCAAAGAGTGAATTGAGGTGCTGCACCAAGGGCTGGCTTAACATTACTAAGGATTATTCTTCCCCCAAAGGGAGGTAGAAGGTAATCGTATCCATTTGTTTGTCTGCCTGTCTGTTTGTTAGAAGTCTAGCGTGCACAGTTTTCACGTTATCATTTTCAAATTTTGTGTGATGGTGGATACCAAAAACAGCTTGAGCTGATTTAATTGTGGTAAAAATCGGGTCAAGGTCACACCATGTGAATCTCATTAAAAACTTTGTATTAGCCACAGCTTCTTATGGATCGTCTTCAAACTTCACAACAATAAACGAGGCCTTGGGGAATATGAGTACCTACTGTAGGTTAGCTAAGTGTTTGACCTTCATTGTTAGGGCTCAAGGTCAAATAAGAATACATTATATTAAAGAGGATGGAGAGAGCAGTTCAATACGACGCCCTGTGATTTCACAGTGACGCCTTAACAGGCTGACGTCATTTTGTAATAAAAACTTTGTAAAAATAAAAGTTTTAGTAAAGCCCTTGCCCTTCGAAGGAAGCTGCACTCTCTGAGTGCTCTTGTTTTGAACTGTGAATCATGCTAAGCCAGTCTAGGAGAGTCATGCACAGCTGCTGGGCTGGCATGACAACAGCAGTCAGCAGTTGAGTCGAGTCAGCAGTTTAAGGTGTGAAAGTCTTCTAAACAATGACAACAATGCTCTTAATATAATTTTAAGGAAACTACAATTCTTATTATTTTTTAAAGGCTTTGGAAAGCACAGACGACAGTTACGAATGTAAACCAAAAGAAATGTGCATGGAGCGGAAAGATAACATTTTTTCCAGCCTTACTTTTTCTCCAGACATTCCACATACTCTTTCTTCTTCCTCCGACTCTCCTGAGCTGAGATCTGGAGAAACGGGCACAAAACCAATCATTGCTCCACCACAAAACCACATTTCTAATTGGAGCAAAATTTTTGGTAAATGTGTTACTATTTCTGTTTGAAATAGTAACACAAGGCAGTCCAAGATTCTGGGAATAGCTCACGTTTTTGTTTTTTTGGTTAATTAAATGTTCAGTTCAGCCGTGCACACTAACAGAAGACAAAAAGGTGCAGTGCCTGCTTACCTTATTTTTGATCTTTCGTCTGACTCTCTTCAGTGCCTTCTCTTCACTCTTCGTGAGAGGAAGTTTGTTAGGTACCGGGTAACCCTCCGCAACCAGGGTCCTCTTCTCTTCTTCTGTCAGCATGAGGGGTCCCGAACCCTGCAGTTTCTGCACAGTGAAACAAGCACTTCATCAGCGCATAATGCTAATAAGCTCTCATAATTCAGTCTCTTATTTATGTCGGTCTGCTTTTAATTTGCATGTTGACAGCGAGCACACCAAAATCTCACATCTCTCTTACATTGCATTACACCCGAGAACAACACTGTTGGAGTTTGTGCGATGGTTTAGCTGTTCACGTGTTTCATTAATAAAAATGAAAAAAAGAAAAAAGAAAAATGTTGCTGACACTGAACAATTGTGAGTAAACAAGATTGGGTCACGATGGCCTCAGAAGGCCACTGAAGATTCATTTATTCTAAGAAAAGCTGCTGAATCAGACAAACAACATTCCAGACGGACGGATTTTCTGACTTTCTGTTCTTTCAGCAAATTATGGGATGTATTTAACCCCAAATTAAGCTGATTTACAGATCAAAAATCCCAACTCTACAGTGTCTGCTTTCACAACAGAAGGGCAGCCTATGAAACTCACAGCGCTATATAAGGACACAGTCATTTGAACATTTCTTATAGCAAACACCAAACCACTGACACATTAAATCCCCCACATGCGCTGCAGAACGGGCACGGAGAGGGAAAAAAACAACAGAGGGCACAGAGGGTAGGGGCTCTTTAACTCACATGCGGCGCGGTGAGGAGGGGCGAAGAGGAGATGGCCGAAGAAGATGAGGATGAGGACGAGGCGCGACCTCCTGGCCTCTGTTGTGGTTGAGGGGAAGACGGCGGCAGAGGGAGGTGTGGGGAGGAGGGGGGCAGTGAGCCATCACTGTCGCCGTGGTTACTGCTGGGAGGGGTGGGCGGCAGCTGGAGAGCATCATCTAAAAAGGAGCGCAGCACGTGAAAGGAATCAGTGCTTCTACTTTAAACAAATGACCACTGAAGATATTCATAGCTAATGTAAGTCCATTCTCCCAGACCCCAAATATTATACTGCTGTGATTATTGTGGCATATGCAGAGACAGCTCGGCGAGTATTTTTGCCCTGATTATGGTCTGCAAGGTAGTAGTGCCTCTAACGCTGGGGTGGTTAAGCCCTCATCATATTTAAAGTGAAGGCTTTTGTTCCAACAGATGTTTGAGGTAATTTATTTTGTAATACTTTAGGTGAAAATGTGCACTAACTAACTCATTCAGCTGCTCACTTCCTTCACAAGGGGTCACCACAATGGGTGGATCCACATATTTGATTTGGCACAGATTTTTTAGACCAGATGACCTTCCTGACTCAGCCCTCCCAGGGATTTGTGTCTCCTTCTGGTTTCAAACCAGGGATGTTAGGTAAATGTCTTAACCACTACACTAGGAAGCCACTTCTAACATTAAAATAATCTGAGTCAGACAAACCACTATAGCACTGTGAGTGTGTCTGTTACCGCTGGGCAGGCTGAGGTACTGTCCAATCTCTCTGGGTTCATCTTTTATAGCAATGAGCTTCATATCCTCTTGACTGCACTCCTGTAGAAACAACAAACGTACCTGACATCAAAAACACCACTCATTTTATTTTTTTAAATGTTTCATCACTGAGGCAAAGGACAGATGGATGCTAACCGTGTGTTTCCATGGTGAGCCTCTGTGTGGAGGGGCAGGGCTTAATATGAGAGGCGGGGCTTCCAAAGGCTGAGGATCTAACCTTTGGCCAACATCAGGCTCCTCCTGCTTCACCAAGATAGCTGACAGGTCCTGGCTGAAGCTCCACTCAAACTCTACAGAAAAGACACCACAGACACAGGCAGGGTCACAAGGGGCTGGAGTCTATCCCATTTATCACATGGTGAGAGGTAGAATACACCCGGGACAGACTGCCAATCTGTCGCAGGCGAACACATAGTGACAGGCAACCATTAACACCTACGGCCAATACTGAATCACCAACTAACCTAAACCCAAGGCATCTCTTTGGACTGTGGGAGGAAGCCAGAGTACCTGGAGAGAATATTTCACACAGAAAGGCCGTCTTCCTGTGAAAGAACGATGCTAACCACCACACGATCATGCTCCCCTAAAGTCATCCTCAGCTTTCTTATACTGAAGTATTTAATCTGAACCAAATGGTTTGATGTGTGAGAACAACAAAAACACAAAGAAAAAGCTAAAGCAGAGCAAAAAACTGCAGAAATACCTGCAGATGTTTTCCATGTGTCACAAGGGGAAGGGGGGGAACGGGCAATCACATTGTTTTGATGTCATAGCAGTGCAACATGGGAACACCGTCCCATCTACACAAACCCTGGCAAACCCTAACCCTAACCCCCATGACTCCAATACAACCATATACATACAACCACGATTGTACCCCGACTATATGGCCCTGACTTTTGCATTCACAATTAAAGGCCACAGTGTTATTGTGTATTGGAACAGACAATCCCAACTTAAGGTTCAATCGCTAACTCCTTCTTTCAACTATCAAATGAAATACCAGTGGCAATAATGAAAAACCACCAGCAACAACAAAAAGTCTCAAGAATTCAAGAAAAGTGTTCCTATTCTTTAGAAAAGAAGGTTCTAGTTAACTGAGAAACTTGAGCAAAGTTGACCTTATTTCTCTTCAGGGAGGCTTTGCTGTAGGTCTTCCAACGGGAAGTAATTGACAGCTTCCAAATCACACTTTGAAGGAGCTCAAAATATCTGAGCTCTTCCTGACAAGGCTGGACAATGTCGTTCTGGCAACTGCGGTGCATAATTTCCCTCCAGCTGGTGTATATACCCTGAAATAAAAGATGGGCTGAACCAGCAACTCGCCCTCATTATGCTTCCTGGGAAGAGAAACAGTCGCCGCCTTTAAACACTGAAAATATGCATAATTGAGTGACCCGGCAATGAGGCGAGAGTGCAATTTCAAAGGAGGGTTCACCTAAACACGATGTGGGTATATTTCTAGAGGAGCACAGGTAAATCGTTGTTTAGTCTGCTTTGAAATCCAGAAAGTATTTTTAGGAAGTTTTAGTGTGTCTGCAGAGATGCCAGTGCATCCAACCTCCTGAAACGACCTGAGGCAAGACAAAGCTGACAAGGCCTGACTAACATCGTGCTGCTTGTTAGTGACTGATGACAGCTAATGAGGAACTTCTTTCTTTCCACTCTGACAAGCCTCATATCTTTGCTGGACTGTTTCTTTTGTCTAAAACTTCTTAAACAGTGGCATGAAAGCAGCATTCAAACCTCTGAGACTGTTTTAACTAAACATTGAAGATTTTGAGTGATCTTAAGAAAAGGGGCTTGACAAGACTGTCTTCAGACGACAAGAAAAAATTCACTGGAAGCTTTGTTAGATACTGCCATGACTCATGAGGGGTGCTGAGTCAGAAGGATCCTGGGAAGAGAAGAACGACGAGTGGAAAGGATAAATAGATAAACAGCTGTAACCTCATCGACGTGTTCCTCACGTTTGCACCCCCGGGACCAGATTTCACATTCTTACCGGTACCTGAAGCAAGACGATCTAAAATAGACGTTGACTTTTATTTTTAAAGCCTTTTCTAAGCACAAGTTCTGCTAACTCCCACACAGCACAGTAGCCCTCTGGAGATATTTTGTCCCTGAAAGAGGGTCGGAGGAAAATCCACAAGAAAGTGTCGTGTCTCCTGAAGCCTGTCTCACAAAACAAAATGACCAAGTTAGCTGGATAACTGCACAGAACAAAACCTCAAACAGCTGTTTTGTTTGGTTACAGATTTGGTTGGTTCCAGATTTTCCAAGCTGCTCTATCCAACTAACAAGATTCCTGTTTGCGAGTCAGAATCCAGATGCTGCAATCAACAGCATCATCTAATCCATAGATACATTACTCGGTGGTCTTTTTCTTGCAACTCAACTCTGACCTTTCCAAATAGGTGGCTTTAAAGTAGCGTTCCACCAATTTTGCACATGGAGTTCAGTTTACTCTGCATTAGAGGCAATTGTGCCAGATTCATCTCAGAAGTGTGTGTGTGTGTGTGTGTGTGTGTGTGTGTGTGTGTGTGTGTGTGTGTGTGTGTGTGTGTGTGTGTGTGTGTGTGTGTGTGTGTGTGTGTGTGTGTGTGTGTGGGCAAACGTTTAAATGGAAAACATTGAGGTGGTACTTAAATATAACGGAAAACCAAACAAAACCCGAGTCAAGCCAAGTTGAGGCACTGGTTAAAAGAAACTGTCCTTGAAAGTGGTGTGCAATAATTTATAAGTCATGTGACACTGTGGTTGATGAAAGAGAAATCCAATCGTCAATTGAATGTTTAGATTGAAAAAAAAAAAATGGAGCCACTCAATCAATCCACTGTCTTCTGTTTCTCTCATTCACAATTGTATGGCAAGTTGGCAGCTAACACAGGGTGAGAGGCGAGGTACACGCCCGACAGATGGCCGATCTGATGCTAACACAGAGAGACAAACAACCATTCGCACTCACATTAACACCTATGGGCAATTTAGAATCACCAGTTAACCTAACCCCACTAAGTGCATGTCTTTGAACTGTGGGAGGAAGCCGAGTACCTGGAGAGAACCCACACAGTCACTGGAAGAATGCCAACTACACATGCCAAATGCCACACCTCAGCTTATGAAGGAGAGAAAGAAAGAAAGAAAGAAAGAAAGAAAGAAAGAAAGAAAGAAAGAAAGAAAGAAAGAAAGAAAGAAAGAAAGAAAGAAAGAAAGAAAGAAAGAAAGATAAGTTTTGTCGCCTTTTATTTCACCTAATGTCTCAGAATGGATGCATTGGTGACAGCAACCTCCTGGCCTCCCTAGTTCTCAGGAGGCTGATCAGTGCTTAGGAAGTATTTCTTAGCCTTAGAAGACAGGTCCTAGTTGTGGCTTCTTCCTTTATCTTCACCTCTGCACCTGCCCGCACCATCTTGTGCCTCTTTAACTTTGTCTCCAAACTGCTCAAACCTGAACTGTCCCTCTAATGTACCTATTTCTGAATCTACTCCTAAGAGTGAGTGAAGGTCTAAAAGTTAAAGTCTAAAAGGCTCCGCGAGCTTTCAAATGGAAATTTTCAATACAACTGTCCTGTTTATTTGAACAGCGCTTATAACCCTGGGACATACGAGTATGTCTAACCAGAATTAAAGGGTCAGCTGCACATGCTTTGAATTAAGGCCCTTTAAAGGTGAGCTGCTCCACGGGGCATAATTAGGCAAAAGTCACGCATTAAAAGTTTTCTTCCTACAACGTTAAAAGCGAAACCACGACACAACTTTTAAAGAGTTAACTGCGGGCAGACAGGGAGGAGTGAGGATGTTTCATTATGTCAGCACTGACACACGAACGCCACGCCAGTGACTTTGATGTTTGTCGCATCAAACACGCATCCTAAAGGCTCCCCTGGTGCATTGAAAGAGGGCTTTTGCTTTTTCGTGCGTGCGTCTGTGTGTGTGAACGTCACGTTAATCACATCCTGGTTTCCTAGCAACATTGTGCTGGTAAAAAACGGACTGAAGTTTACAAGCCGTGAGTGTGTGCGTGATTGGTGAGAGCAAAGAGGGGGGACGGAGGTGTATTCCCAATCAGACAGCTGCTTGCGTGCTTTTGTGTCTGTATCCTGTCCATCACTACAGCAGAGAGAGAATAAATCACATGGCTGCTGACTTTGGGCGTGTGGGTAACGCCCAAAGTCAGCAGCCATGTGAGGAATAAACACCTCAGGGCAGTGAAAAACAATGATAAGAAGCATTATGAGCTACAATATATCTAAATCTACTTGCTGCTGATTATTTGAACCCAATAGTTCAATCACAGTGGGCACAAACATGGATAGCCATTTGCTTCTGAAATCACAAGGGTCTCTCAACCCTATAAAAATCTGCCTTTTAGCCTATACTTGACTGAATGTTCAAAGCGATGCAGGCAATAGAGGGACGAATTATTGCCATCAATGGACTGTGCATTATCTGAGTTTGTACATCAGTAGGTAGTACATGAGCGTAGAAAATTGGGCTTAATAAGTCCAACCGCAGCACTTCCCCCTTGAGCTGGAAGAGCTTAAGTCCAAGGCTGCAGCTAACAATCGCTGCGCTTTTATTCCTAATTTATTCAATTATTCTACACAAAAAAGGTCCTTAGGTCTGTGAATTGATGAAAAACATCCCTGTTATTACTTCCTGAAGGTTGAGGTGACATCTCAAAATATCTTGTTTTGTCCCATCAACAGGCCCCCAACTCCTCAAAAGTCAGAAAAAAACAGTTAAAAGCAGGAAATCCTAACATTTTTTGGTTTTTAACTGACTGCAGTGAAGCAAAAAGCAAATGCCTAATCAGTTAATCGCATTTTTCCACGCCACGGCATCACTGTAATAGACGTCCCTTTAGCAAGCGTAACTGCCATAGAAGTGATGATAATGATAATGTAGCTGGATAAAAACCTCCACTGGCAGTGCGAGGACCCCACCCCAAACAGCTCATTAGTCCCACTTCAGTATTTTTTTCCATGCTGCCCCGACTCCTGCATGATCTCACACTCATTACGGCTCAGCTACCTGTGAAAAATATCATTCGCCGCTAATGTTGCTGATTAGCAACGTGAGCCTGAAATGTTTTAGGAAATCAACGAGCGCACAAAAGGCATCAGGAGGAAGACAGGAATCCAGTTTTGGGGGTGGATCCGACATTTACCTATGCCACACATCCTGCCTATCAGAAAGAGTCCTCTCCTTAATGAGGCCAGTCCTGCTGCTCGCCTGAGTCTCGTTAAGCCTCCTGCCCTCGTTAAGTCCTCTAACACTGTTTTTTTTAATGAATACCAGAAGCTCTTAGCTGTTAGCCAATGCATAAGAAAATGGTCCTGAACACGGAGAGGCCACTGTGATATTTCCACTGACATCACAGTGACACACTTGTCTAAATGTAAATGTAAGGTTTAGGACAAGTAAAACCAATTGTTTCACTCTCCACGTTTTGGAATTTCGTTGAATGTTGTTAATTAAAAAAAAGAAAGAAAGCTTTAAAGGTCTTCCTGTGTGGGTAAATTGCTGTAAGCTCAGGTAAGAAATCCGGCGTTAATGACCAAATGGCTCCTGGCAGTCACCACGGGGGGTTAATGGAGGCGAGGTGGTTGCTGTGTTTGATCTCAGCGGGGCAGCAGTAGCATTAAAACATTCAATGGATCAGCGCAAAAAGGAGCTGCAGTAAAACACGCAGCTTCTCTTTAACCGAATAAGAGGCACAACAACAACAACAAAGACCACACGCTGAGAGGAAGAAAGAAAGTTTAAAATGACCACAGACAATCTGTACGCTGTTGTGTTCTGCTGGAAGCAGTGTGAGTCCTGCAGTAACAACAAAGCAAGGCAGCCAAGTGACCCTTGAAGACCTCCAGAAACCACCAAACCACATTTGATCACTACTGATTTTAAGCAGCAGAGCCTTCAACTTTCAGGCCCCTCTTCTATGGAACCAACTCCCAGTTTAGATTCAGGAGACAGACACCGTCTCTACTTTTAAGATTAGGCTTAAAACTTTCCTTTTTGACAAAGCTTGTAGTTAGGGCTGGATCAGGTGACCCTGAATCCTCCCTTATTGATGTTCCAATAGCCCTAAGCTGCTGGAGACTTCCCATGATGCATTGAGTGGTTCTTCTTCACTCACCTCTTTTAACTCTCTCTGTGTTTATAAGTTAATCATTAGTTATTATTAATCTCTGCCTCTCTGTCCACCACAGCCATTCAGATAAACAATTAAATGACAGAAAAAATGATTTTTTTTCACCGTGGGCTACATAAATTTTGAATTTTTACACTGTGTTCACAGTGCAATAAATAAATAAATAAAACAGGACATTTTTGTGAATTAACAGTCTGGGCAGTCAGCTGCCAAAACTTTGGCTGTAATTTTACACATTTATTTCTTACAGTTTAAGCCCAAACAGTCGTGCTGACAGATTTCTTTTGTTTACTACAGCAACATTTCTTTATCACAAAAACTAAAAATGTGCTGGTGAAATCGCACTTCTGTTTCTTACATTGAGATAACTGGGAGATTAAATTGAAGTTAAACTTCTTTACACTAATAGAGAGGGCAGTTTCCCCAGTGTGCCTCACCTAAAATCAAAGTGGGCCGTGATGTAAAATGAGTTTGAGGTGACTGCTGTTGCAATTTGGTGCTATATAAATAAAATAGGATTGAACTGACTTGATTTGTTGGGAACCGCCCAAATAGGAGGACATCATAATCTTTTATTGTTACAGTGATACGTTGCTGTTGTAGACTGAGGCTAAGTAAGCACTAACTGATTTCTTGATTTCCATATAAACCGTAATGACCTTCCATCTATTGTGTGCTGTGTTCACTGTATGTGATGGGTACTTTAAGACAAAAGTGGCCTGGATGCAGTTCATCAGGCTAATATCTGATCTCACTTTTATCAACCACTGTGCAATTCAAGCAATGCAACATGGGTGATACTTGCTGGGGCAATAGGGGCAACTTTTTCTGGGTGTTTATCAGGACGCTTCTCGTATAAACAGCCCAGCAGTGGGTGTCAAATAAGTCTGATCTTGTCTGTGAGTGCTACATGATCCTTGCATCCACTGTTTTACCCATCATTGTAATTCTAATTGGACAGGACCTTCTTGTCCAACAAAGCACACTAAGATCCACAAATCCCTTCATTCAGAACTGACGTGCTTTCTGAAAGGTCAAAAACGTCTAACACCTCTTGGTGCTTAATTAACCTGACTCATCGTGACAAACAAGCAGCTGCTCTACTGCCGTGCTCTCGTTTGAAGCTGGAAAGGCCTGCAAGGATGTGCGCATCTTTGGCAAGGCTGCAAGGATTAGAGTTTGATTCTGGGAACTGAGATACTAGGATTTATGACCAAGACTTGCCGTCTCAGAAACATTTTAGCATGCACGCTAAATGGCCTGGAATCTCACAAGACATGTGCTGTGACCACATGTGCATTTTTTTTATTATTATTATCAAAGTCCCCTTCTCCAAACTGCATAAGCAATAACACACAGCAATGGAACTGTGCGCAGAAGTCCAACCCTGAAAAGTCATTCATGCAGCGATACCGCAGAACTTCTCAGATGCAGCAGTCTTGTCAAAACACTGCAACATGCCAATATGACAGCTAATAGTCCAGGAGTGCCACAACTTATCTGTCATTGTGAAAAGTGTCAAATCTAGAAGTGAAAATTGAGCATTCAACAAGTGGCCTAATCTGACATGCAGCTCTTTATTCAACAGGCACAGCACTGTGCATAAAACAGAGCCTAATATAGTAGCTAATGCTAAAAAAAAACTTCTTAAAAGCTTCTTAAACCGCTGAGACAACATGTACAACCAGCTGCATGCAAGACAGTTTTCTTTCACCGCCGCTGCACACAGTAAAACCCCTTTTGGTCATCCTCTCCAGTATAACCACGTTAAGGTTAAAAGGAAATGCTGGAAAACAGGGACTAAATCCGTTTTATGATTATTTATAACACATTGCTGGGTTTGCCATTTGCTTGCCAGAGACGCTTTGGAGAACTTTTTAACATTCATGCAAAAGCAGAGAAGAAGACAAGATGTTGTCGTCCTAAAAGAAAAGCAAAGCAACATTAACATAGTCTTGCAGCGTCTTATTTTTGTGCCAGTGTACAAGCGGAAAAGGCATGTTAGGGCACAGTTGGTTAAGCGATATTGTACCATTTCCCTTTAAAACTTTCGAACGCTGCCTCTAGAGTGAAATATTAAGGCACCATGCAGCAGATGCGGGTTGTAAAATGCATGCATGCACATGTCCAATAACAAATGCATACAACGTGGGTTTGTCAATGTGTGTGTGTGTGCACCATATGTGAACTGATAGTGCTCCAACTGCACAGTGAAGAAATAAAGAAAAGAATATCCACAAAGTACCATGAAATCACAACTAAGCAATTTTTTTAATTGTGCAATATCAAATATTTAATGCTGTATTTCTTTTCCATTTTCCTGTTTGGGTTTGAATCACTGTGCAGATATTCATATTTTGTTTGAAGTTTGGACCGACCGGAGTGACTGTCACTGTAAACTGATTTATTCAGCCTGATATGACTTCATCCTTTGTCCCTCTCTCTTTCTCTCTCTCAGGAGCAAAGTATTATCTGTCCATCAAGGATTGTGCTTTTTTTTTTCAAGAAATTGTGGCATTTTGGCAGTGCAGATAATTTGATATTTATACGAATGAAGTGGATTTTATTGGATTACAGGAGACAGAGAAGCAAAAGAAGATAAACAGGCATCAGAGAGACAGAGAAAAGGAGAGAGAACGAGAGAGATAACCTGACAGAAGAGAGAGAGAGAGAGTTTCCGCTGGCTCCGGCTAAAGCTGCAGATTTAAAACCATACGCTTGTCATAGTGTTGTGTGCGTCTGTGTGTGTGTGTGCGTGTGTCTGTGTGTGTGTGTGTGTGTCTGTGTGTGTTAGGTGGGCAGGGCTTAGCTGGAGGAAAGCTGCTCATACTGGGTTCATACAGCAGGATCCCCGGGACAAACGGAGAACAGACAGCACCCAGACAGACGGCGCGAGAGCGAGACAGGTAGAGACGCAGACAGGGAGGGTAGGGATAATGAGGAAGATGAGTCAGGAATAGACAGAGGAAGGTGAAGAAAGCAGGACTCAGAATATGCAACATTTCTCCTCAACTTGCACACAAAGTGCAAGTGGATCATTAAGCCATTGATTATATATGACAGGATTGAGCCAATCGAAGTGCACGACAGTTGACAGGCAGCAGAGAGGGTCAGGCTGCCTGCTATGTGTTATATCAGGCAGAAACCTGAGCCAACCAGATAACCAGGGGACAGCCAGCGTGATAAAGAGCCAGACTAAACATCAGCAGGAGAGCTTTGCTTGGCTCTGAGCGGTTTAAAAAGAAGCCAAGGCTAAGAAATAATGAAAAGATCAAACTTACCAGAGTCTTGGTCCATTTTGACTGACAGGGCTGGGCTCTGGGGGGCTGAGTCTTCACTCAAGGAGTAGCTGTGCTCTGCTTGAATATCTGTGAGATTAACAAGGCCGTCTCACAAGGATGGAAAATGTAGCAGTGCAAGCTCTGTGTGTGCATATCTGAGAGCTTTCTCATCTTCTGAGTCAATTGTTTTCAGTTCCAATTTTTAAAAAGATTTCAGTCACACTCTCTGTCATGTAAATACAGAGTTATAACATGACAGCACGATTACAGAAGGAAGCCACAAAGCCAGTTCAGAGCCCGACACTTCATGAATGAGCGGTGTCACTGCAGTGCTCTTCCGGTCTCTTGGCTGCATCAGTGATAGCTATTAAGACATATCTTGTCATTAAGGCCTTAATCGATGATGATCATGAGAGCACGGGTTCCTCATGAATGCTGCCCCTCAATATTCATGATTTTCTTTAATTAGACAGAAAAATCTGCTGGGAACTTCATGATGTCCAAGGTTTAAGACTCTCACAATTACTCCCAGTGCTGTGCATAAGTCTCGAGCTACCTATCATTTCTTTATAGTTTGCTTCCAAGGAGCGATAGTTCTCCAAGGTCTTTCAACAATTTCCCTTTGGCTCCCTTTTGACCTATTATCAGTCCAGTCATGACTATTGTCACAGGAATGTTTTGTTTATTAAGCCATGTAACAACTCAAAGGATGAACCAGTGTTGATCCTACAAATAAAAAAAAATGTAGCAAAGAACCCATTTTAAATTGTATCTTTAGGCACTTTGTTGCTAGGAGACTGTCACAAAAACACATCATTTGTTCCCATTTCTTCATAGTTAAATCTATGAAGAATGTCAACAATAACACAGGATTAAAAAAGTATTGTTGCACCAACAAGCTGATTCCCAAAGAGGTATTAGCTGAAAATTTGCCATATCTCAACATGAAGTTGAGTGTATCCTTAAAATCTTGAGGAAATAATTGAGAACAAAAGAAGAAGAAGCAGACCTAAAAAAAATCACTTTGGATGAACAGTATCTGCAACTCATGTCCGTAGGAAACAGGAAAAATCCAGCAAAGACCTGACACAGGACCTGAGAGATGATACTGAACTTTTAGGTGATCAGCTATTGTTCAGCGAAGGCTCATTACAAATTGTCTCAGTGGAAGGATAACAAGGAAGTCATTCTTAAGAAAGAGAAATGAGGAGAAAAGGCTGACATATGCCAAATTACACAAGAACTGGACTGAAAATCAGTGGCAACAGGTCTGATGGAGTGATGAATTCAAATGTGGTTAGAATCATTGTCAGGATATGTGGAAGAGGTTATGAGAGAGGTACAACAGTGAGTGTCTACAGTCATCTGTAAAACACGGTGGAGGCCCTATCATGGTTTGGGGCTGAATTTCAACCAGTGGTGCTGGAGTTCCTGCCGAAACTGATGCAATTATGACCACAGAAATGCACCATCAGATTGTGATTCACAATGCAATACCATCTGAAAAGCAACTAATCAGGAACAGCTTCATTGTTCAGTATGACAATGATGCAAAACACACTATCAATGCAGTAAAAGCATACAGTACCAGTCATGGATTGACCTCCCCAGAGCTCAGGCCTCAACATTACTGAAACTGTGTGGGAACATCTTGACAGAGGACAGAGGGAAAAGGCAGCCAACGTTCAAAGAAGAGGTTTGAATGTCCTTCAACAAGCCTTGAGAACTATTCCTGAAGACTACTTAAAGAAATTAAAGGAAAGCTGACTAAAAGAGTTCAGAATAAAGGTGGTCATGCCAAATAGTGACTACCAAACTCATTAGAATAAACTTTTCCAGAGTACTAAAAGTACTATTTTCTGGATAAATGTATACATTCATGATGCTATGTACATATCCACATGTAGTACATATACATATGTCCATACATAGTGAGAGTGCTGTTAAGACTTTAATGTAAAAGTGACTCAGGCGTTCTTGAGACATGATAATAACATAACATCCTGCTTTTTGTCCTTTCTTCTAATCATTCTAATGACTTTGTGACTATGGCAACTAGGGCTGGGTATCGTCACTGATTTCTAGAATCGATTCAATTCCGATTCACAAGGTCCCGAATCGATTCGATCCACGATTCGATTTAATTCGATTCGATTCGATTTAAATCTGGGAAATTTTGACAGTCAGAAATATAATTCAGATCAGTACATTTACATATTTTTGTATCAATAAAAAGGAAGCTGACACACGCAAGACTTTATCAAAGGTGTAAGCATCACAGCAGATGCCTTTGTGTCAAAGTAGCTGAAGATAAAACACAGAAAAACATGAAGGTGGTTTTCCTGGCCTGGGATTTTATAAAAATATTCTGCAGTACATCAAAAACGAAAGAAAACCATTAATCAACATATGAAGATTACCTCTGACGTTACAGCGGTTTTATTAGAGACACGGTTAAGCGTTTTGCATTTTGAATAATTTTAAAAAGTTTAAATTTGTTCAGTATTGAACAGCAGAAATGAGGTTTTCTTTTCGGAAGAATGTAAAAGGGAAAAAAACAGCGGCCGACAGCGCTGTAAACAACGGTAGACTTGTGCGTAACAAGCAAGCGAATAATGAAGAAAGGGAAACTGTTCTTGAAGTACACAGAGAGAGAGAGAGGGCGAGAGAGAGACAGAGAGAGAGAGACAGAGAGAGAGAGAGGGCGAGAGAGAGAGAGACAGAGAGACAGAGAGAGGGCGAGAGAGAGAGACAGAGAGACAGAGAGAGAGAGCTGTGCATCGCGGTGGAAGCAAAACAGTAAAAGTCAGAGTGAATTCATGACGATGTTTATGTGAATCTTCTTTTGCTGCTGGTTCGGTCAATATTGTTTGGAAAGAGATCAAACTAACAGCTTTAGAATCAGCGCATAAAGGGCGTGAACACAAAGCGCGGACCCGCCGACAGATCAGAATCAGTGAGCTGTCGGCTTTCAGCCCCGACCGTGTCCGTGCCGTCGGGTGAGAAAGGCGACATCTAAATGATTCTGATCCGCGGGTCGTGCTGTGTGTTTAAGTCTTTGTGCAGAATCCGTGTTCCTGCTCTCATTTACTGTCTTAGCTGTTTGGTGGTTCTTGAAATTTTGTGAGATGTCACCAGAGATTCTGGCATTTCGGGCAAAATAAATTTATATTAAAAAAATCGATTCAGGATTTTAATTAATCGATTTTACGTTATCCAAGCCATAATCGATTTTAATCAATGAATCGATTATAAAAACCCACCCCTAATGGCAACGACTAACAGTGACACTCATTTGTCTCAAGTGATGAGCTGATGACAGCTTCCACAGGCTGTGAGCGCCTATTTTGCAATAATTTTGAGCTGATAAACAAGATCCAGTAACAAGTGAGTTTAATCTGTTCCGTTCCGCAGGCAGGAGTTCTGGAAGTCAGACTTTGGCAACAAAAGCTGGCTCTCATATCATGAAATTTGAACTCTTGGGCACAGAAGGAGCCAGCGCTGATGTCAGAGAAGGCTTTTGATTCAACCCAAGTAATGAGACTGGGGACTTTTCTCCCCAAAGGTTGGCTAAAGCAATGATATGGTTGCCACAGTTGAGCTAGTTCTGACCTTTAGACAGGTTTGAACGGTGAACTTCTTACAGTGGCTTTTCCCATAACCACAGATGTGACTGGTTCCAACTTTCTAACTTGTTCCCAGCAATTCTGGCCCTGGCGCCAGTCATTTGGTGAAAATGCATGAAACTGGTTCTAGAGTAGGCACCAGGATTGGTGCTTCATTGGTGAAAAAGAGGTAAATGTACAGTTCTGGGCTGCCCTCAATGAACAAAGACCAACAAAAAAAGAACTGCGGTGCTCTCTTGAGTCGCGGCTCCAGACATCTGTTATTACTGCGCCAAAGAAGAGTACAAAGAATGGAAACACACAGCAAATGAATTGCAGCAACTGGCCTTAGCTTACAGTTCAATAGCTATTGTCATCATACCAGCATACGTAAGTCCAACCTGGTGCTGTACCCATGTGTATTCGATCCAAGGATCAATCAGTGCTCCTGGAATTACTGGTGATTACGGAAAACAAGTGAGAACTAAACAACTAAAAGGGATGATACGGAGCAAAAAAAGCCCAGCCATAAGGAGCTGTGTGTGGGTGGGTGTGACAGGTGGATTTGGATTATCTCTCATAATAAAACAAGAGGAGCTCACCTGGGCTGCTGTCCATGTCAATGTGTAAAAATGAAGGTCTTTCTGCCAGTAGGGGTCGCTCTAATACATGGTCGTCGAAGAAACTGTTAAATAATTCACTGCTGAAGTCGTCCATCTGGTCACCCGAGAAAGGCTGGAAAACATATACAGAAACAGACACAGACAAAGGAGTATTTAGCTGACGTTACTTTATAAAACCACTCTGGTACAATGAACCTCATGCAATTCAACGTTCAATGAAAAGCACAAGGATAAAGACAAGGGAAGATGGGCTCAAGGTATGGCGCTCAAATGCTTTTCTTTCTCCAACCAACAGTGCAAATCTGAAAACATCCAGCTTTCAGTGATATAAAAAAGACAAAAGTGGCAACCTTAGATAAGCTGGGACAAGAAAATAGCTGGAAAATTACTTCATTTTCTGCAAATCGACTCATCAAATAATGGACCTATAGTTTCAGTTCTACGACAGACTTATCTCTCAGTGTCAGAAACAAGACAACATAGGCTGTGTTGATGACACGAAGAGTCAGTCAATGGGAAACAGCATTGACAGATTAATCCTCTAGTCTGGATGAATGAGTCACTGAGCAGAGAGAGACGGTGTTCTGGAAGCAAGGGACAGCACGGTGCTCTGATTTCACTGGTTTATGCACACATAAATACGCACACACACACACACACACACACACACACACACGATATGAGTCACCCTGGTCTTCAGAAAACATGGGAAAAGCTGAACCAAAGCCTATGCGCACATACACATGGGTTGGTTGGAAACCCATCAACACACTGCTTGGAGGCTCTTCAGACACAGTGACAGAAATAACTTGATTTAATTAGCAAGAAACACAAAAGTTGATTTACATGTTTTATTCCTGGAAATTAGCTTAAGCGAGGCTCCCAGAACTGCCAGAAGTGTCACAACAGATAAAATCAGTCCAGGAGCAACAATAAAGACATGATTGGGACAATAAATACAAGGCTTACCTCAATATTTCAAATACTAACAATGGATCATATGCACGGAGGGAAAGGGCTTGTAAGAACTGTAAGAAACCGACTGAGGGCTACCAACGGAGCTGACATAAACACTAAGTTTTAGAGCACATTTTAAATTTGATAGGTAAACATTACTTTCTAAGCGTTCCTGTTATGATTAGATTCCCGTGTCTGTCTATTATGGGGGAATTTTTTTCCCCCTGTGAATTAATACTATCAGATAGAGCTCACATGAGCAATTTACTTTTAACAGATTTAACCTCTTCAAAAGTATATCTGACTTTTATTAATTGGCTTTATTCAAATGTTGCTGAATGTATCCATCAAAAAACATTAAAAAAAAAAAACTCTGCAGAGCTCGCTTAATAACCATGACTGCATTTGAAAGTGGGGGTGGAAGTGTATTTGAATGTCTGTGAAGGTTCTCAGTCATCCAGGTCATCGTAGTCAAAGGAGCTTGCAAAGAAAAGCGTCTGGACTTCTTTAAGTTGCTTGAAGACGTTTCACCTCTCATCCGAGAAGCTTCTTCAGTTCTGAGCATTCCTCGCTGCACTGTACAGCACTGCACTGTACAGCACTGTCCAGCATACAACTGTATGCTGGACAGTGCAGCGAGGAATGCTCAGACCTCTACATTGGAGAGACCAAACAGCCACTTCACAAGCGCATGGCACAACACAGAAGAGCCACCTCCACAGGACAAGACTCAGCAGTCCATCTGCATCTTAACCCTTGTATGGTGTTCGGGTCTGTGAGACCCGTGTTCAGTTTTTTTCAAAAGAAAAATTAAACAATTAATTATTTTTTCACGTGTAAATGTGTTGTGTCTTTCCACTCACTCCACTTGATTATAACTGATTTATTTATAACATTTTATATAAAAGAAAAACGAGAAGCACATTAATTCATAAATGTGATCTAACAAAGGTAAAGGGAAAAAATTAACCATGTTTGCTGTTCATATGTCTTGTAATTGGGATGAAGTAAACATCTGTTGAGTAATTTAACATAAAATTGTTTGATAGTGTTAATTTGGAAAGCCAAAACTCTAGCGGGTCCACCAGACCCATGAACACTGGCTGAGTAACAAAAATACGAACACCACACAAGGGTTAAGGATAAAGGACACTCTTTCGAGGATGCCAATGTTCACATTTTGGACAGAGAGGACAGATGGTTTGAAAGAGGAGTGAAAGAAGTCATCTATGTCCACTGTGAGCGACCATCTTTGAACAGAGGCGGGGGTTTACGACACCAACTCTCTGCCATCTATAATCCAGTTTTGAGATCCCTTCCCAGACGCCTTAACGCCCACTCACATCCTGGGCCATCTGACCTCAGGAATTTGCATGATAAGGTGGGGCCAGGTTTCACAATGAACACACCCGAAACTCTGGCTGATTGGGACCCACACCCAGTTTCACACCTTGGCTCAGGCGATTAGAGGATCATCAGGGGGTCCTTTTGTCCCTCTGTGGGGGGTCACTCCCACTAGGTTTATATCTGGGACTCTCCACCATTTGACCTTAGAACTGAAGAAGCTTCTCGGATGAGAGGTGAAACGTCTTCAAGCAACTTAAAGAAGTCCAGACGCTTTTCTTTGCAAGCTCTTTTGACCAAGTGTATTTGAACTTCGGGGTATGTACTGATGAACGGACATCCTCCTTCAGGATTTTCTGGTAAAGCGCAGAATTCGTGGTTGCATCAATTACAGCAAGTCATCCGGAAGCAGCAAAGCAGCTGCAGACGATCACACTACCACCACCATGTTTAACTGTTGTTATGGTGTTCCTTTTATGAAATGCTGTGTTAGTTTTATGCAGACGTTACGGGACTCAAACCTTTCAAAAAGTCCAACTTTTGAATCATCAGAATAGTCTCTCAGACGATCAGGATTTTTTTCAAGATGAATCATGAACTTTGACCTTAACTGATGCAAGTGAGACCTGCAGTTCCTTAGATCTTGTTCTGGGTTCTTTTGTGAGCTCCTGGATGAGTCGTCGATGCACTCTTGAAGTCATTTTGTTAAGCAGTCATCTCCTGGGAAGGTTCACCACTGATCCAGGTATTCTCCATTTGTGGATAATGGCTGTCACTGTGGTTCACTGGAGTCCCAAAGCCATAGAAATTACTTTATAAGCCTTTTCAGAATGATAGATGTCAATAACTTTGTTTCTTATCTGTTTCTTTAGATCAAGCCTATTTCACTTTATCAGACATGTTGTATTTAAATGATTTCGTGACTCAAGAGGACTGGCAGCAATCAGGACGGAGTGTGACTGGTGACATTAAACTCAAGTTTCTAAGAAAAATGTGGTTAATAACTGTTAATTCATGATTTAACAATGAGGGAAGTTACTTTTTTCACAGGGGGACAGTTAGGTTTGGAAGTAGGGAGGAAGGTTCGGGATTTGGAGGTTCAGCAGACATGCAGCAGATGTACAGGTGCAAATGAAAATTTTAAAGATCTCTGCTACACTGAGGTGCTCCGGGTGGCCTTGACAGTAAGCCAGGAAATAGTCCTGCACACAACGGCAACTGTAATTATATGTATTTCTGTCCTATATCAACACATGCATCTTTTAAACCCACCTACGCATGTGTGAGTCATGGTCCGCTGGAGTAAAAAAAAAAAAGATAAAAGGAAGTCCATGAACCAGATCAATTTTTGTACCTGAACCTCAAGGCTCACTGAACCTCCAGGCAAAAAAGAAGTGTGTACATACGCAAGAACCCGAATGATATATAGCTCACGCTATGATATGAAAAGTTTAGTTGGTTCCAAATCAGCGTGCAAACAACAGCGCAGTTTGTCCAGGACGGTGGCTCCATCAAATAAAAAGCTTTCTGTTCCATATTCACATTCTCAATGTCGCTCTCTTTTAATCTTGTGTTTTGAATTCATCCATACTTTCACTTCCTTTACTACCTATCCACCTCTGGGTTTGCCCTATCCTAAGGCAAACGACTGGGTAAACCCTGGACAGGTTGCCAGAAAGGCAGACATGAACCCAGAACCTTCTAGCTACAGGGAGACAGTGCTAACCACTACATGACTGTGCTGCCTATTATAAACTCAGCAAACTCCTTCTGTTTATAGTCATGCAAATTCCAATAAAAACGCAGTCGCTGCTTAGTGCAGTTGAAGCCAAGACAGCATAAGCCAAGCCTCAGGTCAAAAACATCTATGAACAAGAAGTAAAGTCAAGGTTTCTGTAGCAGTGAACCTGCGGGGTCTTGGCCACCCGTCGTCCTCCCTGTGGCTTTTGTGCAGTTTTCCCGAGGTGCAAAGTCTTTCACTGCAGACCTCCTGCGGTAAAGGACTGTGTTTAGCAGGGCCTGGCGGTTGCTCTTTTGACATGGATGGTCCAAAACACCCTCTAGTGTGAACCTAACTCAGTGGTGAAATACAATGCAGAAGGTGCAGTCATCTCATCATTTTCCCTTTTGAATATAACTCATGTATACAGTAATCCAAAATGACCAGATATTAGCTCATATCTTAGTATCAGTCTAGCATACACTCAGTGATCCTCTTTCACATGTGCATACTCGCCCATTCATACACACATACAGGAATAGCATATGCATCGTGACAAGAGAAGCCCTGTTGCACTAAATGCCATCAAAATATCCGTTTAAGTAACCTCGACACTGCCCCTATAATACTGCTCCATTAGGGAATATAGGTCACATTTAAAACCACCCTATTCAAAAACAAATCGAGAAAAGTTTCCTAATTGCGGTCATAATGGGAGTGATGTAGAGAGAGGGACAGAGAAAAAGCAGAGAAAGGTCCATAATTGAAGCATTATGCATCTAAAATTAGTTCTAGTAGCTGCATTAGCTCAACAGTGCAGCCAATATGTGGTTTTCTCTTTATTCTGCTATACTGTGTTGGGTTTTACTTCATATTTGTCTACATTTGGCTTCAGTTTTGCATTCAGCTGGAAGAGCGACTCTATTTTTGGGGGGTTGGTTTGTTTTCCACTTGCTTACCTCCAACACACCTGGAGCCTTCGATGCAGCTCTCACCCAATACAAGCACAATCCTGTGTGAGGTTAATCTTTTGCTTATCCATCACCTGGCATTGGGTTGATGTATGCGCGGCCACGCTGACTTTTTTCCCCCCCTGCATCCTGCACATTCAAGTATTCTGGCTGATAAGCCTTTTTCCTCTTGTGGCTGGACATGTGCAGACTCCTTTCACTAGAAAAACAATGGGAAATCTGCAGTTTCAAGACTCGGCTAAGTTTCATCCTTCCAGGTAAACCTTAAAGGTAAAAAAAACCTGGAGGGTGAATTTCACGTGCAATGGAATATGCTGCAAGAGGGGTGTGGCGATGACAACTTAAGAAATCTTTCATTTTAATGTTAATAAATGTTTTTCCAGTTTGTGTAGAGTGTAGATGTATACACCACAATACTGAGCCAAATGTAATAACTGAAATAATCAGATGCTGCCAAAAGTCCCTGCATCTCAACACAGCAGCAGCAGCAACAACCTCCTTTACAATCAATCATCCCTCACACCACCATGTGAAGAGCTGCTGACACAAATAAGACTCTATGGAGAAAGCCAAGCTGTTGTTGTGGCAGCTACAGAGTTAACTTGTGGGCCACAAGTAAATTTATGCACGCAGATAAAGCAATGTTTTTGTGCCCCACCAATCCGTTTTCAGACTAAAGGTCAATATTCAGTTGACAATTTCTCTGAGCTAAATGCACCGATGCTAATCTGCATCACACCTGCACTACCTGACATTCAAATGGCAAACGCACCGGCAACATTTCCCATTCCTAGAACTGCCTTCTTTGCAATTAATTTATTATCGCAATGAACTGTTTTATCATCTGTACCGAGAACACCCTGTGTAGCGCAGCCACACTAGAAGAATACTTTTATTATTGGGGAGCTTAATAAACACAGAGTGTCTTCGGGTTCGATACTCGATCCTCAAAAATCTGCATCCGTGAATGGAGGAGCCGAAGTCTGAACCTGTTATTACCTGAAACGCTTCCCCTCTCTGCTGGGAAAAGATCCACTTTAGAGAAGAAAACAGTGTTAAAAAGCAGTTGACAAGTTTTATAGCTCATTTCAGGGCTGATGTGTCATTAGAGGGGACAAAGCTGAGAGATAAACCACACAAAGAGAACTGGGAAAGACAGAGGTATGGGGTAATTATAAATGTAGAGAGCAGCTCTGCTATGCCTGTAATTAACCGTGTGGAGTCTTAACACATCTCTCTCTTCTCTCTTTCATTCAGCTACCTCGCTGGTTCAGGTGAAGATGGCAGAAAAAAAATGGACTAAACTGCCTAGCCACTAGTCAGCGGTAGTAGAGTTCACAGGCAAGAAGAACCACCTCCTATATCTTTACGAGGACTGAAAGAACAGACTTGGATCACTGAGGCCAAAAACTGTATGTCATTATGGAGGGAATACAGCAGTGGAAAGTATCGTAAAAATCTTCAGAACAACATGTAAAAGGCCAAAGGAAAATACACTGAAAGAAAAATATCTTTATGAAGTCATGTAGCCTTGTAAACTGTCACTGACAATCATGTGGATTTGATCACAGGCTTCATATAAAAGTTGGATGTAGCCGCTGTGACGTCCCCCAGCGGTTTGTGGACTACTGTGTTGAGGCCTCCCATCAAGCATACTGGCTGTCACCATGAAATTTAGATGAAATGGTGGAGCGCTACGTTTCTGCTAACTTTAGTAAACTTGTTTAGCAAGGTGCAAGAGACACAGAGACTGATACCTGCTATTAATGTTGACAAAGGAGATTTACTTACTTTATAAAAGGAATGTTTTGAAAGCTTAAGCCCTTTAATTTACTAGATAATTGCATTCAAATTCACCAGCACCACAGTCTGTAGTCCTGTTCATTGATTCAAATTAGCGAAGCTACAGCTCACAACTGCAGCCACCTGTCAATCAAGTGGGCCACGCTACTCATTAAGTTAAATGCACAAGTCATATAGAGGTGGTGAGCTCACACTGGAGTGGTTCAAGTGATAATAATAACAACTGTACGGCATTAAAACATTCACAGCAGGTGGGATATCCGGTCTTTAAGTGATGGCCTGATGAAAGGATAGTTGCAGATTTCTGTCAGAATCTGCAGATTATGCAGTACAAATAAAATGTTAACGTTTCTCCAACGTTGTCTTCCCAGCAGTTTCACCGGATGGCCAGGAAGCGTTCACGATGTCTTATCGGGCGTTTCTCCGGCGCTGATAATTCAGCCGTCGACACGAAATATCATCATGTGGTGGCCTCGCTGGATCCGCTGTCCACCTGCTGTGTGATGACCCTCCTCCAGGATCCCCCCACCCAAAGGAAATACACCGCTCTCAAGGCGCTGCTGCTGTTGTGCTACTCCCTCTCAAATGCAGAGCTGCCCGAGAATCCCTCTCTCGTGCCTGGATGATGGTACCGCACTCAAGCTTATGGAGAGCACACCGTCCTTGCTAGGAACGGATGACGGCAGATTCCTCTTCACACGTCTTCCTCCGACAGTTGCCGGTGCGAGCTGGCCTCGCCAACTCCCCGCTGCTGGCTGTGAAGGATTACCACTCACTTGCAGAAGAAGCGGATCGCATTCTCCTGGCTACTAGGAGGTTCGGCATCCAAGCAATAGTTCCTGACTCACCGATGGCATCTCCCGCGCCCCCACCGATTCTCAACGACTCATCGATGGTGGCTGGGATGGTGGCACCAGCATGCCTTTGCAGTTTTAAGGCCGAGGGAAACTAGTCCGCCAGCGCTCTGTAGCGGCCGTGACCGCTGGGGATAAGGAAAGGCTACTCTTCATAGAGAACTCATGCTCAGGGAGTTGACTCCGGCTCCCAGAAGAGCCTCGGGAACTCTCGTGTCGTCTTTGCATACCTTCACAATGGTATATTATTTCATCTTAAAAAAAATTGGAGATTTCCCACATACCACCAGAGAGAGCCGGACCACACTTTTATGAAGACTGAGATAGTGTAAGGAACTTGGTCAATTGAGAGAAAGTCGATGCTTCTCCACATTGAAGGGAGCCAGTTGAGGTGGTCTGGGTATTTCACATGGACATTTCCTGGACGAGGTGGTTGGGGCATGTCTTACTGGGAGGAGGTCCCGGGGCAAACCTACAACACGCTGGGGGGATTATATCTCTTAGCTTTCCTGGGAACAACTTAGTGTCTCCCAGATAAGGTGGAAAAGGTGGCTGGGGAGAGGGAAGGCTGGGAGTCTCTACCTAGACTGCAACCCCCACGACCCAGACCCAGATGAGTGGCAGAATGGAATGGATAGATAGATGGATGTTATATTGAAATTCACTTCCATTCAGTTGTCCTGAAGGGGGAATTCAGCAAGAGAGAGAAAAATCTTATTTTTTACTGTAAACATGTTTATTTCTGCTCTAAATTTGGACATTTTAAAAAGGAAGTCTATGGAAAGTCACATCCTGTACCAACCTCAAGTGGCCATCTGTGATGGCTCGACTTTTAAGTCTCGAGGTTTGAATAGAATAGAATAACTTTATTATCCACATCAATGGAAAATTGTCTTCGGGTCCTCAAGCCATAAACAAATCAATCAATTCATACATACACACATATAAAATTGGCACTTGGATTTGATGAATAATGTTTATAATGGCCTATGCAAGAAAGTATTTCTTGTGTATCATAAGTAAATTAATAGGTAAAACATAATGACTACTTGTAATCAAAGCTTCCAGACTTCATTAATCCATGCTTTAGCTAATCATGAAGTAATACAACTACTATTAAATGTATCAAACCTGCTGCATTCTGCAGGGATACAGGGAGTGCAGAATTATTAGGCAAATGAGTATTTTGTCCACATCATCCTCTTCATGCATGTTGTCTTACTCCAAGCTGTATAGGCTCGAAAGCCTACTACCAATTAAGCATATTAGGTGATGTGCATCTCTGTAATGAGAAGGGGTGTGGTCTAATGACATCAACACCCTATATCAGGTGTGCATAATTATTAGGCAACGTCCTTTCCTTTGGCAAAACGGGTCAAAAGAAGGATTTGACAGGCTCAGAAAAGTCAAAAATAGTGAGATATCTTGCAGAGGGATGCAGCAGTCTCAAAATTGCAAAGCTTCTAAAGTGTGATCATCGAACAATCAAGCGTTTCATTCAAAATAGTCAACAGGGTCGCAAGAAGCGTGTGGAAAAACCAAGGCGCAAAATAACTGCCCATGAACTGGGAAAAGTCAAGCGTGCAGCTGCCAAGATGCCACTTGCCACCAGTTTGGCCATATTTCAGAGCTGCAACATCACTGGAGTGCCCAAAAGCACAAGGTGTGCAATACTCAGAGACATGGCCAAGGTAAGAAAGGCTGAAAGACGACCACCACTGAACAAGACACACAAGCTGAAACGTCAAGACTGGGCCAAGAAATATCTCAAGACTGGTTTTTCTAAGGTTTTATGGACTGATGAAATGAGAGTGAGTCTTGATGGGCCAGATGGATGGGCCCGTGGCTGGATTGGTAAAGGGCAGAGAGCTCCAGTCCGACTCAGACGCCAGCAAGGTGGAGGTGGAGTACTGGTTTGGGCTGGTATCATCAAAGATGAGCTTGTGGGGCCTTTTCGGGTTGAGGATGGAGTCAAGCTCAACTCCCAGTCCTACTGCCAGTTTCTGGAAGACACCTTCTTCAAGCAGTGGTACAGGAAGAAGTCTGCATCCTTCAAGAAAAACATGATTTTCATGCAGGACAATGCTCCATCACACGCGTCCAAGTACTCCACAGCGTGGCTGGCAAGAAAGGGTATAAAAGAAGAAAAACTAATGACATGGCCTCCTTGTTCACCTGATCTGAACCCCATTGAGAACCTGTGGTCCATCATCAAATGTGAGATTTACAAGGAGGGAAAACAGTACACCTCTCTGAACAGTGTCTGGGAGGCTGTGGTTGCTGCTGCACGCAATGTTGATGGTGAACAGATCAAAACACTGACAGAATCCATGGATGGCAGGCTTTTGAGTGTCCTTGCAAAGAAAGGTGGCTATATTGGTCGCTGATTTGTTTTTGTTTTGTTTTTGAATGTCAGAAATGTATATTTGTGAATGTGGAGATGTTATATTGGTTTCACTGGTAAAAATAAATAATTGAAATGGGTATATATTTGTTTTTTGTTAAGTTGCCTAATAATTATGCACAGTAATAGTCACCTGCACACACAGATATCCCCCTAAAATAGCTCAAACTAAAAACAAACTAAAAACTACTTCCACAAACATTCAGCTTTGATATTAATGAGTTTTTTGGATTCATTGAGAACATGGTTGTTGTTCAATAATAAAATTATTCCTCAAAAATACAACTTGCCTAATAATTCTGCACTCCCTGTATTACGCAGACCTCCTCTCTGATTATGCACTTCTGTGCCACTGCCTCAGCAACGGTTGTTAGCATTAGCTCAAACGGTCACATAATTGCTGGCAGTAACCTGGACAGTTTTAGGTCCAAAACCCTGCAGGACTAAGGTCCATTATAATGAATCCCACAGTGAAATAAATCTGGTTCTCATACCCGACCATGCGCATGACTTATGCCTTCAAAAAAATAAGAAAAAAATCCAGACAAAGTGAAGAAATAAATTTCTTCCTGATGCATTTGTTTAAAGTGTTTCCTATAAATGAGTTATATGAGCCGCACGTGTGTTTCATGTGTCTAGTCTATGTTTAGCTTTCTCTGATTTAAGCCTTGATTTTTTTTTTCCTTACATAAAAGCAGGGATTATTTTGCATGCTTAAAAAAAAAAGAAAAAAGAAATACCAAAAAATTCCTGGTTGCTCCAGTCTGTAGGAGATATTTCCTAGATTAAAGGAATTTCTTCCATCTTTATCACGAAACAGGTGAAATTATCCTTCACTGCACTGGTAGAGTTTTCAAACAGGTTTTAAAATTCAGTAAAATACTGAATGACTGCCCTAGACCTTTTTTTTGTGTGTAAAATGAAACTGCATTTTTGAGAGACCTGGAAACATCATGTCATTATCCTGTAACGCTGGCTGCCGCAGATAAGAAAATGGTAATGTTCTCTACTGTATTTGGCTTCATGTGGTGATGTGTGGCTGCAGTGGGTTGGCTGGATTTGGCCTCACTTGAACTACATTTGTGAGCAAGAGAAAAGGGAGCTGTGGTTATTGTGTGTGTGTGTGTGTGTGTGTGTGTGTGTGTGTGTGTGTGTGTGTGTGTGTGTGTGTGTGTGTGTGTTGTGTGTGTGTGTGTGTCTGTGAGACAGACATGAAATGAGCTATAGTTCTCAATAAAACAGCAGAAGAGTATTTTTCCTTCTCTTCTCACACAAACACACACACTTTGCTGCATGCCTGCACACATTCCTTCTGGCAGCTGAGCGGCCAATGGGCAGCCAGTACGCAAATAAGTTGGGCGTGTCCTTTTAAAGCTGGAGTACAGGGTCTGAATGGAGAGTAGAATAGAATAAAATAAAATAAATAATAAAAAAGAATTGAGTGTGGATGGAGAGGAAGGTGAAAAGACTAGAGCAGAAAGAAGCTTTACAGCCTAAATATTTAACAGTGTTACTGCTTGAGCTCAATTTGTGTGATTTTCAACTTGAAAAAACAGCATATCATACTAATAATATATATATATATATATATATATATATATATATATATATATATATATATATACATATATATATATATATATACACACACACATGTAGTGTATATAGTGATTTCTATGTCAGTTTATCCATTACTCATTTTAGTTTTGTAATATTTTAAGTGATAAAGTTAAACAGCATCGTCAAAGTGAGCACTTGTTTCTTCTGTTGTCATGTGTGAGAGTAATCTGGATACATTTGAGTTTAGGGTTAGTGGATTAACCAGGATGTATACTAGAAATTTTTCATCTTGCCTTTTGAACAATTTATAAGCAAAAGATTTTAAAAATTAATCAATCATTTTTATTTTATTAAGCAGACATAGTAAAAAAAAAAAAAAAAACTTCAATGGCTTTACTTCTCTTTATTCATACTTGAAGTTGTTAACAGGCTGCATTGTTGTTGCCATAGTTACAACTTCGTTACCCCTGCTATGTAGCTGTGGGTCATATGACTACGAAATAAAATAAAAGGCACATTAATCCATTCTGAGAAAATAATTAGCTGTGCCTCCAATCTCATTTCCTTTAGGATTAAGGAGAACATTTATGAGTTGCTGGCAGGTGGTAATTTGGTGCTCTCTACGCATGATCAAAGCATCTGTAAAGGTTTAACAGTAGCCGAAGGACACTCCCGTTTAACCGTGCCTCTTGTGTTTTTAAAGTGATTCGCGCTTAATGCTTACGTGTGTCTTAATTTTTCTTTCTTGTTATTATTCAGTAGTCATCAGACGAAGAGCTGAGGAGGGTTTCTTGTACAAACACCTTATGTTTGGAAATTTGAGGAATTTGCTTGCGTCACGATCACATTATATGAGTTCAAAATGATAAATCAATAAAACTCCACGTCTGTGCTCATATTTGGTCGCACTCTGCTCTTTGTCAGGCCCGGCAAATTCATTTCACGGGCAGTAATTTGCAGTAAATTGTCCCATTAGCTGACAATTGATTTTTGTTTTGTCTTGCTGCCCACACCTATTTCTTGTACCCACTGGCTATGAAAAGCTATATACTGTAAAAAGGTAAATAAAAAGCAGAACAAAAAATGTTTAAACCCCTGCTGGACTGGACCACAGTGCACAGCCTATTAAAAACCAAAGAGCTGAGGTCTCCCTGCATCCAAGCAGTGAGCCTTCCAGCTTTTAACACATTATTAAAAACTTGTCCATTGTGGTAATAAATGCCACTTAAATATATATATATATATATATATATATATATATATATATATATATATATATATATATATATATATATATATATATATATATATATATATATATAACAGAGTTCTCTGCTCATCTCTGCACAAACCACAATCTCAAACAATTCTGTACATAAACATAGAAGAATTGTAATTTTTATTTTAAATGAGAATAAAAAGACAACAAGTAACATGAAAGACTTGTTAACTGCAACTAAGTTGGTTGAGACTAAAATGGAGCCAAAAAGGAGTAAATATGCAATTTCCTACTATGGTTAGTAGGAAAGCAAAAAAAAAAACAACAACAACAACAAAAAAAGCACATTACTGTGGGTTTAAATAAGAACTCATTTATTACAGAAAAGTAATAGAGTTATATACACCTGAAAAAAAATAAATAAATAAAAGGAAAAATGAACCAACGGCATGCAGAACTCTCAGCTCATGCTGCAGACTTGAGAGAGACTGAAATTTCAGTTAATCAGCCATCCTTTCCCATGTCCTCTGTGGTGCAGCCCAGCCTAGTGGCTTCACAGCAGAGTGGACTACTTTATTTAGAACAGTGTTGTGGGGTTTTAAACCACGAGCAGACTGCTCGGCTGACTCACCGACTAGAATAGAGGTCTGCCTAAAAAACCTGTGGCGTTTAAAAAAAGAAAAGTGGGGATGACACAAAGTGGAAAAAGAGTGAGCGAATGAAGGGAAACAAAGACAAAAGATGCTGCTCTTAACAGAGTCTGCCCTCTGTGGTTTGCAGCAATTAAGTCCCTAAAGAGAAGGGTGCAGGAACTCTCTGGAGCACGGCGCACATTCACTGTACTTGGCGAGGATGAACGCGTCCCGCCATGCTCACAGGCTTTTATCGATCCTCTCATCACTATTAACTCTGACTGTGTTTACATTCAACAGTGTGGCTAAAAAAAAAAGTGGAGAACCAGAAACACGAGCTCGGCTGCCAGCGTTAAACAGACAATCTCCACATAACAATGACTCACTATTCATGGAGCAATTTGAACCCTTGATTCTTTATCAAATCCTGGCTTGCTGTTGCAGCACTTTTGCTATATCAAGAAATCTACTGTTGGTGCTACTGATGAACAACCATGATTCTACACAGCCACATCCTGTTGTTTGTAATAGTGACAGACGAGGTGTCTCTGCAAGGATGGGGATGTGCTCAGAGCACCGAGGGAAACAGGTGCCGTTGGACTCGCAGGTGTGCGGGGGTTTAAGTCGCCATGAGTGATGATGACCAGCCCCAATCCTAACCCCATGTTTCTGAGAAGCAAAAAATGTTTGTTTGGGGTTTTTTTTTTTTAAATCAGAAAGATTGCCAAAAAATTAAATAAATAAAATAACAATACAAGTAAAAAATATAGTGATAGCACAGAATTGGGGTTAGGGTTATCACTGATGACTCCACAAGGTTGCATAAAAAGACAGATTGGAAATCGGATGAAGCCATCAAGAGATAAATACAATAATTAGGTAGATTACAATAAAGGAGGGATTAAAGACTATTTTCTTTTTTCTTTATAAAATGATTCAGATTTAATGAAATAAAAACACTTGAGATTGTAGTGAAAGAGCTAGTACACTGACACACTCACACAAACTAAATTAATAGTCAGGTGTGCTGGTGAATGCTGCAACATCTGCCAGCTGAACACACACACACGCAAGTTAACCAGTAACACCCCAGCCTGTGTGTGTTCCCGATCTCGTAAACACATTAGTTTACACAATTAAACACACACACACACACCCCTACACACGTACACACATGGGGTTATGAGCACAGGTTACGAGCCCCGGATGTCTGTCAGGATCTAACAGCTACACCGCCCTCCTGAGGTCCGGCTCCGGGCGGAACAGGCAGTGTAGGTGCGTTTGATTTTAACGTAGATGGCAAGAAAAAAAAAGATAGAAAGAGAAAGAGCACTAAGAGTTTGCGGTGATAAAAATGTAATAAAAAAAAAAGCCTCACCACATTAGTGAGAAAATCTCCGTCGCTGAGTTCCTCCAGGTCCAACAGGTTGGTCCCTCCGGACGGATAGAGTTTCTCCGCTGTTAAACTGTCTAAGATAGAGTCCATCATGACTGCCTGCGTCTGTCTGCAGCTCACCGGACGGATGGACAGCTGTGCGCGTCTTTAAGTCAGACCATTAAAAAGCGGGCAGTTTGTTTTCACACGGCCTCGCGCCGCCTGTGTGTGACTCCAGCTGCTGCTGCTCTCTCTCTCTCTCACTGTTCAGCGCTGACAAATGTCAAATTTTCACATCCTCCTCGAGTTGCGTGTCGCTGAGACGTCGGCGCTTCTTCCAGCTCTCTCCTCGCGTGCGCCGCCTCAGCCACTCGCTGATGAATATTCAGAGAAGCCCCGCCCACGTGACGTCCAAAAAAAAAAAAAGAACGCGCCCACAAAACAAAGTTGTAGTCTGTTATTCGCTCATTACAGTTTTTGCCCGTTGCTTGAACACATTTGGCAAAACGTCGCTCATTGTGCCAAAACTCTAAACACAAGTAAACACGACACAACACTGGGAAATATACCATACACATCTGTGCCAAAATGAAACTCCACTCCCAAAACCTAAACTCTGCTGTCAAAACCTAACATTCCTCTGTCAAAATGTAACTCTGTTGACAAAATGACACATACTTGCATCATATGCAAACACTTACAGATCAGGGGGAACACACTAGTCTTCTTTACATAAAACACTGCAGTCCTTGATTTCCATTGTTTATTCAGAAGGCACATTTACAGGAGACACATTTCCAAACAACCAAAAACGCAAATAGACCTACTCAATAGTGTACATCGCAGTACCATGAATTCAGATGAAGCAAAAAAAAAAAAAAAACCACAACACAATAATACTGCAATAGAAAAAACACTATACTGTAAACACAAAAAACCATGACAAGTGTGCATAAGTGGGCTCATGGATCCCGCCGTCTGTCGGGGTCTGGCCACAGGACCTCATCAACATCGCAAGCTATGTCCTCTCCCGCTAGGCACCGGGGAAAATACCCTCTTGCATGCCGAAACCATCCATGGATCGCTGTCACCTCAATGTCGCCGCAGGCCTGTTCCATTGCCTGCAGAAGAGGCATGCGGGCATGTGGTTGGCGGTCATATACTCGCCATCTCCAAGCCGAAAAAAATTCCTCAATAGGGTTTAAAAATGGTGAGTAAGGGGGCAAGTATACCACTTCAAATTGATTGTGGTCGGTGAACCAGGCCTGGACCAGAGCAGCCCGATGGAAACTGACATTATCCCATATCACCACAAACCTGGGCTGATCTGGTCTGTTCTGTACAACTATGTTATGGAGAGCATCTAGAAATGTGAGTATGTGTTGGCTATTGTATGGACCTAGCATTGCATGATGGTGCAGAAGTCCTCGAAGGCATATGGCGGCACATAATGTGATGTTTCCCCCGCGCTGCCCTGGGACGTGCACAACTGCCCTTTGGCCAATTACATTACGACCCCGTCGTCTTGTTTTGCTCAGGTCGAATCCAGCTTCATCAATGAAAATGTATTCATGAGGCTGTGCAGCTCCATCCATGGCCATGATCCTCTGAAAAAAAGGGGAACATGTCACTGTACTACAGTGCTACACATACAGCACCCTCACCCCATCACACAGGTACCTGTGTAGCTCTCAGAATAGATCCATGTGGTACTGATATGGTACATATTCAGCTGCTACTGGACTTCACCAATACTCTATTGTAAATGTAAGGGACAGTTACACGTACCCGTACATATTCAGCTCGAAGTCCTTTGACCCTGTCACTGTTCCTCTCGAATGGGACTCTGTAGAGCTGCTTCATGGTGATGCTGTGTTTACCCAAGATGCGTCTGATGGTGGTGATGCTCACATGGTCTATGTTGCTGAACACTCGCCTGTCTGCAAGTATTTTCCGTCGTAGCTGGTGGAGACGGATGGCATTGTCTGCCCTCACTAGGTCCACAACGGCAAGTTCCTGCTGTTGTGTGAACAGGCGTTGCCGTCCTCCCCCAGAAGGTCTTCGGGTCATTCTGGAGGAATACAACCACATATTGTCATCGGTTTGCTTATTTTTCATACAGTACTTTACTGTACGTACTGTGTCATCCACTGTACAACACTGTACTTCAATATGAGGAATCAGCCACTTTGGCTGCAAAAGGAGCATTAGCACCCCGTACACTTGATATGGTAATGTGATATACTGTAGAACAGTGCTATGGAACCATCTGAGTAGAGCAGAAGGTATGGAGGTGAAGACATACCTGTTTTCTAGTCGGAATGTTCGTATTATAGATGCCACTGTGAAGCGGCTTAGATGTGGGTGGACTCTCTGCCCAGCTTCCCTCATAGTCAGGCCATGGTTGATGACATGGTCCACCAAAGTTGCTCTTATTTCATCAGAAATATGGGTCCGTGCATGGCCTCTTCGGCCTCCTCCTCCTCTTCCTCCTCCTCCTCTACCTCTTCCTCTTCCTCTTGCTCTCCCTCCATCCATGCTTGCGAAGTTCTTGAAATGGCTACGCTGAGGGCTTTTTGTAGTTGGCTAATTGGTGTTCGGTTTTGCAAGTACGTGCCTTCAGGTGTGTATTTGAGTGGTTGCAATTACCCCATGTGTTTTGTATTTTGGATACATGTGTTTTCCGAATGGCACCCTGACATTTCATTTTGTGAGCGAAGTGTCTTATGTATGAAATAGAGTGTAGCATGCAGGACCATGTGTGTTGCATAAAGGGGTAGGTGTGTTGCATAAAGGAGTAGGAGTGTTGCATAATTGGTACTGGGGTGCAAAGCAGCGCTTTTGTTTAAGGTATGGGTACATGTGTTTGAGGTATGGTAACAAAAGCTTCACGTTGTGTTACTTTAGTCTGAGCATGGGTTTATAGTGTTCAAGCAACGGGCAAAAACTGTAACAAAAAGGAAGAAAAGAAGAAGACTACGCGACCCATTTAGGGCTTTAGATCTGGGGTGTCAAACATAAGGTCTGGGGTCCAGAAGTGGCCCAACACAGACTCCAATCTGGCCCACTGGATGGCTGCAGAAAATGTGAAAGTTTTACTACTGATAAAGACCTCCTCAGTTGCCATACATACTACACCACAGTAATTAAGTACACACACACACACAAAAATATATATATATATATATATATATATATATATATATATATATATATATATATATATATATATATATATATATATATATATATATATATATATATATATATATATATAACAACACCCAGCACGCCCCTGTGGGCGGTTTATCCTTCAAGCTCGGGTCCTGGGAGCTTGAGGGTCCTGCGCAGTATCTTAGCTGTTCCCAGGACTGCGCTCTTCTGGACAGAGATCTCCGATGTTATTCCCGGGATCTGCTGGAGCCACTCGCCTAGCTTGGGAGTCACCGCACCTAGTGCTCCGATTACCACGGGGACCACCATTACCTTCACCCTCCACATCCTCTCGAGCTCTTCTCTGAGGCTTTGGTATTTCTCGAGCTTCTCGTGTTCCTTCTTCCTGATGTTGCTGATGATATATATATATGTATATATATATATATATACATATATATATATATATATATATATATATATATATATATATATATATATACATACATATATATATATATATATATATATATATATATATATATATATATATATATATATATATATATATATATATATATATATATTAGAGATGGCACGATACCACTTTTTTATGTCCGATACCGATACCGATATCATAAATTTGGATATCTGCCGATACCGATATGAATCCGATATAGTGTTTTTTAATCAACAAAACTGTTTTTTAAATATCTTGCTGCATTTTGTATAAGTTCATACTCAAGTTTAAAACAACAACTACACTAAAGCTATTCTGTTATACCTGTATGCAAAAAAAAATATTTCATAGTTCAGCAATACTGATCAATCTAATAAACTTAAACCTACACCATCCTCCCTATTCTGGTATTTTAAAGAGTACTTAGCATAAATATTAAGCAACCTAACTAATAGGGTTCCAACTCCCAGCAACAACAAAAATAAATAAATAAAAAATAGGGAACCACCCCTCACGCTCCACCTCATGATGCTTAATCGACGTAATCAACCTTAATTTGATGCAGTGTGAAAAAAAATGCACAGAAATCAATTATTTTTCAAGAAATATTAAATAGATTCAACATCTTTCTTCAACAAAATTGCAGACTGCACAGATGGTACCTTCCCAAAGGAAAAAGTACTATAGCTTACTAGGGTATATATATTAGACTTAATAGTCACTATATACAGTAATTGACTTCTATTCATTTTACATCAAATTAAAACTTTGGGTGTCAGATAATTATTTATTAAAAGCTAGACATTTTAAATGAGAATAAGAAAGAAAAGTATGTCTTTGTGCCCCCTTTTCCCTGTTAATGCCCTATCAGCCCCCCTGGCTAAACTTTGCTAGATCCGCCCCTGCACAGTTTCATTCATTCATTCATTCATTTATTTATTCATTTTCAGGCACAACAAATACCTATATTGAACATAAAATACACAAAACAAAAAACAAAACTACTAACAGTTACCAGCGTCAGCTACGTAGAAAAAGATCCTCGAGTAGAAAGTAATATTAAATACATTCTAACAACAGCTGATCAAGCTTAAACGTGCTGCTGTTGTTCAGCCGCTGGTTTCCTCTTTCTGGTGCAAAGTGAGCCAAAAGCAAACTAGAGACACGGACTAGCGACAGAAAAGCCGATCAGCTGATCGTTAAGCAGTTTCATGATTGAAGTAGCAGCAAGAAGAGGCAGTCGCTCCATATATCGTTTGTTAAGCTTAACGCAGGAATGCTTTACAAACATTCAGAGATGGACTTACACACTTGCTTTACTTCTCTCGGGATAACTTTGTCGGAGATGAAATGCCGGGTTGCTAGCGAAGCTCCAAATGCTATCCAGACCATCGACAGGTCCTGCATGCCACAGCCGCTCTATCACGTGATGCATACTGCTCCGACGTGCTAACGTTCTGAGGTGAGTTACGGCGTGTTGCAAGTTTTGTGAGGTGCTTTCGTGATATTTAATGGATCGGATTACATTTTTTATTTTTCTCCGATATCCGATCCAGTAATTTAGGTCAGTATCGGACCGATACCGATACGTAATATCGGATCGGTCCATCTCTAATATATATATATACATATATATACATATATATATATATATAGTTCTCTGGTGACTCTGCAATAGTCGGCCTCATCACTGATGGGGACGACAAGGAGTACAGAGAACTTACCCATGACTTTGTGGACTGGTGCCAGCAGAACTACCTCCAGATCAACACTAGTAAAACCAAGGAGCTGGTGGTAGACTTCCGCAGGCACAAACATCCTCCACTGCAACCACTAAACATTCAAGGTATGGACACTGAGGCTGTGGACAGCTACAGGTACCTGTTTATCTGAACAATAAATTGGACTGGACTCATAATTCAGATGCCTGCTACAGAAAAGGGCAGAGCAAGCTGTACCTGCTGCGGAGACCCAGGTCTTTTGGAGTGAAGGGCCCACTCCTGACGATCTGCTATGATTTTGTGGTGGCCTCAGCTATATTTTACAGTGTGGTCTGCTGGGGTGGCAGCATCTCTGCTGGGGACAGGAAGAGACTGAACAGGCTGATCCAGAGGGCCAGCTAGAGTAAGTGAAATCCTTTTCACTAAATAGAATCTGTAATATTACCCAATTTACATCTAACTGAGTTATTATGCACTTATTTTAAGATCCATGAAAGTTCTGTGAATATACGCAGCTTCAGTATCAATAAACAAACAGCACACACAGTATATGATCCACCTGCAGACATCTTTGAGCATGAAATACATGCAGAGATTCAGGCCTATCTTTCAGAATGTGTATTTTTGTGGAGATGAAACTGGGAAAAAGACAAGTGACTGTTTTGAAGACTGTTTTGACACCTCAAGATACTCCCTGCGGCTATCTCACACACACACACACACACACACACACACACACACACACACACACACACACACACACACACACACACACACACACAAAGTGGGAATGAAACAGATATTTCTCTTCACTCCACCATGATTGCTCAGGCTCGCCTGTCTCATTTCATCCCTCTCATTCTGTCCCAGATTGTTTCTCCTCTAAGACACAGATTGAAATACAGCATGGCAAGAGAAACCCTGTTCATTGTTTCAGAGGTGCACAATGTGTGTGTGCTGCAACTCCGACCTGTCCCACGATCTGGCTAGATTTTACAGTTTTTTCCGAATGCCTAAACCCAAACTGTGATTCCTGTAGCACAATTCCTAAAACTATTCAGACTTATAGCAAAACCACTCACTGAGTTTGCAAAACTAAAAGCACAAAAACTGCTTTGCACTCAGTTTGCAATTTCGTAACACACACTTTGCAAGACTGTAGGCACAATTCACTGCACAACACTCAATTTCCACATTTCCAACACACTCCTGGCAAAAGTATACACATGTATGGCTATCATTAACACTAATTTGCCAACTGTCTGGCACACTTTCACATGTGAAAACTTTCTTAGATAATTCGTTCACTTTGCAATCAGCCCAAGCACTATAATACAGGTACGCTGTGTGTGCGGAGTACAATGGAGGGAGCAGAAAGAGTGAGAAGTAGAGGAGGCCGAGGAAGAGGACGTGGAGGTGAAGAAGTAGGATGAAGAGGACGACAAGGACAAGGAGGAGCAAGAGGAAGACGAGGAGGGGGCAGAGGAAGCATGTTCACTGCAGACCACGTAACCCATATAGTCATTATGGCGATTGCAAATAATCCTATACTTGGAAATAAACACTTGTGTTTGTTTTGATGTGTTTGAATAAACACCAGTACTTGAAGTTTGGATCCCTCTATGCTTATGGATCTATGACAGAAGTATGAGCTCAAACTGACATAGCCTACCTTGTGCACAGGGAAAGCAAACGCCAGATGTGTTTTGTATTCATACCATCAGTGTGCAGTTGGCGCATTGTGTGCTTAGTAGATGATGGCTTGTGTGTACTGTTTGATACGGAAACACCATTTTTACAAAGGTGTGAAGAGTTACAGTTTTTTCTGATTGCTTAAGCACATTTTTTGTAACTATTGGCTAATTTTGCAAAACTCTTCACACAAATAAGAAAACCTGTCACCCAATAATCAAAACATTGTAGTTCTCTTGCAAAAGCGAACACAGCTAGATTAACTCTTCACACCTTCGTAAAAATGGTGTTTCCGTATCAAACAGTACACACAAGCCATCATCTACTAAGCACACAATGCGCCAACTGCACACTGATGGTATGAATATAAAACACATCTGGCTTTTGCTTTCCCTGTGCACAAGGTAGGCTATGTCAGTTTGAGCTCATACTTCTGTCATAGATCCATAAGCATAGAGGGATCCAAACTTCAAGTACTGGTGTTTATTCAAACACATCAAAACAAACACAAGTGTTTATTTCCAAGTATAGGATTATTTGCAACCGCCATAATGACTATATGGGTTACTTGGTCTGCAGTGAACATGCTTCCTCTGCCCCCAGCATCTGGTCATCTAGCAATTCTGTAAAGTAACAATTTCAGTATTTTTACATCAATGGTATTGGTGTGTTTCTCATTGGCATATGGCAGTGCTACAAATCTTTGTGCAAAGTGACTGTACTCACCGATTCTCATTTCAAGATGTCCTTATGGTACTTGCTACAGTGTAGCGGCTCGAGTTAGGCTGGACCCGTTGGCCAGCTACCCTCAGGGTCATTCCACGGTTGATGACATGGTCCACTATTGTAGCTCTGATGTCATCAGCAATTCTATTTCTTACTCTTCCTACCCTTCCTCTCCCCCCTCCTCATCTTCCTCTCCCCCCTCCTCGTCTTCCTCTTGCTCCTCCTTGTCCTTGTCGTCCTCTTCATCCTACTTCTTCACCTCCACGTCCTCTTCCTCGGCCTCCTCTACTTCTCACTCTTTCTGCTCGCTCCATTGTACTCCGCACACACAGCTTACCTGTATTATAGTGCTTAGGCTGATTGCAAAGTGAACGAATTATCTAAGAAAGTTTTGACATGTGAAAGTGTGCCAGACAGTTGGCAAATTAGTGTTAATGATAGCCATACATGTGTATACTTTTGCTAGGAGTGTGTTGGAAATTTGGTAATTGAGTGTTGTGCAGTGAATTGTGCCTACAGTTTTGCAAAGTGTGTGTTACAAAATTGCAAACTGAGTGCAAAGCAGTTTTTGTGCTTTTAGTTTTGCAAACTCAGTGAGTGGTTTTGCTATAAGTCTGAATAGTTTTAGAGATTGTGCTACAGGAATCACAGTTAGGGTTTAAGCATTCAGAAAAAACTGTAATCCAGCTGTGTTTGCTTTTGCAAGAGAACTACAATGTTTTGATGATTGGGTGACAGGTTTTCTTATTTGTGTGAAGAGTTTTGCAAAATTAGCCAATAGTTGCAAAAAAAGGGCTTAAGTAATCAGAAAAAACTGTAAGTGAACCCAGCATGTCATCTGTTTTGTAGGATTAGTACCAGTAGTAGTAGTAGTAGTTGTTATGGTTAAATGCCCTATGGACTGCTTGGTCATCCATGATTTAGATTCACCTAAAAATATCTCAAAACGCCTTTTAAATTGGCATAACAATAAAGCCGACCGACGTTAGTGAAAGTGTTTTTGTGTGTGATGTCTCTACAGCTATTGTATGGATTGTGATGGTTGTTTTTAGGACAACCTTATAATAATAAATTTCAGTAGCCCATAAATGCATGAACTAGTTTTTAGCATCTCTCTGTGACAGGATGTTTCTAATTTTAGAGGTATTGTCCAAATGCAAGAAAGCAGTGCTACACGTTTGTTTAATATGTGCATTGAAGGACATATCCTGGTCATAAACGACTCCAAGATTCCCCACAGTATTACTGAGGGCCAAAGTAATGTCATCCAGAGTAAGCATTGGGTTACACACCATGGTTCTAAGACTTTTAGGCCTGAGTACAATAACCTCAGTTTTATCTGAATTTAGAAGCAGAAAATTAGAGGTTAACAAGTCTTTATGTCTTTAAGAAATTCTTGCAGTTTAACTAATTGATGTGTGTTATCTGGCTTAATGGTTAGATAAAGCTGGGTATCATCTGCATAGCAGTGAAAATGTATACTATGCCTTCTATTGATACTGCCTAAGGGAAGCATGTATAGCGTAAATAGAATTGGTCCCGGCACAGAACCCTGTGGAACGCCATAATTAACCGTAGCGTGTCATAAGTCTGTTAAATACCTTCAATTTCTACAGCATGCTCTAATGTCTTTAATAAACTGTTATGGTCAACAGTACTGAGTGCTGTGCTGAGGTCAAGCAGGACAAGCACATAGATGAGTCCACAGCCAGGGGCCATAAGAAGATCATTTGTAACCTTCACTAAAGCTGTTTCTGAACTGTGATGTGCTCTGAATTCCAGCTGAAACTCTTCAAATAAACCATCCCTCTTCTGACTCTCTTAAGACTTTTTGAGATTAAAGGAAATTTGGAGATTGACCTATAATTACCTAAAACAACTGGGTCAAGTGATGTTTTTCTAAGTAATGGATCACTGGAATGGAATACTGACACGTTTAAAGACCTGTGGTATGCAGCCCATTAATTTGATAGATTGATCATATTTAAGACTGCAGCATTCAAAAATCCCATACCAATCTGAAACAAAATCTGCCATTGAAACTGCAAACAAACAGAGCACTATAATACAATACAATGTTTTTTGAGGGTACACTCCCCAGACCTCAAGTCAGATTTGGCCCCTATCCACGCAGTGACTACTGCCTTATACGCATCAGCCTTTATAATTGATAGAAAGCGAAAGCTGAATATAACAGGTCAGCAATTTAGTACATTTCCAGTGTTGTTTGGATTGTTTTTGAACCCAAATGAGGATTTGTCCTTCATGAAAATGATAACTCACCAGAACTTCATGGGGCCCTGAGGATTATCAGCACAGATTTAGGACAGTGTTTAAACGTGATGTATTGTTCATATTGAGGTCATTGCAAAGGGTGTGGTGGAGGTTAAGAGACATGTGCTCTTCAGAATGGACCACACTGATTATCATCAGGTATTTCTGTGTTTGTTTTATGTTCCATTTCAAACAATAGTTTGTTATGTAATGATCTCTTACTCTCCAGGCTTCTTTCACCTGACTCTGGTTTTCCTTTTTTCCTGCTTTTTTCCTTAGCTATCATTTCTTCCCTCTCTGCTCCCCTTCCTTATCCCTTCTCATTCTTCTTTTCTCCTTCCACATATCACTTTACGGATGGTGTCCCACCCCAAGGTACAAGGTGTCTCTGTTTTTCTCTCTCACACACACACACTGGTGTTATATAACTGTGGTGACCTTTCGTTTACTCGAGCAGGGCCCTTTTAAACCTACAAATACCAATTTAACAATTGAAGCTATATTGTGGGAGGTTTTGACCACAGGTGGAGTTTTAATGCTCTTGTTGCAGTAATAATGGAGCAATGGGCCAAAGAAGAAGACAATAAGTTGATTAAAACTGCACAATGTAGATATTTTTGCAAGAGTGTATATATACACTCAACAAAAATATAAACGCAACACCTTTGTTACTGCTCCCATTCCCCATGGGATGGACGTAGAGACCTAAAATTCATCCCAGATACACAATATAACCATCCCTCCCAAACAGTGGTCACAAATCAGTCCAAATGTGTGGTAGTGGGCACATCTGCTATATTGAGATAATCCATCCCACCTCACAGGTGTGCCACATCAGGATGCTGATCTGACATCATGAGTAGTGCACAGGTGTACCTCAGACTGCCCACAACAAAAGGCCACCCTGGAATGTGCAGTTTTGTCTCACAGCAAAATGCCACAGATGCCACAAGCAATGAGGGAGCGTGCAACTGGCATGCTGACAGCAGGAATGTCAACCAGATCTGTCGCCCGTGCATTGAATGTTCATTTCTCAACCATAAGCCGTCTCCACAGGCGTTTCAGAGAATATGGCAGCACATCCAACCGGCCTCACAACCGCAGACCTCGTGTAACCACACCAGCCCAGGACCTCCACATCCAGCAGGTTCACCTCCAAGATCGTCTGAGACCAGCCACCCAGACAGCTGCTGGAACAATTGGTTTGCACAACCAAACAATTTCTGCACAAACTGTCAGAAACCGTCTCAGGGACGCTCAACTGCATGCCCGTCGTCCTCATCGGGGTCTTGACCTGACTCCAGCTCGTCGCCGTAACAGACTTGTGTGGGCAAATGCTCACATTCGATGGCGTCTGGCACGTTGGAGAGGTGTGCGCTTCACGGATGAATCATGGTTCACATTGTTCAGGGCAGATGGCAGCTGAGAATGTCCCAGTTCTTGCATGGCCAGCATACTCACCGGACATGTCACCCATTGAGCATGTTCGGGATGTGCTTGACCGGCGTATACGACAGCGTGTACCAGTTCCCACGAATATCCAACAACCTCGCACAGCCATTGAAGTGGAGTGGACCAACATTCCACAGGCCACAATTGACAATCTGATAGACTCCATGCGACGATGTGTTGCACTGCATGAGGCAAATGGTGGTCACACCAGATACTGACCGGTTCTGGGTCCCCAGACCCCCAATAGCGCAAAAAACTGCACATTCCAGGGTGGCCTTTTGTTGTGGGCAGTCTGAGGTACACCTGTGCACTACTCATGATGTCAGATCAGCATCCTGATGTGGCACACCTGTGAGGTGGGATGGATTATCTCAATATGGCAGATGTGCCCACTACCACACATTTGGACTGATTTGTGACCACTGTTTGGGAGGGATGGTTATATTGTGTATCTGGAATGAATTTTAGGTCTCTACGTCCATCCCATGGGGAATGGGAGCAGTAACAAAGGTGTTGCGTTTATATTTTTGTTGAGTGTGTATATATATATATATATATATATATATATATATATATATATATATATATATATATATATATATATATACATATATATATATATATATATATATATACAGTGGGGCAAAAAAGTATTTAGTCAGCCACCGATTGTGCAAGTTCCCCCACTTAAAATGATGACAGAGGTCAGTAATTTGCACCAGAGGTACACTTCAACTGTGAGAGACAGAATGTGAAAAAAAAAAATCCATGAATCCACATGGTAGGATTTGTAAAGAATTCATTCGTAAATCAGGGTGGAAAATAAGTATTTGCTCACCTCAAACAAGGAAAATCTCTGGCTCTCACAGACCTGTAACGTCTTCTGTAAGAAGCTTTTCTGTCCCCCACTCGTTACCTGTATGAATGGCACCTGTTTGAACCCATCATCTGTATAAAAGACACCTGTCCACAGCCTCAAACAGTCAGACTCCAAACTCCGCCATGGCCAAGACCAAAGAGCTTTCGAAGGACACCAGGAAAAGTATTGTAGACCTGCACCAGACTGGGAAGAGTGAATCTACAATAGGCAAGCAGCTTGGTGTGAAAAAATCAACTGTGGGAGCAATCATCAGAAAATGGAAGACATACAAGACCACTGATAATCTCCCTCGATCTGGGGCTCCACGCAAGATCTCATCCCGTGGGGTCAAAATGATCATGAGAACGGTGAGCAAAGATCCCAGAACCACACGGGGGGACCTGGTGAATGACCTGCAGAGAGCTGGGACCAAAGTAACAAAGGTCACCATCAGTAACACACTACAATGGCAGGGAATCAAATCCCGCAGTGCCAGACGTGTTCCGCTGCTGAAGCCAGTGCATGTCCAGGCCCGTCTGAAGTTTGCCAGAGAGCACATGGATGATACAGCAGAGGATTGGGAGAATGTCATGTGGTCAGATGAAACCAAAGTAGAACTTTTTGGTATAAACTCAACTCGTCGTGTTTGGAGGAAGAAGAATACTGAGTTGCATCCCAAGAACACCATACCTACTGTGAAGCATGGGGGTGGAAACATCATGCTATGGGGCTGTTTTTCTGCCAAGGGGACAGGACGACTGATCCGTGTTAAGGACAGAATGAATGGGGCCATGTATCGTGAGATTTTGAGCCAAAACCTCCTTCCATCAGTGAGAACTTTGAAGATGAAACGAGGTTGGGTCTTCCAACATGACAATGATCCAAAACACACCGCCCGGGCAACAAAGGAGTGGCTCCGTAAGAAGCATTTGAAAGTCCTGGAGTGGCCTAGCCAGTCTCCAGACCTCAACCCCATAGAAAATCTGTGGCGGGAGTTGAAAGTCCGTGTTGCTCGGCGACAGCCCCAAAACATCACTGCTCTCGAGAAGATCTGCATGGAGGAATGGGCCAAAATACCAGCTACTGTGTGTGCAAACCTGGTAAAGACCTATAGTAAACGTTTGACCTCTGTTGTTGCCAACAAAGGTTATGTTACAAAGTATTGAGTTGTATTTTTGTTATTGACCAAATACTTATTTTCCACCCTGATTTACCAATAAATTCTTTACAAATCCTACCATGTGGATTCATGGATTTTTTTTTCACATTCTGTCTCTCACAGTTGAAGTGTACCTCTGGTGCAAATTACTGACCTCTGTCATCATTTTAAGTGGGGGAACTTGCACAATCGGTGGCTGACTAAATACTTTTTTGCCCCACTGTATATATCACTATATAGGGGTTTAATGACATGTTCTTCCTTTTTTCTCCAATACATGAATCTTACAAATGTAGCTATTGTTAACTTTTGAAATTATACAGACAGAACATACATTATTCCATGCAGTGCAGTCCAAAAGGAAATCAACTACTTCCAAAGTTTTTGCTCTCTTTGTGCTGGTTAGTTCTTTCCTCTCCCATCAATCATCTCAAGACTACTTAGATTTGTCTTTTGACCCTTGTGAGGACACTGGCCCCTAGGCTAGAAACCACTGGTCTAAAATATAAATGACTTTATATAAAGTAGCTCTTTCTCCAACCTCTGCAACAGTAAAATTATGCTAGAGGCTAGACACTACAGGCAAAACTTTTTTTTCTTCCCCATGCACTGGTAAACATGGGCTTACTTTGCTTCTATAAAAATGTGCACATTTTTATTTTAGGTGGGGGAACTTGCACAATCGGTGGCTGACTAAATACTTTTTTGCCCCACTGTATATGGGCGGTCTTCATCCGTCTTCATTTTTCAAGCTCAGGTCCTCTTACCTTCACCCTCCACATCTTCTTGAGCTTTTGTCTCAGCCCTTGGTATCTGTTCCTGTCATTTGATATAGCTACATCTATCGCTACAGCCATCTTCCTCTGCTTGTCCACCACTGCTATGTCCGGTTGGTTGGCCATCACTAGTTTGTCTGTATGTATCTGGAAGTCCCACAGGATCTTGGCTCGGTCATTCTTGGACCATGCTGGAGGGCATGTCCCATTTTGATATAATCTCCTGATTGACTCTGGCAATGAAAAAGAAAAAGAAAAGAAAAGAAAAGAAAAAACAACAACATTTTGTATAATTCTAGCAAATTTGAACGTATGACCACCTTTATTCTTCAGCAAAGCCTGAACTCTCTGAGTCAGCTTTGGTACAAAAATACCGTTTTATGTGTGTCATATTGTATGTCATAAAGATTTAATTAAAGAAATGTGAAGAAACGATACACGTTTGTGACGGGCTGGTAGTAACAAAGTGCCTAAAGATATAATTTGAAATGGTTCTTTGCTAAGTTGTCTGATATTTTAGGCACAACAATGGTTCTTCCCTTGAGTTAGATAACTCAACACTTGAGTTAGATAACAAAACTTTGAAAGACCTTCAGATAGAACAATTGCTCAAACCACTTAAAAAAATTATTAAAAAAATTCCTATTGAAAGCAGAAACAGTAAACAGTTGCCCTGCTTTGGCCCTCTTGATAGAATAATCTGTCTCTTTGCCTGTTAAATGGTCTTGTTTTTACCAGACGACTTTGCCTACCATGAATGTATATTGTGTGTTTTTCAGACCTTTTCAGTAAAATACAGCCGTCTGCCTGATGAAAGTGCTTAAACCAAAGCATTGGGCTCTAATTTTTCTATTTTGTGCCGACATGTCTCGTCTGCCCTCTGTCCACCAGCCTTTGATTCTGAAATCGATTTCAGTGCTCATCTTTGAAGGATGTCTCAATTCCTAAAGTACATTTCCACCAGAGATGAGCAAGAAGAGAGGATGTTTGCCTGTTGAACTATCCATTGCAGGACTGTTTTTGGCTCCTGTGAAAGAGAAGCAAACAGCTTGACCCATTATGTGACTTTGTGCTTTTTAAAAAAAATCCTTATTTCCTCTGTCTAAAACAAGCTGAAAACAAGATAACCTGCAGGGAATGAGAGAGTCAATCTCCTGATTGACTCTGGCAATGAAAAAGACAAAGAAAAGAAAAGAAAAAACAACAGCAGATGGGTGGAGGTTTTGTGTTCACAACCAGAGCTCTGTGTCTGAGATGACCTGGTATGAGATGACCATATTGGGGATATCTCCTCTCACTGGTGTCCTAGTGACCTAAGAGTAGAAAAAAAAAAGGCTGACACTGAACCTTTAGAGCAGCCTGAAGCCCGTGGTTTTGCCTCACAAGGATTCCTTGTATATACATTGACATCATTATTTACTTAAACTTTGGCCATATTTAATATTAGCAACCACTGTAGCAACCACAGTATAATTATGACAGATAATAAGAAAAAAGAAGATCACCTCTGATAATCAATTACAAATCTAAATCACTGTTATCTCAAATCACTGCTAATCTCTTAGCAGTGACTTAAATATTTCTAAACTGCAGCTTATGGATGTAAACAATCATTATATTAGCAAAGTCTGAAAAACTCGCTTTGATCAGCAGATTTGAGACATCTTTTTTGGATACAACGTGTTCACTTCACCTGGAAACAGCAGAGTGAGAGACAAATAAAGTTTAACATTTCATTTAATATTAATATATTCAAAGTAGGTGAATAATCTTACTTTTAAGGTATACATTTACATGTGATTAAAGTTTAAGTTGGTCTAACAGCAACACATCTCAGTACAAACTTAAAAGAAACTCAAAGCCTGCTTAAATGCACATGCTTCCCTATTGGCTGTCTATCTGCTAACGTATGTGACAGGCAGCTTGTGATTGGCTGTTTCTATAACGATGCAGGTATGACTCATGTTCTATTCTGAGTCAGAGTTGAAGAGGGGTCCTGACCTTTCATCTCCTTGGTGACCGTTATGATGTCACCACACCTCCTTGCTGTCATCATCCTCTTCTGGCTCCCTCTGTCTCTGTCACTAATCCACACAGGTCGGTTGGCATCACAGGCGAGGAGAGCAGTGACATAAAAGCTCAAAGGCAGAGGACATTCAGTTTATCTCTGCGTGAGTAAATGATGTGCCCACTCTCCACCACACAGTCACTACCAGGCAATTACTATTAACCCTGCCTCTGCTGACCCTGATAACAGGCCTGAGCGCATTCATTCATGGCCAGTAGACACGAGAGGCTGTCCACTGCTGATCTTCATTAATATCCAGTCATACTTTTTTATCACTGACTTTCTTATCCAAGTCTGTTGATGTTAAACTACAGTGTCAGAGCTGGTAGTGAAAATACTGAGGGAAAATATATTTGGTACATAAACAAACAAATTAAATAAATTGTGCACCTGAACTTTTGCCCTTTGCCAGGAGGGATAGGTTCCATCCCCCCATCACGATAAACTGCATAAGCAGTTAAGAATATGGATGGAGGAAAATAATACAGGAAAACATGGAAACAACAGGTACAAACAGGGAAAATAAATCATAACAAATGTATGTTAACACAAAGGCAACCTCAACAAGAAATGCAGTGGAGGAGTGGTTCATAGTTTTGCCTCACTGCCAGAAATTCCTGGGTTCAAATCCACCGTCTGACCATTTTCTCTATGTGGGGTTTGCACTGTGGGGTTGTTTTGATTTGTGATTATAAGTGGGCCACGTGTGTTAATGCGACAGATCAGTGACACATCCGGGGTGTGCCCAGCCTGTTGCCCTATGGCAGCTGGAATCTGCTCCAGCGCCCCAGAATTGGATAAGCAGAAGAAAATGAATGATTGGAGTTAATGCCTACAAAATTATTTTAGTGCACATAATGGCCTGATAATTTATCTGTTGAGATGATTATTATTTCTAATTTTGGCACTTTCTGTGCTCCGTACCCACTGACCAATATGTCACAATCTATGCCCAACTAGTGCCACAAGTAATGTATTGAGAGATGAGAGTTGAGCATATCAGTCGTTTGGACTCACAACACTTAAAAATTAAAAAATGCGCTCCTCCTTAGTTTACAAGAAAAATCAGTTTGTCCCAACAATCCTTCTGTCATCTTGATCAGTAACAATGACAGAAATATAAACAGGTAATCACAGAATTATCATTAACTGAATATCTTTTCACTGTAAACAGCATAACACTGAGGGTTTATGAGAAAAAAATCTAATTATAACTTTAAAGCTAAGATCGGTAATTCTCTGAAGATGTTGATCTCTGTGTTTATATATAAAGCGTTTGGGGTTCTGTGGCTGCTTGTTGGTGGCAACTGGGTGGAGCAGTTGATGGTCACGGAGTGGACAGAGCGGAGTGATGGAGAGCAAGCACATATCCAATTTTCCATTATGTCTGTACGAATAGCCGGAGATAGATTGGTGAGTATGAGCAGTGAAGTCTGTAAGAAGCCCAGTATTTTTCTTCCCTGTTGGAGTCTGACTTATTTTCTGTCTCTCACAGTCTTGCTTTGCACCGTCTGCCTTTTTTTAGATGTCTCTCGCTGATCATAAAGTTCAGAAGTTCAGACAAAAGGGGAGATGCATAGGAAAAAGCAGAGACATGGTCGAGTAATGCCAAGACTGTAATGAAAGCCAGCCTCATTCTTCACACACTGTTACATCATCCACACACTCCAACAACAAAGCCAAGTCAAAGTGTTTCTCACACACTGATGAACTCTGCTGACTAGAAGGATTCCAGTGTTGATGAATAAATTATAAATGAAAACATTAAAGCACAAAAATGACCTTGTAAAAATAAATATGTGATTTTCAGTCTTCCATGGCAAAGATATTGGCATTATATTCTGCTATACTAGTCTTTCTCTTTTCAGGGAAGTTTTTTCCACAAGATTTTACAATTTACTGACAAAAAAACCCTGTAAAGGGATTGAGGTCAGGTCTTTGTGGGGGTCACTCAACTCCTTCCACACCAAAGTGGGTGGTTAAATATGTATTGTTTGTGCATGATGTCTGCACCAAACCAAATGATTGTACCGCCCCCTGCTGGTGGGTGGAACATATTTAAAAAACCAACAACATGTTTTTTGTGAATAGAAAATAAATGCAAACGCTTGCGTTTGCACCTAGTAAACATACATACCAGACTAATAACATTAACATATTGTATTTGTGTTTTCAGTCATCCTACATCATTCCAGGGTATCTAAAGTTCAATCTGATTATCTCTAGAGCCACTCCTAATGCCTATAACCACTGGGACCACTTTGGACTTTACCTTCCACATCTGCTCCAGTTGGTACTTCTCTACTATCTCATGCTCCTTCTTCCCGATGTTGCTGATAGATTGCCACATCTATCACAGTTGTGGTCTTCTGCTCCTTGTCAACCATCACTGTGTCTGGTTGGTTGACCAGTAGCCGGTTCTCTTTTTTTAACTGGAAGTCCCACAGGACTTTAGCCCGTTGTTCTCAACTACCTTTGGGGGTGTCTCCCATCAGGATTTGGGGACTTCTGGTCCATATGGGGCAGACATGATCCTGTACACTATCCCAGCCACTTGGTGTGTCAGTGTTCATGGTTCTTACATTCTGCTACTTTATGCAGGATAGTCTTCAGGGCACCTTTGCACAGTCTGCAGCTTGGGTCCTGGTAGATTTTTGACTCGATGGATCTTTCTTCTGAGGCCTGTTCTTGTGCTGCCATGATCAGAGCCTCTCTGCTGTACTTTAAGCCACTGGTACCTACTTCCTTAATCTGCCAATGGTACATCCCATGCAGGGCTTGGTCATCTATGACAATTCCTCCTCCTTTACTTCATCACCATCTGTCTTCAGCTGCCTCGGGCTTTCTTGGAGTAGCTCATCTCAGGTGGATGTTTCAGATGTATTTATGGATGCTGACACTTTCTAATCATCTCTTATTCTTTCTTTATTGCCTCAGGCTGGACTTTAGAAGGAGACCTCTCTGTGTTGTGAAATGCTTTTGTGTCTTCACATAAGTGGCATCCATCTCCTCTGGTGGCCAGATTCCAAATGAGTATCTGATGAATGATGGCGTGGATTCTGCTGGTTTCTCACGGCCTGTCTTACCTTTTCAAGGTATTTGGCTGTGGCTAACCTTTGTGCATCTTTATCATTGCTTCCTCTGGGATACCCATTTAGTTGTAAATGTCCTGTATATCTGCTATCCTCCCTTCTGGTAGCTCCACCCATTCAGTCTGGATCACCTCTCCTCTCTTTACAACCCTTCGACCACATTTATCCAGTCCAAATCAGATCCTGATGTTCTCGTTGTAGATCCTCGTTAGATAGATCAGTGAGTTAATGTTTCAGTCACTCCTGGGATGCAACGTAATGTCATCCATTTGCAGGTGGTAGCTCACGGTCACTCCACTCCTGAATCTATAACTGGATCCACTCTCAGTGATGAGCTGGCTCATGTGGTTGAGGCCTATGCAGAACAGCAGTAGGTGCATTGGAGCTGGTCTCCAGTGTTGTCTTCCACAGTCCCATTAAGTTCTGAATAAATGTTATTAGTGTACTATTAGCCTTTACAAGTATCCATATGTGGGGCACTGAGTCGTAGGCTTTCTAGCAGTCAGTTCAGACACCACTCAAGTGTATTGCAGCAACTCATGTGATTAGCTGATTGTGTACATGCCTAGACATGGGCATTTTGATCTCATGATCAAAATGGGAAAGAAACGTGATTTTACTGATTTGAGTTTACAGGAAGTCAACTGAATAACCGTTTTTTACAACTCTGAATTTACAAAGCAGATGGGCTACAGCAGCAACACCGAGGCTACAATTTGCACAGGCTCAAAAAAACAAACAAACAAAAAAAAAAACTGGACAAATGTTACCTGGTCTGATGAATATTGATTTGGCCCAATTAACATGAAAGTATGTTGGAAAGGTACATGTACATTCTGCCTTGTACCGATAATTCAGTGGTAGTTTAATGGGGTGAACGATATTTCTGTTATGTATTATTTAAATGCCACACCAGACCTTGCTGTTGCTGCTAACCATTTCCGTGCCTTTATGACCACACTGAACTCATTTTCTGATAGCAGCATAACACATGATGTGTGACAGAGCTCAGATCATCTCAAACTGGTTTCCTTAACATGCCAGTTTACTGTACTCAAATGGCCTCCACAGTCATCAGATCTCAATCCAACAGAACACATTTGTGATGTGGTGGAGCAACAGATTCACAGAGTTGACAAATTTGCTGCAACTGTGATGCTGTCATGTTAATGGATCAAAAGAGTCAGTGAAGAATGCTTCCAGTAACTTTTTGAATGTATGCTATAAAGAATTAAGACATTTTTAAAGACAAAAAAAGACTCCAACCCAGTAGTATCAAGGGATAACTAATAAAAAGTGTCTGGCGAGTTTCTATTTTTTAAATCCTGGTCTCATCACCCATAAATCCAGAAACCCAGACGTTGCATGATAACTCTCAGTCTGGATGTGAGATACGGGAGATATCTAACACTAAAAGAACTAAAGCAAAAAACAAACAAAAAAAACCCCAACCCATTTTACACTACAGTTTTTTCCATGGGGGTTTGTTTGCTGTTGTCACCACTGCATGGTCTTAGATCTGGTCAGTTTCCTGGTCAGAGCGTGACGAACAGTCAACATGTAGGAGCGACGTTCAGGCAGAGGGCGCTGCTGATCCAACACCAACCTGTGGCACACACACACACATACACACACACACAATCAAACAGCACATGAAAAAGAATCATAAAATCCTCTGGGCTCTAACAGTACACCCTAGAGAGATGTCTAATTATTGTTTTTGCTTTCCAGTATCGTTCAGGATCTTTCCTATCACCATCTATAAGAAAATCTTTTGTACTACCTTTGTTTATTGCTGTGTGACAGGGCGCAGTCCATCAGGAGCAGTACTGACTGTTGTTTTGAGTATATTTAATTAATAAAAATGTTGCATTCATAGTCGAAACACTGAAAACACGATTAAAATCTGACTAGCATGGATATCACATGTCTGACAAAACACAGAAGAAACAAACCTGATGAGCTGAAGCACTGCTGCTTCCACTGCTAGGACTGCTTCAGCCACAGACAACTCTCTGAAACCACACCTAAAGACACAGAACGAAATCAATGGCTCATTTAGTTAGCATGCAAGGAAATAGTTTTTACTTACTTTATTTAGCACTCAGACTTTGTAGGCACCATATAGTGGAATTCAGGCTGAGCAGAATTGATATCCAATACATACACTACTATACATAAATATTTAATTCTGTAACAAAAATGTGAAATTCATTAATAAAATATTGACCATGTAGTCAAAAAAAGCTTGTTTCCATATAATTTATAGTAGACTACATGCTGTGTGCCTCACCATCCCTCCATGTGCACATTATACATGAAGTAAGAGGGAGTAACAGCAGAAGCTCCAGCTCAGAGCACAGCATGAATCAGTGACAGCAAATTTGGCATGGATTAAGTCAGAAACAGCATAAAAGGGGGCACTGGGGTTGCAAAGTGGTTTGCAGATGGACAGCAAAGATGGGCAGGCTAAAACAGCTTCAGCTGGGATTTGCCAGCTGGTTGTGTACAAGAGTATCAGCTTACGGTTACAGCCCAGCTTGACTGGACTGACATTATTCTTAATCAATGACAAAGTTATTTTATTATCAAGTATAACAAAGACAAGAAAAGCATTGTACAGTATTACCATGCACATATGAAAACATGAGCACTCAAACCTTAAATCCTTGGCTAGTCTCTGTCCTTCGTCTGTTGTCACCTGCCTGCCGATTTCCAAATCTGCCTTATTGGCGACCAGGACCGCGGGAACCACTGACACACAGACACACAAAGTGAAGTGACAATAAACCATCACGATGACCCTATGGCACGCAGTTTGGAGTCATTCTGTCAGCACACTACTAACAGAAGACAGGGTGGCACAACCAAACATGGAATCTACGTCCACTCAATCTGTGAATATGTGGGTGTGTTTATGTGTGTATGTAAAGGTGAAAGAGAGACAGAACAGAGGCCTGATGTTTGTGTGAAGAACAGACTGTTAGTTCAGTTTTCAGCAGCCGTTTTCTCATACAGATCAAAATATCTCCCCACCCAGATTCTGCTTGGTTTGGTCAATGAGCGTCTTGAGTTGTGGGACCTCCAGGAAGCTGAAGCGCTGTGTGATGGAGTACAGCAGCAGGAAACCATCAGCCCAGCGAATGGAAGACTCCAGAGAAGCTACAGAGCTCTCCTAGAGGAGAATATATCATCAAAAAGTTTTCAGATTTATTCATAAATAATAGACATAGCTGGATATGTGTTAACAACAATATGAAATAAACATAAATTTATATATTATGAACATATTATACATACTATATCAGAACAGGAAGCGGTAGAGCCCTACTCCTTTGATCTTTGGAAAGTTAATTAGTATTCTGTGTCCTACCAACATTTAGTCCATGGTTGATGGAATTTAACTTATATGATGTCTTTTTAACTTTCAGCTAGTACTCAAAGCACTTTTACACTCCAAGCTGCATCCACAGGTATTTTTATTTTATCACTCATGCACACCCACAAAGAGGATCTTCAGTATCTTTCCCAAGCACAACATACAGATGCAGAAGCTGGAAACTGAACTACCTACTGGTACTGGAATTAGGAAACAAGCAAGAAGTGTAATGGGTGTAACAACTGAAACAAATGGCATTACTTGTCCAACTACACTGCAGACTGTGGAGGACTGTGAGTGACAAAATGAATGAACTAAACACAACATTAGATAATTAATTTAACATTGAGTAAATTAATTAAAAAAGGAAATAAATAAAACATTTTTCTGAAGTTTTAAAAGAAATGAATTGCTATTTAATTAATTAATTACATATTTATAAAATAATTTCAATTTTAATTACTGACATAGTCAATTAATTATTTAGTGATGCAATTAGTTAATCTATTTTGGCACTTGTGACCCTCCATACAAAAACTTGTTTGCAAATTATTTAAAACCAGCAACAACAAACCCCCCTCTAAAGTTGACTTTTACGTGGCAGAACAAAAAACATTTGAAAATTTTGCAAAATAAATGCTTTGATTTGAAAAACATAACAAATAATTTGGACACAGCAAAAGTCTAGCCTTTTAAAAAACTACAAATAAAAGTCAATATTTACCTTCCAAGTTAAGTCCAGAATCTCCAGATCGACAGCTTCCTGATCCACCACCCGGCTGCATTTGTAGGTCACCTCTGAAGAACACACACACACAGACACACACAGAGAACTGTGTCACTTTCAAAAATCCTGCCAGTGAAGAACTCAGGTAAGTTATGTAATGTTTACTGTCAGCAATGCAAAAATATTTACCCAGGTCTTACCCTTTTTATGGTCGTATTCACCAATAAATCGCTTGGTTATGAAACGAACACACAGCGCTGGAGACACAAAACAGACACAGTGGCTGAAGGCGAGAAGCATATTTCTAACACATTCTGCACAGTCGCACACACACAAAGTTCCTTTTAGTCATTTGAATCTGATCTAAAGCATCCCGTGCTCACGTCATGCCTCCTTATGTGAGTGTTGCCTTCAGAACGACCCTCTTTGTGACTTTATTTAAATAAATGCACAAGTGCTTCCTTTGTGTTTGGGTGGAAAGAGCCCAAAGGCTCGTGTCTGTTTGACTTTCATGTCTGCTATTTAAGGCCTTGCTGTATTTTATCAGGATACATTAAAAGGTTAAACACGCTTGTTTAAATCATCACTTGAGCCTTTACACCTGGAAAAACACTGAGTTTATTTTCAGGCATGCTGCCCACCACTGTCACAATCGAATCCCAGCATGCAGACTTTGTTGACATTGTGCATAGATGTTTTGTTCCCTGAAATTTACTCTGGTCCTTCTAATATGAAGGAAATTAATGGAATTTGATGTGTGAGCCTTTAAACCATTGACAAAGTGCCGACAGCTAAATCTGGCATTGCTATTTTTGGAGTTTGCTATTCGCATTAGTCATTATACTGTAAGAATGTATGATAATTTTTACTCATCACACGTCTTATGTTTCCTCAGTTATTTTCGTAGGAATATGTGTAATATTAAAATGTTATGGGTGTGTTGTAATGTCTCTATAACTGTGCCATGAATCTGTCTTCTCAGTGCATGAAAGCAGCTGAGCTCATAGTCGAGCGCACAAACATTTGAAATGAAGCAACAAGTTTGTCTATTACACTCAACTGAAGACGAGCTATTTTTAGAGCTGGACAAAAGTAGCAGACCTATATGACATTCAAAACATAGCAGTGGAGGTGATGGAGGTACATGTCAGTGCTATGAAAGATAAACACTCTAGGTTTTCCATTTTTAGCAAAAACCTTTAAACCGTGGCTCGCAGTTAACCCTAAACTTAACCTCTTTCATGCACTGCTGAGATGTTATCTGATTCAGAACTTAAAAAGCACGTCCCCCTCTCTGCGTGCCTGTGGTTTTCAGCTGCTTTGTCTCCAGCTTACCTGTTTTCCCAGTGTTCTGAGCTCCCAGAATGAGAAGTTTAACTGGAACCATTTTCCTGTTGTAGCCAAAATTAGTCCAGCGTGTGCCCTGCTGTTTGTCCCCGATTGATGCCCTGCAGGGAAGAGCAGAGGATGCTGAGCCAGCTTTGGGAGACAAAACAAAAGTAAATGTAAAAATAATAAAAACTGCACACAGTCTCAAAGAACTGAGAAAGAGCACGAACAATGAAGCTAGAAACTGAATAGAAGACTTACTACTGCCATAGTACTGACCATAAAGTGAAAATAAACTCCAGATATGGGGAGTAGTAAAAAACAATAAATGAACTCGCTGCTTGGTCTTAGACACTGAGCAGACAAAGAGTGGAGAGATGAGACCGTCTCCTCTTCTCTCCTGTGTCCCCCCCCCCCCTCTCTCTTAGGTAACTGCATATGACAGGAGCCATTTGTCTGTGGGAATGGCGTCCAACTCCGAGCGCACATCCTATTTTGGATCCATTGAGAACAAACACACAGGCACTCCTTTAACTACTTAATCACATCAAAAGCTCGCCTCTATCTACAGAAGTTCTTTGACAACAGATATCGACCCAGAGTCCAGAACGATCTCAAGCCTCACTATAATAACTTTGAGACTCAGATGAGTGGCTCTGAGTGCACATACTTCAATTTCAGAATGTCAACTGGGCCAAGAGCATATTTTGGAGCTCAAGTGTTTCTTAGAGTTTATTTTTCTGTCTGTTATAGAATGAATATTAAAAAACTTTTAAACAGCTACATTTCAGAAGGAAGGTGTGAAACCCATCGTGCTTTTCTTTACCTTCTGCCATGCAGATATACTGCTTCAATGCTGGATGCTCATATAAAACATGAAGTCACTCTGTGAGTCAAAAGCTCAGGCTTCACATTGTTTTGTGCACTTGGATCTACATGCCATAGAGATAGGACGTCCTTATATGGTCATCTCAGTCACAGCACCTGCAGTCTTTTGTTTGTGAGGGGCAGCCAGTCAGAAGAAAGGAAGGGAGAGGAGCTAAAACTTGTTTCCAACAGTGGATCAAATGAGGAGCTGCACTGCAGCTCAGTGTAAATAAGGATTATTTTAAACTCAGAACATGCAGAGCTCCTACAGGAGTCCAAATTCTGACTTATTACTTCATTTCTAGAGTCTAGTAATATAATACATATTTTAAAAAACATACATTGCAAAAATAAAGTGAAGAATATGAGGACTCGTTTGATTTTAAAGCATTTGGAAGGCGTCATAAGTGATATAATTTGAATGTTATTAAAATGATGCAATGGAGGAAAAAAAAACACCTTAAAACCGGAGTAAAGACATTTTTAGGATTTTATTTATATTTTGTATGTTTCTCAGATTTATTCCACAAAGCTGGTTCTCAGCGGCGAAAACGATTCAACAGTATACACAAGCATTGAGGGCGACTTCAAGACACAAAGTTCAGAGATGTGTGTTGCTTCAGGGGAAAAAGGCAGAGCTGTCGTCATATCAAGTGTTCAGCAAACAGATGGCTCGTCGACGGCGGCGGCTCCTTCTGTGACGGCTTTGACGCACTTCGCCATTGTTTGGGAAGCCCTGCTGATGGAGTCTGAAGACAGAACGAAGCAGCACAGATTATGATACATATTTGCTTGCACATTATTTTGAGAGAAAAAAATAGCTATTATATATATAAAAAAATAAGTAAACAAACATACCTGTCATGTAGAAGTCCTTTACTGTAAGCTGAGGCGGCACCAGAGGAGCTGCTAAGAGCTCCTGGTTCACAGTCTGAGAGGAACAGAGTGAGGAGATAAACAGCTGAATCAAGTTGTCAGGTAAATCAGAGGCAGACCAACTAACTGTGTTTCTGTACCATAGCGAGCTCATTGGCTTGTTTAAAGTAGTTCGCCTCCTCTACATCGTCGTAACGGACCAGGTTAGGAGAGACTTCGGCTAGCCTGGATCGGATCTCATCTAAGGAGTCGTAGGGCAGCGTTACACCCGTCAGCTGAAAACGCACAGAGACGTTAAGATGACTGGTTTCGTGTTAATAGTGAACATCAGTACGGAATACTCAAAACACTTCCTGCTTACTTCAGACAAAGCTCTGATGATCTTCCAGTCCTCTCTGGCGACTCCAGGAGCAGTGACGGCTATCTTGGTGTGCTGGCTCCTGCCTTCCGTGTTGACATAAGTGCCGTTTTTCTCCGTGTATGCAGCACTGGGTAGGATGATGTCTGCCATCGGTGCTCCTACGTCACCGTGATGACCTGAAGGGGTTGCAAATTGATGTTCATTCATGTCCCCAGATTAGCAGCATTTGGTTTGTCAAATCTGTGTGTGTGTGTGTGTGTGTGTGTGTGTGTGTGTGTGTGTGTGTGTGTGTGTGTGTGTGTGTGTGTGTGTGTGTGTGTGTGTGTGTGTATACCCTGGTAGATGATGAGGCTGTCTTTGGGCAGGTCAGCTCTGCTGATGCAGCCCGCATCAGCTCCCAGCAGGAAAAGCACTTTAGGTGGATTCTTCCTGATGGCGTCCACTCCGGCCTTGTAGCCTAGATCGAGGGCAGCCACTTGACTCGCCACCCTGCTCTCACACACACACACAGACACACACACACAGTATGAGCATCTACTGTATCTCATTGCATTAGGGTTACTTGAAATCAGCTGCTTAGCTGTACCTGTGCAGGACGTTAAGGACTTTCCAGCTGTCCTCCACTCCGCTGCTGGCTCGAGCGTTCTGAGCAATGGTGGAGACGGCGCTCAAAATTGCAACTCCATCTTCTCTTTGCAGAGCGCCGCTGCCCACAACCACAACTGGACGCTTGGCAGCTGAAAGGACCTGCCAGGAGAGAACGGAAAAAAGATATTCAGTCTGGAAATGACTGCCCCTGCCTGAGCCCGGTTCTGCTGGAGGTTTCTTCCTGTTAAAAGGGAGTTTTTCCTTCCCACTGTCTTCAAGCGCTCACTCATAGCGGGCAATCTGATTGTTGGAGTTCATTCTCTAAATATTCAAGCATTTAAGGCCATTTACCATTTTGAATCTCACTGGACGACGTGAGTGCCCATTACCTTGCAGAAAGCATGTGTGCCATTGGCCAGCTGCTTCAGGACTGAAGTGTCTTCTCCTAGGTGATCGTACGTGTAACTCAGGTCAACCTTGTGGCCCACCGTAGCAATCTGCAGCTCATTATGGAGCCAGCTGACGGAGTGAGACGATAACAATTACAAAACTTTAAAAAAAAAAAACAACTTAAAACTTAGACTTAAATAACAAACCGTTAACTGTGATATGTGTTTACCTCTTGCGGATTCTGGCATTGAACAGTGGGGCTTCATAGCGAGGGTTCGTTCCCACGAGCAGCAGCAGGTCACAGTCCTCAATGCCAGCAATGCGAGAGTTTAGCAGGTAGTTGGAACGCAGGTCAGTTCTGCAGAAAGCAAAAAAAGAAGTAAAAAATAACACTGTCAGCTAATAAAGCCATGTATTTTAGCACCTAAGGGATGATGAGAGGTTCTTCCTTACCCTGCACCTGCCATGGGGAACAGCTCCTCAGTGCACAGGTTTTCTGAGTTGAGTCTGTTGAGGAGATCTTTGAGGGCGACCAGAGCTTCAGCGTCCGCCATCCCTCCCACTATGGCTGCCACCTCACTCCCCTGCACGCTCTGCAGCTGCACAAACACAAACATTTATGCATGACGACAGCCCCAAACTTCCTGACTACAAACAACAACAAACCTTAAAGTTTCCCAGAATTTATTTATGATTAATTTAATTACCAAGCAAGAGCCAATAAAGAAGCAAAAGCACTTACTGCTCCAGCAACACGAGTGAGAGCATCCTCCCAGGTGGTCGGGGTCAGCTGACCTGATTCATCCTTCACCATTGGTTGGGTCAGCCTCTGCCTCTTCAACCCATCATATGCAAACCTGCAGATACAGTTTAGTTCAGATACAGTGGAATAGATATATATATTTAAAACAAAAACACACCCAACTGTTTTAAAGATGATTATAAAGTGTGAGACTTTATGTCCAGTTCTGTATTACCTGGTCTTATCAGAAATCCATTCCTCATTGATGTCATCGTGGAGCCTGGGCAGTATCCTCATCACCTCGCCTCCACGTGTGCTCACAACAATATTGCTACCGACAGCGTCCAACACATCGATTGACTCGGTTTTCCTGCAAAGACGGCGGAACAACATGACGTAAAACTGCTCCGGGAAGTTCAAGAGAACTCGTGTTAAATACAATCGAGCATCAGACCCTTTCCTACCTAGTCTCCCACGGTCTTGCAGTGAAGGCGTAGGGCTTGGAGGTGAGCGCCCCCACAGGACAGATATCGATAACGTTGCCCGACAGCTCCGACATGAACATCTTCTCCACGTACGTCCCGATCTGCAAGTCGTTTCCTCTTCCTGTCGTTCCCAGGTCTTCAACGCCGGCAATCTCGCTTGCAAAACTACAAACACACGCAGGCAGGGCAAGCTGTTTGAATATCCACCTCCATGCAAATGTTACAGCTCCATCAAAGCATGAACTGGTTTTAATCACTGTACATCAAATCTTTCAACACTGCTTTTAGTTATTTATTCACCCTTTATTACAGAAGTGCAATATTTTCTTTAATTACTGTGACCTTTCCCTCTTGAAGCACACATTGATGTCTAGCACTGTGCATGTATGTGTGCGTTTTAGATGAATAAGTGTGTTATCGGTCTTTATTATGTCCTCATGTTCGGTTTCTAGGTAGTTTAAAACACAATTATAAAGGAATTGTGGACCTTCCATGAATGTAACGTGTCTTTTGCCACATTACATCGCTGTTAATGCCACATTATTACATTATTCGTGACTGACGTGTACATGACACTCACCGGACGCAGCGCGTGCACTGAATGCAGCGGGTCATGATGGTTTTAATGAGAGGCCCGATGTTTTTGTCCTCCACTGCTCTCTTTCCTTCTGAGAAGCGGCTGCGGTCTGAACCGAACTGCATGGACTGATCCTGAGAAAAGAGGAGAAAAAGACGGGAAAAAAGCTGATCCTTTGATCTAAATGCACTCATGAGAATAACTTAAATTACACTTCTGCAAGGTTACCTGCAGGTCACACTCTCCTCCCTGATCACAAATAGGGCAGTCCAGTGGGTGGTTGGCCAACAGGAACTCCATTACTCCCTCTCTGATGAGACACAAACACATGAATACACGCCTTTAGTTTTCCTTAGTTTGACTTGTTGTTTTCAAAGTGTGCCCAAAGTTTGAATAACATTAAGCTAGAACCAGAGACCGCTACAGTTTTTACCTGGCTTTTCGTGTTTTCTCTGAGTTGGTGAGGATGTTCCAGCCTTTCATGACGGGCATGGCGCAGGCTGCTACTGGCTGAGGGCACATGACACAATACGCATACATTACAAATAAATTAATCATTAATCATTAATAGATTAATCATTTACGCTGAGATTGGTCCCAAAGCATCTTAAACTCAGTCTCAGCTAAAATCCTTTTCATCAAGTATAAACAGTAGCCTGACGTTACCTTTGGTGCTTTCTCAATCTCCACCAGACACATGCGGCAGTTTCCTGCCACAGAGAGGCGCTCGTGGTAACAGAACCTGGGGATTTGAACCCCGACCTTCTCACAGGCCTAGCCAGGAAAAGAAACAAGGCAATTTGGTTAATATACGTGATGTGAAATTACAATCCAGGCTTTAGCGAATAGATTGCCAGGTATTTTACGTTTTCTTGCTAATTTTGTGGTCTGCCTTCTTTAGAATTAAAATGTGAAAATGACTAACAGATGAGTCAAAGCTTTGCTAAAATATGCACATTCCTATTGCACTAATATTCCTTTATAAAACAGGAAAGTGACTAAATGTCAGCTGATCTGTCCTAAGTGGTTACTGCCCAGTTGACTGGTGCTTGAAGGAATCATAAATCCAGACTGCGTGGTGTTATTTCACAGTGTTTGAAAACTAGGCCAAAACTTAATCCAGAGATTAGCTAGCTACCTAAAACTGACCCATTTGTTCATTACCCCTATCCTCGCTACTCTACACTGGCTACCTGTTAGATACAGAATTAGTGTATTTGAGCCCATTTTTGAATATGAAGCTCAGATTCACTTTGATTCACATTGATGCACGAAATTACTGTCATGAAAACACAGATACCACAAAGTACTACACAGCATGAGCTGGCAACACTAGGTGACATCTACAACAGCTTGCAGTAAAATTGTGTACTGAAGCTTTCGTACCTGCAGCACAGTAGTTCCAGGCTCCACCTCCACTGGTTTCCCATCCACAAATACCTCCACCATGTTGCTGGCTGCACGCACTGGGGTACGCACTTGAAGTGCATGCACATAGAAAGAAAAGATCCTACTCAATCAACAGGCACATTTTTATGCCTGTTACATGCATACAGTAGGTGCTATATTTAGAAACTTGCATTAACTGCTATGTAATCTCTACTTTAACTCACAGACCATACCTGGGTTGGAAGAAGCCAGGCTGCCCTTGGCAGCTCCAGCTAGAGCCCGGCCAACGGTCGGCAGTCGCAACATGACTCTGTGAGAGAAAACATATGAGCGTACTCAGCATTAGCACATACTCAATGTGCTAATGCTGAAGTCATTATAATTACTTAAAGTGTACACAAGTGTTTGCAAAGGAGAAAGCAAGCATAAATGCCAGATCGTTACTTTTGTTTTTATAACACAATCACTACAGTGCAGAAAAACGACAGTGCACTAAAGGCCTCTGCTGTTGCCACTTTTGTCCCCATCTATATTCTGAAAATGCTTTATTACATGGTTGTTATGTTTGATTTAGTAAGTCTAGTTTAGGTGACAAACTCCTACTCCTGAGCCACGGTACCCAGTGCGTCTGGGCTTTGCAGCTGTCAACAATAACAAGTGTTATGGCCGCGATTTCAGTGTTCAGCATTTTAACAAAATAATGCAGAGAAATGAAGAATTTACAAATAATATCGAGACAACAAAACATCAAACAGCACAGCACAACGGCTTTAAATAATACTCTGCTTATGTGGATGTGCTAATGAGCTGCGGGCTAACAGTGACAGCTAACAGTATTACTCAAGGACACAGAGACGCTGCATGTTCGTAGAGGGTAACTGAAGTTATAAGCTCAAATATTTCCTTTTTCGTTTCCTTCCATTTAATTACACATATATGTCGATGCGTTCATGTATGCATCACATTTGTTTGGTTCTTACCTTTCGCTATTTGGCCTTCTTGACCAGAACAGCGGTGATCTTAGTTATACCACCAATTGAAACGGCTATGGCGTTAGCGGAAATAGCAGGATGTCGTGTTTCCGCTTGAATACGAGGTCACACTTTTCACAATAAAAGTCTTAAAATCGTTCAAACACTAATATTCAGCATAAATTGCAGTTTTTATTTACAGTCTGTAGCTTCAATGTAGCAACAAAATGTCCCCGACTTAAAAAATTAAAAAAATTAAAGTAAAGTAAATTAAAACTCTAAAATAAAATTTGAAATCTCAATTATTTAAAACATGACGGTGTTTGAAAAAAAAAAAAGAAACTGAACTCGGTTTGTAAATTTTATCTTGTGGACATAAAATGTATTAATAATATGGAACAAAGTAATGATATATTGGTCTGTGTTTTGGGAAAAAACAAAATAAAACAAACAAACAAACAAAAAACCCACTGATAACTACACGGCGTTTTAAATTGCCACACTGGAGACTTTCTCACCGTATGAAAGTTCAAACTTCACCTTTGACTACATTTCCCATGAGGAAGGGAACGTTACCGGAACTATCTACGTGTGCATTTTCGCGACAGTTCAGGAAGCATCATATGCAAACAGCTACAGAAAACGAGCAGTAGTTTGGGCTTTCTCATGTGAAGGACTGCAAGAGAAACAGGTAATTTTGTCGTTAAGTGAGGAATTTCAGTCGTTTACCAAAAAACTAAATAGCTACTGAGCAATTTGCGTTATGGTTATTGCTGGTGAGACTTAACGGGCCGTCTCATCTTATTAAAGTAGCTAGCAACGTGCTAACTGTGTCTGCTAGCAAACAAAGCGACAAGGAGATTAAAACATATCAGTGTTTATGCAGGAAGTCACTATTATTATTTAGTGTGTGTCCTATTTAATTGATACGTATGAGATGACTTTACATAATGTGTAGATGTTTATTCCAACTTAGTGAAAATGCACCAGATAGCTGCTTCTGTGCTGTTCTTTTTAAGCAGTTGTTTTTTTTTTAATTGAAGAAAGCCAAGAATGCTTATCAATCACAACTTGCTGTAGGACATATATAATATTACAGGTTAAGAAGATATAGTGTACAAGTTTGCTTTGCAGGACTATGTGCCAAATTTGAAACCAGAATTTACAGCTAAGGTACAGCTTATATATAACTTACACTAGGCTGTAGGGCATCGTGTCTAGGAGTTAAGCTTGATGAACTTCTCTATGGCTGTCCATGGTTTTCCAAAATGGCTTTATTGTGGGTTCCTTATCAATTTTACAATCACGCACCAAATCCTTCATACTAAGCATTTAAGCACATTTATATGGCAAACGTATCACACAGAGCATGTCAGGTGTAATAAAAATGAGTGGAAATGCACGTAAATCATCCATCATTGCTCTGGAAGCTTTGAGAGTAGGCATAAAATGGCATAATACAGTATAGTTATAAATTCATCCTAATTTTGTCTCAGGTTAGAGTCCTTTTCACTTTTCACTCTTCTCATCTGATTTTCAGCACCATGTTGCCAACCACAAACAGCAACGGTGCCCTGGCTTCCAGGGACGCTGCACGCCACACAGCGGGTGCGAAGCGCTACAAGTATCTGCGGCGGCTGCTTCATTTCAGACAAATGGACTTTGAGTTCGCCCTGTGGCAGATGCTTTACCTGTTTACCTCTCCTCAGAGGGTGTATCGCAACTTCCAGTACAGGAAACAGACTAAAGATCAGTGGGCCAGAGATGATCCTGCTTTCCTGGTCCTGCTCAGTATCTGGCTATGTGGTAAGTCAATACTCATTCCCTAAATAATTAAAGAGCACTGTGGTCAAGGTTTGATGAGGATATTTGTGAATTTTACCTCTAACCTAATCTGTTTGACTACATTTAAACAATCACTTGTCCTGCCAGTGAAACCCCGATGTTGGCTGTCTGCTATGATACCTAAACACTCCCTGTGTTGTTGTGCAGTGTCAACAATAGGCTTCGGTCTTGTGTTGGAAATGGGAGTCGTGGAGACGCTGAAGCTGCTGCTCTGGGTCGTCTTTGTTGACTGTATAGGAGTCGGTCTGCTCATATCAACTATAATGTGGTGAGCAGTAGCATTGAATAAATTAATGAGATGTCCTCTTATTTACTCTAATTAAGGCGTATTGTTTGTTCTTTACTGCATGCCAAATCTTATGTGTTCTTCTCCAGGGTGGTCACCAACAGGTACCTGCTGAAACAACCCAGCAGAAACTTTGACGTGGAGTGGGGCTACGCATTTGACGTTCACCTCAATGCTTTCTACCCGCTTTTAGTCATCCTGCACTTCCTGCAACTTTTCTTCATCAACCGTGAGTAGCCTGTAGATCTGTATGAGTTTAATCAGCATGTGTGAAATTAAATCATCTGATTCAAACCAACAAATGTTTGTCAGTACAGTTAAAATAAAATTTAAAGGGCTAAAGAAATGTTTATGATGCTCTTGCTTCACTACATTTCTCTTTTTCATTTCTTATTTCTTTAATTTTGTACCATGGCAGTTGCTAATATTTAGGCTTGATAATTTCTCCATAGATGCATTACAGCACTGATGACTCTTCTTGTGTGTTGTTTTGTGTGTTTTTTAGATCTTGTGATGATAAGTTCAGATTGGTTCTTGGGATATTTTGTCGGAAACACTCTATGGTTGATTGCTATTGGTTATTATCTCTACATAACCTTCTTAGGGTACAACGGTAAGTACCCTGCACATCATAATGCTGCATGCATTTTCTTAATCTGTTTTTGATTTATTGCTGAAAATTCAATTTCATTATATCTTAGTTACATTAGAAATGAAAAAAAAATCTTATTTTTTTTAATTTATGAATTTTCAGGTTCATCATTTGTTGATTTTCTTAGTCTTAATCTGTGAAAATACTGACTGTTGATTTCTCCAACAATGTGTCACTTTGTTATCACTAAAAAGCTGCTGTAAATTGGTGATTAACGCCAAAAGGTGATCAGAAAAGTAGCATAACATTTTCTACTGCGCATGAAAATGTTTCATAAATTTTTGTAACTTAACAACTATAATTTTGCTATAATTTACAAAGTCCAATCAGCCCTAATTTTCAACATTATTAGTATTTTATGGGCTTAGATGTGCAATAACAAAATGTAATACAGCACTAAACTGTGATCTTGGTTTTGCTACCATCTAGTGGCCATTTGGTGACATTGACACAAGTGCAGCAGACTAAACTTTGAATTTACACACATCTACAGGTGTTTTCGCTAAAGTAAAGTGAGAAGGCTTTAACTTATTAGAGATTCATTTTCTTTGTAGCTATAAGGCAGCATGACCACCATGGAGCACGTATACCTTGAGAGAAATGTAGTTCTTGCTGTCAGTGGTTCATGTAAAGAGTCTTCTCTTTCAATCCTCACAGCTCTACCCTTCCTGAAGAACACCGTGGTGCTGCTCTACCCCTTTGCTTTGCTCGGCCTTCTCTACATCCTCTCCATATCTCTGGGCTGGAACTTCACTCGGGGTCTCTGCTCTTTTTACAAGTACAGAGTCATGCAGGACCGGCTTGCCTCTGAGATTGGACACTAGCTGGCTCCAGGCTGACGCAAAATCTGTTTTCAGCTCATCTCTACGTGACAATGACTCCACGTCCAGCTGCTGTCAGACAGGATTTTGCTGAGAGGGACCTCTGGTGGACTCTTGGTAAACTGGTTGATTGATGCCGAGCTGGGTGACACTGCTCAGCTCTCTCTTGATTTTCTGTTTGGCTGTGATGTTGAGCTGCGGCTACAAAGTCCGTAAACGGTGATGTGTTCAGACTGGTGACAGAAACGATGGGGGGGTGGGGATGAGACGCAGCTTTTACTGTTGTTTTTTTTTGAATGATTTGTAAATATGACTCTGGCAGGTTGTAATATAAACACAGAGGTTTGTTTTTGATGAGTTTGCTTTGTTTCTTTGAGTTTTCTTAAAAAAATAATCAGATTCTGCTTATTGAAGAAGGAAAAAAAGTTAAGTTAGAAACATGGGATGCAAACTTATTTTCTTTCTTTTCTTTTCTAAAAGTGTACATTCCAAAGCACTTTCAATAAAAGGTTTTAACTTAAGGTGCCTCAGTTTTATGTGCTGGCACAGGTTCAGCACAGTTTAGTTTAAAGCTCCCAGCAGCAGCAGCGTTTTTGTTCTCTGGATTGCTTTTGTAGTAACACGCTTCAGTCTCATGGTGTCGCTGTTGCAGTTGCAATCACAACTGAGAAACTCGCTGAAGCATCGCTGATGCTTTTGCTTTCTGTGTAAATGAAGAGTGACTATTACAAAGGCTGGAAGATCTTAGCAGATGTGTTCAGCGTGTCCCATCAGTTCATACTGATGATACAAAGCAAAAAAGGGTAAAATAGTCATCGTGCTATCCTGTGATGTTCTAAATAAAATGGAAAATTAATGTAGTCTTAACTTTATGAAAGTTATGTTACCAGTAGGGATAAATAAATAGCCCTAAAGGTAGAAAATTTATCTTAAAGTCCATAAAAATGTAATTTTATTTAAGAAAACATAATATCCAGCCTGCACGCATTAAAGAACTCATTCAAGTAATTTCAATAATTATGGGATGTTTGCCTTTCTGTGTGTGCATGTCAGTGGCCTCATTCAAAATGTCATGAGTGAGAAACTGATTTTCCCAAATTCCGCACCAATAAACTGAACTCAGTTCTGCTTAATATTAATTTTATTTTTTCATAAATGGCTGTTGGTAAGAGCAGATGTTAAAATTAGGCAATGGAAAGGTAAAATAGGCATGTTAAAATGTTATCACTATTTAATCAACATTCCCAGAGCAAAAAGTACATATTTTTGCAAAAAAAGTTTAACTTTATACAAAGTGCAGCTGCTGTTTTGCTTGTAGTTGAATTACTTCATCTGCAGTTTTTTCCCCTTGTAACAGTAACAGAAATGCACACATGAAGGTAGCTCCAAGGAACATCTTCTCAGCATCTCTTAAGTTTTCAGAAAAGATTAAAAGTCCATCAGTGATACTGGTGTGCTCTGACAGTAACAAAAGTGAATAAATCACTTACTGTCATCCATTTCACTGGGTGCATTGATGCCAGCTCCTCTGTAATCTCAAACTCTTTTGTTATCCCACGCTCTCATCGCTCACTGAGTGACACGCAGTCTGACGACGCCACATTTTTGGATTGCCTTGGATCGCTTGGAACCCTGGCTCAATAGGTGCTAAGAAAGGACTTGGTACCAGGTGCTGCCACCTATTAGAAAACCCTTAAATATGTGTTGAGTTGACTCGAGTAGATACTAATGGAGAAGGGCTGTGTGAAGACGTATTAAATGTAGGATTTAGTGTGTGAATGTAATCAGCACCGTCACTTTAACCTCCTAAGACCCGAACTCTTCCACGGCATGCATTTTTAATTTCCCTTTGATATTTGGGCTGATTGGGTCCTGATGAATGTAAAAACAAAGAATTACCAGATTTGTTTTTTTTACCTAATTTTTGTCTCTAAGAAAAATGAGAGCCACATGAGGATATTCGTTTAAAACTTTGATAGAACAGTAGCAGTATAATGTCCTCGTAAGTGGATATCAGGCCCTTGTAGAGCAAAATTGAGTATTTTGGTCTAAATAACCCAAAATGTGATGTCCACATATGTGGACGCCAGGTCCTAGGAGGTTAAATATTTAAATATATTTGATGTTTCCCACTCAGGATTTAACCTAATGACCATGAACACCAAAGCCTGCTCTGTACCAGTCCAATTGTGCATCACTGTGATCTTCACCACAGTTCTGCAAACGAACTAGTTTTGTGTGCACTCGACTGTATCTAACTGCCTGGTACAATATTTCCATGCAGTCTTTCAATAACACAAAATTTTGCATGACGTTTCACAAAAAACACAATTTAATCACATTATGTGTATGAGTTAATTTTCCAGCTGATAAAATGTTTCTCTCAAATGTACAGTTCTAACCTTTGAAAATTACTTACCATCTTCCTCTGCTGTCTTTCTCACACCTTTCTCCATCTCTCAGTGTGCATATTTTTTTCTCTCAATGGGAAATAAAGTAGCTGTACTTTTATCTAGCAGATAAATTTAATGAGAAAGAGCATTCAGCCGTCAAGTCAAGTGGCGTTTTATTGTCATTTCAATCATGTACAGTGGTACAGTACAGAGTAAAATGAAAATAGGTTCCTCCAAGACCCTGGTGACAGACAATCGGCACAGGACTACGTAAAGTGCAATGTGCAAAAATTGCAAAAAAACAAGACAAGATAGTGCAACATTAGACATATCAGGATGATACAGACACAAGACAGTGCAATGGAAATGTGCAAAATACTGACTGCTGGATTTCCCAGAGGACCCCACACGAGGGATTAATAAAGTTTTATCTAATCTGTTGTGCCAAAAGTATCTTGGTGTGAGGGGTCTTTGCAGATGGAGCGGGTGCTATAAGTGTCCGTGATGGAGGGGAGAGAGGCTCCAATGATCTTCTCAGCTGCTCTCACTATCCGTTGCTGGGTATTGCAATCCAATACGGTGCAGCTACCATACCAGACAGATATGCAATTACTTGGGACGCTCTTGATAGTCCCACCGCAGAACGTGGGGAGAATGGATGGAGGGAGATGGGCTTTTCTCAGCTTCCGCAGGAAGTAGAGATGCTGTTTGACCTTCTTAGTTGAGGGATCAGGCCCCTCCTCTGTGGAACCAGCTTCCAGTTTGGATTCAGGAGACTGCCCCTCCCTGAGTCTGCTCTGCTGGAGGTTTCTCCCTGTTAAAAGGGAGTTTTTCCTTCCTACTGTCACCTTCCCTAAATATAATTGTTGGGGTTTTCTCTGTTTTCTTTGTATTGTTGTAGGGTATTTACCTTGAAATGTAAAATGTCTTGAGGCAACTTTTGTTGTGATTTGGTGCTAATATATATATACAGTGGGGCAAAAAAGTATTTAGTCAGCCATCGATTGTGCAAGTTCCCCCACTTAAAATGATGACAGAGGTCAGTAATTTGCACCAGAGGTACATTTCAACTGTGAGAGACAGAATGTGAAAAAAAAATCCATGAATTCACATGGTAGGATTTGTAAAGAATTTATTCGTAAATCAGGGTGGAAAATAAGTATTTGGTCACCTCAAACAAGGAAAATCTCTGGCTCTCACAGACCTGTAACGTCTTCTGTAATAAGCTTTTCTGTCCCCCACTCGTTACCTGTATGAATGGCACCTGTTTGAACTCATCATCTGTATAAAAGACACCTGTCCACAGCCTCAAACAGTCAGACTCCAAACTCCGCCATGGCCAAGACCAAAGAGCTTTCGAAGGACACCAGGAAAAGTATTGTAGACCTGCACCAGACTGGGAAGAGTGAATCTACAATAGGCAAGCAGCTTGGTGTGAAAAAATCAACTGTGGGAGCAATCATCAGAAAATGGAAGACATACAAGACCACTGATAATCTCCCACGATCTGGGGCTCCACGCAAGATCTCATCCCGTGGGGTCAAAATGATCATGAGAACGGTGAGCAAAGATCCCAGAACCACACGGGGGGACCTGGTGAATGACCTGCAGAGAGCTGGGACCAAAGTAACAAAGGTCACCATCAGTAACACACTACAACGGCAGGGAATCAAATCCCGCAATGCCAGACGTGTTCCGCTGCTGAAGCCAGTGCATGTCCAGGCCCGTCTGAAGTTTGCCAGAGAGCACATGGATGATACAGCAGAGGATTGGGAGAATGTCATGTGGTCAGATGAAACCAAAGTAGAACTTTTTGGTATAAACTCAACTCGTCGTGTTTGGAGGAAGACGAATACTGAGTTGCATCCCAAGAACACCATACCTACTGTGAAGCATGGGGGTGGAAACATCATGCTATGGGGCTGTTTTTCTGCCAAGGGGACAGGACGACTGATCCGTGTTAAGGACAGAATGAATGGGGCCATGTATCGTGAGATTTTGAGCCAAAACCTCCTTCCATCAGTGAGAACTTTGAAGATGAAACGAGGCTGGGTCTTCCAACATGCCTAGCCAGTCTCCAGACCTCAACCCCATAGAAAATCTGTGGCGGGAGTTGAAAGTCCGTGTTGCTCGGCGACAGCCCCAAAACATCACTGCTCTCGAGAAGATCTGCATGGAGGAATGGGCCAAAATACCAGCTACTGTGTGTGCAAACCTGGTAAAGACCTATAGTAAACGTTTGACCTCTGTTATTGCCAACAAAGGTTATGTTACAAAGTATTGAGTTGTATTTTTGTTATTGACCAAATACTTATTTTCCACCCTGATTTACGAATAAATTCTTTACAAATCCTACCATGTGGATTCATGGATTTTTTTTTTTCACATTCTGTCTCTCACAGTTGAAGTGTACCTCTGGTGCAGATTACTGACCTCTGTCATCATTTTAAGTGGGGGAACTTGCACAATCGGTGGCTGACTAAATACTTTTTTGCCCCACTGTGTGTGTGTGTATATATATATATATATATATATATATATATATATATATATATATATATGCATGGAAGATGGCCCCAACTGACCGAGTGCTCAGTGAATACCTCAGGCAGCAGAAACCCAAGAAAGAGGAGGAAGACGAGGAACCATCATGGAAGGACAGGCCCCTGCACGGTATGTACCACCGGCAGATAGAGGAGGTGGCTGATATCCAGAAATCCTACCAGTGGCTGGACAAAGCTGGACTGAAAGACAGCACAGAGGCACTAATCATGGCAGCACAAGAACAAGCTCTGAGTACAAGATCCATAGAGGCTGGGGTCTATCACACCAGGCAAGACCCCAGGTGCAGGCTGTGTAAAGATGCCCCAGAGACAATCCAGCACATAACAGCAGGGTGCAAGATGCTAGCAGGCAAGGCATACATGGAACGCCATAACCAAGTGGCCGGCATAGTGTACAGGAACATCTGTGCCGAGTATAACCTGGAAGTCCCGAGGTCAAAGTGGGAGATGCCCCCAAGGGTGGTGGAGAATGACCGAGCTAAGATCCTGTGGGACTTCCAGATACAGACGGACAAAATGGTGGTGGCTAACCAACCGGACATAGTGGTGGTAGACAAACAGAAGAAGACGGCCGTAGTGATCGATGTAGCGGTTCCGAATGACAGCAATATCAGGAAGAAGGAACACGAGAAGCTCGAGAAATACCAAGGGCTCAGAGAAGAGCTCGAGAGGATGTGGAGGGTGAAGGTAACGGTGGTCCCCGTGGTAATCGGAGCACTAGGTGCGGTGACTCCCAAGCTAGGCGAGTGGCTCCAGCAGATCCCGGGAATAACATCGGAGATCTCTGTCCAGAAGAGCGCAGTCCTGGGAACAGCTAAGATACTGCGCAGGACCCTCAAGCTCCCAGGCCTCTGGTAGAGGACCCGAGCTTGAAGGATAAACCGCCCGCAGGGGCGTGCTGGGTGTTTTTATATATATATATATATATATATATATATATATATATATATATATATATATATGTATGTGTATGTATATTTGACTTGAATTAAAAAACTGAGCAAAAACTATATTCGTCTTTGAGATATTCCATTTATGTATTGCAACTGCTGCTTTATCTAGCCTGGACTGTGACTAGATTATGGGAATGACAACTAAAAGAGGGTCAAAGGGGGTCAGTTAACCTCACAGGATGAGCAGAGATTGCATGCTACAAAACTAAATGCAACAGCTTGAGTTCAGCTTTGACTTATGCTATCTAATATAACCAAAAAAAATAATGTTTTAATGTTTAAAAAGTAAAGGTTGAGCATGTAAGCAGACTGTGGGATGACATTATATTGTCATTAGGAACTTAGCAAGTATCTCCAGTAATATGTGTGCACATCAGAACTAATGGGAACAAGTTCTTATCATCAATTGATAGCATCTGAACACTGTACACTTTATCCCCTGAATTATGCTACACATAAAAATAGATAAGTGATAAAATCCAAAGTTTATCACAATTTATTCAACAACGGCTTTTAACTTTATGTGAAGTGCTGTTTCTATTTTGCTTGTAGTTAATTACTTTGAAAGCAACAATGTAGCATTTTCATATTTTACAATTCTTGTAGCATTCGTTGTCATGGTCATCATCCTGATATCCTGTTGCAATTATGACGTAAGTGTTAGGATGTTAGGATGAATGGGTTAGGGATTAGGGTTTGTTTTTAAGGATTTAGCAATTGCACAATGTGATCATGGCAACTTGGCCTCACAAAACTCCCTGACTGAAATGAGCCATCAATCCCTTTTTCATTTATTGTAATTGTTTATTTGTATATATATATACAAAATCTGTACTTTTTAAAGAGTCTTCATATGTTTTTTTTATCATCAAATTTATATTGCAAATGTAAATAAATATACATGATAGTATCGATCCCAAGTCGGCATCGGTATCGGATCGATACTAGCCTGGTGAGATCGATTCTTTACTTTGAGTTCTGCTTGTATGCTATGCTGTGCTTTCGGCAAAAACGAAACAACCAGGTCGCTGGACTCACCGCTCCTGTGTCAGCGGAGAGCACTTTGCTCCCTCTCCCCCACTTTTATGTTTCGGTGTAGCACTGACACGTCACGTGACTTAGACACTTTGGGGGTTGTTAAGTTGTTTACATATTAATTATATATATATATTTTTTGTTTTTGTTGTTGAGAATTTTAATTGTGATTTTTTTTGTATTATAGTTTATCAACAGTATTTGTTTTAATTTGTTTACTGGTTTGCGTGCACTTAAGATTTAAAAAAAAAAAAAAAAAAGATCGCCACCACGGCAGACCCGATGGCATTTTCATAATTAATTCTTACAATAATCACACGGTTGCTGTAACAGTACATTCAACGGCTGCAGCTCTCCCGCTGGCAGCCGTACACATCACCACCACCAAACCTGCAGCGGCATCGCAGAACACGCCCTGCCACATACCCCCATCGCCCGCTTCACCTCACCCCGCGAGCAGCAGAGGGAATCGACTCGGACCATCGGCGCCCCATGCCCCAGCCCAGCGATGGGGAAGTGTCAACTCTGGTTGCCCGCGCCTCCAGCGGAAGCCCCGGAGCTAGCCTGATGGCCACCCATATCGCAAGCAGCGGCGGCGCAGCAGGCGTGGAAGTGAGCTGGCGACCATGCAGCCTGCCGAAGTGGACAGCATGCCGCCTTCAGGTGTGGCAGGACCCCCACGCACCTCGACCTCCGTCTCCAGCTTGGCAGGTCCTGCTGGCGCGCCAGCCTCCGGCTCACCCCGAGCCGCGCGCTGTCCACCCTTACAGTGATCACACGGTTGCTGTAACAGTAGCCTACATTCAACGGCTGCAGCCCTCCTGCTGCCAGCTGTACACATCAACTCCAAAAACAACAACAGCACAAGCAGCGCACAGGTTTTAAGCTGGCGAGGCATCATTGTAGATGCAGTGAAGGTGAGTCCATCTCACCTGCAGCGGCATCGCAGACCACGGCCCGCCACAATAATAAAACATTTTTTATTTAATTATAAATATATTGTTTCTCCTAATTATGCCCTGGGTTTTAACTAATTATTAATACCAAAGGAAACATCACAAAAAACACTTAAGGTCATGAAAATTAATTGCGATTTAGCAATTCAGTGAGGCATCCACCTTATTTATTGAAAAGTATCATATCGGTATTGGTATCGGCGATACTGGCCCGAATTTACTTGGTATCGGATCAATACCAAAATATGCAGCATCGCACACCACTACAGGCTACTGAACTGCTGAAATGTTGGACAATGGACAACACTGAGGGGACTAACTTCACTAACTTTCACATTGGTACTTAATGTGGTACTTAAAAGTACCACCACAACACATGAGGTGCAGATTACAATACAAATATCGTGGTTTCATTCAACTTTTAGGTTCATTGTTAAAGAGCATGTACAAAAACATTATGACATCTTTCATTAGCATGATACACCACCTTCCCCCAGAGACAGAGTTGTGCTAAAACAGGTGCACGTGTCTTAATGAAAGAGGCTCACCCCAACATAAAGTCAGACTTTATGTTCATTTGATCACCACAGAACTTGTGTGGTTACATCATTAGCAAAAACCTCGATTTAATTCTTTCACCTCTGCAGTGGAGTTTAGTCTGCGGACACTCAACAAAAAGGTGCTATTGTAATAGGGGGCCATTTCTTACTCCTATGAGAAGCAAGAGTTAACTTGAGGATCAGGTTGTACGTGTCTGTTGGTGGTTGGCATCCCAATGACACTTCTTCCAGGGCTGAAGTGGGACTGTTAAAAAGTGTGTTAACGCATTAGTATTACAGGCTGTGCCAAACTGCATTCTTGACACTTGATTCGGGAAGGTGTGAAAGGTAATCCTGCAGCATATTTTGCCACTCACACTTGACAATACACCTGTGTTTGCTAACATCTTGCTGCCACGGTACAGTGTAAATATAAGCAAATGAATGAATGAATTAAAAAAGGAAAATACATTGATAATTTTCTGCTAGGACATTATGTGTTTTTTAAGAAGTCAGCTAATTGGATTATATTTCAGAAAAGCTTTTTAAGTATTTTTTAATTTTATTTTTAAATTTAATGTTATTTTTTCGCCATTATAAAGCAAGCGACTGCTCCACCAGAACCTGAGTTTTTACATGTTTGCATGAGGAGATTTTGGCTGGACATAAAAAAACAGTTTTGAGGAACACTTTCCCTTTTTATTGTTTGCTTACACGTATATGATTTATTTAAAGATATTGACTACAGCTCAACTTTCAACATTATAATTCCATCCAGACTCATCACGAAGTTTGGGAATCTGCACATCAGCATCTCCTTATGCAGCTGAATTTTGACTTGTTCCTGAGCCATAGCAGTTACATTTTTTTCTTCTTATCTTGGTAGAACGTGCGCTTTGAGCGTCTGAGGTCTCGGTTCTTGGCAGTCACTCGCTTACACAGATAAAAAGATCATCTGATTAGAGATCCAGAGAAACCCAAACTTCAACATACCGACTAACAAGTTGTTGTTGCCAATGTTTATCCATGGCCACTATCCTCAAATCTTTGGTACATTCTTCTTTGTTTACAGTGATCTTATGCAGGAGCAGCAATATTCAAACTTCCTGCTGTCAGATTTTCCCCAGGTGCATTTAACAATAACTGAGTTTAAAAACAGAAAGGACGAAGATGTTGATGGTTTTAACAGGACTGTGGCACTTTGGTACTTGAAAAACAACTACACTTCATTTAGATAGAAAAAAACTTGGTTATATTATAAAGATAAGAACACAAAACATGGGGTGCAGACTGCATTACATATATCATTGTTTCATTCAACTTTTAAGTTCATTTTTGAAGAGCGTATATAAATATATTAGGGCATCTTTCATTAGCATGATACGCCACTCTATCGAGAGTATTCTGTCTGCCTGTCTGGTAACCCTGTATGGCAATTGTAATGCTCTGGTCTGCAAAGCTTTAAGGAGGGGGGTCAGAGAAGCACAACAATCACCATGTCTGAACTGCCAGCAATCCAAGACGTCTACAGACAGCGCTTTAGAAGGAAGGCCCAGAGGATCCTCTCTGATCCTGGCCAGACATCCTTCACGCTCCAGCTGTCACACAGAAGGTACAGGAGCATTCGGACCTGCACCGGCAGATTCTGGGAAAGTTTCACAAGCCATCAGGCTGCTGAACTGCTGAAATATTGGACACTGAACTCATTCCTACGTAAAGACAGACTTCATTTGATCACCACAGAATTTGTTTGTGTTCACCTCATTTGCCAAAACCTTAATGTAACTTTTTCACCTCTGCAGTGGAGTTTAGTCTGAGGACACTCAACAAAAAGCTACTGCTATTGCTACAATATGCTATTGTAATAGGGTTCTATTTCTTACTCTTATGAGAAGCAAGAGTGAACTTGAGGATCAGGTTGTACGTGTCTGTCAATGGTTGGCATCTCAACGACAGTTCCTACAAACTGTTGTTCAACACAAACCGCTGCAGGGCTGAAGCATGTTTGTGAAAATGTTAACTCATTATTATTACAGGCTGTTCCAAACTGCATTCTTGACACTTGATTCAGCAGGTGTGAAAGGTAATCCTGCAGCATATTTTGCCACTCACAGTTGACAATACACCTGTGTTTGCTAACATCTTGCTTGACATGTTTGCATGAGGAGATTTTGGTGGAAAGTAACCAAACATAAAGACTAGTTCATACGATTTTGAGGAAGACTTAAGAAAAGCTTTCTTTTTGCTTACACGTATATGATTTAATTCAAAAATGAAATAACTCTGTGTTATTGTAAAGTGTGGGACCACATTTAGTAATTTAAAAGGTGGCTGAGTGCTGTTTAAGTGAACTGTCTGATCACTGGAGTTCAATCATTAAACCTTTTAATAACTAAAAACAGAAAGATTTATGTAGCTTTAACTCACACATTTCATGCCACAGAGTAAAATCCATGCATAAAAATGAACTATTCTTTTTTTTTTTTTTGCCTGTCCCATTTGGTTCTTTAGCCGTCAGAATTGTTGCCTGAAGACCAACAAGGATACCAATGGATTTACTTTGCCAAATGGATCATCACGGCCTTGCTGTATTGGTCCCTTTGATCGACTTTGTTGTTATTATTTATTTTATTTTATTTTCAGTTGTTACAGACGGGACAGACATGACTGAGGGATAGGAAAGGGAGAAATAAAGATGAAGCAAAAGAAAAACAGAAGGGAAGAGGGGCAGTGAGAATGGGCACTTAAAAAGAGAAAGAAGAGGAAAAAAAATCTCCTGGATCACCTGTTGAGAGAGAAAGAAGAGAAAACTAGCAAAAAAAACAGAGCAACATACTAAACACAACACCATCACGTTAATCTAGCTAAGTGTAAACAGCAGTAAATACTAAATATTGAATGTTGTTGTGTAGCAAGCAGGACCGACAGCGCACAATGTGCTTGGAAGTAGCAGCCAATAGAGGTGTAGTTTATGTCTATGAACAGTGAACACCCATGTGCACACCTGTGTGGATCAGCCTTTTGTATTCAAAAGGTTTCCCCATATAATGGTCTGCTAGAGGATGTAGAGAGCCATAGCCCTGTCCCCCAGGGCATGAAGCAGGCATGGAGGAGATCCAGGCTCCAGACATCCAGAGGCCCCAGAGTGCGAGAGCCCAAGGAGGACCACCGGAGGGGCATCCGTGCCACCCTCCTGGGAAGAGCTGAAGAGAGCCCCAGATGAGGGCTCACCCAGTAGCCACGGAGCAGAAGCCAGAGGGGGCTGCACTGGCGTGCCCGCCAGCTCTGCCGGCAGCCAGCTGTGCCAGAGTGAACCGAGCTGCAGGCCCAGAGGCCGGAGGCCCGAGGGCCCCCTTTGTCCCGGAAGAGGCCTGACCGAGCAACAGGGGCCAGGCCCCGCCAAGTAGTTACCGGGAGTGAGCTGGTACATACCTGAGCGCCCAGCCCCGGACACCAAGAACCACCAACGCACCGACCCCTGAGGGCATCAGTCACCGGCAGGGAGTGTGGTGAGGGGAGATAGGCCTCCACACTTTGGAGGGCCTGGGAGTTCCCAGAGAGGTGGAGTGTAAGACCCGACCTGACATATAGACACAGACAAACAGGCACACAGACACAAACATGCATTCCCACTCTCATGCACACATATACAAATACTCAGCACTCACCCAACGTAGGGATAGACATACATGGACACTGTACACACAATCACACTCCCCAAACAAACTCTATACCCCGGGTCCAGGTACCCTCGCCCCTAGAGGGGGAAATGGTACCTAGGTCCAGGAGATGTTACCCTTTCCCCCGGGGTGGAGGCAAGCAGACCTCCACAGGTTCCGCAGCAGCAGAGAGGCCCCGCATCCCAGATCCCAATCGAATGGCCAACACCTCCTCCCAGTCCCCCCGCCCCGATGGCCAGCAGAGAACAGGGGTGTGTGAATGAACTTCTCAAATAATTATAGCTTTGAGCAAGTGAGATCTGGTTCCTTGATAGTCACTCACTCAAATAGATAAGAAGATCATCTGATAAGAAAATAAGTGACAGAAATCCAGTCCGTTGTGTACTTATATGAGTGCTTCAAAGTTAGGTTCAGGGTCTGAAGTGGAAATGTGGAGGCCAGCAGACAGGTGATCATCATATCAAGAGTCGATCTGTGTCTGGATTTGTTAAACTTCAACAATTACAATGTTTGTTCCAATTCTGTGATTGAATTCTGTACATGGAGTTGGCTCTGATTCTGCAGTCATACTCCGATGATGTTAACTATTTTAGTTACAACATCAAAAACACGGGTAATTTTTAATGCTGACTCACATAGTACCTCCTGATGTATAAGATAATGCAAAAGTACCAATTTCATTTCCTGGTTCATTTCAGTCACTTTATCTTGCATTTGCTTCAAAAGTCTGACATTTTGTCCTGTCAGATTTGCACAGACATCAAGCTGATAGCCTGTGGCCTGTTAACGTGTTAAGTTTAATGGGCTAGGGGTTAGGGTTCATTGATGAGGAGTTAAGGTTGGTGGGTTATGATCTTGGGCAATTTGGCCTTGCAAAACCCCTTACGTCACATGAGCTCCTAGTCCTTTTTTCATTTACTGTAAATTTATTTTGCTGTGTTTATTTGTATGTATGCAGACAAATAAAATCTGTACTTATTGCAGTTTTGTCTCTTATTATATTTTGTGTTTACATTGTAAATGTACATAAAGATATAAGTAATGTGGTGGTAGTACCATCTCATATGGAGAGCAATATGTCTCAAAAACGTGACAAATGTGTACAATAGGGGCAGGGATAGCTCAGTAGGTAAAGTGGTCGCCCCATGATCGGAAGGTCGGCGGTTCGAATCCACTTAACGGCTACCCTGAGGTACCCCTGAGCAAGGTACCGTCCCTACACACTGCTCCCCGGGCGCCTGCTTAGTGGGCTGCCCACTGCTTCACTGAGTGAATGGGTCAAATGCAGAGAAAAACAAGTAATTTCCCCATGGGGATCAATAAAGTATCCATTATTATTATTATTATAATCCACAAGTATAAACTAAGGTTTACAAATGTGTGTGCAGTCATTTGTGTGTAACTTTTGAGGACTCACTAGCATGCGCTTCAGTCCACACACAAATACAAAGTAATTTGACCACACATAAAACTATTTTGCAAATGCATATACCTAAACCTGAATAAATACTGATCATTTATGCAGATACATTTGGGTCACAGCATTAACTTTATTTACTACTACACAGTTGAGAACTGGTCAACTTCTTCAACACCAATCTGGACAAACTGTTTCTTAATGAATGTTGTACATGGTTTGTGAGACTGCAACACAAAAGTTTTTATTTGTTGTTATGAATCATAACACTCAGGTCTCAGAGTGTACAGCATCACTCTTTTTGACTGCATTAATCAACATTTCCTTGAACTTCTCCAAGTCGACGTTCTTCATGATGAAGACTTTGTGTTCTTTTTTCAGCTTCTCGTCGCGGTCCAGCACCATCATGCCTCGAGTGTAGATCCCCTGCAACTCCACCGTCACTGCAACCTGAAAGAGTACCAAAATAATTCATTAAACAATGATTTCAGCGAAGATGTTTTACATTGTAACCTGACAAAAAAAAGTTGCAGTCACTCGCCTCTTCACTCTTAGGTATGACTGCATCATTGATGGCTGCAGCCATGGCGTAGGCGTCACAGGGATTAAATTCTTGATGTTTCTGTTCACACTTCTGTTCACACAGTATGTCAGAGGTAATTAGACATCTTATAATATTCTGTAAGTTGTCACCAGTGGGGCACCAAGATTTAAGCAAAAGGGCTGCGAGCATATTTACACAATACTGAAGATGGATTAAATTCATTGCTAACTGGAGCTTATTTTCTTGTACAAAGTGAGGACTTAAGACTTAAATGCTTGATGCTTTGTGTCAATTAATACACTCTTACCTGTCTTGAGATGCGTAAAATCTTTTCCACAAAGTCTGATTTTTCAGTATGTACAGATAACCAGGTGTCACAGAAAGACTAAGGGAAAAAAAGACTGTAAGATATTTTCAAATACCACTTTATACACAAACTCAGTGTTAGCAGAGATCCTTTCAAACTTTAAAACTGTTCAGACATTATTCATTGGAACAGAACTGAAGCCCTCGTTCAGCTTGTTTCCCTCCTCACCCATGGCAGGCAGTTCCAGCAGGTGAACTCCCAGGTAGCGATGTAGGTTGGGCATGTGTAGCGGTCCAACACGATGTAAGCAGCCTCTGGGTCACACACAAAGTTAAACTCTCCACATATTGTGATGTTACCCCTGGCTGCACACAGAAACAAGCACAGTCACACACTCATTCTCATATATATCAGATATTTATAAGACTAAAATCACGAATGGATAATGAGAGACAGAGGAAATACTCTGTGAGGAGACCACCTTCAATGGTTCCCCCCATGATGTAGAGCGCCTTAAGCTTTTTAGGCAAGGAAGGGTCCAACTGCACTGCTGCAGCCAGGTTCATGAGGGGGGCAGTGGATATGAGGATCACCTGAAGGCAGGAGACAGAGTTGAATTGATGATTTTATTGCCTCCTAACCAACCTTTGAGCTGAAAACAAACCCTCAGTTGTAAAATAATAATTTTCCTTGAAAAGTTTTTTAAAGAATTATCATTTATAAATGTGTTTAGAATGAATTGAGAATTAAACTGGTTTGGTTGGCCCAGTGGTGCAGTTTGTCTATTAAGCACTTGAAACTTGATGAAAATTGACAGATAATTTTTACGACTTCCCAATTTAAACTGCATTAAAGCTTCAAGTTATGCTTTTTTATGTGTGTTTGGCAACTTTGTGATACTTCGCAACGAGTTGGCTTCTTTCACATCAAGTGCATTGTACCCTTTGCAATCCATAACCAACAGATGATATCATTGTGTCTACATCCATTTTTACTGGTCACCATGAAAAAGCAATTAAATCATTAGCTCTGGGTAAAACAAGTTTTTATTAGTCAAGTGATGCAATTTCATCTGTGGGAGTTCAACAATTTTCAGCTAAATGTCAACATACTTTTTTAGGAAGACTTCAAGGCATGTCTGCTGAAATAATCTGTGACTGGGCCTTTAAATAAAACGTTTGATCAGAACCACAAACCATTTATAAAAAGTGGGTAAATGTATTCATGTATTTTGAGATCACCTACTTCTCCACACAGCATTTTTACCCAACCCCTGTGTAAGCTACAACGTTCTTAGTGTACACATATCACAGGAAAATGAGGCTCTCAATTTTCATTCATGTAAGAAGCTTAATGGTGCAGACACTCACCTCTTTATCATTTGCGTTCACAAGGTCAACAATGGCCTGTTTGGCTTTTTTCCGCTGCACCAGATCCAGGCTTGGTGCGTGTGGATCTGGAACGTCCCCAAACCCGTCTGATCCAAAGAAATTATCTGCATGGTTTTCATGGTCCACCAAAGGCTTTGAGCAGCCACGGTACACTGGAATCTGTATGAGTATTATATGCTGGATGTAAGAACATATCTACGAACATATTCGTGTAGAAGGGCTCTCTTACAGCGTGACACAAACTTACGTCCAGCCTGTCGCAGACTTTCAGGACACGAAGGACATTTCTGAGGACATTCTCCACAGACGTGTTGCCATAGCAGCAGGTGATCCCCAAAACTTCCACATCAGGTGTGGAGAGGGCCATCATGATGGCAATAGCATCATCCACCCCAGCATCCACATCAATGATGAGCTTCTTCATCCTGTGTTTAACCACAGGATTCAAACCTGAAGAGTGATTATTTCTAATAATAATCCATTTTTGACCACATGTCTAACTGTAGCCTATCTCAGCTGTCAGATGGAGGGAAAGAGGCAAAAACACAGATAACTACAAATATTTTAAATAAACACAATACAGTGTTTTTCTCTTCACACTCTCAAAACCTTTCTCTCATAGCATAACTACATGTTTTGTAGCTTTCCTAAATATGAAGGTTAGATTGAAAGACTGCTTCAACTGTTTTATGGTAGAGGCAGGAGAATGTTTTAGATACAGCATTAAAATGTGTAGTGTTCAGTACAAATATCATAATTAGATCAGCTTTTAAAATATCTGGGATCTTCATTTTACAATATATATGAAAATAGTCGCTTGCACAAAGATTTAGAAAAATGTTCATGAACAGGCAATTGACCTGCATCTGATTGTGGCAAGGTTAAAGAATTTTAAACAACAGTTTCCATTGTCAAAAAACAAAAAACAAATCAAAACACCACAAAATTATGCTTTTAGGTGCAATAAAAAGAAAGAAAGAAAAAAATAAGTGATTTCTGGGGGGTTTTAAGAATTACATTTTAAAGATATGTTAACCTTCACAAATACTGTGAGATTCTGAAATTATTACTGAAATAAAATGTAAAATACTCACCTGGTAAATGGATTCTGGCAGATGTTTAGAGCTTAGTGATTGGAGCTGTGATAGCTGAATGCTATCAACTGAAGAGCAGCCAGCTTTATATAAGGAAGTGTTACATAAGTACATGGCTAACTCCACCTTCAGATATGCTGTAGGTGTTACAAATTTAGCTTGAGATTTAGATTGTCCAAATTTCCGCTTGCTTGAATAAAGTGAAAAAAATATTTTTGTCATGTAAATGAACAGCATTTAAAAAAAATCACGCACAGAGAGGTGGGTTGGGAAAGTAGATTCTTAAGGTGTAACACTTGTATCCTTTGGTATCGACTAATGGGTGTTATCTTTGTATTAATGTTTAAGAAGACGGTTACAAAAGTGCTACCTGCTAAATTATGTAAAAAGTGGCACACTAAGATAGACATTTTCACTTTTTATTGTCATGCAGCAACAATTTAGATAATTAGAATTAGAATCAAATATTTAGAACATATACTAGAAGGAACAGAATTTATTTCATTTGACGGACTAGTTACACAATATGGGATCAACAAGAAAAGATTTTTAGAATATCAACAAATTAAATCCATAGTAAAAAAGAAATTTAAACCGGGTCAAGTTGAACTACAAACACCACCAAGTGTGGTTCAATTTCTTACTCTTAAAACCCCAAAATTACTTTCCAAAATATACAGAATGCTTCCTAAAACAAATGAATCAATATCACTTCCTATTGCAAAATGGGAAGCGGATTTATCAGTTAACTTAGACCTAAACTTCTGGTCTCAGACTTGCTTAAAAACCTTTCATCTAATCAGAAATCCCAGTCTTCAATTAATTCAATACAAAATATTACATAGAGTGCACTATACAGGTCATCGGATGTTCAAGATGGGCTTTACGTCTACCAACAACTGCTCACACTGCCAAACCAATTCACCGGCAATTATATCCACGCTCTTTGGTTCTGTCCACCAGTTCAGAAGTTTTGGCGCGAGATATGTGACGACTTATCAAAGTGTCTGAAATGTAACATTCCAACTTCCCCCTTAGTGTGTTTACTGGGCAGCTTAGATAATGTCACTTCAGAAAAGAATATAGCCCATATGGTTTTCACTGCCCTATGCATAGCCAAGAAAACAGTCCTCATGAACTGGAAAAATAAAAATAATCTTAATTCTAACCAATATAGAAATTATCTATTAGATTAGATTAGATTAGATTAGATTAGATTAGATTAGATCTGCCTCAATTTTATCCTAACCACATCAGATCAATTGCTCTGGGCTCCTTTGATCAGCTCCATCACCTAGTGGGGGTGGGGGGTCATAGTTTGGTCCCGCCTTCACTGTTGTGATTGGTGTGGGGGTAGGGACAGGCTTAGGGCGTCGGGGGGTTCCCCGGAGGCATCTTCCTTGGGGGGCTCAACCCGGGGTAGCGGTCATGTCCGGTTGGGGGCTCTTTTGGCTCTCGGGTGACTGTTTCCTCGTGGCTGCGTGCAGCAGGGCTAGGGGAGGGTCTGTGCTGACGGACGTGGGTTACTGACCTGGTAGCCTGGCTGCCCCTGGGTGGGTCCGGGATGGGCGTGAGGTTCTGGGGGCGCTCTGTCTCTGGGCTGGGGCCCGGGCCGGGCCTCGGGGGCTTGGGTCCTGGTTGGTGTGTTGCCGGGGTTGTGGGCGGGTGGGTGCATGGGGGCCCAGCCCTGGCGCAGGGTGCCGCCGGTGCGTCGAGCCACCTGGGGGGGCTCTTCAACTGGTGGGGGAGATGGTCACATCTTGCAGGAGCTTTCCACTCCTCAGGAACTCTCTGCAGGAGGGGGAGATACAGGAGAGGTGGAGGAAGATCTCAGCCTGGGCGTCTATTGTCTTATGTAGTCTGGAAGATGAGTGGATGATGGGGTGGGTGCAGTTTTCTCTGTGGTGGGGTTGGGTGGACTGTCCCGGGCTCTGTGGGGCCGGGCGGCGCTGCTGCACTGGGCCCCTGTCTGGATGGGCCTGGGCCCCCTTTCCCTGGCGGGTCGCGGAGTATGGGGGTGCCTACTGGGGTCAGCGGGGGAGCTGGCCCCAAGGAGGGGTCACTTGCCCCTCCCTTCCTTCCCTCCCCATCTCCAGCTGCCTCCCTCTTCCCGCTCCACCACAACCACCCACACATGCAGGACCTTGGAGTAGGGGTATGTCACCAGGGTGCAGAGGAGGCTACCCCCCCCCCCCCCCCCCCCCCCCGTCCCCTTCTGGCTGCCTCTGCCTCAATTTTATCCCACAACCTAGACATTCATATTACTCACACTCTCATTACACATACATATAGGATCTTGGGGGTGGGCACGCTACACGGATTCCAAAAGACCATCAGGGTGTACACCCCACCCCTGGCGTCGTTGCCCACCTCTCAATTTTAAATACACGTAGACATTGAGGGCTAGCAGGAGGGACCATGCGCTTACCTGCTGCTCCCTGGCAGGTAGCTCCATGCCCTCCTGGGTTTTAAATGCACCTTAGAACACAAATGCATCAACACTACAATGAGCGGGTGGAGGGAGGTTTGGAGTCTTCTCTCACCCCCCGTTCTCTGCGGCCTGCTGGAGCGGGGGGGCTAGGAGGAGGAGTTGGCCGTCCAACTGCGGTCTGGAGTGTGGGGCCTCCCTGCTGCTGCGGAGTCGGGGCGGTCTGCTTCTCCCCACTGCAGGGAAAAGGGTAACACCACCTGGGTCTGGGTGCAGTCCCCCCCTCCAGGGGCAAGGGTACCTAGACCCGGTTCGTAGAGTACGCTTGGGGAGTGTGATCGTGTGTACAGCGTCTCTTTATGTTTGTCTCCACGTTGGTTGAGTGTGGAGTAAGTGCATATGAGAGCATGAGGGTGGGAATGGATGTTTCTGTCTATATGTCAGGTTTGGTATCAGACGCCACCTCTCTGGGGAAATCTCAGGCCCTCCAAGGTTTGGAGGCCTCTCTCCACCCACCACCACTTCCCCTGCCAGTGGCGGACTCCCTCAGGTGTCGGTGCGTTGGTGGTTCTTTGTGTCTGGGGATGGGCGTCCAGTTACAGTGGGGCAAAAAAGTATTTAGTCAGCCACCGATTGTGCAAGTTCCCCCACTTAAAATGATGACAGAGGTCAGTAATCTGCACCAGAGGTACACTTCAACTGTGAGAGACAGAATGTGAAAAAAAAATCCATGAATCCACATGGTAGGATTTATAAAGAATTTATTCGTGAATCAGGGTGGAAAATAAGTATTTGGTCAATAACAAAAATACAACTCAATACTTTGTAACATAACCTTTGTTGGCAATAACAGAGGTCAAACGTTTACTATAGGTCTTTACCAGGTTTGCACACACAGTAGCTGGTATTTTGGCCCATTCCTCCATGCAGATCTTCTCGAGAGCAGTGATGTTTTGGGGCTGTCGCCGAGCAACACGGACTTTCAACTCCCGCCACAGATTATCTATGGGGTTGAGGTCTGGAGACTGGCTAGGCCACTCCAGGACTTTCAAATGCTTCTTACGGAGCCACTCCTTTGTTGCCCGGGCGGTGTGTTTTGGATCATTGTCATGTTGGAAGACCCAACCTCGTTTCATCTTCAAAGTTCTCACTGATGGAAGGAGGTTTTGGCTCAAAATCTCACGATACATGGCCCCATTCATTCTGTCCTTAACACGGATCAGTCGTCCTGTCCCCTTGGCAGAAAAACAGCCCCATAGCATGATGTTTCCACCCCCATGCTTCACAGTAGGTATGGTGTTCTTGGGATGCAACTCAGTATTCTTCTTCCTCCAAACACGACGAGTTGAGTTTATACCAAAAAGTTCTACTTTGGTTTCATCTGACCACATGACATTCTCCCAATCCTCTGCTGTATCATCCATGTGCTCTCTGGCAAACTTCAGACGGGCCTGGACATGCACTGGCTTCAGCAGCGGAACACGTCTGGCACTGCGGGATTTGATTCCCTGCCGTTGTAGTGTGTTACTGATGGTGACCTTTGTTACTTTGGTCCCAGCTCTCTGCAGGTCATTCACCAGGTCCCCCCGTGTGGTTCTGGGATCTTTGCTCACCGTTCTCATGATCATTTTGACCCCACGGGATGAGATCTTGCGTGGAGCCCCAGATCGAGGGAGATTATCAGTGGTCTTGTATGTCTTCCATTTTCTGATGATTGCTCCCACAGTTGATTTTTCACACCAAGCTGCTTGCCTATTGTAGATTCACTCTTCCCAGTCTGGTGCAGGTCTACAATACTTTTCCTGGTGTCCTTTGAAAGCTCTTTGGTCTTGGCCATGGCGGAGTTTGGAGTCTGACTGTTTGAGGCTGTGGACAGGTGTCTTTTATACAGATGATGAGTTCAAACAGGTGCCATTCATACAGGTAACGAGTGGGGGACAGAAAAGCGTCTTACAGAAGACGTTACAGGTCTGTGAGAGCCAGAGATTTTCCTTGTTTGAGGTGACCAAATACTTATTTTCCACCCTGATTTACGAATAAATTCTTTACAAATCCTACCATGTGGATTCATGGATTTTTTTTTCACATTCTGTCTCTCACAGTTGAAGTGTACCTCTGGTGCAAATTACTGACCTCTGTCATCATTTTAAGTGGGGGAACTTGCACAATCGATGGCTGACTAAATACTTTTTTGCCCCACTGTACACACCAGCTCACTCCTTGGCGGCCGCTTATCGGGCTCGCTCGGGCCACTTCGGAGGTGGGGTGCCCCCGGCCTCTCGGCCTGGGGCTCGGTCACTCAGGCACAGCTGGCTGACAGCGGAGCTCACGGGCGCGTCACTGCAACTCCCCCTGGCTTCTGCTCCGCGGCTGCTGAGTGAGCCCTCATCTGGGACTCTCCTCAGCTCTTTCTGGGACAGTGGCGCGGCTGCCCCTCTGTTGGTCTTCCTTGGTCTCTTGTGTTCTGGGGGCCTCTGGATGTAGGAGTTTTGATCTCCTCCATACCTGCTTCATGCCCTGGAGGACGGGGCTGTGGCCCCCCCACACCCTCTAGCAGATCATTACATGAAGGAACCATGCTCACAGGTGTACACACGGGTGATCACACCCACAAACTACACCCTTTTTGGCTCCTACCTCAAAGCACACTGTGTTCTGTTGATCTTATGTGCTACACAATAATGTTTAATATTTAGTATTTACGGTCATATTCCCTCATATCATTGTGACGTTGTTTATTCTATTACTCTTGTTCTCTTCTGCTTGTTTTCTTTTTTCTTTCTCAACAGGTGATCCAGGTGATCGATAGATGCATTTTTTTCCTCTTTTTTCCCCCCTGCCCATTCTGTTGGTTTTTGTTTTTTGCCCTTCTCCCCCGTCCCTCTTCTCAGCTGTTTCTCTTTCCCTCTTTCTTTCTCCCCTTCTTTCCCCCAGTCAAGTCTGTCCCGTATTCAGCAAGTGAAAATAAAATAAACAATAAAAGGTGAATCAAATGGACCATTACGGCAAGGCTGGGATGGTCAATTTGGTAAAGTAAATCCGTTGGGCATCTTTCTTTGCCTTTAGACAACAATTATGATGGCAAAAGAGCCAAACGGGACAGGCCAAAAAAAAAAAAAAAGACATTTTCACTTTTTATTGTCATACAGCAACAATTTAGATAATTTCGTCCACTCTCGTAGGTAAAATATGATGCTCTTTTATCTCTGCAGTTATTAAGCATGGGGGGTCTTGGTATTTTTCTACTTACAGTCTGTGCTAAACTGCATTCTTGACACTTTATTTCAGCAGGTATGAAAAGTAATCCTGCAGCATTTATTGCCACCCACACTTTTTAGTATAGCCATGTTTACTAAAAATCTAAATATCTTCAGTGGAATTCAATCATGCAGCCTTTTTAATATCTAAAAAGAGCTTTACACACACATGATGGCACCGAGTTACATAATTCCCTTAGGGATTAATAAAGTATCCTGATTCTCAAATATATGCATACGAATGAATTTCTTCATAATATTTTTTTTATTCTTACCTTGGTAGAATCTAAGTTTTGAGCAAGCAAGGTCTGGGTTCCTTTACAGCCACTTGCTTACACAGATGAAAAGATGATCTGAAGAGACACTAAAAGAAACCGAAACTTCAACGTACCAACTGATGAGTTCTTCTTTCCAATGTTTATACTTATCCATTGTCCTTAGAAGCTGCATCACATTCTTGTTGGTTTGCATACATTGGTACACTCGATCCTTTTCAGTTGACCAAATAGATCCAGACATATTGCCATAGCACTGGCTCTGCATACTGCCCTCTTCCACCTGGACAAGTAAGTAAATAAGTAAGTAAAATTTATTTATATAGCACATTTCACAGATAAAAATCACAAAGTGCTTTACAATAGATCAGACATACAAGTTAAAATTAATTAAAAGCCCGTTTGTATAAAAATGTCTTCAGCTGCTTTTCAAAGGAGTCAGTAGAGTCTAGATAGCGTAAAGACAACGGCAGAGAGTTCCACAGCCTAGGTGCCAGTGTCTGAAAAGCCAGATCCCCACGTGTTTTAAACCTAGTACGTGGGACCATTAGTAGCCTCTGACTTGAAGACCTAAGTGCTCGGGATGAAGCATGAGGTTTCAACAGGTCAGAGATATACTGGGGAGCTTCACCGTGCAGAGCTCTAAAAGTCACAACTAAAATTTTAAAATGAACCCTAAAATTTACAGGCAACCAATGAAGAGAAGCCAAAACTGGAGTAATGTGTGACCTCTTGTTTGTACCAGTTAAAAGTCTTGCCGCTGCATTCTGTACAGACTGAAGGCGATCCAGAGCTGATTTGTTGAGACACGTAAAAAGACCTTTACAATAATCCAAACAAGAAGAGATAAAAGCATGAATAATTATCTTAAGTTCTGCCTTTGACACCAGTAGTCTGAGTTTAGAAATGTTTCTTAGATGATGTTTAGAGTGTTTCTCAAGAGACATTTAACTGTCAAATATAACACCTAAGTTTCTGAGACTCGACTGAAATGAACAGTCTAAAAAACTGATATGCTGCCTAATTTCTGAGAGCATGTGATCAGGTGCAATAATCACCTTTTCAGTTGGCCAAATAGACCCAGAGATATTGCCATAACACTGGCTCTGCATACTGCCCTGTGTTATTGTGGTGGACAATAACACCACATGTGTGCGGATGCTGTTGATTGTTTATTGATTACAGGTCCACTTTCAACATTATAATTCCATCCAAGCTCATCATGAAGTTTTGGCATCTGCACAACATCATCTCCTTATGAAGCTGGATCTTGACTTCCTCACAGACAGACCACAGTGGTACAGATCGGCAATGACATGTCATCTACACTGATGATGGATGTGTACTCAGCCCCATGCTGTACACCTTGTTCACCCATGACTCTGAGGCCACACACAGCACCAACACTATAGTTAAATTTGCAGATGATACCACCGTCAAGTCTGCTTCCAAAGCAGAGGTGAGAGCCCTGATATCATGGTGTTGAGACAAAAACCTACTGTTCAGTGTCAGCAAGACCAAGAAGCTGTCACGGCTGCCGGGGCGAGCCGTGTGGTGTAGGAGGAAAAGGACCCAAAATGCAGGCAGTTGACTGGTGATGATAGTGACATTTATTTACAGAAGTGGCAGTGACAAAAACAGGCAAAGAAGGGTGGGGAGCTAACCGAGACCTAAACTGGAGGAAACTAAAGAACAGACCTGAACATGGGACCGAGAACAGAGGATGCAGAGGGACGGAGAACACACTAATTTACGCGGAGTTACACAGAGAAACGCAGGCGATCCGACGATGAGCAGAGGCAAACACACACTATAAATACATACAAATAAATGAGGAGATGACATGCAGGGGTGGACACAGCTGAAACTAATGGACATAACGAGAAGCAGACCTAGAAAGTAAAACAGGAAACACACAGACTGTTTACAACACAAACTCAGGGACACAAACAAAACAGAGGGAAGACACAGGTAGGGATGATAAACATGACAACCAAACCCAAAGAACTAATACAAAATCAGAATAAACACCAAACCCAAGATGAAGCCAAAAGGAAACACAAAAAGCTGGGTCAACAACCCAGGACCATGACAGAAGCTCATTGTGGACTACAGGAAACTGCAGGGCGGAGGGCACACCCTGATTTACATCAAGGAGACAGAGGAGAAGGGAGTCAGATACTTCAGGTTCCTGGGGATTAACATCAGTAATGATTCGAGTTGGTCACATCGAGTGGATATGATCACAAAAGCAGTGAAACAGTGGCTCTTTCAGCGGCGGTTTAGGGCGTTTGACGTAGACTCCAGAATACTTACCAATATCTATCAATGCACCATCGAGACTATTCTGTCTGGCTGTGTCTGGTATGGAGGTTGTAATGTTCTGGTCCCCAAAGCTTTAAGGAGGGGGGTCAGAGAAGCACAACAATCACCAGGTCTGAACTGCCAGCCTTCCAAGACGTCTACAGACAGCACTGTAGGAGGAAGGCCCAGAGGATCCTCTCTGATCCTGGCCAGACATCCTTCATGCTCCAGCTGTCACACAGAAGGTACAGGAGCATCTGGACCTGCACCAGCAGATTCTGGGAAAGTCTTACAAGCCATCAGGCTGCTGAACTGCTAAAATGTTGGACATTGGACAACACTGAGGGGGCTAACGTCACTAACTTTCACATTGGTACTTCTTAAAAGTACCACCACAAGACATTACATTACAAATTACTTTTTTTGTTCTCGTTTGGTTCTTGCCGAAGGCGGTCCACGTTTCTTCTCTCCTCCTCTCCCTTATCTTCCCTGCTTAGCCTCTTATGTCCTTGTCTAGTCTCGTGTTTTTTGTATTACTTTTCCCTGGAACACTCTCTCACAGTGTGTTCTCTAAAACCTAAAAGAGAATTATGGGTTTGATCAACTGGTCCCTGAATGCAATTGACACCCTTTTCTCAATGAGAAGTCTGGGCTCGGGTGAGCCTGAGTGTCCTGGAGGTACTTTCCCTGCCGGCTACACGATGGACGGGTGGCAGAAATGGAGAATCGTGTGCCTGGCGGGACTGTCGATCGAAGACACTGAAGATATCTACCTATTCGGAACCATGATAACAGGGTTCTTGCTGATCAGGGCTGGCTTGGCCCTGGCTTATCGATGAATTAAGAAAGCGGAACCGGCTGTTCAAACCCCCACAAGGCTGCCTGCTGGGATTGAAACGATGGGACGAGGCATGACTTCTCAGAATGGGCTCACTGAGTGCAGCATGGATAAGATCTTGGAGAAGCTTACGGCTGCCGTGAACACTCAGAATAAGACCTCTGAGCGCAAACTGGATCACATCCTGGAGCGACTCACTGCGGTCATGAGTTCTCAGAATCTGCTCTTTGAGCACAAGAATGACAACATCACGGAGCGCAAGTTTGATAACATCATGGAGAAGCTCGCGGCTCTTCAACGGGAGACGGAGAGACCAGTGTCGAAGTGTTAAGAACAGCTTTGAAATTCTCATGAGTTGTTCACACTAAAGAAAACCACCATCATAATGCTATCCCTTCGGCGCCAGCTGCGGGCTCAAGGCTGGAGCCGAACAAAAACTCCCTGACAACGACTGTGTTTAGACTGTTCTTCCCACTCCATGCAGGCTACCTGGGTTGGCTGGAAGACTGTTTACTTAGCCTGGGCGAAGGACACTATCTCAGCTGAACTCTGGAAACGCACACACATACACTGATAAGCACTCACTGTGTTGTGTGTGTAAGGTTGGGGGGGGCGGGTCCATTCCACTGCAGGGCAACCTGCATGTGGCGAATAAAGCTGTTGACTGTTAAAAAATATTGTGGTTTCATTCAATTTTTAGGTTCATTCACAGACATAATGACATCTTTCATTAACATGATATACCACCTTCCCCCAGGAACAGAGTTATGCTAAAACAGGTCTACATGTCTTAATCAAAAGGACTCATTCCTACTTAAAGTCAGACTTTATGTTCATTTGATCACCACAGAAGTTGTGTGGTTACATCATTAGCAAAAGCCTCAATTTAATTCTTTCACCTCTGCAGTGGAGTTTAGTCTGAGGACACTCAACAAAAAGGTGCTATTGTAATAGGGGCCATTTCTTACTCCTCAAGTTCTTGATCCTCAAGTTCACTCAAGAGTGAACTTGAGGATCAAGTTGGACATGTCTGTCAATGGTTGGCATCTCAACGACAGTTCCTACAAACTGTTGTTCAACACAAACCGCTGCAGGGCTGATGTGTGATTGTGAAAATGTGTGTTAACTCATTATTATTACAGGCTGTGCCAAACTGCATTCTTGACACTTGATTCAGCAGGTGTGACAAAACAATGGTTTTGTCACACCTGCTGAAACCATTGTTTTTCTTGTGACAAAACCATTGTTTTTCTTGTGACATTATTGGTAATGCCACAAGAAAAAACATTGTTTTTCTTGTGGCATTATACTGCAGGATTCCCTTTCACACCTGCTGAATCAAGTGTCAGGAATGCAGTTTGGTTGATTCAGCAGGTGTGAAAGGTAATCCTGCAGTATCCTTATCCATCATTAATGCCCACTCACATCCTGGGCCATGATAAGGTGGGGCCAGGTTTCACAATGAGCTCACCTGAAACTCTGGCTGATTGGGACCCACACCCAGTTTCACAACTTGGCTCAGGCGATTAGAGGATCATCAGGGGGTCCTTCTGTCCCTCTGTGGGAGGACACTCCCACTAGGTTTAAATCTGGGACTCCCCACCATTTGACCTTAGAACTGAAGAAGCTTCTCGGATGAGAGGTGAAACGTCTTCAAGTAACTTAAAGAAATCCAGATGCTTTTCTTTGCAAAATTGGTAACATTACAGAAAACCACTGAAATGTACACTACAATGGGAAAGTACAAGAGGGAAAAAAGACACCTCTACTCATGCTGGGCTCCTATGGTATGAGAACAGGAAACAAAAAAACTCCTCTGCACAGAAAGCACATAAATGTCCACAGCACAACATTATGGAGCACGTGACAACCAACAGGGTTGGGTAGGGGATGAGGAGTAATCCTAAGCAAACATAGCAGCCATCCTGCCACTGCGCCGTCTCTCCAGCGCAGGCCCAGACCCGCCGTGTTCTCCAGGAGGGAACAAGCATCGAAGGCGTTTGGAAAGGGGGGGTGGGGGACGAGTGAGTGCTTATCAGTGTAAGTGTGTGCGTTTCCAGAGTTCAGCTGAGACAGTGTCCTTCGCCCTGCCAGGCTAAGTAAACAGTCTTTCAGCCAACCCAGGTAGCCTGCATGGAGTGGGAAGAACAGTCTAAACACAGTCGTTATCAGGGAGTTTTTGTTCGGCTCCAGCCTTGAGCCCGCAGCTGGCGCCGAAGGGATAGCTGATAAGGTTTCCGAAAGAGACTCAGGCGCAGGCCAGGGTTTTCCTTTAAGCGAAGGACAGTGCGTTTATTTACAGTGAACACATACACCAAGTGGCTATATACAACGTGCAGGGGAAACGGGTCCGGGTCGCCAGGGTCCGTGGGAAACAGGGTTGGGAGAAGGGTGTTCCACACTTTCTGTACAAAAACGTTCCCCCTCAATCACTCCTCTCCGCATCGGGTTCCAAAAACGATCTACACACAAAACGTTGGGTTAGCAGGATAATTATAAGAAATTCTCAAGGTACAGGTTAGCAGAAACACAAGTCTAACTGACACTGATAGCTCAACGATCCAGCGAAGACTAGTGCAGACTCGCCATCTAAGTAGTGCAGTAATCAGCTGGGATCAGCTGCCGGTGTGGTGATGAGCAGGTGTGTGGGCCAGCAGCGGGAGCCCGCAGTGAGCATCGCCGTGGCGAGAGAGAGAGAGAGAGAGTGAGAGAGAGAGGGTGAGAGAGCAAACAAACCACAAACATATTGCCCCATAGAGGATTGACCAGCGGGGCACAGGGACCATGACAGTACCCCCCCCTCAACGGGAGCCCCCCGGCGACCCACCAGGCTTACCAGGATGAGACAGATGGAAGGCCCGCAGCATACGCTTGTCCAGGACAGCGGCCCGCGGAACCCAGGACCGCTCCTCAATGCCATAGCCCTCCCAGTCCACAAGGTACTGGAAGCCACGCCCGCGGCGGCGAGAGTCCATAATCCGCGTGATGGAATAGGCGGGCAAGCCGTCCACAAGCCGGGCGGGTGGAGGGGGCCTGGAAGGAGGGCACAGAGGGCTATTCCGGACAGGTTTGATTTGGGAGACGTGGAACACATTGTGAATCCTCATGTTGCGCGGCAGCCGGAGTTTCACAGAGACGGGGTTGATCAGCGCCGAAACCTCAAACGGACCAATGAAGTTTGGGTTGTGCTTCTTGGACTCAGTCCTGAGAGGAACAAAGCGTGTGGACAGCCATACCTTTTGTCCCACGCTGTATGCTGGAGCTGGTGTGCGGCGGCGATCTGCGGTCTGTTTGGTTCGGTCCTTTGTGCACAGCAACGCCGTCCGTGCGGCCCGCCAAGCTCGTCGGCACCTACGTAGATGGGCCTGGACAGATGGTACAGAATGCTCACCCTCGACAGAGGGGAAGAGAGGTGGCTGGAAACCCAGTGAGACCTCGAAGGGAGACAGACCAGTGGCGGAGGAAGTCAGACTGTTATGGGCGTACTCAATCCAGGGTAGTTCGTCACTCCAGATGGACTGGTTGGAGGACGCTATGCACCGCAACATTGCCTTGAGCTCTTGGTTAGCTCGCTCACACTGACCGTTGCTTTGGGGATGGTAACCGGAGGTCAGACTGACCTTTGCTCCTAATGAGGAGCAGAATTCCTTCCAGACGCCAGACGTGAACTGGGGGCCTCTGTCAGACACAATGTCTTCCGGGATCCCATGCAAACGAAACACATGACGGGTAAGCAGTCGTGCGGTCTCCATGGCCGTGGGAAGCTTGGGTAGAGCTATGAAGTGGGCAGCTTTAGAAAAACGGTCTACGATGGTAAGTATGACAGTGTTGCCTGCTGATGGCGGCAGTCCGGTCACAAAGTCCAAAGCTATATGGGACCACGGCCTGGACGGAGTCGGCAGGGGATTGAGCTGTCCAGCGGGCGGCTGATGAGACGGTTTATTCCGGGCACAGGTCGCGCAGGCGGAGACGTACTCCCGAGCGTCCTAAGCAGAGAGGGCCACCAGAAGTAGCGCTGGAGGAAGTTGATAGTGCGGTGGACCCCTGGGTGGCACGTAAAGCGGGCAGTGTGGGCCCATTGAAGTACTTGAGAACATACTGATTGAGGGACGTAGAGCCGTTGGGCTGGCCCACCTCCCGGATCCGGTTCCGACACCTGAGCCTCCCGAATGGCTGCTTCGATCCCCCAGGAGATGGCGCCCACGACACAGGTGGCGGGGAGAACGGGAGCGGGCTCAGTGGGGTCCTCCGAGACTGAGAACTGACGGGACAGGGCGTCGGGTTTGACATTCCGGGAACCGGGTCTGTAAGAGATGGAGAAGTGGAAACGGGTGAAAAACAGGGCCCACCTGGCCTGTCGGGCGTTGAGCCTCTTAGCTGATTGCAGGTATGCCAGGTTCTTGTGGTCTGTCCAGACGAGGAAAGGCTGAGCCGTGCCCTCCAACCAGTGCCGCCACTCCTCCAGGGCTAGTTTTATCGCCAGCAGTTCCCGATCCCCGACATCATAGTTTCTCTCTGCAGGGGACAGACGGCGGGAGAAGAAGGCACAAGGGTGGAGCTTACCGTCCTTCCGTTGCGACAGAACCGCTCCAACCCCTGAGTCGGACGCGTCGACCTCGACCACAAATGGCTGCGTGAGGTCGGGTTGGATCAGGATGGGGGCTGAGGCGAATCGTTTCTTCAGTTCTTGGAAAGCTACCTGAGCTTCTTTGTTCAACTGAAAAGGAAGCTTGGGAGAGGTTAGCTGGGTCAGCGGCAAGGCAACTCGGCTGAAGTCCCGAATGAACCGCCGGTAAAAGTTGGCAAACCCAAGGAAACGTTGCAGTTGGTGCCTATTAGGAGGTTCCGGCCACTCAACAACGGCTTTTACCTTCACAGGGTCCGGCGGAGGTTTCCTTGGTCGATTATGTACCCCAGGAATGCGACGGTGGAGACGTGGAACTCACACTTTTCTCCTTTGACGAACAATCGGTTTTCGAGGAGTCGTTGCAGGACCTGTCTGACATGGGTCTCGTGCTCGGATTGGTTTCTGGAAAAGATCAGGATGTCATCTAGATAGACAAAAACAAAACGGTTAATGAAGTCTCTGAGCACGTCATTCACCAGGGCTTGGAACACCGCAGGGGCGTTAGTGAGACCAAAGGGCATGACAAGGTACTCGAAGTGGCCGAGGTGGGTGTTGAAGGCGGTCTTCCACTCATCGCCCTCACGGATGCGAACCAGATGGTATGCGTTTCGCAAATCCAGTTTGGTAAAAACAGTAGCCCCCTGGAGGAGCTCGAAGGCCGAACTGAGGAGCGGCAGAGGGTATTTATTTTTTACTGTGATGTTGTTTAATCCGCGATAGTCAATGCATGGCCGGAGGGTTTTATCCTTCTTTTCGACAAAGAAGAAGCCTGCCGCGACTGGAGAGGTGGAGGCCCGAATGAGGCCGGCAGCCAGGGATTCCGTGATGTACTTGTCCATAGCGTCTCGTTCTGGAAGTGAGATGCTATATAGCCGACTGGTGGGTAAAGGAGCTCCCGGGAGCAGTTCGATAGCACAGTCATAGGGCCTATGCGGAGGAAGTGACTGGGCGCGGGCCTTTTGAAACACCTCAGCTAGGTCGTGATAAACAGAGGGCACATTAGTTAAATCAGCTGATTTCAATTTCCCAGGAGAGGGCGTTTCAGTGCTTGGAGGCGAGGCAGCTTTAAGGCAGGTCATGTGGCAGTCCTCCCCCCACCCAGTGACACGCCCCTTTAGCCAATCTATGTGAGGGTTGTGCTGTTGTAGCCAAGGATGGCCGAGAACTAGTGGAGTGCGAGTTGCTTTAAACACCAAAAATCAGATTTCTTCAGAATGATTGCCAGAGAGGGTGAGCTCGACAGGCTCCGTCACCAGAGTGATGTCTGGAAGGCGTTGACCTGACAACGCCGTAACACGTAATGCATGAGGCAGGGGCTCCAATAGTAACCCAAGTTGCCGGGCTAACTGACAGTCAATAAAGTTTTGTTCCGCCCCAGAGTCGATTAACACCGATAGGGAGCGGCTCTTAGAGTGAATGGAAAGCGTGGCCGGTAGTGTTAAACGGGGAGGAGCTTCTTCCTGGCTCAGCTCGCCCACCAGTACTCCTACCATCACTGGCGGGCGCGCCCTTTTGCCTGCGAAGGGCAGGTAGCTACAACATGTCCCCTGTGACCACAATAGAGGCACTCACCGGCCGTAATCCTGCGCTGACGCTCCGCCGCGGTGAGATGGGAGCCGCCCAGCTGCATGGGTTCCTCTCCGTCCCCGCTCTCGTGAGTCCGGGAGGGGCCGGCATCCGCTATGGCGCCGGTGCCAGAGACTCTCGCAGCCTCATGGAAGTTGTAGTTCCGCTGCGACCGGCGAGCCCGTAGCCGCTCATCCACCTTAATGCACAGGGACATTAGCTCATTAAAGGAGGCAGGGAGATCACGCATGATTAGCTCGTCCCTTAATTCTTCTCTGATATTGTTCAGCAACGTGCTCTGTAGCGCCTCCTGATTCCACCCTGCCTCTTCTGCCAGAATCCAGAAGTCGATAGCGTATTCAGACATGCTTCTCCTACCTTGTTTGAAGTTGAGGAGACGGAGAGCAGCGGCCTCTGCCCCGGTGCCTGGGTTAAACACACTCTTAAATTTGGAGAGAAAGTCAGCGTAGGTGATGACAGGATCAGAGTTTAACACAACCTGGGCCCACTTTAGTGCACGGCCCCTCAGAAGTTGAACTAAATAAGTGATCTTCGCCCCATCGTTGCTATGAAAACGCTGCAGCTCGCGAAACGTCAGAGACACCTGAGCCAAAAATCCGGCACATTTGTCAGACTCACCCGAGAATGGTTCCGGTGTGGGTAAAGGTCCGTCAGTCAGCGTACCGACCCACGGTGAGCTACCTGACGCTACGGCGGGCGGTGCCGCCTGGGGAGCAGGGCTGGGTGGCTGGGGATTCCCTGGTTGCGCATTTCCCTCCAGTGGTATTAACTGCGCCACCGCCAGGGTCAATGCGGCGACATCCTGCCGTAGCTGCCCGAGCATTTGTTCATGGCGGGCCAGCGCGGCTTCCTGGGCAGCCAGAGCCCGGCCCACGGGGTCCTGTCCTGCTGAGTCCATAATGGCTGGATCGTTCTGATAAGGTTTCCGAAAGAGACTCAGGCGCAGGCCAGGGTTTTCCTTTAAGCGAAGGACAGTGCGTTTATTTACAGTGAACACATACACCAAGTGGCTATATACAACGTGCAGGGGAAACGGGTCCGGGTCGCCAGGGTCCGTGGGAAACAGGGTTGGGAGAAGGGTGTTCCACACTTTCTGTACAAAAACGTTCCCCCTCAATCACTCCTCTCCGCATCGGGTTCCAAAAACGATCTACACACAAAACGTCGGGTTAGCAGGATAATTATAAGAAATTCTCAAGGTACAGGTTAGCAGAAACACAAGTCTAACTGACACTGATAGCTCAACGATCCAGCGAAGACTAGTGCAGACTCGCCATCTAAGTAGTGCAGTAATCAGCTGGGATCAGCGGCCGGTGTGGTGATGAGCAGGTGTGTGGGCCAGCAGCGGGAGCCCGCAGTGAGCATCGCTGTGGCGAGAGAGAGAGAGAGTGAGAGAGAGAGGGCGAGAGAGCAAACAAACCACAAACATATTGCCCCATAGAGGATTGACCAGCGGGGCACAGGGACCATGACAATAGCATTATGATGGTGGTTTTCTTTAGTGCGAACAACTCATGAGAATTTCAAAGCTGTTCTAACAGTCCGACACTGGTCTCTCAATCTCCCATATAAGAGCCGCGAGCTTCTCCATGATGTTATCAAACTTGCGCTCCGTGATGTTGTCATTCTTGTGCTCAAAGAGCAGATTCTGAGAACTCATGACCGCAGTGAGTTGCTCCAGGATGTGATCCAGTTTGCGCTCAGAGGTCTTATTCTGAGTGTTCACGGCAGCCGTAAGCTTCTCCAAGATCTTATCCATGCTGCACTCAGTGAGCCCATTCTGAGAAGTCACGCCTCGTCCCATCGTTTCAATCCCAGCAGGCAGCCTTGTGGGGGTTTGAACAGCCAGTTCCGCTTTCTTAATTCTTCGATAAGCCAGGGCCAAGCCAGCTCCGATCAGCAAGAACCCTGTTATCATGGTTGCGAATAGGTAGATATCTTCAGTGTCTTCGATCGACAGTCCCGCCAGGCACACGATTCTCCATTTCTGCCACCCGTCCATCGTGTAGCCGGCAGGGAAAGTACCTCCAGGACACTCAGGCTCACCCGAGCCCAGACTTCTCGTTGAGAAAAGGGTGTCAATTGCATTCAGGGACCAGTTGATCAAATCCATAATTCTCTTTTAGGTTTTAGAGAACACACTGTGAGAGAGTGTTCCAGGGAAAAGTAATACAAAAAACATGAGACTAGACAAGGACATAAGAGGCTAAGCAGGGAAGATAAGGGAGAGGAGGAGAGGAGAAATGTGCGACCGCCTTCGGCAAGAGCTAAACGAGAAAAAAAAAAGTAATTTGTAATGTAATGTGTTGTGGTGGTACTTTTAAGAAGTACCAATGTGAAAGTTAGTGACGTTAGCCCCCTCAGTGTTGTCCAATGTCCAACATTTTAGCAGTTCAGCAGCCTGATGGCTTGTAAGACTTTCCCAGAATCTGCTGGTGCAGGTCCAGATGCTCCTGTACCTTCTGTGTGACAGCTGGAGCATGAAGGATGTCTGGCCAGGATCAGAGAGGATCCTCTGGGCCTTCCTCCTACAGTGCTGTCTGTAGACGTCTTGGAAGGCTGGCAGTTCAGACCTGGTGATTGTTGTGCTTCTCTGACCCCCCTCCTTGGAGCTTTGGGGACCAGAACATTACAACCTCCATACCAGACACAGCCAGACAGAATAGTCTTGATGGTGCATCGATAGATATTGGTAAGTATTCTGGAGTCTACGTCAAACGCCCTGAACCGCCGCTGAAAGAGCCACTGTTTCACTGCTTTTGTGATCATATCCACTCGATGTGACCAACTCGAATCATTACTGATGTTAATCCCCAGGAACCTGAAGTATCTGACTCCCTTCTCCTCTGTCTCCTTGATGTAAATCAGGGTGTGCCCTCCGCCCTGCAGTTTCCTGTAGTCCACAATGAGCTTCTGTCATGGTCCTGGGTTGTTGACCCAGCTTTTTGTGTTTCCTTTTGGCTTCATCTTGGGTTTGGTGTTTATTCTGTGCTCTGTTTGTGTCCCCGAGTTTGTCTTGTAAAACAGTCTGTGTGTTTCCTGTTTTACTTTCTAGGTCTGCTTCTCGTTATGTCCATTAGTTTCAGCTGTGTCCACCCCTGCATGTCATCTCCTTATTACCTGGTGTGTATTTATAGTGTGTGTTTGCCTCTGGTCGTCGTCGGCTCGCCTGCGTTTCTCTGTGTAACGCCGTGTAAATCATTGTGTTCTACGGCGCTCGCTGCATCCTCTGTTCTCGGTCCCATGTTCAGGTCTGTTCTTTAGTTTCCTCCAGTTTAGGTCTCGGTTAGCTCCCCACCCTTCTTTGCCTGTTTTTGTCACTGCCACTTCTGTAAATAAATGTCACTATCATCACCAGTCAACTGCCTGCATTTTGGGTCCTTTTCCTTAGTGATGGGCAGATGAAGCTTCATGAAGCACTGAAGCTTTTCATACAATTGGTTCACTCCAGTGCAAAGCGTCTTGAAGCTTCATTTGCTCTAGTAGGACATCTACTGGATGTAAAAATATTAGTTGGCATGAATTGGAAGAGCGTGACCTTTTGCACACAGCCTGTAAATGTCAACAACAAAAGGAGTGTGTAAAACATGTATATTGTAGTGATGGCAGTATACTGTGTATATTTACACTGGCAGTATGGAAAATGATTATTTGGAAATGTTTAAAATGGAAATGATCATTTACTGTGTGGTGGGGTTAGGGTGTGGACAGTAGTTGTGCTTTTGTAACGTTGAGGTTACTCTCATAAACCTCCAAACTGTCTCCAAACTCTCACTAACCGCAACTCTCCATCAAACACCTACATTTTGAATGAAGTCTGAGGGGTTTATATCTCTGTCATAGCTCGCGGCAAAGTTCGAACCACTTCATGAACCAGTGACGTGGTACAGCCGGGCAGCGAGGCTTCAGACGTCATCATTTTCAGCTCCTCCCATAAATGAAGCAAGCCTCGATACGCGCATCGCGGAAACGCCCCCTCAATTACTCGACACAAGCTTCGAAGCCTCAATACAGAACGTCACATCACTACTTTTCCTCCTACACCACACGGCTCGCCCCGGCAGCCGTGACAGCTTCTTGGTCTTGCTGACACTGAACAGTAGGTTTTTGTCTCAACACCATGATATCAGGGCTCTCACCTCTGCTTTGGAAGCAGACTTGACGGTGGTATCATCTGCAAATTTAACTATAGTGTTGGAGCTTTGTGTGGCCTCAGAGTCATGGGTGAACAAGGTGTACAGCATGGGGCTGAATACACATCCTTCGTCAGTGTAGATGACATGGCACTGCCGATCTGTACCACTGTGGTCTGTCTGTGAGGAAGTCAAGATCAAGCTGCATAAGGAGATGATGCTGTGTAGATGCCAAAACTTTATGATGAGCTTGGATGGAATTATAGTGTTGAAAGTGGACCTGTAATCAATAAACAGCATCCGCACACATGTGGTGTTATTGTCCAGGTGGAAGAGGGCAGTATGCAGAGCCAGTGCTATGGCAATATCTCTGGATCTATTTGGCCAACTGAAAAGGATCGAGTGTACCAATGTATGCAAACCAACAAGAATGTGATGCAGCTTCTAAGGACAATGGATAAGTATAAACATTGGAAAGAAGAACTCATTAGTTGGTACGTTGAAGTTTCGGTTTCTTTTAGTGTCTCTTCAGATCATCTTTTCATCTGTGTAAGCAAGTGGCTGTACAGGCAGTGCAGAATTATTAGGCAAGTTGTATTTTTGAGGAATAATTTTATTATTGAACAACAACCATGTTCTCAATGAACCCAAAAAACTCATTAATATCAAAGCTGAATGTTTGTGGAAGTAGCTTTTAGTTTGTTTTTAGTTATAACTATTTTAGGGGGATATCTGTGTGTGCAGGTGACTATTACTGTGCATAATTATTAGGCAACTTAACAAAAAACAAATATATACCCATTTCAATTATTTATTTTTACCAGTGAAACAATATAACATCTCCACATTCACAAATATACATTTCTGACATTCAAAAACAAAACAAAAACAAATCAGCGACCAATATAGCCACCTTTCTTTGCAAGGACACTCAAAAGCCTGCCATCCATGGATTCTGTCAGTGTTTTGATCTGTTCACCATCAACATTGCGTGCAGCAGCAACCACATCCTCCCAGACACTGTTCAGAGAGGTGTACTGTTTTCCCTCCTTGTAAATCTCACATTTGATGATGGACCACAGGTTCTCAATGGGGTTCAGATCAGGTGAACAAGGTGGCCATGCCATTAGTTTTTCTTCTTTTATACCCTTTCTTGCCAGCCACGCTGTGGAGTACTTGGACGCGTGTGATGGAGCATTGTCCTGCATGAAAATCATGTTTTTCTTGAAGGATGCAGACTTCTTCCTGTACCACTGCTTGAAGAAGGTGTCTTCCAGAAACTGGCAGTAGGACTGGGAGCTGAGCTTGACTCCATCCTCAACCCGAAAAGGCCCCACAAGCTCATCTTTGATGATACCAGCCCAAACCAGTACTCCACCTCCACCTTGCTGGCGTCTGAGTCGGACTGGAGCTCTCTGCCCTTTACCAATCCAGCCACGGGCCCATCCATCTGGCCCATCAAGACTCACTCTCATTTCATCAGTCCATAAAACCTTAGAAAAATCAGTCTTGAGATATTTCTTGGCCCAGTCTTGACATTTCAGCTTGTGTGTCTTGTTCAGTGGTGGTCGTCTTTCAGCCTTTCTTACCTTGGCCATGTCTCTGAGTATTGCACACCTTGTGCTTTTGGGCACTCCAGTGATGTTGCAGCTCTGAAATATGGCCAAACTGGTGGCAAGTGGCATCTTGGGAGCTGCACGCTTGACTTTTCTCAGTTCATGGGCAGTTATTTTGCGCCTTGGTTTTTCCACACGCTTCTTGCGACCCTGTTGACTACTTTGAATGAAACGCTTGATTGTTCGATGATCACGCTTCAGAAGCTTTGCAATTTTGAGACTGCTGCATCCCTCTGCAAGATATCTCACTATTTTTGACTTTTCTGAGCCTGTCAAGTCCTTCTTTTGACCCATTTTGCCAAAGGAAAGGACGTTGCCTAATAATTATGCACACCTGATATAGGGTGTTGATGTCATTAGACCACACCCCTTCTCATTACAGAGATGCACATCACCTAATATGCTTAATTGGTAGTAGGCTTTCGAGCCTATACAGCTTGGAGTAAGACAACATGCATGAAGAGGATGATGTGGACAAAATACTCATTTGCCTAATAATTCTGCACTCCCTGTAAAGGAACCCAGACCTTGCTTGCTCAAAACTCAGATTCTACCAAGGTAAGAATAAAAAAAATATTATGAAGAAATTCATTTGTATGCATATATTTGAGAATCAGGATACTTTATTAATCCCTAAGGGAATTATGTAACTCGGTGCCATCATGTGTGTGTAAAGCTCTTTTTAGATATTAAAAAGGCTGCATGATTGAATTCCACTGAAGATATTTAGATTTTTAGTAAACATGGCTATACTAAAAAGTGTGGGTGGCAATATATGCTGCAGGATTACTTTTCATACCTGCTGAAATAAAGTGTCAAGAATGCAGTTTAGCAAAAAGACCAAGACCCCCCATGCTTAATAACTGCAGAGATAAAAGAGCATCATATTTTACCTACGAGAGTGGACGAAATTATCTAAATTGTTGCTGCATGACAATAAAAAGTGAAAATGTCTATCTTAGTGTGCCACTTTTTATATAATTTAGCAGGTAGCACTTTTGTAACCATCTTCTTAAACATTAATACAAAGATAACACCCATTAGTCGATACCAAAGGATACAAGTGTTACACCTTAAGAATCTACTTACCAAACCCACCTCTCTGTGCGTGATTTTTTTAAATGCTGTTCATTTACATGACAAAAATATTTTTTCACTTTATTCAAGCAAGTGGAAATTTGGACAATCTCGATTAAAGCTAAATTTGTAACACCTAAAGAATATCTGAAGGTGGAGTTAGCCATGTACTTATGTAACACTTCCTTATATAAAGCTGGCTGCTCTTCAGTTGATAGCATTTAGCTATCACAGCTCCAATCACTAAGCTCTAAACATCTGCCAGAATCCATTTACCAGGTGAGTATTTTACATTTTATTTCAGTAATAATTTCAGAATCTCACAGTATTTGTGAAGGTTAACATATCTTTAAAATGTAATTCTTAAAACCCCCAGAAATCACTTATTTTTTTCTTTCTTTCTTTTTATTGCACCTAAAAGCATAATTTTGTGGTGTTTTGATTTGTTTTTTGTTTTTTGACAATGGAAACTGTTGTTTAAAATTCTTTAACCTTGCCACAATCAGATGCAGGTCAATTGCCTGTTCATGAACATTTTTCTAAATCTTTGTGCAAGCGACTATTTTCATATATATTGTAAAATGAAGATCCCAGATATTTTAAAAGCTGATCTAATTATGATATTTGTACTGAACACTACACATTTTAATGCTGTATCTAAAACATTCTCCTGCCTCTACCATAAAACAGTTGAAGCAGTCTTTCAATCTAACCTTCATATTTAGGAAAGCTACAAAACATGTAGTTATGCTATGAGAGAAAGGTTTTGAGAGTGTGAAGAGAAAAACACTGTATTGTGTTTATTTAAAATATTTGTAGTTATCTGTGTTTTTGCCTCTTTCCCTCCATCTGACAGCTGAGATAGGCTACAGTTAGACATGTGGTCAAAAATGGATTATTATTAGAAATAATCACTCTTCAGGTTTGAATCCTGTGGTTAAACACAGGATGAAGAAGCTCATCATTGATGTGGATGCTGGGGTGGATGATGCTATTGCCATCATGATGGCCCTCTCCACACCTGATGTGGAAGTTTTGGGGATCACCTGCTGCTATGGCAACACGTCTGTGGAGAATGTCCTCAGAAATGTCCTTCGTGTCCTGAAAGTCTGCGACAGGCTGGACGTAAGTTTGTGTCACGCTGTAAGAGAGCCCTTCTACACGAATATGTTCGTAGATATGTTCTTACATCCAGCATATAATACTCATACAGATTCCAGTGTACCGTGGCTGCTCAAAGACTTTGGTGGACCATGAAAACCATGCAGATAATTTCTTTGGATCAGACGGGTTTGGGGACGTTCCAGATCCACACGCACCAAGCCTGGATCTGGTGCAGCAGAAAAAAGCCAAACAGGCCATTATTGACCTTGTGAACGCAAATGATAAAGAGGTGAGTGTCTGCACCATTAAGCTTCTTACATGAATGAAAATTACTTTTTGTAAATGGTTTGTGGTTCTGATCAAATGTTTTATTTAAAGGCCCAGTCACCGATTATTTCAGCAGACATGCCTTGAAGTCTTCCTAAAAAAATATGTTGACATTTAGCTGAAAATTGTTGAACTCCCACAGATGAAATTGCATCACTTGACTAATAAAAACTTGTTTTACCCAGAGCTAATGATTTAATTGCTTTTTCATGGTGACCAGTAAAAATGGATGTAGACACAATGATATCATCTGTTGGTTATGGATTGCAAAGGGTACAATGCACTTGATGTGAAAGAAGCCAACTCGTTGCGAAGTATCACAAAGTTGCCAAACACACATAAAAAAGCATAACTTGAAGCTTTAATGCAGTTTAAATTGGGAAGTCGTAAAAATTATCTGTCAATTTTCATCAAGTTTCAAGTGCTTAATAGACAAACTGCACCACTGGGCCAACCAAACCAGTTTAATTCTCAATTCATTCTAAACACATTTATAAATGATAATTCTTTAAAAAACTTTTCAAGGAAAATTATTATTTTACAACTGAGGGTTTGTTTTCAGCTCAAAGGTTGGTTAGGAGGCAATAAAATCATCAATTCAACTCTGTCTCCTGCCTCCAGGTGATCCTCATATCCACTGCCCCCCTCATGAACCTGGCTGCAGCAGTGCAGTTGGACCCTTCCTTGCCTAAAAAGCTTAAGGCGCTCTACATCATGGGGGGAACCATTGAAGGTGGTCTCCTCACAGAGTATTTCCTCTGTCTCTCATTATCCATTCGTGATTTTAGTCTTATAAATATCTGATATATATGAGAATGAGTGTGTGACTGTGCTTGTTTCTGTGTGCAGCCAGGGGTAACATCACAATATGTGGAGAGTTTAACTTTGTGTGTGACCCAGAGGCTGCTTACATCGTGTTGGACCGCTACACATGCCCAACCTACATCGCTACCTGGGAGTTCACCTGCTGGAACTGCCTGCCATGGGTGAGGAGGGAAACAAGCTGAACGAGGGCTTCAGTTCTGTTCCAATGAATAATGTCTGAACAGTTTTAAAGTTTGAAAGGATCTCTGCTAACACTGAGTTTGTGTATAAAGTGGTATTTGAAAATATCTTACAGTCTTTTTTTCCCTTAGTCTTTCTGTGACACCTAGTTATCTGTACATACTGAAAAATCAGACGGTTGGCGAATTCAGCTTATTTAGCAGAGGCAACGGCCCATTTGTCTCATCTTTTTCCTTCACAGTCGAGATGTACTTGGGCTACTCCACTCTTACCCTTCTCTCTTTGGGGATGTGCCCTCGCGTACTAATGTCTGTGAACATGATATCAATGTTGGTGATGCAACCCCAATCAAACAGCATGCGTACCGCTGTCCCATGGGAAAGTGCGAGGTGATGAAGAAGGAAGTCAGTTATTTAGTGGAGAACGGTTTGGCACAACCAAGCCACAGCCCTTGGAGCTCCCCGTGTTTACGTGTCTGATGGCACCCCACGTTTCTGCACCGACTACCGGAAGGTAAATGCAGTGACTGTCTCTGATTCTTTTCCACTTCCTCGTAATGAGGATTGCATTGACAATATAGGTCCTGCCAAATACATTTCCAAACTGGACCTTCTTAATGGGTATTGGCAGGTGCCTCTGACCTCCAGAGCCTCCGACATTTCTGCATTTGTCACACCCGACCATTTCATGCAGTACACCGTGATGGCGTTTGGCATGAAAAATGCTCCAGCCACATTTCAGCGTTTAATGCAGCTGGTGTTGGGGGATGTGCCTCAGTGTAATGTGTGCTTGGATGATGTAGTGATATACACGGACACGTGGGAAGAGCATGTGGCCATCCTACAATCAATGTTTCAGCGATTGGCCGAAGCCTCGTTAACTCTAAATCTCGCTAAGTGTGAGTTTGCCAAAGCGACAGTCACGTACCTGGGAAAGCAGGTGGGTTTTGGGCAGGTTCGCCCGGTGGAGGTAAAAGTCGAGGCTGTCCTCAGCTACCCGGCCCCAACCACTAGGCGGGAGCTAAAGCGGTTCTTGGGCATGACTGGATACAATCGCTGTTTTTGCAAGAACTTTGCAGTAGTTGTGGCCCCTTTGACGAAGCTATGTAGTAGTGATGGGTCGTTCGCGAACGAAATGGCTCTTAGAGCCGGCTCTTTGACGTGAACGACGCGAGCCGGCTCCTTATCGCGAGCCGGCACGTGGGTTTTTTTTTTTTTTTCTTTCTCTCAGCCTCTCTCTCGCACTTTTTTCCCGCTTCACTCTGCACGCGGGCCTTGTGCTTTACGCTGGGCAGAGGGGGGAGGGGCGGTAGTTACACTCAGTAGCACAGGAACAGAGCCAGAGAGAGAGAAAGAGAGGCAGGGACAACAACATTAGAAAGGTATAGTAATCATCCACAACTATTTTCGGTTGCAGATGATAAAGGATTGAGAAAGTTTATTCATGCAGGTCCATATGACAGAGAATATGCATGTTCTTTTAGTTTTCATATTATAATTTATATTTAATTGTGTTGTGGTTTGCAGTGTTTTGTGTTCTTTTCACTTTAAATTTGTGAAAGGAAAAAGCTGAAAATTTAAATAGTTAAAACTTGAAATGTGAATAGTTGATTTTTGTATTATATGATTTATTTATTACATTTTATGTGGAGTGAATAAATAAAAGTATATTTACGGTGGCCCCTAGAGACAAAGCACATACAAACTTCAAATCACGTACGAACTCTGAAGCATGTACAAACTCCAAAACACGTAAAAACACGTACAAACTCCAAAACACGTAAAAACTCCAAAACATGTAAAAACACGTACAAACTCCGAAGCACGTAAAAACTCAGAAGCATATAAAAACTCAGAAGCACATAAAAACTCAAAACACGTACAAAAGACAACAGAAGTGCTCCAGGATGCTGGGCGCAGTGTTGAGCCTTTGTTATCTTGTGGCTACACAAGCCAGCAAGTACCAACGACCGGATTTGGTGTGTGGTAATAACAGGTAAATGAACTTTTTTTTAAATTATTTGAATATATATATGAGTGCCTGTGTATAAATACACAAACAATACACACATGCTTTCAATTGTGTAATTTAAGTGATCTAGTAGCTCTGCTTTGGAAGTTCAGTTCATGCTAGAAATGTGTTTTGGAGTTTGTACGTGTTTTGTCTCTAGGGGCCACCGCATATATTTATATATAAACATATATAAATAAAACCACTTGTTTTTATGTTAGTAATTCCTTTTGTGCATAATTTTATATTATTGTTAATAATAAATTAATTAAAGCAACAAAACAACCTGAAGAGCCGGTTCGGAGCCGAAAGAGCCGGCTCTTTTTAGTGAGCCGAACCGAAAGAGCCGGATCTCTAAAAAGAGCCGGAAATCCCATCACTACTATGTAGCCCCCAAATCCCTTTTGAGTGGTCAGGGGAATGCCAGCATGCATTTGAGTCTGCAAAATCTCTCCTTTGCAGCACCCCGGTTGAATGTTACATCTGTTACATTCTTTATTGCCCCTCCCCTGTTTCTCTCTGCCCCTGCCTTCTCCTTTAGGACACACCTGCTGCTCATCTGCCCTCGCTTACCACCAATTACCCTCCAGAGGTGATATAAGCTGGAGGAGAGCAGTGTGGGTGTGGGAGAGGCTTTTGCTGGATTTCCTTTGTGTCGGTCGGTCGGTCGGTCGGTCGGTCGAGCAGCGTTGCTGTCTTTTTCTGTTGAATCCTTGTTGTTATCTTAGTTGAAGCAGCCACCATCTCTTTCTGTTGTTACTGCTTTTATGATTATTAGGCTAATTAATTATAATAAAGATTTATTTTGTGTTAAACCCCTCTGCCTGGCGTCCTTTTCATTTCAACCCGGATCCAACTATTACTGTCCCCCACCCTCTTCGCCTAGCCTTCATGTGGGGGCGTAACGCAGTAATATCCAGAGAAGTAGAATTAAACAAATGAGATGATTTTATTTACCTGCAAATAGTGCGGTTGTTTTAAACCTCTACAGCAGAGGTTCGAGTAGTGTTTTAGAAGACAAGCCAGGTGTGCAGCAAACGCAGTTGTCTGCTGGAGGACAGGCTGCACATGTGAATTTGTCACAGTTTTTTCCTCCTCCTTTTCGTTGCGTTTTTCTCCCAAGTTGGTTTTAGAGTAGGGTCAACTTTTAAAACTGTGTTGTTGTTTTTTAATGCGGGGTTTGTTTTTATTTCTACTGGGCTGGTGCAATATTAGTCCTGCAGGTTTTAGATCTCACCTTGGGTCAACACACCTGAATCACATGATTAGTTCGTTACCAGGCCTCTGGAGAACTGCAGGAGCTAATTTAGCCATTTAAATCAGCTGTGTTGGTTCAAGGACACATCTAAAACCTGCAGGGACACCGGCCCTCGAGGCCTGGAGTTGCCCACCCCTGCCTTAGGGGAATTAGGTCTTTTAGAGGTGCACCGTGTGGATTTGCAGTGAATAAGTTTTATTAAGAGTGATTTTAGTGCCATCAATTATTTCCTGAACTAAAACAATTAGTGCATGCGATAAGTGTTCTGTTGGGCTCGAATTTATTTGGAGTGGATTTGTTTTGTTTTTTTAAAGCAACGAGCATCTGGGACCACTGGGGCAGAGCAAGCTCTCAGGTGACAGTTGCATTGCTGGCAGGTTGCACCAATAAAACTATATTGTGGTCGTTAGTGACCTTTTCTAGTTTGGTGTTTTAGGTAGTGATGGCCAAATGAAGCTTTCTGAAGCACTGAAGCTTGTATTGAAAAACGGTTCATTACTCGAAGCTTTTCAACACAATCCTCTCTGGTGACATCTGGTGGCCAAAAATATGAAGAGCAGCTTGAATCCACAAAATAAAACCAACTGCTTCATTATGATTGCCCACTCTACAGAGTGGAGTTCTGTCTGATATTGGGCCACCGCTGTGTTGCTTTAAATATGTATTTTTGGGGGTGAAAAAAATGTTGTTTATTTCTTTAATACATAATTTTGACCAGTAAACTTTCCTTATTTAAACATGCACCATGGCGTGGTCTTTCTTTGCTTGTGACTTCTTGATGTTGGTAAATACAATGATTGAAAAATACCACGCTACATATAATATACATAAAATAATGTACAACACATTATGGAGTATGTTTCTGCTCTGAGGTCCCGCCTCCTTGTACTTATGCAATTAATCGCCGGACGGGTGTATTTATAAATAATATTATATTAGGGACATTTTCCTATACATATTTTTGACCTGGGGGTAGAATTGATTGTGAACTGGAAAAGGAAAATGCTTATGAACTTGTAAATTAAAAACATGATGCATTTAAGGTAACCCTTTTTCATTTTTATTTAAGAAGAGAATTTGTTTCACTGTGCGGTGACCAAACCTGTTCCTTTCGTGGAGATAATTTCTCCTGCCTTAAGGAAAATCCCTTCACATGGCACAGAGGACGCTGGAGTGCAGAGACACTGGTAGAGATGCAGTTATACAGTCTACCTGGGCCCCACCAACTACCAGCTAAAGAGAATAAATAAATTAAATTGCTGCACATTTTGCAGACTAACATTTTAAGATTAATTAAAAAAATAAGATATATTTTTATAACATTAAATGTAAAGAGTCAAAGTTTTTCTAAAGTTATTTAATGATATTTATATTATGAAAAGCAGATTTATGACATTTTAAGTTTTTCCCGTTTTCAGATAAAATAAACACGCACAAAACAAAAGCAAACAGCCAGAACACAAAGCAGTGGCGTGTCCAGCGGGGTGGCCTGGGGGGCACAGGCCACCCCAGGTGCCACCCTGAAGCTAAAACAATAAAATTTAATGAAATATCAAATGTACGATTATGGTTTCACAGTGAAGCTCAGATGTCCGAGGGTAAGTGAATGCAGCAGCGACTTCTGCACTATGAGCATCATGTTAGCAAAGGTAGGAGAGCCAAGTACGAAAGACGGCACCACAGAAAACATTTTTTCAGCGAAAGATTAACAAGTTAACATAGCTGGACTAGCCATCGGACATTTGCACAGTGGGCTGATGGCTTATTTATTTATTTTTTGTAACGGCATGAACAATGAGAGGTGGTGGATTGGCCAGATGCTGGCCGATGTGTAAAAATAACTCAATTGTTTGGTGGTGGCTATGGCGGGGCTTCCACAGAGGCAACAGGTGGATGAGGGAAGGGGAGGCAGGAGGAGCAGAGACCCGAGGCGGCCGCCGGTTCGAGTATCAGGTGAACTGAACTTGAGGTAAGAAGTTATGACCTGCAGTCTATCTGGGTCAGATATAAACCAAGTTTAGGTGGAGTTTATTTTCGTTGTGCTGACTTTTTACAGTCAGTTACAATAACTCGCACTGTGTACTAGCTAGCATGACGGAGTTTCTATACAGCTGTTCGGTTGCTATGATGTTACTGATAGTGAACTTTATTTTATTCATAAGGTTAGTTAGTAGAGTTGCCAACGGCTCCTTAAAAAGTGGAATGGTCCCTCATTCAGAGAAAATATTACGGGTTTCGTATTGAGCTGAGAAGAGACACAGTTTGTCCCGTACTTTAGCTAGAATGGGAAAAGACAAAAAGCTGGAGTTATTCTGTCTTTACGCTGCACAGCTGCCTCTTCTCTTATCTCCCCCCCCCCCCCCCCCCCTATGTTGCTACTTTAATCATGAAACTGATCAATGATCAGCTGATCGTCTCTCTTGTTTATTTATCTCCCACTTTGCGCCAGAAAGAGGAAACCAGCGGATGTCGCACTAAACAACAGCAGCACGTTTAAGCTTGATCAGCTGTTGTTAGAATTTATTTAATATTAATTTCTAGTATCAGCTGATGTTTGCTGGAGCCACAGCTGTAAAGCTGCTGGTCATGATGTCGGTTTGGATATGTGGTGAGAGGGAAACATGAAGATGAAACCAGGAGATGTCCTTACTGAATCATCAGAGCTGAACAGTGATGGAGAAACAGGTTTACCTTTTAGGTGACATGAATGAGTTGAAGGGAAGTTATGAACTGTTTCTGAGAGACAAATAACACCAGCATCCTTTTTCTAAGTAGCTGACAGCTGGTAACTGTGCAGGGGCGGATCTAGCAAAGTGTTGCCAGGGGGCCAGGTAGGGCATTAACAGGGAGAGGGGGGCACAAAGAAATACTTTTCTTTTTTATTCTCATTTCAAATATTTAGCTTTTATTAAATAATTATCTGAATCTTGCGAACAAAGTTTTTATCTGACGTAAAATGTATAGAAATCATACATATACCAAAAAGACAGTGTACATCACTGTCACAACAGCGTTTGTTTTCATTCAAAGGCTTTATGGCTTTAATACCTGGTGGGCTGGTCTGTAGTGAAAATGCTCAATTTTTTGTCCCAGTCCAGCCCTGCAGGTTAATACTGGCAGTGTCACCATGCCAGCTGACTGTATTTCATCATCAGCCAGTGTTGTTCTTTATCAATATTACCAAAGTTTACCATAAGGCAGCATATAAAGTATTTACTTGCTTTCAGGTTTTATTCAAATGTTAGTCTTTTCAGTTGTTTCCACACTTTTTCCTGTTTCAAAATCAAACTTCAGTTTGTGAGAAGATTATCTTCTTTTTTTAATAGGCATTGGTTTTGCATTGGCATTGGCTAATTTGCCAATTGTATGTTAAAATGTTCGTATTTTAATATTCAAAAATGTTTTTGCCCAAAACATATGTGCACTACATGTCAGTAAAAATACTATGCAAATATTGATGTCCTTGACTGCTGAATAAACACTGACTGATTGTATCTCTTGTACTTTATCAACGAAGTATCTAAAAACTTTGCACCGTAGTGGTTAAAATCTCATTCTAATAAGAGTTAAAAGCGCATTCGCTTATTAGGTTTACAGGGTTATTGAATTATGGTTAACGGTTGGTAGAATTGTTTTTAACATTATCTGACAATTACATCTGCCACCCTTCTCCAAATCTGTGCCCCTACCTGGCCCCCCCAACAAAAGATTTCTAGACACGCCACTGCTCGTTTACGGAGGGTGCAAAATGCGGCAGCTTGTGTTTTAACTGGCACTCGAAGGTTTGAGCACATCTCCCCTATTTTAGCTTCACTTCACTGGCTGCCCATTTCTTTTGGCATTCATTTTAAAATTCTTTTATTTGCCTTTAAAGCTCTCCATGACCTAGCTGCATCTTAACTCTCTGAGCTGCCACAGTCTTATAAACCCACCCGCTGTCTCAGGTCAGCTGATCAGCTGTTCCTGAATGTTCCCAGGACTGAGCGCAAACTTAGAGGACATCGTGCTTTTGCTGTAGCATCTCTGAAACTGTGACACGATCTGCCTTTAGAGATTAGACAGGCTTCTTCTCTGCCTGTTCTTAAATCACTCCTGAAAACTCATCTCTTCACCCTGACCTTTGACACCTTGTAAGGTGTTGGTTTTTAGTTTGAGTTTTTTAGTTTATTTTTGCTGTTTTATCTTGTTTTTAAATATAGGGCTGTTTAAATTTTTTATGTATTATGTGTTTTATTTTTTTACTGTTATGTTTTATTCTATTGTTCTTAACTCATTTACTGTACAGCACTTTGGTTTTGTCCTGGGTATTTTAAAGTGCTTTCTCAATAAAGATGGATTGGATTGGACTGGAAGATAAACACTTTAGTTTGCAGTACTGTGGTGAGTTCACAGTAAAGCACTGTGTTGGACTGGCGCACAGTGATTGTGGCGTTCATGGTCAGTGTTAGGTTACCTTAGAGCTGGGCGATATAACATTTTTTCATATCACGATATGTTTTTTTCATTTCAGGCGATAACGATATCTATCACGATATAAGCCAAATAACTATATTTGTAAGATTTAAATGTGCCGTTGCTCACAAGTAAAATGTGAAATAATCAGCAGCTTGTTTTTATTTAAATATTTATTTCCCATAATAAGTTCAACAGGGTAGATGTACTTAAGGAACATGAGACTTTTTCAGATAGATAAAGGCAAATATTGCAAACTACACAAGGCAGCCGCTAAAGCGTTTAAGTTTCAAAATAGAACAAACAAAACAGACTAAATTGTCAATTCCACTTAGAAACAAAATATTAATTCTAAAAATAAATCTTAGTTTGTTTTACAGAAGAACAGACAAAACTGACTAACTTTTGTCAATATCAAATAAACTGAGAACTAAAAGGAAATTCTCAATCTCTCCTTGTTGTATAGCTGAGCTTTTCAAACAGTTTTAACAGTTACTTTAGTCTGACAAAAGCCGAATGACGAATTAGCGCTTCCAGTCAGAGACTGAGGCTACGTCCACACGTACACGGGTATTTTTGAAAACGGAGATTTTCCGTTTTCGTTTTAAAAAATAATCCCGTCCACACATAAAGGAAGAAATGAAGGAAAACGCTGCTATGAACATGCCAAAGCAGCAGGTGGCGCTAGATTCCTAACCGTGCAGAAATGTTGGCCAATCAGAAGTCTAGAAGCCTCGGTGGGAAAAAGTAAACAAAGCTGGGGCATAGAAGCAGAACCGAGTCGTATGTGTGGACGGACAGTAACTGTGTGTATATGTAAGCATTTAAACACTGCAGAGAGTAGAATTAACATTAACAGTATTGTAGAAATTCATTTCACTGAAACAATAACGTGGCGCACAGTGTGACGTCAAAAAATGCACACACCTTTGACGCTGCATTTTCTCCGTTTTTCTAGTCCACACGTAAATGCAAAAACGGAGTTTTCAAAAATCTTCGTTTTCAGTGACCAAAAACGCCGTTTACGTGTGGACGAAAGGTGCAAACGCATAGAAAAATCTGCGTTTTCAAAAATACCCGGGTACGTGTGAACGTAGCGCATGCACCAGTTTATTGTATTTCCAGACTTGCTTTCGGCACAATTTACAGTGCACGCTACTCTGTTTTTTGTCAGACTTGAAATAGCCGAAATACCTTCACACTACGGAACTTCTATGGCTCTTCTGTTCGACAATCTCTCCGGCATTGGAACCATCATCTGTTTTTTCTTCGGTCACGCTCGGTTGATTTTTCTAGTCGGCATACTCATTTCCTCCATTACCCGGGGGGTACGGTGGCTGGCTGCTTCCTAAACAAATACACATGTGCGGCTTGGCACTTGTGCTGTACGTAACAAGTCACGTGACGTGACGCTGCGGCTGTGATTGGTTCGGCTCTGCACTACTTAATTTGGATTGGCTGTTCTCTTTTTTTTTTAAGAGGACAAGAGCGGCGAGGTCTATCGCGATAGTTTAATTTTTCTATCGAGAAAAAGTTATATCGCGATAGATATCGTTATCGTTCTATCGCCCAGCTCTAGGTTACCTCAAGTACAGTGGATTCATTTGCATTTAAGCTGATGATGCTTCGATTAAGTCATCAAATTTCACCTTTATATCAGCTGTATAAGACAATTCTCAGGATACTGTTAGTGTAGGAAATGGAAAGACAACCAAGATATCTGTGAAACGTCTGCTTACATCTTGAATTCAGCTCCGGCGTATGTGGTAAGTTGTTAATGAGTGACTTTAATTTATTCTTTCTTCAGATGTGGCTATACACTCTACTGAGAATAAGCATACTGTCACGATATGAGTGGATCTTCAAAATAGACATCAAAATAGTTCATGGAGAAAATAAGTAGAAAAAGTAAAGATCTTATTAGGAATAATACTGTTTGGATAATTATAACCATCATAAGCAACTGAATCATTTCAACATGTATATGCTCAAAAATTAATTTATTACTACAAACACGTATTTAATTATCAACACAAGGAAAGTCAACAGTTTCTAGAACTCCAACAGGGGCAGGACTTGGAGGTACTGGGATTTCAGGAGGCAGCAGAATGGTACACTGGTCAGTGTCATTATTATTGACCGGTGATGGTGGATGGCCTTGGGGGGAGCTGAGAGGTAACTCAGACCTCTTATCTTCAGGACACGTAAAGAAAACATACTTCTTTTCAGCAGCTGGAGACTTAGAGACATCCCAAGTCATCAGCCTCATGCGTTTAGGCTGAGGCAAAGGTTCCTCTTCATCCTCCACAGAAAAAACAGCAGAATATCTACGCTTTCTGCCCAGACCTAACTCTGCAATGGGTGGAGGTGTCAGAGGCAGAGGAGACATTAAAAAGGCCAAATCATCATCCAGGGATGAACAATCATATTTAAAATCTGGATGCATGATCTTGTCTGTGTCCTTTGACTGAAAGCTGGCATCAGCAGGTGGAGGAACTGAAGAAACTGGAACATCAGAACTCATCAGCCTCATGCGTTTAGGCATCAAATGTTCCTCTTCATCCTCCACAGAAAAAACAGTAGAATATCTTCGCTTTCTGCAGAGACGTAACTCTGCAGTGGGTGGAGGTCTCGGAGGCAGAGGAACATCAGTAGGACACATGAAAAACGTCACTTCATCATCCAGGGATGAACGATCATTTTTCAAATCTGGGTGAATGATCTTGTTTGTGTCCTTTGAATGAAAGCTGGCATCAGCAGGTGGTGGACTTGGGAGCTCACATGCAGGTGCGCTGATAGGTCTGAACATGAAAGCGGGAACTTCATTGTCCAGAGCACAACGGTCTGCACTGGATGAGCGTGGGAGCTTCTCCTTTGCCTGTGGAGGAAGCAGACTTTGAGCCAAAGGGATCTTGTGTTGCAGAGGAACATTCAAGTCATCTGACGTTTTGCTCTGTTACATATTATTATTATTGTTGTTGGATTTTTCTTTAAAAATTCACGCGATTTAATGTTTAGAAACAGACACAGTGAAGGGTAACTTACCACAGCTCGAGCCATTTTAGGCGTCTGTCAAGGCAAAGACGCAGGATTTGGTTTCTCTGTGTAAGATTACAGGACAGTTGTCAGTTTCATTTTCAAGTCAGTTGGATAAATTCATATCAAACTTCTCAAACTGTATCATTAAAGCATTGTTTAGGTGGACAAATATGAAAGATATGAAGATAAAAACAGTAACAGCTGGCAATCAAGGGAAAACAACCTTACGAAAAAGGTCTTAATCATTATTGTTTAAAAGTAAATCTTTCAGTCCTTACTTCAGTGATTGTTTGAAGTCTCTGTGCTTGTTGTCAGTCGCAGATTTGTGTAAAATAGTTGCAGTTTGTGAATAAAGTTTGCAGGAGCTCCAAAGTTTGTCTGTTCAGTACCAAAGTAATGAGGAGACTGAGTGCAGGTTTGGAATCCTCAGTGACAGAAGAATGCAGCAATGTTTGAATTTGAATTTGTTATTGTTTTATTAACAACAACTACCAGGATCATGCCATAGCAACACAGTGATGCCCAGTCAAATGTCAGGTACAAGGGATAGCCCACATACACATCCAACAGCACAGTAAAGCAATGGGCACCAATGCCACCAGTCAGGCCTTAAAAATACCTGAGTTATTTAACAGCACACTGACAGTGTCTCATCCAAAAAAATAAAATGTATAAATACAGTTAATATCATTTTCATTTAAATTTTATTTCATTCTCTTCATATAGTGCCAAACAGATGTCTCAAGTCGTCACTGTTACAACATAGATAAACATGAACATGAAATCCATTATTTAATTCTCTTCCATTCACTCCAGTTCAATTCAATAGCTATATAGATGGATAGACAGATACTGTATTATATACTATATTGATTCCAAATGGAGAATTAATGTGTTATATCACCAGGATAATGAATTCAAGTAGTACAATCTCCAATAAACAGACAACACAGTTCAAGTTCAAAGTGCAATATGTGCAGGATCCAGGCTTTATATTGTAAGATGCAAAACGTTTATATATACATAATATTGTTGAAAAAATAAAGAAAGTTAAAAATCAAAATAAGTTTATTGTCACGGTGGCTGATGTGATTGCAATATGAACCCGAAAGCAGACAAGGGAGAGATGGAACTGAATCTTAACAAAAAGCAAATCATTTATTAGGTTGAAAAAACATGAACACAATACAAGGCCCAGCAAACAGGGGCGACAACTAAAACTAAAACCTACACTGGGAATAACTCGGTATGACTATGACAACTATGACAGGAAAAACATGAACATGAATCCGAGGAGGTGCATGCGAGAAACTCTGATGAAAAAACATGAACATGAACATGAACATGGACCTAAACAGAATCAGGAGATAACCTGAAACCCGGAATAACGTGAACGGAGGAAAACAGACACACCAGCACTGACCAGAGGAAGACAGCAGACTTAAATACACAGAAAATAAAAGGGGAAGTGGAAACACAGCTGACACAAATGAACCTGACACCACAGGGGAAGCAAAATGAAACACACTGAACATGGAAACACAACCCTTTCATAATAAAAGACGAAACAAGGAGAGACGTGGACGTGTGATGGGCCAAGTTGAAAAAGCAGGAGGAGTCACAGGAATTATTACAAAAACATGGTTTTCATTTATTTAACCCAAAAAAGCTGTGATGGATGGCCTTCGCCTCACGGTAATGCACCAAAGCTTTTAATCCGTGACCCTCCAGCCCAGAGGACATAGTTGGACTGGCCATCGGGCATACCGGGCATTTGCCCGGTGGGCCGATGGTGATTTTTCGTTTTTATGGGCCGATGTTTTGTTTTTTTTTTTCATTTTTTCCCCGTAACAGTATAAACACTGAAAGGTGGTGGATTGGCCAGATGCTGGGAGATGTGTAAAAATAACTCAATTGTTTGGTGGTGGCTATTGCGGAGCTTCCACAGATTCAGTAACATCAGCAAGTGGTGGAGGCCAGCAGATGCAACACGCTGGCAGGTGGATGACGGAAAGGCACGAGGAGCAGAGGCCCGAGGCGGTGAACTGAACTTCAGGTAAGAAGTTATGACCTGCAGTCTATCTGGGTCAGATATAAACCAAGTTTAGGTGGAGTTTATTTTCGTTGTGCTGACTTTTTACAGTCAGTTACAATAACTGTACTGTGTACTAGCTAGCATGACGGAGTTTCTATACAGCTGGGCGGGTGCTATGATGTTAATGATGTTGAACTTGTTTTATCTTATTTTATTTATAAGGTTAGTTATTAGAGTTTCCAACCGTCCCGTAAAAAACGGAATTGTTTCGTATTCAGAGAAAATATTGTGCGTTTCGTGTTGAGGTGAAAAGGAACATTTTGTCCCAGACTTCAGCTACAAAGAAAAAGACACAAAGCTGGAGTTATTCTGTGTCTTTGCTGCACTGCTGCCTCTTCTCCTCTCATTCTCTCCCTCCCCTGTTTCTACTTGTTAGTGGAAAATGATTCTATGTTTCTTTACCTTCTTTTAAATGTACAAAGATGCCTTTTCTCTGCCCTTTGTCTATGGTTAGATTAGTTTAGAATTATCCTCTTAGACTTTCCCAGCGAAGACATATTGTTTTGGGACATATTGTTTTAGATTGTTTTATCTCTCACAGCTTTCTCCCAGCTCTCTGCTGACGAGACTAGCGCCACATATGGAGTTGTTTATTTTATCTGTTTATTATTTTCTTATCCTGTTCTCACTGTCTTTCCTATAAAAAGTGCCAAGCCTCTGTTCACGATGTGAGTTGTTCTCAGCAGCTCACCCGTGTTCACGTTAAAGCATAAAAAGAAACCTTGTCTCATTGTGTCTTTATTTCTCCTGGGTTTTTTACAGAGTTTTCCCCCAACATTTCTTGGTCCTTCGGAGCCGGAGCGCCTCCATCGTGTCCCATCTCCGTGACCAGTCCACGTTGTTCGCCTGTCGACAGCCCACACACCACGTGTGTGGAAAAAGACCAAGAGCGTTAAATTCGAGTCTTGGCCAACGTCTTAGCAAGCGACCCACGGTGGTGGGGCCCGATCGAGGTGGACCAGACCCGGCGACACTGACCAGGTAGATACAGACACACTGACACAATCTTGCGTAAAAACGTATTTTAAATTCAGGGAATTTAAAATAGCGGAAGTAGCTCGTCGACTGGTAGCTTGGAGCTCGTCGACTGGAAGCTCCCCACTTCTGTGGGTTAGGTTTGGAGCTCTGGGTAGCTCCCCCAGCTGGGTCTAGACAGGGTCTAGGGAATAAGTAGCTCGTCTACAGAAAGACTGGCAGCTCCCCTTATGATAAGGGTTCCGATCGCGCGAATAGGTGTGAATGTGAATGTGTGTGTGTATTGTTTTAATTAACGGAGCAAGCTGAATTTTCACGGTCCAATAAGAGACTGAGCTGCTCCTACTGTGTTTTCTTTCACTGCTGTTCTCTGAAGTGCTGGTGGTTTGGGAGAACGGTCGAGTTTCGTCTTGTAAAGTTCACACCGCTTTTGGAAATAGTCTGAAAGTCGAAGGGCGTGTGAACAACCACTCTCATTCCTCATACCAGCGAAGGTGGATAGCAGCTGTATTGCCAGTGTACTATAAATAATATAAATACATGCATGACTAAATAAATAAATACATAAGTAGGATACGCTAAATAATAAATAATAGAAAAATGGGAAATGAAACCTCAAAACCTGTTGCCAACAGTGGACAGTATACACAAAAACTCATTAATGATGAACAGTGGATAGAAAATAAATATCCAGGTGCAGGAAAAATCAGCGCAAGGAGATGGCGTAATCCTAAAAAGACGTCATGTCCTGGGTGGGAGGGTACGTGCAGCCCCGCAGCTTTAACGCAGCTCAAAGACAGCCTATTAAAAGAAATAAGTGCAACCACAAATCTTAGAAAGAAAGGAAAACGCACAAATGAATTAACTTTCCTAGATGCATGGAAAAAAGAGCAACAGAGACGTGCTGAGAATAAAGAAAAGAGACAGAATAAAAAACAAAAACAAAAGCAAAGCTGTGAGGTGCCTGAAGCAGCGACTGCAGGCCCTCCCCCCTATGTTACTGCCTCTGCATCTACTCCCAAGCACACAGAGAAAGATAAAGCTGTGAATAACCCGTATGGTTCAGTACAGGCAGATTTAGCAAAAATGTCATTAACACATGCACTCAAAGCAGATATAGGGGAAGATCATGTAGACAGGGACATATGGCCTGACCCCTCAAGCCCCCCAGGAGTATTTCCATTAATAAGTTCACCTAACCCCAGATATGGTCAGCCCACTGGACCTATGGGGCATAGAGACGCCCAGCCCACAATTCTTGTGTTTAGACCATGGTCACATGAGGATCGAAAAAATGTTCTTAAGGATGTCCCGCCCCTGTCTGATGGTTTTGACACATGGAAGAGAGCAGTTGAAGCAATTAGGACTCAGTGGTATTTAAACGGTCATGAAATGTACCAGGTACTTCAGGATCTTTTAGGTTTAAAGTTTGGCTCAGTGAAAGGCTCTTTCACTGGGGGGGCAATTAATAACCCCTTAGACTCTTTAGTAATCGGTAACGGGCCACAACCCCTGCGTGCAGGCGACCCTGATTTAGAAGGCCAACTACATAACTTCTATGAATGTGTGAAGCTACAGCTGGCCCCCAAGCCAAACTACAATAAAATAGGAGAGGTGAAACAGAAAGAAAATGAAACCGCATCAGACTTTCTAGACCGCCTGCGCCCAGTTTTTAGGCAGCATTCAGGTTTAGACTATGCCGATGGCGATGCAACGCCATTCCAGCAACAGTTAAAAAATGCGTTTCTAAACGGCCTACTCCCACCAATCAGAGCACATGTAGAGAAACATTGGGTCACAATGAACACTGGCAGCCTGCCAGACGCTCTGTTGCACGCTGAACATGCCACAAAAGTGCACAAGCAGAAAAATAAGGCTGACGTGTTCACCATAGATTCAGAGACAGGTTTCCTTGCATTTGCAGGAGGCTATCGGAGGCAGAAAGGGAAGCAAGGTAATCGACAGCAAGGCCGCAGACACCCAAACAGAGACAGCAGATATGACAGAGACAATGCCTGTTATAACTGTGGAAGACAAGGTCACTTTGCACAAGATTGCAGGAGTAAGCCACAGACACAAAATAGTAGGCGAAACAATGACAGACAAAACAGTGCCGAATCTATGGAGAACAGCGACATGTGACTAGAAAACACACAAGACATGAACATTGATGAGGGAGGAGAAGTTTTTAACATAGAACAATTGCTATTAGGGTCAGAATACAAACCAACGCTGCTAATCCATGTGAACGGGCAACCAATCCAAATGTTATGCGACACAGGAGCATGTAAAACGGTTTTGAGGCAGGCACCTAAGAACTTACAGTACTCAAAAGACACATTAGTTGTGAAGTCAGCCACAGGCCACACCACTGTACAACAACTAACTGCCCCTTTAGAACTAATGCATACAGAAAGTGGCCGCAGATGCTTCATTAAATGCATATACGACCCGTCATGCCCAGTAAACCTACTAGGAAGAGACGCTCTGACAAAACTCAAGATAGGCGTGATACCGGAAGAGAATGGCATGATTGCTGAATGCATGTTAAATGACAACACACCAGAGCCAGATAGCATTAACACGGCACACAGCAGCAACGTGTGTCTCTCTCAAGGCCACGGTGTCCCACATTATTACTGGACTCTCGACTTGCCAGAGCTCACAAAACTATACAATGTGGCCCGCAAATATACACCCGCCACATCCTCTTTTCAGAAACCCACCGAGTATCACAACACGTTGAGATTTAAACAAACTCCAGGCCCAGACCCACTTTACGATCAGCAAGTGTGGAAGCTAGGGCAACAGAGTTTGACCTTACAACACCTGTATGTCACAAAGTCGGGAAATGCAGTGTGCTCCGTAATCCAATCAGCAGCCGTGAAGGCTTTGAACCGCATGCCTAAGCCGCACGTGTCTGTAGCGCATGACATTCACTCAGACTGGAAGGATTTAGGAAAAGTGTTAGCCAGGGTTGAAGCAGACACTTATGAAAAAACGGAAGACACTCATGAAGGCTGGCTTCAAGGCCGCCGGACGGGTTGTTTCCGATACACACTGGGTTGGTTGGTCGCAGTCAGGCCCGCTGTACACCTAGCCGATGCCGCTGAAACACATGCACAATTAACTGAATGACATCAGGCAGCACTAGCTCAGCTGCCTAAAACTCTCTGGTCTACAGGCCCTGCTGATGTAGGACTTATAAAAAATGCAGATGAAGTAAGAGTAAAACCTCTCTCAAAACACAGACCACTGATATCTCAATACCCACTCACTACTGAGGCTAGACATGGCATCCGCCCAGTGATAGCAGACATGGAGAAGGCAGGAATTCTAATAAAAACAAAGACAGCGACCTGCAACACTCCTATCTTTCCTGTTAAAAAAGCTACCGCGGGTACATACCGTCTAGTACATGACCTGAGAGCTATAAACGAAGTGACTGAACAGATCCCGCCTGTGGTTGCAAATCCACACACTATTTTAAATCAGGTCACACCTAAAGAACAGTGGTTCTCAGTAATTGACCTTTCAAACGCTTTCTTCTCAGTTCCACTACATTCAGACTCACAGCCATTGTTTGGCTTCACCTTTGAGGGTCAGAGGTACACATACACTCGTTTACCCCAAGGTTTTCAGAATAGCCCAACTCTCTATGCAGAAGCGCTGAAGAAGTCAATGTCTAACTGTAAACTCCCACAGTTAGGTCAATATTTGCTGTATGTAGATGACATTTTAATAACCGGTCACACACAGCAGGCGTGTAAAGATGACACACTTGCTGTGTTACAGCACTTGGCTGAACAGGGCCACAAAGTCTCACAACACAAGCTGCAGCTGTGGAGTGATAACGTTACCTATCTCGGACACACACTCACAGGCCAGGGCAAAACACTGCTGGGAACCAGAAAACTGACAGTGCAAAACACACCCAAACCTACAACAAAACAGCAGATGATGAGCTTTTTAGGCTTGTGTAATTTCTGTAGAACTTGGATCCCAGAGTATGCACTGACAGTTCAGCCACTGCAAGACATGATTTATGGCAAAAATCTCGCCTTGCGGGACAAAATAACGTGGACGGTAGAGGCAGACACAGCATTCACTAACTTAAAGGTGGCTTTACAAACAAATGTAGTCCTGGCCCTGCCTGATTATGACAAGCCTTTCACGCTGCATGTTGATGGGGGGGCCGGCTACATGAAGGCAGTTCTGACACAGGCTTTTGGTGACGAACAGCGCCCTCTAGCATTTTACTCATGTAAGTTAGACGCTGTAGTTTCGGGCCTGCCGACTTGCGTGCAAAGCTGTGCGGCAGCCACAGAAGCAGTAAAGAAGTCAGCAGACATTGTTTTAGGGCACAAACTAGTTGTCAAGGTCCCACATGCTGTCACATCTATACTGCTGCAGGCCAATCTCTCCTACCTCACTCACGCCAGACAGCTTTCATATGTAGGCATTTTACTATCACAGTCTCACATCACATTGGAAAAATGTGGCACACTGAATCCAGGGACACTAGTGAGCGCACCAGGTGATGGAGATCTGCACAACTGCCACGCAGAATTAGACAAAGACACAAAGCCCCGCCCAGATATTTATACTGAACCACAAGCTGGCTTTGCTGATGTCTTTGTGGATGGATCAGCCTCTAAAGACAACACAGGCCGCAATTGTGTAGGTTACGCAGTGACCACAGACAATAGGATACTAGAAGCGAAACCACTTTCTTCTTCATATTCTGCACAGAGCGCTGAGCTGATAGCTGTGATTCGCGCATGTGAAATACACAAAGATAAACAAATGAACATTTATACAGACAGCCAGTATGTTTTCTCTGCTGTGCATCATTTCGCAAAACTATGGCAAAACAGAGGAATGATTACATCAACCGGTAAACCAGTCCAGCATGCCAGCCTCTTACAACGCCTGCTGACTGTAATAAATTTACCACAACAACTCGCATTGTGTAAATGTGTAGCTCACAAAACTGATGGCTCTTTCATTACTACAGGCAACAATTTTGCTGACCGAGCAGCAAAACAGGCGGCACAAAAGACAGACTTCACATTGATGGCAGTAGACACACATCAGATTCCGCTGGATGTGTTGCAAACTGAACAAAAAGCGGCAAGCACAGCAGAGCAGGCAAACTGGCTAAAACACGGTGCAGTTCTGACAAACGATTTAATGATGTGTTATGGCAAGCCAGTGTTGCCAAAATCTCTCCACAAGATGGCGGCATTAGTGACTCATGGCTGTACGCATTTGTCATCGGGGGGAATGACCTGTATTGTCAACTCTCATTTCTACACTGTAAATTTTGAAACTTCAGCAAAACAATTTGTCAGAACGTGCATGACGTGTCAAAAATATAATGCTCAGGGAAATCTGCGACCAAAAAGAGGCCGTTTTCCCACTCCGCCTCACCCTTTTCACACAATTCATATGGATTTTATTGAGCTAAGCGAATGTCAAGGGTCGAAATATGCCCTAGTGGTTATAGACGTGTTCTCAAAGTGGCCAGAAATTTACCCAGTGAAAAAGGCAGATGCAATTTCAGTAGCAAAGTGCCTGTGCAATCACTTCATACCCACATATGGCATCCCAGCTTTGATACGATCAGACAACGGCACTCATTTTGTAAATGGTGTCATCACTAAGGTCTCTGAAGCACTCGGTTTCAGCATAAAACACCATTGTGCGTATCACCCTCAGAGCGCAGGCCTTGTAGAGAGAACTAACGGCACTATAAAACAAAGGCTCAGGAACTGCATGGCAGAAACAGGAAGGCCGTGGCCTGAATGTTTGGGTTTAGTGAAAATGTGGATGCGCTTAACACAAGGCTCCCATAAACTAACTCCATTTGAAATCATTCATGGTAGGCCGTTCCCACTGCCCATCACCAGTCAACCAATAGACAAATCAATCAGAGAAAACACATTAGCAGAATGGATGTCTAAGCTGTTAGAAAACAAAGAGATCATTGTACATAATCGACAACCTGATGATGTTTCTCCAGTGTCTTGCAGACTAAAGCCCGGTGACTGGGTTCTGATCAAGGTGCTCCAAAGGAAAAACTGGAGCGCACCTAGGTGGGAGGGACCACATCAGGTTCTCCTCACCACGCCCACCGCTTGCAAAATTGCGGAACGACCATCCTGGATCCATCAGAGTCACTGCAGGCGAGTAAGTGAAGCCATCTAAACTCAGCCGACACAGGCTCGCCCAATTGTTGTGATCTCGCCCGGTGGAGGGAACAGCCTTTCTGGCCGGGGGGTCTACTCACGACAGGAGGGTGTGTCCTGTTGTCATGAGGTGGTGGCTCCTAATAACTGCAGCGGCCCTGACCCTGGCCGGGCTCCTCATCTTTGCTTCCGTGAGGGACAACAAGTCACGCTATATGAAGAAAAGGCAGACACTGTATGACAAAGGAAAGTACACCAAGTTTCCCCATGGCTACGCTACTAACTTCTGGTGGCAGTTTATGAACACTACAGCTCACTTGAATAATAAAACTGACTGCTATGCATGTACCCATATGCCCCTATCCTCACAGACGTCTGGTCTGTGGCCGTACAGCATACCTGAAGATCGCAGTTGGTGCCTGTTGGGCCTGGCAACACATCCAGGCTACGGTACTCTTTGGTCCAAGGCCAACTACAGCATCCCAGCAAAAGCAACCTGGAGGTCATCATCACCCACAAATGTGAACTGTTCCGGACAGACCTACCTACTGACCTGGCCCCAAGTCTCAGACTCACTGCCTGATGTAATTCTACTGAACAAACTGAACGCATCACAACTGCCAGTATGTGTGATGAACAATGGATCGCGGGCAGTGGGGGAGCTGCCTACTCACCTATGTAAATACATATACACTTTCTGCCCACCGAGGAATGAGAGGAAGTGTATGGCCTGTTCAACCAACACAACCTGTGACAGTAACGCGACGCTGATGAGCCTCAACTGTCGCTCCGACTACAGCTACCGAATGCCACTACAAACAAAGACTCAGTACCAGACAGGATGTGCACGGACGGCACCCAGCAGAAGAGGAACCAGAGTTTTGGCTGACTGGTACTTCCTATGTGGCAATAAGGCTTATCTGTCACTCCCTGAAGGTTGGGGGGGTCTGTGCGCCCTGGTGCAATTATCAGATCACGTCTTCTTCATGCAAAGTGTTGCACATCACCCAAGCAGCCGACAGAGACGTGAAGTGGACATCGCCTCACCCAATTCTTTCGGCATTACAGTGGACACTGGAGTGCCGGGAGAGTTTCGCATCTGGGGAGGAGGAGTGAAATTCTTACAGAGCTTGATCCCCGGCATTGGAGTTGCCGAGGTGCGGGATCACGTGGAAATCAACCGATATGATCTGCTACGACACATCAACTTAACTAAGACCCTGGGAACGGCCTTAGCAGGAGAACAGAAGGCCATGAGAACGATGGTGGTGCAGAACAGACTGACACTAGACCTGCTAACAGCATCACAAGGAGGAGTTTGCAAGCTGATCGGGGAGACATGTTGCACTTTTATCCCTGATGGATACGAAGCTGGAGGTGACATTTATGAAGCTTTGCAGAATTTGACCGTTCTGCAACAATATCTCACTGACCACACACCTGGAGCAGCTACAGCACAAGGCTGGCTGGACTGGCTGTTCGGCGGTTCATGGCTGGCTGCTGTAGCAAGACCGTTTGTCCTTCTAGGTCTCATCATGATAGCACTGCTAATATTAGTGTTGTGTGTGTTGCCATGTCTCAGAGTAATGATTTCAAAGATGATAACAACTACAATGACTGCTTATGTTGCCGTGCCTCAAGAAGAACAGCATCCCGTTGAAATTCTGTTAGAGGAACTTGTAATAGCTGCTAATAAATGACGTGGTGATTAAAAATGACTTGTCAAGTGGTCATGCACTGATTAACACATTAGTAGTTTATACAGGTACAACATAAGGTTTTCTTATTCTTTTATTTTTTTTATTTTTTGTAGTTTTAGTTTTATTATTTTCCTTCATTATCACTTTTGTATTTTCTTTTACTGTGTCTTCCTTAGTTCTTTTTTTCTTTTATTGTTTTATTCTTTAGGCCACATGATTTAAATTTCTGCTTTGTTGACATTTTGACCATTAAAAAATTGCTAAAGATACTTAATAAATAACCTTGACAGACAATTGTTGTATACATTTAAAATAAGTTAAAACAGGGGGGAATGTTAGTGGAAAATGATTCTATGTTTCTTTACCTTCTTTTAAATGTACAAAGATGCCTTTTCTCTGCCCTTTGTCTATGGTTAGATTAGTTTAGAATTATCCTCTTAGACTTTCCCAGCGAAGACATATTGTTTTGGGACATATTGTTTTAGATTGTTTTATCTCTCACAGCTTTCTCCCAGCTCTCTGCTGACGAGACTAGCGCCACATATGGAGTTGTTTATTTTATCTGTTTATTATTTTCTTATCCTGTTCTCACTGTCTTTCCTATAAAAAGTGCCAAGCCTCTGTTCACGATGTGAGTTGTTCTCAGCAGCTCACCCGTGTTCACGTTAAAGCATAAAAAGAAACCTTGTCTCATTGTGTCTTTATTTCTCCTGGGTTTTTTACAGAGTTTTCCCCCAACACTACTTCAATCATTAAACTGATCCATGATCAGCTGATCGGCTTTTCTCTCTTGTTTGTTTATTGCCCACTTTGTGCCAGAAAGAGGAAACCGCCAGATGTCACGCTAAACAACAGCAGCACGTTTAAGCTTGATCAGCTGTTGTTAGAATTTAGGGAGAGGGGGGCACAAGGAAATACTTTTCTTTCTTATTCTCATTTAAAATGTCTCGCTTTTAATAAATAATTATCTGAATCTTACAACAAACATTTTCATCTGATGTCAAATGTATAGAAATCCATTATTGTACATAGTAATTTTTTTAGGGTCCCATCATAATTTCTTCAGAAGTAAGTACCGTATATGATGCCAGTATTTTCCCACATTTTCTAGATTCTGTACCAGTACTGTGTGTAAAATGCCATCAAAAAGTCAATTAAGTTTTATTCTTTCTCACCTGTCTTCCTGTCTCCTTTCACTTTTTAAAGGTTGCCATGTTGGAAAAAATATTTTGCCCTGCCATGCTGTTTATTGATGTGGTAAATGAATGGTTTATGAAAATATATGTAAATCTGTCATCAGTAATCAGTAATGATCATGTCTCACCTCTAGTCTTCTCTGTCTTAATTTCAGGTTTTCACCATGTGTTGTAGATAGTTCAGGAGGTTAACTCGACCAAGCAGTCTACTTTCGGGTACTGTTTAGAATACCAGAATAGGGAGGATGGTGTAGGTTTAAGTTTATTAGACTGACGCATATATACCAACAAGACAGTGTACATCACTGTGACAACAGCGTTTGTTTTCTTTCAAAGGCTTTATGGTTTTTCCTATAATACCTGGTGGGCTGGTCTCTAGTCAAAATGCCCGGGCCGATTTTTTGTCCCAGTCCAGCCCTGCCAGAGGAACGAGACGCTCTTTTAAAATTGACATTCTCCTCCCTGGCAGCGTCCCCAGCAAACCATGTGGAAGTCAACCTGACCGCGGAGCTGCTCATGCAACAAGGTGGTTCCCCTCTCTTCCTAATCTGTCTTGGGTGTGTGAGGGCTCAGAGAAGCACTTCCAGTTCATTAAATGCCTCTCACTTCATACCCCATCATTCAAAGTTGTTAAGAATACATCACACTAAGTGTGCATTTATGTCTCATAGTGATGCATTGTACATACTAGGAGTACACTGCTGCTGCTTAGTGTAGCCTATGTCTCCTGTTCACCGGACAGTTATGTCGCGCATTATAAATTCCTCCACAGCGCAGAAGTTCTCAGATGCTTTTAATTTAACACTATCCCCACAAAACGGTGTTGATTTCTCAACGGATCTATTTAATCATCATTGTCTTTCGATCTTAGATGAAATCTGTCCGGTTAAAATGAGACCTGTGCCTGTTTCCAAGTCCCTACCTTGGCTAAATGACAACATCCGCTCTATAAAACGTAATTGTCGTAAAGCTGAGCGGTTATGGAGGAAAACTCATTTAAATGTTCATCTCCTTTATTTAAAGGATCTTTTAGCCTCTTTTAACAATGCTATTAGAGATGCAAGGGCTGCTTACTTTTCTCAGTTGGTTGCAAAGAGCAGAGGTAATCCTAAGGTCTTATTTGATACTGATATCATTACTCCTGCTCCACCTGCTGCCATTATTTCTTCTGCTGAAGACTGTGAAAAATTTCTTGCTTTCTTTTTAGAAAAAATTAGCAATATAAGGAAAAAATTGTCCCCATCAGCATCTGCACTGTCAGTTCCCACGCCAGTTCGGCCTGTTGTTTTAGAAAGATTTTTACCTGTTTCACTATCCGAGCTGGGAAAAATAGTTAGTGCAACAAAAGTATCCTCTTGTTCACTCGACATTTTACCCGCATCGTTATTCAAAAATGTCTTTTACTCTATTGGTCCCTGTATGCTCACTATAATTAACACCTCTTTGGGATCTGGCAAAGTCCCTGCTTATTTTAAAACTGCTGTTATATACCCCCTGTTAAAAAAGCCTATGCTGGACCCATCTCTCACTAGCAACTACAGACCGATCTCAAAAATACCGTTAATTGCTAAGATTTTAGAGAAGATTGTGGCTAAGCAGCTTACAGCAGTTTTAGACAAATATAATATCTTTGACAAATTTCAGTCTGGCTTTCGTAAAGCTCATTCTACTGAAACAGCCCTTCTTAGAGTTTCCAATGACATTCTGATGCAAAACGATGCAGGTAAGTGTTCTGTTCTCTTAATGTTGGATCTCACGTCGGCCTTTGACACCGTTGACCATTATATTTTGCTTGATAGGCTGAAATACTGGGTCGGTGTATCTGGGTCTGCCTTAGAGTGGTTCTCCTCGTATCTTTGTGAACGATACTCTTCTGTGGCAGTTTCTAAGTACAGGTCATCTTCTACGTCCCTGTCCTTTGGTGTGCCACAAGGCTCTGTGCTGGGGCCATTATTGTTTTTAATTTATTTACTTCCTCTCCAGCATATTTTGAGCCCTTTTGAGGATATTTGTTACCACTGCTACGCAGACGACATCCAACTATATATATCTTTTAAACCTGAAGATGCTTCTAAGCTGCGGATTTTAAATGTGTGTTTGGAAACCATCAAAGGTTGGATGGCCGACAATTTCCTCCAACTAAATGAAAATAAAACTGAAGTCCTTTTATGTGCTCCAGACAGACATGTACCCAGCATAATGAATGCTCTTGGTCCCCTTTCAACATTTGTGAAACCATCTATCAGGAACCTAGGGATAACCTTCGATCCTGCTCTTACATTGGATATTCACGTCAAATCTCTGGTTCGGTCTTGCTTCTATCATTTAAGAAATATTTCTAAATTGAGCCCCATAATATCTCATACTGAACTGGAGATTGTTATTCATGCTTTTATTTCATCACAACTGGACTATTGCAATTCACTGTTCACATGTCTAAACAAAAGTTCCCTGGAGCGTCTGCAGACTGTCCAAAATGCTGCAGCAAGGCTTCTGACGAAAACATCGAAATACTCACATATAACACCGTTGCTTATACAGTTACACTGGCTCCCTGTCGAATTCAGAGTCCACTTTAAGATTCTAGTTCTGACATTTAAGGCTCTTCAAGAACAAGCACCATCATACATCATTGAACTTTTACAGCCCTATGCCCCTAGTAGGTCTCTGAGGTCTTGTGGTCAGGGATTACTTGTTATTCAGTATACGAGACTGAAAACTAGGGGTGATCGAGCTTTTGCTACTGTGGCCGCCAGACTGTGGAATTCTCTTCCTCAGAACTTAAGATCTGCTGATTCACTGATTACTTTTAAAAAACAGCTAAAAACACATCTTTTTAAAATTGCATTTTGTTAACTTTTGACTGTACTTTGTCTTTTTAATCTGTTCCTATACCTTGTAAAGCACTTTGTGATCTTTTATCTATAAATGTGCTATATAAATAAAATTTTACTTACTTACTTACTTACTTACACTCGGCTGGATTACTGTAATGCACTTTATATAGCAATCAGTGCTTCATACGTGACTCGTTTACAGTGGCGTGTCCAGCGGGGTGGCCTGTGCCCCCCCAGGCCTAATTTGCCAATTGTATGTTAAAATGTTCGTATTTTAATATTAAAAAATGTTTTTGCCCAAAACATATGTGCACTACATGTCAGTAAAAATACTATGCAAATATTGATGTCCTTGACTGCTGAATAAACACTGACTGATTGTATCTCTTGTACTTTATCAACGAAGTATCTAAAAACTTTTCACCGTAGTGGTTAAAATCTCATACTAATAAGAGTTAAAAGCGCATTCGCTTATTAGGTTTATAGGGTTATTGAATTATGGTTAACGGTTGGTAGAATTGTTTTTAACATTATCTGACAATTACATCTGCCACCCTTCTCCAAATCTGTGCCCCTACCTGGCCCCCCCAACAAAAATTTTCTAGACACGCCACTGCTCGTTTACGGAGGGTGCAAAATGCGGCAGCTTGTGTTTTAACTGGCACTCGAAGGTTTGAGCACATCTCCCATAATTTAGCTTCACTTCACTGGCTGCCCATTTCTTTTGGCATTCATTTTAAAATTCTTTTATTTGCCTTTAAAGCTCTCCATGACCTAGCTGCATCTTAACTCTCTGAGCTGCCACAGTCTTATAAACCCACCCGCTGTCTCAGATCAGCTGATCAGCTGTTCCTGAATGTTCCCAGGACTGAGCGTAAACTTAGAGGACATCGTACTTTTGCTGTAGCATCTCTGAAACTGTGACACGATCTGCCTTTAGAGATTAGACAGGCTTCTTCTCTGCCTGTTCTTAAATCACTCCTGAAAACTCATCTCTTCACCCTGACCTTTGACACCTTGCAAGATGTTGGTTTTTAGTTTGAGTTTTTTAGTTTATTTTTGCTGTTTTATCTTGTTTTTAAATATAGGGCTGTTTAAATTTTTTATGTATTATGTGTTTTATTTTCTTACTGTTAAGTTTTATTCTATTGTTGGGTTTTTTAAAGTGCTTTCTCAATAAAGATGGATTGGATTGGAGTGGAAGATAAACACTTTAGTTTGCAGTACTGTGGTGAGTTCACAGTAAAGCACTGTGTTGGACTGGCGCACAGTGATTGTGGCGTTCATGGTCAGTGTTAGGTTACCTCAAGTACAGTGGATTCATATGCATTTAAGCTGATGATGCTTAGATTAAGTCATCAAATTTCACCTTTATATCAGCTGTATAAGACAATTCTCAGGATACTGTTAGTGTAGGAAATGGAAAGACAACCAAGATATCTGTGAAACGTCTGCTGCTTGAATTCAGCTCCGGCGTATGTGGTAAGTTGTTAATGAGTGACTTTAATTTATTCTTTCTTCAGATGTGGCTATACACTCTACTGAGAATAAGCATACTGTCACGATATGAGTGGATCTTCAAAATAGACATCAAAATAGTTCATGGAGAAAATAAGTAGAAAAAGTAAAGATCTTATTAGGAATAATACTGTTTGGATAATTATAACCATCATAAGCAACCGAATCATCTCAACATGTATTTGCTCAAAAATTTATTACAAACACGTATTTAATTATCAACACAAGGAAAGTCAACAGTTTCTAGAACTCCAACAGGGGCAGGACTTGGAGGTACTGGGATTTCAGGAGGCAGCAGAATGGTACACTGGTCAGTGTCATTATTATTGACCGGTGATGGTGGATGGCCTTGGGGGGAGCTGAGAGGTAACTCAGACCTCTTATCTTCAGGATACGGAAAGCAAACATACTTCTTTTCAGCAGCTGGAGACTTAGAGACATCCCAAGTCATCAGCCTCATGCGTTTAGGCTGAGGCAAAGGTTCCTCTTCATCCTCCACAGAAAAAACAGCAGAATATCTACGCTTTCTGCCCAGACCTAACTCTGCAGTGGGTGGAGGTGTCAGAGGCAGAGGAGACATTAAAAAGGCCAAATCATCATCCAGGGATGAACAATCATATTTAAAATCTGGATGCATGATCTTGTCTGTGTCCTTTGACTGAAAGCTGGCATCAGCAGGTGGAGGAACTGAAGAAACTGGAACATCAGAACTCATCAGCCTCATGCGTTTAGGCATCAAATGTTCCTCTTCATCCTCCACAGAAAAAACAGCAGAATATCTGCGCTTTCTGCAGAGACGTAACTCTGCAGTGGGTGGAGGTCTCGGAGGCAGAGGAACATCACTAGGACACATGAAATACGCCACTTCATCATCCAGGGATGAACGATCATTTTTCAAATCTGGATGAATGATCTTGTTTGTGTCCTTTGAATGAAAGCTGGCATCAGCAGGTGGTGGACTTGGGAGCTCACATGCAGGTGCACTGATAGGTCTGAACATGAAAGCGGGAACTTCATTGTCCAGAGCACAACGGTCTCCACTGGATGAGTGTGGGAGCTTCTCCTTTGCCTGTGGAGGAAGCAGACTTTGAGCCAAAGGGATCTTGTGTTGCAGAGGAACATTCAAGTCATCTGACGTTTTGCTCTGTTACATATTATTGTTGTTGTTGTTGGATTTTTCTTTAAAAATTCACACGATTTAATGTTTAGAAACAGACACAGTGAAGGGTAACTTACCACAGCTCGAGCCATTTTAGGCGTCTGTCAAGGCAAAGACGCAGGATTTGGTTTCTCTGTGTAAGATTACAGGACAGTTGTCAGTTTCATTTTCAAGTCAGTTGGATAAATTCATATCAAACTTCTCAAACTGTATCATTAAAGCATTGTTTAGGTGGACAAATATGAAAGATATGAAGATAAAAACAGTAACAGCTGGCAATCAAGGGAAAACAACCTTACGAAAAAGGTCTTAATCATTATTGTTTAAAAGTAAATCTTTCAGTCCTTACTTCAGTGATTGTTTGAAGTCTCTGTGCTTGTTGTCAGTCGCAGATTTGTGTAAAATAGTTGCAGTTTGTGAATAAAGTTTGCAGGAGCTCCAAGGTTTGTCTGTTCAGTACCAAAGTAATGAGGAGACTGAGTGCAGGTTTGGAATCCTCAGTGACAGAAGAATGCAGCAATGTTTGAATTTGAATTTGTTATTGTTTTATTAACAACAACTACCAGGATCATACCATAGCAACACAGTGATGCCCAGTCAAATGTCAGGTACAAGGGATAGCCCACATACACATCCAACAGCACAGTAAAGCAATGGGCACCAATGCCACCAGTCAGGCCTTAACAGTGGCGTGTCTAGAAAATTTTTGTTAGGGGGCCAGGTAGGGGCACAGATTTGGAGAAGGGTGGCAGATGTAATTGGCAGATAATGTTTAAAAAAAATTCTACCAACCGTTAACCATAATTCAATAACCCTATAAACCTAATAACCAAATGCGCTTTTAACTCTTATTAGAATGAGATTTTAACCACTACGGTGCAAAGTTTTTAGATACTGCGTTGATAAAGTACAAGAGATACAATCAGTCAGTGTTTATTCAGCAGTCAAGGACATCAATATTTGCATAGTATTTTTACTGACATGTAGTGCACATATGTTTTGGGCAAAAACATTTTTGAATATTAAAATACGAACATTTGTAACAAACAATTGACAAATTAGCCAATGCCAATGCAAAACCAATGCCTATTAAAAAAAGAAGATAATCTTCTCACAAACTGAAGTTTGATTTTGAAACAGGAAAAACAGTCCCATATGGAAAAGAAATAGTAAAAACGTATATGATTTACTCATGAAAGTGGCCACTTTCTCATTACTTTCATATATTGTTTTAGTAAGTATCCAAAACATACAAGATTCATTATATAATCTTTCAAGGGATCTTATATCTGTTTTTACTCTTGTATGCTTTTCATACAAGTTTCACACAAGACATTTACAAACTTTATAAAATTTATATATATCTTTTCCATATGTACACTGTCTTGTTGGTATATGTATGGTTTCTATACATTTATGTCAGATAAAAACTTTGGTTGTAAGATTCAGATAATTATTTAATAAAAGCTAAATATTTGAAATGAGAATAAGAAAGAAAAGTATTTCTTTGTGCCCCCCTCTCCCTGTTAATACCCTACCTGCCCCCCTGGCAAAACTTTCCTAGACCCGTCCCTGCACAGTTACCAGCTGTCAGCTACATAAAAAAAGGATGCTGGTGTTATTTGTCTCTCAGAAACAGTTCATAACTTCCCTTCAACTCATTCCTGTCACCTAAAAGGTAAACCTGTTTCTCCATCACTGTTCAGCTCTGATGATTCAGTAAGGACATCTCCTGGTTTCATCTTCATGTTTCCCTCTCACCACATAACCAAACCGACATCATGACCAGCAGCTTTACAGCTGTGGCTCCAGCAAACATCAGCTGATACTAGAAATTAATATTCAATAAATTCTAACAACAGCTGATCAAGCTTAAACGTGCTGCTGTTGTTTAGCGCGACATCCGCTGGTTTCCTGTTTCTGGCGCAAAGTGGGCAATAAATAAACAAGAGAGACGATCAGCTGATCATTGATCAGTTTCATGATTAAAGTAGCAACAGAAGAGGGAGGGTGGGGGGGATAAGAGAAGAGGCAGCTGTGCAGCGTAAAGACAGAATAACTCCAGCTTTGTGTCTTTTCCCATTCTAGCTAAAGTACGGGACAAACTGCGTCTCTTCTCAGCTCAATACGAAACACGTAATATTTTCTCTGAATGAGGGACCATTCCATTTTTTAAGGAGCCGTTGGCAACTCTACTAACTAACCTTATGAATAAAATAAAGTTCACTATCAGTAACATCATAGCAACCGAACAGCTGTATAGAAACTCCGTCAAGCTGGCTAGAACGCAGTACGAGTTATTGCAACTGACGGTAAAAAGTCAGCATAACGAAAATAAACTCACCTAAACTTGGTTTATATCTGACCCAGATAGACTGCAGGTCATAACTTCTTACCTGAAGTTCAGTTCACCTGACACTCGGACTGGTGGCTGCCTCGGGTCTCTTCTCCTGCCTCCCCTTCCCTCATCCACCTGCTGGCCTCTGTGGAAGCCCCGCCATAGCCACCACCAAACAACTGAGTTATTTTTACACATCGACCTGCATCTGGCCAATCCACCACCTCTCATTGTTCATGCCCTTACAAAAAAAAAAATAAGTCACCAGGCATATGCCCGGTATGCCCGATGGCCAGTCCAGGTATGTTAACCTGCAACCAAATCTGCAGCTCCATACAGCAATGTTACGACTTAGATTATATCTTATAACTCATAACTCTTATGTTAGCTCCCCTCAGTAGCATACTGCCTGAAATATTCGACGGCTGCAATAATAAGTGTTATTTTTTCCTTGGTATTCTAATTTCACCGAAGTTTACTAAACTCAAAAAACTTAATATTACTTACCGAGACATTTATTCTGTCCTCATTTTCTTTCACCGAAAAATTGTTTCCTGCGGTGCCGTCTTTCGTGCTTGGCTCTCCTACCTTTGCTAACGTGATGCACATAGCGCAGAAGCCGATGCTGCATTCACTTACACTCGGATATCTGAACTTCACCGTGAAAACATAATCGGACATTTGATATTTGATTGAATTTTATTGTTTTGCCTTTGGGGTGGCACCTGGGGTGGCCAGTCTGGTTGGGGGGGTGGCCTGGGGGGGCACAGGCCACCCCGCTGGACACGCCACTGGGCCTTAAAAATACCTGACTTATATAACAGCACACTGACAGTGTCTCATCCAAAAATAGAAAATGTATAAATACAGTTAATATCATTTTTATTCAAATTTTATTTAATTCTCTTCATATAGTGCCAAACAGATGTCTCAAGTCGTCACTGTTACAACATAGATAAACATGAACATGAAATCCATTATTTAATTCTCTTCCATTCACTCCAGTTCAATTCAATAGCTATATAGATGGATAGACAGATACTGTATTATATACTATATTGATTCCAAATGGAGAATTAATGTGTTATATCACCAGGATAATGAATTCAAGTAGTACAATCTCCAATAAACAGACAACACAGTTCAAGTTCAAAGTGCAATATGTGCAGGATCCAGGCTTTATATTGTAAGATGCAAAACGTTTATATATACATAATATTGTTGAAAAAATAAAGAAAGTTAAAAATCAAAATAAGTTTATTGTCACGGTGGCTGATGTGATTGCAATATGAACCCGAAAGCAGACAAGGGAGAGATGGAACTGAATCTTAACAAAAAGCAAACCATTTATTAGGTTGAAAAAACATGAACACAAAACAAGGCCCAGCAAACAGGGGCGACAACTAAAACTAAAACCTACACTGGGAATAACTCAGTATGACTATGACAACTATGACAGGAAAAACATGAACATGAATCTGAGGAGGTGCATGCGAGAAACTCTGATGAAAAAACATGAACATGAACATGGACCTAAACAGAATCAGGAGATAACCTGAAACCCGGAATAACGTGAACGGAGGAAAACAGACACACCAGCACTGACCAGAGGAAGACAGCGGACTTAAATACACAGAAAATAAAAGGGCAAGTGGAAACACAGCTGACACAAATGAACCTGACACCACAGGGGAAGCAAAATGAAACACACTGAACATGGAAACACAACCCTTTCATAATAAAAGATGAAACAAGGAGAGACATAGACGTGTGATGGGCTGAGTTGAAAAAGCAGGAGGAGTCACAGGAATTATTACAAAAACATAGTTTTCATTTATCTAACCCAAAAAAGCTGTGATGGATGGCCTTCGCCTCACGGTAATGCACCAAAGCTTTTAATCCGCCACCCTCCAGCCCAGAGGACATAGTTGGACTGGCCATCGGGCATACTGGGCATTTGCCCGGTGGGCCGATGGTGATTTTTCGTTTTTATGGGCCAATGGGTTTTTTTTTCATTTTTTCCCCGTAACAGTATAAACACTGAAAGGTGGTGGATTGGCCAGATGCTGGGAGATGTGTAAAAATAACTCAATTGTTTGGTGGTGGCTATTGCGGAGCTTCCACAGATTCAGTAACATTAACAAGTGGTGGAGGCCAGCAGATGCAACACGCTGGCAGGTGGATGATGGAAAGGCACGAGGAGCAGAGGCCGGAGGCAGTGAACTGAACTTCAGGTAAGAAGTTATGACCTGCAGTCTATCTGGGTCAGATATAAACCAAGTTTAGGTGGAGTTTATTTTCGTTGTGCTGACTTTTTACAGTCAGTTACAATAACTCGTACTGCGTGAGCTAGCATGAAGGAGTTTCTATACAGCTGTTCGGTTGCTATGATGTTACTGATAGTGAACTTTATTTTATTCATAAGGTTAGTTAGTAGAGTTGCCAACGGCTCCTTAAAAAATGGAATGGTCCCTCATTCAGAGAAAATATTATGCGTTTTGTATTGAGCTGAGAAGAGACACAGTTTGTCCCGTACTTTAGCTAGAATGGGAAAAGACAAAAAGCTGGAGTTATTCTGTCTTTACGCTGCACAGCTGCCTCTTCTCTTATCCCCCCCCCCTCCCTCACTCTTCTGTTGCTACTTTGATCATGAAACTGATCAATGATCAGCTGATCGGCTTTTCTCTCTTGTTTATTTATCTCCCACTTTGCGCCAGAAACAGGAATCAGAATACTTTATTGATTCTGATTCCTGTTTCTGGCGCAAAGTGGGAGATAAATAAACAAGAGAGAAAAGCCGATCAGCTGATCATTGGAAACCAGCGGATGTCACGCTAAACAACAGCAGCACGTTTAAGCTTGATCAGCTGTTGTTAGAATTTATTTAATATTAATTTCTAGTATCAGCTGATGTTTGCTGGAGCCACAGCTGTAAAGCTGCTGGTCATGATATCGGTTTGTATATGTGGTGAGAGGGAAACATGAAGATGAAACCAGGAGATGTCCTTACTGAATCATCAGAGCTGAACAGTGATGGAGAAACAGGTTTACCTTTTAGGTGACATGAATGAGTTGAAGGGAAGTTATGAACTGTTTCTGAGAGACAAATAACACCAGGATCCTTTTTCTAAGTAGCTGACAGCTGGTAACTGTGCAGGGGCGGGTCTAGCAAAGTGTTGCCAGGGGCCAGGTAGGGCATTAAGAGGGAGAGGGGGTCACAAAGAAATACTTTTCTTTCTTATTCTCATTTCAAATATTTAGCTTTTATTAAATAATTATCTGAATCTTGCGAACAAAGTTTTTATCTGACGTAAAATGTATAGAGATCATACATATACCAAAAAGACAGTGTACATCGCTGTCACAACAGCGTTTGTTTTCATTCAAAGGCTTTATGGCTTTAATACCTGGTGGGCTGGTCTGTAGTGAAAATGCCCAATTTTTTGTCCCAGTCCAGCCCTGCAGGTTAATACTGGCAATGTCACCATGCCAGCTGACTGTATTTCATCATCAGCCAGTGTTGTTCTTTATACATCAATATTACCAAAGTTTACCATAAGGCAGCATAGAAAGTATTTACTTGCTTTCAGGTGTTATTCAAATGTTAGTCTTTTCATTTGTTTCCCCACTTTTTTCCTGTTTCAAAATCAAACTTCAGTTTGTGAGAAGATTATCTTCTTTTTTTAATAGGCATTGGTTTTGCATTGGCATTGGCTAATTTGTCAATTGTTTGTTACAAATGTTCGTATTTTAATATTCAAAAATGTTTTTGCCCAAAACATATGTGCACTACATGTCAGTAAAAATACTATGCAAATATTGATGTCCTTGACTGCTGAATAAACACTGACTGATTGTATCTCTTGTACTTTATCAACGCAGTATCTAAAAACTTTGCACCGTAGTGGTTAAAATCTCATTCTAATAAGAGTTAAAAGCGCATTCGGTTATTAGGTTTATAGGGTTATTGAATTATGGTTAACGGTTGGTACACTCAGAAAAATAAAGGTGCCAACTGGAACCAAAAGTGGTTCTTTAGACTGATGCCATAGAAGAACCTTTTTTGGTGCCACAAAGAACCTTTCAAACAATGGTTCTTTGAAGAACCATTTCTTTCAGTGGTTCATTGAAGAACCTTTAAAGGTGCCCCAAAGAACCATCAAGAAATGGTTCTTTGGGGCACCTTTAATGGTTTTTCAAAGAACCTTTTTAAAAATGGTTCTTTAAAGAACCATTTTTAAAAAGGTCCTTCAAATGGTTCTTTAAAAGAACCATTTTAAAGAACCTTTTTTGAGTGGTTCTTTAAAAAACCATTTTAAGTCTTTCAAAATAAAATGCATCATAAATTGAATTTGAGTAGGGTAAAATAAATACGAGCACAGCATAGACATATATTAATGGTTTATTGTCATTTTGTAGTATACCAAAAGACAAAAAGGCATTTTAGCCCTCAGCACAACATCAATACTAATACATGTCACATATTAGTGTTTTAAACAGTAATAATTAAATATATTTGCTATACTATAAATAAATATATATAAATACTATAGCTACAGATAACACAACAAATAATACATGTATTGTTTAATTAATAAAACATCAGAAAGTGATAAAACACATTAGAAATAGCAATAGCTTCATAACAGACCAATAAATCAACACATTTTCATCAGCAGATGTTTGCATGTTCAGTAAAAATATTTCAACAAGTTTATGATTAAAATGATCAATGAACTTTAGCATTACACCATGTAATGTACGTTTCATGTTGTACTCATGGTCCTTTGTTAGTCCAGTTTAGGACAATGTCTCTGACGTATGTTTCATATCAAACATATGTCATATCAAAACAAGCCCACACCTGCAGTTGTTTCAGTTTTTCACTGGCGTTTCCTGTCAGCTGGTCAACCTCACTCAGGCAGACATCCATATCAGCCAACCAAACGACAAGCTCCTCCCTTTGTGCTTCAAATCCCTCCCACTCTGAGACAAGGAGCTGAAAGAGAGAGAAAAGAGTCAATTATAAAGAAGAGAAAAGTGAAACCCTCCTCAGAAGGTCTGACTCGCATACCTGCAGTTGACCTGTGATGGACTCCAGTTTGGCGTTCACGTCATCCCTCGCCGATGCCAGCAGCCGAGTCTGCAGGGTGCCCTGGAAGAGCTGAGTTAATGTTCGACTCCTCCTGGTCAGGCTCTCCAGCTGGATGAGCCGAGGTCTCCCCTCTCGCCGCTGCCTCTGAACACAGAAACACAAATTGCATCTGAAGCAGGAGGTGCAGATTTTTTGCTATTCTTTTCTAAATCCAGGCTAGATCACGTGGAGGTATTTGGAAAACTTTTTTGGCCAGTGGACGACTGTTGTCTTGCAGAAAGTCAAATCACACATATGCGATACACAATCAATTCACAAGAACACATTATAAAAAATAAGTCCAGTTCTTGCCTGATTTCAAATGAATTCTGCATCAAAACAGGGTGACAGAAGTAAAACGAGTGCACAAAGCCTCACTTTGTACAAGCCTGCTATTACAGTTCTCCTCTATGCAGACGACTTTCCTGTTTTCAAGGCACAACTTGGATCTGCTGTACGAATCTTATGGATACACACTAAATGAAACAATAGTGTGCATGACTCCAGATTCTGATCCCTCATCCTAATATGGTCCCAACATAGCAACAGCAATAAAGCAGATGCTGAGGCTAAAAAAATACAAAGTCCATAAACCAATGGCTGACATGGGTTTTATCATAAGGGTGATAAATATACAGATTTCAGTCTGTCTTAGAGATTTGATGTTCATTTACCTGCAGATGCACTATACGTGCCTGCTCTATGGTTTTTCACAACATTTTGCACATCACTATTTAATACAGGAAGTACGTGAACTAAAACAAGTCATCTTTCTTTGTGAGAGGACCATATTAATGAAACAAACCTCAATGACATGATAGGGATCCCTAAAGATGCTCCTGCTGCTTCTCTTCCTCCTCATCCTAAGCTTCCTTCTCCTTGTCCTCGCCTTCCATCCAATTGTAATTCAACCTAATTGTGTTTCTCCCCCTCCTCTTCCTCATTTTGTTGGAGCTGTGAACACAATTAATGTGAATCTGGATTAATTTGTGCAAACAAGAAAAATCTACAGCTTTTTGGTCAGAGGTGCTCTTGTGATTTAAGCCGGGTAGAGTAGATTTATGTGTTGATGCTACCTGCTTCAGCTCTGGCTGCTGAGTGATATTTACACCCTGGCTGGATTACAAACTTTAACCATGTGCTGAACTTTGGCCCAGCGTTGATACCTCTTGTTAGTATAACGACCTCTTCTTAGCTTGTATGTATGATGGTGGATAAATGAAATATACAAAAAAATTAACTATATTACAAAAGAACATCTATCTTGGAAACATCAAATGACCGGAGCATAACTTGTCAACTAGTCCGAAACTAAGTTATGCAGGAACAGTCAAAGACACACCTTCTCATGTCACATTTCTATTCATTTCTATATAATTCGATTAGACAATAAAGAGTTATCTAATCTAATTATTCATTCAAAACACTTATGCATAGCTGCATTTTATACAGCTCATACAGAATTCAAAGTACAGGTTCATGTGAGTATTTAATGTACGGCTCAGATCTACAGAATTTCAGAGTTTCTAGAGCAGACACAGAGCTCACGTCACAACAGGCTTCAGGCGCCATTTTAGTGACTTTAACAATATATTAAATTTTAATTTCGGTCTAGCTGACATTAGGTTATGTACGCAGCACGCAATTGAACCACATATTTTAGAAGCCAAAGGTTCAAATTAGCTGGGAGCAGCTTCACTTAATTATAACAGTGGTTTTGTTAGGAAAACAGTTTCTGTATACCGTATACTAAATTGCGCTGACCTCAACGGCTAACGTATCTAGCTAATCGCTACTGTTAGCACAACATTAACAGCAAGCTACAATGACGAGTAACAAAAACAAAACAGTAATAAGGTTTTAATGGAAATGTTTTACCTTTTCTAACAGTCCCAGAATCCACAGCTTCAAAGTCCAGCAGGTACTGAAGACTGTTATCCGTTTCGCTGTCACCGTCCGTGAGTTTTTTTTCCCGAAGGTCAAGGCCCGCCGCTCGCACACTCTGTCTGCGCATGCGCATCCCAACGACTGACCCCCTCCGTCCGCTCCCGGGAGGTTATAGTATGACGTGTTCTGACGTCACTCTCTCTCTCCCTGTCATTTATTTGGCTCGAAACACATATTAACAAATTGCTCAGTGATGAACAACTACTCAGATCATTTACCTAAGCAGTGCGCTTTGTCAAAACGAAGTGTGTGTTCATTACACTGACATTCTGTTCTGCAGTTGTTATTTACTTGTATTTTATAATTTGACTTTACATACTGCTGGGTGGTTTGTAAAGTTTACAATAACTAGTATTATCATTATACTATATTTTCAAAAATATATAATAATCTCAAAAGTAATGCCTTGGAGTAGAAAATAGTAATGCTTTATTAAAATTTAAAACTAAAGTACAGTACTTGAATGTGTGTATTGTGTCTACTGTTTGCAAATATTTCTAACTTTTATTTGAATATTCAGTTTCCTACCATCTTCTCTTAAAGGGTAATTGCCAGGTATCCCGCCCTCCCCCTTTGCACACACATGCACACAAAGAAAACACACAGTATAATTCACAGCCTCATTATAGTGAATAAATATTTATGCTATTTACACCATCAAACTTAGATTGCTAAGGATGAAGAACCTTTTGTTCTTTAAAGAACCATTTGTAATAGCTGAAGAACCATCCACAAAATAAAAAGGTTCTTTGACGTATGATGATTCTTTAAAGAACCATGAAGACATCTGAAGAACCATTTAAGAACCATAATTTTTCTGAGTGTAGAATTGTTTTTAACATTATCTGACAATTACATCTGCCACCCTTCTCCAAATCTGTGCCCCTACCTGGCCCCCCCAACAAAAGATTTCTAGACACGCCACTGCTCGTTTACGGAGGGTGCAAAATGCGGCAGCTTGTGTTTTAACTGGCACTCGAAGGTTTGAGCACATCTCCCCTATTTTAGCTTCACTTCACTGGCTGCCCATTTCTTTTGGCATTCATTTAAAAATTCTTTTATTTGCCTTTAAAGCTCTCCATGACCTAGCTGCATCTTAACTCTCTGAGCTGCCACAGTCTTATAAACCCACCCGCTGTCTCAGGTCAGCTGATTCTGAATGTTCCCAGGACTGAGCGCAAACTTAGAGGACATCGTGCTTTTGCTGTAGCATCTCTGAAACTGTGACACGATCTGCCTTTAGAGATTAGACAGGCTTCTTCTCTGCCTGTTCTTAAATCACTCCTGAAAACTCATCTCTTCACCCTGACCTTTGACACCTTGTAAGATGTTGGTTTTTAGTTTGAGTTTTTTAGTTTATTTTTGCTGTTTTATCTTGTTTTTAAATATAGGGCTGTTTAAATTTTTTATGTATTATGTGTTTTATTTTCTTACTGTTAAGTTTTATTCTATTGTTGGGTATTTTAAAGTGCTTTCTCAATAAAGATGGATTGGATTGGACTGGAAGATAAACACTTTAGTTTGCAGTACTGTGGTGAGTTCACAGTAAAGCACTGTGTTGGACTGGCGCACAGTGATTGTGGCGTTCATGGTCAGTGTTAGGTTACCTCAAGTACAGTGGATTCATTTGCATTTAAGCTGATGATGCTTCGATTAAGTCATCAAATTTCACCTTTATATCAGCTGTATAAGACAATTCTCAGGATACTGTTAGTGTAGGAAATGGAAAGACAACCAAGATATCTGTGAAACGTCTGCTTACATCTTGAACTCAGCTCCGGCGTATGTGGTAAGTTGTTAATGAGTGACTTTAATTTATTCTTTCTTCAGATGTGGCTATACACTCTACTGAGAATAAGCATACTGTCACGATATGAGTGGATCTTCAAAATAGACATCAAAATAGTTCATGGAGAAAATAAGTAGAAAAAGTAAAGATCTTCTTAGGAACAATACTGTTTGGATAATTATAACCATCATAAGCAACTGAATCATTTCAACATGTATTTGCTCAAAAATTTATTACAAACACGTATTTAATTATCAACACAAGGAAAGTCAACAGTTTCTAGAACTCCAACAGGGGCAGGACTTGGAGGTACTGGGATTTCAGGAGGCAGCAGAATGGTACACTGGTCAGTGTCATTATTATTGACCGGTGATGGTGGATGGCCTTGGGGGGAGCTGAGAGGTAACTCAGACCTCTTATCTTCAGGACACGGAAAGCAAACATACTTCTTTTCAGCAGCTGGAGACTTAGAGACATCCCAAGTCATCAGCCTCATGCGTTTAGGCTGAGGCAAAGGTTCCTCTTCATCCTCCACAGAAAAAACAGCAGAATATCTGCGCTTTCTGCCCAGACCTAACTCTGCAATGGGTGGAGGTGTCAGAGGCAGAGGAGACATTAAAAAGGCCAAATCATCATCCAGGGATGAACAATCATATTTAAAATCTGGATGCATGATCTTGTCTGTGTCCTTTGACTGAAAGCTGGCATCAGCAGGTGGAGGAACTGAAGAAACTGGAACATCAGAACTCATCAGCCTCATGCGTTTAGGCATCAAATGTTCCTCTTCATCCTCCACAGAAAAAACAGCAGAATATCTGCGCTTTCTGCAGAGACGTAACTCTGCAGTGGGTGGAGGTCTCGGAGGCAGAGGAACATCAGTAGGACACATGAAAAACGCCACTTCATCATCCAGGGATGAACGATCATTTTTCAAATCTGGGTGAATGATCTTGTTTGTGTCCTTTGAATGAAAGCTGGCATCAGCAGGTGGTGGACTTGGGAGCTCACATGCAGGTGCACTGATAGGTCTGAACATGAAAGCGGGAACTTCATTGTCCAGAGCACAACGGTCTCCACTGGATGAGTGTGGGAGCTTCTCCTTTGCCTGTGGAGGAGGCAGACTTTGAGCCAAAGGGATCTCGTGTTGCAGAGGAACATTCAAGTCATCTGACGTTTTGCTCTGTTACATATTATTGTTGTTGTTGTTGGATTTTTCTTTAAAAATTCACACGATTTAATGTTTAGAAACAGACACAGTGAAGGGTAACTTACCACAGCTCGAGCCATTTTAGGCGTCTGTCAAGGCAAAGACGCAGGATTTGGTTTCTCTGTGTAAGATTACAGGACAGTTGTCAGTTTCATTTTCAAGTCAGTTGGATAAATTCATATCAAACTTCTCAAACTGTATCATTAAAGCATTGTTTAGGTGGACAAATATGAAAGATATGAAGATAAAAACAGTAACAGCTGGCAATCAAGGGAAAACAACCTTACGAAAAAGGTCTTAATCATTATTGTTTAAAAGTAAATCTTTCAGTCCTTACTTCAGTGATTGTTTGAAGTCTCTGTGCTTGTTGTCAGTCGCAGATTTGTGTAAAATAGTTGCAGTTTGTGAATAAAGTTTGCAGGAGCTCCAAGGTTTGTCTGTTCAGTACCAAAGTAATGAGGAGACTGAGTGCAGGTTTGGAATCCTCAGTGACAGAAGAATGCAGCAATGTTTGAATTTGAATTTGTTATTGTTTTATTAACAACAACTACCAGGATCATGCCATAGCAACACAGTGATGCCCAGTCAAATGTCAGGTACAAGGGATAGCCCACATACACATCCAACAGCACAGTAAAGCAATGGGCACCAATGCCACCAGTCAGGCCTTAACAGTGGCGTGTCTAGAAAGTTTTTGTTAGGGGGCCAGGTAGGGGCACAGATTTGGAGAAGGGTGCCAGATGTAATTGGCAGATAATGTTTAAAAAAAATTCTACCAACCGTTAACCATAATTCAATAACCCTATAAACCTAATAACCAAATGCGCTTTTAACTCTTATTAGAATGAGATTTTAACCACTACGGTGCAAAGTTTTTAGATACTGCGTTGATAAAGTACAAGAGATACAATCAGTCAGTGTTTATTTAGCAGTCAAGGACATCAATATTTGCATAGTATTTTTACTGACATGTAGTGCACATATGTTTTGGGCAAAAACATTTTTGAATATTAAAATACGAACATTTATAACAAACAATTGACAAATTAGCCAATGCCAATGCAAAACCAATGCCTATTAAAAAAAGAAGATAATCTTCTCACAAACTGAAGTTTGATTTTGAAACAGGAAAAAAGTGGGGAAACAACTGAAAAGACTAACATTTGAATAACACCTGAAAGCAAGTAAATACTTTCTATGCTGCCTTATGGTAAACTTTGGTAATATTGATGTATAAAGAACAACACTGGCTGATGATGAAATACAGTCAGCTGGCATGGTGACACTGCCAGTATTAACCTGCAGGGCTGGACTGGGACAGAAAATTGGGCATTTTCACTACAGACCAGCCCACCAGGTATTAAAGCCATAAAGCCTTTGAATGAAAACAAATGCTGTTGTGACAGTCCCATATGGAAAAGAAATAGTAAAAACGTATATGATTTACTCATGAAAGTGGCCACTTTCTCATTACTTTCATATATTGTTTTAGTAAGTATCCAAAACATACAAGATTCATTATATAATCTTTCAAGGGATCTTATATCTGTTTTTACTCTTGTATGCTTTTCATACAAGTTTCACACAAGACATTTACAAACTTTATAAAATTTATATATATCTTTTCCATATGTACACTGTCTTGTTGGTATATGTATGGTTTCTATACATTTATGTCAGATAAAAACTTTGGTTGTAAGATTTAGATAATTATTTAATAAAAGCTAAATATTTGAAATGATAATAAGAAAGAAAAGTATTTCTTTGTGCCCCCCTCTCCCTGTTAATACCCTACCTGCCCCCCTGGCAAAACTTTCCTAGACCCGTCCCTGCACAGTTACCAGCTGTCAGCTACATAAAAAAAGGATGCTGGTGTTATTTGTCTCTCAGAAACAGTTCATAACTTCCCTTCAACTCATTCCTGTCACCTAAAAGGTAAACCTGTTTCTCCATCACTGTTCAGCTCTGATGATTCAGTAAGGACATCTCCTGGTTTCATCTTCATGTTTCCCTCTCACCACATAACCAAACCGACATCATGACCAGCAGCTTTACAGCTGTGGCTCCAGCAAACATCAGCTGATACTAGAAATTAATATTAAATAAATTCTAACAACAGCTGATCAAGCTTAAACGTGCTGCTGTTGTTTAGCGCGACATCCGCTGGTTTCCTGTTTCTGGCGCAAAGTGGGCAATAAATAAACAAGAGAGACGATCAGCTGATCATTGATCAGTTTCATGATTAAAGTAGCAACAGAAGAGGGAGGGTGGGGGGGATAAGAGAAGAGGCAGCTGTGCAGCGTAAAGACAGAATAACTCCAGCTTTGTGTCTTTTCCCATTCTAGCTAAAGTACGGGACAAACTGCGTCTCTTCTCAGCTCAATACGAAACACGTAATATTTTCTCTGAATGAGGGACCATTCCATTTTTTAAGGAGCCGTTGGCAACTCTACTAACTAACCTTATGAATAAAATAAAGTTCACTATCAGTAACATCATAGCAACCGAACAGCTGTATAGAAACTCCGTCAAGCTGGCTAGAACGCAGTACGAGTTATTGCAACTGACGGTAAAAAGTCAGCATAACGAAAATAAACTCCACCTACACTTGGTTTATATCTGACCCAGATAGACTGCAGGTCATAACTTCTTACCTGAAGTTCAGTTCACCTGACACTCGGACTGGTGGCTGCCTCGGGTCTCTTCTCCTGCCTCCCCTTCCCTCATCCACCTGCTGGCCTCTGTGGAAGCCCCGCCATAGCCACCACCAAACAACTGAGTTATTTTTACACATCGACCTGCATCTGGCCAATCCACCACCTCTCATTGTTCATGCCCTTACAAAAAAAAAAAAGTCACCAGGCATATGCCCGGTATGCCCGATGGCCAGTCCAGGTATGTTAACCTGCAACCAAATCTGCAGCTCCATACAGCAATGTTACGACTTAGATTATATCTTATAACTCATAACTCTTATGTTAGCTCCCCTCAGTAGCATACTGCCTGAAATATTCGACGGCTGCAATAATAAGTGTTATTTTTTCCTTGGTATTCTAATTTCACCGAAGTTTACTAAACTCAAAAAACTTAATATTACTTACCGAGACATTTATTCTGTCCTCATTTTCTTTCACCGAAAAATTGTTTCCTGCGGTGCCGTCTTTCGTGCTTGGCTCTCCTACCTTTGCTAACGTGATGCACATAGCGCAGAAGCCGATGCTGCATTCACTTACACTCGGATATCTGAACTTCACCGTGAAAACATAATCGGACATTTGATATTTGATTGAATTTTATTGTTTTGCCTTTGGGGTGGCACCTGGGGTGGCCAGTCTGGTTGGGGGGGGGTGGCCTGGGGGGGCACAGGCCACCCCGCTGGACACGCCACTGGGCCTTAAAAATACCTGACTTATATAACAGCACACTGACAGTGTCTCATCCAAAAATAGAAAATGTATAAATACAGTTAATATCATTTTTATTTAAATTTTATTTAATTCTCTTCATATAGTGCCAAACAGATGTCTCAAGTCGTCACTGTTACAACATAGATAAACATGAACATGAAATCCATTATTTAATTCTCTTCCATTCACTCCAGTTCAATTCAATAGCTATATAGATGGATAGACAGATACTGTATTATATACTATATTGATTCCAAATGGAGAATTAATGTGTTATATCACCAGGATAATGAATTCAAGTAGTACAATCTCCAATAAACAGACAACACAGTTCAAGTTCAAAGTGCAATATGTGCAGGATCCAGGCTTTATATTGTAAGATGCAAAACGTTTATATATACATAATATTGTTGAAAAAATAAAGAAAGTTAAAAATCAAAATAAGTTTATTGTCACGGTGGCTGATGTGATTGCAATATGAACCCGAAAGCAGACAAGGGAGAGATGGAACTGAATCTTAACAAAAAGCAAACCATTTATTAGGTTGAAAAAACATGAACACAAAACAAGGCCCAGCAAACAGGGGCGACAACTAAAACTAAAACCTACACTGGGAATAACTCAGTATGACTATGACAACTATGACAGGAAAAACATAAACATGAATCCGAGGAGGTGCATGCGAGAAACTCTGATGAAAAAACATGAACATGAACATGAACATGGACCTAAACAGAATCAGGAGATAACCTGAAACCCGGAATAACGTGAACGGAGGAAAACAGACACACCAGCACTGACCAGAGGAAGACAGCGGACTTAAATACACAGAAAATAAAAGGGGAAGTGGAAACACAGCTGACACAAATGAACCTGACACCACAGGGGAAGCAAAATGAAACACACTGAACATGGAAACACAACCCTTTCATAATAAAAGATGAAACAAGGAGAGACATAGACGTGTGATGGGCTGAGTTGAAAAAGCAGGAGGAGTCACAGGAATTATTACAAAAACATAGTTTTCATTTATCTAACCCAAAAAAGCTGTGATGGATGGCCTTCGCCTCACGGTAATGCACCAAAGCTTTTAATCCGCCACCCTCCAGCCCAGAGGACATAGTTGGACTGGCCATCGGGCATACTGGGCATTTGCCCGGTGGGCCGATGGTGATTTTTCGTTTTTATGGGCCAATGGGTTTTTTTTTCATTTTTTCCCCGTAACAGTATAAACACTGAAAGGTGGTGGATTGGCCAGATGCTGGGAGATGTGTAAAAATAACTCAATTGTTTGGTGGTGGCTATTGCGGAGCTTCCACAGATTCAGTAACATTAGCAAGTGGTGGAGGCCAGCAGATGCAACACGCTGGCAGGTGGATGATGGAAAGGCACGAGGAGCAGAGGCCGGAGGCGGTGAACTGAACTTCAGGTAAGAAGTTATGACCTGCAGTCTATCTGGGTCAGATATAAACCAAGTTTAGGTGGAGTTTATTTTCGTTGTGCTGACTTTTTACAGTCAGTTACAATAACTCGTACTGCGTGAGCTAGCATGAAGGAGTTTCTATACAGCTGTTCGGTTGCTATGATGTTACTGATAGTGAACTTTATTTTATTCATAAGGTTAGTTAGTAGAGTTGCCAACGGCTCCTTAAAAAATGGAATGGTCCCTCATTCAGAGAAAATATTATGCGTTTTGTATTGAGCTGAGAAGAGACGCAGTTTGTCCCGTACTTTAGCTAGAATGGGAAAAGACAAAAAGCTGGAGTTATTCTGTCTTTACGCTGCACAGCTGCCTCTTCTCTTATCCCCCCCCCTCCCTCCCTCTTCTGTTGCTACTTTGATCATGAAACTGATCAATGATCAGCTGATCGTCTCTCTTGTTTATTTATCTCCCACTTTGCGCCAGAAACAGGAAACCAGCGGATGTCGCGCTAAACAACAGCAGCACGTTTAAGCTTGATCAGCTGTTGTTAGAATTTATTTAATATTAATTTCTAGTATCAGCTGATGTTTGCTGGAGCCACAGCTGTAAAGCTGCTGGTCATGATATCGGTTTGTATATGTGGTGAGAGGGAAACATGAAGATGAAACCAGGAGATGTCCTTACTGAATCATCAGAGCAGAACAGTGATGGAGAAACAGGTTTACCTTTTAGGTGACAGGAATGAGTTGAAGGGAAGTTATGAACTGTTTCTGAGAGACAAATAACACCAGCATCCTTTTTCTAAGTAGCTGACAGCTGGTAACTGTGCAGGGGCGGGTCTAGCAAAGTGTTGCCAGGGGCCAGGTAGGGCATTAAAAGGGAGAGGGGGGCACAAAGAAATACTTTTCTTTCTTATTCTCATTTCAAATATTTAGCTTTTATTAAATAATTATCTGAATCTTGCGAACAAAGTTTTTATCTGACGTAAAATGTATAGAGATCATACATATACCAAAAAGACAGTGTACATCACTGTCACAACAGCGTTTGTTTTCATTCAAAGGCTTTATGGCTTTAATACCTGGTGGGCTGGTCTGTAGTGAAAATGCCCAATTTTTTGTCCCAGTCCAGCCCTGCAGGTTAATACTGGCAGTGTCACCATGCCAGCTGACTGTATTTCATCATCAGCCAGTGTTGTTCTTTATACATCAATATTACCAAAGTTTACCATAAGGCAGCATAGAAAGTATTTACTTGCTTTCAGGTGTTATTCAAATGTTAGTCTTTTCATTTGTTTCCACACTTTTTTCCTGTTTCAAAATCAAACACCAGTTTGTGAGAAGATTATCTTCTTTTTTTAATAGGCATTGGTTTTGCATTGGCATTGGCTAATTTGCCAATTGTATGTTAAAATGTTCGTATTTTAATATTAAAAAATGTTTTTGCCCAAAACATATGTGCACTACATGTCAGTAAAAATACTATGCAAATATTGATGTCCTTGACTGCTGAATAAACACTGACTGATTGTATCTCTTGTACTTTATCAACGCAGTATCTAAAAACTTTGCACCGTAGTGGTTAAAATCTCATTCTAATAAGAGTTAAAAGCGCATTCGCTTATTAGGTTTATAGGGTTATTGAATTATGGTTAACGGTTGGTAGAATTGTTTTTAACATTATCTGACAATTACATCTGCCACCCTTCTCCAAATCTGTGCCCCTACCTGGCCCCCCCAACAAAAGATTTCTAGACACGCCACTGCTCGTTTACGGAGGGTGCAAAATGCGGCAGCTTGTGTTTTAACTGGCACTCGAAGGTTTGAGCACATCTCCCCTATTTTAGCTTCACTTCACTGGCTGCCTATTTCTTTTGGCATTCATTTAAAAATTCTTTTATTTGCCTTTAAAGCTCTCCATGACCTAGCTGCATCTTAACTCTCTGAGCTGCCACAGTCTTATAAACCCACCCGCTGTCTCAGGTCAGCTGATCAGCTGTTCCTGAATGTTCCCAGGACTGAGCGCAAACTTAGAGGACATCGTGCTTTTGCTGTAGCATCTCTGAAACTGTGACACGATCTGCCTTTAGAGATTAGACAGGCTTCTTCTCTGCCTGTTCTTAAATCACTCCTGAAAACTCATCTCTTCACCCTGACCTTTGACACCTTGTAAGATGTTGGTTTTTAGTTTGAGTTTTTTAGTTTATTTTTGCTGTTTTATCTTGTTTTTAAATATAGGGCTGTTTAAATTTTTTATGTATTATGTGTTTTATTTTCTTACTGTTAAGTTTTATTCTATTGTTGGGTATTTTAAAGTGCTTTCTCAATAAAGATGGATTGGATTGGACTGGAAGATAAACACTTTAGTTTGCAGTACTGTGGTGAGTTCACAGTAAAGCACTGTGTTGGACTGGCGCACAGTGATTGTGGCGTTCATGGTCAGTGTTAGGTTACCTCAAGTACAGTGGATTCATATGCATTTAAGCTGATGATGCTTAGATTAAGTCATCAAATTTCACCTTTATATCAGCTGTATAAGACAATTCTCAGGATACTGTTAGTGTAGGAAATGGAAAGACAACCAAGATATCTGTGAAACGTCTGCTTACATCTTGAATTCAGCTCCGGCGTATGTGGTAAGTTGTTAATGAGTGACTTTAATTTATTCTTTCTTCAGATGTGGCTATACACTCTACTGAGAATAAGCATACTGTCACGATATGAGTGGATCTTCAAAATAGACATCAAAATAGTTCATGGAGAAAATAAGTAGAAAAAGTAAAGATCTTCTTAGGAACAATACTGTTTGGATAATTATAACCATCATAAGCAACTGAATCATTTCAACATGTATTTGCTCAAAAATTTATTACAAACACGTATTTAATTATCAACACAAGGAAAGTCAACAGTTTCTAGAACTCCAACAGGGGCAGGACTTGGAGGTACTGGGATTTCAGGAGGCAGCAGAATGGTACACTGGTCAGTGTCATTATTATTGACCGGTGATGGTGGATGGCCTTGGGGGGAGCTGAGAGGTAACTCAGACCTCTTATCTTCAGGACACGTAAAGAAAACATACTTCTTTTCAGCAGCTGGAGACTTAGAGACATCCCAAGTCATCAGCCTCATGCGTTTAGGCTGAGGCAAAGGTTCCTCTTCATCCTCCACAGAAAAAACAGCAGAATATCTGCGCTTTCTGCCCAGACCTAACTCTGCAGTGGGTGGAGGTGTCAGAGGCAGAGGAGACATTAAAAAGGCCAAATCATCATCCAGGGATGAACAATCATATTTAAAATCTGGATGCATGATCTTGTCTGTGTCCTTTGACTGAAAGCTGGCATCAGCAGGTGGAGGAACTGAAGAAACTGGAACATCAGAACTCATCAGCCTCATGCGTTTAGGCATCAAATGTTCCTCTTCATCCTCCACAGAAAAAACAGCAGAATATCTGCGCTTTCTGCAGAGACGTAACTCTGCAGTGGGTGGAGGTCTCGGAGGCAGAGGAACATCAGTAGGACACATGAAAAACGCCACTTCATCATCCAGGGATGAACGATCATTTTTCAAATCTGGGTGAATGATCTTGTTTGTGTCCTTTGAATGAAAGCTGGCATCAGCAGGTGGTGGACTTGGGAGCTCACATGCAGGTGCACTGATAGGTCTGAACATGAAAGCGGGAACTTCATTGTCCAGAGCACAACGGTCTGCACTGGATGAGTGTGGGAGCTTCTCCTTTGCCTGTGGAGGAAGCAGACTTTGAGCCAAAGGGATCTTGTGTTGCAGAGGAACATTCAAGTCATCTGACGTTTTGCTCTGTTACATATTATTATTGTTGTTGTTGGATTTTTCTTTAAAAATTCACACGATTTAATGTTTAGAAACAGACACAGTGAAGGGTAACTTACCACAGCTCGAGCCATTTTAGGCGTCTGTCAAGGCAAAGACGCAGGATTTGGTTTCTCTGTGTAAGATTACAGGACAGTTGTCAGTTTCATTTTCAAGTCAGTTGGATAAATTCATATCAAACTTCTCAAACTGTATCATTAAAGCATTGTTTAGGTGGACAAATATGAAAGATATGAAGATAAAAACAGTAACAGCTGGCAATCAAGGGAAAACAACCTTACGAAAAAGGTCTTAATCATTATTGTTTAAAAGTAAATCTTTCAGTCCTTACTTCAGTGATTGTTTGAAGTCTCTGTGCTTGTTGTCAGTCGCAGATTTGTGTAAAATAGTTGCAGTTTGTGAATAAAGTTTGCAGGAGCTCCAAGGTTTGTCTGTTCAGTACCAAAGTAATGAGGAGACTGAGTGCAGGTTTGGAATCCTCAGTGACAGAAGAATGCAGCAATGTTTGAATTTGGATTTGTTATTGTTTTATTAACAACAACTACCAGGATCATACCATAGCAACACAGTGATGCCCAGTCAAATGTCAGGTACAAGGGATAGCCCACATACACATCCAACAGCACAGTAAAGCAATGGGCACCAATGCCACCAGTCAGGCCTTAACAGTGGCGTGTCTAGAAAATTTTTGTTAGGGGGCCAGGTAGGGCACAGATTTGGAGAAGGGTGGCAGATGTAATTGGCAGATAATGTTTAAAAAAAATTCTACCAACCGTTAACCATAATTCAATAACCCTATAAACCTAATAACCAAATGCGCTTTTAACTCTTATTAGAATGAGATTTTAACCACTACGGTGCAAAGTTTTTAGATACTGCGTTGATAAAGTACAAGAGATACAATCAGTCAGTGTTTATTCAGCAGTCAAGGACATCAATATTTGCATAGTATTTTTACTGACATGTAGTGCACATATGTTTTGGGCAAAAACATTTTTGAATATTAAAATACGAACATTTGTAACAAACAATTGACAAATTAGCCAATGCCAATGCAAAACCAATGCCTATTAAAAAAAGAAGATAATCTTCTCACAAACTGAAGTTTGATTTTGAAACAGGAAAAAAGTGGGGAAACAACTGAAAAGACTAACATTTGAATAACACCTGAAAGCAAGTAAATACTTTCTATGCTGCCTTATGGTAAACTTTGGTAATATTGATGTATAAAGAACAACACTGGCTGATGATGAAATACAGTCAGCTGGCATGGTGACACTGCCAGTATTAACCTGCAGGGCTGGACTGGGACAAAAAATTGGGCATTTTCACTACAGACCAGCCCACCAGGTATTAAAGCCATAAAGCCTTTGAATGAAAACAAATGCTGTTGTGACAGTCCCATATGGAAAAGAAATAGTAAAAACGTATATGATTTACTCATGAAAGTGGCCACTTTCTCATTACTTTCATATATTGTTTTAGTAAGTATCCAAAACATACAAGATTCATTATATAATCTTTCAAGGGATCTTATATCTGTTTTTACTCTTGTATGCTTTTCATACAAGTTTCACACAAGACATTTACAAACTTTATAAAATTTATATATATCTTTTCCATATGTACACTGTCTTGTTGGTATATGTATGGTTTCTATACATTTATGTCAGATAAAAACTTTGGTTGTAAGATTTAGATAATTATTTAATAAAAGCTAAATATTTGAAATGAGAATAAGAAAGAAAAGTATTTCTTTGTGCCCCCCTCTCCCTGTTAATACCCTACCTGCCCCCCTGGCAAAACTTTCCTAGACCCGTCCCTGCACAGTTACCAGCTGTCAGCTACATAAAAAAGGATGCTGGTGTTATTTGTCTCTCAGAAACAGTTCATAACTTCCCTTCAACTCATTCCTGTCACCTAAAAGGTAAACCTGTTTCTCCATCACTGTTCTGCTCTGATGATTCAGTAAGGACATCTCCTGGTTTCATCTTCATGTTTCCCTCTCACCACATAACCAAACCGACATCATGACCAGCAGCTTTACAGCTGTGGCTCCAGCAAACATCAGCTGATACTAGAAATTAATATTCAATAAATTCTAACAACAGCTGATCAAGCTTAAACGTGCTGCTGTTGTTTAGCGTGACATCCGCTGGTTTCCTGTTTCTGGCGCAAAGTGGGCAATAAATAAACAAGAGAGACGATCAGCTGATCATTGATCAGTTTCATGATTAAAGTAGCAACAGAAGAGGGAGGGTGGGGGGGATAAGAGAAGAGGCAGCTGTGCAGCGTAAAGACAGAATAACTCCAGCTTTGTGTCTTTTCCCATTCTAGCTAAAGTACGGGACAAACTGCGTCTCTTCTCAGCTCAATACGAAACACGTAATATTTTCTCTGAATGAGGGACCATTCCATTTTTTAAGGAGCCGTTGGCAACTCTACTAACTAACCTTATGAATAAAATAAAGTTCACTATCAGTAACATCATAGCAACCGAACAGCTGTATAGAAACTCCGTCAAGCTGGCTAGAACGCAGTACGAGTTATTGCAACTGACGGTAAAAAGTCAGCATAACGAAAATAAACTCCACCTAAACTTGGTTTATATCTGACCCAGATAGACTGCAGGTCATAACTTCTTACCTGAAGTTCAGTTCACCTGACACTCGGACTGGCGGCTGCCTCGGGGCTCTCCTCCTGCCTCCCCTTCCCTCATCCACCTGCTGGCCTCTGTGGAAGCTCCGCAATAGCCACCACCAAACAATTGAGTTATTTTTACACATCTCCCAGCATCTGGCCAATCCACCACCTTTCAGTGTTTATACTGTTACGGGGAAAAATGAAAAAAAACCATTGGCCCATAAAAACGAAAAATCACCATCGGCCCACCGGGCAAATGCCCAGTATGCCCGATGGCCAGTCCAACTATGTCCTCTGGGCTGGAGGGTGGCGGATTAAAAGCTTTGGTGCATTACCGTGAGGCGAAGGCCATCCATCACAGCTTTTTTGGGTTAGATAAATGAAAACTATGTTTTTGTAATAATTCCTGTGACTCCTCCTGCTTTTTCAACTCAGCCCATCACACGTCTATGTCTCTCCTTGTTTCGTCTTTTATTATGAAAGGGTTGTGTTTCCATGTTCAGTGTGTTTCATTTTGCTTCCCCTGTGGTGTCAGGTTCATTTGTGTCAGCTGTGTTTCCACTTCCCCTTTTATTTTCTGTGTATTTAAGTCCGCTGTCTTCCTCTGGTCAGTGCTGGTGTGTCTGTTTTCCTCCGTTCACGTTATTCCGGGTTTCAGGTTATCTCCTGATTCTGTTTAGGTCCATGTTCATGTTCATGTTCATGTTTTTTCATCAGTTTCTCGCATGCACCTCCTCGGATTCATGTTCATGTTTTTCCTGTCATAGTTGTCATAGTCATACTGAGTTATTCCCAGTGTAGGTTTTAGTTTTAGTTGTCGCCCCTGTTTGCTGGGCCTTGTTTTGTGTTCAGTTCACCTGACACTCGGACTGGTGGCTGCCTCGGGTCTCTTCTCCTGCCTCCCCTTCCCTCATCCACCTGCTGGCCTCTGTGGAAGCCCCGCCATAGCCACCACCAAACAACTGAGTTATTTTTACACATCGACCTGCATCTGGCCAATCCACCACCTCTCATTGTTCATGCCCTTACAAAAAAAAATAAGTCACCAGGCATATGCCCGGTATGCCCGATGGCCAGTCCAGGTATGTTAACCTGCAACCAAATCTGCAGCTCCATACAGCAATGGGATTCTGGGAAGTAGCTAGCCGGTCGTCACGGCAAAGCTACGAGAGCGTCTCTCAGCATGGGCCCGAAAAAAGTTCTGTCAGCCGAGGAAGGAGACGATATTAAGAAGTCGCTGGAGTTTATGACAGAGGAGATTTCTACTGTCAAACTGCAGCAGAAAGCCATCCTGGACCTGGTCGAGGAAGTTAAGGCTCTCCGCATCCAGAACGCCGAGAAGGACCGGCGGCTGGCGTACCTGGAGAACAGAGTGGCGGATTTGGAGCAGTACACCCGGATGAACGATGTTATCATCACGGGGCTTCGCATCAAACCCCGGTCATATGCCCGGGCGGTCGCCACTGACAATGTAGGAGGGCCAGGAGAGGAAGATGTCAACTCCACGGAGCATCAAGTGGTTACCTTTCTACGGTCCAAAGGTGTGGAAGTGGATTATAACAACATTGAGGCTTGCCACCCTCTACCCCGAAAAAATCACAGTAACAAACCAGCCATCATTGTGAGATTTGCAAACAGAAAACAGAAAACAGCACTGTTAAAACAAGGAAGGAAACTGAAAGGATCCGATGTCTTCATGAACGAACATCTGATAAAAAGAAATGCGGACATTGCCAGGAAAGCACGTTACTTGAAGAAACAGGGAAAAATTCAAAATACATGGACCACCAACTGCAAAGTATTCATTAAACTCAATGGAACACCGGAACAAGCCAAAGTGTTGGTCATCAGAAATATGGAAGAGCTGGACAAATACTGAGGTCAACTTACTCTGGAGGTATGAATACACATGTGACGTGACACACAACACAACACATGGCACAGTCCAAAAGAACTTCATCTGCATCCGGCAACAATATCAACATGACTCATTGGAATTCTCTTTATGATAATCTGGAACTGAGAACATTTCGATACACAGACCATAATGTTCTAGACTTAGAAAAGGATATAGACCCGGAAAATAATTTCTTCTACAACATCAGCTGTAACTGCTGCTACTTCACTGATGAACAGTTTAAGCACACCATCAACACGGAAAATAAATTATCAATAATCCATTTTAATAGCAGAAGTCTGTATGCCAACTTCAACAATATAAAGGAATATCTAAATGAGTTGACAAATCCATTTGGAATTATTGCCATTTCTGAAACATGGATCAATGCGGAGAAAGGAATGGACTTTGGACTGGAGGGATATGAAGTGAATTTTGTAAATAGAAGGAACAAGAGTGGAGGGGGAGTAGCTGTGTATGTGGATAAAAACCTAAACTACAAGGTGGTAGAAAGTATGACAACTGTAATTGATAATTTACTAGAATGTATAACAATTGAAATTTATAAGGAAAAAGAAAAAAATGTAATAATTAGCTGTATATATAGAACACCTGGCTCTAGTATTCAAGTATTTAATGACTTCATAGAGGAAATATTCTCTAAAACAAATCAAAAAGTTATGTTTATCTGTGGTGATTTTAATATTGACCTGTTGAATCCAAAAAAGCATAAAATGACCGACGAATTCCTAAACACTATGTACAGTTTGAGTTTACATCCTAAAATAACCAGGCCTAGCAGAATTACACCACATTGTGCCACCTTACTTGACAATATTTTCACTAACAATATGGAAAACAACATTGTGAGCGGAATATTAATTAATGACATCAGTGATCACCTACCAGTTTTTGCAGTTTATGACACTAATTATAAGAAAAATCAGCATGAAGAACAACTGAGATACAGACGTGTAAGGACAGAAGAAACGATGACTGCATTTAAGAACGATCTATTAAATCAGGACTGGGACAATGTGTACAAAGAAGCTGATATTGATATTGCATATGGCATATTTTTAAGAATATTCATGGAGTTGTACGATAAAAACTGTCCAACAATAAAATACAACAGAAAGCACAAATATTCAGATAGACCATGGCTCACTAAGGGTTTACAAAATGCATGTAAAAAGAAAAATACACTCTATAGGGAATACCTAAAACAAAGAACAAAAGAAGCTGAAAATAAATATAAAAAATACAAAAATAAGTTGACCAATATTATACGTGTATGTAGAAAGGAGTATTATAGTAAAATATTGAACAACAATAAACATAATATGAAAGGAATATGGGATGTTTTAAACGGTATCATTAAAAATAATTCTGGACAACAAAGTTATCCACAATACTTTATCGATAATGGCAATATTATGGAAAACACTGCTGATAAGGCCAACAGCTTTAATCATTATTTTGTAAATATTGGACCAAAACTGGCAGAACAAATTCCTGAGTCACTGCCATCAGTAGAATGTAGTGAAAACCTGATTGATAGGAACCCTAACTCAATGTTCCTCACATCAGTGGAGGAAAAAGAAATAATTGACATTGTACACATGTGTAAATATAAAACATCCACTGATTGTAATGATATTGACATGAAAATCGTCAAGAAGGTCATTGAAGGAATTGTAGGACCTCTAACATATATTTGCAACTTATCATTTCAGACGGGAAAAGTGCCAAACAAAATGAAAATAGCTAAAGTTGTGCCGCTGTATAAAACCGGGGATAGACGCCACTTCACAAATTACAGGCCTGTTTCTTTACTACCACAATTCTCCAAAATCCTAGAAAACCTGTTTAATAAACGATTAGACAAATTCTTAGATAAATATAAATTACTCTCTGACAGTCAATATGGATTCAGATCAAAAAGATCAACATCTCTGGCATTAATCGAATCAATTGAGGAGATTACGAATGCTATAGATCAGAAACAGTATGCAGCTGGAGTATTTCTGGATCTCAAGAAAGCATTCGACACAATCAATCATGACATATTAATTAATAAACTGGAACGGTATGGGATTAGGGGGGTTGTACTGCAATGGGTGAAAAATTATTTAAGTGACCGGAAACAATTTGTGAAGCTGGGTGTCCATTCCTCATCATGCTTGGACATTGCTTGTGGTGTTCCACAAGGCTCTGTACTGGGTCCAAAATTATTTATTATTTATATAAATGATATTTGTAAGGCATCTGATATATTAAAATTAGTATTATTTGCAGATGACACAAATATTTTTTGTTCTGGGGGGAATCTAAAGGAGCTGCTGGATACAATTACTTCAGAAATGTGCAAAATTAAAAAATGGTTTAACAGGAACAAACTATCGCTAAATCTAAGTAAAACTAAAATTATCTTATTTGGGAATTCCCTTAGAAATGCACAAGTGCAGATTCATGTAGATGGTGTGGAAATTGAAAGAGTACTTGAACATAAGTTTCTTGGTGTGATTATAGATGATAAATTAAACTGGAAGTCTCATATAAATCATATACATAACAAAATTTCAAGAAGTGTCTCAATCTTGAGTAAAGTAAAACACATTCTGGACCACAAATCACTCCACATTCTCTATTGTTCCCTGATTGCACCGTATTTGAATTACTGTGCAGAGGTTTGGGGCAATACTTACAAATGTTCGCTATCATCAATCTTTATATTACAAAAAAGGGCCATAAGGATAATCCATAAAACTGGTTACAGAGATCATACAAATCCACTATTCTTAAAATCAAAAATTCTAAAATTCACAGATCTGGTTCATTTTCTCACAGCACAAATTATATATAAAGCAATAAATAACCTGCTTCCTGACAATATTCTAAAAATGTTTTCTAAAAGGGAACGGGGATACAATTTGAGGGGGGAATTAAATTTAAAACATCCTCGTATCCGTACAACATTAAAAAGTTTTTGCATCTCTGTGTGTGGAGTGAAGCTGTGGAACAGACTAAGTAAAGATATGAAGCAATGTCCAAGCATGGCGCAGTTTAAAAAGCGGTTTAAGGATATGGTTTTTACAGGGTACAGGGAAAAGGTAGAGATTTGATAGGGTGTTCTTGTCTAATATTTTCATGTGTGTGCGCATGCACGGGTTTGTTGGTATGGGTATATATGTATTTGTATATGTATGTATGTATGTATGTATGTATATATATGTGTGTGTATATGTATATGTATGTATATATGTATATATATATATATATATATATATATATATATATATGTGTATGTGTGTGTATGTATGTGTGTATGTATATATATATATATATATATATATATATATATATATATATATATATATATATTAAATATATATAAAATTGTAGGTTGTGTATCCTTCAGGTGTTAATGGGGTTATTGAAAATGTGTATATGTGCGTATGTGTGTATATACGTAGGTATGGATAGATAGAAACATATATGTGTATATATTAAAAAATAAATAAATAAATAAATTACACATAACATATAATGTAATTACAAGGAGGTATTTCTGTAGTCTATTGATACTAGATAGTGGAAAAGGGGTGGGATTAAATAAGCTTATGCTTCTTCCTGCTCCTTTTTGAACATGGATGTTATTTGGAGTTGTGGTTGCTCGTTTTCCTTTTGTTTGCTTTGTTCATTTGTCTCTTTTAATTCTATTTTTTTTTATATACTTTTTCAACATGTTCAAAATAAAGATTCAATCAATCAATCAATCAATGTTACGACTTAGATTATATCTTATAACTCATAACTCTTATGTTAGCTGCCCTCAGTAGCATACTGCCTGAAATATTCGACGGCTGCAATAATAAGTGTTATTTTTTCCTTGGTATTCTAATTTCACCGAAGTTTACTAAACTCAACAAACTTAATATTACTTACCGAGACATTTATTCTGTCCTCATTTTCTTTCACCGAAAAATTGTTTCCTGCGGTGCCGTCTTTCGTGCTTGGCTCTCCTACCTTTGCTAACGTGATGCACATAGCGCAGAAGCCGATGCTGCATTCACTTACACTCGGATATCTGAACTTCACCGTGAAAACATAATCGGACATTTGATATTTGATTGAATTTTATTGTTTTGCCTTTGGGGTGGCCAGTCTGGTTGGGGGGGTGGCCTGTGCCCCCCCAGGCCACCCCGCTGGACACGCCACTGGGCCTTAAAAATACCTGAGTTATATAACAGCACACTGACAGTGTCTCATCCAAAAAAAGAAAATGTATAAATACAGTTAATATCATTTTTATTCAAATTTTATTTAATTCTCTTCATATAGTGCCAAACAGATGTCTCAAGTCGTCACTGTTACAACATAGATAAACATGAACATGAAATCCATTATTTAATTCTCTTCCATTCACTCCAGTTCAATTCAATAGCTATATAGATGGATAGACAGATACTGTATTATATACTATATTGATTCCAAATGGAGAATTAATGTGTTATATCACCAGGATAATGAATTCAAGTAGTACAATCTCCAATAAACAGACAACACAGTTAAAGTTCAAAGTGCAATATGTGCACAATCCAGGCTTTATATTGTAAGATGCAAAACGTTTATATATACATAATATTGTTGAAAAAATAAAGAAAGTTAAAAATCAAAATAAGTTTATTGTCACGGTGGCTGATGTGATTGCAATATGAACCCGAAAGCAGACAAGGGAGAGATGGAACTGAATCTTAACAAAAAGCAAACCATTTATTAGGTTGAAAAAACATGAACACAATACAAGGCCCAGCAAACAGGGCATTTGCCCGGTGGGCCGTGCTATGATGTTAATGATGTTGAATTTGTTTTATCTTATTTTATTTATAAGGTTAGTTATTAGAGTTTCCAACCATCCCGTAAAAAACGGAATGGTCTCGTATTCAGAGAAAATATTGTGCGTTTCGTGTTGAGGTGAAAAGGAACAGTTTGTCCCGGACTTCAGCTACAATGAAAAAGACACAAAGCTGGAGTTATTCTGTGTCTTTGCTGCACTGCTGCCTCTTCTTCTCTCATTCTCTCCCTCCCCTGTTTCTACTTCAATCATTAAACTGATCCATGATCAGCTGATCGGCTTTTCTCTCTGGTTTTTTTATCTCCCACTTTGTGCCAGAAACAGGAAACCAGCGGATGTCGCGCTAAACAACAGCAGCACGTTTAAGCTTGATCAGCTGTTGTTAGAATTTATTGAATATTAATTTCTAGTATCAGCTGATGTTTGCTGGAGCCACAGCTGTAAAAGCTGCTGGTCATGATATCGGTTTGGTTATCTGGTGAGAGGGAAACATGAAGATGAAACCAGGAGATGTCCTTACTGAATCATCAGAGCTGAACAGTGATGGAGAAACAGGTTTACCTTTTAGGTGACATGAATGAGTTGAAGGGAAGTTATGAACTGTTTCACTTTTTAAAGGTTGCCATGTTGGAAAAAATATTTTGCCCTGCCATGCTGTTTATTGATGTGGTAAATGAATGGTTTATGAAAATATATGTAAATCTGTCATCAGTAATCAGTAATGATCATGTCTCACCTCTAGTCTTCTCTGTCTTAATTTCAGGTTTTCACCATGTGTTGTAGATAGTTCAGGAGGTTAACTCGACCAAGCAGTCTACTTTCGGGTACTGTTTAGAATACCAGAATAGGGAGGATGGTGTAGGTTTAAGTTTATTAGACTGACGCATATATACCAACAAGACAGTGTACATCACTGTGACAACAGCGTTTGTTTTCTTTCAAAGGCTTTATGGTTTTTCCTATAATACCTGGTGGGCTGGTCTCTAGTCAAAATGCCCGGGCCGATTTTTTGTCCCAGTCCAGCCCTGCCAGAGGAACGAGACGCTCTTTTAAAATTGACATTCTCCTCCCTGGCAGCGTCCCCAGCAAACCATGTGGAAGTCAACCTGACCGCGGAGCTGCTCATGCAACAAGGTGGTTCCCCTCTCTTCCTAATCTGTCTTGGGTGTGTGAGGGCTCAGAGAAGCACTTCCAGTTCATTAAATGCCTCTCACTTCATACCCCATCATTCAAAGTTGTTAAGAATACATCACACTAAGTGTGCATTTATGTCTCATAGTGATGCATTGTACATACTAGGAGTACACTGCTGCTGCTTAGTGTAGTCTAGACCGCGGTCAGCTCCTCGACTAGATGGATGAGGTCCCGATGATACCGAGATTTTTAATTTTGATCATTTAGAGACAAAAAACCTCCACGAGGCTTGCATATTTCTGGTTCATGCTCCAAGTCACGCACATATAAAATTAAAATAAATAAGATGTAATGTTAATGGAACACCTTGAAAACCCATCAAATGTCAATGAGAAAGAAATCATGCTGGAACAAGAAGATGTCACAGCGTTAGACAGAAATGAAAATGATCATCCTACATCCCAAAAATCAAAGTAAAAAAATTACTATTAAATTTTACTTGATAACTAAATCAAAACTAATGCACGAGGACAAAAACGATGGTTGACTGCACTGACACTTTGATTAGCAAATAAAAAAACAAAAACAATCATTTTCACTTAGTTATTGGATGTGTATATGATCTGTTTTAATAAGTTATTTATTTTCATATTGTGAAATAGCCTAAAAAACAGACTAAGCATTCTAACTTTGTGCTATTCAGTCAGTCCCATACATGAACATGGACACACACTTGATCTTGTTTTATCTCATAGTTCTTCTGTTTGTTTCTGTTTTTAACGTAGAGATTTGTGATGCTGTGTTTTCTGACCACAGTCCTGTGATGCTTCAAGTTCCTCTTGCCCGTACCTCAGTTAAACCGTGCTGCTGCTCGCCGCTGTCGTATTTTTGACCCACTGCTGAGCAGTTTTTAACAGTTTTTAAGCAGAACTGTAAAATCCCGGAGCTTTTGTGCAGCCAGACTGAGGAACTGAGCTCATGGTTTTATTCCACCTACCAGATTGCTTTGGACACTGTGGCTCCGTTAAGAACCAGGCAGCCTAAAACTAAATCTGACCCCTGGCTGAAGGCTGTCAGACGCAAGTGCTGTCGAGCTGAGCGTGAATGGAAACAAGCTACAAGTGTCATTCCAGATGCTAAAGGACTGTTGGCATCAATATCAAAAAACTGTAAAAGATACCAAAAGACAACACTTATCTGACATTGTTTCATCAAACTGTCACAACCTGCATGTTTTATTTAAAACCATTAACTCTGTTCTTAGTGCACCACATACTGACTGCAGCCTGTAAACGTTTTTTTAAACACTTTTTTATTGAGAAGGTCTCCTCCACCAGGGCTCAAATCTCTTGGCAGCCCTACTGAGACCCCCAATGTGTATTTAGATACCTTGACACAGTACGTTAAACCAGCTGTGACAAACATGGAGGTCAAAGTGAACTCTGACCTGAAGCTTGTCAGCCAGATTAAGGCAGTGGTAAAATCAAGCTTCTTTCAGCTCAGGCAGCTGATAAAATAAAGACATTTATTTCACAGCAGCACTTTGAGACAGTTATCCACGCCTTTGTTAGCACTCGGCTGGATTACTGTAATCAGTGTTGGGGAGTAACGGAATACATGTACCGCCGTTACGTATTTAAAATACAAAATATGAGTAACTGTATTCCGTTACAGTTACCGTTTAAAAAGGTGGTATTCAGAATACAGTTACTTTGTTGAAATAAATGGATTACACTGCGGTACTTTCCTGTTTCATTTTGTCGCGGGTCAGGACTGTTTGGGTTTTGTTTGACAGCTACGTTCTGTTGTTCCAGGCGGCAGCGTTATGGTTGCCATGGTTACAGGGTGACGCTCTCTCTCTGTGTGTTTCCTGGGTGAGAGAGGCCTTTTTGTTGTTGTTGTTGTGCTAAGCTAACAGGCAGAATGCTACAAGCATAGCTCTAAAGAATGTAGCATCATGGGCAGTGTAGTCCGTGCTGCAGGGAGAATGGACTGCCATACACGTTATGTGTCTGTGAGCGAGGGAGGGAGAAAAAGGAAAAGTACGAGCTGTCATCGAGCAGAAACGGGAGCTGGAAGCATGTAAATATAATAATAACCACTGCAGCCAAACAGAGAGCCTGACGAGCCCAGCTGTAAGTAAGCTATTTAGACTCGACTGTACACCGTGTTCGTGTTTTCCTCCGAAACAATAAGTTCAGTTGGAGCAGTCTTTCAACGCCTCTCTCTGTCTCTGCTAGCAAAGTTGACCCAGACAACAAAGTAAAGCTATTTTTCGGCTACGAGCCCGACACGAACCCGACGTATTAGTCAGAGGTCCCTTTACTACGGTTCGGAGCCGCGGACCTTCAGTAATAGTAATAAATCACACAGCAATAGTACATTCACGTTGTTGTAAAAATGCATGATAATATATTAAGTAATCCAAAGTATTCAGAATACGTTACTGTCATTGAGTAACGTAACGGAATACGTTACAGAATACATTTTGGGGCATGTATTCTGTATTCTGTAATGGAATACATTTTAAAAGTAACCTCCCCAACACTGACTGTAATGCACTTTATATAGGGATCAGTGCTTCATACGTTACTCGTTTACAGTGGCGTGTCCAGCGGGGTGGCCTGTGCCCCCCCAGGCCTAATTTGCCAATTGTATGTTAAAATGTTCGTATTTTAATATTAAAAGATGTTTTTGCCCAAAACATATGTGCACTACATGTCAGTAAAAATACTATGCAAATATTGATGTCCTTGAATGCTGAATAAACACTGAAAAAGAACTGATTGTATCTCTTGTACTTTATCAACACAGTATCTAAAAACTTTGCACCGTAGTGGTTAAAATCTCATTCTAATAAGAGTTAAAAGCGCATTCGGTTATTAGGTTTATAGGGTTATTGAATTATGGTTAACGGTTGGTAGAACTGTTTTTAACATTATCTGACAATTACATCTGCCACCCTTCTCCAAATCTTTGCCCCTACCTGGCCCCCCCAACAAAAATTTTCTAGACACGCCACTGACACAAAGAAGGAAAACCCACCCGATTGACCAAAATCAACTCAAAATACTCCCACACAACAGAACCTCCTCTATTCCTCACTGGCTCCAAATCTTTCAGTAGAAATATCAGTGGTTCACTATTTGTCACCATCAAAATACTCCACAAATCTCGCGAATGATTCACTTCCTTATAAACCAGGGAATCAGACACCGAAGCAGTTAGGTTCTAAATGAAGCTTCGGACGTCACTGATCCGAATTTGACGTATTTGACTGATATTGACCCTCATGTCCCGTTTATTCTGGGCTTGTACCTGTAAGAGCTTTGGGCCTGAAAGTTTGCACGAGTAGTATAGAGGCCCTTAGCGGTTACTCGGTGGCTTTTACTCGCTACATAAAAACTATTTCACCTTCCAGATACTGCATTATATGACATCGTCAGTTGGTGAACTTTCCTCTCATGGATATTTTGTATAATTAATTTGCATATCTCATATAGAGATGACTTGCACTGATTTCATTTCAGATAAATATTCCAATTTAAAACTGATCAGATGTGCAGGTGCTTTTTAGTCACCTGGCCACTATTTTAACTCACTGCAGCCAATCTGAGGTTTCACAGAATTTCCTTCACTGACCATCTTCAACCTTCAATCTCTACACTTGCAATGTTGCTGTTAATGAGAGCAGCTTTGCTGTGATCTTTAAAGATCATTCTCATGATGTTGCTTTGGAAATGTTTCTTAAGAATTTGTTGAGTTTAAGTAATATAACAGTAATTATAATTATGACAGAACATGGCAGATTTCAGTGAATGTGGAAAAATATCACAATCACAGCAGTTATAGCAGCATCCTTTAGATCCTTTAGCTGCTGCTCCAGAGAATTTTATTAGAGTAGAGTGGACATCATCACTGAGGGTCATTGCACAGAAGTGAAAACAGGAGGAAGCTACAGACCACTTCAGTGGTTCACGACTTTGTATCATTTGTATTGTAAAGATTTTTTCAAATTGTTATTTTATTTTGGGGATTTTATATTATTTTATGTCTGTATGTAGTTATTAGTAGGGATGGGTACCGGTGTTCTGACATAAACGGTAGTAACCAGACCGAAAGCAGCGCACATTTTGGTGCTTTATTTCGGTGCTTTTTTTTCCTAAGCTGTAGGATTCTAGCCAATCATTTTACGTTTCCGAGGATAGTAGGCGGGCCCAGGTACGTACGTTCTTTTAGAGCAGAGCTACAGATTAAAAATGTCCAAGGTGAAGCGGTCAAAAGTCTGGCTGTACTTCACAGCAAAATATGCAAACTCAGCAGCCTGCAACAAGTGCTTTAAGCTGATACTGTGATACTGTCAAAGGAGGTAACACCTCAAATCCGATGAAACACCTGGCGACGCATTAAAAGCCGAGAAATGCGCCGTATTTGATAGCTTGCTGCGAGACCTCACACAGAGCACATCTACTGCGGGTGGGTTGCCTGTTATGCGACATCCCCCAAAAACACAAAGAGGAGAGTCCTGGCCCCTAGCCCTGCCAGTGTAGCAGAAATGATGAGGATGATGACGGCAGCAGCAGCCATTCTTTTCTGCGTGAGTAGCTTAATGTTGTTCGTGTGTAATTTACGTTGAGTAGGCTCACCACGTTATTACATTAATGCATGTAAGGTGAACTAGCAAACATCATCATAGCTACATGCGGCTGTCTTCTTGTTTGATGGCAGATACTAACTTCACCCTGGCCAAAAAGGCTAAAATGACCAAAGAAAAAGTGGAAAACAGTTAAACATGAGAGGTTTAGGACAAAGTTTGTGTTTTTTTCATTGTTTAAGCACTGCTTCCAGCCAAGAGTGATGCCATATATGCCCCATAGCTGCAGAAAAGGCTAACATTGTTATCTTTTTACAAAAAACCAGCTGAACATGAGAGGTTTTTGGACCAATTTTGTGTTCTCCATTCTTTAAGCACCGGTTTGAGCACCGTTTGAGCACCGGCACCGTTTCAAAAGTACCGATTTGGCACCGGTATCGGATAAAACCTAAACGATACCCATCCCTAGTTATTAGTTTTACACAAAATATAAAAGCAGCACTTACAGAAGTTTTGTAAATTACTAAAGTATTTACTAAAGCTGTCTCCCCTGAGTGAGCATCAGGGCCCTCTGCAGTTTTTTTGTAGAAATGCAATCTTAGAATTAAACTGATTTATCTGGAACACAAGATGGAAAACTGATATTCTCATTAAAGACAGAAAATAGATGCAAATGCGCAGAAATGTAACTGTTCATGCCTGTAAGAACAAAGATGAACAGCAGCTCTTGTCGTTTGGAGACTTTAACTTATATATAGAAGATCAAAATGTAAGGGTATGTGTGTCGTCACCGCATGTATAAAAAGGCTTTTTCCGAATCGCTTTCTCGCTTACGGCCATACCACCCTGAACACGCCCGATCTCGTCTGATCTCGGAAGCTAAGCAGGGTCGGGCCTGGTCAGTACTTGGATGGGAGACCGCCTGGGAATACCAGGTGCTGTAAGCTTTTGCACTTCCACACACAAACTGCAGAGGGCGCCGCTACTCACTCAGTGGAGATAGCATCAAGGAATACTATGATAACAAGGACATCACTTAATATTTCGGTATTTTGTTTTGAAATAATACAAATGACAGTTTAAATATAGAAACTAATCTGAGGCCCTCTTTTAGCTCATTTTCTAATAGGATGGTTAGTGTGTCTTGCAAAGCTTTTGCACTTCTAAACAAACTGCAGAGGGCGCTGCTGCTTTCTCAGGGGAGACTTTCTCTTTTCTTCACGTGGTAGTAGTTTTGAAATAATGAACTGAGGCGAGAGAAAAGAGTAAAATAGTTTATTTTATCAGTAAAGATCAACAGAAGGCACGAATAACAGAATCCAAGGGCAGAAGAGAGACCAGTGTCAGTATGTTATACAACCATGTGATCAGATAGCAAAATATACCTTTACATCCACCATCTAGCTCCAGGAGTTCATGGGTAAATCCTTGGAAGGCTGAAGAAATACTTCAACAGGAAAAATCACAGCCTTTTGCAAAAATATATCCATATATAATTATACACTTTTTTTCTACATGTCGAAGCAAATAAACTCTACAAAATGCAGAAAACTATCCGAGGACATGAACTTCTGATGCATTCATAAGAAAGTCCATGCTTATTATTCGCATCAGAGTATCACTGAATCAAAAATAGAAGCAGTACCTTTGTCAAAAACAGCAATAGGAAAAACTTACGAGTCCATAGAAAGCCAAAAAATATCAGCTTTGAAAACAAGAAGAGGAACACAAAACATTTCAAACAGATGTTTATAGGATAATTCATAGGTCTGAAAATACAAGTCAGTCCCTTTCAAGCAGTTTAAAACAGAAACAGTAAAGGACTGCCATGGCTTTGAGATACTTTGGTTGTAATACAAATCCCAGAGTTCACAAGCAAGAGGACTACAGAGATGGCCATGCTACAAAAAAATACAACTGGCATCAAGAGCACTGTCACTAACAAAAAGAATTTTAAAGATAAAAATGGAGCATTTTGAAGGGGAGAAAAAAAAAAAAAAAAAAAAAAAAAAAGCTTGGGAAAAAAATATTGAGCATCACAATTTTACAAGAAGCTGGAATATTTCAGGACCGATGCAGTTTTTACAAAAAATAAAACTGTCATTGTAATTTAACCAGCCTCATTTTGCTACAACTGCCTATCCCACCCAACAAACCTGACTCAATACCATTTTACCCATCACAAGTCTCCCAAGTAAAGTAAAGCCTTCTCCTTCTAGATACATGTTGTAATCTTATTGACTGCTCAAATGTAAACTAATCTTAAAATTCCAGGTATTTTTAGAATATTATAATACGTGAAACCAAATCAGAACTACGATGAGTTTTTTTCCCCATTTTCTGAGTTTAACCATCAGTTATTTTTTTTGTTAGCTTTCTGGCTTAATAATAATTTGTTTTTTGTGAAATTAACTTCTTCAAATGCTGCGTCTTTGTGACAGATAACATAGGTACATACTAAAAATTCTCAAACACTGCTCCGTAAATATAGGTTACATCGTGTTAAAAATAATTCAGCTGCCAGGCTGTGGAGTCTAGTACGGGTAGCCGTCAGGGAGGCCCAGTCTTTGGATGCACTGCTCCACTCCTTCAGCCAGATAAGGCCCGTCATCTTCATAGCTGGGGAGGTGGGAGCCTTCGTCCTCGCTGGGAGGTAGGACAGCATCCGGGTCAGGCTTGAGACTTGGCCTCTGATTGTCTGGGAAAGCCATGGAGAAAAGTGCCTCGGGGTTGCACACGAACTTGTAGACGTACCGCTCACCGGCCACCTGCAAAGAGTTTGAGTTGAGAAATTAAAAATAAATAAATAAATAAATAAATAAATAAATAATAATAATCAAACAAAAGTAATCTCTCAAAAATTTGGAAATTGATGACAAAATGTTGAGGACAGAAAACTGCAGTTTCTCTAACGGCCACTTGAGGCTGGTTTAAACAGCGAGTCAGTCTCCATGGACTTCAGTGTTTAAATGACCAAAACAGCAGAAAAAAACAACAACACTGATGATGTTTAATAGCCTGGTACAACAACACACACAAAAAAATAAATAAATAAATAAATGCCTTTAATAAAAATTATAAAAAAAAAAAAATATATATATATATATATATATATATATATATATATATATATATATATATATATATATATATATATATATATATATATATATATATATATATATAATAACCTCAAGTCTTTTAAAACTCAAAACATTAAACTGGATGGCTTCCAGATGTGCTTCATTAGAGGCTAAGATTAGAAATAAGAGGTCAGAAACTCAGTGCTTCAGTGTAAGAGCCCAATAGCTAGTTTTTTTTTTTTTTTTTAAATAGTTTGTGATTACAACAACATAGGAGTAAAGGAAGACTCAAGTGGAACATGACCTGCCTTTACCTTCTGCATAATGCCCTTTTCATAATAGTACCGCAGCGAGCGACTCAGCTTATCGTAGTTCATGGCAGGTCGATTCTTCTGGATCCCCCAGAGCCGAGCCACCTAAAAACATGATGGGGGAGGGAAAAATTAATATATGGCTTTAAAATGTTGTTTTTCCCCAGTCTTAAGAATATTAAGCTTCTCAAAGTTCCACATTAGGTATGCAGTAGCTGACCTCTTCGGGGTCAATCAGCTTGAACTCCATGTTTCGCCCCGTCCAGATGATCAGGTGTGCATTGGCTGGGTTGTCCAGGAGTGTGAGCAGGAACTGCCACAGCTGCAGGGAGCCACGGCGCTGGTACGGCAGACCCTCCTGTTTCACTTTACCTGGTGAAGACACGCAGAAGTCACCTTTCCTGCTTTTGTGCTGTTTTGTTGGTTGGTTGTTTTTTTTGTTTGTTTTTTTAAAACCAATTTCTTGATCGTTTGCTCATTTAAAAAATAAATAAATAAATTATGCTTTTTTTTTTTTTTTTTTTTTTTAAAATCACATCTCATTGGACAGAACATAGTTACAACATTAGAAACAGAATACTCAACCTGGTGTATGCAAATGCCAATAACGAACACAATACCGCCAACTCACAGCACACTGCCTTAAATGATATTGTCCTTCCCTCCTTTGTCTTATACACTAAGTGTTAACAAGGATGTTTTGGAAGTCCGTGTCTTACCTTCCAGCCTTTCCGGCACAACACAGGTGTCATCATAGTACAGACACTGCTCTCTGTCTGGACCAAATCCTGTGGAGCAAAGAATAGAGTAAAAAGGCTGTGGCAGCATGAAAAGGCATTTTTAAACCCAGGACACAAACTCACCTGCACTGTTATTTTGGTACAAAGCAGACTTCTCAAAGGATGACGGCTGGCATGTTTGAACCTCTGAAAGGCACAAAAGTCACAATTCTTCATAAACTGCAAGCAAATGTAAAGTGTCTGAGCCTAGGCCTGTAGTTATTTGAATGTTTCACCTATGGCAAGACTGCCTGTTACCCTAACAGACGTGAATACATTTTATTCAGATGCCGTCGCCACACTAAGGGTAACATACCCGAGTCATAGCCAAAGTCCCTTGGCTCTTGTTTAATTGTGACATGGTTGAAGGCAGTCTGAGGACGTGCCAGACCTGACGTAGGAGGCCCTGGCTCTGGATATCTCGGGTCCACCAGTTCTTGTTTAAAACCCCGGGGAGCGTGGGGAACCAGAGGCTCTGAAAGGTGGCGCTGATACATTGGCCTCCCGTCACGGATGGCGGGGTGGTATGGCGTGTTTGCGGTCTTCTTTGGAGGAAGGAAAGACAGGCAGGGATCCGACAACTGCCGCTGGAACCTGAAGTGTGGAAAGAAGTGGATGTTTAAAGGTTTGAAGCTCATTCGCTTCCAGCTGAAACCGTGTGTGTGTGTGTGTGTGTGTATATATATATATATATTTTAAAGCTTACCTTTGTTCTGCATTGAACGACACACTGGAAGAGCCGATGGGAGGATGTGGCATAGCAAACTGCTGGCTTTGATTGGCCTGTGGAAGGTTGCGGAGGTGGGAGGGGCTAAGGGCAGGAGTGTGGTTTGGGGAGCAGTTGTTGGTCAGCTGAGGGGTAGATGGCTGTAACTGCCTCTGTAAAGGTGGAGGTCCAGTAGGGTGGATGGAGCCACGTTGTTGTACTGCAGGTGTGGAGGATGGAGTCGGAGCGGGCTCACAGGCACTAAGGAGACCAGATAAAAACACATCATCCAAAAGTTCTGTCTGCCAGGTGTGTGGTGGTGGTAGTATTGCAGTATATCACACACAGGTTTAAAAACATGAATGGTTACCTGTAGCTGTAAAGGCACATGTCAGCCTGAGGCGTTCTGCAGGGAGAGAAGTCTTTGGACGGACTGGGTTCACGCTTCACTTTGCTGGCGGCCAGTCCATGAAACATCACTGCAAAAAACACACAGGCAAATAATACATACATGTTTGCAGAGCATGGAATGAACACCCTTACATTAGATGGCCAAGTGGACTGCTTCAAAGATTAGTCTTTTAAAAAAAAAAAAAACAAACAACAACTTTCCTTTCTGATAAAGCTCATAGTTCAGGCAGAATCAGGTGATAAGCTTAGGCTACGCAGGGCTTCCCATGATGCAGTGTTCTACTCAACACAGTGTCTCTGTACAACACTTTGCATTTCCACAGTGTCTCGTCTGTCCTGTTGCCCTCCCCTCAACCCCAATGCCTCAGTGCAGATGGCCACCCCTCCCCAAGTTTGATTCTGCTGGAGGTTTCTTCCTGTTAAAAGAGAGTTTCTACTTCCCACTGTCACCAAGTGCTTGCTCACAGGGGTCATCTAATTGTTGATTTTCCCCCACCTGTGTTACTTCAGTTCTTTAACTTCCAATATCCTAAAATTTATTTATTCCCCCCCCGGTATTACAAGTATATGAACATCAGTCAGTCTTTATCTCAAAACTGTGTTTTTTGCTGTCTCAAATGAGTAAAATTGAATGTTCTGTCTCTATTCAATGCCAAGGCATTTTAATTGACTTCATCATCATCAGTTCATCTTTTGCACAGTTACACAAGTCTCACACTCCTAATTTGCCTCCAACTGCCTAGTGTTGGATCCCTGGTGAGCGTAATGGTTAGACAGTTAGGATTACGCAACATTACCTCTGGGAACACTGGTTGGGAAAATAATGTGTTTGTTGAAGCAGCACTTCCATAACCAAAACACACTCGAGACCTATTAAATGGCAGCTTTGGTGGAAACATTTGCCTGCTGGTGTGGCAGAACGGCTTCAGATCCAAATTAGAGTTTACCGCCAGCGCTTCAGACCCTGAATATTTCCCTCCTAACTCTTATCTGCTCATGTTGATAATTTAGTAGCAATGACACCTCACATTAAATAGACAAGCTCTGCACATCTTTAAGTTGCACTCTTCCAGTTTGCAATGCAGGCTTTAGCATAAAGTTTTTCCTTTATCGTCCCTTTCAGTGTTTGCTCCCCACTCCTGCGTCTGTGAAAGAAAGGAAACCTACCCCTATCTGATCTGAGCTTTCCAGGAATCTGTAGAGATTCTCATCAGTATGCTGCGCCGATGACGCCAGGCCGCTAATGTTTCCATCCACGACACGGTCTCCGTCAGCTTTATTGTCCGCACGGGGAGTCGTTGTGTTGAAGCAGCTATGATTACGGCAACAATAAGTATATGCAATACGTGTTTGGCAGGAGCACTAAACGCACCATTTCCTCATCGCCCGCGTTATCTGTAACACTTTTAAGTACAGTACTTTTTTTTTTTTTTTTTTTATCTCGCCTCATTTCCTCTGGTACATGACGACTATCATTTAACTGGCAAAGCTCCAAGGTGAATGGAAACACCAACGAATGAGAGCACTGTAAACAACTGGTTTTACACCAATGACCTTTGAGATCACAAGTCACAATCTGGTAAGTTCAGTGGAGTTTATCCATTTGAGCAGGAAGCTGCACAGATCCTAAATGAGAGCCAACAGCTGACAGTGCAATGTGATCACACGTGCCAACCCTCTTATGTCCAACTCCACGTTAAAGACCAACTTCCAACGCTCAGTTCCAGACCCATCATAAAGCTCTCACAAAAATACTCTCGTGCATAAATAGTGCGCACCACTGCTAAAACCTGAAATCGTAATCTCTCCAAACATCCAAGAAGAAGCAGGTACTCACAGTTATTGGACTGGAAATCCGGGACAAACTGCTCGTCATCGGTAGCTTGAGCTGAGAGGGAGGAAAAGACATGCCGTTTAAGGACCCCTCTCATCAACTATCACACATCATTTGTATAATGTGGGATGCTCACCTTCAGCGATCCATATTTCTTGGAGCTGAATCAGGTCTTGGAATAGATCTGGAAGATGGTTTCACATTCATTTGTTAGAATGTGTGTGGGCGCAATTATTTGACATTTCACATGTAATTAATGACAACAAATGGCCTATATAAGACTGTCAGAGAAGCATGACCTATTAAAGAAATACCAAAGACCACGAGGGGCACTTGAAAGAACAGGGGAGGGGAAAAAAAATAATCCTATTAGCAAATTTATGAATATAATTTCTCCCCACATTGTTTGTATCCAGCAGACAGATGTTATCCTGGCACTCACAAGAAGTTAGACTGACTATGAAACTGCAGTTGAGTTTTATATGTACCTTCTGTGTCCTGAGCCAGCTCGGTGTCCATGAACTTCCTCTTCCTATCGCTGAGACACTTTGCTGCTTCCTGTGTGTGACATTTCTGCAGAAATGGGCAAAGGAATGAAACTCAGCACACATGCAGCAAGACAATAAAAAGATAAGAATATAAAACCATAACGTTTCAAACTCACACTCTCAGGGACCACAAAGGGAACCTGCTGATCATAAAAGGCCTCCATGTTGCAGGAGTCTTCACCCTGGGATGAGCAGTGAGGAAGTGATATACTTTGAACATACTGGAGTCATTAAGCAGAAATCCAAGTCTATCGTAGTCTATTTTTCCCCCTACAGGACTAGCCCCTCCATCCATACTACCATCATCCCTTTCACATGACTTGGCATGTTTGTTTACAGTGGCTATAAAAGCCCCGTTGTCACAGAAAGAATTATGCAATCTGCAGTACGCAAATCTGACATGAATAAACTGACGTGAAGCTGCGGGAGGAATCGCTCTTCAAAGGCTGATTTGAGGCAATGAAAAGAAAGCAGCTGAATAGTCAAATAAAACATGACGTCTTTTCCTTTGGCTGTGCTGTGCCAACTTTAATGACGTACAGAGAAGCATATGTACAAAGAATGACAATGCTATGTTTGAAAAGACAGGAATTAAAATGGTTTGATGCTTTGCTTGCCAAGAGATAGGATTAAAGAAGAAACATTTAAAAAACAAACAAACAAACTACTTGTTCAGCTAATAATGCCAATACCTAATCACATTGCTGCAACTGAGTGCATTTAGGCACAGTCAAGGTGACCAGCTGAAGTTCAAAGTGAGCATTAGAATGGGGAAGAAATGGAAGTTAGGTGGCTTTGAATGTGGCATGGTTGTTGGTGCGAGTATATCAGAAACTGCTGAACTGTTGGGTTTCCCCGCACAATCGCCTCTAGAGTTTACTAAGGCTGTTTATGCTAGAGATCAGAGGTGAATGACCAGACTGCTTCAATCTAATAAGGCGGAAACAAATAAATCAAATAACCACTTGGTACAACCAGAAGAGCATCTCTGAATGCACAACACCTCAAACCGTGAAGCAGACAGGCAACAGCAGCAGAAGACCACACCGAGTGACACTCCTGTCACCAGGAAACAGGCTAAAATTTGCACAGGCTAACCAATAATTAGACAAGGGGGGGGGAGAAAGCTGCCTGATTTCTTCTGTGACATTCAGATGACCAGATAACTGGTTGTAGTGCTGCAGTTTGTGCCAGCTGGGCATTGTTAAGTGCCACACTTTACATGAGCTTTATTGCTGGCCATACCCATCCCATTATGACCGTAGTGTACCCATCCAGCAGAACAACACAACGTCATAAAGCTCAGATCACCTCAAACTGGTTTCTTGGTGTACCTAAAGTAGCCGATAAACGTATATATGCGATAAAGATATGGGACATTATTTTAAACAATGTTTTGCACCTCTTAACTACACCAGATTTCAAAGCTTTGTAAATTTCTACATTTTTAATGTTTCTTCAAACAAAAAAAAGGGGGTTATTGACCTGGCTCAAACTGCTCAAGAGTCCAACTAAAGCTCGTGAAATATGGGACAAAAGTAAACAGTGAAAAACTATTTCAAGAGATGAAAAGGTCAGCCCCCGACGTTGCGTAACGTTTTGTCTAGTCTTCGGTTAAAGTAACCTCCACAAACGATTTAGTGTGTGAGTGTGTGTGTGTCACTCGGCTTTGCTTCAGTGACTACAAACACCACCGAGGAGAAATCACGCCAACTAACTCCGCTAACGTTAGCAACAAATCCTCGCTTAAAGTGAAAGATTTGTGAATGGAGTTTCGCGTGACGCTCGTTGAGTCCTCCTTGTTTTTCCTCAATGAAGTGAAACACGATACTGGCTGAGGCTGAGGAGGAGGAGGAGGGGGGGGAGACACCCGCTCACCATTGAGAAATTTCGCCACAGACAAACAGTGAAGGATTCCCGGCGCCAACAAGCTGAAAAAAAGGCTGCTGCAGACGGAAATGCCGCACTGCAGGCAGGCAGACGGTCGCGGGGAATAAACGCAGCGCTGAGTTAGATTTTTAAGAAAATGGCGTTAGCCTCTGAACGCCTATGTGCTCCCCTCGGAGCCTGTAGCAAAGAAAAAAAAACCCGCGACCATGCATCTGGTGTTTATGTAATTAAAGGCAAGCAGGCGCCAGCTTTTACTAAAGCGGTAAGATAAAAACAAAAAGAAGAAGACTCACTCGGTAAGTGAAGTTTCTTGGCAGTGTGAAAACAGAACTCGTCGCAGATTTCCTCCCCTACATCCCATGCAGCACCTCGATTAATCACTCGGCTGTGGATTTTTCTCAATGAAGGACTCTGATAGCTGCGGCTAAAACGAACGATCTCCTGCCCTGCCATTGGCTGGAACTCAGAGTCAGTCAGAAGGCGAGCCAATCGTCATCGAGGCTGCTCTGTGGCCCGGCCCCCGCTGTTTTTTATGAATGGCTGCGTTTCATTCATGAAACCAGGACTGTCTTAAAGTGCCAGCGCTGCAATTAAGGTCTTATAAAGTAAACAGGTAAATAAATAACCAAATTCAAGGTCATCTGTAACTTCTACACGGGAACAATAATGATGAAAATAGCACTAAAAGCATGCCTTTGCTGGTTTATTATATAGCCTACTGATTTCAACTAAATCAGGGGTGTTAAACATAATGCCTGGCAGCTTTAGAAAATTTGAAGCAGGGCATATATGCACACGTATACACACACACACACACACACACACACACACACACACACACACACACACACACACACACACACACACACACACACACACATATATATCCCTCGGGTGGGTTCCTCTGGGAAATTCGATTTCCAAAAAAGCACAGCACCGACAGAAGTTACAGAGTTACAGAATATTATATATATATATATATATATATATATATATATATATATATATATATATATATATATATATATATATATATATATATACACACACACACACACACACACACACACACACACATACACACACATATATAAATACAGAGACAAATATAAATAAAATATACAAAGGGGATAAATAGAATAAATAGGAATAAAAAATAAAAATACAAGTGAATTGCACATTTCAAGTATTGAGTCTATTGCACTGTTGACTATTTACAAAAAGTATTGCACAAGGTATTGTACAGTGAGGTGAAGAGGCACTACAGCTTAGTTGTTCCCCCCTCCTTTGTCCTCCTGTCTCCCCTCCCTCTCCCCTCCAGAGAGGAGTTAAACAGTTTGATGGCGTGTGGGACAAAGGAGTTTTTAAGTCTGTTAGTTCTTGTCTTGGGGAGAAGCAACCTGTCACTGAACAGACTCTTCTGGTGGTTAATGGCCGTGTGCAGAGGATGCCCAGCATTGTTCATAATGTCCATCAGTTTCTTTAATGTCCTTTTCTCTGCCACTGTCACCAGAGTGTCCAGCTTCATGCCAACCACAGAGCTAGCCCTCCTGATCAGTTTCTCCAGCCTGGATGAGTCCCTCTTTGCTGTGCTGCTCCCCCAGCACACCACAGCATAGAAAAGTACTCCAGCAACCACTGACTGGTAAAACATCCTCAGGAGCTTCCTGCAGATGTTAAAAGACCTCAGCCTCCTGAGGAAGTACAGTCGGCTTTGGGCTTTTTTATACAGGTGCTCTGTGTTGCATGACCAGTCCAGTTTATTGTCCACCCACAGCCTGAGGTACTTGTACTTGTTGACCACCTCCACCTCCTCCCCCTCTATCTGAACCGGCAGTGGACCTGCTCTAGACCTCCCGAAGTCAACAACCAGTTCCTTAGTCTTTGAGGTGTTGAGTTGCAGGTGGTTTGTGTGACTCCATGCGACAAAGTTCCTCACCAGACTTCTGTACTCCTCTTCCTGATCATCCCAGATACACCCCATGATGGCTGTGTCGTCTGCAAACTTCTGAATGTGGCATAATTCAGAGATAAAGAGATCTTTATCTTTAGACCATGCATGCTGCACCAAAGTAATAATGTAATACACAATCTACTATATTTAATTCTACACTATTTTTTCACAATTTAAGCCCAAAGAGTTACGCTGACAAATTTTCTTTCACTGACTACAACATCATTTCATTATCAAGTAGAAAAACTGCTGAAATTGCATTTAAAATGAGTGTGACACCCGAACTAGGTTATATTCATGAGATCATCTTTCCTGCCACAGATCATAATAAACACTATAGCAAGAAGAGAGAGAAATACTTGCCATGTAATAATAATTGATTTCCTTAATTTTATTGTTCTCTTATGATGTTACAATTGGAACTACAACGACAACCACCACTGAGTAGATCATATATTTAGTGTTACTGTTATTAAACCTTACAGTCAATTACAAGGGTTTTTTGGGGGGGAGGTTGCATATGTAATAATTTAACAAAAAAAAGTCAAAGAAATAATAAAAAATGTGTCTCTTAGCTTCAGCCTGGAATAAGATGAACCAATGTTATACTCACTATAAAGGTGAGCACAGGCACAGGGGAGCATCATCAGGTTATCAGACTAACAGTCGTTTTACAATAAGACCCTAAAAGGCTTTATAGCTTTGTTGGTTCACAGCAAGTACAGTAGGTCCTATCTCCCAGCCTCATTATCATCCCATTCTGTGTGGAGACGGCACAAACTCCATGTGGTTATGTGGGTTTCCTCCCAGTACTCCGGATTCTCCCAAAAATCCGCATTTTAGGTTAACTAGTGATTGTAAATCGTCCATAGGTGTGAATGCAAGATAGATAAAGCACTTGAACATGTATGAAAAGGTTAAATCTGGCTTTGAGGGCCATTAACCCTAGAAAAGCTTCAAATCTTTGTTACTTAGAGCATTTCTTACTCAGGACTGTGGAATACCGAAAACTGTACCCAACCCTAATGCAGTTCTTTCACATGTTCCTCCTCAGCTACCTGTATTGCCCCAGTTACAGTTTATTTCTTTTTTGAAGGCACATCCATCAGTTTTTGGAAGCTACCGCAGAATATGTGTTTTTGTGGGAATAAGACTTCAAAAAGACTCCCGTGACCTGGACTGCATGTAACACTGAGGATATTTAAGTAGTCCTGTAAAAACTGGGAAACTGTCAAATGTTCGACGGGTTTAATCCAGCATCGCACATGACTGTTTGAAGAGTATTCATCTCAGTGGGTGGCAGAGCCCTTGCTGCACTTTTAATTCTACTCTGATCTCATTCCACTTCATTACCTGCTGCTGCAGAGTGATCACCCAAAGAAATTCCACATGATTACAGGGTAAATCCCCTCATACAGTACCTCCACAATAACAGGTGGCTCTTTACAATGCTTGGAAAGCTACAACATTGCAAACCCTGCAGTTATCAACATGTTGCTCTAAACAAATACAGTGTTCCTGTCTACCTAGGAGAAAAATCAGTGCATATTACTAAGGTGTTTGTGCATTTTTCTGCTTAAAGTTCTGCAGACTGCATCACCCACTGAATATAGATTTAGTAATTCTTTTATTCCCCTGTGCTCTTTTTGTCCCAAATATATTATGTATTTATTAAAAAGGAACTTGACAGAGCTGATGACATAAAACCGACTTTACAATTAATGGATCCAAACAACAGGAAGGAAAGAGCAGCTGTTCAGCATTAAAGGGTTAATGTTGATCTGCTAGCAGTGAAAATGCGTGTAAATGTTTATTTTATGACTTCGTACTGACTGACCTCTTCAGGTGGATTTTTTTTTTTTTTTTTTTTTGCAGGGCTGCGCCGACTGTTTGCATTCGACTTAGAAAGTGCTCGATCAGCGTGGGGAGATGCCAGAACGGATCTGTGCGTGTGATAAAAGTTCCAGTTCAAACATCAGCTGAGCTCAGCAGCTCTGTTACTGATTTGCAGTGTCTCCTGTTTGCTCGGCCACCGCACGTCTACGACTGTGCACAATATCACATCACAGATTTTTTTTAAAATTTATTCTTCCGTTCTGGCAGATCAACAAGCGTGATATAGTTGAACATATCCTGGAACAGGAAATTACACACTGCAGTCTTAAAGCTTCTTATCAAATGTTCCAGTTGTGTGTTGATGTCTTTTTTCCCTTTTTATCTGTATATTTATTAGGGAAACAGAAGTTGTCACATATGATAAATTATCACCCCATTTTGACCTACAGCAACGGGTAAGTATTGTAAGTAAAATTACACCCGTATAATAATTATTGTTTTGACTAGCTCTAAATATGGGATCAGTTACTTCTCAGGGATTATGCTGATTTACAATATTTAGTCAATTTTACATAAACAGATCACAAGGCAAAATATCAGGATTAAAAAAGACAGAGATGTATGGATATTCTTTTTTTTTTTTTTTTTTTTACTAAATCGCACAGTTTTAAAGCTTTTTTACTACACTTATTTCCTGTCATGTGAAATGCAGTTGTTAAACCACTGGGTGGCTCTCATGCCTACATCCTTTAGTCCTCATAGAGTGATAAATTACCTCAGCTCTCATAGAACCAGAGATCTTAGATCACATTGTTTTTCCCTGCATAGTTTTGTGCTCCTCCTAAACTTTCTAACGTTTGCACACAAACCCCTAAAAGCCAGCTGCTCTGCACTGACCACTTATTAGCAGCTCTCAGCTCAGATTCACCTTTGACACCATTGACTTTGCACTTTAATAATAAATTAATTCACAGATTACAAATTCAAAGACAAACCCGCTTCTCAAAAGGTCAGAACACTGTAAAGTGTAAATAAAATAAAAATGTAATGATAAGTCACGTAACCCCATCTTTTAATTACAGTTGAAAAGAAAATAACACACTGAAATTGAGACATTGTATAATTTTAAGAGCAATATTAGCTCGTTTTGAGTTTGATGTGATCTGAATGGAGCAAATGTTGATCTAAAATCTGTATATGCTGGTTAAGGTGTCTTTCCAGATGTGCAAGCTGCCAGTTCCACAGGCACTCATGTACCTCCATACCACCAGAGACACAAACTTCTGACCTGAGCACTGATAACAAGGCAAATGGTTCCTTTAGTCTTTAGTCCAGAGTACACAGATTTCATTTTTTCCAAAAAGAATTTCAAGTGCTGATTCATCTGACCACAGAACAGTTTTCCACTTTCTTTTAGTCAATTTTAAACAAGCTTTGGTTCAGAGAAGACGGCAGTGTTTCTGGATCATGTTTGTGGCTTCTTTTTTGCATGATACAACCTCAACCTGCGTTTGTGGATGCCACAGTGAACTGTGTTCAAAGACAGTGATAAGGAAGTGTTCCTGAGGCCATACCCAATCATGTTCCTGAGCTGTTGTCAATTAGCCTAATTAGTTGGTATTATAATTAGTTGTTAATTATAATACAATTACAAAACACAAGAAACAATTTAGCTTTGTTTCTTGTGTTTGTTTATTTTTTTATTTAAAAAAATGTTTTAATCGTCATCATGTACATATGCTGATGTTAATGAATGGATTTAGACACAAGCTCATTTCTCCAGAAAGTCAAAGGTCAGAAAGTCCATAAAAGGCTGAAAACACATTGTGAAAAAGAATGAAAAATACAGATTGGAGAGGGACAAACTGTCCAAACCCTAAACCTACCTGGCAACCCTAAAGGTATCGTTTAATTATTATTAAAAGATAATAATTAAACTATAAAGGATAAGTAAATCATTCACTATTATTAGTGTCTTGGTGGCTGTTTCTTGTCCTGTCTGTGTCTTTAAGTCTCTGCAGGTCCCTGATTGGATAAGCTGACGGCTGCCGATTGGTCCCCTGATCATGTGGTTGCTTTCAAAATCCCTCACCAGCAGTTGTCCCGGGGCAGCCACTGACAGCAGCAGCAGACCTGACCCTGGCTTCCAAAACCTGTGACATTTGTTTGAGATTCTCGTGACTTACCGAGCTTTGTATATAGTGTGTACATTAGTTTTCACTTGTAAATAGCACATTGTAAATAGCACTGAAACAGAAGGGGTGAGCTGCCTTATTATTTTTCCTTGTACTGTTTTTTGATAGCACCTCCTCACCTGACTTATCTTGTTTTGTTTGTTATTTTGGCCTTTGTTCACCCCGGAGCTTCATTTTCAGTGTAGACAAATAAACCACCGTTCACTAAGAAATTGGTTTTTCTGTGTATGGTTTTGGGGCCCGGGGCGGGGTCACTTCCTTTTTTAACTCTTATGTTACGTTCCTGTACCCCTAGACGGGCGTAACAGAGCCATTAATGCAAACCATTACCAGTGTTGGATTAAAGCACTGTATCAAATGTAAAGGCACTACTTTGAGCCCAGGTCAGGCAGATGTTGATGAAGTTAAATAAATCGTAAAATCAGCATCCTGCATCATATCCGCAGTACTGTGTATCAGCGAACCATAGCTGTCTGACATGGTGACAGTTTTTTGCTGTTGTTGTCTGGGCACCTGCTGGGCAGTGGATATTGTTGCTCTGCTGTATTATTTCTGCCACCTCTGGCACAAATAAACAATAGCTGGCTGCTGGCATACCACTAGCCCCTGTTGGTGAACCCTCCTGAATTACCAGCAGGCTTTTTTCAGCAGTTTTATTTCTAGGCTTTACCACGAGCCGCCAGCTGTTGGCACGCTAATTAAAAAAACTCCCGCCGGGCACCGCAAAGTGGAACTTATCCTGTTTTATTTTGTTTTGTTTTTTTGGGTTGGTTTAAAACAACAAGAAATAAAATCACAGCAGTTCATTGTTTGTCTATGCCTGTGGGTTTATTTGCTCATTTGAATAAGCGACGGGAGGAAAGCAAGAAAAGTGAGCTTTTGATCTAGAAGTCCACAACGCGTCTAATGGAGCCTACAGATGGATTAAGAGCTCCCCACTCCGAGTGTCGTCTGTATTCGCCCTTTTCCAGCAGGTACTGGCGCCCCCTGTAGCTCGGATGCTCATAGAAGACCCAGGTGCCGTCCTGGATGTGGGCCGAGTGGATGTCGCGGTAGCGCCAGCGGTCCTGCAGGTTGGGCATGTCTTCGCTAAACTCTATCATCTGGCCACTGAAGTCTGGACGTTCGTAAATGCGGATCCTGTGCCTGGTGGATGGCTTAAAGATTTAAAAATAAGAACATGTTAATAATTGATAGGAATTCCTTTAACTTTAAGCAGCTAAGACCACATTTGTTCATCCTGTAAGGAGGAGAACATTTCTCACAGCGTTGCATTGCTCTCAAAAAAAATTACAGTGAAGAAAGTATACATAGTATTCTAGTTCTGTGGTTGCTTCCTGAGACTTACATATCTAATGAAGCGACAGGAGCGAATGGTGTCATTGAAGCCATTCCAGCTCTGATAGTTGGGGTACTCCCCTTTAGAGAGGACGTACTGGTAGCCCATATACTGGGGTCTCTCATAGATGACCCAGGCTCCACTCTCCACCCGAACAGAGTTACAGCGGCTGAAGTGGGAACTCAGCTCGGGACAGTCACTGCTGCATTCGAAGTAACGACCCTGGAAGTTCTTGTCCTCGTAAAAAAAGATCTGCAAGCAAGAGTGTGAATTAAAAGCTGTGCAAGTAAAGCAAACCCTAAAACTCTCCATATCTCTATGGACAACACCGCTGATATAACTCTTTTGACAGAGAACTTGAATTATACGTTAGAGATAGTTATAGATAAGTTTGTTGTACTAAGGCAGGGCAAATGTTGGACTTTCACTTTTTTGTGCTGCTCCCTAGTGGCTAAAAATGAAATAATTCAGCTTTAAGGTTTTTGTCAGGGTTACCATCTATTTATTTGTGCAGGAACATTCATGCACTTCAGGTTATATCAGGTTATATCTGACAAAAGCCCCGCCCGCTCGTCACACTAACAAACTAACATTTGACAGGACATCAGCTCAACGCCATTTAGCAAGAAGCAATTCACCCACAGCTTAGCGTGAGGTCATTACGGCATTATCATGTCGCACAGTTGTGGCGCTTACCTTCCCTGTGCGCTCCATAATCGCCTCGTGTTCCTCCTTACCCAATCAGATTAAAGCCACTCATACACACTGCATTGCCGGCAGTCCACTTTTAAATAAAGGCTGATGAACTGCATTGCCAGGGGAATCATTGTCATTCAAATGAGCTCTCCATTAACATCGGCACATTAGCTGATTCTGCAATTGTTTTAGCACATGGCCTTTATATGTGTTGATGCTGAATGCTGTTTAACTCTAGAAAAATAGAAATATTGTTGCTGAAAAATCACTTCTTCATTCATGTCACCTCCCATATCCTCCAAAGAACCAGCCTAATCATTTATGTCCTCTGTAATGGACATTGATTTTTGGTACTAAATACAGGACATCCTGGGCTTTCCATTGATATTCATGTGTTTGGGTGGTTTCTTTTAGCTCCAAAGTTCAGTGGGAAGATTCTTTTTTCCTCGGTTCTCAGGAGGATATAAGATAAGATAAGAAGATAAGAAGAACTTTATTTATCCCGAGGGAAATTCTTTTGTCATACATATGCTCAATGCAGCCAGAGAGACAGAGGAGCAGAGGAATAAGATATACAATATGTACAATAGAATACAAGTATACAGTAATATACAGTAGGATATAGCTGCTATTATCTTAATATTTATGGAAACATTGTTTCAGCATGTATTATTGTGTTTTGTATTTCATGTTACATTACATTACATCACATATACTCTTTTTCTATTTTTCTGTTTTTGTTTTGTTTGCCCAGTCAACTGTAACTTATCCTCTTGTTTATTATTATAGCTGTTCTTATTGTCACATGCACAGCCTTCCCACCTGAACACTATTCACTACTAGAGTTAGATATAAAATATTTATAAATATAAACCATTGACCATTACATCATCTTATAAATATTAAATAATAAAATTTTGTGTGTATTCTCCTGTTTTTCTTAATAAATATACTCATTTATATAATTAATAAAAAGCTTAGATATAAAAAAAAAACCTAATATATTTCTTTTGTGTAATGCAAGTGCATGCATAACGTGCACGTGAGTTTATATACTGGTGCAAATTTTAACCTAAAGTTCTTGTAGTTATTTTACTATGATTTAAAATGACTTTCACTATTTAAACATTGCATTTGTCCAGTTTAAATCAATATTTATTATTTATATATTAAGTTTTAAAGTCTAAAAAAAGCTTTAATTTGATTTTTTTTAAATGTTGTGATTAAATGTAACACAATATGGATAATGAGTGAAAAGGATCATGGGTAATAAATGACAACCAATGTTTAATTTTCTATCATGACTTTATTTTAAGCATGTTTAGTTATTTTCCTTGTTTTTATTTTTTTCAAAGATTTGTCAGTGGCTACTGCTCTTTAACCCGGCGGATGGATCCAACGCTGGGCTGCATGCCCCCCCACTCAGCGTACCTCCTGTATTTGCCCCTCTCAAGCAGGTACTGGCACCCCCTGTAGTTTGGGTGCTCAAAGAAGATCCAGGCTCCTTCGAACACCTTGCAAGAGTGGACATTGTTGCTTTTCCAGTTCTCGGGGAAGGCAGGCAAGTTGTCTGCCATCTCCATCGACTGACCTTCAAAGTTTGGCTTTTCCCAAACTTTCAGCTTCCATGAATTCCCCACCTGGAAGGAACAAATGAAAGAATGGGAATGTCTGCATTGTTGGTTTCTGTATTATATTGTGAATTGATTATACACCATTCACACACATATATAGTCACCTACATTTCGAATAATTCGACAGGACCTGATGGAATCGTTGATACCTAGCCAATACTGGTAGTCTGGATACTCTCCTGGGCTTAGCACGTACTGGTAGCCCATGTAGTTTGGTCTTTCATAGACTACCCAGAATCCTCCCTCCACTCTGATGGAGTTGCAGCGGGGGAAGTAGGTGTGCAGGTCACTGCAATCATTGTCACACTCGTGGGACTGACCCTGGAAGTTTTTGTCCTCGTAAAAGATGATCTGAGAAAACAAGTTTTGATGAAACGTTGCACTCACTGAACTCTAGGAAGTGGCTGTTATGGTAAAACAAACACATTTTGTACTCATTCATCTCAAAATACGGTATAAGCATGAATCATATTGCCACAAACATGTGCCTGTCTTAAACATACAGTACCTTCTCCATTGTCGATATCAACAGGTTTGGTGTGATATAAAACATTAAAGCAGCCACCTCCTATATTCACTTTATACAGAACAAGGACAATAAAACTAAGCACATGGCTTGCTTTCTGTGAACTGGATTATTCAATCACTGATTCAAATATTTATCCAGGCTTATCACATTGTTCTGAAGCAGTGAATCCTGTTTCCCTAAACAATGCAAATGCACAGTGCAAAGCATCCCAAAGCCACTGGATGCAGCAGAGCGTGCTGACAAAAACAAGGGCACTGCAGGACAGTTGGTTTGATATGAAACGTTTTGAGCTGAGTCAGTGACACAGCAGGAAGGCACCAGAGACTCTGCTGGAGATATTTATACACATTTTATAACTAATCCATATTATAACAAGTAAGCAGTAATTTGATCGATCATTTACCCCTAGCGTTCCTTTCCATGGTAAATAAGCTGATTCCATGCACTGTTCATGATGCAGGGAAAAACTCCCATTTGAAACAATGCATGAGGACACAAGTGATGGTCTTCAGCACGACACTGTGGTGAAGGTTAGGTAATGTTTAGGAAACAAGCAGGATTGCATTTAAAAGGAACCAACACAAACAAAAGGTGATCTCCTGTTCCCACCCTGTTATTAATCAGAACCTTAACTCCACACTTAGTCATTTCCACACAAACAAATGTCATTTTGATAAACTTCCTTTCCTTTATTGAATCATCAAGGCAGATTTTTCTTTTAAATGTAACAAGCAGATTGCCACAGCTTATATGAACATTCATGCTCCCCAGAGGGTGAACTCCCACACGATGATCTTCACCTTTAAATCTGCCACCACAAGATCGCTGTTGTTACTGAAGAACGATCCAGATTCTTAAAATAACAATAACAATGTTTTAAGTATTGCCCTTCTAGTAATGATACAATTCATCATTTAAAGGTATCCAACATTAAATCATCAGTACTGAATTACCTTCAGCAGTGAAACTACTGGTTTCTTTGTACTTTGTCATAGTTGCTCGGTTCTCCTGCTTCTTTCCCACCTGAGAGAGATATGATTTCCTGCTTAAACTAAGATCAGGATGCTCAGCCCGTTAATACAAGTGCAGAGTTTTCTTTTATAATATATGTATTTATATACATACACGTACATGACATATATATATGGCATGGCATGGAGTTGTAGTGTTGTATTTACACCAGAGGTCTAACAAAGGAGGAGTCTATTGCAGATTCCTGAACTTTGTGAAACTGCCACACAAAAAGTCTTCACATCTTTAAAATAACGTGATTTAATAGTTCTACTTGGTTTTTATTAATGTATTCATTCTTCCAAATCGAGCTTGAGGCACATTTGATGAAATCCACAAGGACAAAGTCAGTTTGCTTGAGTCATTTATAAGTCATTTATTGATTGTCATGTGCATCACTTTTTCATTATGACTGTTAATCAAAACTCTGTGATCCTGCGGAAAGAGCCGACGCCAGGTGAAGATGCCCCCCAGTCGCCGTGCTGCCGGTACTCGCCCCGCTCCAGGAGGTACTGGTGCCCACGGTAGTTGGGGAGGTCGTAGAATACCCAGGCACCATCTGTCACCACACAGGAGTAGGCCTCGCGCATCTTGTAGGTATCATAAACCGATGGGCAGTCATCAGAGCACTCCACCATCTGCCCACCAAAGTCCGGCCTCTCGTACAGCCTCAGCTTCCACGCACTACCGTAGACCTGCAAACACAAGCAAAGCACAGTGTACTCGGTGCAGATTTACACTGCCAACTTTGGAGCAGCGTTTTCATTTTATGGCTAGTGTTATGAAAAATCCTGGAAATTCCTCCCAAAGATAAAAAATACATGTGCAGGGTTTCACTCTAGGCTATCAGCTCACATGGGCTTACATTTTTATTATGTAATCTCTTCAAAAGCTGGTCTTTGGCTGCTATTGCACTGTCAATTAGACTGGTTTAAAGCACAGACTGATTAAATCAAAACAATGAGCTTAAAGAGGCTAAAATGTTCCATCAAACAGAAAGAAATTACATTTCTTACATACATTAATCTTTTTTTTCTTTAAGAAAAAGCTAAAAGTTGCTGCCAGTTGTGCTTCCTATTGTCTACTTGTTTAGTCTGCTGGCTTAACAGTGAGCACCCAGCCTGGACTGGTGCCCTTGTACAATGCTGTCCTGCAGGGACTGCACAAACACATTTCCAGAAGCAGTCTATGTGAAACCTCTGTTGGATTTTGTGGTTGAAGGAACTTGGGAAAAAAAGGGGGGAACTTACATTTTTGACGGTACGGCAGGATTTGACATTGTCGTTGAAGGCCATCCACTGCTGGTTGTCGGCGTACTCCCCTGGGCTGAGGACGTACTGGAAACCCTTGTAGTTGGGTTTCTCATAGATGACCCACACGCCGCTCTCCACTCGGATGGAGCTGCAGCGGTTGAAGTATGTGTGCAGGTCAGCGCAGTCGCTGCTGCAGTTGTAGCAGCGACCCTGGAATTTCTTCTCCTCAAAAAATGTGATCTGTGGAAAACGTACACTTTTAATAAACCCAAGAGGAGGAAGAGTCTTTAAACGCACACTGATCGCAACAGGTCTTAGCTTACCTTCCCCATTTGGATGCACTGTAGACCTCATTCTTTGCTGCAGCCCCATCAAAGTATTTAACGATAAACAAAATGTGCAGAGTGTGGCAAGTCTTTGATACCCAAATGAGGTAGATTTACATATCAGCAAAATAGCTTGGAGCTGTTTGATTTGCCTTTGTTCTGGCCTGATGATGGCTCTGTATCAAACACATGCTGGAACAGTGAAGGCAGAGGATCAGTGTTAGACTGTGAGGGACAGAAATCATTTAACACTGTTTAATAGTAACTCCCTTTAAAACAAAAAACAAAAAAGTGAAGGTATTATTGAAAATTGAGGTATTACTGCAAAAAACCTATGTGAACATGTAACTAAAATGGCATTTTTAGGCTTTTATTTTCTATTTCTGATCCTACATGAAACAAAAACCCCGCCTCATGTAGTATTTACTGGTTTAAATATATGCAGATAGACTCAAAATGTCTTTTGGACTACTGTTGCAAATATAAAATGCATACATTAAGACCTGTTCTGTGCAATTTAGAGTGTTTACATTATGTGAAACTGTAGAATATTACATCTTTCTGTCTAGTTTCATTAAACAGGATAGACCTTTTATTTAGTGATGATTTGGTTAAGTCCATTAGGAACCTTCAGACTATATATGTAACAGCTTTAAAGTAATTAAACATCAATACATGCAAGAAATTGATCAACTATACTATACTATAATGTACAATCTACTCAATAAATATTTAAGATGGACACAGGGGGGGACTCTGCACTCCACAAGTGGCCTTAGCCAATTTGGCCATGTCACCTCCAAAATACACAATATGAGCACTTGTGCCTCATATTGTTTCTACTTTCTATTTACTCCAAGTGCTTCAGTTTTAAGGCACACACTTAATGGATCACACGGGCATAAAAGAGGGTGACAACCTTTTCAAACAACTGATGTCCTTCATCTTTCTTTTCCTAAACCGTCTAAAAATAAAGAGGTGAATCCTTAAAAGTCCACCGAATGAGTCCTTTTGATTTTATCTCCTTGGATTGTTTTTTATTTTTCTTCTTCTTGGGTTCTCAGTCTTGGTATAAGCTTGGGGGGGAAGTTTTGTTCGTTCTTTTTTGGCATTCAGCATGATTTGCTCATTACAAACCCACTACACTTTCACATCTTTTGATTGTTTCAACACGGTTCTCTGTTCATATCGTCTTTTAATTTATACACAGCACTTTGTGACTTTAATGTCTGTGAATAGTGCTATATAAATAAACTTCACTTACTTATGCTTTACAGTTTCCCTTCTTCCTAAAGTCTTTGAGTTTTAGATACAAATAGAAGTCTTATGAGCTTCTAGTTCTGAAATTTACTGATAAAATAAAACCGAACTCTCTCAGTATTCAGAATTCCTTATTATTTCTGTTTGGGATGTATTTCCTAATAGTAAATCCTCTCTCAAATACAGAACTTTGAAGCATCTGTAAATGCAGTTAATCTTCGAAACTTTCTAACATATTACTTACAACTGAATTTTGACTTATCAGTATTTACATTAGAAAAACCAGGGGTGTGTCTGGATGGGATTTCAGCTTGCTTTATTATTATTCACAGTACATTTGGAGTGTGTCATTTTGAGTTAACAGGAGTCCATAATGCGCCTGATGGAGCTGAACTTTGTGATGTTGCTCCCCATCTCTCTGAGGTTCCTGTACTCTCCTGGCCTGAGGTACAGCATCCTGCCTCTGAAGCCGGGCTGCTCGAACATCAGCCAGTGACCGTCCATCACGTTGCAGGACTGACAGTCAGACATGTGAAAACGATCCATTATGTTGTCGCAGTCGTCGCTCAGCTCGTACATCTGGCCTCCGAAGTTCTCCCTCTCGTAGATCCTCATTCGGAAGGGGCCTCGGTGCTGTGGATGAAGAAGCAGAATGACTGTGGCCTGTAAGTCTATAAAACTTATCTTTAGCTGAGAATGTAAATCTAAAACTACATCTTGGACAACATAAAGTAGCAATATTATTAAAAAAATTAAATATAAAATTAGCATAAATAGAATTTTTAAAACTATATTTTAATGTTTCCCTCCATTCATCTTCTTCCACGTTTATGAAAACTTTTGCTGCTTCATTTTATATCGCCATATCCATGGGATCTGGAGGTTTTGTTCTCTTTCATTTAGGACAGGTGATTACACCAGAGGATGGTTAAAGAAGGCTGGGAGATATGGATGACTTCTAGTGAGCGAATCCTAAATTTAAAATATTATACATGCAGAAAGATAGGACTGAACAGCTAGGCTCAATTTTTATTTCAATATATTTCACAATTAATTACAATTTTTCTCCTGCATGCAGGAGGGCAGCCTTTGTGCTCAGACAAATGTTGACCAGATGGCTGTTTCTTTTTAGCTTTTATTGTCACTGGCCTTCTACATCTACATATTTAAAAGGTCTCTGTCTTGTCCATTCTGTTGTGGCTGGGCCCCGAATGCAGCTCAATGTCATCCACCTACCGTGGGGATTATGCGACTGGATCTTATGCAGTCGCTCATGCTCATTCCCATCAGGCGCTGGTTGTCTGGGTATTCTCCTCTCCTCACCAGCATCTGATGGCCCATGAAGTTGGACTTCTCATAGACCATGAAGAGGCCACTCTCCACCCTGCAGGAGTTACACCTGCTAAGGTAGGACGTCAGCTCTGGGCAGTCACTGCTGGTTTCATAGGAGCGACCCTGGAAGTTCCGGTCTTCATAGAAAATGATCTGCAAAAGAGAAAAACAAGTGAAGTATATATAAATAAGCAACCTGTAAACAGCTATTTTGCATATTTGTTATTATGAACTTGTGAAGTTTAACTTTAAAACTTCCTACTGTTATTGGCTAAGTTTCACTTACCCTCCCCATGGTCATGGTTATCTCAGATACATCTCATCAACATCGACCCTTTTCCCTTTTTATACATTGCGCAGCTTGTGCTGAAACCTTTGAGTCATCACTCTATATTGTGGCACAGCAGCACTATAGCGTGGCAGACTGCATGTCCGATTCTGCAAATCGGTATTGTGATAGAAATTTGGGATTTATGCTCCCTTCCAGCAACTTCTACTATTGCATTCATCTCTCTTCTGTAAAAATCTATGTAGTATGAACATCAGATCTGTAGATGAGACTGAATGTTGTGGTAACAATAACAGTATTAAACAAACTCTATTGAGGTATACTGTGAAATGTGAATGCTGTGCCACGTGAACCTCATGATGAGTCAGGATTGTTTCACACAAAGGTGAGGAAGGTGGTCTCGGGCTCATACTGTATATAAAAGTGGCACGGGTTGGCATCAGTTGGAAAAAAAACCAAACCGTCACCATGGGCAGGGTAATACTTCTCATTTGCTTGTATAGTGCTAAAGAAAAATCTGACAATACTGAACAATTAAGACTTGTGGAAACATCGCAAGAGGGTTAGAAATGCAAAGCAAGTCCATCCAAATATTAAATCACTACTCTGTGGCGCTGTCAGCTTACCACCTCTTTCCTGTTTATTTTTTGCAGATCATTTTTTATGAGGAGAGGAACTTCCAGGGTCGCTCCTATGAGTGCAGCAGTGACTGCTCCGACATCCACATGCACCTGAACCGCTGCAACTCCTGCAGAGTGGACAGTGGGTGCTTTGTGGTGTACGACCACCCCAACTTCATGGGTAATCAGGTCTTCTTGAGGAGAGGAGAGTACTCTGATTTCCAGCGCATGGGAGGCATGACGATGATGGATACCATTCGCTCCTGTCGCATGATCCCCATGGTAAGACATTTTGGTGGTTGTAGATGGTCTGTACCATTTCATGTGGGGATTGCACAGACACTCCAAAGTCCAAAGAGGTAGCTGCTAGGTCAGCTGGACCTGGGACAGACTGCATTTCTCATGATTCGTGTCTTTTTCCCCCGCTCCATTAGCACAGGGGACAGTTCAGGATGAGGATCTATGAAAGAGAGAACTTTGGAGGCCAGATGCACGAGCTGATGGATGACTGCGAGTCCCTCCAGGAACAATTTTATATGTCTGACTGCCAGTCCTGCAACGTGCTGGACGGCCACTGGCTGATGTTCGAACAGCCCAATTTCAGAGGGCGCATGATATACGTGAGGCCAGGAGAGTACAGGAACCTCAGAGACATGGGAGTGAGCAACATAATGAAAATCAGCTCCATCAGACGCATCATGGAAATGTGCTGATTGTCTGTCCGTTCACAAGAAACTCTGGGAGAAAAATAAAAAAAATGAAATATTTTTGAAGTATCTCTTTCGCTTCATGTGTGGAGTCAAAGATGCAAACGTCATGCTTTATATCCTTTAAGATAAACTTCTAAGTTTATCATAACCTTACAGCCTTAATCAGGAATATTTCCCATGGCATTTGTGCACATTCAACAAAATACTAAATGCCATCACAACTTTCACACCAGCTGTGTTAGAGCAGGGGTGTCGAACTCCAGGCCTCGAGGGCCGGTGTCCTGCAGGTTTTAGATCTCACCCTGGGTCAACACACCTAAATCAAATGATTAGTTCATTACCAGGTCTCTGGAGAACTTCAGGACATGTTGAGGAGGTAATTTAGTCATTTAAATCAGCTGTGATGGATCACATCTAAAACCTGCAGGACACCGGCCCTCGAGACCTGGAGTTCAACACCCCTGAGTTAGAGGTTGGATCCCTCGATTCAGCATCATCACTTAAACAGTTTCTACTTAAATACTTATGTAGCAAAGCACCGCTGTTGCTCTGTTGTTATCTCAGTTATAGATAATTGACATGGACACAAAGATAACATACAAAAATGACCATGATGGTCTAATGTAAACGCCATTTGTAATACAGCACATCACAGCATCACCGAGCTACTTTAATGCTCCGTATTGGCTATAATCAACATATCAATCAAAATATTATTACAGCTATGAGAAAAATAAACATTCCACAGGACTCTATACAATCATTTTAAAAATGAAGTACACCCCATGATTCAGCGGCAATAACTTGAAGTAATTAATGTATGACTTTATCAGTCTCTGGCATCATTGTGGAGGAATTGTGGCCCACTCTTCTTTTTAGTGTTGCTTTAGTTCCTTTGTTTATGCATTTGGTTACGCATCGTTCTCTCAGTGTCACACCACAACATTTTCATCAGGTTAAGGTCTGAACTTTGGGTCTTGCAACACCTGCATTCTTTTCTTTTTCAGTCATTCCTTTGTACATTTAGGGGTGTGCTTCAGATCGCTGGTCCTCGTGTACTAATATGTTAAATCCTGTGCAAAAAAGAGTTTCCATGTAAAATTACTGTCAGATTTAGGACACATATGCACTGGTGACTATGAGTTTACCTGGAGATGAAGTGAAGAGAGTGGTGACTATGATGTAGGAGGGAAGGGAGAGAAACCTAAAATATTAGTGTCCAATGGTCCAATGGTTCAGAGGTCCAATGAGTAATACAGAAATGGGAAATCTTTCCAAAGTGTTTCCATAGGAGTGATGATCATTTATGAATAAATAGAAAACATTGGGTTTGGGTTGAAATAGCAGGGATGGTGATGATTGTTTCCCTGAGACAGTCAACGTGGCTCAAGTGAAAACATACAACAATGAAAAAATGAAAAACCTTTGGATTCAAAGTTAACATGAATAAAGACAAAATAATTTACAAGAAAAATAAGAAGAAAGGAGGAGGAGGGAGAGCACGTGAGCATGTGAGCTGTCAGTTGCAGAGACAAAAAAAAAAAAAATCAGATTTGCCAACATCAGTCAGATAAAGCTAAGAAATACAAGGGTAAGAGATGCATCCAGTAATGATAGACGCTATTTTTAATAAAGATAAAATTAGATAAAGAATACCAGATATTTAAATTAAAAAGGTTCAGTCCTGATAAATCACTGATGATTTACACTCACACCTGTGCATATGCACTGTTAATACATGAAGGCTAATGAACTTTGACAGTTTTAGCTGTCAGACACATGAGCTCACCTTTGACTGAAATGCTTTCAATTCAGTGACTGCAAGTTGGCCAGTTCCTGTAGCTGCAAAACACCCAAATCTTGACTGTTGGTTTGAGATGTTTGTGCTGATATACTATGTTTGGTTTTTGTCACATGTGTGCATTATGGCTTAAACATTTCCACTTTGGGAGATGCTTAAGCCATACTTGTTCAGCGTTTGTCTAATTGAACTTTACATTTGACATGCTAACCGAAGCCTGTAGAGTCTGAGATGTAGCTGCTTGGCTTTTTGCAGTTTCTCTGAGCATTGCACGGTCTGACCTGGGGGTGAATTTGGGTCCACTCCTGGGAAACGGTGGCATTGTGTTAACACACACCTGAATGCTCCAGACCAGCGACCTATCAAAATCTCTGCTTTTGCATAAGTGCTCACACTTTCAGTGAACAGTCACCCTGGATTGAATAGGCAGTTAAAAGAGTGGATGGATTCTATTGTTTCAGTCTTGCCATAAAACTAAATGCAAAGTCTGTCCTGTTTATGGTGTGGAAAAAAAAGAAATTAAAAAATGCAGCGTCAAGTGAGTTGAGAACTGCACCATTTCGTCTTTCAAATATTATATATTTATCCGAAAATCAAAGCTTTTTTTCATCTTTAAACACTATTATTCAATGCTCTACAAATATAAATGTGTCCTATAATGAAAAAGATGTTTGCTTTGCCGCCATTAAATCTGCACAAGTTAAATCTCAGTAATTGCAGTGTTCACAGTTTGATGTGTAGTACAGTAGAGACTTCCATACTGATGAGCTGACTCAGTCATTCCGTACAATTGAGGCAGATTCTTTGGATGTCACATGATGCATAAAAGGCAGCGCGCCAGTGAGAAAAACAACAGAAATCAAATCGTGCGACCATGAGTGGAAAGGTAATGCAGGGTACAGATCCCTGCAGCAGCTGGTGTAGGACATTGAACTCTATATATACTGTGTCAAACTCAATAGTATTTTTATTCTGTAACTTCTGCCGTGCAGCACTGTCTGATATGACTTACTCTTACGATAATCTCAGACACTCTGAACACTTTCTCTGGAAATAGTCTCACACAAACACAATTTGTGTCTTTTTCTCTAGATCATCTTCTTCGAGGAGAGTAACTTCCAAGGCCGCTCTTTTGAGTGCGTCAGCGACTGCTCTGAGATTGCCTCTCACTTGAGCCAATGCAACTCCTGCAGGGTGGAGAGCGGGACATTCATAGTCTATAACCAGCCCGACTTCATGGGCCAGCAGTACCTCCTGACCAGGGGAGAATATCCCGAATGCACGAATACCTTTGGCTTCAACGACTGCATTCAGTCCTGCCGCATTGTCCCTGCGGTAAATATAATATAATCATTTGTAAAGACGAGGACAGTCAGCAATGTAAAGGATCAGTTTGTTGAATTCATGTGTAACCCATTAGATGAGAAGCTCAACTTCGTTGTCTGAAGCAGAGGATATGTGTTCTATATATGTCCAGCATATAGCTTCTATCACGCATTTTTATCTCTTTTTTTTATCTCTCTTTCCAGAAACATAATTTATGTTTCTATAAAGCAATTTGCCACAAATGTGAATGTAGCCTACCACAGTCTTTAAAACCATAGAAAAAGTGCATAAAGTAACCAAACAGTCTAAACTTGAGCTAAAAAATTGATCGTTTTTGTTACACTTATTAGTCATGAATGAACATTTTGTATCAAAGCTGTTTTATGTATAGATCTTATATATCTAGCCTATAAGATCTGCTACCTGTTAGCATGCTACCTAGCAAGAGCTTAAGGACTTACATTTTTCAAAAGACAACTTTCCAGAACTACTATTAAGATTCCCACGTGACACAGCAGCACACACATTCTTCAACAAAAGTTAGCATATAGCTTATTCCCATTTCCTTTCCAGGCCTAAAGCAATTTTTCAGTACCTCTGCATTAGCATTAGCTGGGTACATTTGTTTTCAACTGCAAAACTATGATTTCATTCCTTTAAAATATATACTTTTTATAACTTTTACAGCACAAGGGACTTTTTAATATGAGGATCTATGAAAGACCAAACTTTGAAGGCCAGATGCACGAACTGACAGATGACTGCAACTCCATCCAGGATAACTATCACATGTCGAGCATGCAGTCCTGCAAGGTGATGGAGGGCTACTGGTTGATGTTTGAACAACCAAATTATGAGGGCCGGATGTTTTTTCTGAAGCCAGGAGAGTACAGGGACTTCAAAGGAGTCGGCAGTAATGACATGAAATTCAATTCCCTCAGACGCATCACAGAATCTTAACTGTCCCATGACTTTTATTTGGCTAAAAGGTTTTGCAGATGGTTTGTTGTATTAATATTAACAAATTGTCAAAGGCAAAAAGAGAAAGCTTTGTTTTATCCTGAAACTGTGATTTGTGCATTGTTTGAATGTAGTTTCAGCTGTAATGTATAATTTACTTTTATTGTGTGGTGCACATAATAAATAGACTGGACACAGATCTGGGTAAGTTGTTTTTCAACTCAGTCCTCAATCAAAATAAATAGCTGATTTACCCAATCATATATGTATATTCACAGTTCACATATTGATGGTTCTAAATCTTTAAACCCACTTAAATAAATACATTATAATTTTCTATATTTTTTTTATTTAACACAACTTTGCTAAAAACAAGGGCAAACCAGTTTTATATTTTGAATAATCAGTAACTAACACATTTTGGCAATCTTTTTTGATATTTCCGGTAGAACAATTGCTCTCATTTGCATAATATACAACTTTACATACAATACTTACATTCCCTACTTTATTAACCATCTATCATCTATTTTTCAGTTTTCACTATACTGGATAACTGTATTAGGATTACATGAATGGTTCTTCTTAATGTCCTTAAGTTTTTGTTTGATAGAAGGGAAAGTATTTTATAAGGGTTGAATTCTGATAGACCCATTGTTCACTGACTAAGTTACACCAGTAATATTAGTATAGTAAAACAAACTGCCTGAACAAGCTAACCCCTGTATGAAAAAGATCAAGTGTTGCACTTCTGGCAAATGTGGGTTTTTACTGCAATAAAACTTTACAGAAATATGTTTTATAGACTTTACAACTTTGCAAGGTTCTGAGATATGAATAATTACAATGTCACAATAAGCCTCTTGCAGTTAAAATGCATGCTGTACACCATATATATATTTATAGATGACTATAATCATGATTAAGACTATAATCATGCTTTAAATTAGGCAATACTACTTTGACACGATGCTCCTAATCCACAGTATCGACACTGATTCATATGTAAATAAATTAGTAATGATTTAATTGTCATATGACAAGCAAATAAATCAAATAATCCTAACAATACAGATTGAAATGTATTGATGCATTAATAATAGCACGTTATACTTGCTGTATCTCCATTGCATTAAATAATCACAGAGTGTATTAAACATCGTATCAGAAAAAGCTGATAAGAACCAAACAAAAGCACAACAGACAAGAGGTTATTTAAAACAACTTGTTTGCTGACATAAAAAAAGCGGTTGAATTGTTGGACCTATAAAAGGCTGCCGCCACTTTGCACAAGGGTGCAGCAGTGGCAGCTGAAAGCAGTACCATGTGAAAGATGTTCACTGCAGCTTTTATCACTTTTACAAATGCATCATCTTTGCTATTAGCATTAACATTAATACATTTAATTATACGCAATGTGTAAAATGTGTACCCTAACACACGTGAATGTAATTTGGTGATATGTCTATATACCATCTTTCACCATTCCAGTGTAAATACTGTATATGTTTAGGGATTTGTTGACAATAGTTGTTGGTATTTTTAGTTTAGTTGTGGATTTTATGTGTAGGCCATTAAACAAATGCAAGGGGCAGCTTCGGCTCAGAAAAAAAAACAGCTGATTTGCACTGCAGACCTCACCAAACAAAGCACAAGAAAAAAATATGTTCTGTGTGAAAAAGCTGACCAGCCCAGTCATTGTTCTCAATCACAATGACACAGGTCATCCATGGGTTATAAAGGCAGCCTGGAGCCCACGGCTGCTGCTACAGTGTGACAAAAGTTAGCCGACACAATGGGTAAGGTAAGGATACCTTTTTAAAAAAAAAAAATCCTGTTCCTTTTGTGCTTCTGCATACCTGCATGGACTATTCATCGAAAACCAGTGATGCAGAACCACTTCACGTGTGGTATTTTTAGCAAAATGTCTTTAATTTAATCAAGCATGCATCCAATTTACCGAAAATCCCTGAATAAACTTCTTTCAGATCATTTTCTACGAGGACAGGAACTTCGATGGTCGCTCTTATGAGTGCAGCAGCGAGTGCGCTGACCTACATTCCCACTTTAGTCGCTGCAACTCCATCAGAGTGGACAGTGGTAACTGGATGGTCTATGAGAGACCCAACTACATGGGCTACCAGTACTTCCTGAGGAAGGGCGAATATCCAGACTACCAGCGCTGGATGGGATTCAACGACTGCGTGAGATCCTGCCGTATGATCCCTATGGTAAGTCTCAGTTGGGCATTTTTGTATTAAAGGTTTCACTGATCTACACTGATGATTGTAATCATCATTTCTGCAGCACCAAGGCACTCACAGACTGATGATCTACGAGCGCCCAGAACTTGGAGGACAGATGATGGAGCTGACAGATGACTGCCCCTCCCTGTATGAACGCTTCCATTTCAATGACATCTACTCCTGCAACGTAATGGATGGCTACTGGATCTTCTACGAGCATCCTCACTACAGGGGACGGCAGTACCTGATACATCCTGGTGAATACAGGAGGTTTCATGAGTGGGGAGGCATGAGTCCCAGGGTTGGATCCATCAGACGCATCATTATGTGAGAATGCGGATGTGAGATATTTCATGTGAAATATTTTAAAAAGTACTACCAATAAACCAAACAAAAGACCAGAGTGGTGTCAGCTGCTTTTTGTTTGTTTTTTTCCTGGTTGCTTAAACTTTTTAGAGTCGTCTGGAATATTTAAGGACTGATTGCTTCTCGTTACCTCTGAAGAAAGCGGCATGAAATGGTCTAAGTCAACACAAACATTTCTTGTCTAACAAACTATTGTTTTACAAGAAGTTTAAATGTTACAGCAAAAAAATGTTTAAACATCAAGGCTGTCTTCTTTTGGATAAAGACATAAACACAAGCAGTTTAAGCCCAGCATATTTATTGAGAAGAGACAAAGGAACAAGGTTCAGAAGGTTTTAATTAAAGTCGGTGATTCGCCTGAGAGAGCCGATCCTTGGACTCGCACCGCCCCAGTCACTGTATCTGCGGTATTCGCCAGGTCTCAGGTAGTAGGTCCTCCCCCTGTAGTTGGGCTGGTCGTACAGCAGCCAGTGGCCGTCTACCACATTGCACGAGTTAATGTCAGACATACGGAAGCGGTCCTGGACGTTGGGGCAATCGTCGCTCACCTCCTGCATTTGGCCGGCCATATCTGGACGCTCATACAACTTGATTTTGTAGGAGCCCCGGTGCTGCAGAACAATGTTTATTAGTCAGACACTATGGAAGAGTAAAACAGTCCATCTAAGACAATCTAATGGAAAAACATCCTTAACCAAAAAGTTCTTCTTCAGTTTATGTTTCTTTTGTGGAGCAGGGACGACCAGATGGTCCCAGCATCTGAGCCAACTGGATGTGGGGAACCAAATATGATGAAGGTTTTGGTCAAACATTAGCTGTCAAGGATTTATATTCTGAAATGTTCCCCAAAACTAAATTTATATCAATTTTATTCCAAGTTGTCTAATAATAATGACAGTTCCTTTACAAAGTTTGTGTTAGAGTTTCTACCTGTTGATCCAAGTCAGCCTTTATTTTACTTTAGCTTCTTCATTTTGTTACTTTGAGTTTTATTAATAATTTATTGAGCACATACATGTCTTCTTTCTTTGACCTTGCTTTGTACTCCAATAATTCAACAATTCAACATGCCCACTTCTAAATAATATTAACTCATTGCATCTTTAATACAATCTTATGCTTACCATGGGAATCATGCGACAGGAGCGAATGCAGTCATTGATTCCGATCATGCGCTGGTTGTCGGAGTACTCCCCCCTGCGCAGGAAGTACTGGTGGCCAAGATAGTGAGGTCTGTCATAAACCATGAAACAGCCGCTCTCCACCCGGATGGAGTTGCAGCGGTTGAAATAGGGGTGCAGGTCAGCACAGTCGCTCATGCACTCATGGTGCCGACCCTGGAAATTTCTGTCCTCGTAGAATATGATCTGCAAATGTATTTCACAGCATTCGCAAATTTTTAGCTCCTTTTTCATTCAAGCTCCTAGCTCAAGGTTAATGTTTTGCTTTGGTTTTTAATTCTGTATTTTCAGTAACATAATAAACTTACCTTTCCCATTGTTATTTTAGTGGGGGCCCGACTGATGCTCAATAGATGCCCTCTGTGCTGCTGTCCTTTTATATAAAGTAGCTGTGTGATGGCACAGCATAAAGTATTGTCATCCAAATAGGTTTTATAAAACAAATCTGGTTATGTATAGCGACGCACTGCAGTGTGATGATGAGTTATTGTTGTCCACTTTTCACACGTTCATCACTATTGATCAAAACACCATAGTTTGCTAGTGCCCCACGGGTCAGTGATCACATTATGTGCAAAACAACTGCGTCCTTCTCATTCAAATAGATTCCTAACTGTACAAATGCCAGGGTCGGAGCAAGTATTTTTCCTGAATTTTGTCATTCAGGGATCCTGGACGGCTTTGAGGGGCTAAAGGCTACAGTTTTTTGTTTGTACCTCAGGCTGTTTTGGATAATCAATAATTTCTACAACGAAAAATGATTAAATCTTGTCATAAACTTGTTTAAGGGATAATTAAATCTACCTTTACCGTTTTTTAATTGATTTTTTTTTTATCTAGCCATAATCACAGAACTGCTGTGGCCCTGAGTGTAATGTAACAAATGTTAGAGCTAAATAGCAAATATAGATACACTAAAGCCTCTACTGAAATTGTGAACATCAGTATTTGTGTTTGTATTGACATCAGCATTGCTACAGTGCCCAAGTATAGTGTTTAGCTTGGACATTATGTCATCTTTGCATATATTTCAATCATTTATGGAAACAGGCTACACTGTTGTTGAATTAATTATTCAATTTTTAGGTTTGCTGATGTTTACTGTGGGTTTTTGAATGGAGGCTTCGCAAAGTAAGCGCTGCCGTGTACACCCCCATTTAGGGCCTATGATAACGCATGCCTGTACGTGATGATAACAGAAACACTAAATCCAAATCCTAGCATTTTTATGGTATGGGTCCCACTCCGTTTCCATGAAATGGTTCGTGTTGGGGCAGCTTTAGAAAGAAAACTTCAGTAAAGCAGAAATTTACATTACTGCCTGTATTTTCTATTGACATTTGACATTTTTTTCATGTAAACCTGTTATTCATCCAGTATTATTTGTCAGTTGATATTATTAATAAAGATTACAGCATTGTATATACACATGATACACAGTATTGACAACAGTTTGTTTACATTGTTTGTTTATCTATATAATGGAGGGAAATCCAAGCCAAAGCTTCAGTATGCCAATTTCACTATTGTCCATGTAAGGCCTAAAAGTGACATTATAAAGTATGAAGCAGTTAAAAAAATAATAATTATTGATTAATAGCCTGGGAGACTGTGTAGTGTAGTTTGCTCCCTTACACTAAGCTTGAACAGGAGACCTTAAATATGATGCTGTTTGCCACTTCTGGGTCACAGAATCTATTTTAATGTGTTGTAATATGTGTATTACACATATGTGAAAGCTTACTTTCAGTTTTACAGCAGGTAAAGCAGATCTTGAAAACTGGAAAAACTCTGAAAATGACATAAAAACAGTATAATGCTACTTATGCATAGACACACAACTTTTTTTTTTTTTTTTTTAAAAACTTCAACCTAAGGTCACGAGACTCCATCTCTTGTTATTCTAATAAGCTGGCATTTTGTTGGCTTTGCCACTCTGCCAAGGCCTTTATCCCATTCATACACATAAAATCCCTGATTCATCAGTGCCAGACTGCTCCATTATTCAGCTGCAATTATCCCATACGGTGGCCACACATATAATGTCTAGAGTTTACAAATCCTTCCGAGCATTTAAAAAACTATATTCATCCCATCTGTGCTAAACTGATGTATGCAGATTTCATATTCATAATGCAAATCCTGTGTTACACACTCAATTTGAAAGATTTGCTCTAAAAGGCACAAATCCTTTGCACTGTGATCATTGCTTTAGAAATGGAAAATTAATATTAAGTCATCTACAACTTCAAAACATTTTAATTTGATATTGTACATTTCAAATCACAGACCCAATAAAGGATTTTTAAGACCAGATAATCTGAAACTTTGTCTGATATTTTTTCTTCTTGCTTCTTAAAATATAAAAAACATGTCCCACATTTGTTATGTGTAGTTGTTTATTTACACTTTAAGTACACTTTGCCTGACTGCTTGGAGCAACTGGTTGTTTTGTTTGTGGCAAACAGGGAAGTTACAGAGTGCCCTCTTGTGGACAAACTGTGCAATGTCAGCAATGATAACACAGTTGAAGGGTGTTTCCCCCCCCCCCCCATCTCTTCTTTACTTTTATCATTTTCACTTATTGGCTGTTCTAAATCCTGACACAGATACATATATGCAAATAGCGATTACAAGCCAATAACATTAATCTACCGATAAATCAGTCTGGCTTTACTTGATTTTTTGACCCATTTACTTTAAATCTGCACATTTAAAACATGCTGTTATTTTAAACTGTTAAATATTCCCATTTTCCATCCTTTCAGGCACCACTTCAGAATCGCTGCCTACAAATGGAAACAACATGGCGACTACACCACAGGAAACATTTATTACCACTGAAGAACTTAAAATTATGTGAGAACAAAACAAGCTTTGGTGGTCATGTGACATTACAGAGCTATTTTTTTTTTTTTATTATTTCTCAGTTTTACAGTTTGCTTTAAGCTTGAAAACCTCAAGCAAAATACAGAACAAAAGCAAAGAAAATGAACAAAGACGATCAGCAACGTCATAAAACCACACAGACAATTTTAAATGTATAAAAACTAATTTGTCTATTTTAAATGACTAAGCACAAATAGCTGGAATTGAACAAATTACTATAAAATTGACTGTTAGATTTGATATAATTCATATTTAAGTTGAAGTCCAAATTTCAGTCCATGAAGGTCATGACTGGACTGTAATGACTGTAATCTTGAGGGTACAACTTATTACTGCACATGAACATCTTCAGCTTTTATTTTGATCAAGTCAAGATATGCTATGAATACTTATGTGTTTTCACACTAAAGTAAATACTTGTTACTGGGATACTTCACCACTGCTACTATTTGTGCCTAAATGTAAAAAAACAAAAAAACAACAACAAACAATACAGCGTAAGAAAAGAACCCCACTGTAACAGTAAATCTCAGTCATCTGACTGCACAACTAGATGAAAGCTTACCTTTATTGTGTTGTAAGGCTGAGGTTTATCAGCTACCCATAGGGCAAAAAGGAAGTGACTAAAATTAGATGTGTAACTCGTTTCTCTTGTAAAGCCCTCGGTGGATTTAGCCTACATTTGACATTTGGGGAGTGTGAAACATGGAGGCGTCTGGAGGCTCTATTGATTCTGGCAGATGGTGGTATTCCTTGTGGTGGATGTGGCGGCGGTGTCTTGGCTTGTGATGGACCCACGAGGGTGAAAACCTTAGATTCTGCAGAGGGAGGAAAAAAAATAAAAATAACACACTATGACTCAGTGAACACTATTACACTAACCATGACAGAGTCAGAGGAGAAGCAGTGGTACAGTCTGACACTGGGTGTGCAAGAAAATAATTTCCTCATTTAGACTCCATCTATCTAACTTGTACTCTTACTTTGGCATCTTTATAACTTGGGACCATCCAAGAAACACCATACAGAGAAAGCAATCTGGTGATATATAAGAGTGCTAGCTATAAAGACACTCTTACTTATCACCTGCACCTGAGCCCTCCCCTACTCAGACACAGAGACCTATTATTATTTTCTTTACTTACTGTCATATATAATTTGCTGTAATGATGGATGTTCACATTAAACATGGCCAAAGTTTAAAATAATCATGTTAGTATACAAGTTAAACCCTCTGAACCAGATGCTAAGGCTTCAGACTGGTCTAAATACTGGTTGTGCAGGGGTTTTTTTGCCTCTTGGCTCTTTATGATGTCAACGAGAGCACAGACGCTCTACCCACCTGCTGCGAGGACCTTTTATTTATGAGCTGGCTTACAGGAGGGATATCCATTTCTTACCTTTCCAGGGTCATGCTGCAGAACAGCAGGTGCCATTTCTTCTGCTCTCTGAGGATACACTGGGTAAACATGCTGCACTGTTGGCTCAAGAAACTGCAAGCGTAGAAGAAAAGGACAGAGTAAGTGCCTCCTGAACAGCATGTTTCCTCAATAGTCATGACAGAATTATAATATGGTACGTTACTTCATTTTGCACACAAGCTACAAATATAGCAGAAAGATCGAAGGCATTTTACAGTCATGTATCATGTCTTATCTAACAAAATAAAACATACTCAAGGGAATAGATACAGTTAAATAAATGTGCAACATTTTGGTCTTCCTTGATGAATCTGCACCTCCACTGTGGAGTCCTCCATGAACAACACAGGTGGCTGAACAGAAACTCCATCAGCAGGCAGGTAAACATATTGTGACTGCTGGGGGTACAAGACTGCATAGGATGGCATCTGCCACTGGAGAACAGACATCAAGAACAGGTCAAAACTGGCCAAACGCTCCTGAACTGAAGCTAAAGTCAAGCTGCATTTTGCCTACCTGGGGTGTATTCCACTGATACTGGTTTGGCATGCACTGCAGTGAGAGTAGGCAGAAAGAAAGTTTGCTGTTAAATAACTTGCTGTGCTTGTTAAATGGCACCAATGGGAGAAATGATTGGATCCCTGAAAGGCTGAGCTGACCTGGTAGTGGTGACTGGATAGTTGCTCATACACAGGCTGATAAGGATGGGGGCCCATTGGCGAAGATGGCGGCTGGAAGAAAGTCATCAATCATGCAAATATTTAAAGTTAGAAAAGAGCTTCTGATTCATCTGCGTTACTGCAACTATAACTGGAGATGCAAGTTTGGTCTTTGTGGGTATAAATTTGTCTCTTTTAGAAAAGACACCACAAACGCATGAGCTCTTATTAGACCAGCTCCCTTGGATAAACTGGTTAAAACCAAATTGGCATTTATAACAGCTGATTAGGGTGGTGGTGGTGTATGTTATTATGTTGTTAGTTTTGCATTGCTTAGTTTGTCCACTAGAGGGAGCTACACCACAAACTACTACCAGCTGAGGCAAACTGAGCATAAAATCAAGCCTTCTGCATAGTACTGAAAGTGTTAAATGGGTGTTATATGAGCACTTACAAGCCACTGGTAGGAAGGAGTATTTATGTTGGAGCAGTGGAAGTAGGCAACTCCATTATGGTAAGTGTAGGGAGAGCCTGTGGATGTGGTCAGGTAGAAGGTCCCATAGGATGTTTGCTGAGACATGGCAGGTTCAAGGCTGGCTGTAGAGGTGCTCTTTGCTGAGAAAAGAATGAAACCACAGAACCATGATCTGGTGTCTTTAGCCATCACAAGAAATGTGCCTGTAAAAGCTGGACCGACCGTAAGCCTGAAATTTAGTACTCCAGTTATCACAATTATTTTAGAACTGCTGATAACAATTAATCTACATGTTCAAACACCTGCACTACTGGACCGTCAACCTACTTTGACTTGAAGGTTGATGCTTTCGAAAAGCCGGACCAACACTGAGTTTCTTGTCTTTGAAAGTGACTCCATTAGTCTGTAACAGCACATAAACAAACGTACAGACAACAAATTCTAGTCAGATTACTTGCATGATTATATGCATGAAATATTCCAAAGCAAGACACTAAACTACTTACATTGTTGATGATTTTCAGAGCATCTTCTTGGGTTTCAAATGTAACAAACCCATATCTGTTAAAAAACAAAAGGCAGAGCGTGTTTTACTGTGACAGTAAATGTGTAAATAACGCTTATAACTCTTAAAGTCAAAGCTGAGAAAATCAGCTGTGCATACTTTATCATTCAGTCGCACTCTGTGTATGAGAGGAAAAAGACAATGAACTCACCCCCTCGACACTCCTGAATGATCTAAGACAATCTTCACCTCTTTCACTGTGCCGTGTTGAGAAAAAATGTGCCGCAGGTCACGCTCATTGACCTTGAAACACATTAGTTTGGTTCATCATTGCAAAAGAGCTTTTAAATCATGGTCTGAATCATTTGCTCTACATTATTTCAGCAGCCCTCACCCTGTAGTCAAGTCCCCCAACAAAAATCCTGTTAGGGATCACGTTGCCAAAGGTGGTGCTGTGGTCTGTCAGGCTGTCAGCATAATCATCTGGAAGTAGCACATCACTTAGGGAGGAACTGCCCCCGCTCTGGGAAAAAAACAAACACCAAATATAATTTTGTGTGAAAAGTTTCATGTCCAGCTTTCAAGCCAAGAGCAATTATTTTATTTCTCCTACCAAAATTTCTGTATTTATGTGTACATTATTGTGCAAATGTAAAGTGGAAAATACATATCTCTGTTCACTCAGGCCCAAAGACAGCGTGTACTGGTCTTACTCTGGGCCAGTAAGAAGCTTTACACGTAATGAGGTTGGCCTGATTTTTTAATTTCTTTCCCAGAAAGTAGTCAAGATTATGAGTATTAAAACTTAAGTGCTACACTTACTGGACAGTTTATTAGGTACACCTTGCCAGTACTGGGTTGGGCCCCTTTTTGCATTCATGGCACAGATTCGACAAAGTGCTGGAAACACTCCTCAGAGGTTATGGTCCATATTGACATGACAGCATCACACACATCCATGATGTGATTCTCTCATTCCACAACATCCCAAAGATGCTCTTTTAGATTGAGATATGGTGAGTGTGGAGATCATTATAGTATTGAGTCAGGCAGGCTGTGGTGTTTAAACAATGGTCACCTGGTACTAAGGGACCTGAAGTGTCAAGAGAAAGGCATTGGGACAGTCCTCAGCCCAGGCAAAGGTTTTCCAGTTTTCTTGAGCCCCTGCACACTGCAACCTCAGCTTCCTGTTCTCAGCAGACAAGAGTGTCACCGTGTGTGGTCTTCTGCTTCTGAACCTCATCTGCTTTAAGGCTCAAAGTGGTGCTCCTTCAGAGCTGATCTTCTGTATACTTTGCTTATAACGAGTGTTTATTTGAGTTACTGTTGCCTTCTCTCGGCTCAAAGCAGTCTGCTCATTCTCCTATGTCCCCTCACCTCAAAAAGGCATTTTCACTCAGAGATTCCCCCTCACAGAATATTTTATCTTTTCCAGACCATTTTCTCTAAATCCTAAACATGGTTTTGTGGGAAAATCCCAGAAGATTAGCAGTTTCTGACACACTGAGACCAAGAGGTGCAGCAGCAGGATTACTTGTTCAGTGACTTTGAGTCACTTACTTGCTCTGTGATTGGCTGATTACATATGTGTCTTAAGGAATAGGTAACTAGCTTTACTTAAAGTGGCCAGAGATTATGAATCCCACTTCTATTTACACAACCTGACTCGTAAAATGAATGTAGCCATGTTCACAAGGAAATTCTGCTCTAAAACTTAACACTTAATCAAAACTAACAAAATAAATAATTAAACAGCAGGTTCTTAAACCAAAGTAGATGTACCTTCAACCTTTATACACAAGAAACAGCCTCTGGGCTGGGTAACAATTCAATTCCTTTAAAGATTCACTTCAAATGTCCAAAGAATATGGAGAAAAATTGTCAGGAAGATACAACACAGTGAAAAATGATTAGCAATTAACTTAATCAGTATATTTCCCTATAGTTTAAAGGATTGTGTGCAAATTGAGAAAAAAAAAGTTACTCAAACAACACGAACTTTTTAAAATTATCTTCAACGAGCATTAATATTTCTCAGGTAAAAATGGTTTAAATCGTGTAAACAGCATGCCCCATTAAAGTGTAGTTAACGTCTTAGCTACTTTGAACTAACCTATTTAGCTAGCATGTTGCCAAGTTATATATATTGCACAAGTTAATTCCAAGTTAATTAGCATTTTTCTTAATGTATTTTTCACGTAAACTAAGATTATAACCAACAATTTATTGGAAATAAAGTAGCTCAAAAGTATCGAAAACTAACTGTGATAAAGTTTATATCACATAACATAACCCAGCATTACTTACTTACCTTAGCTCCGTTAGCTGTTAGCTAAAATAATTGCTCGCAAAGCGGCAAGGGCAAACTTGGCAGTGCACTCACCTTTTGGCTCTCCGCTTCCATAGCCATATTATTCTGAAGCTAAAAAGATAAATGCACGTTACTGCTCTGATTAACGGTGGCCTATTCACGATTTGGCTAATGGTTATTACACAGCTTCATTGCTCCCCTCCGACCGTTAGGTTAGGTTAGCCTTCACCACTCACACGAACTATGACCTCATCAGTTGGTTTGTGTATCTCGGAAAGCAACGGGTGAATACGTAACATTTTTATTACTTACTCTAAAAGTTTTTTTTTATTGTCTCCCATTAAACTATGTATGAAGGCGTGTTTTCACCACAGATTATTATTTTTTATTTAATTATTTTTTTATTTTTGTCTTAAGTCAACATTGTGGGATATTATCTAAAAAAAAAAAACCACTTAATAACTCAAAATTTCAAGGTATCAAATTTTCATGTATTTTGAAACAGTCAACACAAAAAGGTTAAGAAAAAAAAAGCATTAACAGAATTCAGTGGGCTACATACTGAACTTAGAAACCCACATCCTGTTGTGCTACTATCAGTCAAATCTAGTACCAATATCGACACTGGTATCGATATTTAATGATAATGATACGCCCACCTCTAATGTACGCTCTTATTTTAACTACAATAATAAGTCATATAATTTAATTTAAAAAAAGAGACGTTAAAACAAGTTTTAATTTTTCTTTTACGTCTTAATAATTCCAGACAATATAATTTTCATAATAATAAAAGAAATCCTTTCCCGGCTTCTTTCTCACCTTTTATAGAGAAAGAATAGCCACAATGTCCTGTTTGGTTTTAGGTGGGGAAATGTGCTCATTTTAAACCTAAAATGTGCTTAACTGCTGAATCCTTTCCTGATTTAAAAAAAAATAAAATAAAATAATGGGCATGGAACAATTTTGCTGTCCTACTTCAGTCCACGTTTGTTGTATTAAAAAGTACAGTACTAAAACGTGGCCACATAGAGGCGCCATTTCTCTGTTGCTAAAAAAGGCATAGGTAGTCACAGAGACCCAGGGCGCATCGGAATCAAGCATGTTCTTCTCTTTTCTTTCTATTTGAACTATGAAAGTGAAAATTTTGTTAAATGTGAAATATTGCCAAAGAAATCTGTCTACAAAGTTCACAAATATCTCATCACTGACTGAATCCCTTTGTGCTGATTAAACACACACAGCTTATATTTCCACTTAAAAATCTTTTTTTGTTTTTGTTTTAATGTGTTTTAATATTATGTTCCTCGCCATTAAGAGCTGCAGGAAAAACTAGAATAGAGTGACTTTTCCACATTTCCACATTTCTTTCCTCTCTTGATGCTTCAGGAGCCACTTCAGATGTTGAGCAAAATCCTCACGGAGCCATAATTTGTCTATGATTGGCTGCAAAGTGTTCTGAAACGCCATCATTTGCATCTCGTGCCCCCCCACCACCACCTTTTTATGCTCCTCCCTGGGACCACAACAAAGTGACACTGAACACTGCACAAAGTCTTCAAGAGCTGGAGGGTGGTGGTGGTGTGGGGGAGGGGGGGGCAACCAATTCATACCTAGTAATACTAATAGTGAATGAAAAACACACAAGCAGGAACAGGATTTGCCTTGAACACATCCATATTATTATGAATAAATGTGCAAACACAGTTTATAATCCACTCAGTGTGTAATTCTTCTCAGTCTGTGTTGCACATTTCCCACCATTACACCCTTCTGTCTCTGGATTGCTTGCCCTCATCTGAGTAATGTGGGCCACACCATTACTTGTCATTCATTTCCAGCTTTCCTTAATTGCTGGGGTGAATTTGCCAACGAAGTCTGACTGTGCAAAATGAGAAGGGCATGTTTGATAATTACAGCAATTTACGAGCTAAAAGTCCTTTTATACTCCACAAAGATCATTTAAGACACAAGTGCTGTCAGGGCAACTCGCCTGGCTGTTTGAGTTTTCTCTGGAAACAAAGGAGAGTGAAGGTTTTATTCTTTGACTGTTTTAGTTTGTCGCTTTGTATTGACTACCTTCATTTCCTCTTAATATAAATTTTCCATGTTATACATTATTTTTCCCCCCACCCTGTCATTGCTAGGGAATGTTGTGCGTCAGAAGCCTTTCTATCACTGCGTTTCAAGATTCAAGACTTTTTATTGTCATCAGACCGACAAATTAGGACAATTCTCCAACACAGGGTTCCAAAAAAGGACTTGAATAACATAAATAAATATATATACATATATACACATACATACCCACATATATATCTGCTCATACATACACCCATATCTATCTATCTATCTATCTATCTATCTATCTATCTATCTATCTATCTATCTATCTATCTATCTATCTATCTATCTATCTATCTATCTATCTATCTATCTATCTATCTATCTATCTATCTATCTATCTATCTATAGATATATAGATATATATATACATACTCAGTTAGATTGGGACGTTATATTGCACTGCTGGACTGAACATGAGTTATTTGCATGCCATGTGTATGTTTATGTAATGTATATATGTTTTGCGATCATTTCAACCTTTAATTGACTTAAATCAAACAAAAATGACCTCAGATGAGTCTGAATCAGACACAAACTGCTGACTTGACGTTCAAATGCAATATTCATTGTGTCATCTGTCTTACATCGGAGTGAGTAATTTGGCCCAAAATGAGCCTCGCGCTGGAGGGGTGCAGGCTTTGCCAAATGCAGAGGAAGAGGGCTGGTTTTAATCTAGAATATAAGGTTTGGAGGTAGCTTATTTGTCATCAAACATATTGATATGAAAATGACAAAAAGCAGCATTTTCTGTTTGTTTATTTCAGACTAAAAATACTGAGGTAAGTGTTCCAAAATAAAATCAGTTGTGCCTCACAGAGATTCAAATCTATCCACTCTTGGTTTTGTGACAAACAAGAGGTAGAGAGTAAATAACAGGCATGGAAGAAATAAAAATGGAGGTCAAATATCAGGTCAGACTTGCATTCCCATTGAAAAAAGGGCCCGTTTTTACCTCAGTCGGTCACTCAGTCAGACAGTCGTGGAGACAGAGGTTGATGAAAAATGAGCCGTAACAGAAGGGTTCAACTCTGACTCTGTAATTACTCTACAAATCTCTGATTTCCCCTCCTTCATCTCCAGACTATTTATAGCTGCTGCATTCCTCTCAGAGAATAAAATGATCTCTTTGAGACAGTACAATGCCAGAAATAACAGGTTTGGACAAACATTTGCTGAGGCGTGGTGGGCCTGGCTGACCATCGCTGAGTTCCACTGTGGTTTTAGTCTACTGTTTTTTCCCCCCTCGTCCATTTATTCATCTGTTCTTCTAAATGTGCTCGGGGTGGGGAGGTGGTGAGTAAGATGCGATGGCTCGACAAAAGCAGCTTGTACGGAGCGGGATGAAATCACTTTCTGACACACGAGGGGATTGGGCGAAAGAAAACACACAAACGCGCACCTTCATGTCTGCAAACACTCAGGTGCCTACAAGGCCCAGACCTCCCTCTTTGTGCATCACTGTGTTTATGTTACAATCATATGGATTTGCTGGCAAATATGATCCACTGAGACATGTGCGAATATGTGTGTGTGTGTCCTTGCGTGCCAGTGTGTTTAGGTTATCGGAGGAGCTTTGCTATCGACTGTGTTTTTTGTCAAATTTCGTTTGCCAGAACGAAACAAAGATCATATGATGCCTGCTTAGCATCCAGGCTTCATATCCAATTTATTTAGACCAGTGTTTAGAAAAGGCTGTGTGGGTAAATGAATGGGTAACGCTCCTTTTAACTTTGGACCACTGGCCCAGATGACCCCCTAATTTGGGGTAAGTTTATACCACTGAGTAGAAGAGATCTTTTTTTTGGGGGGTGGGGGTGGGGGGGTTCATTGTTTATAGTATATTGTGTGGAGTTTTGGTCTTTAGTATGTCTAAATTCCCCAAATGGATCCGATGAGAAAAGATAAGTTAAACTAATGTCACAGCTAATATCTACTTTTGTGGACCCAGTTCTATTTGATTCAAACCCTTGATCTAACGCTTGTTTAAGGTTATCCTACTCTTTTTCAAGTTTCAAAATTCCTGCCAATAAAACCTCAGACTATGCAAAGGACCCTAAACATAGGCTATAGTGGAGGAAATATGAAGCTACTTTTAAAGCCATCCAACTACACATGGCATCTATAGCCTGTTGTTTCATTTGAGTGCACTGAACCTATTTAAACCTCATGGCAGGTTCTTTCTCTCAGCAAATTGTTTCCTAGCTATGGCTTTGTGTTTAACTTGCACACGGCAACATCTGTATGTAGTAAAAAAACAAACAAACAAACAAAGTTTTCACAGGACTGGTGTAAAAAACTAAATATGTTTCTGTTTCATTTAAGGGGGTAAGTAATACCCAGCTGCTGCTAATCAAATATACTTAATTAAGTAATCATCAAAGCTGTGACCACGTCTGAAAAAGCAAACATTTTGGGACTATTCAGGTGTGTGTTAACACAATGTCATAACTGTCATAGTCTTCTCAGGAGTGGGCTACCACCAAATTCACCCTAAGGTCAGAGTGTGCCATGCTGAAAAAAAAATGCATGAGTTACATCTCAGATGCTACAGGCCTCAGTTAGCATGTTAAATGTTAAAGTTTATGACAGCACAATTGGATACACTTCAAGGAGAAAGCCTCTTCTCTTCAAAAAGTTCATAGCAGCTTGGATTAGGTTTGCAAAGTTGCATCTGAAGTCAACCACAATATTTCTGGAATAATGTCCTCTGGAGAGATGGGATCAAAGTGGAGATGTCTGGTCACAATAGTGCACAAACACCTCATAGAAAATGTCAAGCACAGGGATGGAGGGGTGATGATTTGGGCTTGTTTTACAGCTATAGGACCCGGGCCACTCCGCAGTCATTGAGCTGTCCATGAACTCCTCTGTATACCAAAGTCTTCAAGAGCTAAATGTGAGGCCAGCTCTCCACAGCTAAAGGTTAACCAAAATGGGAAAAAAATGCCTGCAAACTTCAGTAAGCTGAAGCAATTTTGTAAGGAAGAGTGGGCCATTACATGTACTTCAACTTATTGCTGCTAAAGATGGTTCTGCAGTCTGCTGAATTTTGGGGCATGGCAAGTGAAACCACTTTCTTTTGCATGATTGTAAATAGACTTTAAATGAAATCCAAAACTTCCATGTAACAGTAAAATGCCTTTATTCTCATGGCGTGGTCACATGGTTACTGAAGCCAGAAGTTTGCCATTAGTTGAGCATCACTGGATAAGAGTCATTGTTTCTATGGAACCCATTTAACTCCCTGACATATACTGAAATATGACAATGCCGTCTATATAGCTGTGCCCCAATTCCTAGGCCGCATCCTTCGGAGGACCCAGTCTTCACAGTCTACGTGGGGTCGGTCCTTCGAAGACCGAGAAGACCGAGAAGCCCGGAAGCGCGAGGCTGTGAAATGGGACGGGCTAGCCTTCAAATTTGCATCCCCAGCTGTCTCGGTGGAGTTTAATAAACTCAACCGTCTGCTCCTTTCTCCCCTAAAATATAACACGACATTGGAGTAAATTCTCGACCATCAGTTTTCTGTTTGATGTTTATTCAGCTGTGTGAAAACTTTAACTTAAATCTCAGTCAAACTGATATACTCAGAAACAAAAAAAAAACACTGAAAAAAGCCAAATAACAACATTTTTAAGTTATCCAAGTAATTATATATCATGTTTAACCTGGGTAGTGAAGGACTGTGGGGGGTCTGAAAACAATGTGCTAGAGGTTCGGTGTTCTCGCCGGCTCTAGTGAGCCTTGACCTCCCGTTTAGCTGTTGAGCTGGTGGGTAACAGACGTCTCCAAAAACGTCGGAGCACTCTTGCAATTATGTGATGTCTTGATAAACCAAGCAGATGAAAATAACTTAATAGTTTATTTTGTGACCCAGAAAGAGTAATATTAAAACTAAGTAGCTGCCGCCATTGTTGGAAACTGAAATTGGCTGGGCTGCGCTATGAATTCTGGGATAGTTACACCCCATGCTTGAAATCCAGAGAAACAAAGGACACATTTGTCAGCCGCATTTGTAGCAGGCTTCGAATTGGGACAGCCTTTGTCGCCTGGCTGTGACGTAATTGGCCTTCAAATGCGGCCTCCGAAGGATGCGGCCTAGGAATTGGGACACAGCTTTTGTTAATCTTTTTACCAGTACATTAAAAAACAGCTTTTCTTCTGAATGCCAGCTTTATGCCACTCTATCTCACGCAAAGTTTCCTTACACATTGGTTAATGTCTCTAATAGAACTTCAGGTAAAAATCCAGGACTGTGGGCCAGATTTGTATGTGAGTACAGAGAACGGGGATGTTATAATAAACCCTTTTAACTGCTGATATTTTGACTTGTCACAGCAGTATAAGCAGAGGTGTTTCTAATAACCTCAACAATAAGTACAGTGGGACCCCGACTTAAGTAATTAATGCGTTCCCGAGGGTCTTTTGTAAGTCGAAAATTTTCGTAAGTCGAAGCACCCATCGCCCTTTTGAGTGAGGCGATGCTGGCTGGAGACGAAGTTCTTGGTGGAGGAGGAGGTGGTGGAGGCTGAAGAAAGCATACGCATGCATGCATACAGCGAAGCGCAAGTACGAAAGCCAAGGGTTTGTCACATGATTCGGAAGGCATTTTTGGGCATTCTGGGCTTTTTCGTTAAATGGGGTATTTGTAAGTTCCACTGTAATGGTAATAACTACAAAAGCACTTTTCATTCTGCTATATTAATTAATTAAAAGGGCCTGATGCAATGCAAGAAAAGCAAGAAGATGGAATTAATCATTTCACTGATTCTATTTTACCATTTCTTAACAAGAAAAAAACAACAACAAAAAATAATTGCACAAAAACATCTTTGCCCACAGTGGATGTTGAAGTATTTGCTGCATGATAACCATTATAGGTGATCCATATATAATACGGCCACAAAAAAATACACGTGTCAATCACATTGTATCATAACACAAAGTCGTTGTCCCTTTTCTGGCTTTCTCCAGTGGTTGTTTGCTCTTTTGTGAAAATGTTTTACCACAATGGTGTTGCATTCCACAGCGACACCCGATGATTTCTCTAAATGTAGACATATTATTTAGGGTTTTATATGCTGAGGCCCTGGCTATAGTTAGTGGGTGTGCACACACTGACCTATAATAAAGTAAACACAGTCAACTGGGCTCCGGCCAGTGCACTAAAAGTGAAGCCAAGTCTTCTCGCTATTTCCCTCTGGAAGTATCAGGTAAAAGGAAAATAATGGTACGATTCAGTTGATGTTTCACGACATAAAGTCAATGGAGCTGGAGGACATTTCATAGTATCTGTCAGCTGCCTCTACTCCAGCGCTCATCAAATTAATTGATGACTGGTAATGTTTTTTATGGTTGTGCTTCCTGAGCGTTCCTTCCTGAGGGAACAAGATATTCTGCCACAGTAATGCTACCTTTTTTTATTTAAAAGGCGACTTTGTCATCACCCACACACACAGTCATTGCCACTCTTGGTGGAGGAGAAAAGATCCACTATAACTTAATACTAAATCACTGTTTTGTTGACCTCTTTTGATTGAAAGCTGTTGTGGGTGCAGAGAAAAGCCACATCCCAAACAACATCAGTAATGTGCTTGCCGCTGCTTTTACGGTTTGCTAGCTACCTTGTTGGCCAAACAAATGGGAGCAAAATTGCAGTTATTAGATCACAATTTCTATAAAAAGGCATATATTAGACTTGATATGGTTCATATTTAATCTTCCTCTTCTTGTTCCCAGCCACATAGGCCCTGAATTACAGCCCTTGTGCTTTTTAAAGCAGACCTATTATGATTTTGACCACTTTTCTGTTCAAATTGTGGATGCTTGTATCAAGTAATGAGGCATACTGTATGTACTGTAGCCCTATAAGCTAAAAGCTCAGGCTTCAGTCTGCTCTAAGCACTCAGTTTCTTTCTACAAATGGTTCTCAGTCATCTCAGTGAGAGCTGTTATCTCTAATGTGGTCATCTTAGAAACACAGCTAGAAGCTCAGAAGCCCCACCCACCTGCAGCCTTTCGTTAAGACTATTGACAGCCAAATCGTTACAGAAGACACCCTTTGTTTGAATAGTGTTTTAAACTCAAACTGCAGTAAAAATAAATATGCAGTCATGGCAAAAACAAAGTACACCCTCTGTCAACTCTAAGATTTAAAAAATCAGGAGATAAAAACTATGTAGACCTTACCGGGGCTTTAAATTAGGCAAATACAACCTCAGATGAGCAACGACACATGGTATATTGCACTGTGCCATTTATTCATTTGACAAAAACTAAGTCAAAATGAAGAAGAAAGTTCTCACAGGACTACATATAGGTTTGTAAAAAGTACACCTCAAGATGCAGTAGCTTGTAGAAACACCTTTGGCAGCAATAAGTTGAAATAATTGTTTCCAGTATGACTTTATCAGTCTCTCAGATCATTTTTGGCCCACTCTTCTTTACAGCACTGTTCAGTTCATTGAGGGTTTCCAGGATTTGCTCATGGATAGCTCTCTTAAGGTTCTAACACAGCCCTTCAGTCAGGGTAAGGTCTGGACTTTAATTGGTCCACTACAACCTTGATTTTTTCCCCTTTTTTTCAGCCATTCTGTCGAGTTGCTGCTGTGTTTGGGATCATTGTCCTGTTGCACGATCCAGTTTAGCTTTTACAGTCAGACAGATGACCTCATATTAGACTCTTGAACAGTTAGGTTTACAAAGAAGTTCTCCACTTTGGTGTGGTCTGTCCACAGGACATTGTTCCAGAGTTTTTGCAGTCTTTGCCATGTTCTTTTTGGAGAGATGAGGCTTTCTCCTGGAAACCCCTCCAAACAAGCTATTTTTGTTCAATCATTTTCTAATTGTACTTTCATTAACTTTGATATTTAACATGCTAACTGATGCCTGTAAAGTCTGAACTGTAGCTGTTGGGCAAATTTGTACTTGGGGGCAATTGCTGGGATATTCACTCTTGGAAAGATTGGAAGCTGTCTTGAATGTTTTCCCACAGTGAATAACTTTTTCTCACTGTAGGATGATTGTGTGGAAACAGCCTTATAACCCTTCCCTTGATGGGCAGCAACAATTACTGATGTCTTTTCTGCTTGGATCCCTCTCAAATCAAGCACGTTTGGATAGCAGAGCGGCGTTGCTTCCTCTCAATTCCTATAAAGGTGTACTTAGATTTCCCCACTGTGTTTCTGCATTTTGTCAAATTTTATGGTTAGTGTGAATTTGTATTTGCCTAATTCCAAGATCCACCCAGGTTTAGATGACTTTTTAATTACGTCCTAGTACATAAAGCCTTAAACTGAAAGATAGTGTACCTTCTTTTTACAATGACTGTAAATCAAGATGCTGCTTCTTCCTTTCCTATGCCCTCCATGACTCGAATCATGCCTAACGGTCATTTGGGATCAAACCAGAGAATTGTCAGTTGTAGCTGTTCTTAATTACTACTTTCTGCTCCATGTGACATCTTAAATAAATCATCGTTCATGGGGGAGGAGTGACAAAGACAGAGGGGACGACAAGCCGAGTCATTCTGCGATCATTTCAGATGCGGGCTCATGAATTATTTGGTAGGAAGATAACACTAATTTTGCATTAGATTTATGGCCCAGTGCACCTGCAGAGTTTCACCCCCCCCCCCCCCCCCCCCCCCCCCCAACAAACACGCTTACACACAAACACACGTGCATATTTGCTGCCCTGCCCCTCCTGACACCCTGTTGTTTGTGTGTGTAGTAAATGTAGGTCATAAATGTGTGTGCGTTTGTGTTTACTGTACTGTATGTGGTCATGATGGACACACAGTGTGCTATGGGGGTCTCTCGACAAAACTACAAATATAAATACACACATACACACGCACTCAATCCAGCGGTAGGTCACTTTAATATTTCATTTGGCTGATGGACGGCGTCTGCTACTCGGTGAGCCAAACATCATTACAACTCACTAAGTGACTTAACTCTAATTAGAGCTGAAAATCACATTAAAGCTGCCCTGTGATACAGGAAGTAGTTCACCTTTTCCCATTGCTTGTTTGGAACTGGAATGCATGAGTACCTTAAATCCATATCGTTAAACATATCTTAAAGTCAGAATTTTTAAAGCACAGAGAACAAAAGTCAAACGACATGTTCAAATTTCAGCATATTTTAATCCCCATTGTTTGCATTCAAACCTCACACTTGCTGCTTAATGCTAATTTACAGAAACAGTGATGCTTAGCACCTTTTTGTCCTGATATTTGTAGCCAATGCAATGATAAAATAAAAAACTGCATCGCTTTTTTGTCCGGCCGTTTTGTGATGTGCCAGAATGTCTGTGTTTACGTATATAATTTATGAATGACGAGGGAGTAAACAGCCCTGACTTTGGTAACATGCTTTTGCACTTTGAATGCTTGTGCGTAAGGCTGTGCAGCTCATGTGTGAATGAATTAACAGCCTGTTTATGATTATTCTTTCATTCCACTTTTCTTTAAAGTTTGCTTCGCTTTTATTTTTCATTTGTTGGTGAGCTGGTGGTGTCAAGTTTAAACATAATGTGTTTCAGTGTGTTGTAGAATGTTTAGTATTGTATATGTGATAATGGCTTATTGGATGACTGGAGGAAAGGGTGTCTTTGTAGCCTCTGAGTTGGTTGAATTCCCACCTGAGGCCAGGCCATGAATCCCACTAAATCAGGAGAAGATCCAGGAGGAATATTCTGGAACTTCTGGCTGTGGTAGAGAAAAGGGATTGGTTATAGAGTTACACCTGGTAACGGGAAGTGACAAACAGAAACCCTTTATCACTCTTTTTTTGGAAAACTTGATAAGAGTATAAAAAGAAACAAAACAAAGAACTGTGTATTTTCTTCTTTAAAAAAATTGGAACCAAAGTCACAGAAAATCTTGATCTGAGGTTTTTAGTTTCTATAGAAATCTGTCCTTTTTACTTCAAGCTTGTAAGTTTTCCTTTTCCATGACTCTGTACATGAAACTGTTTTGGATTCCTACTTTGAGTCCATGTCAACTTACTTTTAAAACCTCAACAACCACCTCCTTCCCTCTCCATCCACTTCCCTGCACAGTTCTATGCTTCACCTAGGGTGGGAGTCGGAGATGCCCTTGTTTTCTCCTCCCTCCATTCCTCCATCCCCACTGTGTTTGTGCTGAACAGATGCCAGTGCTGGGTAAAGTCCTTTCCAGAGGGACTGCGAGCAGCATATTGGTTTATAATTAATGAAATTAGGGCTGCTGTCTGCTGAGGAGGCTACGGTCCCAGTGTAGGATAGACTGCTGCCTGCCAGGAAGACAGATGACTGGAGAGATCCAGGAGGACAGACAGAAAGAGACGGATATCGCTTGATCACTGTCAGTACACTGGACGACCCTGGCAGTTTCCTAATATTTTAAAAATTGATCCATTTGTGACAAAGGTGCTAGCCTAATGCTAGCTACTTCACTGCTACAGTACACAGGCCTCCTTAACACTTACCAGCCACATGTGAGCACTAAGCCTCATATACACTGTCTTTTTACCACAGATGTAAATATGTGCATGAAAACAAATTACATATGCAAAAAAGTCCAACTGTAATTGTAATGCCAACTCTCAGAGTTTAGGGTACGCCTACACTTACCCTAAACCTACACATGCCTACACATAGGCCCTTTGTGCTGAAAGCCAAAGCTGCATGGACCCTCACAACCAAGTATGACATTGTAAAATCACAAATTAGTAACATGTTGACATTCTGGGGAGTCAAATACTGCTGTTCACAGAGATTTGTGCACAGTGTCTCATGGCACCAGTCTTTGACGCAACTTTGGAGGCAATATTGAACACCAGGAGATCACAGTCCCCGACGACAGGTGGTGGTTTGTGGGTTGTTTTCTTTTGGCAGGATTTGGGAGAGCACTTTGTTCCACTTAGTTTTTGCTTTCATATTTGTGTGGCTCTACCAACTGGTTGGGTTAATGCTCCAAAACTTGCTTGTTAAGGTTTATATGGTTAAAACTAATGAATAATGTAGGCAAATATTGCAGTTTGGGTTAAAATACGCACCTTTACAACATTAAAACGGCATGTTAAAAAATGTTTAAGCAATATGTTTGAATTTCAAGCCAAGGTCAAGTTTGATGAGTTTGGTGTAGTATTGCCTACATCAAAGCAAAAAATTGTGTATTGTGCAAGGAATGAAAACAGGCTGGAAATTTCCATGGCTTTCCATGAAACTAGAGTGATTCATTCTGTAATCTAACTGTGGACAGTTTCCTTGGCTGAAAAAATTCAGTTAATTGATGAAAAAAGTTTCCCCAAATCCAGTCGTGTACTTCTTTGTTACCTGTAAAGCCACATTCCCTTTTTTTGGCTTTTAATACTAAAGAAGCAAGAACAAACTAGTACCAAAAGCAACCCGGGGGTGCCCCAAGGTCTGCCAAATGAAATTATCATGCTATACAAACACAGATGCCTATAAAATATTAATCCTTGAATTAATAATTTGTTGTTTCATGTTAAATATTTAACATTGTTTTGAGCAGATTACATGACCTTCATCAGATGAAGTCCTAGACTAGAATTTGCTATAAAAAATAATAGTTTGAAAATAAAAGATGTGAAAAAAGACTCATAAAAGTGTGGATAGTGGAATTTTCTCACCAGACATTTTGACTAGTCACAGTAGGAAAATCACAGGTGTTCATAAGATATTAACAATAGTTTTGTTCTATTCAAGTGCCCCAGTGAGTCGATGCAATGACAGTCAGAGAGCATGGTTTCAAGAGCCTAAATGTAACTATGAGATCACTCATTTTAACATTTACTTTGGCAAAATGTCCACTATGAAAAGGGGACTGACATTGACATTCATTTTCTGGAGACTTGCCTTAACCTTAAAGCTCAAGTTTAACTTTCAATATTCACCCTAAAATATATTAACTCACAGTATGCAGACTTTTTGCCTTTTGTCCCCAAAACGGAGCCACAATGTGACTGTATGGACTCACTAATGTCCCCAAGACCTCACACACACACACACACACACACACACACACACACACACACACACACACACACACACACACACACACACACACACACACACACGTGCGCGCGCACTTGTAGTTCTATTCATGCCCACTAATCTTATTTTAGTCACTTTCAAGCTCTCCTCCTCCAGTTAATTCACTTAGAGCTGCTCAATCTAGCAGCAGCCATTAAAGCTCTCCCGCTGTGTCCCGATGCAGCCAAACCTTCAGTCCACACGAACACAAAACGATATTGCGGCCACATCAAATGCACCGAGCTGACCTCCAGCATGTTTTTTGTTTCTGCGGGGTCACGTTTTCCATGAAACAAGTCATGGATATTCTTGGTGAATGAATCTTAACCTTTTAACAGACCGTCTGAAACATAATAAGGGCTGCTGTGTGATACTGCAAATTTTGGTATTGACCTGATAGCAAGTAAACATCAGGACTGTATTTATTTGCATTGTTGTATTTTGTCATGTTTCTCAGGTCTTTGTCTGAATTTCTACGAACATTATTGCTAAGGATTGTCTTATTGCATTGGAGTCACACTGGGTTAAATATGTACACTTGGGTTTTAAGGGGTATTTATTATTTTCTTCTTTTTTTGGGGTTGTATGGAAGCCCCAAACGCAATTTCATTGTTCTTGACAATGACAATAAATAAATAAATACTAAATACTAATACTAATACTATACCGATACCAGTACCGATACCTTTAACATATAAAGATCAAGATGAAAGATCATCACCACGAGTTTGCAAATTCTGAGCATGTTTTTATGAACACTAAAACGCTTTGTCACTAACTGAGAAAAAAAATAACCATGGCTTTTTTTTGACGTTCGGAAGATTAAGACTTCCTCAGTTTCTCGGCTTGATAACACAAGTGCTTGCAGTTTACTGCAGGCATCATGTTGATAATGCATCTTGTTTGTCTCAAAGCTTCATTGTTATGACATTTGTGCTCCATCACATTATAAACAGGCAGCGTGGCTGGCTGGCTGGCTAAGTACAACCACTAATTGTTGTAATTGTTAGCAGTTGCTTGAGCCGCCTGGTCTGTGTGTATTTCTGTATATGAATACAGTATATCTGTGTGTTTACAGTGCGCATTATTGGTTTCTTTGAGTGCAACATACACCTACGCACGTGTGTGTCTGTGTGTTTATGTATTGATCTGTGTGGATGCATTACTCTAAACACTTCCTTTCTCTTTCACTTTAGGCTTTAAACACTCATGATTAGTTGGGAAGATTAGAAGAAATACCAGAGAGGAAGGAAGGGAGAAATAATGAGGGAAAGCTGAGGAGAGATAAGAGCAAGTAAAATGAACAAAACAAAATCTCACTTTGGTTATTGTGTTCTGTTTGACAATAGCAGAAATGTAACTGTTTCAAAATCTTACCTTTTTTAAGGTAAGTTCATACATATTTCAAAAGGACAGGACAAGTATGGATTGCTTGGAAGGGTTGGAGGAGAAAGCCTCTCGTATCCAATAAAAACATGGCAACATGGATTAGTTTTGCAAAGTCTGAACAGACTGCAAGAGCTCTGAAACAATGCCCTTTGGACAGATGATACCAAAGTTGAGATGTTGCAGTTGACTGTGAACTCCTCTGTATACCAGTGGCTAAGTCAAAGTTCAGAGCTGAGCTGTGCTGTGTATAAATGAATGCCCACAAACCTCAAAATGAACTGAATCAATGTTGTAAAGAAGAGGACCAAAATTCCTTCACACTGATACAAGAGACTGATAAAGTCATACAGAAGACCAGGACTTCAAGTTATAACTACCAAACATGATTCCAAAAGCGACTGAATGGTGCGGTGTAGTTTGTTTTTCATGAGACTGCATAGAGTCACTTCACTGTATGTTAATATATATGCTAGCTAACTTGCGTGGCTAGCAACTGCACTGTGGTATAACATAGGATGCTAATTTTGGTTAGCGAAAAACAGACTTAACATTCATCTCTGATAACTGCGCCACTGCCTTGATAGAATGGAGTCAGTGGAATATCGTCAAATCAGTAAATCCGACTAGAGCTAGCTTTTGGAAAATATATAATATTGATTATCTTATATGTGCTAAACACAGCTAGAACTGAGTTAGCTAAATTTTGCAGCAAGACTGGAAATAGGAGGACACTTTTGTAACATGGCTGGTTTCACCTGTGTGTTATAGTAACAGTCATATAGTTAAACTTGCACTGCACTGAAAGTAATATATAAATGTTACTAGCTAGGAAAAGAGGCTGCCATTACAACTTTTGTGGAAAAGTGACCAGTGTAGTCATTTGTACTTGAAGCAGTCATATCCCGTCAGAGTAACGGGAAAGCATGCACATCTGAAATTCCTTCATTCATTCACACAGTTTGTCATTGGAAGTGTCAGAACTTAACTGAGCCTTTGGACTGTCCGGGGTTTTGGGGACCATGTTCTGGGAATAGAAAATTTCAGCGGTAGACCAACGCCACCAAAACCAAAAACTATTTGTATGAACAATTTGTGTTTTTGTAATTTTGGTTAAGTGACCTTTCTTAATTAAACATTTCTTGTCTTGACAACAGTGAAAACAAATATGCTCACCCTGTCAACAAACAGATCTCAACCATCACTAAACACAGACTACCAAAACACGGCTTCGGCAGCAAACTTGAAAATAAGTCCAAAGAACATTTTCCTCCATCCTGTGTGAGGGAGATGGGCAGTAAAGCGTGGTGAGCTTTGAGCCCGTAGCGGCACTGTGGAGGAACAGCCGGTGCTAATCCAACCCAGTAACGGTTCAGCAGGCGGCAGTAGGAATCGTTGGAAAGAGGGAAGGAGCGTGAAATCCCAGACACCTGGTGGCTCTTTCTGCACAAGAGTCTGCAGCTGGTGTCGAGAGCCCACAGCCACCCGGCCAGCTGTGCTTCCTCGACGGCTCCTCTGGCTCGCACTGAGGTTAGACCAACACATTATCTATCTGCTGAAAGGGTTAATAACTTCAGCTGCGCTCCAGTCACTGCCACATTCCTTTTTTAATGCAAAAAAGTCGAAAGTGTATGTTTCAGGATCAGTTATTAAATATTCTTTTGGCAAACTGATGTCCTTTAGTCACTGAGAAATAACAGAAATCTGTTGTTCAGGGTTTTTTTTGGGTGACATCACCTAAGCTGGAAGTTGTGGATGTGATGTAAAATCCAGTGTGATGAAGCGAGATCACTGCGCAATGACATAATTATTTACAGAGCATAAATTAAGCCAACGTTGCCTTACATAACTTCAGAATGCCTTAATAGATGATTGAGTCTCACTTTCACCGTGTGCTCAAAGCTCAGAGAGGCATTAATGATGGTGTATACGCCGATCACGAGCCACGGCACTTGTTTCATATAGTCTAGGTCCCTTTGACCTCTGTTGCTGTCCCATGGTGTCTTTCACCAGGATGTTGGCAGTGGATCATTCGGGTCCTGTGGGTTGTGAGGATTAGGTCATTTCTGGCACATTACATGTTTGCTTGGGAGGAGATTTAGGAAGTTTGGGGGCAGAGTCAACACTTTGGGTTCTTTGTCATGTTGCTTGAGACATTCCTGAATAGGTTTAGTGGCGTGGCTGGGTAGGAGGGGGTGAGTGTGCTTGGTCTGCAACAGTATTTAGGTGCTCCGTATAAATCACAGTCACATCTACAGCAGAGTTTCCCAGTTGGCTGGTACAGTAGCCTAAAGACCTCTTCAGTTACTGGGTGAATAATAAGCACCAAATGAAAAATAAGAACAAGCAAATAAATTGTGCCACAAATTAGAGCCTGTAAATTCTGTTATTTTTTTTTAATGATATTAATTGGTCTGTTTCCTAATTAGAGTACATAAGTGAATGTTCTGTTTACCGTGCCTACAGAAGCATTAGTAATCTATCAATGGAGTAAATTAAAAAGGTAAATAACTTTATTGTGCTCGCTCAGTTTGTACTGCACGTTGTATAGATGTATTTAATTTTAGATGTGTCTTTCCCCCATTAAAACACTGGGCTAAAAGTACTGTAACGTTCCCAAGAACCAGACGTTTTGATCTCATTTTGTCCGTTTATTCGGTAACACAGGCAAACGGGCTGTTAACTCTGGGGAGAGTGCTCTCGTACAACACCTCACTTCAGCCCCGTACAGTCACACACAACAACCAAGACCCGCCTCCCATTCCTGCACACATAACTCCCTTTTTCCTGCAGCACAACCAAACATGTATCTTAAAGAAATAACAACAGTGTGCAGAGATAGCCAACCTGTCACTGTAAAATAACCTTTAACTATCGTTACTGTACATTATTTTAAAGGGAGAATTAGGGGTGCCTTTAATTAGGTTAATAGGCCCACCGTGCATCTCTTTTTATCTGTCACATTTCAAACCACATCACACAAGTTAATATGTCAGATGGAACAATGCCAAAAAACCTCTTCACCTAAATTAATGTGCATGGAGCGAAATCTAAGTGGCTAAATGAATCATCAACATTTAAAGATGGGATTTTTCACAGTAACCATGACACACTGTATTCCCCTACAAGCAGCAGGGGGCCCAGGACACTCCCCTGTGGGACTCCGTGTGCTAAAAGGTAGATATAGTTTGAACCCTAACTCATTGGGTTAAATACAGAGTAAAACATTATAGTGTTTATGATTGCAAACCATCACTGAAAGCTTTTGAAGTAGCATATTTTGTTGAATTAGTCATTCATCACTGAAAACACCTGACTACAGACAGTAAAGATGAGCTGGAAGGTTTTATTGGAGCTCAACAAAATCTTGATCAGGAGTAGGTTAACGTTAATGGTAATCCACATCCACTAATGAATTATCCAAATATAAGATGTCCATTCCTAAAGTTCTCCCAAAAGTAGAGAGAAAACTTCCTAATTTAGCTTTAAATATATTTCCTTTAAAAAAAAATAAAAAATACATGTATTAACAAACAAAAGAGCTTTTATTACTTGAAATGGCACGTTAAATGATCAGATTCCAGACATTTAGAAGTTAAAACCCTATTAGTCTTAAATTGTCTTTCATTTTCCTCTTGAAGTGATTTGCTTTGAATGTCTTTTGTGGGCGTTAAAAATGTTACTGGCTCAATGTAACGCTATTTAGAGGCGCACATCAAAACCCGCGGTCGGCCACTAATGCAGCAGAGCTGCCATAATTAAATGTTTGTTTTTGAAGGAGATGTGATGTGGTTGTTTTCTGACTCGTTTCATCTCTGCGTGTTTTGAGGGGTGTTTTCACCATCTGTGTGTGTGTGTGTGTGTGTGTGTGTGTGTGTGTGTGTGTGTGTGTGTGTGTGTGTGTGTGTGTGACGGGCCAAAAGTTGTGATGTTTAGTTACCACGAGTAGCTGATGACAATGTGCAATAACTTGGATGCGTCTTAGCATATATAATACCCTACAGACATATTGTGTTAATGACACATTTCTGAGGAGGAATTTTCTACGATTTGAATAAGAGCAAAATTCTGTTTTGACAAATGGAAAAGTTACGTAACCGTGTGTGTGTGTGAACTGGTGAGGATTTAGATGTCATCATACCTGCTTAAAGCTTTGTTTCAAGACTTGGACTTGGTTTTAAACTTCATCTTAGAACCAGTTTTAGGTTCAGGTAAAGGTTAAATAGTTGTAATTGGTGCGAGCATTAGTGCTATTGAGGAGGTGTCATAGGAGCATGGTAATTACAATTTACACAGTTTCTGTTCAGGTGCTTGTGGGCGCGTAAATTGTATAATTGTCCATAAATGTCACCTAATGAGACAGACAGGATGTACTTCGATCACAAGTATGATACATTAGTAATATTGTGTTTAAAAAAACTCAATCAATAATTCCTAATCTGACTGAAAGTGCTTTCAGTGACATTATTTCAAGTTCCGGTTTTATTCACAGCAAATAAACCCCACATCTGTTGTCTGGATGTTCAAGCTGCTCATACTTGTAGTAAAGAAATTTCCTCCTATTGTAGGAGGTAGTAGGATATTAGGATATGGATCTCAGCATTATTGAAGCATAGTGGGATCATGTTGACAGACAACAGAACAAAAGGCAGAAACATCCACAGAAGAGCTTTGAATGTCCTTCAAGAAACCTGGAGAACTATTCCTGAAGACTGCTTAGCAATATTTTGCTAAGCAAAATATAAAGAAATGAGGGCTGGCTCAAGACTAACGTATCGTACTTTTTCATGGGTTATGTGCAAATTAGTGCTACCATAACCCATACCATAAGTGCTATGGGTTATGTGCAAATAAGTATTGGTTGTGCTAAACAACCAATACTTATTGCAAGCTACAAATCACATGAGCGTTTTAGTTGACTAAATGTGTCATGGTTCTCAAGATCTGGAGAGGTCGTGGTGTGTGTGTTTTTTGTCTTCGCCTCTCCCACCAGGGCGGAACTGGACCTTGATTCCCCGCCTCTGAACCCTCCCTGAACACACACCTGCGGCTCATTCACACTGATCCTGGCAGACTACTTAAGATGGCAAGAGAGGCTGCTTCCTCGCTGGATCGTCACATTATTTAGTGTCAGTGTAGCCTAGCCTTTGGAAGTATTCCTTGTGATCACCTAGAGTTTCCTCCTAATGTTGTTTTTCTGTGTACAGGCCTTCTAGATTCCCTTAAGACTAAAATTGATTCATCCATGTGTCTAGATAAATAAGCTGCCTAACCACAGTTATATCCCTTAAGCCTTGATTAAAGCTACAGTACATTGCCGTCCCTGCCGTCTGGATTTCTGTGGATGTGTGTGAGTGAGCGTGAGCATTTTGGAGTGGACATTCAGAGTGAGCTGTGGATTAAGTTCAAGAGGAGCGTATGTACCCCGCCTTGGACCTTCCCCTCGGACCCCCCTCCACCCCCTGGAGCCCCGTGTTATCTGTCTCACTGTATATATGTAGATATTCTCACTTGGTGCCACACTGTAAATAAACCCTCACCTTCTCTCTAAACTTCAGAGTCCTGCGAGTGAGTCCTCTGCCTAATAATCTGTGACCAAATGAAGTCATCAGGGTGCCCAAAGGAGCAGGGCACAGTAGATGAAAAAATAAAAGCCCTCAGTATGCAACTAGTGTGCTGCAATGTGGACTCTAAATTAAAAATGTGAAAATTTGCACGTATAACTTTCTCGAATGTTTCACTACAGGCTGTTTGTTGCTTACATGCAAGGCAGTGCGCACAAAGGCCACAGAAGCCTCCAAAACATCACACACAGACACACACAGCGCCACGTGTTGGCTTCACTGATTACCGTGTGTTGCGTTCAGTGGTGTGTAAAGTGCTGCCGCTGCGAGTATTAGCCTGTTTATCAGAGTGTGTATTAACGTGCTCCAGCGCAGGGGCTGAGGGGACAGAGTGTGTGTGTTTGAGTGCGTGAGCGTGCTAGCAGGGGATCACAGGTGTGTTTGCGAGCTCCGCAGAGAGCCTCCTTCCCCCTATAACCCCCACGCCCCCACCTCGAGCATCCTGGGTAATATCAGCCCACGGAGCACCTGCGTCCCTGTCCCAGAGCGCACGCACGCACACACACACGCACACACCTCTAATGGCCCCGTATCAGCCTGCCATACGGCTCTAATAGCCAGCTGTGTGAGCAGAAAACCGTTGGACCGTGCTGACACTCACTGATGCAGTTGTAATATTAGATCTGAGTTAACTGTGATCTCCAATTAGTTTTCATCACACTTGAAACAACCAATGAACACAGAAAACTACATGAAACACACAAAGGATATTTCACGCTTTAGCTTTGAATCCATTTAAAAAACAAAAACAAAAAAACTTTAGTAGCACACAGGGCTCACGGCTTTACTTTTCCAATAACTTTTTCTTGACTTTCCACCACTAGGTTGGCTGTTTTCTGAGGGATTTCCTCTCCAGTTTGAGTGAAAACATTTTCAGTGGGAAAGAAACAAGTAGGTTAGAGTCGTGGTCGAGTGTGTAGGTCAGGGTTTTCACATGCAACTTAATATAAATGTCTTCCCGACAACAGCCTGCTACCACAGCCATTTCACACAAACACGTTTGACCTTAGAGGGGCAGACAGAGATATGAGTTTGCTCAGATGATTCAAATTGTTATCAGGTGCTCTGGCATGTAAGGAAAACACGGAGCTGCACAGAGTTAGCAAAACTCTTAATGACTCCCAGAACAAAACAACTCTGAACCCTCACAGCAGATATCATCACAGTGTCTCTGACAGATACAGTTCTTTGATAACATTTTTAAATGGATTATATTCATTGGAAAGACTCAAGGACATCATTACACTCAGATTCACTTGTGTTATCAGATCAGTACATTTTTCCATTAGTATACTGCAGAATGCTATAACACCAGTATTTAAAAAAGGAAAACAGCTCCGGGAAATATTAAAAACTATAGGATGAGGCTTTCACTCGCACATACATTTTAAGTTAACAAGAACTTTATTTCTGCAAACAATAACTACATTGACTTCTCTGGTCAGTAAACCCAAGCAGCTAAACTGCAGGACGGTTCACCTGCATGGTGTCATTTAACACGTGCTTGTGTCAGCTAATGTTTCTCCCTTTAATATTTGTTTCTGCAGTCCTCGAGTTAAATCTGCACGACCTAAATTTTAAAAAAAAGAAAAAAAGAAGCCCCCCCCTCAATCCCTTTAATTGCTTTTGTACAATTTATATTTTGCAGTTTACAGCTGCTGTTTTTTACAGTCACGTCTGTGGTCAGCGAGGCCTTTGCATTCGACAGCTGCTCTTTTTATAATGTCGGAGGTTGGAGCTGCAATTGACTACTTAGAATCAGAGATGGAATGACAGCTATTTTGATACGAGCTTTTACATGACTTTACATGCACCCTTCAGTCATTATCGAGATCAACTGATGGATTTCTCTGGAGAGCAGACATGACGACAACAAACAGGAAGACTCTTGGAAACAGCCGCCTTCGTAAGTTGATGGGTGTGTTTGATAAACACACACACACACACACACACACACACACACACACACACACACACCATGGTTTGTGCAGGCTGCTACTGTAAATGTCATCGCAGTGCTACTGAATTTTTACAATTCAAAAGATGCAAGATTTCCCACACAGAAAATGCATTAAACTTATCAGATTTTCCTGCCATGCCTACAACAGAATCAGCAGTTCAAGATCACAACTGAAACTAACAGGAACTCTGTCCTGCAGATAAACTATAAAACGATTCATTTGTTTTCACAAAATCTCAACCTTTGTTGCACAAAATGACACAAAACAGTGTAAAGTGACAGTGGTTGCATCCCAGTTTAATGGCAGATTCACTTTTGCAGGTGGATCACCAACATTTACATCATAACGTACATAAATGTCCCAAAAAAAAAAGAAAGAAAAAAAGAAAAACAGTTATTTTCCTTTTCAGCCAAAGAAAAAGTTGAATGTTGAGTGTGTAACAGTCCAAAGGTCCTCTTGGCATGTTTTAGTCCCATTTACAAAGACATCTGTAGTCATTGCAAAGAAAAGAAAATGTAATTACAACAATAATACTTAGATTTAAGTAAATACAAAGCTGGTAATAAATAGTAAAAGGAGCAAAGTGTGAACTGGCTTTTTTTGAGTTTCACATACAGACAAGTCAATGCAGGGATCTCCAAAATAATTTTAAGGACAACACAAAAAAATTATATCTAGAAGGAAAAAAAAAAAAAATCAGAAAATAAGAGGTTATAGTATTTTTTCCCTGCATGCTTGTATTTCTAAAAGGCGAATGCAGTTCAGTGCCGTTTATCCTTGGTCCCTATATAAGTGCATGAAACCTGAACCTGAAGGCATGTAAGAGTTTGCTCCTCTGACCTGCTGTAAGCCTCTATCCCTGCAGTTATGTATTTCTGGGGTTGGATTTAAGAGGGGCAACATGCACTCAATCACTTTATACAAACCATATATGCACCTTTTATCAAAACAGTACAGCAAATACAAAATTTATTGCATTTTATCGACAGCAGACAAAGAAGATGCACATTCTTTGCTAAAACTGTTGGAAATGTACTTGGAGAGCTAGTAAGAGGGCTGTGTTTTAAATGCAGTCTAAGATGTAGAAGGCTTGAGCGTTTTTCTTTTTTATCCTGTCAAAAAGTGGAAAACGACTCAAAGAATTAAATAAATCTGATTTTCAAAGACGTGTTGTCCTATGGAGCCTTTTCCCCAACATCAAAACAAAAACCATGGCATAACTGAAATGCATTTTCTCTCAGTGGCACTGAGCGTTGTCCCAAACACTGTTTTATAAACCAAAAACACTGGCTCTGAAGGTAGGTGGACTCACTTTTCAGTCAAACCATCCATAAATACTTTTCCCAAGTTTTTCAGATATTAGAGAGCTCTGATCATCAGCTCTATTAAAGGTGATGACAAAATTGTGTTTATTCACAGGCTGTCTGTGTGTGGTCGCTGCTGTTATCTCTGTTGCTCTCCAGACTGGGGGCTGTCCGCGCTGCTGTAAGGGGACAGAGAGGAAGCTACTGGCCCTGAAGCTTTTGCATCATCCCCTTCCTCCTTCTCAACCTCCATTTCCAACTCACCTTCTCCTCCCACATCTCCTCCTTCTGTTCTGAACACCTCCACTGATCCTCTCCCGTCCTCGCTTGACTCCTCAGACGGGGAGAGAGCCTCTTCCCCTCCTCTGCCCTCGATTGTGCAGACGCCTCCCTCACTGGGACTGGAGCTCTCCCTGTCATCCTCCCCAGCGGTAGGCTCTCTGGCCTGGCTGTGGTGCTTAACGTTGTAGCGCTGGTTCTGGAAGAACTTGATGATTGTGTGTTTGGGCAGGTCTAGCTGGGCTGACAGGGTGTGGATCGCTTCCTGGTCCGGGTAAAGTCCCACATCGCCAATGAAGCTCTGAAGGATTCCCAGGGCCTCCAGAGAAATCCTTGTCCGTGACCGGGCCTTCTTTGTTCCTCCACCTCCGAGGCCAGGGCTCACCCCGCGCTGAGGCCCATCTTCTGAGCTTTGCAGCGCTGGCGGGGGGATGGGCTGGGGTTCATCATGAATTGGGGATGGAGCCATTAGCGGTGGCAGGGGCTGCCTGTGGAGGGTCTGTTTAGAAAATAAAAAAGGTTGAGTCACAGCATTTAGAAGATTTGTGTCGCCTAATCTGCAATAGGCGAGAATAAAATAGAAAGAAAAAAAAAAACAAGACAATGGATCCGTCTCACCTTATTTAACAGAAATGTTTGCCTTTTCTTGATTTTCCATATCAGTTCATTTAAAACTATGCCAAAAATATACATTTAAAAAGCCGATTCAAGGGCAGCTCACCTCGGTCTGAGGCAGCTTAACACAAAGTTGACACTGTATGAAGTTAATAAGTGGCCCTTGAGTCATGATTTCTTTAATTTACTGTAAAATGTTATCACTTAAACTTTTTAAAACTTCCTCGGTGTCCTGTTTTTTGTTGTTTTTTGTTTTGCTTTGTGTCACTGAAGATGTTAGATGTGAAAGACAGGAGAAACATATTTCAGCACTTAAAACACTTTCATCATTCCCTTTAGACATGTTTCTTATATGTAAAGCTACAAATATACTGCCTTTTGATGATTTGTGTAGGGGGCATATTTGCTTTGCCATCCATGCTGAAAAAGGTTGCACATATTTGTCCATAAATAACTAAATCTCTTAAACTCTCAAGCTTTGAAACATCAAAATCTATTACACACTACGGTTTGCTCTGTCGCAGTCTATTTGAAGATTACTCATTCTGTGTTCTCACACTCCTCATCGCCACGGGAGTAAGCGAACTGTTCGGCTCATATTTCAGCTCGTGCCCCTCTGCAGACTCAAAGAAAATGTACTACAAGCGGAAGTGCGATCAACCGGCTTCCATCACCCGCCAACATGCACGCTAAACTCCCAAATTCATCACACAAACAAGCACGCTACTAGAGCTTATTAACAGGGTGGGGAGGCCTGCACACCCAAACACAGGAATCCAACACCATAAATCTGTGGTCCATCAAAATTAAAGGACCTAAATAAAGATAATGGCAATTCCTTTTTCTCTGCTTCAATAATTACAGGCTATGTTCTGAATAATATTGAGGTTAGGGCTAGACTGGAGAGCATTTTGGTTTTTGGGAGAGGGTGGGATGGAGGAGTGTTTAGCAGGAAATGTGTGGGCTGGTCATTTACCACTTCTATTTTCAATGACTTATGGGACACAAACATGACAAAGAGGAGGGCTGCTAAGAGGAGCAGGTGGTGGGATCAGACAGACGGAGGAGACAGAGGAAACTTTTTGACACAGCACAGCAAACGCTCATGCTGCTTTTCCCATTTTCTCACTCGTAAAAACACTTTGATTTGTGTCTTTTCTTACACATGGCTGCGCTGTGGTTGCGAGTGGCTGACTATTTTTAAATATCAGATTTTCACGCGTTTCTTTTGCTCCTCGGATTTTTAACCACATTTACCACTTCAGTGAAACACAAAACAAACTTTCCGATTCATCCTAGCGGTGCCAAACTCCGACCACTGACTGCATGTTTGTTACCTGCGGCTCTGAGATGTGCAGGACGGTGTGCAGCCTGTCGCTGTGCTGCTGTCTCGACTCTTCTTCATACACCTGATCTCGGTCGACTTGTGACAACGCCAGGAACCTCCTGATGGTACACAGGTTCTCCCACAATGTGCGGTTCTCAGGGCTTGGGCTCTCTTTCCATCTTAGCAGCTCACATAGCCAACCCTGAAGGAAGAAGAGAGGTTAGCTGTGTCTTTACTATCAAACAAATTAATGCAGCGCCCACTTGTTTGCAGGTGTAACTCAAAAGGAAAGCATTAAAACTACTCTAGCCTCGTGTACTGAGCATTTTCCAGACTGAGATCTGGAGGGTTTACCAAGGAATACTGGTGGTGGTGGACACCTGATTAAAGGGTGTTTACAGCAATTACAATGAAAGAAAAATAATTACTAACATGCTTCAGCAATTTGCAAAATCAATGGTGAAATAAATAAAGAATCGTTTAAATGTAACCACCTACACAAAAATGCTAAAAAGTAAGTGAACTACTTGAATTACAATGCAAATAAAACCCCAAACAAACTTTATATAGAGGAGCTTAGTTAAAGCTAGTTTACAACTTTCCAAAACTGAAGGCAGGTAGGTTTAATGATTTCCCTGTGAAGAAAATGCTCTGTTATGGCATGTAGGTGACTAATATGACATTTTAGGGCTACACACCAGGTGACTGTAACATTCGTTCTCATTTAGGAAGCAAAATGATTTCAGTCGCAAAGTGTCTGTACTTATATCCACCATACCTGAACCAAAGCTTAACGTATACATATCTATAAACCACTGTAGACACATATACACTGAATATATACTGCCAAGTCCTTATGTATATACAGTAAGCATCTATCCATCCCTTCTTTATCCCATAATTTATCACAGCATGTTTGCGCTTTTTCATCATTGTACATATAAATATAAACGTACTATACAAGCTGCTTTTTCCCTATTGTTTGTTCTGTCACATACACTGAGACCCTGCATGTGCACATACTTGGTGAATAAAGCCGAGTCACTTTTTCTTCAATTTTACACATTTATTTATATTAATTTATACATGTGCGAACACGAGTGAATCAAAGTTTGTCCCAAAGAGTCGAAGGAAAAACCAGAAGGAAAGTCTGATATGAGTGGGGCCTGCAAATGAGTGCGCGCATGTGTGTGTGTGAAGATTGCATTATCTCTGCTAGGCTGACCCAGGATCTGCCACCAGCTGTTGTTTATACACAGCCTTCAGCCTGGAAATTAATGGTAATAATGTGATCATCCCTCCATCATCTTGTCTGTCTTCTCCTCCATCTTGCATCCTTCTGTTCGTCCTGTGTTCTCATCCTTTAGCGTTTCAGATTTAGTTTTTAAGCATCTCTCAGCGAGTCTCACACACCCAAACACACCAACTCGGTATTCATAATAAATGTAGTCTGTTGTCAGAAGATATTTAAACTGGTTTTAAAACCATAGCGTCCTCCCTCTCCCTCCCTCCTTCCCCGTCTCCCCCTTCAGAAGCAGACTATGCTTTGATCTCGCCCTCGATCGCCCGCATTGTTTATCTGAGGATGGAGTCATGATGGTATGCCACAAGTGGGTAATCAGATACCGCACACGCCCTCGCACAAACACACAGTCACACACGTCTACACTACACCCTCATCAGCTCCTTCAAACATTATCAACTCAGAAATTTTTACTCATGTTGAGACATTTTTATCTCAGGTTTGCACGTGTAACCCTCTATGTACACGCAAGTTTAGGCAGCCCACGTACAGCCCACACCCGTTCAGGCTAAGTTCACAGCAGCGGGCTGTGATTACAGGTTCAGATTTGAGTATAATTCGGTTGTGAAAATCAAAGACTCAAAACAACAAAAACAAGGACTGACCTGACTTTTATTAGCAGCCACCTTAGCGAACAGAGCCTGGGAGACCTTCGCCCTCTTCATCTCCTGCTGGATCTCCTCATAGATCCCTGATGTGATGTTTACCAGCGAGTCCAGCTTTATCTGCAGCTCCGGGCCGGGCATGCTGCATTTTGTCTACACAAGACCAAGAAACACAATCTGATGTCAATGAAAAATAAAGATATGTTGTAGTGAGTGACATAAGCTAGACTATAAGAGTGTAAGATTTTTCAAGTTTTAGTTGAAAAGAAATCTGCTAGCGCTTTATTTCATGTGCAGAGCTCGTATTTAAATGTGTGCATGTACCTGTGCGTGTCTGTGTGTGTTGGCACTGGAGATGTGGTTGGTGGAGTGGTTGTGGTTAGTGTTGGTACTCCTCTCCCTCTCCTCCAGGTAGATCCGGTCTCGCTCGCTCTCAGGCAGGTTAAGGAAGTTTTGCATGGCTTTCAGGTTGACCAGCAGAGACTGAGAGGCAGAGCGAGGATCCTCCTCCTTACGGAGGATTTCTGACAGCAAGCCCTGCAGACGCACACATTTAAATAGTCATTCTTAGATTCTATGGAATGAAGTCTTTTATTATCGTCTCCACATTTGCCTTAATTCCACGTTTACCTGTGTGCGGTTAAAGGCCACACGGGCAAACACGGCCTGGGAAATGCTGGCCCTCTTCAGCTCATTCCTGACCTGCTGGTAAATGTCGGAGGAGACTTCGGCCCTGGAGTTGAGGCTGGGCTCAGAAACAGCCCCGGAGATCTTGCAGCTCCGTGAGATAGGAGGATGGTTGAGGAACTGCTGGTTGACTCCCTGTGGGTGCTGGTGGGCAAGCAGGCGGCTAACAGCCAGCTGCTGGTTGATGAGGTGGGCCATCGCGAGCTGTTGACGTACAAGTTGAGGGGGGAGTTGGGGAGGCAGGAGCCCGCTGTGGCCCAGGAGAGGTGGAGCCTGTGGACGAAGTGGAGGACTGGGGTGATTCTGTCCACTAGGGTGAGGCAGGCCGTGAGGCTGGGTTGAGGTCTGAGTGTCCCCGAGGCCACTCTTAAGGGAATGAACTCCGGACCCACCCAAATGGGTGGGAGAGGGCAAGAGAGAGGGAGGACGATGGCTGAGGATGCTCAGGTCCAAATCCCGCTCCACTACGTCAACACACATATACAATATTGTGTTAATATATCTGGATTGAACATCCTGGTGTGGGGTTAAAGGTTAATATTTCTTAGACTGCTGGTATTCAGTTTGAAGTTTCAGACAAATCTCACACAGAAAACATGCAAAAACTCTGAGACGCTTCTTATTAGCGAGCATCATATGCAATGTAAGTGTCAGAAGTATTTAATTTTCATTCCACTAAAAACACATTAGACGATGGGCGTACCTTTTATATCCGACTTCTCCTGTGACGACCACATCTTTTCAATGTATTCACCTACAAAGAAAATGAAAGCGAGAGGACCAAGACTGTTAGCAGTTTCTTCTGCATACATGATTACCCACGTAGTTCAATGATGCTTTACTTATAAAAATGATCTACACTGCATCCAGTCCATTAACGGTTACTTCATGTTTCTCATCCCACTCTGACATCAGACAGTGTGAGCAAAAGTTAAATGGCTCAGGTTTTATCCAAGCCTCAGTAGTGACAGTAGAGGAGCTTGTGAGAGATCCTACAGGGATCCTTCCAGGAGTTCTTACAGCAGCGGTTCTCAAATTAGGTCATGGCACCCCCAGAGGTCCAGGACCCGGAGTCAAGAATACCACAAAACTTTGCTCCAAGTCACAAAACTGCACTGTATCATTTCAAAGTGTGAAAATCTCAACTATAATTCTAGTCTTCGGGGGACGATCTGATCACAACCTTGGCTGAAGTATGGTCTTATTTTCACTTACTGTCTCCATATTCACCAGATAAGATTATCAAATAAGTGAAGAATGTTTCCTCTGAACTCTTTTCTTTCTCTTCCCCTGGATTTTAACAGCCTCTCCACGTAAGTCTGCTTCTTGTTAGGCTTCCACTCCGGTTTGGCTGTGTGTCGCATTTTTGGTTATTAAGGGAATAAAAAGTTGCAGCAAGGTTTGGCAGGGCATCAGATTTTTACCTTGTGTGTGTGTGTAATAAGTATTATTCCTGTGTTTTGTTGGTGTGTGTTGGTGTGTGTGTGAGTTGGGGGGGGGGCGGGGGAGGGGAGGTTACTGCTGTTTTCCATTAGGAGTTAAGAGCATTTAGTTTTGTCATGTGTATTAAGGGTGACATTAATGTGAACCATGTGTGACAGTTCCTTCCTACTGAGAGCTGTCACTGACAGACGTCTCATGCAGCAGATTAGACACACAGAGGCTGGCACACGTGCTCAGACACATACAGGGGGTGGACAGAAGAATGGAAAAGCTTCATTAGAAAGGATCACAAAACGAAGGCATTAAGGCAGGTGAGTCATATTAACTTGAGATGTGACTAGCAATAAGTGTCAGTTCCTTCTTTTTTAAAAAAAGTGTCTGACAGTTTTTACCTTTATGAGTTTTCAAAGCAGCAGAAAGCAAATAAAGTATAAACAGCCGAACAGCTGGTGGCTGAGGTTCAGGAGAGTTGTTCAAAAAACTGTAAAAGTTTTTAACAAGGCAGGAGGGGGACACTTAACCGGGAGGTTACCAAAAGCCACACACCTAGACTCAAAATATAATCACTACATTGCAGCAACACCTGGCAGTGAGGACCAGAACTGTACATACACACAAGGATCCGGCACTCAAAAAACCCCATGTGTGGCCACATTTCTGCTCACTGCTGCGTAAAAAATATCATTTTAGTCACCAGCTTTCCTTTAAAAAAAACCAAACAAAAAGATTGCAAGATGACCTCATTATCGTGTTCGTCATTTTTACTTGTTGTGGCAGGAAAAGCATGTGTGGAATCAACCCGGGAAAACAAACATCAGCTATTCTGATTTAACCTCTGGGGGAAACACCTTCATACTCACACCTAAAACCTGCTCTAATGTTAATGGTCAACAAAACTCTCCTGTTATTTGGGTTTCTATTAAATTCTATCGTATTTTATTAAATATATAGACTGTTACAATAACCAAAGCTCATATTAAAGATGGCTACATTTTCAAATAACGCAACCAATAAATGCAGAGATAGTTCCTATAAGGTACAGGTGTAGGTTCCACTTTTGAAACTATCCTTATTTATATTTTTATTAAAGATAATTAAGGATATTTTCAACTCTGAGAGTCGAGGAACGAAAACAGAATTAACCGTTAAAGTTTAAATGACATGAAACTATGTCTGTTTCAGTCCGTTAACAACATCATTAGTTACATTTCTTTGAGACAAAAGTGTTCACTGTGGAAAATTACCACCCAGAGATTTTCACATCGTACAAAGTGGTTCCCTGACAAACTGTTATAATATTGATCCTATAGCCAAAGACACACGTAATGAGCTTCTTTACCACGGAGCAGGAAAAACACTAAGGTGACCTTTTTAAAAATCACACCAGCCTTTATCTTGTCTTAAACGTTGCTCCACTTTAAAACAACAGCGTTAGTAAAACCAGGGGAATCATTTGGTAAATCATAAAGCCAATTTACAACCGTAATGTCATTATTCATTTTTAAAAAGAATAATTAGGGACAAATTCATTCCTGCTTCAAACTGTAGCATTTCAGCCAGGGCCTTAGAAAGCATTCAGTTGTCATAATCTAAGTGAGGGCACACAAGCTGCAGCTAATTAACTACATTGTGGTCCCATTAGACTTTGCATGCTGTTGTCTCTGACAGCCAACAAATATATGCAACACTGTTCCATAATCAGAAAAATACTGACGAGTCTCCCACTGAGCACCTTCACTTTAGCACTTTAGGGCAGGAATATCTGTGCCCAGCTTGAGGCTAGTTTGCAGATATAGCTTGCTTAACAATGAAAGAAAGAGAAAAAGGAAACTGACTGCCTTAATTACACTCAGTTACCTGATAATGTGAGTAAGGCTTCAGAGTTACCTTTGATGCGTTTGTATCTCTTGTACCAGCGCCCAAACTCCTGGCACTTGGAGGTGGAGACGTTGGCATAGTAGGAACTGTTGACGATTGCTGAGATCATACTCTGACACAGAGACAATTTGAGAAAATACATTAGTCATTCATGGGGTTAGCCAAAATTTTTGAACCATTAAGCAACAGCTTTGTCTTTCAGACTGATTAAAAATCTCAAGTCTCCGCAAATGACCAACAACTGGCCACTTATACCGAGCAAGAGATGCAAAAACGCCAGCAAAAGCTCAACATGGGAAACGCTGAGGATTAAAAGTCACATGAGTCAAGCTGCAAATGCACACCACCCACACACTTCCCCTAATCACTAATTACATCATGACTAAGTCTTATGTATAAATCACAAGTCGAAATGACACACTCTCGACTCTAATGACTGCAGGGTGTGTGTGAGCAGGATAATTGAGGTGTGCGTGTTTGCATCCTTTCCCATGGGATGGTACCAATATTTGTGTGTGTGTGTGTGTGTGTGTGTGTGTGTGTGTGTGTGTGTGTGTGTGTGTCTCAGATTACACATTGCACTAAGCGTGTGGTGAACTGATGATGAAACCATGTGCTTAGAGACAAATACATCTTGGCTATCAATAAGCGTGTGACAAAAAGGGCAAAAAAAAAAAAAAAAAAGGCAAAAGGAGGAATTTAAACTTTGTCCTTGTGTTCAGTTCATCACAACACATCATAAAGAAAATCTGAATATCAAGCAACCTGCAGGAACATCTAAATATGTCCTGCATGTGCTGATTATAGCTCACATTTGTGGCTTATGGGTGCTAAAACCTGAAGTATAAAGCATTTATTATCTGGGACTTAGCAAACTAATTCTTTTGAATGTTCTGTTTACACCATCTAATGTGAGTAATATGCAGTGACTGAATGGATTACCTAAAAAATCATAAAAACATTCAGCTTATTCAGAGAAAGAGCGACTCGAGTCTGATTTGGACCCATGACGCAGTGAAACTGCTGCTGAGCTTGAACTCTGCCTGGACAGAGTTATGAAGCAGTTACCTGGGAGAGAGGACACTCCTTTGCCAGAGCGCTCTGGTTGGTCTCTCTAAGCAGCTCTTTGAGGGCGTTTCTCACGGTGGCGTGGGTCCACTGGTCTGATGGCAGCTCCTCCAGCCGGGCAAAGCTACATGGAAATGACAAAACTTTTCTGTTCACTCTTTCAAGAGCAGTGCTGATTACAGAAAGAAACAAACAGGAATCTGATGTAATCCAAGCATTTAGAAGACAAGACTAGTTTTGACCCTTGTTTTCTGCAGTCACTGGTTGTAAGAGGCTTTCCTCTTGTATTTTGCCCATTCCAAAGTAATCTCTTGTATAAATTATACCTGCTGCACATATATGATGAATAACGTAATGCATTAAAATGTATATAGTGCATTCTAATGCTTAGAATATGATTCTATTAAAGTGTATTTATTCTGTAACTCTTAAAAGTCGCCACTATAATGAGTGGATAAGTAAAACTGTACTTTTGGGCTCCCAGTGAAACCGGAGCTGCTGGCCTGTGTGCACAGTGTATACATATGGTCATCTCCATATGTCCACCAAGCACACGCAGCAGATACACACACTGCAGTTCTGTTACTGCAAAGTGCCCCAAAACTCTGCAAAATGAAATTAGATGAACAAAATCAAGTCAGCTGGTGTGCCTGGTACTTATTTTGGATAGCTCAGTAGGTAGAGTGGTGGCCCCATGATCGGAAGGTCGGGGGTTCGATTCCCCTGAACAGCTACCCTGAGGTACCCCTGAGCAAGGTACCGTCCCTACACACTGCTCCCCGGGCGCCCAATGGCTGCCCACTGCTTCACTGAGTGAATGGGTTAAATGCAGAGAGCGATTTTCCCCACGGGGACCAATAAAGTACACTTTCTTCTTCTTCTTTCTTCTTTTGAGGGGATGCTTCACCATGGATGCAAAAAAAAAAAAAAAAAAAAAAGCTGGATTCCTATTTACAATCTGCAATACACAATGCTGACCTGTGCAGTAGGATCCGCAGTGTGACCATGTGGTAAACATCCAGCAGCATGTCCGCTACCGTGGCCTCCGGAGCATCTGTTAGGTAGTGGATGGGCATCGGCTTCCACCGGCCCACTTTAATGATCCCTGATGACACACACACAGACCAATCACTGTTTAAAAGTTACCATGTTAAACTGTTTTGTTCCCGTCAATATATTAAAAACAGCTCAATCTGTTTGTGCTTTTTGACCTGTTGGTTAAACTCGTGGTGAATCTTTGAGCATCATGATGATTTGAACATTCCCCTGGCCTTCATACGGCCGTGACTGGAAGTGCAAATCTAAACAGACCTAATCACATTAGGATCTTCTAAATCAAACACAGACCCTGTCTAGTCTTAGCCTGCCAGCCTCAGTTGTGTGTGTGTGTGTGTGTTGCATGAGGATGCTGGTGATAGGGGCAAAGAACAAAGTGTGTTCTCTTTGGCCTCCACAGTTGATTAATGAGAGGAGAAATGTAAAATCAGCTCAACATTAGGTCTGGAGCTGAGAATGGGCGCGCTGTTTTGATGTTCATGCTCCAAATAAACACTGTGAGGTCATTGCTCTCTTGTCTAACAGAATATCTTCTGATAACTGGCAGTTTTTACGTTTCCTAGATCTGCCACGTCTTTAAAACTATTGATACCTTCACATGTGGTCAACTACTCACTGAGATGCTACTTTAACCTTTTAAAACTCTCACTTGAAGTGAATAAAGCTTAAATTACTGCTGACAGGCAGATGTTTGGGCTTTATCCTTGTACCAATCTGCAGTCTTCCCTAGTTCCCAAACAATACCTCATATCAGTGTATCTGTCTACATGTCAGGCGCAGAGTAAGATTTTGCACTACATATTTTGGAAGAGGGCTCGACTTCCTCCACACAGACCCAAAAACAAATCTTTTTTTTGTTGTTAGAGCAAAAGGATGTTTATCAGAGATTTAGCTTAAATATTAAACACAATTTCCTGTCATCTTTTCATATGACTCTGCAAGCTCTAAAAGATGAGTACTGGATTCTTGATGGACGTCACGTCATACACTATTGAACATACCTGCATGCACACCAGTGCATTTCTCCCTGCATTTTTTCCGCACAGACACACATCACAGTACTGTATCCAACAAAATCACAACTTTATAGGTGGGATAAGATTACGAATACAGACATTTTTTGACAATGCAACAACAAGATAACACAAAAATGGTAACTAACTGAAGATGACTAACAGACTGATGACCAAAAAGCAGCACACATGTAATACAACAAAAGGCCGTTTTAGTCATTTTCATCTAATTATCAAGCAAGGAAAAGTTTTATGGAGAAAAAAAATAGACACCTAAAGGAGCTACGTGTTCCACAAGGAGCAATTTGGGAGATTCAGAGGTACCGTAAAATTTTATTTTAAGCATTTTAAAAATAAGTGGGTACCGACATAATCTATGTTAAGTGCAGTTTCCTTTTTAAAATAAAGTTTGGATTGTTTAAAGGGATCCACTAGTGGTTTAAACACCTTAAAAATAGTCATTTTTCAGTTTGTAATATCAGTGAATGTTTCCAAAAACTTGACCTTAAGTTAAATTTAGTTGGACTATTTCTCAGCAGTGCACCTAAGCCCACGTTACAACCCGAGCCTTAACCATATATTCCAAATAAGAAATAGCTGCTTTTTAATTAGCCATAATGTGCAAGTTAATTAAAGAAAAAAAAAGCCCTGTGCCATTCAGTGAAGAGTTTAAAAATACTCATCCAGTCAAAGTTATGCAAGATGCAATTCAATCGCAGAAGAGACTCTGTATAATTTTGGTCGTGACCACACTCGGGGGAAAAATGCATGACTCCAGCCAAAAATTATTTATTTGAAAAGAAAAGGCTTATTTCTCAGAACAAAACCTAGCTATTTGGGACAGGCGAGGGGGGTCGTAGGGCGTCGGCCACATGGTTAGAGTACCCTGTGTTTATGGGACACACCAGGAATTTCAAACTGCCCAGCTCTGTGAGAGTGAGTGCGTCTCTCTCTCTGTGTGTGAATGCAGTTGAACTGGATGCTGCTTGCTCTCCTGTTTTGATCTCTGAATTCTGGTGCTCGTCTGGGGTTTTCAGACATAGATTTATTGTTCAGTTTAACCGCCACGCAGCCAGGTGGGTGTAGTGAATCACTGAAAATACTTTCTTGGTAAATACCGCTCCTGTGACTGTCCCTGAGTTTTGCGACATCAGTACTCACTGTACCGATGTGGAAAACCCCCACTCAGTAATATTTCATTCAGCTGCTGCTGGATTAATTACTCAAATAACTAACAGGGCGGTAATAATGAGTAAGGCATGAGCCTTCCCATCAGCGTGTAATAACAGAGAAGTTTACAAACGCATGTTTCTCACATCTGAAGAGGCTTCAAGTTATTCAACATCCGATCATGTTTTTTAATTTGTATTTAAAAGATCTGGCATGACTACAGTTTGGCTTTGTTTTCACTGCTCTGCTGTCCGGGTGGCATTTAAGGGGAAGTTAAAGCCCTGAAGATGCTCACAGTAGATCCCCTCGTGTCTTGGATGTTCTTAGAGGAGCAGTAAGTCTTTCAGATTTAGAGGCGTCAGTTTTATGTGGATAAACTTTACTGATTTTAAATTGTAAGTCAGGGCTGCAGTTTGCCTGCTATTCGTTGTCATGTCATCTGTGAGATTTCTTAAATATATATAGTGGCAAATTGCAAAAAACTGTCACCTAAAGGTGTTTTATATCGTAAGGTAATGACCCTACAATAATAGAAAACAATAATAGCAAACCCCAACAACCTATGAGCAAGTACTTGGAGACAGTGAGAAGGAAGAAGCCTCCAGCAGAACCAGGCTGAGGGAGCAGCAGCCATGTGCAGTGATTGGTTGTGGGTGAGAGGAGACAGACAGAACAAAATAACTATGGATTAAATTTAGCTCCCTAAACTGACAGGTTTAGGGAAAGCAGGTTAAAGCAAGTTTAGGGAGAAATGTCTAAAGACATTTAGAAAGGCATTTTATAAACCCAGGTATGACCTTAACCCTCTCAGGCTCAAATTAAACTTTTTGTTGCTAATGCACAACCAAGTCCTGCAGTGGTACTTCTGAGTAAAAAAAACTCATAAAGTATGTATGTGGGGTAATCAGGTTGTTAGTTTTTAACTGTTGCAAATCTGCAACGCCTGCCTTGAGAGGGTTAAATTTGAACACCTGTCTGCACCTCTGGATCACTTCTAGTGCAACTGCAACTTTTAGATTATTCCCAGGAAATGTCCCAGTCAGCTTGACTTTGAGGCTACGTCCACACGTACACGGGTATTTTTGAAAACGGAGATTTTCCGTTTTCGTTTTAAAAAATAATCCCGTCCACACGTAAACGCAGAAATGAAGGAAAACGCTGCTAGGAACATGCCAAAGCAACAGGTGGCGATATATTCCTGACCGTGTAGAAATGTTGGCCAATCAGAAGTCTAGAAGCCTCGGTGGGAAATCGTAAACAAAGATGGGGCATAGAAGTAGAACCGAGTCGTATGTGTGGAGGGACAGTAACTGTGTGTATATGTAAGCATTTAAACACTGCAGAGAGTAAAATTAACAGTAACAGTATTGTAGAAATTCATTTCACCGAAACAATAACGTGGCGCACAGTGTATGTAAATGCAAAAACTGAGTTTTCGAAAATATCCACCTTTTGCAGGCGTTTTTAGAAATCTCCGTTTTCAGTGACCGTAAACGCCGTTTACGTGTGGACAAAAGGTGCAAACGTATAGAAAAATCTGCGTTTTCAAAAATACCAACCAGTACCAGTACGTGTGGACGTTGCCTGAGATTGTGAATCAAGTTTTCTACTCCAACATCTTGAGGGATCCGAGGGTGAACATTTGGTACAAACCACCTGAACTGTGACACACGAGACTGTTTGCAGTACCCACCATATAATTTTTGGCTACATCAACATTATCTGTGCACACCACCTGTCCTGCTTTACAGATTTGGCTCTCAGTGACTTCATCCTTAATCCAACAAATGAAAATCTAGTTGACGACTCACTGTTTCGAGGAGCCCCCGTACTCCTTGCAGACCAAGAAGCGGTCAGTATGGGACTTCCAGAGAAGACTAAAAATACTAGCAGTGTCAGGAGATGTGCCCAAATAGACAGGGCAATGAGCCAAATTTAAAAATCAGTTATGTTTCATTTTCAAGGACAGAGTTAAGTTTAAATGTCCTTCATAGTGAGTAACATCTGAATCATCTGAAAACCACATGAATTTACCTTTTCAGACCTACCCACACTCACTGCTTACCTCGTGCCTGCACAGCTGAGTTATGCGAGTATCCAAGAGCAACCAGTGCCGTCTCTACCAGCTGTGTGAACAGGACATCTTTACGAACCAACACAAACTCGGCGTGGCGGTCACTACGCCCCTCACAGTTGCCTGCCATTCCCATGTCTGCATGCTCCACCACACAGTAGACCGGGATCATCAAACCTGGCGCAACAAGACAGAGAGGGAGAAAGTTATAGCGCTAATGTGTAGCTCACCCACTTCCCAGGTCCTCGCATTTAACGGGAAATCGCAGGTCAGGCCTCACTAGCGTTTCACAGTGTTTCCCTCTACCCCACCTGTTAATGTGTTTTTATCTGAGGAGGGGAGAAGATTTCCATGATATGCATGACAAACAGAATATTACAAGATTCAGCACTTTACAGGTGAAAGGTAGAAAATAAATCTTTTCAGGATTTCCCATCCCGGGCCTTTCTGTTGCTGTGGGTCTAGCAGTTAAGGTGTGGGAGAGTTTACCCTTTCAGCAATTGCTCAAATGCTTGAGCACTCCCCTCTCCCACCCTCCCTCTTATCAATTAGGAGATATTCTTACTTTGTTAAATGGTGACAGAGAAAATGTCTTTTTTGCTGTAACACGATGTATCATTATAGTCAAGAAAACAACCGTTACTCGTCTTATAAAAGGTCTACAATTATTTGTATAATACGTAGATAACAAAAATAATACATTTTCAAACATGTTAAGTCCTCCCTGTTGGGCTAAGGATATGTGGACATATTTAAGATTTAATGCTACATTACTGACTGGAAATTCATCCCAGGGAGTAAAACAAACTTAATGTTATAAATTACTTTCTCCAGGGATTCCTCCAGAAGTTGAAGCTCACAGCCACAGTTCAACAAATTTGTCTGCTCAGTATTTAGTGCGTCAGCGCTGCTGCACTATAGCAGCTCGGTGGTCTCATTGTGTTACACTGGGCAGCTGCCAGTGTCAGTATAAGTCAGTGCAAGATTGTACAACTGTATTTGTGTTTGAACCACATATTAAAAGCCACAAGGGTTAAGACTTGTTTCCAGAACCGCTATTAAACTGCTGCATGTAGCGCTCAGGAGCGATGCCACGACTCTAGCGGTGAAAACGATTCCTATGCATCAGTCTGAACTTGTTATCGGATAAGTGCTTAGAGATCCTCAAAGCACAGAACCACTCACACCCATCCAGTCCACTCGTCTGTCCCACAGGAGCTGCTAATTAACAAGTCATCAATCCTTCTCCCCCAGTGTGCGGAGCAGTGACAGATCAGCCGGCGCCAAACCGCAGCAGCATCAGGCACGCTATCAGCCAATAACCAGACCGCTGAGTGGAAGGGTGGAGGGAGGTAACACAGCAGTGTGTGTGTGTGTTTGGGTGTGTGTGTGTATGTTCCGCTACAGTGTTTGTGTGATGATGCATGATGATGTTTTCAACTGCATGAGAGAATAATGGGCATCTATGACTGAGTGTTTTCTGTACCTTCTGCTCTGTAACACTATCCATGAGCCGACGTTGCACAAACTCTATAAAGCTCTTTACAATGTGTTTCTTTTCCTGCCAGCGGGAGAAACTTGGGTTCAGTCTCTTTCTCAAAGCCATGCCCGCGATTGTGATGTGATTAGCAGACAACCTGCTTTGCCACCAGAGCCATGGCTGTGTCTTTTAGCCATTATACCCAATCATTACAGCATACGAATGAACTAGAAAGTAGTATGCAGTGATAATTTTACTACATATATCCTCTTTGATTAAGGCTGGGACAGCCTCAGAACAAAGCAGTTTTTACACAGTATCAAGCCTGCTGGATGTTCATATGCTCAGTACACTGATGTGGAGCGGAAAACACGCCGTAGACAAGATATCGTAAAGATTTAGACTGACATACATTTTTAAACAACCTCCTGTCAAAGGCTTTCATGCCGAGCTCACCTTCAAAAATGGACTCATTCATTTGTCACCTGTCCAGTTGCATGAAGTAAAAAATAAATAAAAATAATTAAACATGTATGATCACTAACCAAGCAGCAATACCAAATATTCTGATTTGAGGTTAATAAAATTGATGTAAATACATTTATAATAATGAAATGAATAAAACTGGAAGTGAGCACTTAAGAGATTCTTTATCTTCCCTTTACACTGCTGAATTTAATTTAAGGATAAAAGTCATTTTAAATGAGGCAGTTGTGGCAGGACTGCTGGGTGTCTTTGTCTGACCGTTTAGACCAAGTTGGCTCAAGTGTAGCATTTTACTGTGTGTTTATGGCATAGAGAGAATTTGGGGAGACTGATAGAACTTCCTTAGAGAATGCAATACAGAGTTGGAGCCACTAAATGTTTATTAACTCCTTTCACTGTCTGTTGACAGCTTTAAACACTAAAATGACTTTTATTATAACAAACATGTACACCTTTATCGAGCCATCCTGTTAACAACGCACCTCCAAGTGGTCTCAGCGGTGTGCAGTTCTGTCGGGTTCGTGGGTTTGTTGGGCTGCCATTGACCTCCATACGGCTCAGCTTGCACTGAAGACCACCGCTGGAAGTGGGACTTTCCCCTTTCTCCCCCATCTCCTCTGGGCTGGCGCTGTCCTGACGGCTGGGGCTCTCCGCTTCCCCCCCTGCGTTTCCACGCTGCTCCATCCTCTTGCAAACTCCAGGAGGAACACACAGCATAGCCTGTGAAGCTGGAAACACACAAGAGCTTTGCTTTAGCACAATTGAATCTACAGCGATTAATAACTACAACATGAATTAGTCAGTAACAGCTCTACAGCAGTGAGGCTGAAATTAACAACCTAGAGATAAGAGACACATGGGTGGATTATGAAATACAACAAGTCTTTGTATGAACTCACCAGTCTGGAGTTAGGTTAAAAAAAAAAATACAACAGAAGCTACTTTTGGCTGAACCCTTATTCACCAGCAGTCCCCACAGCAGGTAGTGCCACATGTTTGACTTTACTACACATCCTTCCTGACACAATCCCACAGGTATTTGTGCATCCTCCCAGGATCTAACCAGGGAGCTTTCATTTAGTAGGTGAATGCATAAACTACACCATGAGGAGGAAGAACCTCATCAAAAAACTGCAAATCACAGATCCTTGAAACAACGAGTCAGTAACAGTGATGTTACAGTAATTGTCCTCGACAGCTTCTCCTGAGAATTAGCCAAACTTTGCAGCCTTCAAAGAAAGTGGGCCAGCTTTCATTTTATTACACATTCAGGTGGTCCAGAGATCTACCATATGCAGAAATAGCTTGCACTGTCATCTTTTCCAGTGTTTTCTTCACGATGGAAAGAAAAACCCACAGCACTAAAATAAAAGAATCGTAAAAAACAAAAATAACACACGATATAGTTGATCTACAGCGTGCAGATCAACTATATCATCTTTCTTATTTTACCATTGTTGACAGTGTAGAGCCATTACAGACCGTTTCATCAACCACTCTGGCTTTGTTCCTTCCCTGCCCAGTCAATCCAGCTAACACATTTTTTTCTCTTATTTACACAGAAGTGAGGCAGGGACGACCACAACAGACTAAACACAGACCCGTTTATTATCCGCTGTTTAGGCTCACAGGAGTACACAACAGGTTATAATGAAAGACGTGAAGGTGCTTAAAGCACATATGAATACAGTGATAGTGCACACTGTATACTGTGGATGCAAATAAGCAGAACTGTACTTTATAAAAATAGTATGCTACGCAGTAGTAATTTTCAAATGCCTACATTTACTCTCTTCTTAACTTCAAATCGCTCGAGCCTCTTCTAAGCAACAACAAGAGCTTAAACTGCACACTGCTGCAGAACACATCACTATATGCTAATGAGGTCATCTTTTGCAATACTATGCGAATGTGCTTGACTTTTATTCCCGTCTTTTCAGTCTGCGTCTAAAAAACATCAAGATATTAAATAAATATTAAAATAAAAAAGTCTGTTTTGCTTTCATTAATATGCTAAAATATGCAGCCGCTTTCTCCAATATACAGTCCGATTAGCTTATTTACCTGGAGTTCCTGTGGTGCGACTATGACGTTCCTGTCACTCTGCTACCAGAGAGGATAAAATTATAGCAAATAATATTCAAGATGAGATGCCCACTTTTGCTTCGAGCTAGACCCAGTATCAAATGTTATGCGCACGATTAAATAACACGGACAGCATGTGAGACAACATGACAGGGAAGGACACGATAGAGGAAACCAGGAGAGGATGGAGTACATCACAGCACACAGCATGAAATCACAAGACGTGACACTGTGCGACCTAAGGGGAGGTTACAATACTATATAGTGTTTTATAACTGAGTGACAAGACGAGGTGAAGTTAACACAACAAAGGAAGTAACTGCTGTTGCACTTTACACATTTTTGTACAGATTTAAAAGAATTTGCATGTTTACCTTTGAGGGTGAACTGTTACGTTTGAACCAGGTGACCCGTTTCTACTACTTTTGATAAGCAAGTTAGATGAGTTTAACAACCGCAAGACATCAATGGGCTATCAATATACTCATGTACAACTTAGACTAAACGACAATTAACACACTTCCTGGCAATCACTTCAATAGACGGCACTGCAACTGGTCACATGAGATCATATCATAAGAAAGAAAGAAAGCGAAGAAGGCCCAAAGCAACACGATGATGTGACTGAAAGCACTTAAACTGCAAATCCGTCCTCATGGGTTCCTAATCTTGCACAAAGCATTCAAACAATTATTGCTGAGGCTCATTAAAAAAAAAAAAAGTGTGTACACTCTAGATTTATGGCACATGGTAACAAACAACTGATTGTTAACAAAGAAGAATGAGAAACATCCTGTTTACACATATTTCTGTATACTATAAAAAGGTTTATCTGCACTGTTGTGCTGTCAGAAACAACAGTCCTCTTATATTTACATTTGCTGAAGCTTCATGAGTAATAAGCTGAGAACCTGAATCCAACTTACGCCGTTAAATAGACTCGGCGCTGCTCAATTGTGCTCACAGCTTTGTATTTTTCCTCACGCTGTGTGGTTTTCAGTGGTATGGCCGTAAAGTCGGCAGTGACACGCGAGTCTGCGCCAAATGTGACACATTATTATAATAAAACTCACATGCAAAATTAATAGCTGCCATTAAAAGAGTTTGGCCAACACAAACGAGGAAAAAATAAATAAAAGAATCACAACGTATGGAGCACAATGAGGCCCCTCCACACTGGACCAGGAAACAGAAGAGAAAGTCCTGAATGTTTCAACGGTCCTGTAAACGGATTCCTCGTCTTTGCATTTGCTGAACTTCACTTGGGCAGGCGTCCTAGATCTATTAACATCAGCATCTCATTTCTATTGTCTGATGCCTTCTAAGGCTTCAAGTAGTACAACTATGTCTCTCTGTTCACATCATGTGAAATGACACATGCAAGTGTTCCTCGAGTGTTTCGACATCAAAAACGGCCAAACTTTCAGCTCTCACACGGGACAGTTTAAGCTTGGTTTTCTCCTGCCTTTTGATTTGATTCGATGTAAATAAAAAAGAAATACTCTGGTTTTGTTTAATATACATCCTCTCACAGCATGTTAACACTCAGCTGTCTGGTTCAGCTCCATCAAAAGTTTATACGTGCTCGCATGTCTGCAAGCAGAAGCTGCAAACACTGAGCGCAATCAGTTATTCTGGTTCATGCTTGGAGTCTGCCTGTGTAGCTGGTATATTGTAATGTAGTTATTGTAGCGTAGTATCTGCACATTTGAGCTGAAGGTCACGCTGTCACACACACTCACAGACAGTATAACACTGCCGTCAATGTGACAACACTGGAATACATTTTACATACAGTTATTCACACACTCACTAAAACACACAACACTACAGGATCTAGTAGGAGCTTGCACAAATGACCCCAGTGCAAGACCAAGCAGAAGCACCCTCCTCACACCTGGTCCTGGAAAGGCTCAGCTATGCTTGAGACACTCAGTGTTGAACTCAGGTTCTCATCGTGAACCCTGTGGAGAAAACCCAGACCGTGCTCTTTGCACCCGTGCTCTTTAGTGAGAATAGTCAAATGTCAGTCTAATAAACACAAAATAAAACCCTCACGCCTTAACTTCTCCGAACCAATTCTTCACAATCTTTATTTTTCCAGTACATCCAGTGTTACTCTACATTAGACCTTTTTTTTTAATGAATTCTGATTGTATTGCATGTAAACTTAAAACAACAAAGTGCTCTCTCTCCCTCTCAATTTGAGTTTGGTCTGCTTTTAATAAGCACTTTTTTTTTTTAATATTTGGGGTAATGGATTATAATCAGCCCCTTTCCCTCGTTCACATTTTCTCCACTAACCAGAGCAGCATTTAAGTCATTAATGAGGAGACATAAAATGTGGGAAGAAAAAAGTAAATGGCTTTGAGGTTTGAAAAAAAATGTAATGTGGACATGGAGGCATCACGGCGAAGCACACAGGATGTGAAAGGAATCAGTTTAGATTTAAACACAATTTTTAAGACTTTTTTGAATAATGTTTTGGTTTGCTATGCTTTTAAAACACTGCTATCTGATCAGCGCTGGCAGGAAGTAAAGAAATATTCTTTATATGCTGAAAACTATGCTCTCACTGTTTATTAACTTACCAAAAAAGCATTTTTCAAACTAGTAACTTGATACGACGCCACCATTTGACCCTACGTCATCCTGCTCTGCTACATGTGCTGCCACACAGCGCTCACAGTACTGTGAATTGTGTGAACACATTCTGCTGTATATGAGAAACCAGAAGCTCATAGTGATAAACATCGGCCATTCTAGTCATCAAACACAGTTACTGCAATGAATTCAATTATAAAGTGTCAGAAAATAGAATAAAAAGATACCTAACATTTATTCTGCAGATTTATTTTCTCTTGATGAACCCTTTACTTCAGCTCGCATTGTGACCCATAGACCATAGTTTATGCATTCGGGTTATGACTGGACTAATTTTTTCCTTCTATATTTTACACGTGTCAGAGTGTAAAATCGAGCAGTTCATCCAAAGAAAGCAAACCCCTTAACCTACCATGTATCCATATTGGATATAAGACCCTTGGAAAAATTGGCTCCATTGAACGTGAGGCAAAAAAGGAGGGGGACAGTTCCTAAATTCTTCATCGAATGCATATGTAAAAACAACTCTGGCCTCATGCTGTAATACCTGTTTGATTTTAAATGCAATGTGCCGGGATACAGATGTGTGTGGGTGCACGCCATGTGGCGAGGCCCAGCAATTTATTCAGTAAAGAATTGCTGTCAGTTGTTTAAAGATTCCTGGTGCAGGCCCAAAAAGACTCTTATTTTGAAGGTAAACTTTGATTATGGCCTATAAGTTTATAAGAAAAGCTCCATTTTAAATTTTACACCACATCAGTGTGGCTGAGAGGCCTTTATTGACTTAATCGATCACTTCTCTACATAAAGAATACGGCATATTCCAGCCCCACTGTGACTACACATTCTTGAGCTCGCTGTATGATTATGCTGAACCACGTGAATATATTTTAAAGACAGGCACCAACTAGAGTCTCACATATTTCAGAGCTGTAACTGAAACAGCATTTTACTACTCTGATGTTTTAAATTCATATCAAAAACAGAGGGGGTAAGATGTAGTTAGCTTTTGTACACTGCTTTTTGGAGTAAAGTGTCTTTTACTCACTCATACACACATTAAAACTACTTCAAGCAACACAGTCGGTGGGAGTACAGCTCAGAGACCACACACTCTCAGCACGCACTCTTTACTAGCGCACATGGAGGCCAAATGTACAGTCACACTCAGTAGCCTTCGACCGACAAATCATGTAGAAACACACGGAAAACCTCCAGCAGACTCTAATTTAGGGAGTGTGCGTAAAAGCAGAGCTTAAAGGGCCTTTAACTGCTTTTTAATGAATTAAACTGTGAATTCTAAGAGTAGGGGTACTGGATTGAAACCTGATGGCCCAGGAGATTAAAACCAAGCTGAGTTGTATTTAGCTGAAATGATTGGGGTCTGGTGACACCTAAATGTTTGTGGCGAGGGTCTTAACGACCTCAAGATGCTTTCGGGATCTATATTCTAAATATGTAGACAGACAAGAGTTAAAATCTGCATTTCCAATAATCTCATCATGTAAACACACCGCTTCAATCAGAAGATGAACTCTTGACCAGAGTAGTGTAATAATGCTATAGATTCAACGTAATTCATTGCAAGCACATTTAATACCTATAGCATGTGAGCCGTACAGGACGACAACTTGTGATTGTCCCACCAAGATAAACTAAACTATGAGGATTATGCAACTATGGTTAATAGTTATTAGCAGCAAAACCACATTAAAAAGAAAGTTTACATCTCACCAGGAGCCTCTAACATGGCTCAAACATATAGTTTCCAATCGCTGCTTGCTCACTTAGAGAATAAGGAACAGATCATACTAAGGGATGTTGTTCTTGGAGAAAAAAAAAGAGATGAGAAGCTTTTTTAGAAAACCACACAGTGACTCTGTTCTGTAGAGGGGAAATGCTGGTCTGGAAGCTCTCAGTATTTGTATGTATCCCACTTAAATAAAAACCTCCTTTAAGTGGAAAATCATTTTCCCGTTAACACAAACTCCCTATTTAAAAACAACAACAACAACAAAAACAACAACAAAAAACTTTTACTTTGCCTTTCTTCCTGTACAGTGACATTTTCACACTGAGGGCATTTTAGCCAATTATTTTTTAAAGTCCACTACCTAACACTTATACTAGCGAATACATATTATTATTAAATACTTTATAACACATTTCGTTCCCCACACGCCTTATTATTGCCATACTTAATATGACATATTTGCCTCTAAAAGCCTCCTGTCAGCTACTGTAGCTTGTTTCAGCAGAACCCCTCCTCTCTTCTCTCAAAATCTCCTAAATAACAGCTATTTATGAATAATTATTAATAAATTTGCAGTATTTTAAATACTGGCTAACTCATCATTAATTCGGCATACATATCCACATTATTACTTACTCTACTGTCGTCTGAAGTTACAACTTACACCCAGAGGAACAGCAGCAGCTATTAGCAGCTCTGAAAAGAAGAAGAAAAAAGCAGGTTTTTCTCTGGCCCTGTTGTGGCAGGAGGGCAAACACAGCTGCAGCTAATAAAATTAGGCTAATAATGGCTCCGTTTGATTCAGGTGTGCTAAATGAACCACTACTGACAATATACGCCAGTGAACACCGACAGAAACGGCGCTATTGTTAACGCTCAGCGGCACAGTGAATCAAACGGTGCTGGAGTTATTAATTTTATTAGCTGCAGCTGTGTTTAACCAAAGGCGCCTACGTGAAAGAGGTCAGCTAAACAAAAGGATATTAAAATAATTGACGGCTTGCCAAAGTGAAGAGAGGAATATTCGGTTTTTAGAGAAAAAGCATGTTCATTTAAGTTTTTGTTTTTAAATTCAAGAGAGGGCATCTTTTGCCTGTTGGCAAAGGCCTCCGGCTAATACACGTGTTAATTAAGTGGGGCTTTAATTAAGCTAACCCTTTGCATTGACAGTGAGGGAGTGTTTGTGGTGTGGTTTATTAGTTTTTACCATTTTAAAATAATATGGAGGTCATAAAAGAAATATTTTATACCAAGAATAGGCCACTTTGTTTAAATGAATCAATGTTCATTTCTTTCCAGCTTTTCTTAGAAATCACTGACAGTCACCCATCATCTGTATTTAATAGTGGTGGGAAAATGCAAAGCTGCTTCAAACTTCAAAGCACAGAAAACTGAAGGAAGAATAATTAGAAGTTAGTGGTCCCAAAACTATTCAAAAAGAAAGGATGTGTCCAGCTTACAGAGGGATAGATAGAGGGTTTGGAGGTGAACTTCCTTCACACAAGTGTTTAGCAGTTATTATGGCACCATAAAAATAAACGAGTGTTATAAATAAACTGTTTAAAAAATAGTAAAACGCATCATAGACATGTATTTAATATGCAAAGCAAATGTGCCAAAGAGAAGGGGTGGTATTGATACATGATAAGAGAAACAACAATTTTCCAATGTGAGCCTAAAATACAGGATCAAAAACTAAAGCTGTTAAATAACTACATTAGGCTTAAAACTGTACTTTAAGTCTTCAGAATATTCCCCAAGTTAAAACCAATTAATATCTCCTTGTAACATGATTGTGAGGGATGTTAGTGTTTACTTTATTGTAATAACAATTGACAGTTTAAAGATAAACTACCATGACTTCTGTCAGCCTGGCACCTGCTTACTTACATATAAATATGTGAGTTTGGTGCTATATTGTCCTCAAGCATGAGTCAAAACTGCCATAAAACTTCAGTCTGTAAGCTCTTTGGGTTTAATATGTCATTAATAATTTGTAACAACTGCTTAACTTTTGGTAACATCTAAAAGCATCATTTCAACTTCTACCCATTTAAGCTTGCCAAAGTTTTATGTCTGCTTACTCGAATATGAATAACTCACTTTTCAAGAAGTCACTGTGTGCGCTTGGGAATAAACTCCATCCATTGGTGAAAACAAGTGAATCCAGCCTGAGAGAATAGGAATTTTCCACCGCTTTCCCTTCCTGGCGACAAATGGCACGACAGTGGACCGAGCAAGGAGATCTAAAGACAAGGAGTGATGAGGACAGACTGCTGCTGGCGGGCTGAGTAAAGAGCAGTAAAATGACACATGCAAAGAGAGTGAGAGAGAGGGGAGAGTGCAGGAGGCAGGGAGGGAAAGAAAGGGGAGGGAGGAAGGTCTGGGAGGGAAACTCAGAGACAGAATGACATTAAATCAGAAAGAAAATACAGTAGTCACATTTATTACTGCCCCCAGATCACAGTTTTAGCCTCAATTAATGTAAAGCAAATACAAGTGCAAAGAAATGGACAAAGCTGTGCAGGTAAAATAAGCCACTTCTTTGTTCTCGAAAGCTGCAAACTAAAATGAATAATGTGATCATGTTAGTCATTAATTCATAATCCAGATGTGGCGATAGCAGAGAACAGGAGGACGGGGAGGAAAAAGTGGAAACAGGATGATGGCAGAAAAAGGTGATTAATGTCAGAAGTTCATCTTGGAAGCAATGTCAGAAATCGTGCGGCTCATAAATAGAAGTAGATGCGATGGAGATAGAGATCTATAAATGAAAGACACAGAGATGATTCCTTCATATATGATAGGCTTAAAAGTCCTGTCTTTGTCTTTATGTCTCTTTAACCCACAATTCTGTTCTTCTATACTACACAGAGTTTTCCATGCTTTGGTGTTAGATAGACGAGCAAAATGCTTCAGCGAAGCTTTAAAGAAATGGTCACATGATGCACTAAACTGATGGAAAGCTAGGCCTTTTTATTGTATTGTATTGTATTGTATTGTATTGTATCTTTATTTGTTTCAGACATATAAAACAAAAAACAATATATACACACTACATATATTTTCATTTACAGATACGAATATATATGTAGATATACACACACACACACACGTATGTGTTCAGATAAACAAAAAATATATAATGAAATAAAACAAAATCGTCTGACATAATGTAACAATGTTTGGTCTGAAAAGGAGTAGGAAGAAGTATGAACATACTTATTAATTCCTACCCCTGCTCAACATCTTATTGATCCCACATAATTCACCTAATTCCCATCATCACATACTCCACACGATACACGAGGGGAACCTATATAAACTTGGCTACCGTGATTGATATAATTTGGATATAATTTGATATTTTTATACATACAATGGGTGATCATCTTTATCGGTATCATATTCTTCCAAAATCAGTTTTCGAAGTATTTTCATGAACTTACTAATTCCTGAGCATTGCTGTAGATCTATAGTAAAACTATTCCACAGTTTTACCCCATAAATAGTGACGCAAAAGGTTTTAACCTTTGACCGTGCTTTAAGAATCCTTAGATTCAATTTCCCCCTCAATTCATAGTCTCCTTCTCTGTCATAGAACATCCTCTGTATATTTCCTGGTAACATATTGTATCATGAAGCGGACAATTCAAAATTCAGCGGAGAATACTGGTGTCCAGCCGTCTTCCTGTGTTTTTCTCACAGTGTAAAAACAAGTCGTTTTCTTGAGTTTGTGGTCCCTGATTATAAAAACCCGGGACAGCTTCACGGGGAGCTTGCTGTACTCTGTGTGTAACATGTTAATGCTATTGGATTATAGCTCATTGTGTTTCCATTGTCTTTACAAGATGATAAATGGGGAATATTATCTCCCTTGCTTTTAAGGAAAGCAATAAAACCCTGGACTTTCCCCATTATTTATTTCACATATATACACCGTCCATCCACCGGTTATATGTTTGTTTGTGTGTGCGTCCAAATAGCAGGCCTGGGTTTTCCCAACAGTGTGGTCAGCATGTCTTGATTTATTCTAGATGGAAGAATAGTCACCTATCATTACCACTCAGCCCGTCTGCCTTCCTGTCGCACCTCCTCTGTGGTTTTGCTCTCTCTCTCTCCCTGTGTGCTGTGTGTGTGTATATGTATGTGTATATGTGTGTGCATGTGCCCGCACTGACAACACTTGTCTGTCCTACATCATCTTAAGTATCTTTGACAGCTCACCACAGGTCACTCACCATGAGCATAAGGTGTGTGTGTGTGTGTGTGTGCGTGTGTGTGTGTGTAGGTATGTGCAGCAGTTAAAGGGTGCTTTCAGAAGGCTCCAGCGGGAACAAGCCGGCTCTCATAACCTGTAATGGCAAATATTGATGTTACACGTGCTTTAACGTGCTTAAAAGACCACGCGGTGTGTTCTTGATTGACTTATATGGCATAAAGTGAGATGTCTGCAATCTGTTTTAAAGCAGAACAAAGTTTCAGTGCGGCCGACTGAACGCCTCAAAGTTACTGCAGAACAAACCATTACATCACAAATAAGAATCAAGTCTCTTTTTTTCTCTTTTTTTTTTTTTTTTTTGCTTTGCGCATTTTAAGAAGACACTTGTCAGATCAGTCACATACAAATTATAATCGTCAATAATAATCAATAGTCACTCTTTGGCTTCTCTATTAAATGGATTAATCTTGAAAGAGATGCAAAACTTTTCATATGTAACTCACAGAGGCTACGTTTTACTCACAGGCCCACAAGATAAAGATATTTCTATAACTTAATATCTAATATGATAAAAAGAAAATGAAACAAAGCCAATTGGAAATGTTTAATATTAACATTCAAAATCAGTTATTAAAATAAAGACATGTACTGTCCGTCTGTTTGGTGACACTTGTCACTGGCGCAGGAGCACTGCTCTAAAAAAAATGAGAGACTGTACATAAACTGGACCTGTCATAAGCTTGTGCTTTTCTGTGCAAATGCTGCCTCACTGTGGTGCCAAGGGGGAAATTATATGTTTGCTACTGAGGGTGTGTACACTAGTCCAGAGCTTAAGCTTTAGGTAATTATCAGGTAATAAAACTAAATACAAAACTAAAAGAAGATGTTTGTTTTTTTTACCTAATTGAAATAAAAATACAATAAGAAAATGTGTGTTAAACAAAATTAAACAGATGGAATATACTGTATATAATAAAAATAATGACTCAATCAATCAATACATACATGTACAGGAAATGTCTACCAAAGCCACCTGTAGTTCCTTTGTCTGTCTTCCGTGGTTCACTGTGGCTTTGACAGAAATATAGATAAATTAAATTGTGTCACCTGTACAGAGCACAAGAATAAAGAACTCATTTCAAATGTTTTTAAATGGCCTATGTAACTATTACTGAGCTATCATGAATTTAAACAAATAAATTTACATTGCTTGTTTTGATTCCCAAAAACCACAAACACAAGTAAGAAGAGGAGCAAGGAGAAGACCCATCATGGAAAGGCAGGTTTCTGCACGCACCACAGGCAGATAAAAGAAATGGATGGCATCCAGAAATCCTACCAGTGGCTGGACAAAGCTGGACTGAAAGACAGCACAGAGGCACTAATCATGGCAGCACAAGAACAAGCTCTGAGCACAAGATCCATAGAGGCTGGGGTCTATCACACCAGGCAAGACCCCAGGTGCAGGCTGTGTAAAGTTGCCTCTGAGCCAATCCAGCACATAACAGCAGGGTGCTAACAGGAAGGGCATACACGGAACGCCATAACCAAGTGGCTGACATAGTATACAGAAACATCTATGCCGAATATGGCCTGGAAGTCCCGAGGTTCTGGTGATGGCTTTCCAATGGACATAGTAGTGGTGGACAAGCAGAAGAAGACGGCCGTAGTGAGAGACGTAACGATACTGAATGACAGCAACATCAGGAAGAAGGAACACGAGCTGAAGAAGTACCAAGGGCTCAGAGAAGAGCTCAAGAAGATGTGGAGAATGAAGGTAACAGTGGTCCCAGTGGTAAACAGAGAGCTCAGTGCAGTGATTCCCGAGCTAGGCGATTGGCTCCAGCAGATCCCTGGAACAACATCCAAGAGCGCCGTCCTAGGATAAGCAAAGTTACTGTGCAAGAACCTTAAGCTCCCAGGTCTCTGGTAGAGGACCTGACCTTGAAGGATAAAGACCCCCCGCAGGGCAAGGGTGTAATTTGATATAAATATAGATTTCATAATCTCTATATAAAATATGACAAAATCACAAATCAGGGGAAAAAAACAACAACTGTGCTTTAGTTGGTTTAAGTTCTTTAACAACCTTTGTTGAGTGATATCACCAAAAACCAGCTGTTAAGCCAGCCTTGTTCATGCCTATGTAAAGCCTGTGTAAATGCTTCTGCTTTGATGTGAGCACAGCGTGTATGTGTTAAGTCTGAAAAGTGAGTACTGACTGCAGAGATGAGGAACTGCTGCCATCTCTGCACTGAGATGAAAAGAAAACAGATTATCCACAGAAATATGCAACTAAGTGAGCAGACTAACCAGTGGATTTCCAGTGTGAAAAGTTTACAGCCCGAACCGTGAGCTGAAGTTGGGAGATTTTATGCTACACAGCAAGAAGTGCATCATCTTACTTCTAATATGAAATTCAGAACTGAAGTGTTGAAGCTCTGGATGACAGTGCAGCATTTTGGACTGAAGAGGAAGAAGTATCACACTGACTGGATGGCAATACACCTCAGCAGTTCAGCTAATGGGAGTTCTACTTTAGCTTAGAGTTGCTATGATTAAGTGCAGTTTAATATTTATGCAATCATCCATCAGTGTGTTATTTGTAACTGTGTGCGTGTGTGTAGTTCGCACTGTGTGCAGTATGTTTACAGTTTTCTGTAAAGAGTTGGTCAGTGCCTGAGGTCTTTATGTGGTCTAATCCCACAGCCTCTTTCTGGAAAACACGAGTAGCAGTGGAACCACTGACTCAAATTTTGGATCTCATTCTCATGACCAAGCAATTGTGTGAGTTTCAGAGGGCTCTGAAGCTATAAAAGAGGGCAATATGAGCACATACACGTTACATTATTGTAGCTATTTCAAGGGAGGCTAAACAGTGAAGCACAGTCGGTCCCAAGATGGGCAGGGTGAGTAGAACAACATTTAGATCTGGCATGTAAAATCATTAATACCAGGTTATCACTCACATACAATCCCCCAGATCATCTTCTACGAGGACAAGAACTTCCAGGGTCGCAGGTACGAATGCGACAGCGACTGCACCGACTTCCACTCCTATCTGAGTTGCTGCAACTCGGCCCGTGTGGAGAGCGGGACCTGGGTCATCTACGAGAGACCAAACTACTTGGGTTACCAGTACGTCCTGAAGAGAGGGGAATACCCCAACTACCACAGCTGGAACGGCCTCAATGACAGAGTCAGCTCTTGCAAGATGATTCACTTTGTAAGCCATCTCAACACATCAGGTGCCTCGTACCAAGAGGTCAAAGACACTGTGGTTAGTGGGAAAGTGGCTGTGTAAGATCCTACACATCTCAGGGGACATTGGGGAATTTTATAGCATTTTAAAAACGCCACTTCATTTTCACATAAATGAATCTTGAAATCTGGATCGGTGGAATAAATCCATGATAAGAAACAACGTATTTTGTAGTGACATCAATCAAACCTAGCTTCATTGTTTTCCCAACCCCCTCCCCTCTACCTACCATCTTCTTCTGTATCCCGCTTCACTCAGGCCCCTGGAGACCCCTACAAGATCCAGCTGTATGGCAAAGCCGATTTCTCCGGTCAGGTGTTTGAAGCGAGCGAGGACTGCGCCTCTGTGCTGGAGACGTTTCACTGGAGAGAGGTGCACTCCTGCAGGGTCCTGGGAGGCTGGTGGGTCTTCTACGAGCACCCCAACTACAAGGGCCGCCAGTACCTACTGGAGAAAGGCGAGTACCGCAGGCCTGTGGACTGGGGCGCTGTCTGCCCCACTGTGCAGTCGTTCAGACGGCTGACTGAGTAAAAGAATTCCAATTATTATTATTTTTTTAACCTTTTCTTTGGCTTTCGATTAGCTAATAATTTGCATCAATGCAGCTGCTAAATAGCTAAAATAAAAACTGAATGATGAGGCATTGCGAAGTTGTTTCATCCCTGTGTGTTAGTGTGGTGCTTTAAAGTGTGGAGATAAAAAAGTCTACCCTGTGTGACCACAGCTAAATTATTTAAAGCTGTATTAAAGAAGTTATTAAAAGGGACTCGGGGGTCTAGTTGAGGGGGTTGTGGGTGCTGTAACACCATTTAACGGATTTTATGTTCACAGATTTTCCCAAATTAAAAACATAAGGCACCACTTCGGTGTTTATGCAAAATTCAAGCTATTTTAAATCAGGGCTAAACTTGGCAAAGTATGCTCATGTCCTTTAGAAAGCTCCAATCATTGCTTTTGCATGAGTTGTGTAAGAGCTGCATTCATTTTCAGTCAGTCTAACATTACTGCTGTGTGTTGCACACCTTTCAAATCATTTTACAGACTGGTATCCTAACAGAAACCAGTGCTAGCACAGTAAAAGGAGAAAAAACATGCTTTTAGTATACACTTAGAAGTCTTTCCTTTATATGATTGACTGTAAATAAATCAAATGAAACTGTAAAACAAACGTTTATTCTCAGATCTTCTTGAAGGTGCTCATGATAACAGTTTCCAACAGTTTAAAATCAACATATTTACATTGTAACCCGCATGCCAAACTTTGTCATGCAGTAGGATGTGTGGCATGCTGCTCCTGTCTCTTAGTCGAGTGTCCCAGTCTTCCTGTGTGCTCACATCGAGGACTGTCCCTCATCTACGAGGCTAAGCTGGGTGGTGTGCTCCCCCCACTCCACCCTCTGCAGGTCCAGGAGGGGCTCTCGGGAACGTGACGCCATGCTGGAGGTTTGGAGAGAAATCTGAGGCTGGATGTCAGACTGGGAAAGGGAATGAGGATAAGACTGGGACATGAAGTGGGTCTCTGACTGGAGGTGGGACTCAGAATGGGATTGGAGTGGGAAGTGGAGCCGAAGCCGTGATTGCGGCTCTGATAAATCCACCAGAAGGGGAGTGATGGATAATGGGTGGCTTGATGAAGAAAGAGAAGGGATGGAGGTGGAAGAGGAGGGATGTGGCACGATTGTGTGCTCGTGGGGAGAGCTGTTGAGCGAAGGGGGAGCCGAGCGGTGAGAGACCGGGGGAGTGGTACTGGTTTGGTGAGAGAATGGAGGACTATGGGGGGAAGGAGAAGAAGAAAGTGGATCGAACTCTCCTTGAAACACCTTGGTCATGCTCAGCTGTGGAGAGGGCGGTTCATGCATCATGGACGACGGAGGATTTTGATCATCAGGACAGTGCACAGGTGCATGCTGGGTATTGAGGTGTAGGGCCAGAGAGCAGCTGAGTGGGGACACGCTGGGCGAGGGAGTCACGGCACTGGGAGTCAGCAGTGCGGACGGGTTGTGAAAGAGAGGCCTGAGAAGTCGCGTCATTTCCTGCAGCTCCTGACTCACAATGGATACTTGATGGGAGAGGACAGACATCTAGAGGACGAGATGAAAGGATGTGAAAGCAAAAATAATATTACTGGTAATCCCATATAAATACAGCATTTCTCAGTAACACATAATTACAAGAAGCTTTTATCCCAGACACTCGTGTCGAGATAACCCTGCAGGGATTTGTGTCTCCTCCTTGAAGGGAACCGAGGATCTCATGCTCACTGGCCAAACGTGTAAGCTCCTCTAAAATGGCTTATAACTGTTTCTTAATATATTCATTGGTCAGTGTCACAAATAATTATGAAGAATGATGTCATTCATTCATTCATTTGTTCTTTCATTTGGTCTAATTAACTCCCTGCCCTAATGAGTCTTATTAAAACCAGTAGCAAGTGATTAATTTTTACTGTCATCATGCAACACAAGTTACACCAAATTATATACAGATGAAGTCTCTTTATGTCTCTAACAAATCATAAATAATAAAGCAAATAACAAATAAAAAGAGCTGATGAATTCCATCATCTCACCGCCCGAGAAAAGAAACTCTTCTCCAAATCCAAATCCACACTGTCAAAGTCTATTTATTTAAAATTGTGAAAGTACACAAATAATTAGGCAAACAGGAAAAAACCTTATGCCTCAAGCTTAAAAACAAGTACTGAAATATCCATATTCATACGTGTTTCACATTTTGAAATCCCTGAAGCGCACAAAGGTGCTTAAAGTAAGTAAAGTTGTAGAGCTAGCTTACTTTTTTTTAAACAAACCAATCTCAACCTGGGGCTATGGTAGGTATTTGGTGGGGTGGGGGTGGGGGAATGATTTGGCCCAGATTTTTGCTGGATGTACTCCCTCTAGGAGTACACTAGCTTGTGCCCCAGGGACCATTCACATGTCAGGGGACTGTGGTTTGATCACATAATGTAGTGTATTTAAAAATAACAAGGAAAAACGACACACATGCAGTGCATGAAATGTACCTTTCTAGCATTTGGAGTCATCGACTGGATTGATCCCTTTAATTATCACAGAACTGCTTCTTTGTTAAAGCCACAAAGAAACTGAATAAAGTTTTGATGGACAATTTTTTTGCCCTGAAGTAATAAACAAAATCTCTTGACAAACAGCTACATCTTAGGCCCCTGAAGGTTCTTATCTACATCACGTTATGACATCATCACGTTGTTTGTCGACCACCTACCAACGACCTGTTCTTAACCTTTAAGCACCTAATATCTAATGAAAGAATTACATAACTTTCATGTAATGGCAGTCAAATCTGTTGAAGCTGAATTATACAAGATATATTATAATGTCACCATGTTACCTAGCAACTGCCTAGCAACAGGCTTAAATCATCAATTTTTAGGATTTGGTGCACCTAGAACACTTTATCGAAGAATTGCATTATTTTCATGGGGATGTACTACTACTACTACAACTACTACTACTACTACTTCTACTACTACTAATACTACTACTACTACTACTACTAATAATAATAATATTAATTACTAACTTCATGCAGTTCTTAGCATTAATAGATTCATATCTTAAAGTGTTGGCAAAGTCTGAACCTGAACCAACAGAGCCACTTTACATGCATTTTGTTGAGACTGTCCTTAGAAACAACAAGTTAGACAGAAAGTTAAACTCTTACAGCTGCACAACCGTGTTCTACATGGTTGTGTAATAAATCATTAGCTGCCACAAGTGCCCAGTAAAATAATGTGGATGTAACCACAGATTAAGAGCCTGCTGAAAAAAATGTTTTGTTTTTCATGACACTATAACAAGCCTTACCTCATATTTAAGCTTTGTAATGGTTTGCATGGTTTCATCGCGGGCCCCTGTGGACACACAGATATACACACTTACACACAATGCATTAATTCTGAGTGAATCAGGACTTTGGAAGCTGGTATGAAGGATGATGTAAAAATGTGGCCTTCAGAAGTCTGATACCCACTGAGCTGGACACAATAACAAAAACATCCACCATATAAACGAATGTTGTTCAGTAGCAACATAATATTCACAAAGGCTCTATCCATCAAAAAACTTCAGTATTACTGTGCATTAGTTTTTACCGGCTCTTCCTGCTCTTTACCTGAGGTGGCTGAATCCGGGCCGGGCAGAAAGCTCTGGGTTGCACTGGGAGAAAAATCAAATCTCGGAATTGAACCGCTCTGGTTTTCTGTCTCGATCCCATCCACAAACCTGAGGGAAGACGGGGAGGCGGTGAGAGTGCATTTCACGCAAGACAACAAGATAACACAATAAAATTGGATTTACCATTTACAGATAATTGCCAGTTAGTATAATAAGAGACTCCAGAAAAAAAGGGGGCAGTTTGGGGAACTATTTTATCTGAATGTGAGAATTCAGCTATCAAAACCTGCTGGTTAATGACACAGAGACACCACATGGTGGCAGCAGACTCTGCCAACAAACTGCAATACTGGGTAAAAATGACACATTAAAAGCTGCAGTTATACATCCAGGCAGGTATACTGGAAATGACTTTTACTTGTTTAAGACAACATACGAGATCCCTCCTTCCTTACGTAAATTGACATTATACATAATGTAAATTTACATGAGCAAGTTCCAACAAAATAAATCATTCGTTGAGTCCAGAAAATCTTTTATTATATCACACAGAACTCCTTTAGAGTTTCCAGGAGTGTGATTAAGGCACTCCCCAAAACCTTTCAGTTATTTTATATTCTTAACAGCAAACACTTTCTTTTCAGAGTAGAGTAGTCGACAAGATTCATTAGCCTGGGAGGCACGAACCTGCTCAATAAAAAGTTGTTATTATTTTCCTATTAGGATCTAAAATATGCATGAAAGTGGTGCATGAGAAAAGATCGAGCTGTGCCCTGTCCTCTGAGGTGCGTGCATTTGCTCAGTGAATTTCAAAGTGAGTGGAACCTGGATGACAAACCAAAAATCCGTAGGCAGCATGCAAAAATAAGTATAAATGTAATAAGCGCCATCGATTTAAAGTCTATAGTTTTGTAGTTGAGTTCTTTTATGGGAAACTTACAACCAATCAAAAATGATCAAAGCGTCCTCGCTCCACACTGCTGTCTGTTCTGAGAGTGCTTCAGCTCTGAGAGGAAAGTCTCTCGGATCTATTATCTGCTAGACTCCTGCAGATCCCAGACCTCCATCTGCTTTCTACAAAGCCCGCAAAATTCACAGAGATGTCAAAGGCTCACCACGCCTCTCCAAGAACTCATCGTTATAAAGAGGGTTTATGGAAAGGCTGCCCAGCTGTCAACAGTCAGTGGGTCAAAGGTCGTGCTCAGTGTGAGCAGATGACGGAGAGAGGCTGCGCACCTGTGTACTAATTACACTCCTGCTCACGCACAATCATACACAGAGTGTGTGACTGTAAGCGCTCCCTCATTCACTCATCTGCTATTTACTCCTGCTAGGAATTTGAGTTTTTGGACGCTAATGAGTCACCACCGACAGATGTAGTATTGCATAACGCTAATGTGCGTGCCTATTATCTCACGAGGTAGGAGGAAAGTAGCGTTACATTGTGGGATCTTTAGCAAAATGAGGTGTAAGGTGAAACTTACTTTTTTTTTTAGGACTTTATGTAGAAATTGGACACAAACTACCAAAAACAGAAGCGTGGATTGAATCAAAATAAGGTTTTTTATGTGGATATAATGTAAGCAGTCCGAGAGCGCAAACCACCATGGTGGCTCATTCTCCGGGGAGCATTTACTTTTAAGGGGATAGTGTGTAAATAAACATTATGTATGAGTAGCTAATGGATACTGACTTGTAAATAAGGGCGTTAATAACGTGAGATTATTATATAACGTTATACTACAGTATATTTCTAAGTAAGTAAGCGGCTCATTTTTTCTCTTGACAATACTTTAAAGATACGACACACTTTGAGGCCAACTTGAAAAAACGTAAAGGTTCGGTCAAATATGACTTGATGCAAACTATTAAGTGATATTTAGAATGCTCATTCACCACAACACGTTCTCATCCCAACAAAATTGTCAGTATGTTACGTGTTTGGAGCTGGTTGAATCTATACATGTAAATGTGTTTTGGGGAATGAGAATGCTCTTTTCACCAGTGTCATTTCCTAAATGTTGCCAATACAAACAAAGGCAGTAGAATTTTAAGTTTTAAAGATAAAAGACATATTACATTTGACCTTATTTGACCTTGAAGAAGAGGTCAGAGTTTAAAAAATAACATGATATTTTAAACTATATACAGTACTTTGTATATGTTGACACACACCACACTTGCAAGAATCATAGTTTCTAAATTCTAAGTAATTCAATGATTTATTGGTCAATTTTTGACCAATAAATCATTGAGTTGACCTTGAAGACCTTGGTAGATGTGAACCAATTTTAATGGACTGTTAACACGACCCCGCTCTACACCCCTACAAAGTTTCATCAGAATTCATTCAAAAGCTTTCCAGCTATCACGGTTACAAACAGAAAGACATTCAAATGCTACCAAAAACATAACCTCCTCCTCGACAAGTTTGCGACAGTTGCTTAGACATGATCTTACTTCCTGTTCAACAGCTTCGTCCTTTCTATAAAAACCTCAAATCCATCTGCCAGCTTTTTGTGAGACATAGTCGAAAGATTAACAGCGCCCATTCTGGTGAAGATTAAAAAAAAAAAAAAACATCCTTTGAAGTAATTTGGTGAAGTTACATTGGACATGACACATCTCAGCTTTGGGACTTCCCATAGCATTACCAGACACTTCAGTCCCCAAATCCAATTACCATGTTCTTCCTCTAAGCATGTGGTGTTATTTATTCATCTAATTTTGGTGAGTTTCCCAGTTTTGAAGATATTGGCTGTAGAGATGTCTGCCTTCTCTTGAATATAATTAAACTAAACAGCGCTTAGATGGAATTGAAAGGATGAAAAAGGATGACTGGGAAAAAAAAATCAGCAGCAGCATCTCATTTCAGAAATCATGACCCACTTATTCAAAATAAAATATGCGAACTTTGTTGGGAGCAGTTTCATATAAGAACTATTCTCTTTGCTACGTCCACCAGTCATATTGCTCTGCAGTGCAGACCCGTGAAGAGAGCTGCGTGCTTGTAATAGGATGTATTAAAGGCAAGAATTGAAACCCGCCTCAGTTGGACTGTAATGTTAGGTAGAGTATATACGCCAAAACATAGAGAATTCCTCCAAAAAACAAGAGCACGCATAGAGAGATTGTGTGATTTCATTCTTGGATAAGTCTCTACTTTATGAAAGCCATTTCTGAAACCACTCTGAGACTCTGCCTTTATATAAAACACAGAGGGACAACTAGACTTTTTCCTCTTCGATATTAAAAAAAAAAAATCTTCTGAAAGAAAGCATTTTGAGAATCTGCATACATTTAAAATTTGTAACATCATTTTAGCTACACACAAACGACTTTTAAAGCAGTAATATACAACACCACCGTAGCGTCACTGACAAAAGAGAGGGGGGACATTTTTCAACCCCTTATTTTAAGAAACCCATATGAAATGAAGACAGAAACATTTTGAAAGGAAATGCTTAGATGCAGAAAATGAACAAATGCAAGTATGTAGTGTAGCTCTAATGACAGCTGGGGTACCCCACCATCCTTTCTGTGGTCGGGATCCAACCACAAAATTTCATCAACATCACAAAGGATTTTATTCCCTCACCAGGCAGCATGGGAAATATGCCCTGGTGTGTCTAATCCAGCCTTGAATATCCTCTATGGAAGCATCCCTATCGGCCTCTTTCATGGAATTTAAGAGGTTTTCTATTGAGGGATTTCTGTCAGAAATCTTCCACTGCTATGATGAGAAAAATTCCACTACTCTGCAGTGAGGTGCAAAGGATGTGAGGGTCAGGGCAAAAAAGATTTGTCAATGTGAGGTGGTCATAGAACCAAGCAAAACCCGAGCAGACTGACGGAAACCAACATCTTAACACATGATAATGTACTTTTCACTGCTTTTGTCGTCTTCTATTTTCTTGACAGAAAGTGTGGACAGTCCATGGAACAGTGAAGGCACTTAAAGTGTAGATGCACTGTTTGTCCACCTTCCTCATTTTCTTTACTTCTTTCACTTTCAGTTTATTTATTTATACAGTTCCAAATCACAGCAACAGTCACCTCAAGTCGCTTAATATTGCAAGGTAGACCCTACAATAATACAACAGAGAAACCCCAACAATCATATGACCCCCTGTGAGCAAGCATTTTGGCAACAGTTGGAAGGAAAAACTCCCTTTTAACAGGAAGAAACCTCCAGCAGAACCAGGCTCAGGGAGAGGTGCACATCTTCTACTGGCAGACCTTCCTTCCTCATTCTCACTGGCCCATCATTCACCATCATCTGTAAACAAATGCCCCAATTTATAGGGATCTAATTCATGTGGCTTTTTTTTCACATGATTAAAGGTGAATTCTTTGACCTGTATACCATGTGTGCTTTCTGAAGGAACACAGGAGGATATGTTGCAGTGAATGATTTATCAAATTTTAAGTGGATAAAGCAGGATAATTAAGCCTTGCCAATGCCCCAAACTTATCCGTATTGAAAATTGATGCCTACCATCAATAAACTTTCAACCAAATTGTTAGTATGGAATGTATTAATATATATGAGGCTGTATGCATACTTTTGGCCCTGTTTGCATTGGAGAAAACCCCAAATAAATCCAAGCTCATGCACCGAATTCTTGTTTTTAAAGTCATTAAAGATGTATGCTGTGCAATCATTCCACCCAGGAAAAAAGAAAGGTTCAAAGAATTCATTAAAAGCCTTAATTTATCATGCTGTTCATGCAAACTTCTGACCACAACTGCATGTGTGCAAAAAGGGTTTAACACACAGAAACTAGTGAATATGTTTTGAAGTTTATAGAATGATGAACATCATTTGAGATGTGAGGTACGCCTAATAGCTTTTTAGCTTCTTGTACTGTGTTGGCCGTTTGGAAAAACTTACAAAAAATGTTGAAATTGTTCTTAAAACCACTGAATGCTTGTTGTGTTTGTACATCACTCCCTTGTATGTTCCCTGAAAATGGTTGAAAGTGTATTTACCATGTTTAACAAGTTTCAGTCGATCAAAAGTTGCTAAATTACAACTTCACTTCCTGTTCGGCAGCTTTACCGGTGGTTTGTCTTTAATGGACAAACACTGTTGAAAAAAATATCTATAAGATAACCTTTGAAAGGCTTGATTTTAAGATTGGTAAGCAAGGCCGACAGGGTGCCTGACTGCTGCTCAAGCCAAAGTGCATTGAACCCCTATGGTGCTTTCTCCGAGTGGTAGACCTCATTTATGCTAGGCCTGGCTGGGCTCGAGAATGAGCAAAGGCCCAACCAAATGGTGCTTGTTCTCGAGCCCCTACCCAGGGCCTGGCTCCAGGATGAAGCTCCAGTGATTATGTCTTGGTCAGGGTGAACTATTCCCTTGATCTTGTCAGCATCTAAGGGGTTTTCTGAATCTCTCTTAATCTGGACCCTCACATAGGACCAATTTGTCCCGAATAAAGGGCCAAACTTCTCAGGCTGAATGGTTGCTATCCCAACATGGGCAAGCAAACCCCTCCACCATGGTAAGATAGCAATTCATGGAACAACGTCCTACTGGGAGACCGGGTGCACACTTCTGATATGCCAGAGCATGTCTGTGATCTGCCTGTCAGCCAGCATGGCATTACCTTTGTATCCACCCTGAAGAGCTGTAGGTGGTAGGAGAAAAAGGGTCTGGGTTTCTCAGCTTAGCCTGCTGACTAATCCAGACATGGATACGAAGTAGAAAATGGATTTAAGACTATTTTTACCAACTTTGGTGAACATTAGAAAAAAAATGTGTTTTTAAACAATTTTAACAGTTTCATTAAAAAAAAAATCCAACAAGACAGTAATTCATATGTTTGTGTGCTTTGAACTCAACTTTATTGAAGAAATCGGTGCCATTTTTTTTTTTTGAATGAAACGTGATTAAAAAGCCATGTGCCAAGAATCACTCTCCATCTGCGACCCAGTGCTGGCATTTGGGTATAAGGCATTAGATGAAGAAAAGGTAGAGACAGTGTGGGTGTCTGAGCTGCTTTACTGGTTGTGCCCAGTTTACTAAAACCAATCATTAAAGGTAGGTGACTTTTTTTCTTTTTAAAAAAAAACACAACTGTAATCCTGCTTTTACATGTTTTTTTGTAAAACTGACACAGTGGCACAATTTATGCTCGTCTGCGCCCTCACACAGCTGAGCCAACATAAATTGATTCCCCAAGCCCAGAGTCTGCTGCCACCTCTCTAGGGACTCCATGCAAATTAGCCTGTGGATGGTTTGTGTTTATGAATAATGTCACAAGTGACAAGCAATTCAGGCCAAATTCCCACTGAGGATTATTTACCAGTGAATGAACTCCTCCAGGCGAATCTAATGCTAAGTACCGAGTCAATAAATCCGTGAATGGCTCCCTACCGAGGGCTGAGGTCCGGCTGCAGGCAGCTGAAGCTCACAACAGGGATCTGCAGGCTGGAGGGCCGGACGGGATCACTTGCTGGCCGGAAGGGCCTCGGCGGCAGAAGCGGGGAGCGAAGAGGGGAGCGGAGGGGGGAACGCAGGCCGCGGCCCAGCCTGCCAAGGGATGACATCTTGGGCAGAGGGGAGCGTTCGCCCTCGGACCCTGAGCCCTCCTCATCTTCCTTAATGGAAGGAAGCTTTTTCATGATTCCTCCATTACTCTCACAGTCTCCCTGATGGGGCAGAAGTTAAGATAGGAGGTTAGAAAACATCATCAATTTTCAGCAAGACTGAAATAAATACTGAAATATTATTCTTTTTTTCCTGCAGATTACCTTTTTTAGTCTTTAAAGTGAAAACACAAAAAAATCTGAAAAGCTTTTTGAGAGAAATCAGGAATGGTGTCATGTCACTCGCTGATCAGTAGGGGGAGCTGCTGAGTTACTCAAAGCACTGATCAGAGTGAAGACTCGCCATTCACAACAGCTGCATCGGCTCTCATCTCCATTCATTTTATGAGCAGACCTGCAAAGAAGCATTCTCATTCAAAGCAAACGCTCCAGTCGCTGACAGTCAGTCTGTGTGAGGTGAACCAACTGAACTAAACAGAGAGTTTAATTCCTGCACTCAGCGTGTTGTAGGCGGTAGATGCATTGTATTAAAAGGTTGTTGGTTGTATATCCTGCGCTTTTTCTCTTTTTGCATTTATGCATTCTCACATGCTCCAGTTCAAAAGCTGATTAAAAAAGCTGGCATGCAACCCCATTTTCTCTTTCCCCTCTATTCTCCCTTGTCCTCAATTTTTGTTTCCCCCTGTCACCACCACCAACACCACCCTTCCCCTCCTCTCTCCTCTGCTTGTTGTCTTCTTCATCCAGTCTTGGGCTCACGTGCCTGCTTGGTATTTTTAGATCACAGAGGTTTAATTTTAGCAGAGGTTTGCCTGGAGGGAACTAAGCGGAGAAGGGACTGTTTGGAGTTTCAGTGTGTGTGGGTCTGTGTGTAGTATGTGAGCAGCACGTGCAGTCTTGATATGCAGCGTGCCACAAAAGGGCCACCGGGAAGTTATTAGTGTTGGGTTTGCAGGTGTGTAAAACGGTGTATGTATGAACACTGGGCTGGAGTGTGACCAGTAACATGTTGTGTGTGTGTGTGTGAGTTTCTACATCTTTTAGCAAGTGCAAATATGTTGTGTTATGTTAGTCCGCTATCTGCATTGTGTTTGCACTTAGAGGGCATAAATGTGCTGACACAATCACATCACTGTGAAGTATGGAAATATGACTGTGCGTGTGGATTTCTTTGTGTGTTGGCACGTGAATGCAAATATCAGCAAGGTTCTTCCTCCTTCTTCCCCTGCAGCTTCCCCTTCATCCTGATGTTTTCCTCGTCTCGTCTCCATCTGGATATCGCTCTATTTTTATCCATCTGGGGATGACCCTGCCCCTCCCACACACATCTGACAGCACTATTTTTAGTCCCACGCTGCGCCCACTTAAGGATGCACCGCTGCTTTCGCTGCACGTGCATATATATAAACTCCATATGTGGGTTTGTGACTGTAAGATGCTGACAAGTTTGGTGCAGTGAGCTTGAGATTCATTCTTATCCTTTCATGCTGGATCTGCATCCATCTTGATTCGAAACTGCCTGTTAATGCAAATACCTAATCAGCCAATCACATGACAGCAAGTCAGCGCATTTAGAATGGGGAAGAAAGGTGATTTAAGTGACTTGGAGCATGAATCTGCCCAAACAAGCATCTCTAGGTTTTCCAGAGAACAATCTTAAAAAAAGAGAGAAACTATCCAGTGAGTGGTTTTACTTCTTTCATTTGAGACCAGGAAACTGACACTACATTTCACAAAGGATCTCCATAACTGGAAAACAGAAGATAGGAAAAACATTTTCCAGTCTGGCGAGTCTGGATTTCTGGGTACGCAACACAAAAGCATGGCTCCATCATATCTTTTAATAGATCCCCCTGTTGGTGGTGTAATGGTGTGGAGGATATCTTTTTGACACATTTTGAGCCTCTTAAGTACCAGCTGAGCTACATTTAAACATCATGTGTGAATGTGTGTGTGAACGGGTGGATGACTGGATGTGTAAAGCGCTTTGGGGTCCTTAGGGACTAGTAAAGCGCTATACAAATACAGGCCATTTACCATTTACCACAACCTGTCTGAGTATTGTTGCTGACCATGTCCACGTGTACCATCTTCTGATGGCAGCACAAAGTTGGACAACTCACAAAGCTCAAATCATCTCAAACTGGTGTCTTTTCAATGCACCAATTTAATTATTCTTGTTGACAGAATTAAGCCCATATTTTTCCAAAACTGTTCTTGGCTTTGAAAACTTGTTTTGATACAACTTTCGAGTAAAATTCAGCTGGAACAGAGTTGAATTTTAACTGTGTTTGCTTAACCTGTTTGAAAACATGACCACATTTATCTTGTAAGGCTTAAAGATTTAATTTTATCTTCTAAATTATTAAATTCCAGAATTTGAAACTAGGTTATTTTCAGGCAGAATGAATTTAGCAATAAATGTTAAGTGAAATGTTTATGGCAAAATCTAATATTTAGTAAGAAATTGCTGCAATCATTTCATACCAGGTGAAATCTAACTTTATTATACTACACTTAAAAATGGGACAAGGTTAGGATTTCTAACAGCAGTGATGTTTTTATACAAGAACAACAACAAAAAACCATTATTTCGGTTTTATTTACATATTTTTCTGTCTTTTTTTGTTATACTATATGAATGTCAAACTCATTTTACATTGTGGACCACACAGGGCCCAGTTTACATGACTTTGGCCTTAAATTGTAAAACTGTAACATTACAGCCCACTGGTGAACCCACTGTAAAAATCATCAATTTTTACAGTAGATAGTGAAAAACCTGCAACCTTCTATCATCTAATTGTTTATCTATTACTTATTTACTGTGGTACAGATTGAATGGTTATGGGTGAGGTCTTTATCAATGGGAAACGCTGTAAAAAAAAAGTATTAAAATACAGTTAAAAGTCTAAAATTCATGCCATTCTTTATGTTTTTCCAGGGGACCAGATTGGAGACTTTGGAGGGCTAATTATGGCCCCTGGGCCTTATGTTTGACTGTCTTTGCCCCCTTGATGGTTTCTCTTGCCTCTGTGCTCATTAGCAAGCTTACTCACAGTAAAAATGTGACTTATTTCTAGTGTAAGCTGGTTTTTCATGTGCATGCTACAGCTGAGATCCATCTGTAAAGCCCTGGCATGTGAATCCTCGTGTTTAGATCGTGTCTTTATCCGCTGGCTGCGTCTCAAGCAGAAGTCGCGGGTTCCTCCTCAGTCCCGGTCCAGATGGCTAATCCTTTTCAAGTGCAAAGCCATCGCCGTGGCGTAAAAAAAAAAATGGGTGGAGGAGATCATTGCACAACTGAGACTAAGACACAGACAAACTACTTCCGTGGCTGTTACATTTAAAATGTATTATTAGCATGAGTCAGGTTTTACACTTGATCAAGGCAATGAAAACTAATTGAAATAACTAGAATTTGGTTCGTGATTAGGGGTACTTTAATCTTTTTTCGTTTTTAGCCAATTAGAGGAGGTGTGTATTGATATCAGTGGAAATGAGTTTTCGCCCTTTGTGAAGCAAAATAAGCTTGGTTAAGGAACACATGTCACAGGTGAATTGGTGACGCTTTTACTAATGCAGGTAATGACATAGCTGTAGTTCTGCACATAAGTTATGTGGACTATAAAATGAGTTTGCCATGACTTTGGATGTTTTTGTTAAGTAATTGTTCAGTTTTTAGTGATATTTTATTTTGGCATTTGCGTTTCCTTCTGCGCCTCTTGTTGATTTACTTCCTGCCTTTGCCTTTTCCCCTCAACTTTTATGATTTTTTCCGCCACCTTCATTTCTTTTGCCTTTTGTTCTGTGTTTAATTTTCCTGCTTTCTCCCTGTACCCTGTCCTTCCATCTCCTTGGTCACCTCTGCTCGTTCTCAGTGTTCCTCTCACTTTTTTCCTTATTCACATTTTTGCCGTTTAGGATTTCAGGGCTTCGTGTTTCTGGCTTGTTGCTTTTTCTTCTGCCTATTTCACATTGCATTGGGGTCCACATTTAAAAGAAAAAATAATAATAATAAATCTTAAAGCTAGGGTAAGAAGGACCCATAACATTCATAATGGCTCTCCAGTGGAAGGGTGTTTTTTTGGGGTGGCATCTGCTCTGTCCCTTAAATCAACCCAGAGCATAATGGAGGGATTATACATCCCATCTGGCTGTAAACATGTTGATAGGATATGTGGCTGTGGAGAACAATCCAAGTGCTTTACCTCCTTCTACCAACCACCAGTCACTGCTGGCACCTTGAGTTTATTTGTTCTTCCTCTTATTGCATTGAACATCACTGATAAAATATCACCACTGGATTTATAATGTGTGTTGCTTCAAAAATAATGTTTAGCCTGAAACTAAAATTAATGTGGTAAAATTGCTACAACAAAGGTAATGTAGTGATGTTTGGCAGTTGTTGTACCTCAGTGTTGTGCCCTTCTCGTAGATTGTACGTCAGATCGTTCCGGATTTCCGTGATGAACTTCTGAGCGTAATCGGGATAGAGGCAGAGCACCTCACGCAGCCCTTTGAGGCTGATGTACTGCAGATCACAGTAGGTTAATGCTTTCACACAGGCGTTGGTCTTTATAACTTCCTCCTGTGTCAGACAGTCAGAGCCAATCAAGTCACCGCGACCTGGAAAGCAGAGACACAATAGATAGTAAACAGTGTGTGTGAGGTGTTAAGAAGTAGCCCGGCACTTGATAGAGGACTCCTTATCACATCTGGCATCTGTTTTTTTTTTTTGTTTGTTTGTTTTTTAAATAAGATGATCAAAAAACCGAGCTATGGTTTAGACTTCTCTTGGCAAAAAATGGTGACTTAAAAATACTTTAAACTACAGCAGTGGCAATGTAAAAGGTTTGTAATAACAATGAATAACAAAATGAAACAAAAGAATGAAAGCCACCAAGTGAAAATGGAGAGGATCCTTCTGGGAGTGAGAAAGAAAGAAAGAAAGAAAGAAAATCAAGTCAGTGTTGAGCGGATTAAATAACAATAAAAAGTAATGCAAAATAAGTAACTGCTTCTAGTCAAGCCTTAACTGTGGGGGAGAAACACTTGACCAACACAACTTCCACTAGCATCACATTACTTCTTTTGACATTTAACATCAGTTAACTAAACTACCACAGCAGCCTGGTGAGTACAGCTCCTGGCTGTGATGTGACTCAATTGAATGCACTTGGCTTGGGACTCATGCATCTAACTTGCTAGCATAGCTAGCTTGCTATGGTAGCTGGGAAGCTAGTAGTTAAATTTTAACACTTCACAAAAATCAGTTTGCTCTTGGGCCTCGTTACCAGAGCATTAAATGCAAAGTAAACGTGGGTGTTACTAATGTCTACTTTAGTGGTTCAGCTCTTTTTGGATGTGAGCTTTTTGTGACTAGTTTCACCTGTGTTTACCCACTGTTTCATGTCATACTGTGGAAATTTTATTTTAGCAAAAGAAAAGCTCGACTTCAGATATGTTTTATTGTTACTAAGAAAAAAAAAATCTGTACTCAGATGAGTGAAATTCTAGTATTACTTTATGTCTGTGTTCGCACCAATCAGTGGGCATCAGTTAAAACAGTAGATAAAACTTGCTAACCAAACTAACTAGTCACATCTGGCTGTACTGACAAGTATGGCAGGATGGCCATATCAAGACTTCAGTACAACCCGTTGGGTAATATCACAGTAAGTATGTTCACATCTGTTTATCTATGTTATGGTTCCCAGGAGAGGGCCTAAATCCCTAGGCTGAAAACTACTGAACTAAACTACCAAATAAAACTAAATAATTAAAACTAGCTTAATAAACTAGCTTGCACACTGAAGAGTCAATATCAACATTCTGATGTTACAATACATAACATCAAATGCAAATATACATTTTGCCCTACAACCACCATTTTCCTTTGATTCTCTAAATGTATTTAGCTGATTTATTGTGGACCATTCCCCAAAATACTAATATGCAAGAATTTGCCATGCTACAAGCAGCACATGCTGGCAGAGCTGGCAAAGTGCTCCCACTGGAAATAAACTCTGAGGTGAGAGCATGTGCCACGTATTTCAAGATAAGAACCCAAATGCAGACACAGAGAGATAGCCTGATAGCTTATCAGGAGGATGAGAGACAGCTGGTGAGACAAGGTACAGTTTAAACTAATTAATGAAAATTTGTCAAGTGAAGCAAAACTAGGGACAAATTACAAGGGACAAAAGACTACCAAAATAAAACAGGAAGTAACTAGGAAAGCTAGCCTAAATAAATAACAAATCCAATATATGACTTTAGAAAACTGATAGAAACTCGAGTTCTAAAACACCAAGAAACTCATAATATCAGAATAATCGTGGAAATGCACAGAAATCAAGATATGCCTCAGAAAACTATGAACAAAGAAACAACCATAAAATCACAGAAGCCTTTCCAATATTTATAGACACTGTGCGCTGTCGATATTACGTGCTGCACAATAATGGTTAATATTTAGTATTTGCTGTTATATTCCCATATATCATCGTGATGTTGTTTATTGTATTGCTCTTGTTTTCTTCTGCTTGTTTTCTTTTTTCTTTCTCAACAGGTGATCCAGATGATTGATATATGTATGTTTTTTGTCTGCTCATTTAGTTGGTTTTTGTTTTTTTGCCCTTTATCCTCGTCCCTCTTCTCCGCTGTTTTTCCCCCTTCTTCCTTTCTCCCTTTTCTTTTCCTCATTCAAGTCTGTCCCGTATCTAGCAAGTGAAAATAAATAAAATAAACAATAAAAGGTGAATCAAATAGATCATTACGGCAAGGCTGGGATGGTCAGTTTGGTAAAGTAAATTGGGCATCTTTCTTCGCCTTTAGACAATAATTCTGATGGCAAAAGAACCAAACGGGACAGGCAAAAAAAAGAAAAGAAAAAACAATATTTATAGAAATAAGGAAAACCTTAGAACACCTACAACAAGACTCACAGACCATGACAAGGTGACATGTATTGTTAGACTGTGAAGTACAAATAAACAGCTATGAATTGGAATAGAAGGTCAGCATTTCCTTCTTCTGCTTCCCCTCTTTACCACACTGTCGTCTCCTGAGCTGTAAATCCAAAGTGGCAATGCCACACCAATTTGTGCGCATGTGTGTGTGAGAGAAAGAGCAGACAGGAATACTGTGATAAGAAAAAAAGCACTGTTTGCTCACCTCTATATGTATAAGAAAGCAAGAAATGCATGCTTTTAGGCCTGCATGTGTGCACCCAATAACACATGCAGGTCAGACATACTAACGAGTTTGCTGTCTCTCCTCTGTAGGCAGCAGTCACTTTATTATTTACACCAGTTAGCTCATTAAAATGAAAAACATTGTTGCTAATTTGCTACCTCCACTTCATGTGGACCTGAACTGATTCCAGTGCTGTTTGCGAGTGTGCTTATGATTCTGTATTCTGTTTTATCCACGTCGGAATGGAAAGCGTGTCAATGTACGTGTTGTAGGACAAGACCCTGGAGAGGCTCTTATTGTGGCAGTATGACATTGACCCAGGTTGGTGATTTCAGCTGTTTAACAAGCTGCTTGCGGTGCAATTTAAAGGTGAAACTGCAGGAATATTCTCAGTGGTGGTTTGATGTTGTTAGCCATTACCCGCTCTCAAGTGAAGCTGCTGTCTCTGTGCTTCTTTTTTGCATTGAAATTGGCTCAAACATCCTGAACCCACAGATTATCTCCCATATCCCAGAGCTTTTTAGCCTCTTTTTTTCTTTCAGACAAACAGCCCTCACTTCAATAAAATACTTGCGGTATAGGACGAGTCTCGCTCCGCAACAGCTGGATGTCTGACACTGTTTACGTATAGTGCAAAGTGTCTGACAGCATGTCAACATGTCTACAACTTGTTCCACCACAGCTAAGTGGAGAAATGAATAATTCATTAATTCACACATTAATGTTGTTTATAGGTTTGCTTTAGGGGTTATGGGTGCTCCCAAACGGTCTCATCAATCCCTGGGTCACACTCCATCTTCCATCTGATGGGGTGTTTATTGTTGCCCACAGGGACGGTTTAATATGGCTGCAGTTTTATAAGCTCTGGGCCGCTCTTCTTAATTATGTTCGTCTCCATAAAAGCCGGCTATTAAATCTTGAAAACCTAATAACGACCTTAGTGTTAAACAGCCTTTTTCCATCTTTGCACACAGCACTGAGACCAGACAAAACATATTTGCTTGCAAGCAGATGAGATTAAAAAGGAAGATTCCTTATCTTCTATTTTGTCTTCCTGTCGTTGATTTCCCGTGTGTTTTAAAAGCAACCTTATATGCCACCATCACAACTCTAGAAATAATTTTTCCAGCATTTTGAAATATTATTACTTCATAGGGGCAACCCTACATTTGTGCTTGTGCACAAATGTCATACCGGAGCTGGCAAAGTGCCGCCACTGTTTAACTAACAGCTGACGTAAGCTTCTGCAACTAAACTGTTAGTTTCACCTGGATCACCTTTGGGTCATCTTTCTGTGCAAACATTTCACTCAATTTCCAATTCTCACTGCAGCACAAAGAGAGACCGTGCAACGGTAATGGCCACGAATGAAGAGCGGAAAGAGGTTTCGATGACTCGACTCGAGAGCAAACCTCCCATGACGGCTATCTGGCACTCAACGAAGGCAATAATGACAGCGCTCTTTTCCTCTGAAGCTCACTGAACTCTATTAATCATACAAAGAAATGACTGTAGGCCTCTTTAGCTCCATCCTCGTGCACTCTCAGATAAATACTGGTTTTTAAGCCTGTTTCCTGCCAAAATCAAGGAGAGCTTCTATGGTCTAGAGCACAGGTGTCGAGGGCTGGTGTCCTGCAGGTTTTAGATGTGTCCTTGATCCAACACGGTTTATCTAAATGGCTAAATGGCCTCTTATGCCTATATTTAACTCTTTCATTCTTGGACTCTTGGACATTAAAGACTTTGCATATGACTGGGTAGCATTAGCTGTTTATTGCCAATCGCCTGTGCCATTTATGTTCTTTTTTGCAGACATTTCAAGGAAATACATCACTTTTTGATCAGATTAGTATTTTGATAAGAGTTTGATTATTGGGTGGCCCCATTGGATTGCCTGGTTCTTAAGGGTCTTGCAGACTTTTTGACTTTGGGAATGGGTGCACTACATAAAGAACTGTCAGTACTCCTTTAGTCTCTCACAAACAGGGGGTCTGAACAGCAGGTGGGCAGACTGGGCTGTATGCTTGAGGTGACCATATTAAAAATCACCCTTCTCTATGACTTAAGACAGAGCCAAGGGTATAAACGTAAGCTTTTGGGTCACAGGGATAACTTGTGTGGACACCGACCTCATGGTTTAAAATTTTGGTCATGTTTAATATGAGCGTCTCTCATAGTAACAGTGTATATATGACAGAAAATAAGGAAACGTAATTTATGATTGAACTGTTTGGGTTTGTAGTCAAAATGAGCTGATTTTGTTTTTCTTTACCTAAAATGGCCAGCACAGTGTTGTCCTTCAGGACTTCCATGGAGCCGGAGCATACAAAGTAGATAGCCTGGAGCGCGTCACCCTGGCGGATGAGGAACTCCCCCGGAGCGCAAAAGGAGGTCTTGATGATCAGGGAGAGGGAGCGCAGACACCCCCTGCTGGCCGATTCAAAGAGCGGCAGCTGCAGCAGCTCTTTATTCAAGTGCATCGCGATGTCGGCTCTGAGCTCATCCGGGAAGTCCTTCAGCAGCTGAAGACGGAACGAGAACATGGCTCAATCTCTGCCTCAACTTCTGCTGCTGTTAGAGGCTTCTCAACTTTCTCTACCATCCTCTGAATGTAATGTGTGGGAAGGTGAAGGTAACAGCCAAAATAAAACCTTTTCACCTTCCCACATAGTCACAAGCAGCTGATACATGTATGTTCAGCAAGAGGTTTAAAGGCTTAAAATGTTTTTGCATATTTACTCACTCGCACGATCTCGCTGGTTTCTAAAGGGAAAGGCCTAATGTGGAAAAGGGGAAAACTTTGCAAGGAGGAAAGTTGCTGGTAGTCATGTCAAAAGTAAGAGCGTCTGTCCTCCATGATGTTATTTCTTAAAAAAAAAGACAGGATTATCTAGATTTAAAACCAACTGGTGGCAAAACACACCAGGAGTGAGTTTAGAGTCTGTGAGGCCATTAATCCGTTAAATTAAGATGGCTGCTCCAGCGTGAGAGAAACCAAACAAAAACCAAATCCTCTCAATGACTGGGAGCCGTGTTTTTTTTATATATATATTTATTTATTTTCTAGTCTGCCTGGAGGACAAGTCACCTCATCTGCACTTTCACTCCACTTTATCCCATTGTGGCTAATCCATGCTACAGAGGCCACATGTCCGTTTGAGAACGTTAAAGGATCAGTCTCACATTTGTTTCCATCTAGAATTCACTGAATTGGATGCACAAACACTCCTATGAGTTTTACTTTTGCCTCAGGGCAGCAGTACCTGAGATCTATCTTAGATTCCTGCACTATCAAGACCAAATGTCATCCTTCCTACCTCACTGACATCAATACCGTTGTTGACAGACCAGGTTGTCTGGAAACACTCCATCATGCGTTGCTCCAGCACCTTGGGTAACCTGTGCACACGAATAAAGTCCTTCAGGTCCTTGGTGCGGGTGTGGTAGAGGGAGCGACGTGAGTACATCCTCTGGATGATGGCGGTCACGTTACCAAAAACCACAGCATGCATTAATGCTGCAGAGGAGACAGAAAAACAGGTAAGAACACCTGAAAAGCTGCTCAGTGTGATGTTTTTTGCTGTACTTGAGGTACTTGTGTGAGTTCGCTTAACGTCCAGCATGAAATGTGCAGTGTGAGGTTTAAATAACTTGGGATTACTGGGCAAAAGTGGTATATATATATATATATATATATATATATATATATATAAATTTCCCCTTGTGGGACTAATAAAGGTATATCATATCATATGATATATATATATATTTGTTTTAACAGATTTTTTTTCCATATTTTGAAAACCAAGCATTAAATTTTACCACTTACACAGTTACTCATTTGCATAAAAAAGCAAAAAACAAACAAACAATGAGGTTTTGTATTTTAACGGAAAATTTTTTCCTACATAATATTTTTGGTTGTTGAAAAAACCCAACAGACAGACAGACAGACAGATATTTTTTATGGCTCAGGCTGTAAAGGGTTAAGAACATCTGATTTTGATGTTGAGGTTTTGCCCACCTCCGATCAGCATGGTGCAGATGGAGAAGATCTTCTCAGAGTCCGTGTTGGCCGAAACGTTGCCAAAGCCCACACTGGTCAGACTGCTCAGGGCAAAGTAGAGTGATGTCACGTAGGAGCTCCTGACAGACGGTCCGCCGCTCACTGTCATCCCTGAGCCATTCGGTGCCCTCACTCTGGTCTTGCTGCCATTCCACTGGCCTGAATCCAACACGCTCGCCCCGTTCAGTGGCTCCAAACTAGAGCCGTTCCACTGGCTGTAATTGCTTAGTCCTGCTGTCACAGTGTCTTGAGGCGATTCAGAGACTCCCAGCAGGGAGGTCAGCGGTGCCATAAAGTATGGCGTTCCCAAGCGTTTGGCCAGTTCATGGAGCCAGCCTGGTGGGGGAAGTGGGACAGTCCAGAAGAGTTTGTCAGTTTAATGAGAGTGCAACCGTGTTTGTTTGATGACCTTTACTAGAAGGCTTCATTAGCGGCGGTAACAAGCCTGGAAGGGTAGAGTCATTCCTTCAGCTTTGGTGTATGTGCATTTGGGAGTACACGTCTGACACAGCATGCAAGCATTTTAATGTCAGATTGTATTTATGCACAGTGCAAATAATAAGTCTCATTATCTGTCAGCTTGTGGCTGTTTTAACATTTTGACAGGAAGTCAAAGTCTCTTAGAAATTACTTACATCACAAGGGACTTCTCATATTTGCTTCACACTACTACTTAATCAACCACAGTAACGGGCATCACTTATATAAGCAGAGGTCATTCCTTGAACCCTAAATGGCTTTAAAATGATTAGGCATCCTAGTGGCGCACAATACCGATATAACATACTCTTATAATGCTTAAAAAAGTTCAACTATTATCTAGTCATATATTCATTTCACAAAACAGAAAACAGATGCAAAAATGGACAAAAACCTATGACTAGATCTGGAACAGGCTGTTCTTTAGTAGCCAAAGATACAATTTAAAATGTGATCTTTGCTAAGTTGTCTGTTATGTGTAGACACAACATCATCCCTATCCATCAGAAGATGGATGAGTACAGGGACTGTACAAAGCAGCCAAATAAGACTTTGAAAGACCTTCAGAAACCCTGGAGAACTATTGCTCAAGACCAATTTAACCTTCCTGCCTTCTTGGGACCTTTTTGTGCCACTGCTATGTGTTAAATGGCTGCCATTTCCACTGTGTTCAGTGGAATATAACCAAACTTGCCACAGGATAGTTTTTACCTGTCAATGTTAATATTCCAGTGTGAATTCCTTAAATCAGCCTAAAATGGCTGAGCAGCAGAAATCCCCACACCCATCACCCTGGGGACCATTTTCTGCCCATTGACTTCCATTATAAACGCTATTTTTCAACCCCAAATTATCATCATATGATTTTATTTTTTCTTCTTTTCTTGGATGTCAATGAAGACTTAGGGCCTTGAAGTTTTAATTTTTAAATTGCAAAAAAAATGCAAAGAAAATAATGGCAGGTCAAAATGTATGTTGGTGCCAATCTTTGGTCCATCTAAAGGCCTACTTATAATGACAATCACATATTACTTCAACTGGTTTTTTGTGGAAATATTTAGTTTCGTTTTTTGGTTTTTGGGGCTTATAACACAGGGCGCTCATGTAATAACACTGGGATTTGAAGGGTTAAAACAACGAAAATATAATTAAAACTTTACATGAATATTTCAGGGAGAAGTAGTTTTACAAGGTTGGCTAATTTAAAGTGGAATAAAATATGGATATATGGTCTTTTTATGGCGTGGCTGAGAATGGTCCCTAGGGTGATGGGTGTGAGTTTTTTAAAGGATGGCAGGAGGGTTAAACAACGTCCGTCTCCATGGACGCAAAATACAGAGACTTTTGTGCATTATTGTCTGCTCCCTTGTCTTCTTTCCTGCTGAGTCTCTATCAGAATATTGTAATTTCAAGAGTAAAACACAGCTTTTTGTCTGTAAACCCAGAGCTGACTTGTGTAGTGTTACATAAATAAACTGGTAAGAGAGCTTTTAAACCTCGTGTGCACAACTCTCATTAAGCCTGACTAGTGGAGAACAAGCCTGCTCATTGGAAGCAATTTGTGCAAGCTCAATTACCAACCCTATGATAAACGGCTGACCCACTTCTCCACCTTAGCCCACCCCACGTGTACATTTACATCCACGTGCATCTACAAATCAGAGAAAACCATATATCTTTAACCGCTGCTCACCATCGTCCTCCCTCTCTACTCTTTTGTCTCATTGCGCTTTGTTGCGTTAAATCGCTCAAACAGGATAAGCACCAGCACCACATGCACCTCGCAGTATTGTTGTTGTTTGGCACCGGTGAGCGCAGTAGGAGGGGAAACAGATCACCATAATTAGAAGTGTTTTCGCAGTGAAAGGACACACATACAAGCTGCACGTAGAAGAGTATCTTCATGCTTTGCTTCGGAGCATTTAAAATGACACGCACAATCTTTGATTGGGTCTGTCTCCCTGTCTCTTTGCTCTTTTGCTCCCCCATCTAATGAATCCCCGTAAATCTTTAAATGAAACCACAATACAGACACACAGACACGAACCTATATCCCAAGAGGTGAGGCTATTACTTTCGATCTCGCTGCGCCCAATGAAGTACCACACGCAGGCCATCCAGTGGGCCAGCAGTGCAAAGGTGGACATGAGCAGCGTGAGGACCACAGCGCTGTACTGGGAGTAACGATCCAGCTTCTGCAGGAGGCGTAAAAGGCGTAGCAGGCGCACCGTCTTCAGCATGTGAACGCCGAAGTTCTGGGAGTCAGAGACAGAAGGGAAGGCGAAAACTTGTAACGGGAAATATGACAAGTGGAGCTCATTAGGATGGGATTAGTTACTCTCAGATAGGTAGGGTAGAACATTTACCGTGACTTGAATTAGAAATAGTCAGGTTTAATCTTTTTCACATCTGGAGCTGGGGAAGGTTTGTAATTAGAAGTACTGGTAGACACTGACAGTCTTAATCAGTCACCTTGATAGTGAGCTATGTTACTGAGGGACCTGGTGCACAAACCTATTTACAGCACAGACAAACAGCAAAAACATGTCTCAGTATCCTTACAACACAGACGGAATTAAAATAGCCCAAGAAAATAAATTCAGAGCTGGTTCAAATTCAGTTGTAGCAGGCAGAGGAAGTCACTGATGTTATCATACTTTAGTGAAAACAGTCCTGATGCTCCCTCTTACCTCCTCAAACATGCTCACGATATTGATTTTTCTCATTCTGTGCAATTCCTTGCTCATTTCTGTGTCCAATTAGTAGCCTGTTCACTGGTTTCCACACATGCAAGATGGATTACACTACACAGAGACAAGAATTAATTCCAGAAACCTGGATGTGATTAAGAATCGGCAAAGAAGAAACAGGTGTGTGATTGCTCTGCTTTGCTCCTGTTTTAATCACAGGGGGGGGGGGGGGAGGGGGGGGGGGGGGGGGGGGGAGTTACAAAAATATGATGATGATAATCTAAAAAATAAATGATTAGAAAACAAACCAAAAAACCCCAACTCAGTGTCATGCTAATCACACACTGTACAGATCTGTCTTTAGTTGCATGGTTGTGTTGAACAAAAAACATCTGAAAAAAGTTAATTTTTTAAACAGGCACCTGTTATTATGATTTCCAGCTCCTCAGTTTTATTCTGGGACTTCACTAAAGTGGTGTTTGAATACCACATTTTTCTAATTTTGGTTCTGTACGTTACCACAATGAATTTTAAATGAAACAACTCAGATGCAGCTGAGGTGCAGACTTTCAGCTTTAATTTAGGAGGTTGAAAAAAAGGATTGCATAAAAGTCTAACACAATCCCATCATTTCAGGGGCTCAAAAGTAACCAGACAAATGAAATAACTGAAAATAGAGTCTTCATTTCTATGCGATGACAGCCTGAGGTCTTGAACTCATGGAAATCACCAGATGCTGGCTTTCCTCCTTTTTAATGCTATGCTAGGTCTTCACTGCAGCGGCTGTCAGTTGCTGTTTGTTTGTGAGGCTTTCTGTCTGAAGTCTAGTCTTCAACAAGTGACATGCATGCTCAATAGGGTTCAGATCAGGTGACTGACTTGACTGAGTAAGAATATTCCACTTCGTTGCTTTAATAAATCTCTGGGGGGTTTTTGGAGGACATACACTCTTCGATCTTTTGGGTCATCGCCCATCTGTATTATAAAATTTTAACTGCATTTTAGCTGAAAAAATAAAGTATATACACTCCACTTGTCACATCAGTACTTTAATTTTCTGTTTATAACATCAAGTGGTTAAGGATGCAACCAGGAAGCCTTAAAGAAGTGCCAGAAGTCTGGTCCTCCTTATCTAGAGTCCCACAGCCTTTTGGACTTGCAACCCCTGAAAGTACAGACATATCTCTTTATTAGAAACAGCACAATGGGGACATGAGCTGTAAATGCTCTATAAAAAAGTAGTAAAACAAAATAAATATTAGACCAAAGTAAAAAGTGTAGTGTAGCCTCATGTGCCAGTCGCAATGTTTTCTGCATGAACAGCTATCAGGATCTGCACTGAACATCATCTGGCTAATCTACTTGTCTCAAACGGTAATTTGTCCTCAGCGTACTCATTTATCAACTTAATTACCAGTTACCTAATAATGAGTTCTGGTTGATACTAACCCTCTCAGCTTTCCTCCTTTTTGAAGCCACTCTTGCAACAAATTTGCACAGGAAGAGCAACGTTTCAACAAAATATGGAACAAAAAGTTGTCAGTCACTTTTCAGTTCAGGTTTCTGTGAGTTTAAGTGCAGGCGTTGTCGTCTCGGTGACCACTGAGCATGTTCAGTTTAATTGCCTTATTAAATGAGCAGTGAAAGAGTTGAGCAGCAGGAGAGTGCTACTGATAAAAGAATGAGGTCTATGACCGCCAGCGGGGCCCTTAGAGCCACTACCTTCATGTCACGTGCACAAAAATGGATAAAAATCATAACTAAAGTATCACAAAAGCATAAGCAACAGTCAAGCAAGCAGGATTTATGCACCATGCCTCTATTCCAACCCTTGTGTAACCAACTAAAAGTCATTGCTGCAGACTCACCACACTGATATTGAAGGCATAGAGCAGGTCAAAGGGCAAGGCGGCAATCAGATCCACAGACAGCCAGGACGTGACGTAGTGAATATATATAGAACGGGCGTCGTAGACCACCTGACCTGACGTGCTCACGTAAGTTGTTCGGAAGTTCAACACGATATCTAGAACGAAGCACACGAAAGGCATCATTAAATCTGGAGATGACCCAGTTGGATGACCAAGACCAACCCAACTTCTATTGAAATAGAACTGGCTAGCAAAAAAAAAGGAACTCCACCTTCACCACAGACAAAACAAGAAAGAAAAAGAATGACATCACAAATGTAGGCTGAAATGCTTTAGCAGTGTGCCAAAACCTTAAAGTCTAATTGACTCTCCTTCTTGTGATTAATCAGTCACTTTCTTACCTAAAGCAACACTGTGTCAGTTTGGTAACTTTTACTTGCATTTTTTATGAGCAGTAGATGAGAAACTTGATACTGCAGCCATGCCTGTAGCATAAATATGAGGCTAAAGCCAGCAGCCAGTTACTCCGCAGAACCACAGGGACTGAGCTAGCACAACCAGTACCTGTAAATCAAACATGTATTGTGTTTGCTAAACCAGGGTTGTCAAACATAAGTCTCAGGGGCCAGAATCAACCCGCTTTTCTAAAGTCATTTGACGGCTATGGAAGGAAGCGCATGAAACTTAAATTATTTTAAAAATTATTTTTTGAAGGGTGGCATAAATTTTACTTTTATCTGTGTTTTCATAACTTAAAGGACCTTCTCCACGTTCATTCAAAATTCACCAGTAAATAAGTATAAGATAAACCATTAGATGACAGAAAGTTCCTGTTTTTTCACTGTTTAATTTTGAAATTTACAACAAAAAAAAAAAGAAAAAGAGGAGTTTCTGCCAATTTTCCATTTGATAATTACAGGACAGTGTGTGCAATGAGCTAACAGAACTTTTTCTGTAAGTTTATAGATTTATTTCTTAAGCCCATCATGCAGAAAAACTGAGATGTGTTGTTAAAATTTTCGGCAAAACTTACATTTTAACTACTGATTTTATCTACTGTTTTTTTTAATCGATTTTAAATCATGCTTTTTATTTGTTTTTGTTTTTTAATGTCTCTGTAAAGCACTTTGAATCACCTTGTTGTTGAATTGTTCTATATAAATAAACTTGCCTTGCCACAGTGGGCTGTACTTGGCCTACGATGTAAACTGAGTTTGACATTGCCGCTCTAAACAAAGCCAAATGGAAAAAAAAAAGAAAAAAGAAAACCCTGTCTTGCTTGTTTGTTTTTTCACTTTAACTTTTAAACAGGGCAAAACTTGCTGTTTCTTCCTGTTTAAAGTGTTTATGCTAACCAGCTGCTGGCAGCAGTTGTGCACTAGTTTCCTCAGTTTTAATGTTGCTCTCCCCAAAAAAAAGTCTGTATAAAAGAGATAATGACACAGCTGCCTACACGAGTGACTAATGTGAGCTCCTGGTGGCTTTTAAAGCAGTCTGATCTTACAAGTTCCACTTCCAGACTGACCCAGATTACCTAAACACAAACTGTATTCATGTTTTGGTACAAATGGAACAAAACACAGGCCTGGGTGACAAGGTTGGTGCAGCTGCAATGGGAGATGTAGAGTCACATGGACACTAACAGCCGCTTTTGACTGAAGGGACTTTTCGAGAGGTCAGGAGAGTGGGTATCATTTGTCTCACAGACTGTTTAACGCAAACTTTTATGGGATTTGGGCCTTTGTAAATACTTTTGTGTGACTTCTATATGGATCCTTGATCATTTCAGGCTCATATTATATTCACCATTCATAGATGTTTCCACCAGAAAAAAAAGGTGCTCATTTTTAAGTATGGTTCATAAAATTGGATAGAAAATGATAGGAGTTAAAAGAGAAATGACTGGCAGAGAGAGGGGAAGCATCTTAAAACGGGCTTACCAATGATAAAAAGTATCTCCACCAAGATATCGCTGACACTCGGTGGGTTTCGCGCTGCCGAGCCGCCGTCCTCTCGTATTTCCACAGCTGTGAAGCAAACGTTATAGGGAACTGTGATGGCCACGTAGAAAGTGGCCAACAAGATCAGCCAATCCCAGCCGGCCTTGAATGCACCGTAGTGAAGGAGGATGAAACGGGATTTTTGGACATCGGCCACCTTATACTCGGGGACAGGGTTCGCATTGGCTCCGAGAACGCTCTTGATGTGTAGCATGGAAAAACACACATGAGAATTAATGGGCATAAATTAACAGTATTAGCATTATATATCTGCCAAGTTAACAATGGGGAGTGGCTTTTCATCTCCATTAAATATTTCATCTTTAGCACTAGATGTGAAGGTATAATTTATGGTTCCACTGGATTGGCGTGATTGAGACTTATATCGCCATCAAATCTAAATAAAATTGGCCAAGCTGAAGACAAATGGCTATTCCGACTGCTCCTCGCATGTTGGAGGCAGTTTGGCAGTCTTTATGTCATTAAAGGTTGCTTAAATTTACAAGCCTTCATCTTTTTGAATTGATATGCAGATCACAATCACAAGCAAAGCTCTTGAAACCATGACAACCCTCTTAATCAGTAAAGCCAGTAAACCCCTGACACCTTATATGGCGCTTCAGTTGCACTCTCCTGGAGGCTGCAGCTTTCCCTACAGACAAAACATGCTGATGACACTGCGACTTTTGGCCTTACTAAAGGCTTAGTCAGGGTTTGAAAGTCTGTGACGGGGTATTTATATTTAAAATGGCGCATCCTCTGTGCATATTTTATTGATACTTAGCAAAGGAGAATTGTGACTGTAGAGTAAAAGTCAGAGGTCACTGAACTTTAAAAAAAAGGCATTGGCTGTGAATAATTTAAACCACCAAACACAGCACATCTCACATTGTTGATCTTCAGCTTGCTCTTGGTTTTGTCCTGTTTCTGCAGGTGTCCCGACAGCTGATAGAGGACAGCCCGACTGCGCCGGCGCTCCATGTTACAGCCTGAGGGGCAGCTGATCTGGCGAATCTCCAGACCAGTTTCCTCATCTGAGAGCAAGGGCACACAATAGGAGAACAAAGCACTAATGTGGCAGAAACTCTCACCGTGCTAACCTGCACATGCCTATAACTGAATCTAAAAGGAGGCAAATGAGAGATAGCTTGAGGACGACTGTTGTCTGGTTTAATTGAGCAACATTATGAACATTGTAGTAGTTTGGCTCCACCGAGATCTGTAATCTAAAGCTAATATGTTTCACTTTAGGTCGTGGCTGTTCACCATAGCTATGGAGAGCCATAATCTAAATGTCTGAGGTCGTGTAAAACACTACACTAATACGTGAGGTGATGACAGCATTAGATTAGTGGAGCGATGCTGTACATTTACTCCCTGCTGCTGTGGAGCTGGTTGTTATGTCTTTACATCCCTCAACCACACATACAGAAAAGTTTTCAGCACATAGCAAATCCCCTCCAGTTGAAACAAAACAGAAAAACTGGCGATGAATTCACTGTAAAGTAGGTCTGTCTGATATTCCCATGTTGGTGTTCGTCAGCGTTGCAACTGACCAGTCACGCTGTTGTGATGTCATAGCTTTGGAATATGGAGGAAAAGGAAAAACCAAATGCCTTTGTTTATATAAAACTCAGCATTTCAGGTGTTTTCTTTAAGAATTCATACAATATAATAAATATTTTATCAAGTCAGGTTTCTCACGTTGGGTTCCTCGTGACAGTAAGCTAACGTCTTGGCTAACGCTAACTGAATGCATCTGAATGCTAAGACAGTGTAAACAAGTCAGCTGCGATGCTGATTTTGGACCAACGTTGTCACCGACATAGGAATATTAGACCATGTGAAAATGTAAGTGTCCACTTTGGATATTTTCAGATAAACAGTCAAAGTGGCACAGAGGAATCTCGATATGTGCTTTAAGTATTTGATGTTAACAGTAAGTTTGCCCAAAATTTACTGCTTGGGAAAGCAGGAGAATCGACTTGTTTGTGTTCTGTGATAAGCTGCACTGATTCATTCATAAAGCTCCATCAGACCTTTAGATAGACAGCTGCAGCAGCTCTGCGTTTGCTCGAACCACTAGCATTATTTACAGCTCATCATGTGCAACGCGTTCACATGTCACTGTATGCTCACATCATGTTCTTTAAATGCAAAGTGTATTTGTTCAGTGAATATGTGCTGGCGCATTCATGCACAGCACTGTGCTTATGTGTTTTCTAAGTCCATGCACAATAGTCCAAAGGATGTTGTTTTTATTTGACCCCTTCTCTCTAAAGGAATCATATGAACTGATCGGCTCTTTGCCATCTTTCTCGACAGAACTGACAGCAGGTACGTGAAGTAGGTAGTTTGACTGATTCTCGTTAATGCCTTGCTCATTTCACGTGAATTGGACAGGGAGTGGATGGTGCTCACCAATGTCAGATTCATTGTCACGGTCCTGGTCCTTGTTTTCTGTGATGTCCTTATGTGAGACCAGGAACAGAACCACCTCGCCCTTCTCGTTCTTGATGGGAACAATGTCCAACAGACACCAGAACTTAGAGCCTTTTCAAGGAAAAGAGATCAGAACACAGACACATATTGGTTTGGAAAAAAGAAATACTGCACTAAACACTATTTAACTTGTCAGTCTGCTCCAGCAGCCGAGTCTTACCGCTCTTCTTGTACAGAATGATTTCAGTCTTGAACTCCCGGCGTTCATCCAGAGCTTTTTGCATCTGTGTGGTGAGAGGGTTGCTGGTCTCACTCCCGTACAGAAAGTGACACATGCAGCTCTTCTGCATCAGCTCGCCGCGGGCAAAGCCGGTCAGTTCGCAGAAGCCATCGGAGCAGTAGACAATGGGATAGAGAGACTGGACCTGAGCATTCCCCAGGACGAAGTTGCTGTCTGAGCGGAAGGAAGATGGGAAAGTGATGGAGCAAAGTCACAAGGGAGGAAAAAGGAGAAACATAATCAAGGTAAGAGTGTAAGAAAACTGGAGAGCAGTTAGAGGACAAAAGAACAAAACCAGAAAGCTCAAGTCGTTCTCTCTTGTTGTTAAATGCTGATAAAATACTTAATTACCACCAAACAACAGCTTAAACCAGCTGAGGCTGGGAGCTGTGCCTTTAAGGATTTGTTTTGCTGTGCATCCTGTCACATTTATGCACCACGTTGTGGGGTCAGCACCTACAGGTTCACCAAGATTATTCAAAAGGTATCGCATTAAAATTTCATCCACGGCTGTCTTTTCTTTTTTTCTTTCAGTACTCACTCTCGCTGCGTGTTTGGCTCTAAAAGGCTTCTTCTCACTTTGAAGAGCTGTCCTCAAGGAGAATTTAACATGCCTGCTGCTTTTCAATGAACTTCAAAAAAAATAATCATCTCCTTTACTTTGTTCGTCTTCTGCACCTCCCGTGCATTATCATTTTTTTCTTATTATCTTCAGCTGTTTTTTTGTTTTGTTTTTAATCACATATTTTATGATTTGGGGCCACATCAATTTATCCTTACTTAACCTTTAAATAGTTTCAGACTGAAATTAGCAACAGTATTTTCTTCTTTGTGTCGGCTTTGGCCAGTAGTTAACATTGTTAAGATTTTTATATTACTCTGTTAATTTGAAATCATCTCTTTGCAGGTTTCTATATTCATTATAATTTTTTTTGAATCGTCATGTGGCTACAACATTCTACTCTGAGAAAATTTACATTGCACAGTCTTATTATGTGCCTGCCCTCCACCATTTATATGCTATCGTTGGGAGGTTTCAGTGATTTATTTATTTAATTTCTTTTCCCAAAAGTAGACATTTTGAGATTTTAAAGTAAGCTTTAGCTGTTATAATATCATAAAAACTAGTTACATAACACCTAACCATTTAGCTATTATATAAATACTGACATATCCAATTTTTAAAGCTATATAATATATTAATAGTTAGCCATAGCTCAGTTACTAAACTAAAATTAATTCTGTGTGATACATTTTTCTATAATTTCTTTTAATATATGCTCATATGAATTACTATGAGGAATTTAGACTGACTTGGATAAAGTCTACAGCTAGATAACATAAGGCAAGGCAAGGCAAGGCAAGGCAAGTTTATTTGTATAGCACAATTCAACAACAAGGTGATTCAAAGTGCTTTACAGAGACATTAGAAACAAGAACAAATAAAAAGCATGATTTAAAATTGAATAAAACAAGCAAATAAACTAACTAACTAGTTAACAAACAAACAAACAACAGTATATAAAATCAAAACAGATAAAATCAGAACAGTAGATAAAATCAGTAGTTAAATGTAAGTTTTGAAATTTAAGCTTAAAAGTGTGGATTTGGTGCTTTATTCAAATGCAGCTGAGAACAGGTGAGTCTTCAACCTGGATTTAAATAAACTGAGTGTTTCAGCTGATCTGAGGCTTTCTGGGAGTTTGTTCCAGATATAAGGAGCATAAAAGCTGAATGCAGCTTCTCCGTGTCTGGTTCTGACTCTGGGAACTGATAAAAGACCGGATCCAGATGACCTGAGGGATCTGGATGGTTCATACTGGGTCAGGAGGTCATTGATGTATTTTGGTCCTAAACCATTCAGAGCTTTATAGGCCAGCATCAGAACTTTAAAGTCTATCCTCTGACGGACAGGCAGCCAGTGTAAGGACCTCAGAGCTGGACTGATGTGGTCCACTTTTTTGGTCTTAGTGAGGACTCGAGCAGCAGAGTTCTGAATGAGCTGTAGTTGTCTGACTGATTTTTTAGGTAGACCTGTAAAGATGCTGTTACAGTAATCAAGCCTACTAAAGATGAATGCATGGACTAGTTTTTCCAGGTCCTGTTGAGACATCAGATCTTTTATCCTTGATATATTCTTGAGGTGATAGTAAGCTGACTTTGTTATTGTCTTAATGTGTTTTTCTAAGTTTAGGTCTGCATCCATCACTACACCCAAATTTCTCGCGTGGTTTGTGGTTTTTAGATGTATAGATTGAAGTTCTCTGGTGACCTGTAATCGTTTTTCTTTGGCGCCAAAGACTATTACCTCAGTTTTGTTTTTGTTTAGCTGGAGAAAATTGTGGCACAACCAGTCATTGATTTCCTCAATGCATTTACCAAGAGCCTGTACAGGGCCTCGGTCTCCTGGTGACATTGTGATATATATTTGTGTGTCATCTGCATAGCTGTGATAGTTTATTTTGTTGTTGTTTATAATCTGTGCCAGTGGGAGCATGTAGATGTTAAACAGAAGGGGTCCCAAGATGGAACCTTGGGGAACTCCACATGTGATACTTGTCTGCTCAGATGTGAAGTTACCTATTGATACAAAGTATTTCCTGTTTTCTACGTATGTTTTGAACCAGTTTAGTACAGTTCCTGAAAGACCTGTCCAGTTCTCCAGTCGTTTGAGTAATATGTTGTGGTCAACTGTATCAAATGCTGCACTGAGATCCAGTAAAACTAGGACTGACATTTTTCCACTGTCTGTATTCAGACATATGTCATTAAACACTTTTGTCAGAGCGGTTTCAGTGCTGTGGTTCTGTCTAAAACCTGACTGGAAGGCATCGTAGCAATTATTCTGTTTTAAGAAGTAACTGAGCTGTTGGGAAACTGCTTTTTCAATTATCTTACTTAAAAACGGGAGATTTGAGATCGGCCTGTAGTTGTTCATTTGTGTCTTGTCAAGATTGTCCTTTTTCAGTATAGGTTTGATTACAGCAGTTTTTAGTGATTCTGGAAACACACCTGATAATAAAGAAAAGTTGACGATCTGTAACAGGTCTGACTCTAAAGTCTTTGAGACCTTTTTGAAAAAACTTGTTGGCAGGACATCTAAACAGCAGGAGGAGGAGTTCAGTTGACCTAAGATGTCCTCCAGGTCTTTGCTGTTAATAGGTTGAAACTGTTTCATGGTGTTTAAACAGTTTTTTGGTGGACACAGTACATATCCTGGATCTGCTGTTGATGTACCAATTGCTTGTCTAATTTTTTGGATTTTTTCAGTGAAGAATTTGGCAAAGTCATTGCAGGCCATGGTCGAATGAAGTTCAGCTGCCACTGACACAGGAGGGTTTGTTAGCCTGTCAACTGTAGAAAATAAGACCCGAGCATTATGGCTGTTTTTAGTGATGATGTCAGAGAAGTAGGACCTCCTTGCATTCCTCAGTTGTAAATTATAATTGTGAAGTTTCTCTTTATAAATGTCACAATGAACCTGGAGGTTTGTTTTTCTCCATCTGCGCTCAGCTTTCCTACACTCTCTTTTTTCATTTTTCACCAGTGTGGAGTTTCTCCATGGAGACTTTTTCCTTCCAGAGATAACCTTCACCTTAATGGGAGCAATAGTGTCCATTACATTTAACATGTTAGCATTGAAGCTATTGACGAGCTCATTGACTGACCCTCTGGGCAGGTCAGGTGTTAATGGGAAGACCTGGTTAAAAATTGCACTACTGTGTTCAGTTATACACCGTTTTGTGATCACTGTTGTTGATATATTTATGTGGGCTGAGATTTTACTTTCAAAGAAAACACAGTAATGATCAGACAGGCCCACATCAGACACAGTAATGTTTGAAATGCTCAGGCCTTTGGAGATCAGTAGGTCAAGAGTGTGTCCTCTATTATGTGTGGCCTCTGTTACATGCTGAGTCAGCCCAAAGTTGCCCAGAGTGTTACTCAGGTCTTTAGTCCCTTTGTCCTGAGGGTTGTCCACATGAATGTTAAAATCCCCAGCAATAATTACACAGTCAAAATCAACACAGATCACAGACAGCAGTTCACTGAGGTCATTAAAAAAGTCTGTGCAGTATTTGGGAGGCCTGTAAACATTAAGAAACACAACTTTGGATGGGGCCTTCAGCTGTAAAGCCACATATTCAAAAGACTGAAAACTTCCAGGAGATAGCTGCTTACATTGAAATGATTCATTAAATAAGACAGCAACCCCTCCTCCTCTCCTGCTCGCCCTGACCTCATTGATAAAACTGTAGTTAGGAGGGGTCGTCTCGATGAGAACAGCTCCACTGTTATTTTGGTCCAACCAAGTTTCAGTTAAAAACATAAAATCAAGGCTGTGCTCAGTGATTAAATCATTAATTAAAAATGTTTTCCCAGCTAGAGATCTAATGTTTAATAAAGCCAACTTAAGTGTTTTAGAGGTATTACTTGTCCCCTCATGTTTGGGAGCAGTCTGTGGCACACAAGGTATGTTTACTATGTTTAAAGATCTTTTAGAGTGCAGCTCTCTGTGTTTTGACCAGGCCACATGTCTCCTGTCACCTAAAAGTACAGAAATTTTAAAACCTTCTAGTAAACAGGGTCCCAGCTTCTCCTGGGAAAAGTCATCACTGCCATAATCCTCACAGCCCGGACCCTTCACACATCACGCATCAGACTGCGGAGACAGGGCATGAAGAGGAACTAAGGGGGGCGAGGCTGGGCAATGTGACTTCGATTGCTCTGTTGAGGGTGGGGCTCGATGGCGAACCTTTGGCCGCTCTGGTGGGGGGTTTATGGGGGACAAAAAGGGATTGGGACGGGGGGTAGATCTGAGCCCAGCATTGACCCGCTCCATCATCTCCTCAGTGAATTTCAGGTGTGGGGAGGAGGGAGAAAGGGAGGGGGAGGAGGGTGATGGCCTGTCAGGGGTTTGGGGGACTGGGGAAGGTCGTGGTCCCTTGTCCTGGTCGTTGGTGTTGTTGAGAGAGTTGGAGGCAAATAGGGACCCCTCTTCTTGCCTTAGATGTCTCTCCTTTCTGAGGCTCTTCCTCAGATGCCATGGATGACTCTCCTTTCTGAGGCTCTTCCCGGGTGGGGGCAAATGGAGCTCCTCCTCAAGGTTTCTGCTGGGCTTTGTCTGTTCTTGGAGTACTGTTTGTTCCTCTTTATGAGATAACTCCTCGTTTATCTCAGCCTTGGCACCAAGCACGGATGGATGACGTATGGAATAAAACAAGTTGGAGGTGAACAGTTTCACCCCTGACTTGTTAAAATTAAATCCATTTGCTTTGAACAGATGCCTGCGTTCCCAAAAAATATTAAAGTTGTCGATAAAATGCACTGAGTGGTCAGCACATGCTGATATAAGCCATTTATTCAGTGTAAACAACCTGCTGAATCTCTCGTCTCCTCCTCTGACCGGCGGTACAGGTCCACTGATGAATACAGCTGCATTCAGAGAGTTTACAGTATTTAATAATCCAGTAAAGTCCCGTTTCAGAACCTCCGACTGTTGTTTGGACACATCGTTTGACCCTGTATGCAGAACAATGTTTGTCACAGTTGGATATTCATCTGCAATTTGAAGAATTCTCTCCTTCAGGTTGTTGACCATATCGTTAGGAAAGCAGAGGACTTTAGTGTTCTTACCGCACATCCTTTGTACATCCTTTACGGCAGAGTCACCCACAATCAGAGTTTCAGGCCTAGCCTTTAGCTTTCCCTGTGGCCTTTCACTTTTCAACAGATTTTCAGACCTTATTTCGCTGCTTTTAGATGGATGGTTGTCCGATATAGATCCAGGGTCCTTTGATAGTGGAGCAAATCTGTTCTGCAGTTTCACATTCAGTTGTTTTGGAGGTTTGTTGTTAACCTTCCTATTCACGGTTGTCCAGTCCTGTTTCCTCCCGTATACAGGGGTAGAAGAGCTTCTCTGTCTCGTAGGAAGTGAAGGCCAGTCGGTTTCAGAGATTTCAGCTCGCTGTGCCCTGCCTGTGATACGTCCTCCCCCTTCCAGGAGACATGATTTATGTCTTGGTTTTGCACCAAGACAGTCTAAGGGGGGATTATCACTTGAGGATTTATAATAATGCACAGAGTCTACTTTCTTGGTCATGTTATCTGTGCTCCTTAGCTGTGTACTAGCTTGCTCATCGCCATTGTTTTGAATCAAAGGCAAGGTTGTTTCATTTCCACACAGTCCATTTACCTCCACGTTTACTTCTAAGCGATGAATTTTTGTCTCCAGTACTGCAATCTTCTGCAGGAGGCTGTGGTAGTCATCTGTGGAGAGGGAAGGCATCTTGTTGCTAGTTAGCCTAGCGGTTAGCACCTTTCCAGGCTATTGAGGCTGCTCGGTGCCCAGACGCTGTAATCAGGCTTCAGCTGTGTCTAGGCCACAGACACACGGAGCGCTGAGGATAAGGTAACCATAAAATGTTGCTGTTTCTGTTAAGAACACTCTAGTCCTAATGATCTACAAGTGTCCAGAAGTTATCGCAGGTAAGCTCACACGGAAAAAAGGGAAAAAATCAGCATAAAAATCAATAAAAATCAATATAAGAAGCAAAGCATTCAAGAGCAAAGAGATGAAGCGTCCACACTCACAAAGGGGAGGAGCAAAAAGTAAAACCACAGACTGTATATAAGTGATGGATGCAGTGGTGTCTTTGATTAAAATCCTATTTAATGGCCAGCAGGAAGTGACTCCAAAAAGATCCCAGAGATGCTGAGCACTTGTTGGCCCTTTTGCCTTCACTCTGTGGTCCATCTCATCCCAAACCATCTTGATTGGGTTTAGGTCAGGTGACTGTGGAGGCCAGCACTCACTCCCCTCATTGGTCAAATAGCCCTTACACACTTGACGTGTGTTTGGGGTCATTGTCCTGTTAAAAAATAAACAATGGCCCAACTAAACGCAAACTTGTTGGGATGGCATGTCGTTGCAGGATGCTGTGGTAGCCATGCTGGTTCAGTGTGCCTTCAGTTTTTAATAAATCACCAGCAAAGCACCCCCACACCTCCTCCTCCATGCTTCACGGTGGGAACCATGCATGTAGAGACCATCAGTTCACCTTTTCTGCATCGCATAAGACATGCCAGGTGGAAACAAAGATCTCAAATTTGGACTCATTAGGCCAAAGCAAAGATTTCCACTGGTCTAATCTCCATTCCTTGTGTTTCTTGTGACCAAACAAATCTCTTCTGCTTGTTGCTTTTCCTTAGTAGTTTTTTCTGACCACAAAGGCCTGATTTGTGTGAATCAGGCCTTTGTGGTCAAATGTGGTCTCCTCTGAACAGTGGATGTAGAGATGTGTCTGCTACTGGAACACTGTGTGGCATTTACAGTGGCTTGCAAAAGTATTCGGCCCCCTTGAACTTTTCCACATTTTGTCACATTACAGCCATAAACATGAATCAATTTTATTGGAATTCCACGTGAAAGACCAACACAAAGTGGTGCACACGTGAGAAGTGGAACAAAAATCATACATGATTCCAAACATTTTTTATAAATAAATAACTGCAAAGTGGGGTGTGCGTAATTATTCAGCCCCCTGAGTCAATACTTTGTAGAACCACCTTTTGCTGCAATTACAGCTGCCAGTCTTTTAAGGTCTGTCTCTACCAGCTTTGCACATCTACAGACTGAAATCTTTGCCCATTCTTCTTAGCAAAACAGCTCCAGCTCAGTCAGATTAGATGGGCAGCGTTTGTGAACAGCAGTTTTCAGATCTTGCCACAGAGTCTCGATTGGATTTAGATCTGGACTTTGACTGGGCCATTCTAACACATGGATATGTTTGCTTTTAATCCGTTCCATTGTTGCCCTGGCTTTATGTTTAGTGTCGTTGTCCTGCTGGAAGGTGAACCTCCGCCCCAGTCTCAAGTCTTTTGCAGACTCCAAGAGGTTTTCTTCCAAGATTGCCCTGTATTTGGCTCCATCCATCTTCCCATCAACTCTGACCAGCTTCCCTGTCCCTGCTGAAGAGAAGCACCCCCAGAGCATGATGCTGCCACCACCATATTTGACAGTGGGGATGGTGTGTTCAGACTGATGTGCAGTGTTAGTTTTCCACACATAGCGTTTTGCATTTTGGCCAAAAAGTTCCAATTTGGTCTCATCTGACCAGAGCACCTTCTTCCACATGTTTGCTGTGTCCCCCACATGGCTTGTGGCAAACTGCAAATGGGACTTCTTATGGTTTTCTGTTAACAATGGCTTTCTTCTTGCCACTCTTCCATAAAGACCAACTTTGTGCAGTGCACGACTAATAGTTGTCCTATGGACAGATTCCCCCACCTGAGCTGTAGATCTCTGCAGCTCGTCCAGAGTCACCATGGGCCTCTTGGCTGCATTTCTGATCAGCGCTCTCCTTGTTCGGCCTGTGAGTTTAGGTGGACGGCCTTGTCTTGGTAGGTTTACAGTTGTGCCATACTCCTTCAATTTCTGAATGATGGCTTGATCAGTGCTCCGTGGGATGTTCAAGGCTTGGGAAATCTTTTTGTAGCCTAAGCCTGCTTTAAATTTCTCAATAACTTTATCCCTGACCTGTCTGGTGTGTTCTTTGGACTTCATGGTGTTGTTGCTCCCAATATTCTCTCAGACAACCTCTGAGGCCATCACAGAGCAGCTGTATTTGTACTGACATTAGATTACACACAGGTGCACTCTATTTAGTCATTAGCACTCATCAGGCAATGTCTATGTGCAACTGACTGCACTCAGACCAAAGGGGGCTGAATAATTACGCACACCCCACTTTGCAGTTATTTATTTGTAAAAAATGTTTGGATTCATGTATGATTTTCGTTCCACTTCTCACGTGTGCACCACTTTGTGTTGGTCTTTCACCTGGAATTCCACTAACATTGATTCATGTTTGTGGCTGTAATGTGACAAAATGTGGAAAAGTTCAAGGGGGCCGAATACTTTTGCAAGCCACTGTATCTGGGCTCTAATCTGAGGTCCTGTTAACTTGTGATTTCTGAGGCTGGTGACTCGGATGAATTTATCCTCAGCAGCAGAGGTGACTCTTGGTCTTCCTTTCCTGGGCCGGTCCTCATGTGAGCCAGTTTCATTGTAGCACTTGTAGCACCTGGTTTTTGCGACTGCACTTGAGGACACATTGAAAGTTTTAGCAATTTTCCAGACTGACTGAGCTTCAGCTCTTAAAGTAATGATGAACTGTTGTTTCTCTTTACTTAGCTGATTGGTTCTTAAGAAAGGCACACCTGTAAAGCGAAAACCATTTCAGGTGACTACATCATGAAGCTCATTGAGAGAAGGTCAAGGGTTTGCAGCGCTGTCAACAAAGCAAAGGGCTTTGTTGACAGCGCTACTTTGAGGAATCTAAAATATAAAACATATTTAGAGTTATTTATCAATTTTTATTTGCTACACAATTCCATATATCTTGCTTCATATATTTGATGTCTTCAGTGAGTATCTACAATGTGTGTCCAAACTTTTGACTGCTAGTGTGTGTGTATGTAAGCATACGTAACTTGACGAGCAGGCTATGATATAAGCCAGAGCTATGACAAATCTTTTGACAGCTTAAGTTATGCAGCCAGCCTTGAATAATTCATTATCAGACATTGGGTTAGGTATGATAACTGACTCACACTCTTAAGGCATTCATTCCATTGAGATCATTAAAGTCCATGCATGCATGAATCTGGGGGACTGGAGCAACCACTTTGAAGAATGTGAGCAATACAGGATGAGAGAGCCAATGATTGAATGAGATGAGCAGGAATAGATGGATCAATAGATGCATATAAAGGGAGATTGCTTAAATAACTGGGGACAATGACATTTTATAATTTGCACATTAATAAAGCATGCCCAATGTAAATGCTCTTGCCAGACCTTGAAGCACTACTCAGACATAAATACAAACTGCCTCTCAGTGCTAGAGGCTCATGGAAAGTCACATACTTCTCCGAGGCAGTACACTGAAGTTGTAAATCAGAATAATTAACTGACAAAAAATATTTTTGTGCATATTGTGTCATCATTAAATATATGGCTCAATAAAATCTCATTTATTGTGACACAGACATGTGAAAAATAAAGTTTTCATAACATAATAAAAGAATAGCAGCCAAATCAGAATCAGAATCAGAATCAGAATGGGTTTATTGCCAGATGTTGAGGTTTACAACATTAGGAAATTGCTGCGGTGCTTCAGTGCAGACAATAAGAATTAAAGTGCTATGTAGAAAGAAAGATATGTGCATGAGATATACATGAGATATATACATGAGAATAAGAATTATGAGTGCTACGTAGAAAGATATATACATGAGTGCAGGTGGTGATCAGTGCCAAACATATATACATGAGAGTAAGAGTTATGAGTGCTACGTAGAAAGATATATACATGAGTGCAGGTGGTGATCAGTGCCAGACATGAAATGATGCAGTGACACAGCGTAGGGTCATGTGTTAGTGGCGGGGACAGTCATGTGGTTATTGTTCATGTGTCCAACAGCAGAGGGGAAGAAACTGTTCTTGTGGCGAGAGGTTCTGGTGCGAATGGACCGGAGCCTCCTGCCTGAGGGGAGCAGGTCAAACAGACTGTGTCCAGGGTGAGAAGGGTCAGCTGAGATCCGGGCTGCACGCCGCAGAGTCCTGGAGGTGTACAGGTCCTGCAGAGATGGGAGTCTGCAGCCAATCACCTTCTCAGCAGAGCGCACAACACGCTGCAGTCTCTGTTTGTCCCTGATAGTGGCTCCAGCGTACCACACGGTGATGGAGGAGGAGAGGATGGACTCGATGATTGCAGTGTAGAATTGCATCATCGTCCGTGTTGGCAGGTTGAATTTCTTCAGCTGCCTCAGGAAGTACATCCTCTGCTGGGCTTTCTTGATGACGGAGGTGATGGTGGGCTCCCACTTCAGGTCCTGGGTGATGGTGGTACCCAGGAAGCGGAATGAGTCCACAGAGGTGATGGGGGTGTCAGTCAGGATGATGGGGGGGAGTGGGGCTGTGTGCTTCCTGAAGTCCACAATAATCTCCACTGTCTTCTGGGCATTCAGCACCAGGTTGTTGTGGCTGCACCAGGACACCAGACGTTCAACCTCCCTCCTGTAGGCAGACTCATCCCCGTCAGAGATGAGCCCAATGACGGTGGTGTCATCTGCGAACTTGATTAGCTTGACAGACTGGTGGGTGGAGGTGCAGCAGTTGGTGTACAGGGAGAAGAGCAGAGGAGAAAGAACACAGCCCTGAGGGGAGCCGGTGCTGATGGTCCGGGAGTCCGAGACATTCTTTCCCAGCCTCACGTGCTGCTTCCTGTCCGTCAGGAAGTCAGTGATCCACCGGCAGATGGGATCAGGCACATTCATCTGGGAAAGCTTGCCTCGGAGATGGTCTGGAAGGATGGTGTTGAAGGCAGAGCTGAAGTCCACAAACAGGATCCTGGCGTAGGTTCCTGGGGAGTCCAGATGCTGCAGGATGAAGTGTAGGGCCATGTTGATGGCGTCGTCTACAGACCTGTTGGCTCTATATGCAAACTGCAGGGGGTCCAGGAGGGGGGCCGTGAGGGTCTTGAGATGGGAGAGAACTAGGCGCTCAAATGACTTCATGACCACAGATGTCAGAGCCACGGGTCTGTAGTCATTTAGTCCAGTGATCCTAGGTTTCTTGGGGACAGGGATTATGGTAGAGGACTTGAAGCAGGCAGGCACATGACATGCCTGCAGTGAGGAGTTGAAGATGCCAGAAAACACTGGGGCCAGCTCGTTTGCACAGTGTCTGAGGGTGGCAGGAGACACACCGTCTGGGCCGGGAGCTTTCCGAGCATTCAGACTCCTAAACTGCTTCCTCACATCTGCTTCATGAATATGAAGAGTTGTGGTCGGAGGAGGTGGTGTGAAATCCTCTTTTGTGTGGGGTGAGGGGGCGGGTGTTGCAGGTAAACAGTTTGAAGGTGGTGATGGCTCTATGGAGGGGGGAGAGGTGGGGGAATGAGTGTCCAAAGTGCCTCTATTGTTGGGGTCGTTGGAGGTGTGAAGGCTGCCTGATGGCTCATCAAAACGACAGTAGAAGTCGTTAAGGGTGTTGGCCAAGAGCAAGTCATCAGTGGAGTGGGGGGTTTTAGGCTTGTAGTTTGTAATATTCCTAAAACCTTTCCACACAGAGGCCGAGTCATTCTCTGAGATCTGCTGCTGCATCTTCTCAGAGTGCTGATGTTTGGCAATGTCCACTTCTTTAGTGAACCTGTACTTGGCCTCTCTGTAGCAGTCCCTGTCTCCGCTTCTGCTACTAATGCTACTAATCAACTGCGTTTGATTGGCTGATAACCAGCCAGTGTGAGCATCTCTTAAAAAAAACTAAAGTTTTGGCAGTTTGCTGGTCTGGAGCATTCAGGTGTGTTAACACAATGTCTCAGTCTCCTCAGGCGTGGATACCCAGTCAATTCCACCAAAGGTCAGGCTATGCAATGCTCAGAGAAACTACAAAAACAAAACAAAGAGCTACAGCTACAGTTAGCATGTTAAATGTTAAAGTTCATGACAGTACAATTAGAAAAAAATGGTGCCAGGAGAAAGTTTCTTCTCTTCAAAAAGTTCATGCCATTATGGCTTAAGCTTATAAAACTGCATCTGAACAAGCCAAAAGACCTCTGGAACAATGTCCTCTGGAGAGATGAGATCAAAGTGAAGATGCCTGGTCATAACAGAGAAAACTAAACATATCAGCACAAACACTTGATCGAAACTGTTGAGCACGGTGGTGGCGTAGTGATGAGTTGACCTTGTTGGAGCCACAGGACCTTTACACCTTGCAGTCACTGAGTCAACCATGAACTCCTCTGCATACGAAAGTATTCTAGAGTCAAATGTGAGGCTAAATGTGGGGACAGTTAAAGTCTGACCCAAACTAGAACGTGCAACAGGACAATGATCCCTAAACACAGCAACAATGGCCGAAAAAGAAAAGAATCAAGGTGTTTCCTGTGATCCAGTCAAAGTCGAGACCTCAACTCAAATCCTGAGGCAGTTGTCAGCACACACCGCACACCCATTCTTCATAAAAGAATGAAGATAAAAACACTGTAAATAAACATTGAACGGCATTGCAAGATGGTTGCAAAGAGGAGTGGCAATAACAACAAAATAAAGAAAGCAATAACAATTGCTGACAAGGTGGTTCTAAAAGCCACTAAATCGTGGGGTGTTCTTAGCTTTTCGGATGCAATGAGTCCTGTGAAAACTTTTTTTTTCACTTTGCTGTATGAGAAAGCCACAATTTCTGCGAGTTAGATGAGAAGATGAATGCTGCTTTACTTTTTTGCACCCTAAGTCGTGCAGCTACACAGCAAAACGCTGACTAAAGGGAGGATAATAAGGTGATAACGTCAAGTTGTATTATTTATTGGTCTCCTGGAATACACCATGCACAGCAAAGGAACTATACTCTTATAAAAATGGAGCTTCCTGTTCAGAAAAAGTGTTACAAATTATTTCCAAATTTAATTTAATTTAAATGAGGATGTTCTGGGTTAGCTGGGAGCTGAGTCCAAACCGGCTACAGCACTGAATTAGAGAAAGGGAAGAAAATGGATGGACTTCCAGCAACTGTTAAAAGACTTTATGATATATAAAAGTTTAATTTGCTTGCTGCTGGTAGTGGGGAAACACATTTCTTCCTAGCAACCTGTAATTGTCACGTGGTTGCCGACCTGTCTCGAGGCCTGAGTCACCTGGGATTCAATAGTATCAAACTTCTGATCTAACTGATGGCAAAACAGTGATGTTTATTTCCCCAAATGCTGGCAATTCTTTTAAAGAGCTTGTTTCTTTTATTTTTTATGATTGCTGGGAGGCAAAACTGTAAATATAAGCTTTGGTTATTGGCTGAAAGAAAAAGTTGCTGAGTGAAGTCGTGCATTCATTTCTTTCACTCCAAATTTAGTTCGCCGCCACCTACAAACAAACATTGTAAGTAAATCAGTTCAAACATTATTTTCACTCACCCATCCATCATGGCCATTATGTTTCCACAATATGTAGGAGGAAATGTATGTTTCTGTATAAAGGCCATATGGTGCTGCTGACTGCAGAAGGGCATATCAATCAGTGAAGTGTAATTTTGTGGCTGTGCTTAGCTAAAGGCAGCTGCGAAGCCGGCGAAAGCATGTTTTTGCTGACTATGAGCTCAGAAAAGCCCAGCATGACAGACTCATGTTCCCAGCAGCTGTTTTTTTCTGCGTTTGTTTTTTTCTCTCCTAATGTACAGCTTTATGAACAACGGACCACGGTGAAGCTTGAGATGTAACAAGTGTGAAGCCGCGTTACTCATACAAAGCCGGGTAGACGGGCACTGACAGCAGCCACGCTGGTGCTGTCTCCTTCTTGTCAGTTTTTACCAGGTGTGCTGCCGTAGAAACCAGCTGTAATAACACCTGATCATTCAAGCTGGTCTGTCAGGCAGCAGGAGAGGGAGAAGCTCAATAATTTCACATGTAAGAATCCGGCGATTCTGAAGAGTGTGACAGAATATAATGGGATTTGATGAATCACTTCACCCAGAAAAATAGCCTTGTACATTTGAAATGATTAAATGGAAGAATGAAGGAAAGAATATATTAATATTTAATAGCAGTGAGCCTATTTTGAAAAAGAACAAAGGTAGGGTTTCAAATGAGGCTACATTAGGAGATTGTACTGGGACTCTTAAACTTTCAGGGTGATGTGATAGAAAAATCCCACAATGGGTATTTTTGGAAAATGAAATAACAAAAATGGTTACCACATTTGTAATTACTGACAATGATGTTTTAAAACAAAGCAATCCAAATATCTGTTTGGATACAGCGCTGGTATTGACACCAGTGCTGGTATTGGTATCAGATCGATACTAACCCGATAGGATCAATATTTCTTTCTGTCCTCTAAGCTTAGTAAGTAAGCTCAGTCCTGTATTTACGTGGTATTGGACCAAAACTAAAATTTGCAGTATCGCTTAGCACTAAATAAAGGCACCCTGACAATTTTTATTCAAGCCTAGCAGTTCTTCTGTAGTGTTCTTCCAAGTTTAGCTCCTGTAAACTGTCAGTAGGAATGTGTAGGACTGTGTAGCATGTATGCATGAATGCATCTGAGTCCAAAGCAGCAACACCCAAGAGCTAAAAGATGGCACACTAGGGACAACAGGAGTTGGAGACCCAGGCATAACCACATGCATTTATTGCAACTGTGCGCCTTTGACATGGTTGCTTTGAAGATGGGTTAGGGTCCACAGCCACTCCCAGCCAGTTGTCATTGTCAAAGTGCCTTTGGCGCATCAAGGTGGAAATAAAACGACAACAAGATTCAGTCTGCTGTCCGTTTGAGATTGAGTGGAGTTAAGTTGGCAATTGCATGCAATCTGTTTGTGATAATGCAGCAGTTAACTGTGAAAAGTCAGCAACAATCTGCTGCTGTCTATGATTCACATTAACTAACTTCCATTCCCAGTCCAGCCAGAACCTCATAGATTTAAAACAGAAATTAAGAAAGTCATCCACAAATAGTGAGGTAGCTGCTGCAAAATGACCAAATCACTTTGCAACCCTGCGTTTATATAGGAATAACCAGAATGCAACAAGTTGGCAACTAGCTGAGTCGAGTCATCTATTGCAAAGAGATGCATCACAGACAAACTGTGCTTGAGTAATGCTTTAATGAATGTGTTGTTTATTCTAGGTTTTATATAAAAGATGGATATAGCCACCATTATGTGGTGTTGGCAGTCTCTCTGCATTTATCAACTGGATGGAAAGTATTTGTGAGACTGCAATCAGTTGGATTGCAGAGTCAAACTTGTGATTGAAAGTCTTCACCCAGAAGTTTAGGGTGTTGCACACTGAATCTCTGGGTATCCAACTAGTTGTGCAACTACTTACATTTGACCTCCAACGGCTAAAAAGTATCAAAACTAAATTCAGCCCAGTCAGCTGATCATATGGGCAGCCACTAATCTTTCCTTGTTACAGCAGTTTGCTGTCTTATTTTACTCTAGTGTGACTGAGCTTCAAAATAAGTTAGTTTCCATAGTCTTCCATGCTAAAAGCATAAAGATACACCTTGCTAACATAGCAAGCTTGCTAGCATTAGCTGATAACTCTACCTTCTCTTCCAAATTTGCTCACTAATGGCTCTAAACACAAACTAAACAAACAAACAAAAAAATGTAACCAAAAAGCTAAATTTGATAAGTGACATGATGGTGGCTTTATCCATCTTTTATACACAACCTAGAGTAAGTAACATGTTCATAAAAGCATTCCTCCAAAGCACTACTACTCGGTCAAAAACTCCACAGGGAACCCGTGGAGCATTTTAACAAAGAAAACAATGTATTAATTCAAGCGTTATTTCTTTGAGAACCCTGACAGCACATTATCTTCAGCCTTGGTTCTTGATTTTTTTGTAAGCATTTTTCCATCTCTGTTTGTTATGGATGCAGTCATTTTCTAGAAGATGACATCCACATTCTTAATCCCACATCCAAAGCTGTGATTAGCTTGGTTGTTACCGAGCCAAGGAACCAGCATTCAGACTTCTCCTTAATGGGAACAAAAGAGCTTAATCCAAGCCATGGAAATACACCCTCACCAAATGTACAGAATGCTTGCGGACAATTTTACCCCACGCTGTACTCATCATTTTTTTGAAATACTGGGAATAGATATATTTTTGCGCTGTTAATACAAAGCAAAAGAGTAGTTGCACAAAACCAAAATATCACTGAGCCTCTTTGCACTTTTAATCTCATGAAAACATAAAAGAATGGAGTAGAAAGAGTTTCCTGCAAATGCTGAATCACATCTTTGCACCTAAACGTGCGATGCTTGTCATGGTCCTGGGTCGTTGACCCAGCGTTTTGTGTTTTGTGACTATTTCCCTCTGTTCTAGTTATTCTGTGTCCTCCCCCCTTGTGTCCGGTTCGGGTTCTAGATTTCCTGTTTTACTTTGTAGGTCTGTGTCTCGTTATGCCCATTAAGTTCCAGCTGTGTCCCCTCCTGTGTGCCATTTCCTCATTACCTGGTGTGTGTATTTATAGTTGGTGTCTGCCTGTGCTCCTCGTCGGCTCGTCTGCACTCATCCGTGTATTTCTGCGTATCTCTGCATTCATCTGTGTTTCTTGGTATCCTGGTCCTTGGTCTGCGTCTCTCTGCTCCGCTCTCCGTTTTGTAAGATTTCAGGTTTGCTCTTTAGTTTCTCCCAGTTTAGGTTTGTCATTACTCATGCTTCATTGCCTGTTTTTGCCACTGCCACCGTGTAAATAAACTTCACTTGTATCATCAGTTTGCTGCATTTTGGGTCCTCCTTTTCCTCCACTCCACACGGCTCACTCCGCCAGCCGTGACAATGCTTTCTGCTTCTGCACTGTGTGCAAGGTTACAGAGCTCATTACACACACATGCGGCGGTCGGCCTCATAGTTACATGGACACTTTCCCTCAGAGACGTGATCTGCTTACAGAGGAAACGGTTTCCTGTGCCCCTCCATTTTCCTTTTGGCCTTATGCCGTGATAGTATTCTGTTTTTGTTTTATTTTCTGCTCATTCCCCAGGCGCTAGGCAGGCCTGTCACATCCCCACCACAATCCAGGTGTAATAACGTGTGAACTGCACAACAAAACCGCTCAGACTCAGCCCCTGAGCGGCTTAGGGAACCCCGATAAACCCTGCTACTGATAACACTGACAGCGACAGCCTGCCACAGCACATTCACGCACAATGTAAGCCTAACACACGCACACAGGCCGCAAACATTACATGTTTGTTTGCAGCACCCGTTTGGAGGCGTCTACTGAACCATAATTATTATAGTTCTAATATTATATAAGAATATAAAACAATCTCTCCTTTTTACCCTTTTAAATGTTTTCTCATATAATTTAAGTATCGTGTGTGACTTTGCCTCATATAGTAACACCTTTTTTTTTTGTGCAACTGACATTTAGCCAATCACAACCCAGCACACAGGACAACATGTTTGCTGAAGTCACTTTTGAAATACTGATAATTTTGAAGCATCAAGTGCAGAAACTGTAGACACACTGTTGACCAAAATTATTAATATGCGTTTAATCTGGCTTCCATTTATAGCTGAATTTGTCTGTGCGAGAGCCAATGAAATGAAAAGGGAACAAGCAAATAAAGACACGAGCACTGACAGCTGGACGATAGCAGTCGTTAAAGCCGCTCTCTGACGCGTTTCCTCGACTGTAACTGAAAACACGTTTTCATCTTCATCTTCTTTTCACCTTCAAAACTATTTAGCCCACAGCTTTACGTATGACGAAGCTCCAGTAACGCAAAGCAAGCAGATGTGTGAGCTAACTCAAAGCTACTGCATGGCCAACATTAATGCAAAGCAAACACTTAATTCTTACATATGTTGATAGTTACTTGGACAAAATGTGCTCAATGTTCTCTGCTCTGGTGAAGGGACTTCCATATTTGCTCAGTTAAAATGTTTTCCTGCTGTCATTGGGCAGTACTTGTGTGTGGGTTTTATAATGTTAGTCATTAAAGTGTCATTTTGAGTCTGAACTATTTTACTATCTGGGTTTTGGTCTTTTATCAACAGCGTGACCTGCAGTATACCCCTAAAATATCACCTGTTATTAACATCTGATCTGTATCTGACACATCGTCTGGATGCTGACAGCCGACGCATACATTTACATATATTCCCACAGCTTTTGTTGGCCTCTCTGTTGACCTTTCAGCTGATGTTATTTATTCAGAACGTGGTCACGCTGCGAGCCTCAGGTGTCACAATAATGATGTATTGATGATAACTGTGATATTTAAAAAATGAGGCATCCATAAATTAAAAATGCACGTGTCACGGATAACTGTGTTAATTGTCTCGGTCTGCCAAGCACTTTTACATTTTGATTTTGTAAATTTTTGATAAATCTTCTATAAATTCTGAAATCAGACCAGCTTTAAATACTGCAGTTACACCAAGCTAAGAACCAAAAGCAAAGTGCTCCTGACTGTTGTTGGCCTCATTTACATCCACAATTGCTGTGACTTGTTTGAACCTTTCCCTACAAGTTATTTAAACAGAAATCTAAAGCTGTTACAAGACATGCACTCATCTGTCACTACCTGTTGAACTAATCAGCCAGTTACATGGCAGCAACCCAATCCCAGTTTAGGTGTGTATACATGGTCAAAACAACCTGCTGACATTTAAAGTGATCATCAGAGTAGGGATGGGAAAATATCCCGTGAGCCATAGCTCTCTGGATGAAAATGTTTTGTTGCTTTGAGAGGTCAGCAGGTATTTAAGAGACTATTTAGAGCTAATACGAAGGCAACAGTAAGTCAAACGTTCTTCTGTGTACCTAGAGTATAATGAGGTATGCAGAAGAGCATTTCTAAATGCACAAAATGTTGAAGCTGGACAGCAGCAGAAGACCACACTGGGTGCCACTTCTGTCAGCTAAGAAACTAAGGCTACAATTCACACAGGTTCACCAAAACAAGCCAATAAAAGATTTGAACAACAGATCTTATCTGATGAGGCTTGAGTTCTGCTGCTACATTTGAACAATAGGGTCAGAATTCAGCCTAAGCAACATAAAAGCAACAAGCAATCCCACCTTGTACCAGTGGTTCAGGCTGGTGGTGTAACGGTATATAGGATATTTTCTGGGACCCCTTAGTACCACTTGTGCATTGTTGGTAATGCCACAGCGTATGTTCTTCTAGCACCTTGTTGAATTAGTTCTTCAAAGAGTTAAGAAAGATCTGAAGGCAAAAGAAGGTCCAACAACCTTGTCCGGGTATGTTAAAGTGTCCATTATTTCAAACTAGCAGACCTTCGTCAGAGCATCACACATACTGAACTCACTCCCAGCCAAAAGTTAAGACTGAATGAGGAGTCTATACTACATTTTCTAAAGTCAGAAACCATGAAATTAAAAAATACTGTTGAACAAAAGCCTAATTGTTAAAAATCTGTCGCCACAAAGCTGACAGCTACCTTCAACATTTTCCGAGATTTGCTATCAAACTGTTATTAAACGGCTGACTTTGTACGTTTAAATATGCATGATGTGGACTGAGGTATCTCTGGGTGAAAAGAGAGTTGATTTTGCATTTTAAGCTTTCTCCTAAAATGAACGAAAGGAAATCAAGAAATTCCCTGGAGTCTCCCTGCTTCGTCTTGCTCCATTAATGTTGTATGAAAAAAAGACAAGACGATCCAACCTAAAAATACTCTTCTGCTCGGCTGGTAACGGGCATTTGAGGAGTCACTGTGAGTCACAAAGAACAGGTCCCCTGTTCTGTCACCGAGCATAGGTAATGACAAATAAAACCAGTGAAGTGTGTGAAGATCACTGACATCTGAAGCAGCTTCACAAAGACGGACAAGTTCGCTCAAAGTTACCGAAGTCTCTAAATTCCTACCCTTTGACAGTTTCTTGACAGCACCCCCATTGACAGCATTGTACAGTTATACTGTTGTATGGTTGGAGAAGCCCCTCTTTAAAATTCCACCTCTGTGGTTTTACCAATGGCCTGTTAAAGGTTAGGAGCAGAGGGGAATTCATGAATGAGAAAGTCAACATTACCATCATCCCAGACATCATTCACATGCGGCTGTTCAAGCATGAAGAGCTTCTGCTTATCAAAAGTCAACATTCATCCAATCTATTCACGCGTTTATCCCCCGTAGCTGATTCCGTTTATGATTAATGCTTACACGTGTTTAATCAGGCCTCATTGAAGCCACTTATTGAAATTCTGTCACTGTGATCTGCTCTTATTATCAGCTTTTTGTAGCAAGGAGCATCATTTTAGGTTGGTTCGAGTCAGTGTTAAATATATGCAACTCAAAGAACGGATAGATAAATGTGATAAGTCAAAAGTGGAATTATCACACACAGTATTTTTTTACATCAGTTATTTCCTGTTTAACTTCTGCACCAACACACATATTTATTTTACTTTTGTTGTAAATGTTTTTTCCGCTTGTGTTTGAATGTACGCCACACTCGTCTTATTTCACGCAGATTCTAATATTAAACAAACTCTGGAGTTTCCTCCTTTTTTGTTACTTTATGCATTATTTGTGCAGGATTAAAGTACGCAGAATCTCTCGAGAGCATGGGAGTTGAATAAATCTGTATAAATAAATCATCAGTTGGTTCATGATAGTCAGTGTTCACTATTTGTAATGCTCCTTTCTGTGGTATCAAAACTGATTTGTGTGTGTGTTGTTCCTCCAAACCTCAAGACAGTAGCTTATGTATATAAGGAAGGGAATACTAAAGGAAAAAAATTTGAATTTCCAATAACCTTTCCTGCAATAGTACAGCAGATATGTTTATATGTTTTACAGCAGTTTCCAGCCAATAACAGCGCCTCAAAATGTACTTGCATAAGTTGTTCCTAGGATTCTTTTTTTCCAGTAAACATGTCCAATATCATTGCAAGTATGCAATTTTGATCATCACTGCTAATGTTTTGCATGCAAGATCAGATGGAATCAGTTTGGAAGTGAGAGTGAATTTTTTCAAGACTGATATTGAAAAAGAAGCAAAAACTTTAAGCTGAGGAGAGAAAGGCATGGCACACTGTCCACCCCTGCTATAATTTGAGTAAATATATGAAATCAAAGGATTATTTATTCAAATAATCATTAAGGAAAATGTCCTTGGTATAAAATGAATATGTACCTATTGAGTACATTTTGTTTGGCCTTTTGGATCCCTCCTCCTGATGAAACACCAGGAGACACTGCATGCTTTCATGTGATGGTTACATGTGGAGGCAGCCTGTGGTTTATGTCCTAGAGTCTCAGACTGTCCACCAAACACCAGAAATGAACGGCGAACAGCAGACTAGCTCTTTAGGTCTGTGGTGATACATGCTGGAGGGCTAATGGAAGCTTTCCTGGTGCTCTGTGGACTCTGTCCCCCTGTGGCATCTTTTTGATGGGTACTAAAGCTGCTGCCTCGGACCTTCTGATTCCTGGATGATCCAAACTTTAATTCTGCAGAAAGCACAGATGCATACCCTTTCTTGTTAGCTGGGTTAAATAATTTTGAAATCCAGGGCCAGTTCCTAATGAAGGGTAAGCTTTATATTTCTTTTGATAAGAAAAGCAGGTGGACAACTCCTCAAGTCTTAATGAAGTGGGTGAAATCCCTGCTTACTCAAACAGTGTGTCTAATGGATTTCCTCCTGCCAGCCTGCGCACTGGGACCGCCGGGCGACTGGAAGAAGTGATCAGAAACAATCTGCTCTGCTCTCACTTTAGAGTTGAACTGATTGCTGTTGACACAAAATGAAAAAAAATATCTAATTGAATCAGTGCTATCTCATGAGACTTCAACTGCACGGGCCTCGCAGAAAACACTGCATACTGAATATTATTAGACTTTTGAGTTTTCCGTAGCACTTTGCAGCAGGAAACAAAAATCGACACAAATGACATTTATTTTGTGTATTTATTCAACTTAGAGCTCAGAAAACAGATCTTGCGGTTACAGTGCATCGGCTCTCAGTCCAGGCTTTTAATTTACACCTTCAGGTCTGTGTTATGTAACTCTCTTAAGCAACTGTATGTGCTGATTGACAGCAATATTTGTGAGCCTAATGCACAGTGCAGCAATTTTGCAGTGAATGTGAGAACAGGTGAATAATAATAAAAGGCTGGGTTTTAATTGGTTTGACAGTCCCAGTAAAACACTCTGACTGAATGTGCTTATTTTCTTTTAAAACAGTGTTACTCTGAAGATGTTTAGTTTAAAGGAAAATCGCATGTCAGAGCATTTTGAATGAGTTCAGGTGGCACCATTACTTTATGAATAGATCTATGGTGACTTTTATAGCTGATCTAACAATTTGAAATGTTTTTCTCGCAGAGCAAGATGTCAAGGCTCATTTCGAGAGGCAAAAACTCGAGATGGCCAAAATCTCCAGTATGAACAAACAAAAAAAGCATTAGCTGGGCAATACACTGGCTGCCTGTCCAGGTCCTTTCACCCTATAACTACTGGATAGGCTCCAACCCTTGTGAATCTGAATAAGATAAAGAGAGGAAAATGGACTGTTGGTTGGACTCAATATGTCCATCAAGATTGAAAATTCCCTCCACAGGTCCCAGATCCAGAAGGATATGATTTCACATTTCAAGTTTATTTGTGACATAACATGTCGAAACTGTTCCAAAAAGTCCCAGCTCTAGATCAGGATTGACTCCAAACTTTAATCACTTGTGAGTTGGGCTAAGCCTCATCTCTGCTAAAAAGTTTTCATGCCAATCCATGTGCAACTTTTTAAGTGATCCTGTTTACAAACAAACAAGCCGGGCCAGTCACATAACCTCCTTGGCAAATGTAAGAAGGATTTTAAATCAAGTCCTGATTTTCAAGACCTTCATAATTAGGTTATACACTCATAAATTTTAAAAACAACAACAACAACAATAACAACACAGCAAGCTAGCTGAGAAAAGATAAAAACATTGCACTGAGAGTGGAAGGACCAGGACGTTAATCGGGGTTTGACAGCATGTTTTTTGCCCCTCTGGGCTCCATCCGTCCATTTTCTTAACCGCTTATCCAAGTTGGGATCATGAAGATTATCCCAGCTATCATAGGGCCCAAGGCAGGGCACACCCTGGACAGGTCGCCAGTCCATCAGGGAGCTAACACAGAGAGACAGACAACCACACACTCTTACATCAACAGCCAATTTAGAATCCCCAAGCATGGTCTGTGGACTGTGGGAGGAAGCCGGAACAATCCAAACTGCACACAGAAAGGCCGGCTGACTGCGCAGCACCACTGTGCTGCCTGGAGTCCATTAGCAAGTTAATTCAACCGTGCTTGAATGAGATGACTGATAAAGGGTGTGGCATGGTAAACTGAAGCATTTTGAGCAGACTGACATGTATCAGATACAACCTTTCAAGTACTTACAACACATTATCTATATCTATTAGACATAGAAACTCTGGTGTGTTATATGAGGAATCAGTGCTGTAAAGCTCAACTTATCATGGATACAGTGATGTAATAATAAATTGGCACCGGGAAAGCTATGATCCAATACGACTAATTTGGGTTTTAATGCATTGTAAACTTACAATAAGAGCCATGTACTCAGTGCATTAAACTCCTTTGGCCAAGGCTGAATTATCAAGTAGCCTATGCAAAATTATCTCTATATGCTGGCGTCTCAGGTAGGCGCTTGATGAATTTTTCATATGTTAAACAATAGTCTGGGCTTTCTTTCATTCATCATTGCTCATTCATTAAAGAATCGGCAAGCTTCAAGTGTCCTAGATCCCCATCAAGCACTTTGCATGTCCCCGGAGGAGCACTCTGTACAGTTTGGATATTTTAATCTTTTATTTTAAAAAATGTTTTCATAGATCCGAGTAAGTAAATAAGTCAGTGATACATAAAGTGCTGTAAATGTCCATTGCGCACAATAAAATTTAGAGGCTTCGGGGAAGGCATGTACTCACGGGTGCCATCAAAACGAGTGGCGATAGTATCCAAAAAGGTGTTCTGTGGCGCGATCAGACCCCGCATCACGGGCATCCGGGAGCGGGTCGAGCCTCGTCTTTCCCGGCGCTCTGAGCCATGGCTCTCGCTGGCGGTTGACACGAAGCCCGGCAGAAACCTCGAGGATGCCCCCGGCGCTCCTCCTAACCCCTGGAGGAGGGCGCCGAGCCGAGAAACCCGGGACTCCACGGTCCAAAGCTGACCACCGACCACCGAGCAGGTGATCCGGGCTTATAGGAGGAGAGAGGAGCCGCTGGAGGCTACAGGGGTGAGGACGGAGGGATGAAGGGGGGATGGAAGGACCACGGCGCGGATGGTCACATTTACGCACGGATGTACTGCATAGCCATCCCTCTTTCCTCCTCCCCTTCCCGCTCGCTCTTTCTCTCTGCCTCTCTAACACAAACACTTTATTCCTTTCCAGACACTCTCCTCTCAGGCTAAATGACCATTTCCACTCACAGTTTTCTTTTTTTCACCCAATTTTGGCCCCTCTACCATCGCACCCCTCCCTTTACCTCCTGTCTTTGAAATTCTATCAATCTGTCTTCACCGTCCCTGCTTTGATGTTCTGATGGAGTGTCTATTTAAAGCTGGTAAATTAAAGTGTCATATTGTCCTTACTGTTTACACTGCGTGATTAACTATTACCAGCATTGTCTGCCACGTTTCACACTTGAAGCTGCAACATTTGTCACTCAAAGAACAAATGAATAATTTAGTCAGGATGGACACGAAAACTGTTAAAAACTCCCATCAGTATGATTATATATATTAGAATCCACAATCCACTCAAATATACAAAAGCCATGTGCTTATGTGTGCAGTTAGATCAGTGGGAACACATTATACTTCTCCGTATTTTCTGTCATTTGCATACTTTTACAATAATAGATGCTAAGGTTAAACATGGCATGAGGTCTATTATGTTTGGTTTGCTAGTTGTTTGTTTATTTGGTTGGTTGTTGACATGGAAGGGAGGAGATATACCTAATATGGTCATTTCATGCAGCAGCTTTAGCTGTGAGCACAAAGTCCCACCCATCTACCGTTCACATCTTTTGTTTGCAAGGGGCAGCCAATCAGAAAACAGCTGGCTTAAGTGAGTGAAAAGGAAGTCAAAATAGTTTGTTTTCAGACAGAGGATGAACTGAACTGTGAATGATACAAGCTTAATCTGGTACAGTCCAGAATATGGAGCTGAAAGTGAGCGTGATAATAATACTGTTTTTTATGCATTTTTCTAATATAAACATATCAAATAATATGCAGTGTGATACAGATGTGGTTTGCCAAATGAGATGATGACATTATGTGGCATTTGCATTTTCTCTCTGTGCAGGCTTCCTGTCACTGGGCTAGTTTTCTCCATCAGTCAAAAGATTAGACTGCCACTTACACCCTGGTTCTGTGAGTCTTAATGGATCCCCGTCTATATGTCAGCGCTGTGAGTGGCAGCACATCCAGAGTGCAGCCCTCTTTTCGTTCGACATTAGCTGGGATGGTGCAGATAGTGCCAGGATGTGGATGGAGGCCCACCCTCTGCATTTGCTGATGTGACAGGTTTTCCTTATGTTGAAGTGCTTGGGATTGGAAATGTGGTTGAAAACCAAAACCAATACTAAACACTGCCAACACAAGTTAGCTTTAATGGCCTTTAAAAAAAATGACATGTCTGAAAGTTGTTAGAGTTTAAAGCTTTAAAAGAGGCTCTACCCAACCATCTCTTAAATGTGGTTAAAGCTGATGTCCCACTGCAACACTGCAAAACTAGAGAAAAGGGATGATGTCACTGAAGTTCTGCATCTTTTATTTATTGCTGCCACACAGTTAGGACACACTTTTGGTCAGTCAGTAGAAAGTGGTTTGGCCCGAAGAACAGATTAAAGATGTTAAACACTGTCCAAGAGTGAGACTTCTAAGCTCAGAAATCCCATCTTCTGCACTTGGGCTTTTCTTAGTGGCCTAAGGTGTGAAACAGTTATGATGTAGCACAGACGATGGTGTTTCTTACACCACATCTATTCGGTACATACAAATGGTTTAATTTTAAACATTCTATAAGCCTGCCCTGTAGGACCATGATGGTACTCGTGTTCCTCTTTAACTAATGTTTTCTTATGATATAACTGAAATTAAATTAAATGTAAGACACTTTACATACGCATCTTTGCTATTCTGGTTTTAAGCAACATGCACCATCCCACAGACTGAAGACAGCATGGTCCTGACCCCAAGCTGAAAACCTGCAGCATTTTTTTTTAAATATTTGTTTTGCATATTAAAATTCTACTTTCAAGGCCTTCGTTCTGCACATCCTGCCCTTTGGGTGCAGTCTCATCAGACTGCAGCTGGCTTGCAGCTAGAGTCTCCCTGGCTTCTCTTTTAAGGAGATCTTACAGAGAAAGACTCAAATATCCTGAAATGTCAGAGACAAGCAAAGCTCCAACGTTTTCACACTTATTGCACTTTGTCTGCATCGGGACCCCCAAAGGTCTTAACGCTCCTGGAACTGCAAAGTAAGTATGCCTCTACTCTAATACCCTTTAGAGAAATTCACTGCAAATGCTTTGCACAGCACACATGAAAACATACAAACATACCTATGTATATAAGTATTCTAGACCTCAGTATTTCTTAGCAAGAGATTTCAATTCAGTTGGGTTGACGTTGAATCCCAAGCACATGTTACACAGCGCAGCGGCTTTTAACGAGGTAGATTCAATACAGGAAGCCCTGGCGAGTGTGGTCTGCAGATAAAACAAGGCTAAATTAAATCATCCACACCTGCGGCTGTCTGGAATTGCTGCAAAGACTAAAATAGGCTTAGAAGTTACTGTTAGACAAGATAACGGCATCTCGAGAGAAGAGGGGAGCTCCTCTCTGAACTGCTGCAGCAGAGACCTGTCAATCAAAGAGGAGGGGGTGCAGAGAAGAGGGCTGAGGGGAGGGAGGGGATGCAGTGGTGGGGAAAATTGACTGGGAGCTGGTTCGAACCAAAATGGACTCCTTCACTCTGGTTATGATATTGGGAGTATAAACCACAAGCACACTGTAACATTACAGCCCCATTCACAAACACTGAAAACCTGACCATCAGTGGTGTAAGTAAGGCAAGGGTGCCATCTACAGGAAAATCTGAACTATTCTCTAGGTCAAAAGTCAGCTCTTCACTTGCAATGGTGTGTTTCTTATCACAATCAAAGAGATTTTAATTAAAAGAAAAGAAGAAGAAAAAAAGGATATTGTACCACACAGAGATCAGTTGTCTGGATGACTTAAGGGTGATGATCAGGACTAAATTCGTAGCAATGATTTGCTTGTTTCCAGATTCGGAGGAAGCTCCCGTGAAGTCTGAAAATATGAAAGCGTGTAGAGTATCAAATCAGAAGCAGCAACAAAATCCGTACAACAGAACAGCTGTTCAGTGGTTTACCAGCTGGTTAACAGCTTGTGAGCGAGTCTGATTCTGTGCAGAACAGGTGGGTTAAGAATGTTCTCAAGTGTAACGGCCCACAAGAAACTCGCTGTGAGCTCTCTGAGGTCCCAGCTTGTAAGAGAAATCTGAATGTACAGTGCGAGTCTGCACTGCGGTATGTTATCTGTTTGGCAGCAGTGCTTGGTTTAGTGAGATCTGCTCCAGTCTAAACAGCACCTCTCGTGTAATAAATTATACATGGCTATGTTACTGCTGGATTTTGTTTTGGTGGTTTTGTCAAACTGTGCATTCACAAAACACAGCAAAGACCACGTCCAGTGCAAAGATCGCACCTGTTTTCCAGCTTTGCATCATCGAGGCAGTGTGAGCGCGAGCGAGTGAGCCTCCTGCCCTGGTCTTGATTCGCTTATGACCGACTTATTTTGTCTTGTACTCAATCGCAGCCAAAGTTTAGTTAGATATCCACGAGATGATGAGGTCTGATACGCCATCTAATAATGATACTATCCCCAACATCCCTTAAGTAATATCACTGATTTGAAATTCACAGCTATGGCTTAAGTCAGATACAACTTCATAAAGTCAGCCTTGGTGAAGTGGACAGTTTTGAGTTTTGGCCAATATTATGAAAACTCACCCTCCAGACGCCCTCGAGTCAAGATAATAAACCGAGCGGTGGGTTTTTTCCAACCCACCGCTGAGATCTGAACAGTATCCAGGATAATGAGGATGTGTTAGGTGGAAAGACTGAATGGTGATGCTTCTATGACAGGGGTGGGCAATTCCAGGCCCCGAGGGCCGGTGTCCTGCAGGTTTTAGATCTCACCTTGGGTCAACACACCTGAATCACATGATTAGTTCGTTACCAGGCCTCTGGAGAACTTCAGGACATGTTGAGGAGCTAATTTAGCCATTTAAATCAGCTGTGTTGGTTCGAGGACACATCTAAAACCTGCAGGGACACCGGCCCTCGAGGCCTGGAGTTGCCCACCCCTGCTCTATGAGATATTAACCTTTTGATCAATACAAGTGAACGAAGACAAAATGAAGGTTCACTGGTAAACATCCCAGCATCCGATAGATGGATGGATATGGATAGATAGAGTGTGCAAATCAGAAGTAGAGTGTGGTTTGTGCTTCCTCTCCCTGCACAGTGGGAAGTCATTATACATTTTAGCTGTAGTGGGTTGGAAAGAATTTCTATATCAGAGCAAGTTTACAGCAGAAGTGAAGGAGCCTCCTACTGAAAAGACTGCAGCTATTTGACTAGTAGGTCATGCAGGGGATTTGATGTGTTGTCTATTACGCTGTAGCATCCTTCCATGAGTAAGTAAGCCTAAAGGCTCTGGGGCAGTCACCAGAGCAGAGCCAGACTTCCTAATCAGCATGCAGAGCATCCTAGTGTCACTGGATATGATGCTGCTACTTCAACACATGGCTGCAAAGAAAAATGCACCAGCAACAACACGCTTGATAAAAAATGTGCAACAATTTGCTCACACGTACTCGTTCCTCCATAAAGATGACATCTGATGACCTCCCCTCGTCCCTTAATGATGAGTTTTGACACAACAGTATTTATCAATACAGACATGGTTTTTCCAAGGGTAGCTGCACAATCAGAGACAACTCTGTCTTCTGATGCACACTCAGACATTTTATTCTATGAGCAGGCCTGAAACAGGCGTACTGGGGTTAGTCCTAGTAGGCACAGTGCTGTATATGATTTTAAGATCTTTTTTTCTATAGATTTTTGCAATAATATATTATCATGATTGTCTGATGCTGCGACAGCCCTACTAGTACTTATAGCTTGAACAATAAAAGTTGCCATGCCGATATCAGCGCTTGTCTAGGATTGGTCAAAAATCAAACTAAAGCAAATGAAGATGCAAGTGAAATGTAAGAAAATGACTGCAAGGCTACAAGGAAATGCATCACTGAATGCATTTCCTTGTAGGCTTGTGGTTTCAGATTTAATCCGTCTATTTGATCTAATTCGCTTTTTATTTGTTTTCTTTACTTGAAAGCTAGCATTTATTAGGAGGTGTCTGCTTTGACATAATCAGTCCTTTCACATCTAAAGCTCCCATCATTTGGTGTAATCATTTTATTTATAATACACATCCACTTTCTCTGTGTGGACTGCATCTAATATTCAAACAGAGAATAAGAATGACCCAAGAAACTATGAAAAGCATGTTTGATCAAAGCTCTTCACATATGCTTTCCTGAAAGCCAGCTCCAGATCATCAGTGCTGCACTTACACTACATGAATTGTTCTGGAATAAGATTTCATGTCTGTGGAAAAAGTTCCCAGTAATCAACATGAAAACTGAAATACCCAAACAAACCATGAAACGAGATCAGTTGCCACATATAGTTCAATCTGACCTCAACCAGTAAAACCGCAGCACACCAGAAAACTCCTCAACAGCAACGATGGTAACAGAATTATACTCTCCAGGAGAAATAAGTTGTTAAAACCTTGATTTTTTAAATGATATGAGTTCATACATGCAGTTTATATGCCCTGGTGCACAGTGTTAAAGTTAATTTAGATGCTGCTTCAAATAAGTGCCCCAAGAAGTTACCATTTCAGCTGACAGTGCTGAAACTTGCTTTTGGAAAGAGTCGGCATGATAATTATAAATGTAAAAAGTAAAATATAATGAATAATAAACGTTTTAACATTTTGGATTGACACTGATGGCATTTACACCTCTTGCCTGACCACCCCTTCTTTCCTGTGTACCTGATTAATTGATGATTGATTAAAGGCACAGGGAAGAAGTGTGAAAGTAATTCTTGACAATAAACACGACCATTGACACAACCACCATCCTGCTTCTTTTTTCACCCGCCTTTATCCAATTAAGCTGCGCTGGAGCCTTTCCCAGCTGTCATAGGACAGGAGACACTGGGTGTAATTTTTCACGATGTCTGAACATTGGCCGAACTGATCCTTTAATAATAATATCAACAATAACAGCAACAGCGTCGCAGTTCACACGAGCCGCCGACAGATGTCAGTGCAGGATTAGTGACAGCCTGCGCTTCTCGAGAGTGACGTAATCCAGTGAAGCCTAAATGAAATCCAAAGGCATCTCCCTCCCCCCTTGGGCTTAAAGTTGTAAAAGCAAGAGAGTAAATTTTTTATGCTTCAGCCTATATATACCTAACAGGAAAAACAGCTGTTTCAGAACAACAGTAATAAAATTTATAAAATACTAAAAATAGACGTTAAAACCCGGAATGAGGAGGAAGAACTGTATTACAGCTTGGACTGATGGAAAGATAGAAGAGAAAAGTCACACAAGCCACTCACAGCTGCATTAAAGGGTAAACCAATCGGACCTGAGCGCGTGCTACTGGGGTGAGCATCTGGCGCGCGTCTCCGTCACTCTCCTCATCTCGAGCGCTCGCGCCCGCGGTGCTGGAGGATGCGTTGCCGCGGAACGGTCTCGCGCTCCGCCGCTCCAGCTCTCCGTCCTCCGTCACAGAAACCGACAGAATAACCGCACAAGCCGCAACCACGGGACGATGTGAGGCGCAGCGGAGGCCACTTCCATTTTATCTGACTTCGCGGCGTCGCGTGTGGGTTTGTTCCCGGTGAAAATGGCGACGGGGGCAGGCTGGCAGCCTCCGTACAACACCTCGACTAGCAGCACCAAATATCCCCCCTGCACAACCTCCAGCATGCTCTACGACGGGAGCCTAACGCTGGAATACACTCAAGACCTGCATTTGAAGATGAGCAAGAAGATAGCACAGCTGACCAAGGTGCGTGGACGTGAGTGAGTGAAGCTCCGTGGAGTGGTTCAGTCATTTAGAGCATGTAAATGAAGTATAACTGTGTAATAACTGTGCTGGTGCTGCATGCCATTTGTAAACATTGCGCTCATTTTTCCTGTATTTTTCATTGACTTTGGTGTGTTGGCATTTTGAAGCAGGTGCTCTGCACGCCTGCAGGGTTCAGAGGTCACCATTAAATACCCAGGCTGGGTAGTTGATAATCAGTGGCTGTGATTGCTGTGCAGTACTTACACACTTCCCCGTGCATGCCGGTAGTATACCTTACTCTGTGGCCAGGCTGTTTTTCCTATGGGTGTTGATAGCTAAGAGCTTTCCAAATGCCCAGAGGAATGTGTTAATGTGCATCCAGCCTCTCCCCACCACAGTTTAACTGTTTTCTGCCACCACTGGGCTGCCTCTGGTACCCAAGGACTGAGAGAAGTTATGTAATCTCGGAAGGATGCAGAGGTTTTTGCTTTCTTTGTAGTCCACCTGACACCAGGGTAGGATTCAGGGATACTATGCCCTGCAGTTGTAGGAGATTTAAAGTTGCAGCTACATTTTTAGAGCATTTAGGTTTTTGTCAGAGTGGAGCTGAGGATGTAATGTAAACAAAGCTGTTTATGCAGATCAAGGAGAGACAAAAGCAGGAGTAGATGACAGAAGATTTTACATAATACTCGCGGGGAATTAGACACTCTGTAGGGTTGGATAAGCTGTGCAGATATCCACAGTATATCGGGCAGATTGGAAATGTGGACATCCAGGATTAAAATTCAGTGTTTCAGTGGTTGATTAAAATGTATTTGGCGAGAGAGCAGTGGCAGCATTAAGGTCCACATTTTGTCAGCAATCCAACTGCGTGTTTGAACCCGGGGACTTTTTCTCTGTTTATTCTTCACCATGTTTCCCCCTCATGTTTGGTGTTTGTTTATGCGGTTTCAGGTTGTTTCCTGCTCCTCACCCCACTTTAAAAAAAACAAACAGCCACAAGCCACAATCATTGATCCAAATGAAAATGAAAATGAAAGATTCACCTTGCCGGCTGAATTACGAAGAAGATTTAGGACCTGCAATCAATCCCAAACTGGCTGAGGGATGTTTTACTTCACAACTCTAACTTGCAGATTGGATCTTTAAATACTTTGCCTAGTTTTTTGGAAAACAGCAGCTTGGCAAAATCTGTCATCTGCATGCCTCTCAGGCTTTTAAAGTATTTTGTGTAATCGATGTAAAATGTTTGCAGCCAAGCCAGCGGTGGTTTAACTTTTTCAGCAACTTCCAAATGAGCCTATTTTTGAAAAAAAAAAAAAGATTGTGTTGATGGAGTTCCTTAGATCTAATAGCTACACAAATTGGGAAGCAATGCTGCATAATTAGATTGGAGTATGTGTAAAGCGGCATGTTGTGTGAGCAGGATCTGAAGCCGGAACAGTTTGTTGTATTAATAGATTTAACCAGCATAGCTGGTTAAACACTTTCAAGAAGATATGGTGAAAGAGATACTCGGCATTTTCTCCAGCGCAGCATCTGCCATGTAGAAAAACAAGCAAACATAAAAATAATAGTGAGCCGCAGCTTCAGTGCCAGTCAGATTTGTCCTAAGGAGATCTCAGAAATCCCTCTGTGTTTAACTTGGATTTTAACACAGATTTAGAGCTTGTTTTGTTGCATCGTCCGTCCTCCCTTAAAGCAAATAGCACCTTCCTCTGCTGTGAATCCATGTGTCTTTCGTTTTTAAAAATTGAAAGCGTCATGGCAGATTTATGCGTCTCTATTTTGTTTGTGTGAGTGCGTAAGTGTGTGTTTATCTGCAGGCTACCGGTATCTGTGGCACATGTGTTACTCTTCTTTGGAAACATTTTAATTTCAGATGAGTGAGTCAGACATTCCCAGCGTTTCTATTCATGTGTTGTTCGTCCACGTAGTAAATCCGAGCTCTCAGCAGTGCTGTTGTGTGTATTTCGGTCATTCTGCCTCTGCCCACAGGACTGCCCACGTCTTTGCAATTGTGCTTCTTTGTTAAATTCACAGGTGCTGCATTGCCTTACCTTTTCATGAGGGTCATGCAGCAGCAGCGTTAGACGAGGAAAGTGGGCCATTTTCAGGCTGCAGCATATTTCTCAAAAAGATCGAACACCCGGTACCATCAGCAAAGAGATCAATGAAATGAAATTAAAATGATACCAAATTACCAAAAATTCATCATCAATCATCCACTGTATAATCCAGGATGAGGTTGTGTTACAGTAGATATGCTGCTGTGCTCTGATTCAGTGCAGTGCTCTGACATGCTTGATTTTTGCCCTAACATTACATCTTCTAAACTTACTTTCAAGAGCTTACAGCAACAGCTTTGAATAGCTGTATTAAACCAGTCTAATCCTATTGTGAACCTCAAGGTGGAACTGTTTTTATCAGCGAGAATGAGAAATGTCACTTTTACCTGACATTTAAGATGTTAAATCCAGCCTCATAATCAGAGTTGTTGATGCAGTGAATACAAAATTTGCTTTGACCCTAAAAGTCTAAAGGTGATTTAAAAAATCATCACCAAATTAGTGGAAAGTATTGATCATCTTGATGTGAGCAGCATCGCTAACAGCTCACGTTTCAGTGCAAAATCATTTCAGCTGTGTCCTCAGTGCTTAAACATCTGGCCGTGCATATAACCTATTATAAAAGGATTTTTCTGGGAGTACAGCGTTGATTAAATTGAAGGCTGCACTACAATGTCATATGTTACATTAGTTTTATTCTTTAACACTCCAATCTGTTTTAAACATAAGAATTTATTGTAAAGACTCTGTTTGAAACACCTGCTCTACATTCATTTGCTTTCTACTGCTTATCTGGAACCTGGTGGAGAAGGAGATGCCAACATCTCTCTCTCACCAGCTGCCGCCTCCAGCTCTTCTGGGGGAATACTCCCAAGTCATCCAAGAAACATAATCTCCAGCAAGTCCTGGGTCTGCCCGAGGGTTTCCTCCTGATATTTCCAAAACACCTCTCCTGTCCCCGCTTGTCTATTTCTTCCCTATCCATCCGAAACTAATGCTTCATCCCAAAATACAGACACATTTTCAGTTACACTGTAGCCTAGAGAGACTGACAAAACCCACAAATGAGGGATATCGTGATGGTTGGGCCTTAAGAGTCATAAAATGTGGTCAACAGACACACCTGATCTCTTCTGTTTGTATTAATATATGAATTACATATATGCCTTTTGAAGTGTGAAAAAACCTTTACATATTAGGAACCAAAGGTACACAGAGGCAACAGAATTGAAAGTTTGCCCAGTGGAAAAAACATTAAACCTAACTTTACGTTCTGGCAGTCCAATTTACAACAGCTATTGGATTTCAGCTGTTGCAAAGGTAATTTATGCTTCAAAATAAATTATTTGTTGTGTTTAAAATGCCATAGAGCAGCGGTCTCCAAGCTTTTTTGCGCCACGGACCGGTTTATGCCCGACAATATTTTCACGGACCGGCCTTTAACGTGTCGCGGATAAATACAACAGAATAAAACTAGCAGAAGAGAAGATTTATTCATAACAAACTTGAAAAGACCCAGGAAAACCGAGTTAACGATAAAAACGATAACAAAATAACGCTGAAAACCGATAAAACCTCTGAAAACCATACATTTCACACTTGAACCTCAACTCTCGCGGCCCGGTACCAAACGACTCACGGACCGGTACCGGTCCGAGGCCCGGGGGTTGGGGACCGCTGCCATAGAGGAATCGGTAAATGACCGAAGGCTGGCTGATAAGACTGCTGGTTGATGTTTATGCCTGGCAGACACTAATGATTCATAACTCTGAAGCTTAGACATTAGTTTGATTGAGTGACCACTTATTAGAAATCCATAATTGCCCGTCTGGGTTTGGCTAATATGCTTTGCAATAACTCTTGCAAACGTAAGTCCGTATTGAAAGATTTATCTAGCCTGAGTTTACAAAAACTAGCTGACAGCAGTGAAAGTGTCAGAATTGAGGACTAATTAGCTAATTAGAGTTTGAATTGATCTGCACATTTGGCTGAAACTCTCAAAACTCTTATCGTCCACCAGGACACTAGCAAACCATCCAGGGTTAGGATTAGGTTTGGGTTTTGTTTTAGCCACATGCTAAATAGGTACGTGTTCAGAAACGTCACGTAATTGCTTTTTAGTCTCATTAAGTCCTCCCAGAATACTCCACCCGACTGTATCCTCAGTTGACGTCAATGATGTCCCACTTGCACTATACATCACATTATTAGAGTGCTGCTTTGCCATAATCCCTCTGAGGCAGTCCAAAAGTCTTTTTCCATGGCCTCACCGAACTCCTCCCACAGCTGACTGGGACCACAGTAGCGGTGATTAGGATGCTCTACAGGTCTGTCATGGAGAAGCGAGAGCTGAATATGAAGCACAGTAGGGCTGGGCGATATGGCCTAAAATCCATATCGCGGTATAATTGGAAGCATGTGCGGTAACGATATATATCGCGATATATTCTTTTCTTTTGTATAACGTATTTCCCACACTATAAGGCACACTTAAAATCCTTTAATTTTCTCAAAAATCAAGAGTGTGCCTTATGTATGAATTCTGGTTATGACCTCGAATCGATTTTGGCGTGCAGAAATCTGTTAAAAAATGTTTTAGTACAACTTTGGTAAGCCGCACTGCTTGATGGATTGTCAGAGCAACTACTGCCGTGGTGAGGAGCTTCGCGGAGTAATCTGGGTCCAAAACTCCGTCACTTCAGGTCCCAAAGTCAAACAAAGACTGAGAGTTAAAAACGGTCTAAATTCTTTCGTCTTTAATAAAATCATCAGCATTGCTGCTTTACCAGGTGTAACAATTAAGTTTAACATCCATGCATCCATGAAAACAGAATTTATTAAATTTAATTTAACAGTTAGAAGTCGCTAGTTTCAACCTAAACATTTCATAGCATGTTCTGACTGAGAGATTTTTGAAACTAATTAAAACGTACAGCTCTGCTACCACTTCCAACATAAATGAAGACAGAAAACTAAACAGCAGTGGCGTTTGAGGGGTTACTGAAGTTGGACTAGCTGGTATATAATGTTGTGCTACGTGATTGCTAGCGACACAGCTATGTTAGCATAACATTAGCACAGTGAAGCTGGAGGATGAAAGCTAAATTTTTTCCCACTCGATAAAAGTTAACGTGAGGGATTCTGGTGGTCAGGGACAAATGCAATTGCATAGCAGGATGCTATACACGGGGCAAACTTCAGTCAGGAGAACAACTAAGATTATTCATCCACAATACAAGGTTAGTTGTTAATATACTGCAACAACATGGGAATCGAACAGCTGCGAGAGAATTCAACATTAATGAATCAATGTTACGGAAGTGGAGGAAGCGCAGTTTTTGGCTTTTCCCATATTTCAAAAGTGCTTCATCTCTTTGCTATATAATTATTATGCTATATAATAATATAATGGTTTTAGGCCCTGCGATGCTTTCAACCAAAACAGGCGCAGCTTGATGACATCATCAACATTCACTATCACGATAGAGCGGTATAGTCAAAATCTCTATCGTTTCTATCGTATATCGTTTATATCGCCCACCCCTAAAGCATAGCTGTCCATTTTTCAGTTGGTCTTCGATTGATCTACGACCCCACCCTCCAAAGCTATTCATGTGTTGTTATTCCATGTATTAAATCCCATTTCAGGCACTATCTAAAGCTCTGGTCATAATCTAATCTAAGAATTAGATTATGGATACAAGCGGCTGGAATGAGCTTTCTCAGCTCCACTCTCTCTGAGGATGGCTGGCTTCTCCCTTAGTGAGAGGATGAAGAGTACAGTCATTTGAGGGAGACTCAGAGTAGTGCCGCTGCTCTTCCACATTCAGAGGAGCTAGTTTGGGTGGTTTGGGCATCCGCCTCCTGGGTGAGGTATTCCAAGTAAGAGGAGGCACCGTGGTCGACCCAGGACACACTGGAGAGATTACAGTCCTTGGCTGGCCCAGGAAGCCTTGATGTTCCCCCAGATAAGCTGGAGGAGGAGGCTAAAGAGGGAGGGATCTCTGCTTAGCCTGCTGCCCCCTGCAACCCCGCCCTGGATAAGAAAGAGAAAATGGATGGATGGATGGAGTGCATTCAAAATGTAAAAGATACCTGGATCAGTCCACAGACAGCAGGATCAGTCGAGGCTTACTTTTAGGTTGTAACATGCTGTTATGGCTGTCACAGAAACATTTTTCTGTCAAAGACACAGTGTGCCTTTGTTCTTGCTTTCTGTTTCTGAGGTTGTGATGTAGCCTAGTGATGCTCAGGGAGGAAAAGTGTGCGTGAGCTGAGTGTCCTTGGAGCGCCTGAGCTTCGAAATGAAAACTGAAGGAACAGATGCGAAGTGTCTTTAAACCAGGAAAAAGTAAATGCGCAGTGCTCGTCGGCTAATTGGTAACAGGGCCTGTGTTGCCACTTCATGGCGCGTCTGGTGAAGGAAAACATTGGACTAAAAGCTCAAATGTCGAGGTATCCCATTAAGACTACAGCGCATCTGAGAGCCAGGCTTTCATTAATCCTTTAATTAGTGCATATGATGGTAATCCTCTGAAAATGACAAGAGCAGAGCAACAGAGTTTTGTCAGAGCCAAATGCTGCAGTTGTTCCTCTCCAGGCTTTAGTGACCTTTCTACCGCGGTTTGATCAATAGTGATCGACTTCAGCCTCAGAGAGATCCCTCCTGGGTGCCCCCACTGTCATTTTTAGCATCATCCCTTATCCATCCTGCACACAGAAGCTCTACATTTGAGGCCTCGGTGATAGAGGACTCCGACTGTAAATCCTGTGCATTACTGTTCGGAGGAGAATTTGCTGTTAAACAGTCTGTAATGATAGATGTGGTTCAGTTTGATTGATTTAACGCGTGCTGCGTGGATTTCAGCTGATCGACTTTAATGATACTCTTCTATGATGCTTTAATAGGTGTAAATTTTATACCACTCCGAGAGGAGTAAAAGGACGCAGCAGGAAACTTTTTTAATCTATTCACACCTAACTCAAAATTATTTTAAGATAATACTCTGAAATTTTGGCTTGCAGAGGGCAAAAAGTGGTGTTAACAAGCTTCTGTAGTTCCCTTTTCCTGTCCAGCTAGTCGATCAGCTTGAGCCTGGATGATTGAAAGTGAGACTTTGGTCAACAACGTCTAGAACAGGGCTGCCCAATCCCAGTCCTCGAGAGCTACTATCCTGCAGCTTTTAGATGCATCCCTACTCCAACACAGCTGAATCAAATGTACCTCTTCAGCATGCCATCATGTTTGGCAAAGGCCTGATAACAAGCCATTCATTTGATTCGGGTGTGTGGGAACAAGGATGCATCTAAAAGCTGCAGGACGGTAGCTCTCGAGGACCGGGATTGGGCACCCCTGGTCTAGAAGAAGTAAAGATCATAGAAGGCTTCTGTAGGTGAACCCCCTTGAAGATTAATTAATGGTTTGCTTCCAAGGCTCTACTTTTGGAAGCACTACCAAGGTGTTGCTCTCCATCACACTCCCAGGTTTCCTCGGGTTCACAGACAACCTGCGGTGGAGGCTGCAGAGCCATTAACAGGGGTTAGGTGTTGCCTTTGAAAGATGAGCTTTTTCACTGTGTTATGAATAATTATGTTAAAATATCAAGGCTAAACTAGAACTAGCATGGTAGGTCATGTTCTTCTCTGCATCTCATGTGCTTTTTGCAGTTTAGTCCACCTGTTGGGTTAATGGGAGATAAATACACTGTGTATCTATCTAGCTGTTCTTGAAGCACACTGTAGTTTTTTATTCCTAATGCCAGTAGAGTGAGATGAGCAACAGTAAAAGTGGTACAAAAAGGTGTTTCATGATGTTTTTGTGTTTTTTTTTCCAGCACTGAATAACTGTGTGTAGCTGCAGGCTGTTGTATTGCCTTTAGGCTTGTTTTGATTGGAGCTTCGGGACAGAAAATGTTCCTGTGAGACCTCCAGCAGAGAAGAAAAGAAGAAACTATTGGCTGTCGTTCTCTTCCTTTTGTTGTCAAACTTGTCATATTCAGCAGTGGACGTGTGCATGCTCTGCTTCACTTTCATGCATTTCTCTTTGGGAACCTGTTAGGTAAAAATAACACGGAACAAGTGCCGGTGCATGAACTCCACAACCCCCTCCTAATGGCTACATTAAACATATACAGATAAATAGATAGTTGTTATGTATTCAGCTGTGTGTGTTGCTTAAAATCACACAGTCGTGCTACATTTATCATGGCTGGAAGTTCCTCATTTTCTGCTGCTGCAAACATTAATCAGCTTGTTATGGCGTGTCAGGTTGCATCTGTGTGGTAGACAGATGCCAGTGAAGTCTGTTTATTCTGTAGTGCTCTGAGAGTGACACATATCACACCGTGTTTGCTTTTTTCACCCTAAAATCTGAGCCAAGCAAGTTTTACAGTCTGCTTCTATGCAACCACGCACAACATGTTTATCACCTTTGTAAATCTGAACTGCTGCAGATTTGTTTAATGTGGAAAAATTCAGAACAGCTACAGTAAAAATCTTAGGTCTTTTTAAAGAGTAAGAGCAGGCAGTCAAATAGTTTCACGTCATATCAACTATTAGAGCCTTACTGATATATCGGCAGCATTAATATATCAGTATCAACACATATATTGTAAAAAAGCAAATAATAGAAGGAAGAACCACCATGTAATCATGTTATGTGTTGATGTTGATGATGTAGTTTGTCCACCAGAGGACACTTAGATTACACTTAAAATGACACGAGTAATCCACGACTTGTTGTAACACAACAGTTACATTTTTTTTAACCCGCATTGTCGTATTATATTTAGAGATGGACCGATCCGATATTACGTATCGGTATCGGTCCGATACTGACCTAAATTACTGGATCGGATATCGGAGAAAAATAAAAAATGTAATCCGATCCATTAAATATCACGAAAGCACCTCACAAAACTTGCAACACCCCGTAACTCACCTCAGAACTTTAGCACGTCGAATGTTTGTAAAGCATTCCTGCGTTAAGCTTAACAAGCCACTGCCTCTTCTTGCTGCTACTTCAATCATGAAACTGCTTAACGATCAGCTGATCGGCTTTTCTGTCGCGAGTCCGTCTCTCTTGTTTGCTTTTGGCCCACTTTGTACCAGAAAGAGGAAACCAGCGGCTGAACAACAGCAGCACGTTTAAGCTTGATAAGCTGTTGTTAGAATGTATTTAATCTTACTTTCTACTCGAGGATCTTTTTCTACGTAGCTGACGCTGGTAACTGTGCAGGGGCGGATCTAGCAAAGTTTAGCCAGGGGGGCCAATAGGGCATTAACAGGGAAAAGGGGGCACAAAGACATACTTTTCTTTCTTATTCTCATTTAAAATGTCTAGCTTTTAATAAATAATTATCTGACACCCAAAGTTTTAATTTGATGCAAAATGAATATAAGTCAATTACTGCATATAGTAACTATTAAGTCTAATATATATACCCTAGTAAGCTATAGTACTTTTTCCTTTGGGAAGGTACCATCTGTGCAGTCTGCAATTTTGTTGAAGAAAGATGTTGAATCTATTTAATATTTCTTGAGAAATAATTGATTTCTGTGCATTTTTTTTCATACTGCATCAAATTAAGGTTGATTACGTCGATTAAGCATCATGAGGTGGAGCGTGAGGGGTGGTTCCCTATTTTTTATTTTTTTATTTTTGTTGTTGCTGGGAGTTGGAACCCTATTAGTTAGGTTGCTTAATATTTACGCTAAGTACTCTTTAAAATACCAGAATAGGGAGGATGGTGTAGGTTTAAGTTTATTAGATTGATCAGTATTGCTGAACTATGAAATATTTTTTTTTGCATACAGGTATAACAGAATAGCTTTAGTGTAGTTGTTGTTTTAAACTTGAGTATGAACTTATACAAAATGCAGCAAGATATTAAAAAACAGTTTTGTTGATTAAAAAACACTATATCGGATTCATATCGATATCGGCAGATATCCAAATTTATGATATCGTTATCGGACATAAAAAAGTGGTATCGTGCCATCTCGAATTATATTAGCAAGGATTTGTCAGATTTTTTAAATTGCCAAATATTGGCTTTGGTCTTGAAAATCCTGTATTGGTCCCGCTCCATGATCGATATCAGATTTAGATACTACTATAGAATAAAGGGCAAAAGTTTAGGTTGGACAGTTTTACATATTTTTTAATCCACTCTCACATTTAGAAACGCTTGTGTAAATTGAAGCTTTCTTTTAATTCTGGCTGGATGTCTCAAAGATGTTGCACTGAATAAATACATCCTATAATCGCAGAAAATGCTACAAAGCTCATCACAGACTGTCTTCTTATTGGTAATGTTCGCTGGCTAACCTCAAAACCAAAATAATTTTTTATCAGTGTTTCCCAGTGTACTGTGTGACCAATAAATTAATGGCCGATATGTGCAGCTGCCTCTTCAGTAAGATTCTTGTCTTGTAGATGAGCTCTAACTCCACTTTCATGGACAGCAGGTAAGTGCAGTAGTCGTTGCTCTGTTCTGCAGCCTCACTGAGCTCAACATAGCAGCTTGTTAACAACCTCTCCACCTCAAATCAAATCAAATCACTTTTATTGTCACATCACATGTGCAGGTACACTGGTACAGTACATGCGAGTGAAATTCTTGTGTGCGAGCTTCACAAGCAACAGAGTTGTGCAAAAAAATAAATAAAGTAAAAGTAAACACAGAAAACAGCTGTTGCTTGGGGGAGCTCGTGACGAGGCTGCCATACTCGGCGCCATCTTATCCGTAACCATCCATCCAGCCACCTGTCACAGGCTCTTTTTACACCTAATTTATACTAAGGTGTAGTCTACACAAGTAGCAGCCACCGTTGCCAGCATTTATACCTGCACATCATCATGTGCAGTTACATTTTTAGGTAGCTTTAAGTCAGATTACGGCATATGTTATGGTAGAGGGTTTCAGAAAGGTATGCGGTCTAAGTTTAAGTATTTAAGTATAAATCCCCTGTTAGAGTAGCCATCCAGTTCACAGAGTGTCTTAAGAGCTGAGCAAGAACTGTCATCACCACAGTAGTTCGAGAAGAGTCTACAACAGAAGAAGAGCCTCTCTAGAGGGGCAGCTGAATGATATCGAGGGCTGCCACAACAGCGACCTGATACATCTGCTGATAGGAAAATAGAAGATGGGCTGGGGCTAGTTGGTTAGAAGTATCCATCCATCCATCATCCATCCATCATCCATCCATCCATCCATCCATCCATCCATCCATCCATCATCCATCCATCCATCCATCCATCCATCCATCATCCATCCATCTTCTTCTGCTTATCCTAATTCCATTTGTCAGCTGAGCAGTATCTTCCAAGCCTCCTTGAGTGGCCAATTATACTTTTCCCACAGTTAATACACCTGGGCAGCGCTCCCAAATAAAGTCTATGAGTAGGAAACACTGTCATCTATTTCATGGTGACACCAAACATTGAAAAGCTGCAAATCATTAAATCTGAAAAGCCGTAATCAGAGAGTGTTTGACAGCTTTGCTAAATGATTTATGTAGCTGAAAAGCTTTGTTGACTTTTCTTTTTCATCAGTAAATTCATCACTCATTAACAGTCCAAGTCAATAACACTATCTAATTACCAAGTAAGGTTTTATCAGTGGTTAATCACAGCAGAATTTCCTTTCCAGCTGGGTTACTTTGACACAATTGCTCCGTGAGAAATTATTTATGGAACTCAAGTCTCACTTTTATACCATAGATACAAATAGAGATGTTAGGTATCTTCATCCCTGCGAGATGGCGAGACAAAGAAGAAAGTGTAAGAGAGAAGGGAGAGAAGAGAGGAGGAGAGATAAAGAACAAAAAAGGGAGATGAAAGGATGGGAGCAAAGAGAGAGGAGGGAAAGAAGGAGATGAAAGCAGCAGGCACAGCAGCGTCATTAAAATAATCATGTATAATTGAAGGAACAGTTCCACGGCAGACTTACTGCTGGGAATCAAGGCTCATTCTCAAAGAGAGTGGAGGGTTGAAATCCACCTTCCTCTCACTGATTTTGCTCCCAGCTTAAAAACATAAAATAACCAATGACAAAATTTCAGTTTAGCACCAATAAAAACATTCAGGCGGGATTGTTGTAAAGTGGAAAAACACAAATGAGCAGATGGTATGTCACTCTTTTAGAATACAGTTGTAAAGGATACCAGGCAGTGGTTAAAGGGAAGAGAAATCAATTCTTTTAATTTCATTTTATTTCAGATTAATTCAGATTCAAGGCTTTTTGTTTTATTTTGCAATTCCTCGGCTGCAAGTGTGGGTCCACCCCTTCGCACTATGGCGAGTCAACCATTTTGTAGTGCAGCTCAAAGTCTCAGCTGCAAATTGCATTTCTATGGGCTCAAATTGTGGTCATAAATATTTTGTACCTGTAAATCAGTTTTGTATGTGTAAAAAAGATTTGTGTGTGGACTTAGCCAAAAAATACGTGTGAAACTCTGCACTCAACTTTCAAGCTTCAAGTACGAATTTTGATCCTACTTTTCTTCCTTTCATCTGATTGGCCAATGTCATGTCAATCACAAATTTAACTATCCAATCAGAGAACAGATGGGTTTGGCTATTGGAGGGGTGCTTTATGGAGCTTCAGGTCCTTGAAGGGAATAAATGTCCTTTTACATGCCAGCCCAGCGTTTTCCTTCATCACCAGGAAGGAAAACAGTCTGTGGTGTCTCAGTTTGGTGATTTTTGTGTCACAGGTTTATGTGCTTAATACAGGGACCTCCAGAGCCTTTTCAACAGCGCTGCGGACCTCGAGGGGGGGGCAGTGTTGTGGAAATGACAATCTTCACCAGTACAATCAGACCACTACATTTGGCAACAAGTGTGCTTGTAGCTTAAAATACAATGAGGTACAATTATCCTATTTTACCTCAGACACGCAGCTAGATGTTGCTCCAGGTCAGTTGGCTCACTGAAATGATTTCTCTGCCTCCCACGTGGTCCCATGTCAACTTATTTTTTCTTCACGGTGCATTTTTGAGGATGCAACACATTCAGTGTACATACTTTAGACGGCAAGTTTGAAAAATCAAAATAATGCTGCTTTTAAAGGCACTAGGAGATCAAGTGTAATATAGAATATTAAACAGCTGTTATATTGAGTTGCTGTGATACAGTATGTATCACAGCAGTGGTTTTAGTATTTCTTGCTGAGTACAGGGAAGTTTAATAAAGTTGCAAATACCCTGCAGTGATGATTACTCAATTGTTGATCCCAGTGGTCTTTAAAACGTCAGCAGTGTTGCCCATAAAGGATAAATATCCCCCACCACTATACCTTTATGCCCACTTCTTGCTGTAGATTTGTATGTAACCTTTTCCTCTCACCTGTAAATGGAGCAAAAGGTGGACCCGTTCGTCTCGATGCCAACGGGGCTGTAATTCAGCTGACCGTGACTGAATATTAGCTGCTCTCCCTGCAGGCTTCAATTTGCTGAAGCTTAAGCTTTTTTCTTTTTTTTGCATATCATTTACCTCCAGCACTTGTAAAACCTACTTATATTCCTGGTAGAGAGAGAGCAAGCATGACTGACGAGATGTTATTCACTTAGGCTTGTGCAATGTGCAGCAACCAGTAGAGGGCTTTCCTGTGACCACAGGAACGTCTGTGCTTACTGTGAAATGTTCACTTATCTCCTTTGCACCAAATTTATTATCGAACACCCGACCCCTCGCCCCCCCACCTCCCTTTGTGGGACTTTTGTTGTGTTTTGTGTGTAGCGTAGTCCTGGCTCAGTGTGTGACTGTCTTTAATCAGAACACGAAACATAATTCTCTCCTTTCCTGATGCTGTTGGTATTGATTTTGTTGCACTCTCGATGCAGAGCTGAGCTTAGTCTTCACTTCTATTGATCTGATATTGAAACAGTTAATAAGAGCTTTCTTTCCTGTCTTCTGGCTCAAGAGTTGGGAGTTCGCCTTGTAATTGGAAGGTTGCCGGTTCGAGCCCCGGCTTGGACAGTCTCGGTCGTTGTGTCCTTGGGCAAGACACTTCACCCGTTGCCTACTGGTGGTGGTCAGAGGGCCCGGTGGCGCCAGTGTCCGGTAGCCTCGCCTCTGTCAGTGCGCCCCAGGGTGGCTGTGGCTACAATGTAACTGCCATCACCAGTGTGTGAATGGGTGGATGACTGGTTGTGTAAAGCGCTATACAAATACAGGCCATTTACCATTTTCTTTCTGTGATCTAATTCTGCTCATTTCTCCAGGTAATTTATGCTCTCAACACCAAGAACGATGAGCACGAAGAAGAAATCGAGTCCCTGAAAGAAGCTCACGAGGACGAGGTACAGACACCGAACACCCTGTTATTATGTGGTGGAAAATACTCTGTGATTGATAAACAGCCGTGTGGTTTATCACTTTTGTGGTGTCAAACTGCTGTGGGAATGAAAGTGTGTTTAAATGGTGTTATTTCATTTACATTATAAAAGTGTGGTGAAGCAGAATTCTCCTTAGTGAGGTTTCCCCATCTTCTGTTTGGTATTTTAGTCACTGGAGAGGAGAGGAGCAAATTCAGTGGCAAACTGCAGTTTTGTTATCAAGGCTAACCATGGTTTTGCTGTCTGCCGCCCTCCTGCAGCGAGCAGGTCAGCACTGCAGAAAGGGTTTAATTTGACTGAGGGGTGATTAGGAAAGTTAAACTAAAGATGAACTTAAATCTTAAGAGCATCTGTTACCCACAGCTGTTTCCAGATGCAAAGTTCTGACTTCTCAGCTGATTAATTCGCTTAACAGCTAAATCACCATGGCAGGTACAGATGTTTCCAGTGGTTTGTGGTATAGCTTCCTAAGGGCTGATGATGCTCACTGTTAAACACTTGACTCCAAAAATCTCCCAGAGGTATTAATCTGGGTCAAATCTGTGAAGAAGTCATATTTTACACTCCCTGTTCCCTGATGTCTATAGAAACATCCACATTTATTGGGTTTCTTCGTAATGTGTTCAGCCGTAATGTGCCACAGGTATTGTGAAATTACGTGATTAATCACATCACCAGTACTTTTTATCCCAACCTCACATACAAGAACATAACAGAAGCACAGCACAGCAGAGTTCCCCCAGATTGTCCACTTAATTCAAAGGGTTCAGCTGATTCAGTGTAAGCGGTGTGGATGTTTACTACCAGCTGCCTTATGTTCTAAATGTTACGATTTTCTGAACTGGTTTCAAAGACACAGAACAAGTCTGGCACCAAATCAAAACCCATTATATTCAGTGGTGGGCAGAGTTTATTTGAGGACGTGAACTTGGCCTTTACAAAAGTGGTTTAAACCTACTTAATTTCACTGGTATTTCTTTTAGAGGGAAGCTCTTGTGCACTGTAGTCTGCAAGATTGTTAATTAAATGAGTGTTTCTTTCAAGTGTTAAATTTTTAAAGTGAGAGTTTTCTCCCCCTGTTTTCTTGGAGTCCACGGTGTTGTGCTGGCACCTTTTTCTTATTTATTTTCACATATTTCTCCTCAGGTCTTATTTCCTGCTACTCTGGTTGTAAATTTATGATATTTTTCCACTTTGGAAAAGAACAAAAAAGTTTTAATCTTGCTCATAATCATCTTAATCGTAATTGCCTAAACCTGAGCTGAACTTTGTTTTAAATTCTGTTTTAAATTTAAGTTCTGTTCTGTTTTAAAGCACTGGCTGCTTTCTTTCCTCTTGCTCAGGTCCAACACATTGTGACAGAAACCAGAGACAAGATCATGCAGTACAAGACTAAAATGGCGGACGAGGTGGATCTGAGGCGGCGGCTTGCCAGTCTGGAGGAATCTGTAGAGCTCCACGAACACATGAAGAGACAGGTCATTCAGCGCTGCCGGGCACCACGTGGCTTCATTTAGTTTGGTTGTATCGAGCCAGGCTTTGCTTAGTTTGTGTATTGCTTCACATATTCCTACGTTGTCATCTTTAAGCAATAGTATGTTTTAATGTTGTAGCCTTTTAATATGGATTATTTAGGTGTAAAAAAACTGGATAGTATCAACTTAACATATAATACAGGAGTGGGTGTGTTATATTGCAGTTGTATGTTTCCATATTTGTCTTTATGTAACACTGTTGTGCTTGTTGTCTTCAGGCTCTAGCAGAGTTCGAGATGTACAGACAGAGGATGGAGGACTCGCAGCTGTGCACAGAGGCCCAGCACACGCAGAGGGTGGTTTCTATGAGCAGAGAGGTAAGGTTGGGCTCATAACAAAAGTAATACCTGATTGTTAACTTTCATGCATGAACCCAATTATGAAAGGTGTTGGGATGCTGTGTAAAATGTAAATGTAATCACACATACACATGCAGAACATGCAAAACTTAGTGAGAAGATGCTGACTGTATGTGATTCTTGTTGTCATTTTTTTTGCTTCATGATACTCCAAATGTTTCACATGCAAGGTCTTACCTGAAAAAGATTGGAGCATATGTTGCTCTAAATCTGTATATAACTTTCAGCATTGCTGGTGCCCTTCCAGATGTGCAAACTGCCAGTCCCCGAGGCACCTATCCACTTACACCTTAAGACATAAGAGAGTTTTGGCCTGAGTGCAAATAGTTCATTTCTCCTTGAGGATAAAGAATCCACTTTTTCAGATGTGAATTCTTCTGACCACAGAACAGTTTTGCAACTCGCCTCAGTCCACTTTAGACCGTTTGCTCAGAGGATCAGCGCCCAGGGGACGATAGCGCTCCAGGATCATGTTAACATATGGCTTCTTCTTTGCATATAGAGCTTTAACCGGGTGGCACAGTGAACAGTGGGAGTGTTCCTGAGTCCATGCAGTGATTTCCATGACAGAATCACGTCTGCTTTTAATGCATGCTGCCCGAGGGCCTGATGATCGCGGGCATCCAGTATTGATTTTTGGACATTGGAGATTTCTCCAGATCCTTGGAATCTTGTGATGATGTCATGTACTGGATATAAAAATCCTTTTGCAGTTTCTCTTCTGTTTTCTATTTTGAACAAAAGATGAGTTTATTATATTTGCAAATCTTTTCCTTGTGTGTTTAATTACATATCACACAGCATCCCAATGTTTTTGTATTCGGGCTGTAATTGTAAAAATGTAAAGTGTGTTATGCTCTAAATGCACAACAGGAATGGTTTATTTGTGCTGAATGCAGATTAATCAATCAAACAAGACTGATACAAGCATTAGTGAGTAATACTACTTCACACCACAGACTTTATACCTTAATAGGTTATAACTGGCACATATGATAAAATTGATCAAATATGTTATATTATTGTTTAATTTATAAACTGAAAGACAACTTAAATTGACATCAATTAGATGTTGATGCAGGTAAAGGACGCTCGCTGTCATCAGGCTGTAACGACGGCATCAAAATAATTTAAAAATCTATAATAATGAAGCCCACCGAATTAATTCTGAAGGTGTGTGCTTCAGTCACGTCTTGATTGAAAATAGATTTTTTTTTTATATCATTGTCCAAATACTTATGGCCCTAATTTAATATGCACTGTGTAATGCTACAGCCACATTTGGGAAAACAGCCGGTGGAGACTGTGGTGTGACCTGAAAAAGATGTATTGGAAAAATAATTATAACTTTTAAAACTGGGAGCCCGTTTGTGACCACTAGCAGTTAGCTGCCATCTTTAAAGCAACTTCAGTGCATCAAGACAGTCATAAAAGTCTGCAGTCAGTTTGCAATTAAATGGAGTCAAGTTGGCAATTATGTGTAATCTGTTTGTGATTGACTGAGACAAATCTGTTGGCATCTGTTTTAAATATTTTGCTGTCCAAACACACAGAAGTTCACATTAACTCCTTACATCCACAGTTCAGCCAGAATCTCACAGATCTGAAGCAGAAATTTCTCCACATATAGTAGCTGAGGGACATGGCACCCAGCTGAGTTTAGTCCCCGACTGCAGAGAGACGAGTTGCAGACAGGTTGCAGTCATCAGCATAGAAAGACATGCTGGCTGTCCTTATTTTTAAATTAGACAGCAATTATTTGCAAACCTTCATCATCTGAGAGTGATTGCAGTCAGTCTGAGTCAGACCGTGATTGTTTGGAGACAGGTTGCCTCCCACCAGGTAATCTGTGCAGACAGCGTGGAACACCCACAACCTCTGTGTCATTTAGCGCTACCAGTTTCACTATTTTAATTTAACATGTGGTACTAGCAGTCAGAAATGATGAGTTGGAGGGGATAGGTATGAACTCCTCTCTTAGATCAGAAAAATCAGATGCATGTCACGCATACTAGGAGACTGGATCTGCCTGTCGGTGTCTCTCTAGTGGTACAGTGTAGAAATAACAATTGAACAAAGGAAATACTGACAGTGTACATTACATACATAAGGCTATCTTTTACTGACAAAATATTATGTCTTACATACAGATACACACACACACAGTTATGCTTGTAGAGTAGCAGCAACATGTTTTTAGTAATCCAGCATATGACACTAAAACAAGGGTGACACACCAGTCACATGGGCAGGAGCATCTGCCAGTGACACACGAGTGGTAAGCTGTTTACGAGCTGCACACAGCAGGGGGGATGTCATAATCGTTACTGGCATATGCTGATAATGAATACGAATTTAACTTTTAGTGCCACAAACGCGCTCTTCACTGCTGCACTCTTCTTTTGTACGCACCTCGCTCCCAAAATTAAAATTACACTCAGAATGAAGTGCTACTTGGCACGTTTGATTAGGAGAAGGCGGTAGATTGCTTATTTATACAGTAAGTGTTCACTTCATTATAAGGAAGTATGATTTCTACTTGTTATAGTCTGCTGTTACTTCAGTATTGCACAGATTATGTTATGCTACAATAAGATAGATAGAAGATAGAATAATCCTTTAATTGTCCCACAAGGGGAAATTTGTTGTAACAGCAGCCAGAAAGACACATATACAACAAACAGTACACAGAACAGAAACATACACAATTCTTCTTACATATTTACATTAAGGACAGTGGTTACTATAAACAGAGTGCTGTACAGTTATTCAATTAAAAAAATAGATATTAATCTAATATTGTTACATGTATCATGTCATCTGTCATGTCATACGATCACGTGACACAGTTTCATATGCACTGATGAATGTGGGCACAAAGGAACATCTCAGCCCTACTTAGATGTAAAGAGCTGGTGGGTAAATAAACTCAGCTCTTTATCTCTTACATTTGGATTGTTGTGTGTTATCTTTGGACTTTAAATGCTTTCACAGTGTCTGCTTCCAGCTTGAACAAAAAGATCTTTACCAGCACTAACAGTTCGCATTACATGACATATGACATCACATCACACGCTACATGTTTCTACATTTTCTTTTGAACTGTTTCAGATCTTGCGCTGCAAAGAACACTTTGCTCTGCTTAGAGGTGTACATAGAGAAGATTCAAGCTTTTATTTTGGTAATAACAAACAAGTGCTGAAAGGCTTAAGATGCTAGAACTGAATGTTTTGTGCCTCCCTCATTGTTACGGGAGGATTTTGAGGCGATGCTGCGATCAGTTAGCGTGACACCATTAGCGACTGGGCTAGCAGTAACACAAAAACAGAATAGAACATATTCCGTGGTTTCAATAGGTGGAGGAGATGCGTCGGGATTTTGAGGAGAAGCTGCGCTCGTTCAGCCAGGCTCAGGCACAGTTTGAGGCTGAGAAGCGGCGAGCGCTGGAGGAGCTGAGGACCACCCACCGCCAGGAGGTGGAGGAGCTCCTCAACAACCAGCGGAACCAAAGCGCCTCCTCCACAGAAGACCAGGAGAAGCTGGCTGAGCTTCATAGACAAGAGGTGGGCGGAGCTCGATTGAGCGAGGGAGATAGATGAGGTTTGGATCGGAGTGATGCATGTTGGGATTTTTGTAGAAAGTTGATAAAGCAAGTTTCTTTCGAGGGTAACTGCTGTTTTTTAAGGCTTATCAATGAAATGAAAGGATGTAGTGTGTTGTAGTGCAGTTAGCTTATGAGCACAATATAAACCCGGAGTGATAATAATTTGGCTATAGAGATTTGTTGCATGTCATTTTCTTATTTTTCTCCCATTTTTCTTTTCTCTCAACAATAAAAAGACTTAAAACTAACTTAAGACTAAACATAATGTGGTTTAGGGGCTTGATCTATTCAAGACTTGTTGTTTTTAAAAAAGGATTTTGGAATGTGTCTTGACAAGCTCTCTGTTTATCCATCTCTTGGCGTAGGTGGAGGCATTGATGGAGAGGGTGGAGGAGCTAACAAAGGATAAGGTCCGCCTGGTGGAGGAGTATGAGGCCAAGCTGGCCAAGGCTCAGGAGTATTATGAGAGAGAGCTGGAGGCCATGAGGAGAACACACCAGCTCACCACTGAGAACCTGCTGGCCTGGAAGAGGACGGAGGTAAAAGCTTATTCCTCTCCTTTTTATGACAGAGAAGAAGAAAAGCAGAAACCACATTTTAAGTACTAAACTCAGGCATTTAATTTGTTTTCATTTGTTAGGAGTACTGTACCGCTTTATTAAACAGAGTCCGAAACATGGTGTTCTGTATCAGGCCTGTAGCTGTTTATGTTCCTGAGAGAGACACAGTGCTCTCTTTATTAACAGGTGTTGTGTGTCTTAAGACAATTATTCCGTTGCAGTACAGCTACAGGCAATAAAATGTGTTGAAACAAACAGGCTTGTATAAAATTCTTGAAAAAAGTCAAGAAATTGGTCTAGAATAAAGCCGTCAAATAGTGCCGAGGGCTTTATTTCTCTCAATTTTAGTAGGTAGAAGCCCTTTATTGAAACAGTTTTATATTAGATGTGAGACCTTTTCTAATTCCCTCTGTTTGTTAAGTATAATATGTTGCATTAGTACAGTTTCCGCTGCAGGAACAGCTTCATTTTTGGGTCTGTTAATACAAAATCAGCACCTCCTGAATGCATTTCTCGTCATTGCTTAATATGATTTTAATTGTAAATACCATATGTAAGAACAGGCAGATGGTGTTAAAGTTAATAAATCAAACATAAGAGCAGCTGTTGAAAACAGCAGGGTGATATTGTTGTCTTGTAGATGTACTTTTGTGATTAGCTCACTCGCACACTTACACGACCGACGCCATGATGGTGTTTTTGTTTTGATTTTTTTTCTTGCTCATTATTTGGTACATATTCGCTGCTATTTTTCTCAAGCTGCGTAGAGCAGTCTCTCCCAACTTTTGGAGCCAGCGCGTATATATTATTATATTTCACATTAGAAAAATCACACGGCACACCACCAAACTAAAATGCAGTTTTCCCCGCGCACCAGGTATAGCAATCGGCTCGGTTTGTCCTCAGTGTACCTTTTTTGCTTTCTTGTGACCACTACTCACGCTAGGGCCTTCATCTGGGTTGAAATGTTCCCCGGGACCCAGGTCAGATTGACTACTTTTTCTTGTCAAATATTTATCTATTTCTAATACACGCTGCGTTGTCTCACTCACAGCATGGCTATATAATTTCTTCTTCATCTTCTGTTTTACTGGACGTTGGCAACCCATTTAATTGGGGCAAAACGTTGTACTGCACTCTAGTGGAAGAGAATGTAATTGTTCTGCCTGTTTCCCATGCCGGTACCGGTCCGTGGCCCAGTGGTTGGGGACCGCTCGCTTAGAGTACTAATCAGGTGAAACCAGATAATTTTCCACAGCACACCTGATCATTTCTCACTATGACACCTTGGCACAGTTGTTGGGAAACACTGACCTAGAGAAAATGACCTCTGAATAACTTTTGTTAATTTAGGGAAGCACAGTATGCCTTTGTGAACACACACAAACTCACCATTAAAGGATTACCTAACATTAAGAATCTAAAAGCAGCATTAGTTGGTTGGTTTACTCACTTCAAACACAATGCTGATAGTTTACATACATTTTTCATGGGAATGTGTTTTTGAATGTGTTATTGTTAGCAAACAGTTCCCCGTTTTTGCCTTTAGTAGATCTACGTTCATTAGAAGTCATGTTTCTGTTTGATTACCAAACACGTTTAAGCTTACATGACTCCAGTGTGTTGATGTGAGTATGTCTTTGCGAGCTTACTTGCCAACTTTGTGTTTGCTGTTGGGCAGGTGGGTTGGGTTTATTCATGGTTTATTGCTCCCTGCTGCTGCTTGAAACGAGGTTAATTAAAGCCCTGAAAGCCAAAACTGTATTTGAAAAGAAGCCTGAGGTAATTACTCACACCTTTTACGTTACATACAGGCGTTTGATCTACTGTTTATATTAAAATATGGATTAATTAGTCCAGCTTTTATTGCGTCTTTGTCAGTGGTGGTGGACTTGCGTGTTATTGATACATGAGTAGCAGTTTTTGAGACACCGCCTTAAAGAAAGCCTCATTTATCTCAATGCACCTCTCAAGGTTGCTTGTGTCGTCTCCTTTTAACTCACACAGGCAGGTGTTGCTGGCTATAAGCGTTGTGTTCTTGTGTCAGAGTGACTAATTTAATTCTGTGTCCTCGTGAAGGTCGAGCTTCGTAAGGAGTTCCAGGCGCAGGAAGTGGCATTGCAGCGTTCACTGTCCAAGCTGAGGAGTGAGCTTCAGAAAGCTCAGGAGGAGGCCAGAGAGAACCGCGACAAGACCAACAGACTGCAGACGTCACTGGCCAACGCAGAGGGAACCATCAAGGTGTGTGGGGTACGAGTGGCTGAACACCATGTTTTATTGTCAAATCAAATGAATAAGACAAAACAATGAAAACCCTCTGGTCCAGATTCCCTTGATGTTTTTGTAATGACAGAAAAATAATGTAGCAGTATGTACTAATGCCGCTACTGCTGGTTTTATCATTCATCTGTTTGCAGGATTTCCCAAAATAGTACAAATAATATGAAGAGTTTTTCTTTGCTTCAGTTTTAAGTACAAAGTGGGATAAATTGAATGGAAAATGTTTTCTGGAAACAGAAAGCCTCGGGGTGGAGAGTGTTTTTAAGAATCTTAAGGTGGTGGGAAATGTAGTGTGCACTGATGGTCCTGCAGGCAGATCTGTTAGGAAGTAGCTGGAGAGTCTGAGCTGAGGTTTTAAAATGCCAAACGTTGTATTGTTGTAACATAGCTGAGCGTGCGTGTGTGTGTTTCTGTGCGTGCTGCAGAACCTTCACAAGCAGCTGGAAGAGGCAATCCAGGATGGAGAGATCTGGGTGATGCAGCTAAAGGACACCGAGTATGAACTAGAGAGCAGCAGGGAACGAGTTCAGCAGCAGGCTACTGAAATCCTGCACAAAGCCAGTAAGATTTGACTGCTGGCGTTCACCACTGTGCAGTGCAGTGCTGTGTGCAGATGTTTCACACATCCATTAAAGAGGAAGTCTGCTATTTGTCATCCTTATTCTCACGATTGTGTTTCATGTTCCCCAATTTGCAAAAGAAATCCTCACACACTGCTGCAAACGAAAGTGATGTTTCACAACGTGTTTTATAATTGATCGTCGCTTGCAAATTTCAGCTAAATTTGCGAGTCCAGCAGAGCTCCTCATGCTTAATTAACCGATGTTGTAAATCTCGGCTTGTATGTTTAAAATTTGATGAGGTATTTCCATTTATTCTAATTGGTCCATTCGTGGCTACGTGTGGCTTTTAGCCTTTTCGTAGACCTCTGTAACCCGTGCAATAAAGTTTGCTAATGACATGATTTAAATTCAGCAGTCAAAACGTGTCTGCGTAGAAACAAATGCATTATAATTTGTTGTAATTTTATCAAAACCGTTGGAGTAAAACAACATTCAAAATCCTCAGACACACTGAAAAACTCTGCTGTTAACTGGACTCAAATTCATGTAAAGATTTTTCTTTTAGTTTGAACAACATTCATAGCCGTTCAGCTGTAGATTTACGAGTTTACATGGTGCACCTGAATGCACCACGAATAGAATATGTTGACTGATTTACAAAGCGGTTTAGACACCCAATTGATTAAAGTGTAGTTGGCAATATGACTGCAGGGAGTTTGTGTGCAGCTTTAGCAGTCACGGTCAACGCCTGTTTGTGAGGATATCACGCAGAGAGTGCGACAGCGGGGTGCCGGGCTCCAAAAATAGAACAAACCATTTCGTGGAGGGCAAAGTTTTATTTTGTCCAGCTGCCACAAACGAATGGTTGAAACACAGTTTTTTGCACCTTGAGGAAATGTATGTGCATGGATAATTTTTTTTCCCTCCAGCATCGGTGCAGCGGAGCATTTTTGTATTATGAAGGGAAAAACAGCTCATGTCTCGTAAGGTCCAGGTTGGTTAGTGATACAGGGCTCAAGCCAAGGGGTGTCTGCGTGTCATGGTGCCTGTGCTCACGCCTTATACTGTGTGATCTCTACAGAAGCGTCTATAGAAACTTTAAAGCTCTCCTATGATTACTAGATTGAAATTGAGCTTTTATGTCATAAATAGTCTGAATAAACTCATCCCACATCTTTTCCTTTGACTGCTTTTCTTTTTAGAACATCTGCTTTCCCTCTGGCTGCTCAGCTAACCACACTGTTGCACCACACTGTTTTTCTTGTTTGTTATTTAAAGTTTTTCCCACCAAGTTTTACAAGCAGCTGATATTTTAAATTAGCAGACTGCCGACTTCCTGTTTAATAACTCTGCTGCAGAGGCCACTTCTTCGTTCAAACAGCAATAACAATAACAAACATCTAGTTTAAACGTTAGCTCAGATTCCTGATTGTAGAGCCTCTTTAACACACACACATGATTTCAATTTGACTGCTTTCAGGTCAGATCGGCTCCTTGCAGGCAACCCAGATGGCCCACGAGGCGACCATCAGGAACTTGGACCAGGAGCAGAGCCGCCTCAAGGAGAAGATCAGCAGGCTGGAGGAGGAGAGGGAGGTTCTGCTCAGCCAGAGCCAGACCGCCAACGACCAGCACAAACAACAAGTGCTCAAACTGGAACAGGTACTTTTTTTTATCCTTTCTTTGTCTGTCACAAAAAGCCTTTTTACTTCCTCTAATCTGCCTCTTGTCCTCAGTCTCTGCGCGAGGAACACCAGGGCTATGAGAAGGAGCTCTCCAGGTTGAGAGCGCACTATGAGGAGGAGACACTTCGCTTCAAGGAGGCGCAGGTCAGAGCATTGGAGGAGCTCGAGGAGAAACACCAGGTGATGAGAGAGGAAGCCCAGCAAGAGAAAGAGGAGGAGAAGAAACTCCTCATCACGGTGAGTCCAGTGTGAAGGTTCGGTGTTGATGTTGAATCTGACGAATGGAAACTTTTTGGTCCAAAAAACTGTCCTAAAATCCTTCACAAGGTTTTCTTCATTATTTTCAAGGATATCAAACACTAAATATGATACAAAAAAGTAAAATATGAGGAGCAAAGTCATCATTTCAACACAGACAGTGTGACAGACAGATGGTATTGTTGCACATGTAAGATGCACACGAGCACAGTCGCAGAAACGTAGCCATGACACAGTAGGTCTGTTTGTACTTCATGATCTTAATGGGTTTTTATTAATTGCATTTGTTTGTGGTGTCCTCATTTGGTCATAACATGTTTGGTCAAAGTCTTCACATATTTTTAAAAGCTGAAAACAACATTTCCAACATCCTGATTTTCTCTGCCTCTGGATATAAGAAATTAGGTTCAAGGAACATTTCACCATCAAATTCTGAGTTCACTGCTACTAATAAATTTAAACACTTTGGTAATAATAATGTTGAGAAGAGCCTCTGCAAATGTTAAATGAAAGACATTAATTCTCTGTAGCTCTGAGCTGAACATTACCCGCACCATCATTTTGAAAAGTTGTAAGAGTTGAGGAAGGTATGTGGATGTTTGAGGCGGGAGTACCTCAGCGGTCCTCGGGGCATAGGAAAAATACAGAGTAACACAGAACCTTAAACCATCTGTCACAGAAGTGGACGACTTTTCTCATCCACAACCCGCTGAGTCAGACATCGCTGTGGTGGAGGACCGTGATTGGTCCTGAGCTGTGTCATCAGTTAGCTAAGCCTATAAACTGTAACCCATTGGTTAGCAGCGTCCCGTTGAGACGCCTCGAGCCGTTTCATCTTGGTGTTTTGAAACCGTTAGTGGAGGTCGGATCCATCACACCCCGATGGTGGGCATACCCAGCTTTACGGTCCTTTCCTCTCCAATGAAGACGGTTAATTACAAAATAAAAATCTTAAATTGAACTCTGCCACACTTTAAACTAGTGACTGAGACTATAAAGTCACCAGGAAGGGTTTGGGTTTTTTTTTCTGCAGCCTTCTTGTTACTATCAGAAGTCTTCACCTGGACGGGATGCAAGAAGGAACAGAGGTTTAAGGCACTTCACATTAGCTTTACAATTCAGAAGTTATGTCCATCATTTATAGAGTGAATGCTCCAGCTCCAGTAACGGCGGAAGCCATGGCTCACTCATTCTTGTCTCCCTCTCGCTATTGAGGGAGTATCCTGCCATCTGCAGTCTGATAAGTCAGAGCTACACGAGGGTCTGGAGAGTGTCATGCGGCGGTGCGTCTATTCCCCTTCAATCACTTTCAACCAAATTGAAAAGCCTTAAGTAGAGGTTTTTTTTTAAAGAAAATTAACACTCGTATGAATGAAGATTATGCTTCATAGACTCCAAGTAAAGGGCACAGGCTGGAGGCGGTGGGTTGGCCATTTCTGATTAGATGGTATTAAAATCTAATGCCATCTAATCATTTCTCTGTCTTTGTGTATTTTTAATCAGTTTTGATCAGACTGACTCTGTTACGTCTTTACTCTGCTGGCTGCATTTCTTTGTGTTGGCACATGACTGAGAATTTACATTTACATACTGCTGTCTTTGGCCAAACACACTGTCAGTGTCACTGCAAGGAAATCACAAACTCAGCAAGTGTTGGTCACTTGGATTATTTTAAGATATTCAAACTAAAGGAAGATTGTTTGTTTTGACTTTTTGCTGTGTAACCATCTTGATCATCATTCTTTATAAAACGATAAAGCATGAAAGAAGCCATAAAGATGTTTTCGGGGGGGGGGGGGGGGGGGGATAAAAACAGTAATTGGAACACAAACAGCCGAAGGTTTCTCTCAGGGTTTATGTCTCTCACTTTTTTCACGGAAGCATTTGCAATTAATTTCCCTCAGAGCAAATGGCTTTAGTCATTAAAAAAATATGTATCTCTAAAAGAAACGCGCAGCCCCCCTCAACATTTAATTAGGTCAACATTAAGACTAAAGACATGAAGCGCTGCATCTCTCTGTGCCTGTGTTTTCTCCTCTGCGTCTTTCAGTCTGTCGCCCGCTCTCTTTCTTTCTTCTTCAGCTTTTCTTTTTTTCACTCCTGATTTGCTCTCCTCTCTTTGACTTCAAAGGGGAGGGGTTACGTGAGGAGAATACGAACGGCCTTATTGCCAAAGAAGCAACGACAACTGATGAGATTACCCAGGTTAAATTAATTTAACCTGATCCATTTAATATAACAGCAACAACAAGACTGCTGGGCAGACTCATCTCTTTCTTACTTGTCTCACTTATTCTGGATAGCTAAATAAGCAAAAACAGGCCTTTATACAATACAATACAATACAGTTTTATTTATATAGCACATTTAAAAACCCAAAGGCACACCAAAGTGCTTCACAGTAATATGGAGAATCAACATAAGTCAATAACAGGGTACAGATCGGGCACTAGCACAGACAGGATAGAGGCACTAACAGACCAGGAGAGTTAGATAAATACAAAATCCACTAAGAAGACAAAAACAGCAGTAAAATTAGTAATAAAATAATAAATTTAATAAAAGATTTAAAGATTTAAAAGTTTAAAATTTAAAAGGGTATTAACTGGTCAGGAAAGCCAAGTCCAATAGATATGCTTTCAATCTTGATTTAAAGGATTGGATAGAGTCCAAGGCTCGAATAGAAGCAGAGAGGCTGCTCCAAAGGTTGGGTGCAGCTGAAGGCACGATCGCCTCTGGTCTTCAGTCCAAACTTAGGTTGGGCCAGGAGTAATTGACCTGATGATCTTAATGCACGACAAGTGTGTACAGATTGAGGAGGTCAGTGAGGTAGCTGGGCGCAATGTTATTCAGGATTTTAAAAGTGAGTAGCAAGATTTTAAACTCAATGCGATATTTGATTGGTAACCAGTGCAGATCAACAAGAGCCGGAGTAATAGGGTCAAATTTTCTAGCTCCAGTAAGAAGGTGAGCCGCAGCATTCTGAAGGAGCTGCAGTCTTCGAAGAGAGAAGACCTGGAGACCACAGTAGAGAGAATTACAATAATCTAACCTGGAGGTCACAAAAGCGTGGATACGTTTTTCCAGGTCCCCGTGTGGTATATAATGCTTAGCTTTAGAAATCTGGCGCACTTGGAAAAAAAAACAGATTTAACTACAGATGACACTTGCTTATCGAGCTTAAAGGAGCTATCCAAATAGACACCCAGGTTACGCATAGAATCAGAGAGAGAGTTAGCTAGGGGCCCCAGCAGGGCAACAAGCTGGTCTCTCAAGGAATATGGCTGTCTAACACCAGAACTTCAGTTTTTTTCTCATTTAAAACGAGAGAATTATCTGACAGCCAATCTTTAACCTCGCTCAGGCAATCGAACAGGGAGTTCAGTGGTGCTGCCAAATCATCAGTCAGTTGACAATAGATTTGAATGTCATCAGCGTAAAAGTGATAAGAAATATTGTATTTTTCAAATATGGAGCCCAAGGGTAGCACATACAAAGAGAATAATAAAGGGCCCAATACAGACCCCTGGGGAACACCACAACAGAGAGGGGCAACAGAGGAAGAGTATCCTCCCATCACAACAGAGAAGGATCTATCAGTGAGGTAAGAATTAAACCAGTTAAGGGCAGAACCCTTGATGCCTACAACATGCTCTAGCCTCCTCAAGAGAATATTATGATCAACCATGTCAAAGGCTGAAGACAGATCCAATAAAACTAAAACGGCAGCAAAGAGTCAGCAAATACAAGAAGATCATTATAGACTCTTAGCAGGGCCGTTTCAGTGCTATGGTGTGGCTTAAAGCCAGACTGGTATTTGTCAGTAATATTATTTGGGGCGACCGTGGCTCAGGGGGTTGGGAAGCGTATCTGTAACCGGAAGGTCGCCGGTTTGATCCCTGGGCTCTCTGTCCTGGTCGTTGTGTCCTTGGGCAAGACACTTTACCCTACCGCCTACTGGTGTTGCCCAGAGGGGCCGATGGCAGCCTCGCTTCTGTCAGTCTGCCCCAGGGCAGCTGTGGCTACAACCGTAGCTTGCCTCCACCAGTGAGTGAATGAATAGTGGCATTGTAAAGCACTTTGGGTGCCTTGAAAAGCGCTATATAAATCCAATCCCTTATTATTTGCAACTAAGTAAGCCTGTATTTGGAGAAAGATGGCTTTTTCTAAAATTTTTGAAAAAAACTGAAGTTTTGAGATTGGCCTATAATTGGCAGGGTCTTTCTGATCAAAATTGCTTTTTTTAAGAACGGGGTGCACTACCGCATGTTTTAAAGCAGTCGGGACACAGCCCACTACCAATGATAAATTCATTAAAAATAAGATGCAAGGCCCAATTTCCTCAAAACTTTCTTGATAATTCGGGATGGAAGGATATCGTGCACAGAATTTGAGTTTCTCAATTGTTCAATTATTCCCTTAAGAGTGGGGAGTGATAACACCTCAAAGTGAGAAAAGGTGGACATGCATCCTAAAACTCTTGTGCTGAACAGGATTCAGCACAAGAGAGTGAGAGTGTGAAGCCTTCAGTAATAAAACTTTTCCACTAAAATGATTAAGAAATTGCTCACAGAGAGCCTGAGAGGCTGAGCTCGAAGAGTCTGGACAGGGATTTATCACCGAATTAAAAATTTTGAATAACATTCGGGGGTTGTGGCTATTAGTCTCAATAATGTCTGATAGGAAAGCTGCTTTAGCTGCTTTTACTGAGTTCTGGTAGAGAAAGCGGCTCCTACAAAGAATGTCATAGGATATCTGAAGCCTGTCTTTTTTCCACCTCCTTTCAGATTGACGGCAGACACGACATAAAGCTCGTATAGTGTCATTTAGCCATGGTTGATGAGAAGTTCTGGGACGTTTCATCTTTATAGGGGCCACAGTATCTAAGATGGAACAACAGGTGGATAGCATAGCTTTGGCAAAATCATCAACCAAGGGAGGTGTGTAACAGTTAGTATCAGTGAAGTCTGGATCAAAAAAGGCAAAGTTTAAAAAGGCCGTAATGAAGTTAGCCACAGTCTCAGAGTTAATGATACGTACAGGGCGATGACAGCCTTTAGAATTTAAATCAATTGCACATAGCTCAACATCAAACATGACCAAAAAATGGTCAGAAATACCAGCATTATCAACGTCCATAGTACAAATATCCAAAGCATATGAGAGGACCAAATCCAAGGTATGGCCTTTAAGATGAGTTGGTTCCCTGACCCACTGTGTAAGGTTAAAACAGTCAATTAGGGCATGAAAATCCTTGGCTAGGGGGTCATCAGCACAACAAATATGTATGTTAAAATCTCCAGTAATAAGGGCTTGGTCATAACTTAATAAAAATGACCCCAAGAAGTCAGCAAATTCACAAATAAAAGACCTATTATATTTAGGTGGTCGATAAATCACAGCACATAGAATCGTTGGGGGTCCGGCAAGCTCCAATAGTTGAACCTCAAAACTAGAATAGGTAGGAGAGGGCAGTTGCCGAACTTTTTTAAAAACAGAGGCCACGCCTCCACCTCTTCCCGAGGGTCTCGGTGAACTGAAGAACACACAGTCCGGAGGTAGTAGCTCTGAAAAGGAAGAGGACTCACCAGGACGAATCCAAGTTTCAGTCAATAACAGAGCATCAAGCTGAGAGGTGAGGAAGAGGTCATTTAAGATGAAGGTTTTATTCACCAGTGATCTTGCGTTTAATAAAGCCATCCGAGAGATCGGCATCTTATTTCTGCTGGAAGAACGTCTTAGCTGGCTTAAATGCCTGTGCCGTACACCATCGCTGGGGGACCCAATCCAAACACGAACAGGCAGAGAGACTACCGGAGAAACCGGACAGGCTGTTTACCGACCGGACAGATCCAGCGATGGCTGAGCAGCCTGAAGGACAATGGACAATGGATCCCGAGCGGATGGAAGTCGTATAATCCCCGCGGTGGTGAGGGAATTAGCTGCAGCTGATGTTTTAAGGTAAGCCTTAAAGCGAACCCGAAACCCACTCCGTTTGCCCCGCTTCCTGTAACGCTTCTTAGGTGGGGGGCAGAGAGAGGAACCGTATGAACCAGTGGAGAGATGATACGTGGAAAGGAAGCAGCTCCCAAATTCCAGCCTTGATCCAACCCAGCACAGGGGGGAAAATGAAGATTTAACAGAGTATCCCGGTCATAGGTGATTAATGCATAACCATCTGGGGGGCATAGTGCCAGAAAGATAGCAAATAATAAACAAATATCAAGGAAAAGAGCTGAACAACAGAGACGACGATGGCCTGCCGTACACGCTGGTGCCATCTTACTCTCTGTAGGTATGAACTTATTTTCAACTACAGGGAATAGCTGTCTAATCAATGGGCACAGACACTCGTATTCCCCATGTTCAGTAATAATAATATATACTTTATTGATCCCTGTGGGGAAATTCCTCTCTGCATTTAACCCGTTCACTCAGTGGGCAGCCATTGGGCGCCCGGGGAGCAGTGTGTAGGGATGGTGCCTTGCTCAGAGGTACCTCGGGGGAGCCAGTCAGTGAATTCGAGCTCTCGACCTTCCGATCATGGGGCCACTACTCTACCTACTGAGCTATCCCTGCCCCATCAAGGTAACTCTTAGAATTTCCACCTTTTAGTTATAGCCAAATTAACATCTTTTCAATTCTTTGTGTTTAGCAATAGGTGGGCTTGTGTTTGTTTTTCTCTTTGTTTTTTTCTTTTTTTGTGAGCTCACATCTAAAATTGCTGATCTCCTGTTCTGTGCTAAAGGACAACTGTGGGCAAAGTCCTGTCCAAACCTTGTCTGGGGTTAATCTTACATTTCTAGTATGTTAGCTTGTTGATGCTGAACCTCGGAGAGTGCTGGCAGCGCCGTGGACCAGGTTGCTGCGGCACAGTGTGAAAGTTGTGAAAATCCACCCACACCTTTAGTCACAGGCCTGCTCGTCACATGAGCACAAAATCTAGGATTTCTTGTCAGTTTTTATTCATTGATTTTGATCTCCTGATGATATACTCGTTCAGCTTCTTTCCAACTAATCATTTGATAAAACGAGTTCAGGATCAGGAAAATGCAGAAGGTCAGTGTTTTTAAAATCACAATAATCTAATTACTTCATAGTGATTTTACTTATTTAAATTTCCTTTAGGGCTAAAAGAAATAATATAGAAAAGTCAAATCAATTAAGAAACCAATTTCAAAGGATATTATCCTATAGATTAAGGATAATAGGATTAAGACCCATAACATTTTAAAGGTTCAACTTTTTAAATGATTTATTTCTGTCTGTGTAAAATTATATAAGCCTATAAGAATTAAGAATTTTGCCTATATTAAAAAATATTATTATAAATTGGTTCTGACACACTATTTCAGATTTCTGCCATCTGGTTATTCTTACACACACACGTATAATATCAGTATCTTCTTTAATATCTGTAACAAATTTCTTTGTTTTAAGCCTCACGTGAGTCATAAGGCGATAAAAGTCACATTAATGATCTGCTTTGACAAAATCTTTTGATCACGCTATTACACTAACTAGCAGATGCCTACGCTGCAGTAATGTTTAGTCTATTGTTATGTGGTTGCTAGGCAACATGACAACGTCTCATAAAATATCACAGATAATCAAAGTTTTGCAGATATGAAGTAGACGTTATTGTGATAACGCTGTAAGGTGTTCGAGGTGGAAAAATGTTCAAAGCAAGTCATTTTTGCCCGCTACCCCTAGCAAGGTGGTTGCTAGGCAACATGATGATATCAAAATGTGTGACAGAGATATATAGATGTACCCCTGTACGAAGCTTAGATGATTGTGTAGGAGGAGTCTGTGGACAGACAGACATAGAGAGGTGTGGCTCAACTGTGGTGGCTCGATCAGACTGAAAATCTGATTTTTCACTTGTTTTGTGTCTTTTAAAATATTGTTAAAAAATTCGAATTGAGAAATAATGAATGAATATTGATTATTTTTTATATGTAAGAAAAACACATGAGTATCAAATTGACTAAAGTTCCTGATTATCCTGAATGTCCAGTAACCTCTAACCTTTCCATCAAACTGTGTCAGGAAGGATAAACTTATATTGAGCAGTATAGTATGACCAAGACATGCCTTACAGCTGCAGCTGGTCCATGGGTGCTGCACGCTGCCTGCCCACTACTCCCAATGCTTAAGATGGGTTAAATGCAAATCACTCTATGGGGCTCGGTAAAGGCTGCACTGCTCTCTTATCTTATTATCCTATAGGCCAGTATGACTGTTTTGCTCTGAAAAGGCAAAAAGTGAGCAGAATAGTAGGTCCTATTGTTCTCTCTTGTTTATATCTGTTGCAGCACATTACACCCCCTTTATTCACGCTCACATGGCTCCAGCTGCATTTAGAGCTGAAGTTCAGCAAAGGACAGCGTACATACTGGAGTTTGCTTCCATCCAATTAAAATGAATTAGCTAAGAGGCATGAAGGCAGTGTAATATATGACTGGCACAGAGTAACACAAAACACTTTGTCTCAAAAGTCATTCCTTTAATATTAAAGCCTGCCGTCCAAAATGAAGACGTATCTTGTTGGTCTGAAACGATTAGACGCTGCATTTTAAATCACTTTGCGCTCGGTGTTTTCTCTCTTCCGTCTCGTCCCATATTTCTCCTCTTTCATAATGTTGCTCTCTCTCTTTTTTCCTTTCTTTTCGCCCCTCGTGAGCTCACACTTCGGATGCTGTTTGAAGCTGACTGCTAATTGGTTGATTTTCATTGACATTAAATCCTGCCTCTAAGCCAAGTGAGAGTCATGCATGAGCGTGTGGGCGTGTGTTTATAGATTCCCTGAAAGACAGAGCGACGGAGAGAATGGATGGAGGGGTTGATGAAAAAGGGAAATATTATGTAAGTCGAAGCTGCGTTTAGATTAATGCCTGCTTTTGTTTGGGCTGAAATGAAAAAGGGGATGCAGGACGAGAGACGGTGAGACAAAGATGCAGACAGAAAAGAAAGAGACAGAAGTGGTCATTTGGAAGAAGAAGAAGAAAAAGGCGATTTATTCTAAAACGTCTTCATCTTTGTACTTGTTAGTTTTACGACTGTCAGCGGATATTAACGAGTTCTTCAACCGAAGCAATAAAGCGACTAACTCTACAAATTGCTTGTGCTGTATTAATTCATAATTCACCACGGTCTACTTAAGGCCAGATGAGACAGCAGTAGAATAAAGACTTTTCATTGGTGTTTCTAATGTCCCTGCACTGCTGCACATGTAGATTCATTCCTCTGATGGGTTTGTTTGCAGGTGAACGCAGCTTCTCTCAGTTTAAAGAGGACAGTCAAAAATGAAAGTGTCCATAATGAAGTGATAGGCTTTTGGCATTGATGCAGCTTTCTACTCAGTGTCAGCAGCGTGTTGTCTTTTAAATATGGCAGCAGCTGAAGCTTACGAAAGCGGCCAACTGTCACTTTCGGCATTGTTTACTGTGCTGATTGTTTTCTAGATCGGGGATGTCAAAGTCATTCATCGAGGTCCACATAGAGCCTGTTTTGAGCTTAAGTGGGTCAGACAGGTGGAAATCCCCTCTCTGTCACTTTGAAGATGTTTAACTACACATTTAATCCCTGAGATATCTCATTATAAGAAGGAGAAGTGCAGTTTCAACAGCTTGTCTCAGTTTTTCTAATAAAGAAATGCTGCTGTAGTTAGAGAATTCTGTCTATCAGTAAAGACAGATCTTGTAAGAAATAGGGCTGGGCCATATCATACCGTTCACGGTAATACCGGTATAATGTTGGGCAACGACAAGAAAATGAAATATCGCGATAGAATATGGGTAAAACGTACATGCGCAGTGCCTTTGTTTACATACATACATGGCGGCAACGCAGAATGAGAAGGGCGAAAGCGGATCGTTAAATGAAACGGATGAACCAGAATTGGTTTGTGAAAATGCTGCAACTTCAGTGGTGTTGAACTGGTTTGGCTTTCGTCCGTCAGATACACAACAAAGCACTATTTTTGGTGGCGCATGCTAGCGGGCCGTCGTTATTACCGTGTTGTTTGGAAAATACGGCGCACTTAAAATCAATCCTTTGATTTTTCTGAAAATCAACAGTGCCCCTTATAATCCTGTGTGCCTTATGTTTAAATTCTGGTTGTGTTTACTGACCTCGAAACGATTTTATGTACACGGCGCTCGAAAATCTGTCAAATGTTTCAGTACGACTTTGCTGAGCTACGAAGCCGCACCGCTTGATGGATTGTTGGAGCATTACGGCTACCGTAGTCAGGAGCCTCGCGTAGTGATACGTACTGTGCTTCAACATAATATTACCGTATTGTGTGTTTGTTTAACCTCTTTTAAAGTTTTGTGGTTATGCTGAGGATATGCCGGCCAATTTCCACTGGAAATGCCTTTTGGTCAAACTGTCAGCAAGGAATTTGCACTGTTAAATTTTTATATAACTTTAATGCACATAAAAAAACAGCTGCTTGTTTAAGTGAAAATACATTGATTTTTTTTGCACTAATAAACTTGTGGAGTTGTAAAGTTTTATTTATTCATTTATTTATTTATTTGACTCTACATTGTAAAAAAATAAAAAATAAAAAAACACATTTTTATAGCCGATATTTAAAAAAACAGGAACTTTTTTCTATTACGTCATTACTTTAGTGTCGTATGATGGCTCTAGCGGTGGTCTTTATCAGCAGGAAAAGCTGTAAAATTTATGAAAATGTAATTAAAAGTCCAGTATTTTTGCCCTCCTTTACAAAGGGAACATTTCCAAAGATGGAAATAGGCCGGACTGGAGTCTTTTCAGGGCCACCGTATTTTGACACCATAGTTCTAGATGAATTGTTTGGTTTTTAAACAATCGTAAAAATGTCCTTAATCAAATTTCGTGTTCTCTTTTCTATTTGTGAAACTTGAATATGTTTAACTGAGGCAAGGATCGCTGTAGTCAAAGACGATTTCATTTCCACTTGCAGTCATTTCAACACAAACACTATACGCGTGCGTACGGGTGAGGAAGACCCCTCACAGACCAGAGCAGTAACACGAGATTTGACATGGATTGAGTGAAGCACTCTGTGGAAGGTGGTGCTGGATTGCAAAGCAGCTTGTGGATGTGCAGCAACTCTAGGCGGGCTAAAGAAGCTTAAATATTGCAATCCTATATGAGATCATCAGTAGGACGAGCCATCAGCTGGCGTGGGCCGGCATAACTGTTGCCCATTCAGTTTGTTTAAAACCCCTGTACATTATCAAAACAAAGAGTATGAAGAGATTACAAGTTCCAGCAACAGTGCAGTGGCCACAGTGAGGTCCATCCACCAGTTTTCCATCTTAACCATGTAAGAAATCCAGGGAGTTGGAGACGATCCCGCTCTCAACAACATGTGAATCAATATCATATAACTAGGTGACATAAGCTACGCAGCCCTCACTATTCATTTAAAAGTGAAGGGTTTCTTGTCCTTGACCTGCCGATTGATAGAATTATTGCCCCATCCAGGTAAAAAATACTCTTAACCAGCTCTGCTTTTATACACTTTCATCCTGCCGTGGTGTCAGCGATGTATGACTCTGCAGGTGATGTTTGACACATCGCTGAGGTGGATCTCTGGCAGAGAGTTGAATGATTGAAATGCTGCGTCTCGCGCTATAAATCATTTCTAAGTTCTCAAAGCTTTCAGTTTGTTCACATGTCTTTGTTTCACTTCTTCTGAGACGTGATCTAAATATTTATTGGCTGAAGACTTGCACTTGCGTGGTGGTGTGACCGGCATGTTGTAATGCTGCAGGTTTTATTTGTTTGCTTGGCTTTTTTTCCCTTCCAAGAGTTTGTGCTTCTCACCTAATTCAAATCTGTGAGTCGGGGCTACAAGAGTACAAGCTCTGATTTAATTTTAATCTTGTGGCTCTAAAGCTGCATGGGAAAGGTGGCTCTCCTGTGAGTGGGTTAAAGAAAGAGGATGTGGATTACTGGGTGGCTCCCATGTGGGAAAGATTAAAAGGGGGGTTGCTTTGTATTTTGCTCACGTCATTGAAGAGATTCTGATGGATACAACTTGCCTCAACCCAACGGGGATGTCAAGATGATAAATAATAGCTGCAAATTAGACACTAATGACTGAACCCTTATTGATCACTGGTAAGGCAATTGCACAGCTGAATAAGTAGATGTACGTGCCCTCTTTTTGTATTCGCCTGTAACGAACATCAGATGATCAGAAGATCCAGAAAATATTCTAAATTCACCTTTACAGTAAAATAATAGTATCTGCAAAGAACGAACAACCAGAAACCTGTTGCTCAGCACTGTTAGTACAAACAGAGCTCAGTATTGTTTAGGTGTATCATAAAGCATAGACAGTAAGGATCTCAGCAATTTACTGAAAAGAGAGACTTAAGAAGTAGATCAAAAGGAGATTTTCATAAGAGAAATCCAGAGTGGCCCAGAAAGGATTTGACGCTCTGGTTTGAAGGATTATAGAAACTGGATGTTTTGAAGAGATGGCCTTTTAAGTGTAAATGACAGTTCACGTGTCTTTTCCTCATTCAGTAGCCCTGCGTCACGCTCAAACGCTGCCATGACTCCACATTGTGGCAGAAATTGGATTTTCAATAGAGTTGCTTTTAAATCTCCTCATTTTTTTTAGAGACTTTAAGTTTATATCAGAGGAAAACGGGCAAAAAGCATTTTCATATTGAAAACATGCATTGAGAATTTGTCTCACAAAGACATTTTAGACATGGAAGAATGTAGAATAAATCTCTAGTTTCATGGTCCAGCACTAATCAACTTGTCCTATTATCCTTCCCGCTCTTCTCATCCGTCTTTTCATCCAATCTCGTTCCTTTCTTCCTCTCTCTCTTTCTTCCCGTCTCCAGAAAATGAGCCAGGAGTTTGAGATTAAACGGCTGTCATTAGAGGAGCAGAGAGATCGCCTCCAGCAGCAACTCGACAACTTGAAAGAGGAGCTTTCGGCCAAACTCAACATGGCCAATCAGGAAGTATGAGTCAGCTCTTACTGGAGCGCTAACGCATGACCAGCATGACCTGATCGTCTCCATGCATACCGACACGTCTCAATCAACTGAGTGGTTGTCTCCTCAGGTGTCCCACCTTCAGGAGCTGGTGAGAGAGGGGGAACAGAACCTGAATTCAGCTCAGATGCAGATTACCTGTCTGAAGGAAACTCAGGAGAAACTCAAGATAGAGCTAGACGCGACTCGAGCCCGCGTCCGAGAGACGAGCAACCTGCTGACTGACCTACAGGTGAGGAGAAAACAAAGACAGTACTGAGGTTTGGAGAACCTGAAATGAGGGTCCTCCTGCATTAACGCCCCAATAAAATAAAGTCTTACTGAGGATAATCACTTCAATATCAATATCACATTTATTTCTATAGCACATTTATAAGCAACAAAGTCAGTGTAAATTTGCTAAAACTGCAGTGATGTGTTCATACGTTCTAACACCTGTTAGAAGACGCGCAGCAGCACTTTAGATTAACTGATGGAGACATGAGTGCTGAAGACCCAGAGAGAATTGCAGTAGTCCAGTGTGATGAAGGCATGAATACGTTTTTCTGCGTCTTTAGGAGGAAGATAAGGCTGAGCTTTGGCAATTTCAGGTAACTGATAAAAAAGTGTTTTTCACAACTGTGGACACTTGCTTCTCTAATTTAAAAGAGCTTTCTAAAAACACTCTGAGATTTCTTACAGTGTGGGAATGATGACGAGCAAGAGGACCAAAGGTATCAGTTAACTTATCCAAAAGGGGCGTGTCTTCCAAAAACAATAACTTCAGCCTTATATTTTAGGGTGAGAAAATTTTGTGTTAACTGGTCTCTAACATCATGTAGACAGTTAAGCAGAGACTGCAGTGGGACAGAAACAGAAGTAAATTTGGATGTCAGCATAACAGTGGAAGGAAATGTTGTATTTCCTTCAGTAGTCACAGATCAGTTCTTAATATTTGTTTTAGAATCCTGTAAGATGTAAACATACAGAGTGTCAAATTACACAGATTGGTTATCAGTGTCACACTCAGATATTCAGATCTAGACAAATGAACAGAGCGTTAAACTGCAGCTGAGAATATGCAAATTCTATCGTCTTTGTTTTGTTTTGTAGAAAGTGTTGAAAGTATTAAAGGTGCAAATACTGAAGTAAACATTTGTATAAGCATAAAATTAATGTAAAAGTAAGCCACTGATAGCTTTCTAGTCTGTTTTCTTTCTGAATCAGATTTCCTTATAAGGTCATTGCCCCTCAGTGGGCTTCCAGAAGATGGCCAATCAAAAGAGAGTGGGCTTTTAGGGACTGGAAGAGGACTTTTTATGGCTTTATTTTTGATAGGGACAGTGAAGACTGACAGGAAAGTGGCGGAAAGAGAGAGGGGAAGACATGTGGCAAAGGACCGCGTATCAGACTCTAACCCTGGCCGGCCGCTCTCAGCCGTGGGGCATATGGTCGCCTGCTCATTCCAGTGAGCTAAACCGTCGCTCCCCAAGGATAAACTTAGAGCTGTTAGTTTCTGGCTCTTGTTTTTTTGTCTAATGCACCTTGTTACACACACTCAGTCACTTAAACTTAATGGATTAAATCCCAGCTTTTATTTTACCAACTTTCTGGGACTCAGATTTTACTGAATTGAAGTAACCTTTGCAAAAGTCTTGACAGGTTGGGTCAACCAGTCAAGAGTTTTCAGACCCGACACTGAGACTGGCAGATGGTAATTTGCCTCCTGACATAGTAAGTCAGTGTGACAGCCTGTCTCATAGTCTGACAATAACAGCTCAGTCAGTCAAATAAATGTGGTGATTAAAAAAAAAGCCTTCACTGATGACCGAATACAGAGAGACAGAGGGGGGGGGGGGGGGGACGACACAGGCAAGGATCGGAGGATAGAAGGATGGGAGAGGGGAAGAACATTTTGAAAGCAGGAGAGCAGGAAATGAGAGTTAACTGAGAAACAAGCGCGGTGCTGAAGGCCAGCTGTGAGATAATGATGATGAGGCCATTATGAGCAGAGTGGGCCTATGTTTGAAAAGAGCCCTGCTGGTGTGAGACGCAGGAAGAGCGTTTGTGATAGAGAGCGTGGCTTACTGGCAGGGGGAGGAGGAGGAGGGAGCGACTCGATCCTTTCATTAAAATTATAGCTATTAATACTGTTATTAATAATAGGGATGATATTTGTATTTAAAGGAACTTATTCATGATAATAAGTCATCAAATGAGAATTTGGGAAGGCTGAATCATCATAGGACTGTACAATAAAAAGGTTTAAAGTAGAACAAAAATGCAGAAAGGGACAGAAAAAGTGTGGAAATGTCTTAGCTTCAGTAACAGGAATTAAAACAACTGTTAATAAAGGCAGAAAGAAGAGTTAATAAGAAGCACAGTGCAGAGAGGCTATAAGAAGAGCGATAATTAAATGAAACTGCAGAATGGTGCTCTTTGAATTCCCACCAGGCTTCTTATTTAAAGGGCTATTTAAAGAGCAGGACTGGGGCAGTAAAAAAGCCAAGCTTGACACAGGATTGTATCCTGTGTTCACACTGAGCTCATTAGCATAGACACAAGCTCAACACCAGCAGAGGCCGGCCTCATAGTAAATTCAGACCAGCTATTGTTTAGCACAGAATGAACCTTTAAGTAGATTACTAGGTTAGGAAAAGTAGAACGAGAGATGGTTTCATTTATACTCATGTTTTATTTCTACCTTAAATACAGAAAGTTCACAAAATTAAAAAAAAATGTTATAAACTATGATGTCATTGTAGAGATTACATCATGTGTTCCTCAGACAAGCAGCCTGTTGTTAAGTCATGAGTACTTGAGCATGTTTCGTGCTTTCGATGTGTTGTTAGAAGTTCCACAAAAACAAAATAATTTCATGTTTTTTTTCCAGTATTTGACACAGCGATTGCAAACATGCTGGTTTTATTTTGGATGCTTACACTATTACACTTTGCACAAAGAATCTGAACGTTTGTTTTCAGCAAGTCTCACACATGCCTCCTGATCAGTCTTAGCCCATTTTTCTTTAGTGAATCTCTCAAACTCCTCCAGATTAGGTGGTCAGTGGCAGTTAAGTCAGGGGTTTGTGCAGGACAGTCAGTAACATTCACTTTGGTCTTTGTCGTGTTGAAGACAAAGCGACGGCACAGACCCAGCTTTGCTCCCGACTTTCAGAATCTTCACACATCCTTCGTTTTTCATTGTTCCTTCCACCTTGATGAGATTCCCAGTTCTAGTTTAATCTCATCTGACCAAAGGACATGCTTCCAGTATGAATAGTCTCCTGGTCATCTTTAGCATACTTCAGTCTGGCTTGAAGGCTATTTTTCTTTCCAGAGTCTTTTTTTATTTGATTTTATGAGGTTTAAGCATCACAGAGTTCAAGTAGAACAGTAGTTTGTGCTATGGCTCACTTAAAAAGGTCCGCTTTTAATATTAAGCTTTGTCATTTTGATTTTTTTCTGAAAAAATTCTTCTATTGTGTGCAGAAATGTTTATAAATGCTCTGTTAAAAAAAGAAATTCATAAGGGGGCTAATAGTTTTAACCTCAGCTTTACATTTTCTTGTTATATAGACTCATTTAAATTTATTTTTATTCTTAACAACATATAAATATAGATGTACATTTGTAGTGCAAGATTTATCTTGCGACACTTTGAAGGGCCCCACATGCTGGAGTGAACTGCACCACCCTCACTAACCTCTGATGCAAATCCAGTCATTTTGTCTATAAGCAGCTAAAATATGACGGAAACTGAACAAGGCGATGGTTACTCACAGTTAGCTTTAATGTAGGTGGGTAAGCCTTTACTATAGTCTCTGATTTATCAGAAATGAATGATTCAGAATTATAATTATTCAAGTGAAAGTATAATGAAACAAATACAGACTGTTTAGGATAAAGTAACAAGTGAAACATGAGTCATGTCTGTGGGGTTTTTTTTTGTTCTTTTCTTAATTTGCCGTTGAGCCCATCGGTCGCTTTTTGAGAGAAATCCAGCCCACTGTGGCTTACTGAAGCATATATCTTTATTACTATAAATATCTAGTCCCCAGATAACCTGTGAACTGTTCCTAAAAAAGGCTTTTAAATAATGAACAGTAGCTAGTAAGAGTCACAAACACTCAAATCCAACTGGTCATATGTTTCTTCCTGCATTGCTCCTCCAAAAATCATCTCCACTTGTGAGAAATCTAAAAGCACAGATTTTTTTTAAAATCTTATTTAGATTCCCAGAAATGTAAATTGTCCTCACAGTGGATTTAACCACTCATGTGCTTCCCCTTGCAGCTAAACAAGAGAGCTTTTAGCTCTTCTAATGAGCTCATCAGCACTTACAGCCTGCAGCCTCTTCAGCAGCTGGAAACAGCTGACCCGGTGAAGTTTGTTTCTGCCTTGAAACCAGCACATTATAAATGCCCTGTAGCCATGGCATTATAAATGCATGTGGAAGTGGGCATTACAGTATGAGTCATCCAGCTTCAGCTATTGAAATATGGCATCTGGTCAGAGATACAGACTTGGAGAAAAAAGAAAATGCACTTTTTTACTTTATGCGGCTTTAAACTTACACTATTAGGGCATCAGCACTTTAAAAACACCAAGGTTATTTTAGATATTACCTGCCTGCATTATTATAGATTTTACTCTGAAAGTCTTTTTTTTACATATTTATTGATTGGGGCCTAAAATTATGTCAAACGAACCAATACTGTTACTAGAATCTGCCACAAGACAGTCAGTCTGATGTCACACTATGATTGAATGGGGTCAGGTTGACAATTATAATTACAAATTCACATTCAATTATTACATTTGTGCTCATCAGTCTTCCTGTCCTATAGGAATATAACCAGAATACAGTCCCTTCAAGTTGTGCTTATTGACAAAGGCTCATTCAGCTTATTTGTGCTCTGAATTAGGAGGCAGCTTTGCCAAGCTACCGGTCAGTGTGTCCAGTTGATCAGTTTATCATCAAGTTTTCTCGGCTACCATTATCTCAGGATGGATGCATGAGGAGATGAGCACTCTTGTTTGCAGTAATCTCAGAGTTCTTTAATTTATTTAAAAAATATATATTTGTTGTTTTCCTGTATTGATACAATATTGCAATTTTTTTGTTTTGTTTTTGTTTATTTGCCGACCTGCAAAGAACTCAAACACAAGCTGTGAAACTGAGTCGTCTTGCACACTGGGGTTAGGGACTGGGACTGGGATGCAGTTATTAGTGGAAGAGGTCACATATTCCAAGACTGAAGGTGGCACTTCACGCTGTTAGCAGCAGCAGTTTTTGTTTAGCTGTAAAAAACAAAATCATTAAACGAGGCCCTGAGATAAAATTACCATAAATTGAAAATCTAAATATCAGATCTGTTTATGTTGAGAATGAGTTAAATTTTATAATCTTGAGATGCTTACATATATAATTTATTTGGTAAACGCTTTTTTGGGGGGGTGTTCATTTGATTTCCCCAAAATGAAGTCTGAGCTCAGCCTGCTATGGGTTTAATATGTATTATCTGTGGCGGTGATACAATAAAACATGATGTCTCCTCAAATGTGCAACTCATAAACAGTGCAGATGTTTCTTACCAACTCAATTGCTGATTTCAGACTAAGATAGCAAAAGAAAATATCAGGAATACTGATAGTGTGTGATTTCTGTTGGAGTTCAAATTTGTGCATCGCTTTGTATTTGCAGGAAGAGATTGAAACCCAGAAGCAGCAGCATGAGGCCAGAGTGATGTCCATCAGAACAGAGGAGAAGCAGAAGATGGACAAGATGGCAGATGACTTGGATCGGAAATGGAGAGATGCACTGCGGTAAAAGAGAGAAAAACAGGAAGCCCATCTCCCCTGATGTCTTTTCTCATTCGTCTCTGTCATCTCACAGCCCTCTTCACAATCACACTTATTATCCCAACAAGTCGGCGTCTCCCCAAAACACTCATGTATATTGATGAGAACGAATAGGAAATGAACACAGTCGGAAGCAAGTTTATAAACGCATGCAATATTTACAGATGTCTTTTAGCAGGACAAAACCGAGCAGCGTGAACACACACGCACACTGAATGTACAATGTAATTAATTTAGTCAAACTTTGTGTCTTTCTGTAGGGAAGAAGTGCGTTTGCTAAAGGAGGAGTTGACCGAGGAGTATGAAGCAGACAAACAGGCGGCCATGACTCAGCTCTCCCAGCAAAAAGAGCTGGAGATGATGGCAGCGAGGGAGGGCTGGCAGAGGAAGGTCGAAGACCTGCTGGAGCAGGTAACGCACACATGCGGACACTGACACGTGAGGGTCCGGCCTGTTTTGGTTTTGTAAGGTTACCACCAGTGTTGGTCAAGTTACTTGAAAAAAGTAATCAGTAACTAAAAACTGATTACTTCCGCAAAAAAGTAATCCCGTTACTTTGCTGGTTACTTATTTTCAAAAGTAATTAATTACTTAGTTACTTAGTTACTTTTTAAAAACATGATGAGGTGATAAAGCGATAGATCTTTCAGCCTAATTTTACTTTTTCTGCATAATCCATCATACAAAATGTAATCAAATGGAAAAGTCTCTTTTTTTTTAAACTTGTTTTGTTAGTTTTAATCTTTTAACTTTATGCATCAAGCAAAAATTTAATTATATGCAACATTCTCTGACTGGAAGAAATTAGTTTAACATTTAAACCTATTTTCTGTACATTCCAGCACATAAAATAAAATATTTTTTGTGTTTACACTCAGTCTTTCAAATAGATGCAAGTAAAACACAGCAGAAAATAAATAACATCAAAGACTCAGCGGTCCTGTTGCTCTATTTTCACCTGTAAAGCAGGAGTAGGGTAGGCGTAGGTTTACCCTGGTGCAGGTGTGCCACGGTCAGCTGAAGAATCCGCGAGTTTCTCTGTGAGTTTCCCATTACGTGGTAGCGCACTCGGTGCTTGTTTAGGGGTTTTTTTTCGCTGTAAAAAGAAGTTTTCTTCCCACGCACAGCGGACGCTAATGTTTTTGTCACTTTTTATGGAATCAAACTCACAGTAAGGTCAGTACTTCCACGCTTTAAACGCTGCAAGCTCATACTCTCTCCCGCACTCGATATATGAACATTGTTGATCTGCACACAGCTGTTGTCACGAACGTTGCACTTGCTTACGTCACTGTCATGAGACATTCTCGCAAAAAATCACGGTTTTAGTAACGCAGTAACTCAGCGTTCCTACGGGAAAGTAACGGTAATCTAATTACTGTTTTTGCAATAGTAATCCCTTACTTTACTCGTTACTTGAAAAAAGTAATCAGATTACAGTAACGCGTTACTGAGATGGGCAGTAACGCGTTACAAGTAACGCGTTACTGCCCATCTCTGGTTACCACATACAAGGTTTAAGGGCTTTAACTCCAGAAAGCCTGAACCATAAAATAATTACGAGACATTTGTCTGTTTATCATATCTATTTTATTATTAGAGTGCCCTCCAGGTCGTTGTGAACATTTTAATAAACACTGTTAAAACACAGTTAAAATGTTGATTAATTGACTGTATTTATTTTATTTCACAGACATTGATTTAACTGTAAGGCTAAGTGTAAATGTATTGCATTAAACTATGACATATATGGAACTTTGATATTCTGGATCTTTGTTTTCTCTAACCGGACCTCCTTACTTTTTAATTGAATACCCCTGCTGTTCAACATTTCAGTGATGTCAGCTGTAGACATGTAGACATTTCTCCCCAGACATTGATCAGTTTCATTTTTCTGTCTATCAAACCATACCCACCGACTGTGTCAGGAGGAAGTATTCATCCGCTGATGATGAGACGCTCACATAATTGACAGCAGGGCAAGATTTTAACATTGTAGAGACCCCCCGTCAGCTGAGCTTTCATGTTAGCTAGTCGCGCACTTCTTTTAATTGGCAGGCAGCAGAAAGAGATCTGACGTTGCTGAATCTTTTTTTTCCTTCTTGTGGTGAGAAGGACATGATTTTTACAGATATTTTTAAAACTGCTTTTTTTTTTTTATGTATTTTTAGTGTTTTGAGAACCACAGGGTAAGTACCATTTAGTTTCATCATATACAAGCAAAAGTAGACCTTTATATGGCTGATGGCTCAAAAACTGGGAACGTCACACCAAAACAATCCAGATGGATAAATAGCTCTATAGTAAATATGACTTGCTGTTGACATAGCAACTCTTAAACTCTTATTCTTTTCTTAGAGCTGCCTTACAAACCGACCCCAGTAACTCGTTTACTATGTCAGCTGATGATAACAAAAACACAATGGCAGCCTGAACCAAGAGAAAAGAAAAGGTCATGTCAGTCTGAGAGACGGCGAGAGGCTGATTTGACCAACTTCTTCTTCCATGTAAACGATTGGCTCTCGTCTTATAGTAGTTACTAACCAACGTTGTTAGTATGTTTGACTTTGCCTTTATAGTCAGACCCACAAACAGTAGCTTTCTGAGTTTTCTGTAAACAACCAAAAGCTACAACATGAGGTCGGGAGCACATGCTGGTGATGCTGCAGTCATCACTGTTTGCAGTATGTTATAAAGCATTGATATCACATGCAGGTGAACTCTGTTAGTATCCGGGAATGCAGTTGTTCATTTTTTATGCATTTTTTGTTCTTTGACAAGCAGTTGAAATTATTTATCATTTACTTCAGGTTTCTTGGTCTATTCCAGAGTAAAACTTGATGTAATTCAATGATTTATTTGATAATTGCTTGCGGCTCTTTAGTCCTTAGAGTGCGGCTCCGCGTGGTTTGGGAAAATAAATTAGAAGTATTTAGCTGAAGTGTATTTTATTTATGTTCTTTTTTAAACCTGTACTTCTAAATTGGAAGATTATTGTGATATTGAAATAAAAAAATAAAATTATATTCTATTATTTTTTTCATCGCTCAAAATAAGCTTCAAACTCGCGGAAGCCGGTGTACCCGCCGAAACGCCGTGCATTTATCGAGACTTTCAGCCCCAGGTAGGCCAGTTATGGATCTTCGGATCCACATTATGTCAGCAGCTGTTCTCCACCGTGAACTATGTTAAAACAAACACCGCTCACGCCTCACAGATGACAGCTTACAGTCCTGCGTAAAGATGAAAGTGACTTCTTACAGCCCCGATCTGCAGACGCTGTGCGCAGAGGTTCAGGAGCAGAAGTCCCATTGTAAACTTATCACGGCAGACCCGACGATGTTTCCATGAACAGGCTTTTTAGCATCTCTTTATTGACCACTTTTCACACACGGTTGCTGTACGCACACAGCCGGCTGTAGCTTTTCAGTTCACAGCCCGACAACACAACAGCAGAGAGAGCACAGACTTTAAGGCGGCGAGCCGTGATCGCGGGTGCCGCTCAGGTGCGTCGCCTCCCCTGCAGCGGCGCTGCAGACCACGCCCCGCCACACACATTAACCAAGTAAAATACATATTTAGGCAGAATTTTGCAAATATCTATTTTTCATCTTTTAGCAGCATAGAGCTTTTTTTCCAATTATTTTTTAAAAGTCAGCTCAAGGCTCCAAAAGCCCAAAGGCGATATAAGGGTGGCTCACAACAGTTTTTGTTTGCTGGATCATTTTAGTTCAGCTGGGTGTCTTTCCTTTTTGTTATATTTCTTTAAGAGTTCAAAATGTGTTAATTACATAAATAAAAATGTAATTTTCTCTGCAGCACTTCATGGATTTCATAAGCAACACACCTTAGTTGTTCACACAAAGCATAAAGATAAAAAACAATATATACAGTGTTATCTTCATTTTAGATGTCACAAAGTATTTGCGGCTCTCAGTGTTTTCTTTTGCGTGGAAACCGGGTCCAAATGGCTCTTTGGTGTTAAAGGTTGCAGACCCCTGACTTAAGGACAGCCTGAAGCAAAAAAAGAAAATCCAAATCAAGTCTCACAGGCATTCCTGTCTTTCAATAACTGTGTGAATGTGATTAACAGCAACGCTGTAAATAGCTTCTTCACCTGCTTCACAACTCATATAACTCCCACAGCAACAGTAAATTGGTATGAAAACAACAAAAGCTGTAACAGTGTTAATTTTGTCCCGTCATAGTGAGGTAGAAGAAAAGGAACAGCCTCTTTTTTTTAAACCAGGTTGTCTCTAAGCCATAGTGATGCTTGAATACATACAGGGAGTGCAGAATTATTAGGCAAGTTGTATTTTTGAGGAATAATTTTATTATTGAACAACAACCATGTTCTCAATGAACCCAAAAAACTCATTAATATTAAAGCTGAATGTTTTTGGAAGTAGTTTTTTATTTGTTTGTAGTTTTAGCTATTTTAGGGGGATATCTGTGTGTGCAGGTGACTATTACTGTGCATAATTATTAGGCAACTTAACAAAAAACAAATATATACCCATTTCAATTATTTATTTTTACCAGTGAAACCAATATAACATCTCCACATTCACAAATATACATTTCTGACATTCAAAAACAAAACAAACAAATCAGCGACCAATATAGCCACCTTTCTTTGCAAGGACACTCAAAAGCCTGCCATCCATGGATTCTGTCAGTGTTTTGATCTGTTCACCATCAACATTGCGTGCAGCAGCAACCACAGCCTCCCAGACACTGTTCAGAGAGGTGTACTGTTTTGCCTCCTTGTAAATCTCACATTTGATGATGGACCACAGGTTCTCAATGGGGTTCAGATCAGGTGAACAAGGTGGCCATGTCATTAGTTTTTCTTCTTTTATACCCTTTCTTGCCAGCCACGCTGTGGAGTACTTGGACGCGTGTGATGGAGCATTGTCCTGCATGAAAATCATGTTTTTCTTGAAGGATGCAGACTTCTTCCTGTACCACTGCTTGAAGAAGGTGTCTTCCAGAAACTGGCAGTAGGACTGGGAGTTGAGCTTGACTCCATCCTCAACCCGAAAAGGCCCCACAAGCTCATCTTTGATGATACCAGCCCAAACCAATACTCCACCTCCACCTTGCTGGCGTCTGAGTCGGACTGGAGCTCTCTGCCCTTTACCAATCCAGCCACGGGCCCATCCATCTGGCCCATCAAGACTCACTCTCATTTCATCAGTCCATAAAACCTTAGAAAAATCGGTCTTGAGATATTTCTTGGCCCAGTCTTGACGTTTCAGCTTGTGTGTCTTGTTCAGTGGTGGTCGTCTTTCAGCCTTTCTTACCTTGGCCATGTCTCTGAGTATTGCACACCTTGTGCTTTTGGGCACTCCAGTGATGTTGCAGCTCTGAAATATGGCCAAACTGGTGGCAAGTGGCATCTTGGCAGCTGCACGCTTGACTTTTCTCAGTTCATGGGCAGTTATTTTGCGCCTTGGTTTTTCCACACGCTTCTTGCGACCCTGTTGACTATTTTGAATGAAACGCTTGATTGTTCGATGATCACGCTTCAGAAGCTTTGCAATTTTGAGACTGCTGCATCCCCCTGCAAGATATCTCACTATTTTTGACTTGTCTGAGCCTGTCAAGTCCTTCTTTTGACCCATTTTGCCAAAGGAAAGGACGTTGCCTAATAATTATGCACACCTGATATAGGGTGTTGATGTCATTAGACCACACCCCTTCTCATTACAGAGATGCACATCACCTAATATGCTTAATTGGTAGTAGGCTTTCAAGCCTATACAGCTTGGAGTAAGACAACATGCATGAAGAGGATGATGTGGACAAAATACTCATTTGCCTAATAATTCTGCACTCCCTGTATGCATGCTATGTATTTGCAGCCTTTAAATAGGTTCTTTAAAGAAAGCCTTTGAAATTAATGCTCCTTCAGATGTTCCAGTAGCTACAGTTCGGGAGATTTTATCTTATGAGGACTGAAGTTAGCTGCTAGGGTCAGAATGAAAGCACTGTAGGAACAGAGCGAGCCGTTTGACGCTGGTTTGGGAGCTCAGACGCTCGTCTGCTTAGACTCATGTAGCCGTTCCTGCAGAGCATACTGCCTCTGGGTAATTCAGAGCTGAGTCACAACTGAAACCTCAAAGAGGCTCGTCCTGAGTTTGCCAAGACGCTGCTGGCTCCAGATAAACATTTTCTGACAAGCTGGAGTCACCAGTGCCAGCTTGGCAACTTTTCAGACGCCCCCAACCAAAACCGTGACAGCAGCTCACGGCAAAACGAGACAAAGTTAAAGAGTGATCTGACTTTAACTCCAACACAAGATACAAGAGATTCTGTTCCACACAAAGTTTTGTTCTTCTTCATAAAATATTTTTGTTTACCAAAGAAAACTTGTCCTTTGGTTTTGAGACATCTGTTTGTGGTCGGCGGCTCTGCGATGGACCTTTGACCTTTGATATAGCTACTGTGTTGGAGTTTCTTAATTACTCCAGAAATCGTTTGTTCTGCAGACTAAAATGTAAATATTTATTTGCTTAATTGAAAAAAATGTGCAAGCTAAGGTGGCAGTTTTCAAAAGAATCACCAAATATTCAAATAAATGATTGCTACCTATTTGTTTCAGCTATAGATATGGTATCATTTTAAGATGAAAGGAAGCAGTCCTCATTGATGTGGCTGTAATAATTAAGATGGAATTTCATAGTGGGCTCTTTAGGGAGCATCATTTCTTATCTGCAGCATCTGCAGATTATAGATGCCAGATTAGGAATCATGTAAATGTGGGTCACAGTATAAAAAGGAGCATTTTAAAGTTATAGTGCCGAGTGGCTAAAAATAAACTTCAAACAATATCACAGATCAGATATCTAAGGAGCTTACACTGTATGTGTACTATATGTGAGCCTCTGTATGTGTGTCTTTTTTTTGCCCTCACAGGGCTGTGTGTGTGTGTGTGTGTGTGTGTGTGGGGGGGGGGGGGGGGGGGGGGGGGGGGGGGGGGGTTGGTTTAGGAGCAACAGAAAAGATGGCTAATGTGTGTATATGTAATACTGTAATCCACGGATATTATTAAGTGTATATACACTTACCGGAATCTCTTTAAATGTGCTTTGCTAGTACCTCTTTTGATTTCAGATCTGCATTCATTCCTCGCGGCATAATTTCAACAAAGTGCTGGATAAATTCTTCAGAGATTTTTGTCCATATTCACACGACAGCATCACAGAGTTCCTCATCACAAAGGTGCTCTATTAGATTGGGATCTGGTGATTGTGGAGCCCATTTGGGTTCAGTGAACTGAATGTCCAAAAAAACAGTTTGAGATGATTTGAGCTTTGGGTAAATACGCACGTAGGCTGTGGCAATTAAATGATGCCTACCTGGTACTGACGAGTCCACAGTCTGTAAAGAAAATATTCTCTACTCCATTGCACCACGAGCGTCATAAATCATTGATACAAGGCAGGATGGATCCCTGCTTTCATGTTGTACACACTGGTTTCACACCCTACCATCTAAATGTTGCAGCAGGAGTCAAGATTTATCAAAGCAGGCAGTGTTTTCTAATCTTCTGTTGTCCAATTCTGGAGAATTATAACCTCAGTTTCCTGTTATTAGCTGGCAGGAGCGGCATCCAGTGTGGTCTTCTGCTTTAACATTTGCATGTAGAGATGCTCTTCTGCAGACTCACTTGTTACAAGTGATTATTTACTATAAGTGGTTGCCTCCCTGTCAGTTTAAAGCAGTTTGGCCATTCTCCTCGGACCTCTGGTAGATGGTATTGGCCACCAACCAGAGGTAGAGGATTTCACCCAGAGAACTTCTGGAATTGAATTGCTCTGAGTTTGATATGGCCGGGGGCACCAGTACAGCATTAAAGTGAAGTGCAGATAAGCATAATTTTCAAAATCCAAGACCATGCTTTCAAAGGCTACATGAACATCACCTGAAAAAAACATTCCCAAGTAGTTTAATTCATGCTTAAAAGATCCTTTTCAACCCAAAATATTTAAATTTAATTTGAAAGCCCAGTTAGGAATGTTTTAGCTTATCCCCGTAATACTTTCAATCATAGTCTTGCACAAAGATTAACTAGAAAAAACAGCAGACATGCAAGCTGGGCTACTATGAAGACAAAAGCACGAAAGCATTATTACAGTGATCTGCACGGTATTGACCTACTTACAGCTCTGCAGAAACACCAGCCCTACCGGGGGCTCAGAGACTCATCAGTCACAATGCAAAGAGAAACTCGCAGTCCCCTCAGATATAACACATCACGTTGCATTTTAAGGACAAATCTCAAACTGTTCACACATAAGCCATGATTACAACTAGCATCTGTCAGAGTGATAACGGAAATATGATGGATGTATATTGGTCGATTACCCATTAATAACGCTAAGAATAATAAATTCTCCGCTTTATTTATCAGAGAAGGGGATATTATATTAGATTGTTACTTTCCTGGTGTGGTTTTAAGGCTGTCAGTGCTTCTCTGTGTCTCTGCACCTCTTCTGTATCATCCTTACAAATTCAAGTTATTGTGCATTCAGACAACACCAATCCCATAATTGCATCAACATTCCACCCTCATGGTGTGTACAATTTCTCTTTCAGTCAAAAAGTAATTCCAGTAGCAACTACTGCTCTTCGGCATTTCTTTTGATCAGTGTTAATACTTCATACGCCGACCCTCCAGCCTGCCAGATGCTCAGTTTGCTCAGAACAGCAGAGCAGTGAGCATGGTGGGACTCTGTTCTTGGTTGCTGTGTGATGGATTTAATGGTGGGACAACTGCCATATTGCTGAATTTATTATTTTAATAAATTTCAATACAGATCAAAATTTAAGTAGATGCAGGGCCTTTCCTGGCTAGGAGAGGGTCTTGAGGGGCAGCTACAACTGTCAGCACAATTAGTCTAAAAGTAAGGGTTTGTTTTTCCAGGAAAACCCCTGTGATTGATAGGGTAGTTTTGTTTATTAACTGGAAATGAAGATGCATACCAAATCCAATCAAAATGTTTCCCATTTTTTCAGAAAATCAATTGTGATTTAAAGGTACAGCCATTAATTTTAAGCATTTACTTTTCTTCTGCTACATCAGAGTAAACAGACTAATAAAACATGGTTAATGCATTTGTTCTTTCCATACCAGTCTGCCACAATCACTTATTGTCTGCAGATTAGACAAGCAACTGGCCCATCTCCAGACAGCTGACAACTGTTATGGCTAAACAACAACAGCTAGTTACAAGCTAACGCAGGGGTGGGCAACTCCAGGCCTCGAGGGCCAGTGTCCCTGCAGGTTTTAGATGTGTCCTTGAACCAACACAGCTGATTTAAATGGCTAAATTAGCTCCTCAACATGTCCTGAAGTTCTCCAGAGGCCTGGTAACGAACTAATCATGTGATTCAGGTGTGTTGACCCAAGGTGAGATCTAAAACCTGCAGGACACCGGCCCTCGGGGCCTGGAATTTCCCGCCCCTGGGCTAACGTTACATATGTAATGTTTGGCTCAAGTGTCCTAAAAATCACACTTTCCCTCTGATAAAGAGTTTGATTGCATTCTCACATCGTATCAGCGTTCAGTCATGACGTTCCTGAGTCCTTAAAAGTTGCAACCATTACAAAGACAGTTTCAACAGTTGCTAACAGAGGCTAACAGCTAACAGTGGCAAAAAGGACCTCAGTATTGCTGTCATTATTCACAACTGAGCTTTTTTGACTCCATATTGGACTCCTTTCACAAAGTTTTATAGCCTCTTCCAGAGTAAATAAAGATAGATGCTTCTCACCCGGCTTTGACAGCTGAGGTAAACAGTGGACTGACAGCCTTCCACAGGAGCAAAGACATGCCGGCCGGCTGCATCTCTTATAGCATTCAGTCTCAATTGAATGTTTTTGATCTCTCTTGGCATGTTTCATTGCCAGTGTCAGTGTTATTTCTATTCTAAAGTTAAAAACAACAAAGTATCCAAAGTCTTTACAAGTTAGTTAATGAACAAGCAAGATATAAAAAGAAGCAAATATGATATATTGTGACAACATAAAAAAGCTACAGTGGCTATCCTACAGCAGCCACAGTAACTAGGATTATGCGCTTGAATTGTGAGGGTACAAAAACAGACCCCAGTTGCCTGCAAAATCTGCAATCTACTGACATTTGGCGCTGAATAATTTTACTCACTAACTTTAAAGAATTGCCAAGACTCAACAGGATGAAAAAATTGAATGATTTCCCTTTTGACTGTTTTGTGCAGACACACTAGCAGATGTAGTTAAAAATCACCCCTGATGTCCTGAATTTTTGATTAACCTGTTTCAGTGAAGCCATTTATGCCTTTGCTGCCTTAGCCTCTCATGTTTGATGGACGTGGCAGCTACATGTGCTGTTAAAGTAGAAAAAGACATTCCTGAAAGCCCTTAAGTGAGCGCAGGTCCCGTGCGGTATTGTGCGCCTGGGCGGATGTGCCGTCGTTATCTATAATGACTTCTTTTTCATTAAGATATTTTCATTACCAGGTCCGAGCCTGAGGCTCCAGTTTGTGCGAGCCAAAACTTGTGCGCTTGGGATTGTGTTTAATTAAGTCACAGAGGGCTGGGTGCATGTTTTTGCAAACAAGGTCGCTTAAGGTATTTCCACATTGCTAATCTCACACATCCCATTATTTTGCTGTAAATGTAAAAATGATTAGTTGGAGTAGACAGAGAGGATAAACTGTGCAGGCCATCTTTTTTTATCCGATGTAGAACCTCAGAAACTTCATCCCAGCCCTGCTCCTCATCCTCTCATTTTTAAATCCATCTTACCTTACACTTGCTAATGTGGTACTTCTTCAGCACTAAACCCTGCGGGGGATTTAACTGCAGCGGCTCAGAGAAAGAGTGGCATGTGAAGGGCCGGAGGCGTCTGGCTGAGAGAGTTCTGCCACTCACCGGCAGTTAGGCCTCTGATAGCTGCAGTATCTCCTCGAAACAAAACACTTTGGCGTGCTCTGATGGGGCTTACGCTTGTTGGCTTTTGTTATTGGGCCGTGCGCGCTGTCACTCGTCGTCGTGACGGGCTGTCAGCTCATTGACACGAGTGGAGAAATCTTCATCCGCAGCCCTGAAGTGGTTTTATTACATCTGTGTGTCAATATCACCACCAGGGGAGTGGTTGTTAGAAAAAGGGGGAAAAACCTAGGCTCTCTCCCTGGTTAAGAGCGATGCATTGGAAAAAATATAGTGGAGCAAAAGAGAGAGTTTTTTAATTAAATGTGTGTGCTCTGTTAAGTGAGTTGCTTCTTTCCTGGAGGTATGTCTTCCTTGTAAATTAAATGTGATGTCGCCGCACAGTTGGAGATAGAGAACCACCTGGAAAGAGACACAGTGTTGTCCCTGCAGTTCAGCCTGTAATTACTGCTTCTATCGGATGTGGGCACGCTGACCTGTTAACATTTGCTTTTAATCTAATTTGTTCTGTCTTGTTACTTTTTTCTTTTTTTTTTTTTGAATAAGCCTTTGCTCCTTATAAACACCTAAACACCATATTTTTACTACTTCCCCCTTTACGTCCCTTTTTCCTCAGATCTCTCTGCTGAAACAGTCCCTGGAGCTGCAGCTGTCTCAGTCTCAGTCAGCTCTCCAACAGCTGCAGTCTCAGTTCAACCAGGAGAGAGAGCTCCTGAGCCAACAGCTCAAAGGTATGCACGCGCTTCCTCCACGTGGCGACTGCGGCTACAAGCTGCCGCTGGAGTTTCAACATTTCATCCTAAAATAACTTTCTTAAAGTAGCGATTTTGCATTTGTATGTGATTTTAACTTAAAAACTTAAAAACTTTAAAACAAGAGATTTTTTATTTTTTGATTATGGGAATTTGAAAGAGAAGGAAGGTTGGAGCTGTAACAGCCAGTTTGAGCTGTTAGATGACGAGTTGCAGTCTGACAAGTTTTATCAGGGGAAACCTGCGTGCCTCTAAATCAGCCATTCCCAAATTCAAGAGTGCTGCAGCCCACTTAAAAACCTGAAGATCCATTGGGGCCACCCAATCTTAAATCTTCACTCTAATCAGAATCCATGAGAATGTGATGTATTCCTCGAAAAATGTCTTAAAAATAAATAAACCGCACAGGAGGATGTTGGCTATAAATTGCTAATGCTACCTAGTCATATGCAAAGTGGTAAGGCTAACTGGGACATAAACTTTAATACAGGGGAAGTAAATTTAGGTCAAAATAAAGTAATACCACCTCCTATTTCCTGTTTTAATTCCATATTTATATAACTACATTGATATAAATATGTAACTGTGCATACTACTAATTTCAAGTTGAATTTCTGTTATTATTGCAGCCAAGCAGCCATGAAGGGGGCCACTGCTCCCTTAAAAACTTTTGGGAATCACTGCTTCAAAACATCCATGAGGGAAATAACTGAATTCACAGCCCAGGATGTTCACTAGCATGAGATCGTCAGCATGTCGAGACAAATCATGCTGCATTGCACTGTACCACTGCTGAAACCGATTTTTTATTTTGTTGTGAAGAATAAATAAAAATCTGAAATGTAACCTAAATATTTAATACAAATAGTCCGAGCATCGAGTGTGTAAATATTTTGTTGTCACCTTCTGTTCAGCGGCGCATCTCCTGCCGCTGTGCGACTGGCTCAGATTGTCATATTGCCTTATCGTGTCAAACAGAATGGAAACACGTCTGCTGTTGATGCATCTCAGTGTACACGTTGATATCTCTGTGTTTGCAGAGATGCAGAGAGAACATCAGAGGAGAGAGCATCGATTACAGGAGGCTCACTGCTGTGCCCTCAGCACCATGGAGGAAGCCAGGCAGCACCAGATAAGAGTACGACACACACACACACACACATATTTGCAAGCATGTAGGTTTGCATCGGTTGTCTTGGGATTTGTCACATAGTTGCACGACACTACCTGCCTTTTGTTCTCTCTGAAAAGAAAAGTAGAGCAAGTTCTAACTAACTTCTCGGGGGCTTTTACTAAATACATTACAGTAGCCTTTCTTGTTCCACTGTGGACTTCACTGCAGTCTTCTTTGAACTCATCTGTTTGTACACACAGTAAAAGTGCGACGAGGACAGTTTCAACAGCCTCACTAGTGCAGCAACAACAGCTGCTAAATGCTACCATCGTTCACTAACAAGTGCTGTGACTGAAGCAATAATGTGCTGCAGTAATTCTAGTAGCAAAAATGCCTAACTAAATTAATAAAATCTGTGATTTTAAATATGATTTAAGCAGCAAACCTTTGACTACTGAATGCAGCATTTGAGAGATTTACTGTTGCTTTGTACTGTAGTATTAACGTGACTCTAGAACACTGTATGTTGGTGGATCCTGTATGGCTAGGCTGGAGTTTGGTGTTGCAGAGATTTCAGGGTGACGATTTTTTATAAAATTTGGTTTGATCTGTCACCTCAGCCGAGTCTGGCATCAATAAATGTTCAGTTTAACTCAGTCTTATTTATATAGACCAGCACAAGTCACTTCAAGGCACTTTATATTGTAAGATAAAGAAAATAATACAGAGAAAACCTCAACAATCAAACAACTCCCTTTGAAGAAGCACTCCCTTTGAAGAAGAGGCAAAAGTGGGAAGGAAAAACTCCCTTTTAACAGGAAGAAACCCCCAGCAGAACCAAGCTCAGGCAGGGGCAGCCATCTGCTGCAACTGGTGTGGGTGAATGGATTTGATAGTTAACTCAAAAACAGGATGATGATGTACCGTACTATTAGCTAGTATTTTTTACCTATGTGATTAAAAATGACTACAAGGCAACATTTGAGCAGAAAATATATTTTATATATTTTCTTCAAGTCATCCAAAGCACATGTGACAACTGCAGCAATAAAACTATGAAAAGGTTAGCACTGCATGTGAACCATGATTGGTATTCTGTCCAAAGCTAGCTCTGCTTATAGGTTGATTTAGCTGCTTGAACAGCAGAGTAAGCAGTGACCTTGTGTTGAAGTAATGTTGACTGAGATTTCTTGAAGAAATGTTTTTGACTAAATCCATCAATACAAGAGCGTGAAACAACACGTAAAACAAGACCACTCAGAGAGCGCAACTATCAAAGGGCAGGTTTATTAACACTGATGTTTTATTACAACATGATGATGTCAACCCGTTATGTCATCATGGTGACATCATAGCAACATCATAGGGACAGCAGTCAAGCTCATGTTTAGCCAGCATATGTAATCATGTCCCCCAAGGCCTAATATGTTGCTGTTATCGGTATCACCATCACAGAAAATCTGAAAATGCTGTTTTGAAAACTGTGGACAAACAGACAGAGTACACACTCCCTCCATTAGGGAGGAGAACAAACTAAAAACTTGCTGCTAAACTTAAATTAAAGAATTAAAGTGTCCTTTAGCTGTCTATCGGCAGGAGAGTAGAGAATTGTGCTTCAGTAGCTGATATATCCACAATGTCGCTTCCCGTGAACTTTGTAATACACAAGTAAACGCCTATTACCATTATAAAAAAAATGAAAGAAAAAGACTGACAAAAATAAGAGTTGACCTATCGTTTTACTTTTAAATCATCAAATTAGTTCATGTGCTCCTCTGGCTGTATCCTGTGTCTTTTTATAGTTCTGTAAAAATGTGACTTTCAGTACAGAAATCTGCAGCTGCTGTTCCTCTCTTTTCACCTGTGTTCTTATCTACTTTTTTTTTTATGTATGTAGCAGTCTGTGATCAGCAAAAGTCCTTAAAATAGTGCTTTATAAGAGGTACACAACTTGATTTGTCGTCCTGGGAGCTTCTAGTGTCTGACGTTATTTCTTCCAGAGAGGAAATTATAGTGTGGAAGGTGCTGCAATTTGAATTTCCAATATAGTCCACAGCACAGCAATGATTACGTGTAGCAGAGTATCCATTGTGAAGTTCAGCGAGTGCTGGTCAACAAAACTACTTGAGACCAAGTAAAAAAGTTTTTGAGCTTTTCTAATATTGTTTAATGATCCTTTTATGTCTGCCACAGAGTCAAGAAGTGCAGAAGATTCATAGCACAATCAAACCCCTGAGGAAATTCCCGGCTTTCTGAGCCATTTTATTTGGATCATTTACTTTAATTTCACCAATTTTCTTGTTAAGTAATATTAAAATGAGCCAAACGATATAAATTATGGTTGAGGTAGTTTTTTTTTTTCGTTATGTGGCACTGAGAGGATGTGTCAAAAAGCTCAGTGATTTTATACTTACACTCTTTAGTCATTTTCAGCCTGTTGATGGATCTCGCTGTCAGTTCTGCTTCCTGAAGCTGAGTAGCTTCCTTTTTTTATGCAGTACATAGTGGGACAGTCTCCAAAAGTCTTTGTGTGTTCTTAATATTGTCACTTTTCCTGTGCCAGTCTGTTACTCAAAACCAGCTTGGAGCTGTGGTTCGATTACACTGTTCATTTTCTCTCTTTGTCTTCTGGCTTTCTTTTTACAACATTTCACTTTTATTTTTCAGCCAAAAATAAAAAGGAAATATTGAGTCAGACATCCAAACTACACTTTTCTCAAAACCATATTTTTCATGTAACATATTGTGTCTTGTCATCTTCGTCCTTTCTCTTCTCCTTCCTTTCCGTCCCTCTATCCTCTTTAATCTCCCTCGCCGTGCCGTCTGCCAGGCCCTCGAGGAACGTCTAAAGCAGGAGCAGCGGGAGGAGGTTCACGCTTTGAAGGAGGCCCACAGGAGGACTTTAGAAATCCTCAGACAGCAGTCGGATCAGGAGCTGCAGACACTGCGATTTGAATTGGAGGACGAGGGGAAAGCAAAGCTGGGTAAATGATGATAGATATAGTAAACGTGGCTTTGACACGTCTAGGTTTGTAGTTATCGATCGGGGTTGTTTCCACACTGCCAGGCTCGCTCTGTGGCGTGGTTTTAAATTGCAGCAATGATTTTTTCCCCACCCTTTGGTGATTGTGTTTCTACCTACTGAGACGTTCTGGTTCTGTTTCGGCCTGCTGTGATGATGTTTTTGTCCATAGTGATTACAACAAAATCACCTTCATTATCTGCCTATTGCTGTTTAGAAGAATAGGAGAAGAAAGAAACATTTGGTGGTTAAATCGTAAGACGCTTTAGGAAACCAGGATGAAATTAACTAATGGTGAAATCAGCTTTCTGAGATCTGTGAACATGTGCTAGGTGATAAAATTGATCTCAGTAGTTGCCTCCAATATTAAACCAACTAAAAGAATAAGTCGTGAAAGTACGATGTAGGAAAGGAGTCACAAAACATGAGAATATCTTTCATTTCTTCGCACTGTTGTCATTTTTCTACATAAACTACATAAGAAATGATCCCTCACATTACCTGTGGCGTCTCTTTCCTGCAGCCTCTCTTCGTGCAGAACTGAACCACCTCCATGCGACAGCCATCGAGCATCTGAAGCAAATCCACCTCAAAGAACACGCTGCCACCAAACGAGAGCTAGAGAAAGCCATGGAGCACAGCCAAAAGCAGGTGACACTGACAGTGGTTTAGTTCTGTTTTTGTTCTTGTCTCTCAGTGTTTCGCCCTAAGTGATCTCAAGGTTTAAAAGCCTTCTAGCAAATAACTGCCTATTCTGTCTTATGTGCATCCTCTAGGAACAAGATCTCTTAATTCGTATCTCAGACCTGCAAGCGGAGCTGTGTTCCCGTAGCAACCGTATCACCGATCTGGACCATGAGATTCACTCTCTGAACGAGACCATCGACACGCTAACCAGAGAGCTGGAGCTGAAGGGCAAAGAGGTGCTGCGGGTCCGCAGCGAAGCTAACCATCAGATAAGGTTCAGTAGCTCAGCAGACATTATCCTCCCATTACCCTTAAATACTCTTGCTTATATAAGAGTATTTAAGTAAATAATATTTGTGAAATTTTTGCATCAACCATCCAATTTTAAATATGCATTCACAGCATAAAACTAGAATTTCACAGCTGCCTTTTAAGTAAAGATGACATCACATTTGTGAAATCATGTTAAACTTGCGTCTGTATTTTTAGTCTTTTTCTGAGGATTTACTGAAAAAAGTCACGTTTATTCATAAGTGCAGTTTTTTCAAGCCACTTTACATTAGACGTGTTTTTCACAGTCTAAAAATATATTTTTATTTCATTTTCACATATGTAAATTTTTTTCCAGTGTAGCTCTGTCTGACCATTTCAGTTAAAACACCAGTACTTTGTTTATTGAAGCCATAGCTATATAATACCCAGTAAAACAACAAAGTCTATAGATGTCCAGATCTATCAGTGTAAGCATTTATTTATATTAATACTGTATTCTGATCAGTTTCTGGTGAACTTTAAACATGTTTTGCTCTAAATCAAGCACAGCGTTATCAGCATCATGCTTTAGATAAAGTGGGTAAAGGACCTCTCAGCTCAGAGTTTCATGTTTTACACGCCTGCTTCCACAACTCCAGCCTATCTGTTCTAAGCCAGCAGAGTTTGTATTGACTTAAAATGAATCAGTGTTGCCTTCCAGCTTTACGACAGGCAGTATAAAAGATGGATGTAGCTACCATGAAGACATTCATGGTATTTAATTGCCATCTTGGTTTGGAGCAGGGCTTGGTCTGTCTGCATATTATACCCTCATTGTCAGTCACAGGTGGCTAGCCAATCAGCATAGCCCAGATAATCCTCCGTTTTGGAACATGGGATGATCAAGATTTACAAAACAGACTTAATTTTTTATTTAATAAGATCCAAAATTGGCTCATAAACTCAGCAGGAAAATGTTTATAGAGGTCAACACACAAACCATAGGTTTCTGTAGGATCCAGTCTTTTTGTAGCCACCACTGTCGCCATCTGGTGGCTAGAATGCAAGTTAAGGCACTCGTGCACTGGTTTCATTTTTCTTGCGTGGAAAAACGCCACAAAGTCTTTTGCCTACCGCATTTTGACTCCCGTGCTCTTTTTTATAACCTAAAGACCACTGTGACTATGTTTGCTTCTCCAGCTTTAATGAAGTATTCCAACAGGGTAAATGTCAGCGTCTTTCAAGCTTAATTTGTTGTTCGTAACACAGACTTTCTGTCATATTTGTCTGCCCCAATGTGAGAAAACACTAATTATATTAGGATAGTTTTTTTTAAATTAAAATTCCTCAAGAATTGCTGAAATGCCCTTTTCTAGTGGTTTGAGTGCTACTGTCCAGTGTTAAGCTTGTAAAAACAGTTACTTTAATGAGTGAGTGATGCTAAAAAGAAAATGTGAAAGCAAAACCACAGCCATTAAAGACGGATGTTCGTCCGCTACTCGTGCAAGCGTTGGCAGCCTGTGCCAGTAACCCTGGCTCTGCTTCTTCACATTTCTTATAGGAAGTTTAATTCTAATGGTCCCCATATGTAAATGAAGCACACTCTTCATTACGTTCTTTAACTTAGATTGCAGACACATAAATTAACACTCTGACATTGACACAGTAAGCACTGAGGGACCGGATGCTCCCTGTACCAGCTGTGCTTTGTGTCCCAGCAGAGTTCACTTTGCAGCTGCACATCTTGCTGTCGGCCTCTATAATTTACTGAAATGCGATGTCAATGTCACAGGTCCCCCTTCCGGGAAATTAAATGTACTGGTATAGAGGCAGAGGAAAAGTCCCAAAGTGATTATTATTTAAGTGTAAACTTGTGATACTTGGTGGCACTTTAGGAAATATGCATCTAGCAGAAAAGTTCGCCTAATGATTTATTCATTTATGACTTCTGTCTTTGCTGCAGAGCTCATGAACAAGACCTTGCAAAGAGACACGAGCGAGAGATGGGGGAGCTCAATGCAATCCATCAGAGAGAAACACAAATCATGCTGGCTGACTTCAACAAGGCCCAGGAGGTCCTCAAAGACAAGATTTCTGCTCTACAAATACTGTAAGACATAAAACCGTGTGATGAAACCTCTTCTGTGGCTCTTTTGGGCTGCTACTGTTTCAAGATAGATCAAAGTTGTCTCTGTTTTGTCTTCCTTTTGTCTCTCTGGTGCCACACTTTGTTCCTGTTTATTTAACTCTTAATGTTTCCTGGGTGCGTCCAGGTTGGAGGGCACAGAGGACAAGTTAAGAAACAGAGAAAGCCGACCAGAAGACCTGCATGTGATCGCAGAGCTCAGAGAGATGGTGACTGAAAGAGAAGCTCTGGTCAAAAAGCTGGTGGTGAGTAGACGCGGGGGTCCATGAGTCCAGATCTTGGCATGGGATAGTCTCTGAGGAGTAAACTGAAAAATAGACATGCAGTTCGTGAGAAAGTCTAAATCAAGGATTAATCGCTGGAAGCGAGGTCAAACATTCAACAGTTCTCAGGGTTAAAAATGTATTTCTTTGAAAGTTCCTTCATCTGACTGCATGTAAGGGTCTCGACCAGCAGATGTTGTTTACTTAGGAAAGAAAAGTTAGCGAGCAAGCTGCGTCTTTGGGATTTGATAAAGATCCTGCGATGCAGTTAAATGTTGATAAGCAGAACTCGGTTTGAGCGATGTCTCTACTTCTTCACTCTCACTCCTTGTGCGTGGCCCTTCGAGGCACTGTGGAGGACCTGTGTCTTTGCAGCATGCTGCTGATAACTTCATGAAGTCTTAATGTGGAACCGCCCTTTGTGGTTCTGCTGTGTGTCAGTCGGGATCTCAGTAGACTTTTTTCAAGATGCTGATCCACAAGTCACTTTGTTATTCTTTAAATTATGAATCCATGTGTGTAAACAGGATCGTGTATGTGCGCTTGCTTATCCTTCGAATGCAGGACAGTGAGTCAAGAAATTATTGATTTGGTGTAGTTTTAGTTGAAAATACTGAGGGAATGCAAACTTTATGAAACTGACTATTAAAAATGTGTGTTGGCAAACAGACAGAAGAATAGTGGAGTGTGTTTTGATTGGGGTGGAGTTTGACTGCAACATGTTGTCATTTTTTTATATAGGATGACAAGAAGTTCTACCAGCTGGAGTTGGTCAACCGAGAGACGGGATTCAACAAGGTCTTTAACTCCAGTGCCAATGTCGGTGTCATCAACCCTCTTATTAAGGTGAGTGGGCTCATTCCACACTGCTTTTTTTCACTGTGAATGGTGTGGATGCTTCAGTCTTACAGCATACCAAACTTCTGTACAGCTGAAGTCATCTGCTTCACCTATTTACCCGGTAAGTATTAAGTCGTTTTCACACATGAACTCTGGTGGTCCCTTCTGACATGTAGCGCACAGCAGGACATACGATGCCTGCTCGCTTGCTTTTAACTCTCTAGATAATTGCCTGCATTTAGTTAATTGCCACAGACAAGGACCACACGGGTTAAAAAGAAAACACTGTTTAATGCCGTTCCCACTGCTGATATTGAAAAGTTCAGGCCTGCCGTGCATGTGTGAAAACGGCTTAAATGTATGACTGAGTGTTTTACTGTAAGGATCTATCTTTAACACTGTATGAACTCCAGAGAATGTAAAGACCCACATCCACGTACCAAACACATATTTCTTATCATTTATTACATACTCAAACACCCAACATATGATATATAGTGCAAATGTACTGAGATCATCCTTGAAGATAAATGGAAGTAATCCCCTTGAGTCATAAATTCAAACCAGTGAAACCTGTAAAGGTGAGCTGCACTCTGCAATGAATCAACTCATCCAACAGGCTGAGGATTGGAGAAACACCAGGGCAGTCACTGCATGCGTCTTGGCATAGTTACCCAGCTTTGTTTACAGCCGCCAGATGAAGTTATTGATCATTATCCCGCCTAATGAGGGTAGCAAACATAATTTATCCATATAAACTATGTTTCTTTATTATGTAGAAATAGATTTGCAGCAAGAGAAAAGCACAAGGACACTAAAACCTTCTGTGTTGCTATTGTACCTGATTATCTTCACGCATTGTTCTGCTACCAGCTGTAAGAAAAGAAGAATGTTTGCGGCCCGTGTGCTTGTGTAATCTTCTTGTCTTCCTCTTTATGCTCCCATTTTTTCGTCTGTTGTCTGAGCGCCATTGAGCGTTCTTCCTGAAACCTGGTGCCCATTGCACACGACTCATGATAACTGTTATCTTTGTACAAAGCTGCTCATCATCCTTCATGTGTGAACACAGCTGTCACAGCTTCAGTTTGAGTCATTCAAGAACAATAACACTTGATTTCAGTATCATAACATCAGCTCATCGTCTCCTCATTTCCATCCTCCTCCTCCTCCTAATCGTGCCTGTGTTGCTCGCTGTGGGTTGTTTATATTGAATAACATATGCATCTTCAGTCCTTCGCTCACACGTCTAAGCTTCCAATGTGTAGGACTGGAAAATCTCTCAGTTTGCCAACTAGTGGGGATATCAAGAAAGTGAGGAAGATAGCAGCTCTCTCTCTCCAGCAAGTCCCCTCAGGGAACACTGAGAGATTATTCAAGGCTACTCTGTGCCTATATTTTAATTTATGCTCTTTTTTTTCATGCATTCTTTGCTGACTTGCGCTAAACATATTTGGTTGATCCCCTACAAAAATATTGCAATGCCAGTGTGTAGAAAATATATTAATGAGGTTTTGCTGCTGCTTGTTATAATATGTAATCTAGTGCATTGTGCATTTGGCCATATGATAAACCCTTGTGACAGCCGTCCAGTGACAGTCGAGGAAATGTACTTTTCGCCGTACACCGACCAGGCATAACATTATGGCCGCTGACAGCTGAAGTAAATAACACTGATTATCTCTTCATCATGGCACCTGTTAGTGGGAAATATCAGGGAGCAAGTGAATATTTGTCCCCCGAGCTGATGAAGGAGAAAAATGGTCAAGCGTGAGGATTTGAGCGAGTTTAACGAGGGACAAACTGTGATAGCTAGACGAACAGGTTAGAGCATCTCCAAAATTGCAGCTTTTGTGGGGTGTTCCCAGCCTGCAGTGGTCTGTATCTATCAAAAATGGTCCGAGGAAGGAACAGTGGTGAACTAGCAACAGGGTCATGGGTGGCCAAGGCTCACTGATGATTGGGTACAGAAGGCTGTCTGACCTGTGTGGTCCAAAAGATGATCTACTGCACCTCAAACTACAGTGGGGCAAAAAAGTATTTAGTCAGCCACCGATTGTGCAAGTTCCCCCACTTAAAATGATGACAGAGGTCAGTAATTTGCACCAGAGGTACACTTCAACTGTGAGAGACAGAATGTGAAAAAAAAAATCCATGAATCCACATGGTAGGATTTGTAAAGAATTTATTCGTAAATCAGGGTGGAAAATAAGTATTTGGTCACCTCAAACAAGGAAAATCTCTGGCTCTCACAGACCTGTAACGTCTTCTGTAATAAGCTTTTCTGTCCCCCACTCGTTACCTGTATGAATGGCACCTGTTTGAACTCATCATCTGTATAAAAGACACCTGTCCACAGCCTCAAACAGTCAGACTCCAAACTCCGCCATGGCCAAGACCAAAGAGCTTTCGAAGGACACCAGGAAAAGTATTGTAGACCTGCACCAGACTGGGAAGAGTGAATCTACAATAGGCAAGCAGCTTGGTGTGAAAAAATCAACTGTGGGAGCAATCATCAGAAAATGGAAGACATACAAGACCACTGATAATCTCCCTCGATCTGGGGCTCCATGCAAGATCTCATCCCGTGGGGTCAAAATGATCATGAGAACGGTGAGCAAAGATCCCAGAACCACACGGGGGGACCTGGTGAATGACCTGCAGAGAGCTGGGACCAAAGTAACAAAGGTCACCATCAGTAACACACTACAACGGCAGGGAATCAAATCCCGCAGTGCCAGACGTGTTCCGCTGCTGAAGCCAGTGCATGTCCAGGCCCGTCTGAAGTTTGCCAGAGAGCACATGGATGATACAGCAGAGGATTGGGAGAATGTCATGTGGTCAGATGAAACCAAAGTAGAACTTTTTGGTATAAACTCAACTCGTCGTGTTTGGAGGAAGAAGAATACTGAGTTGCATCCCAAGAACACCATACCTACTGTGAAGCATGGGGGTGGAAACATCATGCTATGGGGCTGTTTTTCTGCCAAGGGGACAGGACGACTGATCCGTGTTAAGGACAGAATGAATGGGGCCATGTATCGTGAGATTTTGAGCCAAAACCTCCTTCCATCAGTGAGAACTTTGAAGATGAAACGAGGCTGGGTCTTCCAACATGACAATGATCCAAAACACACCGCCCGGGCAACAAAGGAGTGGCTCCGTAAGAAGCATTTGAAAGTCCTGGAGTGGCCTAGCCAGTCTCCAGACCTCAACCCCATAGAAAATCTGTGGCGGGAGTTGAAAGTCCGTGTTGCTCGGTGACAGCCCCAAAACATCACTGCTCTCGAGAAGATCTGCATGGAGGAATGGGCCAAAATACCAGCTACTGTGTGTGCAAACCTGGTAAAGACCTATAGTAAACGTTTGACCTCTGTTATTGCCAACAAAGGTTATGTTACAAAGTATTGAGTTGTATTTTTGTTATTGACCAAATTACTGACCTCTGTCATCATTTTAGGTGGGGGAACTTGCACAATCGGTGGCTGACTAAATACTTTTTTGCCCCACTGTAGTTGATGCTGATTCTGACAGAAAGGCGTCAGAGCATCACAGTTTGTTGACCAGACACGGTGATCATGGTGATGATGATGCTTTGGGCAATCACACTGTCTTCTGGGAAACATTGTGATAAACGTTGTGTCCTGCCATCCATGTGGATGTTAATTTGACACGCACCACCTACCTAACCACTGTTGCACACCGTGTACATCCTTTCATGGAAACAGTATTCCTTGAAGGCTGTGGCACAGAATAATCTGCCCTGCCACAAAGAAGAAATGGTTTGAGGAGCACAACAAGAAGTTTGAGGTGTTGACTTGGCCTCCAAATTCTGGACCAATGCTGGACAAACTAGTCCAATCCGTGGATGCCCCTCCGCACCACTTACTGGATTTAATTCAAGGGTAGACCAATGCAATATTAGGCTGGTGGTCATAATGTTATGCCTGATCAGTGTATGTTGAAACATTTTAAGGCATAATCTCTGAAGAGACGATAACTAAAAATCTAAAAAAGATTGACGGTTGTGTTAGCAAAAGCTGCCACAAACTGTATTGTATTCCCCTACCATGTGGAAGGCGGTCCTTCCAGGTAAGATAATACAAGGTGTGATCAAAAAGTTCTATAAGCTTTACAAACAAAAAAATAAAAGCCACACATCCCAGATGAAATATTCCTGCTCTCCCACTGTGCACCTCTGGTCTACTTCTAACTTGGACTTTTAGATCACTGGGTGCCGTGTTCTGACCACTTTGTGGTCTCTGCAATTTTTTTGCACACAAAAATCTCAACTTCTGTGTCAAACTCACCAACCTTTTTGGATGAACATCATCACTGGTGATGAGTTGGGTCTCCAGCTATAAGAAGATGTGGTACATCAGGTCACAACCAACACCAGGAGCGTGCTTTTCTCTTTTTTTCCCAGTGTTGACACATCTGAGGGAGAAAAACATGGTGTACCTTAATATACCCACTCAAAGTGCACTGAAAACAGTTTTATTGGCCATACCAATGCAAACTTTGTATGACACTAGTTAGTTTGGACTCCCTCTGTCGTAAAATGAAACTGATATAGTGGAAGAGATCCAACATTAATACCTGAATCGAATAGGACGTAATCTTAAAATACCAGGAATGGTACTGGAGTTAGTCCAGACCTGCACGAGGAGATTCCTTGAAGAGGATCACAGTTCATTTTAAATCAGGTAAGATTTCCGCTTTTTATGAGTGGAATCACAGAACTTTTGATCACACTTAGTAGACTGGAATTTGAAAGATGCGTATAAGCACTTTACTCCTGCTCTTCACTGGATTTGCTTAGGCAGGGATGCAAGTTTAGGTTAAAGGTCATTATCTGAGATGATGCTAATAGCTTTAACCACTTTGGTTACCATGGAAACTACACAGCATGACAGGCACGTTGTTAAAACCAGTTAGTAGTTTGATCTGAGTTAGCTAAAGATAGCCGGCATTCATGTCTCGCCTCTCTATGTGTGTCTGTAGTCAAAAACAGGCAGCCAATCAGATCACCGCTTCACCAGCTTTCCTAGCCATTCAGCTCTCCGATTCGTCAGCCCTCCCACCATGACTCATGAAGGACAGGAAGAGGAGGGACGGGAGGTGGAGGAGGTAGGATCAGGAGGCCCTTTTGCGCCTCCTAACTCCCCCCTCCAGAGATCCCTCCCCCGACTTAGGAAACCCCTTCCCCTATTCAGCCCTTATCCTCCTGCTCCTCTTCCTCAGCATCCTCCTCCTCCTCCTCCTTCTTCTCCTCATCCTCCACATCATCCCATGCCAAGCCTTGCTCTTCCTCATGCTCCTCATCCTCAGGAATCTGTGGTGCAGCATCAGGGCCTGCAGAGCTTCGGGAGGTGAGAACTAAAGTGCATTTCTGCTACTGCTGCCCACCGTTCACCTTCACTTCACATATTCAAGCAGTGAATTATGTGATGTCTGCTGCTGCTTCCACTATCCCAATCTTTCACCTCACTTCTTAGTTTCCCTCCTTTCTGTCCTCACCCCCTCACCCTCAACCGAGGTGAGGTTTATATTTGATCAGCACTTATGGACCAGCTGTTACTCCTATTTTTTCCTTTTGTTCTGACAATGTCCAGAGATGAAATATGAGAGACAACTTCTTTTTCTTTCTGTTCTCTACTTTTTATCATTTTAATTTAGGCCCGAGCTAATACGAGTGCAGCATTGATCTTTTCATTTCACGGAACACTGCAGCCTCGCTCCATTACATCGGGGTCAACACCCAAAAATAATGAACATGTAATCTCTTTTTGATACATTACGCACATTAACATCACATTTTTCATTTTCTCAATGTGGCGCAATCAAAGACAGAATCATCTTTGAAATGCACTGTAAATCCTCGTAAAAAATATTTTACAAAAAGATGAGAACCAACCCGGAGACAGTGCACTTACAAATCAGTCTCAGTGGGACTTTAAACTGGGAGTGAAGCAAAGAGGCAAACAAATGATTGCTTTGAAAGCTTTGCAGCAACTTGCAAATGTAAAACTTGAAAGAGAAAGAAATAAGAAATAGTTTTGGGCTTTGTTCTCTCCACAGAAGGCAGTGGACAAACAAATGAAGGAGTTCTGTTTGCTGCGGCCGTTGATTAGAAATCATTGGGAGGTCTGAGGCTCGAGGGTATAAACTGCAGCTGAACCGCAGACTTTGTTTGAAAGTTCTCCAACTTTTTCCCATCTCGTAATCGAGCTGCAGTTTAGTTTAAAGCTGAAGTCTGTCATGTTTTTGTGTTGTTTTTTTACTTTACTGCTTCTTTTGTGCTCGTATTGTGCAATCTTGCTATATCTAAACAGTTACCAATCATTGCCACCACCCGTTATGCCATGGATCCTTAAAAGGAGCAGCCAACTATAACAAAAACTGTTTTTGTTCATTTAAAGTGTCCCAAGCTTTATGCAACATGTCCAAACTTCCACTGACCTGTGCACTGATTGCAGGCTCAGGAATAGCATGGAAACTGAAGCACCTGAGTAATATACATATGTGTCCGTACATTTACATCTACAGTGATTTACATTTGGCAGTAACCACTCTGCTCTGGGACTCCATTCTTCTGCTAACACATTCAAGGAAAGCATGGTGACTGTATCAGAGGGGTGGAGGTGGGTTGCAAAGTATCTTCCACAAAATCTGCAGAATAAGCAATAAAAAAACTTACAGGCAAGACAATAAATAAACCGATATTAACTATTTGTCAGTATGTCAGTATTTGCATTTGTAATGGCTTATAAATGTTCAAAAATAAAGAGACAGGAGAAAAAGTCTTTACCATAGTAAGAGTGTTGACATTAAAAGGTTTGTCCACTAGAGGGCAATCTGCAGGTAATCAGAGCACACTTGGGAGAGAATAAACAAGTAAATAAATAACCACTCAAACATTAAGGAAATCTGTTCGCATATTGTATGCCTGAAAGAAAATATCGGCTGATATGTCGGAATATCAGATTTTTTAAATCGCGAGTATTGATATTGATCTTAAAAATCCAATATTGCAGTTATGTTAGTTAAATGGTAAATGGTAAATGGCCTGTATTTATATAGCGCCTTACTAGTCCCTAAGGACCCCAAAGCGCTTTACATATCCAGTCATCCACCCATTCACACACTGGTGATGGCAAGCTACATTGTAGCCACAGCCACCCTGGGGCGCACTGACAGAGGCGAGGCTGCCGGACACTGGCGCCACCGGGCCCTCTGACCACCACCAGTAGGCAACGGGTGAAGTGTCTTGCCCAAGGACACAACGACCGAGACTGTCCAAGCCAGGGCTCGAACCGGCAACCTTCCGATTACAAGACGAACTCCCAACTCTTGAGCCACGATTGCCCCAGTTTCCAGAGGGAAGGGGGTCAGCATTGCTACCTGATAGCAAAAAGGTCCTATTGCTTCTCTTTTAGACTTATTTTGTGAATGAGCATCCCACCTCATCATGGTACACTGGTGGCATGTCCAATTCAGGATGTAGAAAAAGGATTTGGTGATTTGAAGTTTGCGTTATTTATAATTTTAGGTTTGGTGTTTTAGTCCCAAGCTCTCCTTTGTGCATGTGTCCTTAAATGTGGGCAGTCTAAGTCTATGTCCATGCTGGATTTTGGACATTACACCACCACTTCTTCACTTGTATGACATCGAGTAGGAGCACTCACTGGATCTCCCCCATTATGCTCTGACAGTGGCTGCTGCCAACGATCACAACAAACAAGGCAATCACTATTATTTTCTGTTCTGTGAAGCTCCCGAGCTTGTCAGCTAAAAATCTGTGACCATCTGATTGCATACATCTGTAAGCCTGTGAATTCCTGACAGAGCATTTCTCTGTCCTCGAGCTTCTGCCTCCTCATTATTCTAACAGATGTTTTTCTTCCCTCCCTCAGCCTTCCTGAAGCCAACTCTGCGACACCATCGGACCCTGCGCGGATGAATCCAGGAAAAAGCAAAGAATACGTCACAAAAGAAGAGGAGCTGTACGCCCAATACTTCACTTTCTGACTCGCTAAATCCCAACTGTGTCAAAAAAAGGAAGTAATGGGACAGAGAGCTAAAGTTGGACAGCGATCAAACTGCAGGTTTTCACAGTCATTTGGGCGACATGAATATGAGACGTCCTCTCCTCATTGCAGCACTCCCATCTGTCGTGTGCATTGCTGAGTGAATTTAACCTTAGGGCTTCCATACGTGGTGAGCACGATGAGCAGTGTGGCTTATCAGTGCTTCATCATGAAAGTGTGCATGGCAGAAAGAGGTGACATGAAACATTAGTATACAATGATTTGTCTTTTACATTTATGCCATCTGCTATTCTGCAAAAGTGGCCATTTGTATGAGCTCTCATGCTACCCAATGTGAAGAAAATTACAAGTTAGAAAGAATTAATGTCCTCTGAATTTAAATTTAATAATTTATATTACACTGAAGTTTAAATGCGTGGCATGCTCTGCAGAGATTTCCCAAAGGGAGTAGCATGTTTATTGATGGCGAAGCTGGTGCTTTTAATGATTCCATCTCATTCTTTTAAGATTTACCGGTTGCCAAGCGATGTGAAAATGTATCCTGTTGTATTTAAAATCTACAAATCAATATGAAGACTCTGATTAATAATGAGAGTAACTCTACACGGTGCTTTTTTGAACACCGTTCTTAGGGCTGCAGTTAATTACATTTTAATCTTGATCACAATTTTGGCTCCTAACAGCTAAAATGTATCACCTGCAAATCAAGTGCTCACTGAATCACTGCCTGCATGTGCCAATCACAGCTTCCTGGATTGTTCCTGGATGTAACCTGGACGAGTAACAACAAAACATGAACTACACAGACCAGATGTCAATATAAAATTCAAATGTCCGGCATGCTTTAAGCGGATCATCGTTATCATTATTTGGAAACACTTCAGATTTTTGGTTTTAATTGCTACAAAGCGACACAGCTAACTAACACTAGTGTACAGAATGCAGTAGTTTGTCATGACCCTACAGATGAATCATTAAATCATTAACTCCTTAATGCAAATCCAGAGCACATTTTAATGACCACTAAATCACTGTGACTTTTACTTTCAACAATATATTAAAACTAGAGATGGACCGATCCGATATTACGTATCGGTCCGATACTGACCTAAATTACTGGATCGGATATCGGAGGGAAATAAAAAATGTAATCCGATACGAAGTATCACAAAATCACCTCACAAAACGCGCTACTTGGCGTAACCCAGCTTGTCGCATGGGAGTAGTATGTGTCACGTGACAGAGCGGCTGTTGTCTGCGAGACCTGTCGGCGGTCTGTTGGCGCATTTGGAGCCTCGGTACATGCTTCCTAACTGCAGCATTTGATCTCAGAGAAAACTATTCCAGAAAAGTAAGTGTGTAAGTTCATCCCTGAATGTTTGCAGAGTATTTCCACGTTAAGCTTAACAACTGATATAGTGAGCCACAGCTGGACTGGCCATTGGAGTTCCATATTGAGGTGAAAAGGCAGCGATTTGTCCGGTACTTCAGCTAGAATTAAAAAAATAGACACAAAGCTGGAGTTATTCTGTCTTTGCTCCACAGTTGCATCTACTTCTCTCATTCGCTCCCCTTCCCTCTCCTGTTATTACTTCAAACATGAAACTGATCATGATCAGCTGATCGGCTTTTCTGTCGCAAGTCCCGTCTTTCTTATTTGTTTATCGCCCACTTTGTGCCAGAAAGAGGAGACCAGCGGGTAAACAACAGCAGCACGTTTAAGCGTGATAAGCTGTTGTTAGAATGTATTTAATATTAATTTCTAGTATCAGCTGATGTTTGCTGGAGCCACAGCTGTAAAGCTGCTGGTCATGATATTGGTTTGGTTATGTGGTGAGAGGGAAACATGAAGATGAAACCAGGAGATGTCCTTACTGAATCATCAGAGCTGAACAGGTGATGGAGAAACAGGTTTACCTTTTAGGTGACATGAATGAGTTGAAGTTATGAACTGTTTCTGAGAGACAAATAACACCAGGATCCTTTTCTATGTAGCTGACAGCTGGTAACTGTGCAGGGGCGGGTCTAGCAAAGTTTTGTCAGGGGCCAGGTTGGGCATTAACAGGGAAAAGGGGGGCACAAGGAAATACTTTTCTTTGTTATGTCATATATTCCTTTTTCAAAATTTTTACAGTTCAGTAAGTTATTTTTTTTAAAACGTTTAAGCAGGATTTTAAACATAAATCACTTAGTTATGTTTAAAAACTTTGAATAAATAATTATCTGAATCTTACAACCAAAGTGGTCATCTGATTAAATGTATAGAAATACATTATTGTATATAGTAACTATTAAGTCTAATATACATCCTAGTAAGCTATAGTACTTTTTCCTTTGGGAAGGTACCATCTGTGCAGTCTGCAATTCTGTTGAAGAAAGATGTTGAATCTATTTAATTATTGTAGAAAAATAATTGATTTCTGTGCATTTGCTTTACACGTGCATTAAAGTTGATTATGTCGATTAAGCATCATGAGGTGGAGGGCGAGGGGTGGTTCCCTAATATTTTTGCTGGGAGTTGGCAACCCTATTAGTTAGGTTGCTTAATATTTCCACTAAGTACTCTTTAAAATACCAGAATAGGGAGGATGGTGTAGGTTTAAATTTATTAGATTGATCAGTGTTGCTGAACTATAAAATGTTTTGGGTGGAGTGTATTTTTTGCATACAGGTATAACTGAATAACTTCAGTCTCTTGTTTTTTTAAAACTTGAGTATGAACTTCTACAAAATGCAGCAAGATATTTATAAAAAAAAAAGTTTTATTGATTACAAAATACACTATATCGGATTCATGTCGGTATCGGCAGATATCCAAATTTATGATATCGGAATCGTTATCGGACATTAAAAAGTGGTATCGTGCCATCTCTAATTAAAACACACCTTTCACCTTTTGGTCACATCAAAATAAAACAGATGTGACGGTCAACACAAAAGTTTTCAGACATTTTTCATGGTGCATGTTGGAGGTTTATTTTTTCATTTCCAAAAACATAATTTGTTTATCACAATTCAGTGGGCTACATAGTGGAAACAAAAGTATCCATTCTATCACGCTAGTATCAATAGCGGGGTTGGTATCAATACTATCGATGTTTGATGATCCACCCTACCAAAATCAAATCTTTAAAATTAAAAAAGCATTTTAATGTTGGATTCAGTGGGCATTGACTTGATTTTGGAGCCAGCCCCAAGTGGCCATTTGGGGGACTGCTATTTTTACAATTTGGGGAGCTGCTTTGTTATTATTCAGCAGTCTAACTCAATGGGTTTTTTTTCCAACAAATATGATGAAATAACTTAACTGTAATAATCCTTAAATGTTCTGAACCCTTACCGATTTCAAACATTCAGAAAGTTTAGATAAACACTTGGTCTATATAAAATTATCATTTGAGCTCATGTAAATGTTCACGGTGTTGCAGGTACAATTGGTGCGTTAAACAAAGTTTGTCTTCACAGCTCATTAATGTGTCTTACAATTTGTTGTCTGACTAGAAGTGCTTTCAGAGTTCGGACAGGACAAAGTGATAATGCCTTGATACTTGCCTTTAGTCTTTAATACTGTAGGTCCATCTGTTGTATAAATATGCATTTGTCATTCAGACGTGATCTTGAGGGGATTGGCCTTGCTGTTCATTCAAGTTGTGTTTTTGGCATCTGCAGTATGATAAACTGGAGTGCGCCACAATAACGACACCAGCAAAAAGAAAAAGACTAACTTTAGCTTGCTGTCCCAACACTTTGACCGTGTACATACAATAAATGTTTGAAAGTCCTTTTCAGATCTCTGAGCTATCTGAGGGGTGCTTGATTTACCACTTCAGACGCCTCAACAGTCTCAGGAGGGGAAACATCAAGGTAAAGTGAATCAAGCACCCCTTATCTTTTTATTATTCAAGTATTTATATTGTAATAAGCTACTGTTTTTCTACGGTCTGTTTGTGACAATGGTAGCCCTGAGACGTTCAGAGGAAGAGTTCTGTCAGCGACACGCAGACATTGGTTGACTCCTAGAAACTTTTTTAATGCCAAGGAGTGTTTAGTTCATTACCAGCTAGGAGTTTGTGTCAGTGGCACAACTCTTGTTGCTGCACGTCTCTGCCTGCAGAGCAGACCGTAGAGCATGTGAAAACAGGAACACTATCATAATGCTGCTGTTGCTCACTTGAAATCTTTTCTTTGGTGTACTGTCTTGTTTTTTTGTTTCGTTTTTTTTTTTTTTTTACTTGACTTGAAAGTTTACATAGTTCCTTGTGATGAAGTCCATTCAGTAATCTGTACAGTTTCCAAACTGCATGGTCGTCATCAGCCTGAAAGAGGCTCTATTTGTTACTTCTTAAAAAGCGGATGGAGACAGTAATCTGAAGAGCTTACTTCCTCTCACAGTGACACCGCCGGGTTCCACCTAACCACAGAGACACGTTTCAGCTCAGTGTGATCGATGATCGATGCTCGTCTTCCATAACAGGCTCGACTGAGGCTGCAGGTTTCAGGAAGTGTTTGGTCTTTCACCGTTTGAATTCATTGTTTAGTTGATGTAGGACGGGGGCAGATGAAAGGAAAAATCAACACCGAGTGTCATAATAGAACAATCTGTTGTGTGTGTAAAACTTATATATATTAATTCCATTTTAAAGTCTTTGCATATATTTGAAAGAAAGATTTAAGCAAAGGTTTATATTAACTTTGCTTTTGACTGGAAACTCCCAGTTTAAGATTATCTGTACCTCTGGGACTCACTTATTGACTTGTTTTGTCTTGCATCTCATGTGTTTGTTGGGTTTTTTTTCTGAGCCTGGCACAATAATTTCCAAGATTGTCATTCCCATCTCCTGGCTGGGGTTTCTGAGCTGGGCACACATTTAGTTTCAGTTAATTATGAACGCAGTCTGGACTGACTGTACAAGAAGAGAACAGGCATGACCCATGATAAATCATTGCGTTCATATTAAGATTTTTTTTTAAAATAATTATAATATTAGTGTCACCAGCGATCAGTCCTATCAGGGACGCAGAGGCCTTGTATTTACTTAAAACATCACTCCTATCTAAATTTACCCCAACTGCAGATTGTGGAAGCAGTCTATAATACCCTCAGTTTTTTAGTATGTGTGTGTAAGGTGTAAAAACTTTCATTTGTCAACAAAGCTTCTATAATGTGTGACATGTTGTGGAAAACTCATATTGTGAGAGTAGATGTTTGCAATCTGTCCATGAGGAGAAAGGTCCTCGATTATTAGTTCTCGCTGTCTCTCGAAGACCAGAATTGGCTCCAGAAGGTCTCATGTTTCTGCTCTCAGTGAAGCAACTACCAAGCATAAACAAGAAAAGCAATAATCAGTAATCAGCTCTTTTTTTGCGTGATATATATGTGTGTATCCATTTTCCTTTGCTCGTAACCATCATTCTGTTTTTGAATGTCCTTTAAGATCACACTACCCTTGATATCTGCAGATGCTCAGAGTTCAGGTGTAGTTAGTGGATCATTCATAAGAAACACTCAGTGTTCTTTCATTCTGCTCACTTAGGTGTATTTACCAAGCGTGACTGAAAGCAAGCTCGCAATTACAGCCTGGTCTATATCAATCTTCTCGTTTGATTGAAGCTAATATGACAGACAGGCTGTCTCATTAAAGTGAAGAGTTAAACACTTCCTGAAACCAGATTGAGACATGGTTGTCTGTATTTGTGGCATATGGGAAGGATGGCAAAAATGAGCCATTACATAAAGGAATGTGACAGAAAGTACTGCAGAGCATTCTGTGGCTGACCCTGATTCATTTTCATCAGGTTGAGAAAATAGATTTCTATAAACAGAGAACTGATCAAATGAGAAGTTTGGCGGTGGCGGCATAGTGTCCAACTGTCCCATATGACAAGAATGCAGCGTCATGACACCGAGGCTTTAGTTACGCCGAATGTCATCATTAATTACACTAAAAGGTCCCACTGTAAATACTGACCCATGACAAACCCCAGCAACGGACCAATACGTGAACGTAAACTGGCCATATCCTTCCTGGGATCCTGGCCACGGTACACCGAACCACAGCTGGTTCGTTCCTCCATGCACACTGTGAAGATTTATTCAGATAACTCTGCTTTGAAATCTCCATCCAACAATGCAGAAGCCTTCTGTTTCTTCTTAGAGCTAAGTTCTAATACATTTTCCTCACAATCACATCTGATTTTACTGCCTCTCCTTTCATTTTGCTTGAGCTCACAGCTCTTTCACTCTTTCAGTGCACACTTTAGTTGCATTGTTAACCCCAGCTGCAACCAAGAGGCACACCTTGGGGGACTGTCCTGATAGTTAGAAGATCGTTCCAGCACTTAGAGGCGTTTCACTCTCCAATCAGTTTTAAATTATTATACTATGGTTTAAAATCATAGAGAGACTTGAAAAATGCTCAAGAGAGGTAGCCGGTGGCTTGAAGCAGCTGTTGAGGAAGTAGTCAAAGATTTAATTCTTAGAAAATGATTTTCCTCATCAAGAGGAATTTTTCTGTTTGTTGCACAATTTATTTTTTTTAAATTGTTTTCTGAGCACTTTACGGACTTTTTGTCCATGTTTGTTTGAAAGTTGAGACGTGGAGATCGTTCAGCAGTTTCACCAGGTCCATTAAGTGGTATTTCTGGAGTTCTCAGATGTTCATATAGACGAATCCAGAACTAAATGGACATTATGGTGAGACTGATTAATTTTAATGAATGAACATATGGTACGGTCCTTTAAGTTTGACGTTATTTAGTGGTTTGACATAACCTAAAGGGATTATTTATTTATTTATTGCTGTTTTGTTTTTAGATTCAACATTATGTCCGTGTATTTGGTTTTGTCATTAAATGTACTATTTGTTTTGTACATTTTTTGTATATGCTTATATATTACTTTACTGAGTTGATACTTTAATTTGTTCTTACATGTCCTGCCTCTTCCATTACACATTTTCTTGGCTAATATAAGATATTGTCTTTAAAATTTTAGCTTTTCAAAATGAATTGGGATTCCTTGGTAATATCAAGCAGCCATTGGAGACCCATAGAAACTGCAGAATCTGCAGAGAAATTGAAGTAAGTCTGACATCGGTCCAGTTACAGGTAAATACAACAAATGTGTTGCACTTTGTAACAACTGAATTAAAAAGTAAATTAATGTCTCCCCTGTAATCTGTCACCTAATGATGTCTGTCTTGTCATTCTTTTGGAAGTAAAAAATATATACCAGTAATAACAATAACAATATTTATTTATATTTATATTAATTTCTGTTGTATGTTACAAAACAGTAAAATTATGATTGTGAGATAAAAAGCTGTTGTTGTGCAATTCTTATAAGATTTGTGTTGAATCTACATCTAAATATTAATGGTACTTTTTTGTACTCTGCACATATCTGAACTTGCAGTATTTGAGGATTTTGAAATACACAATTGGATATTACAGATATTTGTCTTTTCTGTTTCTATAAAAAAGAAAAAGTAATTTAGATCTTTTTACTTTTGTAAGCCACCAAATGAGGAACTTACTTTGGCTAGCTGCTAGCATGCACTGTATGCTAGGTTAGAAAAAGTTGGGGACAACTGCTCTTTACTTTTTTACTTATATAAACATGTCTTTTTATATTTGTTTAAGACTGCAAAGCATTTTTCAGTTGTTATTTAACCTACATATGTAGATTTTTAAATGTCAACACTTTTTTCAGAGTCTTTTTCAGTGGCCATGACAAAAGCTAGCAGATTTTGTTGCTAACACTATGCTCAAAACAATTGTTCGGCATATGGTGTTCAGATTTATTGTTTTTTTGATTGACACTACAAGTAACTATGATCCAGTTAAGACAACAACTGGTGAAACAACTAAGAGAAAACTGGTCGAAGGAGATTTTCAGAAGGCTTTTTCACCCAGGTATTTTTCAACATTACTGAAATTATTACGGAAATTATCCATCTATAAACATTAATATGCATATTCTCAATATGTTTTGGGGCTTAAAAATCAAACATTTCTTCAGACTTGCAGACTGTTTTTCACAATAATAATAATAATAATAATGAATAATGTAATGAGTGTTTTTAAGCATTACTGATAAATCAATGCATTTTTTCAATTTCTGAGTATTTGCTAAATAGAACATCTATAATAAATGAGTAAATGAAACAACATTTAAATTTTTTTTAAATAGAATTCAATTCACATCTGGGTAAATAGTCCCTTGGCTGTGGGTGGCAGTGGAGATTTCTCTATGTTCTGGTGATCGCAGGTCAAGAGAAAACAAGCTCTTGGATGTAGGCAGGCGTTCAAAGAGCTGTAAAACCAAAACAGTATGCACATGGACTCTACGGACAGATAAACACAAAGGATTTCACTTAAGTCAGACGCTACTTTTAATTGTTTTGACATGCAGTTTATTTGGTGTTCCACAGTTTAAAAATCAGGTGGAAGTTTTTCTAACGTACATACAAGACAACAAAAAACAACTAATTCATACTCACCTATGTGCATCTCATTTTTTTTAAACATTTTTAGTCATAGTACGTTTCAAAAGCAATGACATGATTTTATAATTAGGTATTTTATTCCAGCGCTGAAAACAAACAGAGTCTAGCTGCAGTAAAGAAAGTGGCACTACGTGTAATCACACCATGCAAAGTGAGCTTTCTTTCACAACTGATAGTGTATAGACTGCATGTACCTGTAAAGCAAACCTTTCACTGTCACTTTCAGGCTGTGCTTCACACACGCTCGTTAAAGGTCTGCAGTACTTAGAAACGTTCCTAAGTATCATATCAAGTATGTTTATATATGTTAATTAAGAGTAAGTAACGCACTGAATAAAATGGCAGACATGCTGCACCTTTGGGAGTGAGCTGACTGGCTCAGCATTATTAGTTCAGACAGTGATAACAGAGCTTCATTTTATAAATAATGCCATGTATATTTAAGATATGTGTCAAATTTCTCAGCAGAATTGATGAAAAACAGGGTAAAAATAATTTTACATTTAAAATGATCCACCATGTCTTTTGTGATTTAACCACTGGGCGGCGCCAGAGGTTGAAATTTCAATAGAATTCCAAATTTTTTAATTTTTTCATCTTCTTCTCTTCTGAAGACGTCCTCAGTGAAGAAATCTGAGTGTCAGTGATAGTGAAACCAGTAGGTTTACATTGTTAGGCGAAAGCAGGTTTAGCAGCGTATGTAAGTGAATTGTAGCCTCCATGATTGGGTCTATGCCCATCTGTTGTAACTGTGGACCAATAAAGAGGGGCAACAACTCAACTACTCAACGGACATCACACATGGCAGCTTTTCTAGGGCAGCAACATTACATTTTGAGGCTCATCTCAGACTTTCTCCCTGCTACCTTTTGCTAAACTTGTGTTGCTGAAAGCTTCTTTTTTTTTAAAACAATAAGCAGTTTCAGGAAACCTCAGCGAAACCTCAGTGTTTTCCTGGTTTCTGTCAGCGGCACACCAAGAAAGACGTGAAAACGCTCATGGAAAAAAAACATTTCCAGCCTGTTTATCTTTCTGCTGGGGGGTTTGGGTTGGGCGGGGGTTTACAGGAAGTAAAGGGGGGCAGGCTTGTGGGAAATAGAAGTCAAACATTGGTGATGTATTGATATTTCAGCATCGCTGCACTTACTCGTGCTTATGCGTGCATGGCGGGAGTCGCTGTCCTCTGCAAGCGAGCACAGTGTGAATCTGAATGAGCAGCAGGAAGAGGTGAAGGTTACAAACTGCTGGAGTCGGGTCACTTTTGATCGTTCCCTTGAGACACAAACAGCGCAGCTGATTCCCGATCAGCTCCCACATCACCCTTGAGCTTTGCTGTGAGTTGAGAGTTTGGCCAATGCCTCTGTGATCCTTCCCTGCGCCTTGCTGGTAAACGGGGTTAAGCTGATACATGCCAATTATATTATTGCTTCATATCTTTTTTAAAAAATAGATCTGCATGTATCAGTGAAACCCTCATCTTTGCCCAAACTCTCTCTCTGCACGTGTCTCTCAGCTGCTCAGCAGGACGATGATGTAGATGAGAAGCAGGCAGATGAGGATGAGGGTGAAGTTGACGAACAGCTCCTGCAGGTTCCTCTTGGCCTGCGGGTTCACCTCGATCTGAGACGCTCGGCGAATGGCCGATTTGGTCATGTGCTGAACGCGCTCCATGGAGGCCGGTTACAGTTTGATCCGCTCGATTGGGAGGCGAGGGAGTTCAGGTCAGGCTGCTGGGGCCTGTTGTTGTAGAGATGGGGGGGAGGTGTTGATCTGGAGATGAGCTCGGGTCAGATGGCAGTCACTTTATCTTCTCCTTTCTAGTGGCGAAATAAAAAAAGACTGTTAAACACACATGAAAAATGGGATTTCAGAATCACCCCAGGCCCTCGTCCCCTCATGTGACCTTTCCATATCAGCACTACAGAGTGTGATGATAAGACGGTTGCTCAAGAGGCGCCAGCTGAGGCCTGATGATGTGTTAAGCTGGAGTGTAGTCTGAGTGGCGGCAAGACAACTGTCATGACCACAGTCCTGGGACATGTTTGCAAAGAGGGAGGAGGAAACAAAAGAAGTTTTTCATGACTTTATAATATGTTTTGTCCTCCCTCTGTCATTACATCCCTATCAGCTGGGGGTCGTAGATTGTAAGCAGAGTGCGTAAGCAGGAAATAAAAGCACATCACACAGTGCAGCTGCAGGCTCTCGACACTGGCTTAAATCCCCCTTTGTCATCTGATCTGTGACTTTCCCCAGATCAGAGGCACCGTGACAAGGTCACCGTGCTCTCGCATTAGAGGCTCCTGCACACAGCGAAAAAAAAGAAAAGAAAAATCTTCCCACTTGTGCATCGGCTGTGCCAAGTTCTTTTCTATTTTTAACAAGATTAAAATCCACGCAGGCGCACCCCTGCTGGGTACATTGTACATTACATCCCACATTACAAAAAGAGGCTCAGCTTTTAATACCATCCGGCCATACAAACTCCGTCCCAAACTCCACCAACTGGGACTTAACTCCTCTCTGTGCAACTGGATTGTGGACTTCCTCACTAACCGTAGACAGAGTGTCAGAGTGGGTAAGAACACCTCTTCCACCCTTGTGGTCAACACCGGTGCCCCTCAGGGGTGTGTTCTGAGCCCTCTGCTATACACTCTCTTCACCCATGACTGTATTTCCTCCTGCGCGTCCAATCTCATTGTTAAGTTTGCAGATGACACTACAGTGCTCGGACTTATATCCAACAATGATGAGACAAACTATAGGACAGAGGTGCAACAACTAGAGTCATGGTGCCACGACAATAACTTGGTCTTAAACACCAAAAAGACCAAGGAGATCATTGTAGATTTCCGGAAGAGGGGCCATAACAACCATCTGCCTCTCTTCATTGGCAGTGAGGCGGTGGAGAGGGTGAGCAGTTTTAAATTCTTGGGGGTAACTGTGACCGAGGACCTGTCCTGGGGCAACCATATCACCTCAGTTGTACGGAAGGCCCAACAGCGCCTCTACTACCTGAGGAGACTGCGGAGTGCACACATTCCCAGATCTCTGATGTTGAACTTCTACAACTGTGCCATCAGCAGCGTTCTGACGTATGGATTTCTAGTGTGGTTCCCCAGCTGCACCAAGGCCGATCAGCAAGCACTCCAGCGGGTGGTGAAAGAAGCTGACAGAATTATTGGAACAAGTCTGCCAGAGATCAGTAATATCTTCCCCACTCGCTGTCTGAGGAGGGTGCACAGTATCCTGCGGGACCAACATCACCCTGCGCGCCACCTTTTCCATCTGCTGCCCTCAGGGAGAAGGTACAGGTCTATACAGGCCAGAACATCCAGACTGGCCAACAGCCTGTATCCACAGGCTGTGAGGCTCCTGAACTCTCTGCCCCCCTCTCACGGACAATAACCATATCCAACTTCTTAATAGCAATGAACTGGTCTGCATTGGTGCATCATATCTTTATTCTCTTCCCCCTCCTGCCCCCCCCCCCCCTCTTTCTTAAATAGATAACTATCATATCTGATATCATATCTCACAGTACAATAATATTGAATGGGTTGCATTGTTGTATTTTGTCATGTTTCTCAGGTCTTTGTCTGAATTTCTACGAACATTATTGCTAAGGATTGTCTTATTGCATTGGAGTCACACTGGGTTAAATATGTACACTTGGGTTTTAAGGGGTATTTATTATTTTCTTCTTTTTTGGGGGTTGTATGGAAGCCCCAAACGCAATTTCATTGTTCTTGACAATGACAATAAATAAATAAATACTCAGCAATCTACACACAGCTTAGGAACCTGAGAGCTTTGCTGCTAGAAGGTGTAGGTGTTAGGGTGGTAATCCAGGAGTTTGGAGGTCCTCTGTGCAAAGTTTGAAGTTTATCCTCAGGGTGGCGCTAAAGGAAACGTGCCCCATACTGCATATATTATGACTTATGCTTATGATACTTGAATTGCACTTTCAAACTCTAATGTGCCATTTTTATTAAAAAAAAAAATCTTGTTTCCTTGTGTCTGTAAAAATAAAAATAAAAAGGCAGCCATGGCTATTTTTAATCATTTCACTTTTGTTCCTTCCACCCCCGTAATCTTCCTCTGAGTCACTCATTATCACTTCACATGTTGACATTTGAGCACACAGTTTCTCAAACCCCACGGGTTAACTCTCCAGCTCGCTTGCTTCAGACCTCACTGAAGTGGAGCGTAGAGTGGCTCTGGAAGAAGGAGGTTTGAGGGGTCTGATTTCTGGAGTGATCGACCGGTACACGGTCATGTCTTAGCTTTAGATGACCTGTGTGTGGAGGCGTACTGACAGAGTTCATTAATTCAGCGTATTAACCTGATTAAAGAGTACATATGGTGTTTAATCAACACAAGCAATCACTGTTACTCATAAATCCTTCAAAGTCTCTGTATGTCCTCGAGCAAATGCACCAAGAATGATCAGAAAGTAATCATGCTGAACTTTTCCTGTCATCTGTTTATGAGTTTTCTTCTTTTCTTCCACCTCACAGAAGCAGCCAGCGAAACTCCTCTTCCTATCAGTGTGAAGAGGTTTAACTACACATTGAACCCCTGACATATATAAACGAGGAGTGGTTTCAACAGTACGTCTCTTTATCTACGTGATAAAATAATGCTGCTGTAGTAAATGAAAGAAATCTGTCTGTGCTGAGTCTGTGCTTAGACAAATCTGGTCCTCAGGCCTTATCTTTGACACCCATGATTTAGAGCGTTTGCGTTCAGTCTGGACTTTTAAACTCATTAGATTCTAAATATTTTGCTCCACATAGAAGTAGCCTTTGACTTTATCAGCTGTGGAGCTTCAGGGTGGCCTGAAAGGGTCAGGCTGAAAGTCCTGTTTGGTTTGGGTAAACAGGTGGCGCTCTTTCAGCTCATTATTTGTGGTTAAGGGCTATTGTTTTGAGGTATTTTCTGTAAGCACAACACCTCAAAATGTTTTGTATTCATGCTGGTAAAACGTTGTATGGGTGTAGAGCGGGGTCATGTCGTCCACTGCGGTCTTTAAGGTCAACTCAAAGATTTATTGGTTGAAAATCAACAAAAAGCCTTAAAACTTACTGAAAACGTACTGATTCTTACAAGTCAACATATAAAAAGTACAGTATAAAGATTTAAAATGTCTTGTCACATTTGACCTCTGACCTCTTCTTCAAGGTCAGCAGATTGATCTGAAGGTCAAAGTGCTAATAATGCTAAATAGAACTGTGACAATGACAGAAAGCTTTCAGACTGACACAACTATGCTTTTTGAGTACAGTTGATACAGGTTATAAAATAACTCTTTAAATACACGTGCAATCCTCCTGAATAAGTATTATGTTTGGCGTTTCTTTTTTAAACCAAATAAACTTTTTTTTCACTTCGTATTTATCACTAAAAATGTCAATTTTTACTAAACAGTAAAATGAAATCTACACATCTCTGTGTATTTCCTCAGCTCCATCTAGTGGTCTGCAGACAAACTGCTTGGACTGAAGCAATCAAGAAAAATCTTTGCTTGTGCGTCTTCTGCACAGACAGTTTGTATTCTGGGCTTCCCTCTGACAGCAGCTCAAACTACACCTAAAGAAATTAATATTCATCCGCCCCGGTGTTTCCCTGCCCGGCTCTGTTCCTCTCAATCATCCTGTGCCCGAGGTCATGAGCCTTCCACTCATCTTTCTCTCCTCCGTGCCTCCTTTTCTCACTTTTTATATGAGAAATTGACATTTTTGTGCAGCTTGTAGTTTGATCTTTGAGGTGAAATTACATTCACTCTGTATGTCAGTCTGCACACCGCGTGTCTGATAACAAGCGAGCCAACGCTGCTCAGCTTCATCCTCGGCTGGTCAGCCAGGCTGTGCTTTTCTTTCTTGTGTCTAGAGTGCAAATAACCCTCATTTGCACTGCATGAAATTAATGAAAATGAAATGTTGACAGTAGATATAAAGCTTTCCTCTTTTTTGGTCCACATAGGCACACCTACACCCTGATGCAGTGCATTCATCTATTTTCTTATTTTCAGCAAACTCTTTCCTACTTTGCTTCTTAGCCTGTAGCCTGTGGAGAAGGCCCCAAAAAGTAAGCAGTAGATCATTTGGGTGATATTATTTTTCCTCCTGCAGTTTCAGTAAAGCAGGTTAGGAAATGAACCCAAGAAGAATCTATGTTTTCATTCTGCTGCTACTTTTAAAATGTATCTAATAGGCCTCATGCAAAAAACACAGTCCATTTAATCATTTGATTGTATTTACCGTGCAAAGCTCGAGGAGAAGCCTGTTTTTATTTTTAGATTATCACCGTTAAAGTGCAGATTGCTCCTCTGGGCTGCTGAAAGGACCGCATTGTCCTATAAACACAATCAGCTGTTGTTAGCTGTTCTTGCCAAGCATTAGATTTCTCCAGTGTGACCAACACAGAAGTGGAAAATAATGGTGCTGATGTTACTGGTAATAAAGTTTTTAGAGATGGAAATAGTTTATAAATAAACTGAAATTTTTCTCCTGTGAGTTTTGTCGCTGTGTGCCAGATCGCGCAGGTACACGCACGCCACTTTCTGCCCACTTTAGAGTCTAAAGTGACGCTAAAAATAAGTCATTAGCGATGCTTTTTGTCTTTGCAATCAATGTCAGCACTTGCAAGAGAGGTAGCTGGTTGGCATTTCCTCTTAGAAAATGATTGACAGCTGTGAAGTATGTAGGTTAGACAGATGCATAGGCTTACTGATGTTGACCTGCTACTCTAATTGGGTCATGGCTAGCTGCGCCCACTCTTTGATAGCAGCTGTTGGGAGCCAATACCTCACATAAATCACTTTAAATTTGGGGGCATATATATATATTACTCTAAAACATTAAATAGATATAGTGTCTGAATATAGGCGTAATTATAGGTCTATTAAAACAACAACATAATGTCAAAAAATTTAAGGACTTTATCATAAATATACATATGTAACAATATATACATGTGTAAAATTGCATTGTATAGCATGATATAAACATAGTTAGTTTCACAGTCTTAAATATAATTTATTTCTTTTTTACCAACTGTTTTTTGTATTTGTCACATGTCAGAAAGAAAATCTTACCACCCTCTTCTTTCTAGTGTTGCCTTTTTATGCGTAACTCGCTCCATGTACCGTATCTCCTTGAGAGGTCATTGTGAAGTAAAGATACATCTAAAAGTAGCTTAAAAATCTTCCTCTTATTATTTTTTAATGGAAAGGCATCTAGAAATAGAATAAGATTATCAAATGGAGCAAAAACAAAGAAAAAAGAAATACAGTGAATTCTCCTGGACCACACTGGGAAATATTGTATATCGTACTGTAGCATTAAGTATTATTAAGATAGAGTTGATTTGACTCCTGAGTGCTTTTAAATGAAATCATGTGTTTGAGATAGGAATGTAAGAAGCTGGGATGAGTGTTTATCCCTCTGGGAGTTTTAGCCCAGTCCCTGTTCCCCTGCTTCTTTCTACAAAGCTTTATTTACTGTAAGTGAGCAGTGACTTTATAAGAAGCAGTGATTCACATCGTGCTCCTTAATATCTTAACATCAAACATCTCCTGTAACCGTTTAACTTCTGCAAGTACAAATGTCCTTTATGTCCCCAACCAGTTAAGTACCTGACTCAAATAACTAATCTCAGCTACCAATAATAATACGTTTTAATGACTCTTCTTATCACAAGATCCACCCTACTGGGCTTTTATCCTGTCTGTATCATCATTTATCATCATCGACTCTCTGTCAGCCTTCCTAAGGAGCAGCTCAGAGGATGCTGGCTCTTACCTGTCAGATGAGAAGAGAGCTGGTTGGAGTTTGAGAGAGAAATGTCAGATATGCTGTCCTCTCCAAGGCTGTAAACACAGTGAGAGATGGAGAGGGAGGGAGGGAGGGGAGAAATAAAGGAGAGAGAGAGAGAAAGAGGCAGGACATCCCAGCAAAGATTTCAAGAGAGTGGGGATACCAAATTTGTATTAGGGCTTCTGAATTATACATGCAGCCACCGGCACGTACTGCTGCATTTCAGGGTTCAAGTTTGGGTGAGAGTTCTGAAAGCTGAGATTGTGAGGTCATTCCCTCGTTTAAAACAACTCAGTCATATACACAGACGTTACAGTATTTTTTGTTTCTGGCTCCGTAATAGATCCAGTATTACTGTTCATTTAAGAGTTTTCAGGGAAAGCATGGTAATGCTCTTAAGCTCTCTGGGCTGAATGGCTAACGTATTAGCCACACTCCTAGAGCAGATTTCTTTTCTGGGAAAATTTTTTGGGAAATGTGGAAGCCTGCTTTAGAAAGACACCAGTACTGATGCACTGTGCCCATCTGAGAAGAAAGAGATGCTTTATGTGTTACTGCCATGCCATTTTATCCTTTGTTTAATGCATTAATGACGTGGCTGCTGGGAGGGGCCAAACACGTCCCTGCGATCACTTGAAATCTGGCTTCCGATCAAATACCACACCTAGACCATCCCTATTGTCTTCATTATCCTGGCAGCCTGATATACACTTGGCACATGTGTTGTACTTTTGAACAGCTGATGACACCTCTAAATTTATAGTATACATTTGGCCATGACCACATCATTGAAGAGCCCGGGTATTGATCCTCCAGGACCTTGAAATTGTTGAAGCAGCCACGGGAAAGTTATTTCTCTTCTATTGCTTAACTCGCTAACTCTGTCTTTTGCAGCTGGTGGAGAACAAAAAACAGATTTGTTTGCCTGGATGTGAATTTAACGTGTCACAGTAATACTTGTGAAAGCTAGTCTGCTTATCAGATCCATTCATTTTGAAGCTATTTTAAATTTGTTAGCTGTGAAGTTGGGACTACCTGACATTATATGAATTTCATTAAAAAAAACTATTTTTATCATTTTGTGTATGTGTTTACGAAGTGTGTGAAGTCCTGGACAGCATCCTCCACTTTGGAGAAATCAGTCGAGACAAGGTTTCAAAAAGAAGTCTGTAAAAAGTAAAAATAACCCCCCTGCTGTGGCCCAGAAAGCATTGCATCTGCCTTATATGGGGAATCAGCATGTAAACAGGCTGTCAGTCACGTACTGGGAAGTCTGCTTTGTTGATGTTGCTGGTCTCTACTCCACACGGATACACACTTCAAACAGTCCAAGAACACGGGTAAGCAGATAGTTCTATCTTTTATGACAGCTGTATTTTTCCCAAACATGAAGTGGAACCTTGATCCTCCCTCTGGGAGACAGCGCCACTGTTTCAGGAACATTTGTAAATAGAAAATTAACATAATAATAAAATAATATTAGCCGAGAGTCAAAAGCACAGTCAGAACTGTTCGGATGAAGAAGAATTTGTTGTGCACAAAATCATAAGAAAAGGAAGTTTAGCAAGAAAACAGACTGAAATTAAATCTAAGGAGTAGTGGACGTGCTGTACTTGGGACATTATTTCCTGATACATTCTGAAATCCAAAATTAGCCATTTATCCTGGGACTAAATGTGTCCAGATGTTGTTGAATGTGCAGATTAAAAACAACAGATTGTTCTTAAGCCTGCTTGTCGTGAGTCATGCGGGGATAGTAACCTCTGAAAGTCTTTCGTTAGAACCATTTAACCTGCAGGACTGTCTGGAGGCACCTGTGACATCCTTTGCTACCTTGGATGAAAACTTTTGGTGACCCCGATTTCGTAACAGTGGAGAAAACTTGTCAAACAGTCAAAAATTATGACTGTCATCTCCAAAAGGCAGTCTGGGAAATATCAGGTGGAGAAACCGGCTGCGCTGACCGCAACGGTGACGGGAAATTTTCAGAAGAGCTGATTGTTTTTCAAAGCCAGTAGCCAGATGATAATGCACTGTCCAGCAGCTGTGGATAGATAAACAGGGCTGGTTGTCAAAACTATAATGGCACAAAGTAATATGGAAATCAATACATTCAATTTTCTTGGGTTATATTCGATCACCTGAATTTTAAAGGTGTCCAAACACTTGACAGACTATCACGTTTGGATAGCCTATAGCAGTAACGCTCATGAAATCAAGGACAGATGAATTAACCCCTGCCAGCAACACTAAAATTGAAGCCTAAAAGGTATTTTTTCCAATAACTATGTAGTTAGAGGAATGAGAGATACAGTGCAGATTGTCTTTTTAGAGTTGTTGAAGTTGCCATAAAGGTAGATTTCAAACTACTAACTAAAAATCTATCAGTAATTGCTCTAAAAAGTCAGTATTGATCTAGTCGACTGACCGACTTTGGCACATGTAGGACAAAAAAGAATTTGGTATCAAGCTGATGTATTAATGTGAAATATATTTGACATACGCTTGGTATAGACAGATTTTTGGCAGCAGAATATTACTGCTGATAATCTGCAGGCAGTGGTGAGGTGCCAGTAGCCGACTGAGGGTTAGAGCTCATCGTGTCTTTGTGTTTGTTTGATGCCAGGACTGAAGGGATAAATCTAAGTCTGGAATGCACAAATCAGTTGCAGCTCCAAGGTGCTCTTGAGCGAGGCTGTCGCACATCTGAGAAAGCTCTTCAGCTGTGGACAGATCCAGCTCCTGCTGCACTGGACAGCCTCCAGGTGTGGAAGTGTGGGAGTGGGAACACTCCTAAAACCGAGCCCACTGCTGTCACTGGAAGTCTAAAAATAACACTCTTGGCAAAAATAATCACTTCTCTCCTGTTATGTAAAGTCCTTTGAAAGTGATGATAAATATTTGCGTTTATCTGGTAGATTAAGTGTCTCTGCACTTAATTTTCATTGTCATCACGTTCTGTCTTGCCTTCATGAGCACACAGAGCCTTTATGTCCAGCTGAAAAGTAATTATAAAATCTCTTACGCTAGGAAAATAGTTTCCTCCTTTTTTTTTTTTTTAAATCCCTAGAGTGGTGCAGCTCTGCAGCCTTACATGGTGAAATACCAGACTGCTCTAACCCAAGACTAGCAAGACAGAAAGATTCAGAGGGAAAGAAACAACTTGACTCGAGATATTAAAACAGAAAACCCAGCAGGGCAGAGAAAACAGACAGAGCTGCTGCTGCTACCAGTCAGAATCAGAGATTTGCTCTTCAGAGACGCAAAAAGAAAATACTGCACTTAAAACTTTTTTTGTGGTTAAACCTGTAATGAACACACCTGGGCCTTTCTCTAGCAGTCTAAGGTTTTACACTCACTCAAAATTCTCGCTGCACACATACAAAGAAAATATATTTGAGTAGAAGCTTCTGTGTTCCCCAGAGGATGAGCTTCTTGTATTATAGATTTTTTTTCATAAACTGTATAATGAATTTTAATGCTCTGAAGGACACCCACAGGCCCTGAGTGTTGGATCTGAATGACAGCAGCTCAAAGACAACAACAACATATGCAAGTTTTGACACTTGGCAGCCATCTTGAAATGTAACCTGGCAATTAATTATGAGATATTTTGAAGCATTTTCCAAATTAACAACAGCATGTGTAGAATCCGTCAAGGGTCTAACACATAGAGACAGACAGACATTCACACTCACGTTTGCACCTTCCAGAGACTTCAGTGGAGGCGCTTGTGGTTAAACCTGTAATGAACACACTTGTCCTTGAGCAGATCTCATCACCACTGCAGTTATTTCTGTTACATTCTGCTAGCCACCAAAATCAAATAAAGGGCGACAGGTATGCCCATACCTTGCACTTAGGCAAAATACAGCCCACTGGTTGGAGCTATGGACTATTTTAATCCAGGCGAAGATCCCCTAAAAAAGGAAAAAACAAAACAAAACCCAACAATATCCAGAAGACAACAGAAAGTCAGTACCAGGCCTCAGTCACACAGGTAAGAGACTAATCCGAGACCCCCTGCTCAATATTTCCTGATTGTTTGATAAGAGAAATTGGTGATAAAGAGGTATTTAGTGGTGCCCTAAGAATCTCTTTGCAATTGCTTTAGTTGCTTGCAAATTGCTGCAGATTTGTCTGCAAACACTTGTCAACTATTCACAGTGGTAAAACTTTGAAAGTTGCAACTCAAACCAGAAACAGAGATTGTCTCTCTTCGGAGTACAAGTTGCGCTTTTTGATTAAAGTGTTGGTTTCTGTTGTAAAGCACAACATTTGCTTTCAAGGCTAACAGTCTCAATTTCTGGTTTGTCTCACACTTTTCATTGTTTCACTATCACTTGGCGTCTTCCCTGCAAACTTCGGGTACCCACAGCAATCTGCCGCTGATCAAAGTAATGAAAAAAGAGGTTTTAGGTCCAGCGGCTTCTTTGAAAATTTGCTACATTAACAATTAATGATTTCATATGATAATAGTCAGCAACCCCAAACCCCCACTGTCCAATGCACAAGTTTTACCTGCTGACCAGAGATTTCCAGGCAGTCTGAGACCAGTCCTCGGGTCAGTAAACCTAAACGGTAGTAACCAGACTGAAAAGCAATGCACATTTCGGTGCTTTTTTTCCCCCTGAGATGTCACACACTTTGAATTCTAGCCAATCATTTTACGTTTCCGAGGATAGTAGGCGGGTCCAGGTACGTACGTTCTTTTGGAGCACAGCTACAGATTAAAAATACCCAAGGCGAAGCGGTCAAAAGTCTGGCTGTACTTCACAGCAAAAGATGCAAACTCAGCAGCCTGCAACAAGTGCTTTAAGGTGATACTGTGCAAAGGAGGTAACTCCTCGAATCTGACGAAACGCCTGGCGACGCATAGCATTTTTTTAAAAGCCGAGAAATGTACCGTATCTGATAGCTTGCTGCAAGACCTCACACCGTGCCCATCTACTACGGGTGGGTTGCCTGTTATCGGACCCGGAGTTAGCAACATCCCCCAAGAACCCGAAGAGGAGAGTCCTGGCCCCTAGCCCTGCCAGTGTAGCAGAAATGAAGACGGATGATGATGGCAGCAGCCGTTCTTCTCTGCGTGAGTCGCTTAATGTTGTTCGTGTGTAATTTACTTTGAGTAGGCTAACCATGTTATTAAATTAAAGCCAAAAAGGCTAAAATGACCAAAGAAAAAGTGGAAAACAGCTAAACATGAGAGGGTTTAAGTTTGTGTTTTTTCCATTGTTTAAGCACTGCTTCCAGCCAAGAGTGATACCATATATGTCCTATAGCTGCAGAAAAGGCTAACATTGTTACCTTTTTACAAAAAAACAGCTAAACATGAGAGGTTTTTGGACAAAGTTTGTGTTCTCCATTCTTTAAGCACCGGTTCGAGCACCATTTAACCACCAGTACTGTTTCAAAAGTACCGGTTTGGCACCGGAATCGGATAAAACCTAAAGAATACCCATCCCTAAGTAAACCTGGGCATGAATAACTGCAGTGAACATGAACAGCAGCAATGTTTGTAGGGTTATTGACGTTGGGCTAGCTGGCATACAATGGTCTGCTACCTGGTGTCCTGCGACAGAGCTATAGTTAGGACAATATAAACACATTAGCAGAGCAAAGATGGAGGACGAATGGGAAGTCAATGGGAAGGTTCTGAGGGGCAGAGACGAGTGGCAGGAAAAAGATGCTAAAAACAGACCAAACTTCAGTCAACTTCATCTGCGATGATCCATCTGTCACACCAGGTGAGTCACTAGTACATGAAAAATTCATATACATATTGAGCTATAGGACCCAGAAGCACGGCTGATATGTCATCACTTAACAAGCGGATGGTCCATGTCATCCAAGAGTGACCACTTCTTGATGTGCACAACAAAGCTCCAGTTACTCACTCATCTCACAGCTACTTCACACATAATAACCACACATTGTTGAAAACAAGTATGTAAGTGGAATTCCTGAAATACTGCACACACAGTGGTTTGTGGATGTTAGCCGAACTGGGAGGATGATGAAATGACTGTGCTGTGAAGTTTGTACTGGAACCAGGAGAAGAATTCTATAACATGCTGTGGATAAGTCTATAATATATACTTATATACTTCATAGAATAAGTATTGCCTAAGCATTCACTAACAAAAGGCAGCTGCCTTTCATCATAGAGCTAATATACATGCTAACTGATTACATATTAGCAGATTTTCCTAGCATTCATTAGGCTTTCAAAACGTTCTTTGTTATTCTGTCAATAAAGTTGTCCTAATTATGCATTTTGATGTATGGATGCATGCATAGATGGGCAAATAGAGGATAACAGAGGGTGAGAGCATTTTAGGGGTGAGGAGGGATGGTTTACCCCATCAGCTGTGTTTACACTGGAAGACTTAATGCAGCTGTTGGCGGCTTCACACACATTCTCTCGCTCTTTCTTTCTTCCTGCTCTCTGTTCTCCAGATATAGCCAGCTATGCGGAGAAGCCCACAACTAGCTTTTCCTCAGAGGCCCTGTCTAAGAGCAGGCTTTATCTGATATGGGCTTCTGAGGAACAATGCTAACAACTGACACACAGCAACAGCTCTCTTCTCTGACTCACTCTAACGACATTAACATGTTTCTGAAGCCAAGATTAGATTTCGAAAAATCACATTTAGAAACTCAGGTGGGTTAAAGAGATCCTTGGGTGGTGTTGGGAAAGTTTTCTTGAGCATTTGCAGACAATATATACTCGAATCCTTCGTCACCAGTGGGGCTAAATATGTGAAATGCCTTGCTTTCAATAGCGGATGAAGTACACCTCAAAGATCTTGAAAGGACTGCCAAGCTCAGGTTTTAGCCAAGTTAAAATTAATCATCAATCTTTTACTGAGCAGGGTTGCAAAGCATGTCCTGGCATTTCTCACACAGCGATTTCTTCATCAGTATTCACGCTAACGCACTCAGCCTAATGTGATTACAAGACTGCTCCAAATGCACAGACCACACACACCTTGGTCTCATCTAATTTTAATGACTTGTTTGGATCTTTAATGTCTGCAATTAAGACATGCAGTGATTTTGATATTTAAATGGCAGTGGGAGATGCATGTTTGGGTGAGTGTGACTGTGTGTAGGTGCTGATGTCACATGTTATATATATGAGCTGTCAGCTGAACAGCAAAAAAACTGCGTCATTTAAATACACTTGATCCAGTAGTTTCTTTACATTTTAGTGGTTGTAGAAGGTGCAAGGCAACACAGTTGCTGAATGTGTGACATGATCGGTCCTGACATGAAGGAAGGGAAAGCCTGTTTGAGCCTGTAGGGAAACATGTCAGCCTGAATGATCAACAAATGACACATACAGGAAAGTTCCTGTGATGCATTGATTGTGAAATTCTGAGCTAATGCTGTTGTTAGGAATTGCAATTTGTTCACTGTCAATGCTAATATATTTTCTGAGTATTTAGTATGTTTTTGTTGATCCCTATTCCTCTCTTTGTTATTATTATTATTATTATTATTATTATTATTATTATTATTATTATTATTATTCCATCTTAATAATTAATATCTGTTGGAAAAAACTCATGTTCAGACCGAATATCTGTGGAAGTTCTGTGTGGAATTTGATACTGATGTTACAGCAGTACACCCTATATCAGTTCTAAAGTTTTACATATCAGGACATAATAAAACATTATCTGGTCCTTTCCTTGAAATGAGATAAATACAACCTGAGATGAACAACAACACCCCTACTGGTTCCATAGGAACTAGGAGGGTGAGCGTTAGTGAATTTCCCATAATGCATTGTGCCACATCTGGCAAATGTCAAACATAGCATATGAGCACAAACACCTCATACCAACCAAATATTCCAGAGTCAAACTGAGATCATCTGCCCAACAAACAAAGCTTTGTCAAAACTGAGTCATGCAAGAGGACAGTGATACCAAGCACAGCAGCAAATCTACAATGAAAGAAAAGAAAAGAATGAAGGTAAAGTCCAGACCTCAACCCAGTTGAAATGCTGTGTGTGATGTTAAGACAGCTCAATGAAATGAGGCAACAATGTAAAGAAGAGTCTGCTGAAAGTTAAAGACCTGGTAAGAACTAACTAATGTTTTGTCTCTTGATATGTAAAACCTTAGAAGTTGGGTTATTTTTTCACCCATTAGGCAAGGCAAGTTCATTTATATAGCACAATTCAACAACAAGGTGATTCAAAGTGTTTTACAGAGACATTAAAGAACAAAAACAAATAAAAAGCATGATTTAAAATTGATTAAAAAACAGTAGATAAAATCAGAACAGTAGATAAAATCAGTAGTTAAAATGTAAGTTTTGAAATTTAAGCTTAAAAGTGTGGATTTGGTGTTTTATTCAAATGCAGCTGAGAACAGGTGAGTCTTCAACCTGGATTTAAATAAACTGAGTGTTTCAGCTGATCTGAGGCTTTCTGGGAGTTTGTTCCAGATATAAGGAGCATAAAAGCTGAATGCAGCTTCTCCGGGTCTGGTTCTGACTCTGGGAACTGATAAAAAGCCGGATCCAGATGACCTGAGGGATCTGGAAGGTTCATACTGGGTCAGGAGGTCACTGATGTATTTTGGTCCTAAACCATTCAGAGCTTTATAGGCCAGCATCAGAACTTTAAAGTCTATCCTCTGACGGACAGGCAGCCAGTGTAAGGACCTCAGAGCTGGACTGATGTGGTCCACTTTTTTGGTCTTAGTGAGGACTCGAGCAGCAGCGTTCTGAATGAGCTGTAGTTGTCTGACTGATTTTTTAGGTAGACCTGTAAAGATGCTGTTACAGTAATCAAGCCTACTAAAAATGAATGATGAATGGACTAGTTTTTCCAGGTCCTGTTGAGACATCAGATCTTTTATCCTTGAAATATTCTTGAGGTGATAGTAAGCTGACTTTGTTATTGTCTTAATGTGTTTTTCTAAGTTTAGGTCTGCATCCATCACTACACCCAAATTTCCCGCATGGTTGGTGGTTTTTAGGTGTATAGATTGAAGTTCTCTGGTGACCATTAATAATGTTTTGTATTTTTTAACTATATATTTATATATTTAAACTCTAAGTTTCACTCTGAGTTCTTGGCTGGCAAAGTTTAATCTCTTAGCTTTCTTAAAGAGTAATTTTACTCATGGCCTTATAGGCTTATGCCAGCGGGTGTATTAGTGTAGCACATGTCCCACAGTTAAACATGTGTTCAACCCTACCCTGAACCATGAGTGCACAAGGCATCAAAGACCCCACAGGGTAAATCCTGCAGACGCCATGTTTTTGTAGCCAAAAGCACTGATGTGAGATTGATGTTAGATTTCAGTGATTTTTGATTTGGTTCTTTTGACCTTTTCCAGAGTGTGACTCAGAACATTTGGCTGGAGACACCATAGTGTACATCTTAATCTCATAACTCTCTCAGCCTGCTGAGGCATCCTCAAGCAAAACACTGAATCCTTCACATCCCAGGGATACTGCACCGCTTAGATAAAGAGTTTCCTCCTCAGGGATCAAAAGTCCCACTGAAGAGCTACTAAACTCAGATACCAGTGGTGTCAGTGTTAAATTACTGTGAATCAAAAGCTCCCGATCTACTTAAATCAGTCGTTTAAAACTAGACTAGCCATCATCCATCCCTATGACCCAATATAAAAAATACACTCAGTCTGAAGTATCTATCTGTCACATTGCCTTATATAGTCAACAAAGCCACCTCATCTAGCCAACTAAAATAAATCAGACACACTCAACCTGCTAAGAATGACACACCACAAATCCATCAGTGACAATAGCTGGCATCCTGCAGCCATACAAATCCGGCCCACCTAAAGTGACTCAAATGACTTCTAACCGTTGATGGACCAAAAAGGCCAAAAGTAACCACAGCAGGCTACTGTTGTAGCACTAATCTGGCGCACTCATGGTCGGGCATCATACTTTTCAATAAACCTCATAAAATAAATGCTGCCAGGTCTCCCGATATAAATACCCCACAAATCCGCAGCACCTGATCGGCGCTGTCCCCTCTGTCACATATCCAAAATAATGGTAAATGGCCTGCATTTGTATAGCGCTTTACTAGTCCCTAAGGACCCCAAAGTGCTTTACACTACATTCAGTCATTCACCCATTCACACACACATTCACACACTGGCAATGGCAAGCTACATTGTAGCCACAGCTGCCCTGGGGCGCACTGACAGAGGCGAGGCTGCCGGACACTGGCGCCACCGGGCCCTCTGACCACCACCAGTAGGCAAACATGGGGTTAGTATCTTGCCCAAGGATAATCACTCAAATCCAGTGAGTCCAAAGGACGGCATTCCCTGGAGATACCCGCGGACAATCGCTTAAATTCAGAATGTCCTGGGACACTCGTTCCTCTAAAAATAACGCAAATCCAGTACACTGGAGTTTTGTGCGCACTTGTCAGGCATCTGAAAATGGAAACCCAGATTGGCCTACTGTATCCACTCTGATATCAGGACTGCAGTTTGGATTTTATACAAAGCGCTCGTCTGTGTCTGAAACACAGAAGTGAATTCATCTTCATATTTTAAGATTAAAAGCAGCTGGGACACTTTAGTGACTGTTCCTTTCTTACTCCACACATTCGCCCCTGCTCTGTTTATCCCTCCACAAACACACGGCTGTTTTAAGATTTGTCTCATAATCTCCTCTCAGCAATGCCAATAAAACCTAAAATTATCCCACTTTTTGCTTCTCTTCGAGCGCCTCGCGAGGGAAGTTGAGAGCTAAATGGTGGAGGAGCTGCTTAGATTACAAGGGAAAAATAGGAAAGATGATGACTAAACAATCATGTACCACCAGAATACAGACCTTCTTCGTGGCTTCACTTTTCTTGTGTGCTCATACATTAAACAGTGTTTATCTTTGTTGCAGACAAATGGGATTCGGGGCCAAAAACAAGGCTTGTAGTTTATATTTCCAGAAAACACAGAAAGGAAGCGACAGCTACTTTTCAGAATGGGACCCTCATTTCGGCAGGAGTGCACTGAGTCACAGAAACTAGTGAAAGCGCTGATGTCACCACTGATGTTGTTGTTGTTACTGTTGCTAATGTTACTTGGCACTAAAATCTCCTCTATCAGTCTGCCTCCTCGTCCTCCTCTCTTCTCTTCCTTTTTTAGGGAACAATCAAAGATTTTGCAGACATGGTATAAGTTTCTTAAGCACTGGTTTTAGGTAAGACCTGCAAACATCCTTGATATTACAATGACGTGATTCAGTTTAATTTAGTTTTATTTATATAGCAATAAATAAGAAAAAAAAAAAAGTCAAATCGAGGTGCTTTATATTGTAAGATATATACCGTAGAATAATACAGAAAAAACTCCAACAGTTAGATGAGCAAGCACTTGGCAACAGTGGAGGGTGAAACTCAATTTTAACAGGAAGAAACCTCCAGCAGAACCAGGCTTCAAGAGGGGCGGCCATCTGCCTCAATGCATTGGTGGTTAGGGGAAGGAGACAGGACAATAGACACGCTGTCGCAGACAGAGAGAGATTATTAATAATTAATGATTCAATGCAGAGCGATTTAATAAACACACAGAGAGTGAAGAGGAAACACTCAGTATGTCAGATGTCTTCTGTGTTTTTAGGTGCTTAGCTATTGCTATTCTTTTTAGGTGAAAGAATAGCAATAAGCTAGCAATAAGCTATCCCCACACCCACCTGTGTGAGTCTGAAACCCAACAAGCAGCAAGCTGAGGGAAAAAGATGCATCTTGACATGTAGTTAATTGACCCAATAGTTCAACAAAAGAAGTCTCTGATCCAGTTTTGAAAAAAAATCTATTATTACCAGTGATTACAGGTAGTACGTGCCATACTTCCCACAAGCATAACTAAATGTCCTTATCACTGGGTGTCATTAGCGCTCTGTGGGTGTTGTTTCCACTGGTACAATATCGTGTCTTCACATGGAGTCTATAAAAAGACTCTACAAAGGCCTCTTCAAAAGTATAGCAGACCTGACTGAACAGCTCTCTGACAGGGGTTCTCTGAAAAGACTTCCCTGTAATTTAGATGCCACAGCGTCTGTCTTTTACTTTCATGCTAATGAAGTGATGCATGATACGTACGAGCCCGCTGAAGCAGAGGCTTAGCTGTGTGGCAGGAAATGTGGGCTGACTCTTCAAACCTCCCCGGCGACTCCCTGCACTCTAAAGCCTCACACTGCACATGTGATGTGCATGACGGATTTATATTTCACTTAATATCACAGGGATCTCTGCTGTTTAGGTCACACGCTCAGAGTATGTGCTTGTCGAAGGTCATGCACCTCTGGGACTCTGGGATCCACTTAAAAAAGGGGCCCAGGTGCTGCAGTTTAAATGTTCTCTTTAGTTTTAGGACAGTCTGTTCATCCCCCCCCCCCCATGATCCAAAAGTGATGACCACTCTGGTTTGACGCAGAACAGATGAAATAAATGATTGGCTGCGGTTATTTAAAGTATTTTCATATGATGATGAACTCATCCGAAATGCTCTGATTGGCTGTTGCAATCAATGTAGTGGATTGCGATTGGATGCTGGGGTGTCTAAAGGGGTTTGTGTCCATCTGATGTACAGACGTGTTGGACCGGAGCAGCGGAAAAATAACTGATCTATTTATAAAGGCCCATTTAACGGCAGAGGGTCATCTGTGCCCCTCAGAGGAAACGAGTCAGTCTGTCTCCATCACAAGATCACATCAGGACTCGTGGAAAGAAGAGAAAAGCTGTGTTTCAAGTTGACAACAAATCAATTTTAACCACATATTAAACTGGGAATAATATAACCAGAAGCTGTTTTTACCTAAACCTCTGTTCTTCTTTTATATAAGCAAAACATTTCTACCGTTAAAAGCCTTGCAGAATAATAGATTTAAGAGTCATTAAATCGTTTAAAGTCTCTGGGTTTTAAAAATGCAGAATTTTCCTGTCCGATTTTGCACAGTGCAGGCATTACGGGGTCAAAAGTGTACAAGGAAACCTCTGTGGTTCCAAAGACTGAAACAACCACACACTGACACAAAGTGACAACATGAAACAAAAGCTTGTAAATGTTATTAATATGATTTAAGCCTACTGGTTTCTCATTGTGAGAAGTGGACGCGGTTTTACACCAATTTATTCAGCTACTCACATAAATCCTGTTTGTGTAAATGTATAATTTATCCAGTATTAAAATCATAATACCTTATAGGTTCTTCATGTTTTCAGCAGCTGTTTGTACTGCATCCATGTGTAATGTAATGGCGCCACCCTGTGGACAACTGCGGCACTGTTAGAGCATCACTCTTTAGAGCTTTGTGTATTCTTATTAAAAGCTTTGTTGTCTTTACAGTTATGAGGAAAGATATTAAGTTCTTATGTTGCAAAGCATCAGCAGTAACCGAGCATTTGTCAAACTGTGAGTGTTTTTATGTCATCTTCAAAGCTACATTAATATTAACAGTCACACAGTGGAACAGCTGTGGAAACTGAAAACAGTGCAGGATGCTCAGCTGGCACCTTTTCTACTAGATCAGTAAACAAACCCGGGAAGATTTTTACAACTGCACATATTTTTTCTCAAGCTAGAAAAAGTTTGACAACCGCTGACCTAATTTAAGGTCTTTTCTTTTTGTTTTGTTTTGTTTTCATGGTATTTTTGATAAGCGATACGTGATATTGCTGTTGCTTCTTGTGGTTTTGGCTGACACAATGAGCTGTGCAAATGTTCACAAACAGTGACCCATCATGTTGAATTCACGTTATGTGAAAACATTTTAATCTGATAAATAGTTATGGAGATAAAAGTACTTCTAAAACTCTAAATGCTACTTAAAAAATACTTCAAACAGCAGGATTCAGTATTGGAAAAAAAACCATCAAAAGCAAAAACTGATGACATTTAACCTTGGACCCATTTCCTGTGATGCATGTTCAGTAATAGCTTTTCAAGATGTTATCAACTGACCAAATGTGATGTGCATATGCAGTTTACTACATAGGACGGACTGCTTTTTCTCCTGAGGTCTCGATACAAACTCAAAGGTTGTGTAACTGAGTGAACTTATACACTGGAGACCAACTTCTTCTTCATTTTGCCTTCCATGCCAACTGATATACTTGAAATTTGGGGATAATTGTATTGCACAAGGCACTGGAAATAATGGTTTTAGGATTGCAACAGTCATTTTGTCAAATCCTGCTTAACGTTTCTGCAAAAAGCAGAGTTTTGTTCCCACACCAGCTGCATGTAAACACAGTTAAACGAAGTAACAAGTTTAAGTACAAAAAACAAAACCAAAAACAAACTGTCAGTGCTCTGTGATGTGAAACCCACACACTGAAACCAGTATATACAGGTACCTGTTAACCACAAGTGAGAAGTGACATTTTTTACCAAGTAATACTTTTCTACTCAAACGACTACAGGAAGGATTCTCACAGTATGCACACAGAGATGTTTATTTGTCTTAAATACACATAAAATACATCTGATCATAACTGGAAAAAGTCCTGACATTCCTAACATGCTCAAAAAAAGGAAATGACAAGATAATCATGTTTCACTGATATGGCTCAGAACAGGTAGTTATCAAAGAGCTGCAAGAACTGGTATAATGTAGTCGCTTCCTTTGTTATGTGTTTTGAGAATTGTAGCCTGCACACTGTAAACTACATTACAGTAGTTAAGTATAAAAGAAATAATAGCATGTATGACCTTTTCTAAGTTAGAATGAGACCGGAATTAACACAGTTGACATACCTGTCAAAGCTGAATAAAAGAGGACTGGAGAATTTTAAAGCACCTGTGGTGGTCTGTGGCTTGACAAACCTGAGAGCTAACAGGTGTCTAACCTAGATTTCCCCTTGGTTTGCAGACATTTTTGGGTACAAACCCCAGATTAAAGGAAACATCAACGGTGCTGGGCAGAGAATGTGTAACTACAATTATTTTAGTTTTAGAAAATGTATTAGGTCTTATTATCATAGTAGGCCAGACAAAACCTAATATGAGAGCCATCACTAGTGATGTAGGGTTGTGCATTGTCCGTGTAGCAGAGAACATCCAAGCTATATCAGCACAGAATTTGTCCAAAGTGCAGCATGTAGATCATAAATAAAAGTGGACCCAAAATAGACCCCTGTGGAACTCCACAAGAAGTAGCAGCACAGGAACATGAGGCATGAGGCACCACATCACTGATGCCAGCACTGCTTCTCAGACATGTGAAGAAAATATTTTGGTCCACAGTATCAAAGGCTGAACTGAAGTCAAGAAAAATGAAAACAGAGAAGAACCCAGAGTCAGCAGCAAGCAGCAAACCTTTTGAGACCTTGACCTGAGAGTTTTCAGACCTACAATGAGAGCAAAGATCTGCTTTCTATTCATCAAATGAGTCTGCTAAGTCAGCGGTACCCAACCTTTTTTGGACCATGGACTGGTTTATGTCCAACAATATTTTCACGGACAAGCCTTTAAGGTGTTGCGGATAAATACAACAAATAAAAACAGTACCGGTACCAGTAAAAGGAAGATTTATTCATAACACATGGGAAAAGACCCATGTGTCCCATAACAATAAAATCTGATAAAACCATAAATTTCACACTCGAGCCTCAACTCTCGCGGCCCGGTACCAAACTACTCATGGACCGGTACCGGTGCGGATCGCTGCGTCAAGTGACAACAATCTTTTTTGAGATTTCTGGATAAAAATCAAATCTTGAACATAAACTCAGGGGATCGAGAGAGGGTTTCTTCAAAAAGGTAGACTGATATTTCAAATAGGAAAATCCCAGATCACAGAAAGTAGTTTATAATAATTAAAATATCAGAACCAGCTGTCCAGAACACACCTTTTAAAAACCAAGCAGTGCTACAGTTTGACAGGCAGGTGGAAGAATTAGAAAGCGTCATAGCATCTTCCAAGGTTTCTCTGAACTGATTTAAGATTTGGCTTTGTTGACTCAGCCTCAAACTTGGGATGGAATTCTGGAATTTTGTGATTAAATTAATCACTTTCACACTTTACTATGGAAGGACCAACGACTGATTTTTATTGATGGATAGCCTTGGTTAGCGATGAACTGTGACAGACTGATGTTCCTCGCTTCCCTAGTTATGGCAGAAGCAATTAATTTGCCCTTTTGCACTTCCTCTTGGCCTTTCTGCATTTCCTCTTCAAAATTCTTAATTCCTCATTGACATTCCTCCAGAATGGGGATATCAAAATCAAAATGCTTGTTAAATGATTGTTAAACGTGCTTACAAGCTCGTCTGTGGTGAAGTTGTGTTCGCTGTTGCTGAGATAAATGTAACATAACATAAATGTAACTCGAATTTAGTGAACAGGAGCAAATCATTGCAGATGATTTTGGGGTTTTGAGAAATAACTGGAATCTGGAAAGAGTGACATCATCCACACACACATCAGGAGATCACCAACTCAAATGTGTTCCCATCTTCATGGGCGAACATGCTTCCCCTGTTGCGTCTGATTAAAAGACTCTAAAGGTTCGATGAAATCAGAGCCAGATTCAGATGATGAAAGGAAACACAGATTGGCATTGAAATCTCTGAATAAGCACTGTCATAGTTTGTCATGATAAACCTGATCTGAAAATCCCCGCAGCAAACCAGAAGTCATCTGTATATTTACGTTTTTTAAAAAAACAACAACAACAACAATGCATTCAAATGAGTTTGTCACACAGTGGAAAATTGTGTTTTTATGTTTTGTTGTTTTGGACCATACTGTGTATTGGTACATAGTGTTGATTTTATTTGCATGATTTTATTGTGATATTTATATTGCATGGTTTTATCCTGATATTTATATTGAGTATTTTAGTGTTGTTGCATAATATTCTTTTAATCCACTGTGGACTGGCTGTGCATGGGACAAATTAGCTGATAGGGATCACATGCTGAGGCATGGGTGTGTCCAGAGGTGGCCTATCAGCTGTGTAAAGACCTTTTAAAAGCAGGCTAGCTGAGCACTGGAGGAGGAATGCTAGACGGCCAACGTGACATGGCGACCCAGTCCTGACAGCAAGGAACAGTAGGAGACAACGCGTGTGATTGGCAGCAGAGTCTCCACTGTCGTTTACTGGTTGCAGCTGGGTTGGTAGAGGGTTGCCATGGCTATAAGCCAGGGCCACTTCTGGGACCATTGTTCTGGCCTCCAGTTGTTATTTTACCTGGCACCAAAGCAAGGGGAGCTGTGGTGGCATCGCATGACAGATTCGGGTGCAGAACGCAAGCTGGGCTGGGATGTGATGGGCCCAGTGGAAGGGCAAGAGGATGGGAGGCTCCTCCTCGTCTGCCAAAGACAAGGCTGGAGTGGACTCTGCTCTAAAGAAGGAATTCCTGGCCTGCTGGTGGACCCATAATGAACATGTGGCATAATTATATCAGGGGGGTTTAGTGAATGTAGAAAATGGTAGTTTTATGGGTTTTATTTAGTAGATTTTAAGCGTGTTTTTATTTGTGCTTTCTGGCTGGGAAATAAACTGTTTCCGATCAGACCTGCTTCATCTCTGTGCCCTTGGTATCTGACTCGCTTGCTCCCCCTTGGATTTTAAAGAATCGTTCTTTTTAGCATGACATTCTGGCGGGACCGCTTTAGTGTCTGCGTGTTACAAGTATACAACAAAACACGTAAAAATACAGGATGGCAACATCCTTGCAGCTAGGAAAACAATCTGTGGATGCTTCGTGATTGCACTGAACATCTTTGCATTTGCCAAGTAGTTGCAGTGAAAAAGTGGCCGCTCAGAGGTTGAGTGTGCAGTACAATCTCTGTATGAACACTTTTGATTGCAAGGCAATTGTAAGTCACAATTCACAATTGTGACTTGGTTCCAACCTAATACCAAGTAAGCACCACTTGCCACCTCCAACATCTTACTGCACATGCTAAAGGATCTGAGCTTCTCCAAGAAACAGTCCTGTCGCCCACTTCTTGTACACAACATCACTGTTGGTCCTTGAATCAAGTTTGTCATTTGTGAGTAAAAGTTAACAATAAGTACCTGTAGCTGGCCACTGTTTCCAGATCCTCACCCGTGGTATTAATGGGCTTTGTTTTTTTCCTCCAGTAGTTAACCACCATCTGTTTACCTCGTTGACATTCAGAAGTAGGTGACTGCAACCACCACAGTGTCATCAGAGAACTTCTGCAGGTGGCATGTGCTAGTGTTATGCCGGAAATTTGAGGTTTACAGACTAAACGAGAATGAGACCAGTACCATCCTCTGTGATGCCCCAGTAAAGCTAACTAACCACACCAGACAGGGAAGCCCACATTTGTACAAACTGAGGCCTCTCTCACTGACAGTTAGTAACCCAGGAGACAGTAGATGTGGTGACACCAATCCTGAGCAGTAAAAGTGGTTAGAAGGTACATAAGGCAGTAGAAACACCCCCAAAACAAGTTCCTCACAATGGCACCAGCAACATGCAGGTGAGAGTGAGCACAGGTAAATAACAGCATCATCCACCCCCATAAGATGCTGGTAAGCAAACTGATGGGACACCAAAATGACCTTAAATTTAAAAACAAAATTCCATAACTTTATTTAACATATTAAAACACTTTTTTAGTTTATAACATCATAATGGGATATTCAATTTCATCTCTAGTTTCATTTCATTTACTTTCCTTACAGAGTGATAATTAAAAAACTAAATTTATCACCCAAATTAGGACAGGACAGGACCTCTTGAACATCTCTAACTGGAGATCACAGATTATATTTAAATATATTTGCTGAGGCAAGAAAACTTAAAAAAGCACAGTCTTTGTTCTAAGTGTCACATTTGCTTTGTTCTTTATCTATGAAAGCAGACGAGGCCTCTTGTATCACGCACATGTGATGATACCATGCTCTGACAGGAAACAGCCTCTAAAATGGAAAGCGGCTGTTAGCTGAATGTGATGAGAATGGTGAAGAAGAAGATGGCTTCTGCTGCCACCATCGCTGTGGTTCTGCTCTGCTGCTTCATCACTGCCTCCACAGGTACGCTACACTTCATCTCTGTATGCTGTCAGGTGTAATTTTTGCAGACTGAATAATGTTTTAACACATCACAGACACTTGATCTGTTGCTATGTAGCATGCAGTGTTTTATTACTGCACTGCATGAGTAATTCTACTTATTTTTAAAATATCAGTCTTTACATAAAGGCATTCGATTCCATAAAAAATACATTTACATGTTGAGTAACATAATCCATGTAGTTTATAGTCAACCACACACAGTGTTCCTCTGCTTCACCTCCATGTGTGGAATCTATAAGTCATGAACTGCATCACTTCACTTCTTCTTAGTTTTACTTTGAATGTTTTGATTATGCAGCTGTAAAACTTTGGCATTTTTCAGGAAACACATTTTCATGCAGGAGTTACAGGGAAGTGGTAATGGTCGTTGGCAGGCATTCAGAGGCCTCAATGGTTCGCACTGTTGAGTACCACTTGTGGTTAAGATCATTAAGGGGCGGGTTAAGAAGAACAAACTGAAGTCATGTTTAGCTTACGTTTAAATGAGCATGGTGGTCAGAAGAGAAACAACAATAAGATGCTGCTGAAACAGCAAGGTTTGACTTTGTATGTCTTCATTATTTTATTACATAAGATGGAAAATAATCCCGAGTGTAAAACAAAATAAACCGAGTTGTTAATTTAGCCACACTGCTGTTGGCAATCATTCTCTTTTTCTCGTGTTTTAAAGTTAAGCTCGATAATAAGTTGAGATGTTTACAAAACACTCAGAGCCTCGACCCACTGATTAACAATATGAAATATGTTTAAGAATCATAATTCTGCTATTATAAATGTGTTTACTGATTTTTATTAGTTCTTAATGTTGTGTTCATTAATTGTCACCACACACAAAATGAAAAAGAACAAAAACATTCATATATTTTGGCTGAACTTTGCACTGGAAAACCCAAAACGAAAAACAAAACGAATAAAACAAAATACACCCACAAACAAGCATTGGATAATTAAACAATCAAACCCTGGGACAATTGTATGTTCTTTATAGGACTGTTTTGTTGTTGAACTCTGAGCCTTCAAATAATCCACAAATTGTGGGGTTTTTTTTCCCACAGAATGAAAACATTTGTATGATCAAATGATTTATGGATGGTAAACAGTTGGCAGAAAAAGACAAGACGCTGACGAGAGTAGGCAAAGACGTGGTAAACGCCCATTTCTCTTGCAATATTTCTAACACCATCGGCTCTGAGATCAGTCTGCCTGTTCAACAAATCTGCTATAAGCCCGGTAAGTATTACTTAATTACTATCAGCTGTACAAATGTTCAAATTTGCCTTTTTCAAATCTTCATGAACTGAAGTAGTCATTGTATTGAGCTCATATCATATTAAGATTCTTTTCTTCTTCTCTTGTTTTATTCCTGAAGTTTTTCCCTGAAACAATGACAGAAATCTGGCTTTTACTGGGTTGTGGAGCAGGTATGTTGTGTCTTCTGTGTAATCCTTACATTTTAACATGTGTGGCATTGCTGAAATGCAGAGCAATTAAGCTTGAAGCAATGAACACAGGATTCAAATACATAAACTCTTTACTTTACATGTCTAATACAATTTATTTTCATCCTCATCAGTTACTCTTCTGATCATCCTAATTGTCATCGTTTGTTGTGTCAGCACCAGACCAAAAGAGCATGTGCTGCCAAACGGTGAGAATTTATTTGTTTATTTTTAGTTATTTTAAAACCACTGCATATAATATGTTAGTTACTTAAGAAGCTTCATTTCAGTCTAATCTTCTGAAAGGTTACTTGTGGAGCTCCCCAAGGTGCAGTGCTAGGACCACTATATTTATATTTAGACTTAAGGTAGCAGGTTAAAACATTTCAGACTGCAGATGATTTAAATATATTTTGAAAATATTGTTAAATTATGGACGAGGCATCTAAACCTGATCTTTCAAAAAACCCATGCTGCAAATGGAAGCAATGCTCTTACTTATTCAAAATGATAACACTTAAATGGAAGGTTTATTTTTTTTAAATTTTACTGACATAATGATTGAGCGGCCTAAAACTGCAGGGTCACATAGCTACAGAAATCACCTCTGTCGTGTCACATAGGATGGGTGGGGGTGTCGGGGTCTGATCCAAATTCCACATGAACCATGTAACTCCAGCACACCACAACATTGTCTTAGTTGTGTATGTTTACTGCAAAGGAGATCAAATTATTTTTATTTATCCTTTTTAAAAAAAAATCCTTTTGTGTTTAGTTGACACAACCCCATCAAAGCCATTTTCTCAGTAATACCAACACTTTAAGAGATGATGATATATTTGTTGCTGATTTTGTACCACTGGACATAATATAAAATAAATCTAATATAAGATTCGTATAACCAAAGTTCAGACGATGTGCAGACGCTTGCAGTGATTAAAAACTGCACGGGGAAGTCATAAGTCACATTTATAGTAGTAGAACGTGTGGGCCGCCTCCCAAAACCTCTTCAGTGATTCCCTTTAAAAATGTCAAACCTAAAATGACACAACTGTATATTTCTGGATTTATAATTCATTTATTATTACAGAGGGTTCTGCTGCTGACACACAGTCTGGCAATGCGTCCAATCAAAGGCTCTGGACCTTCATGAAGATATATATGAATCTCCAGTAAGTGTTCCTCAACCTCACCCCCACCTACCTCAGGCTCCTTCTCCATCAGAGAGGTGATGCTCTGGGTATTTAAAGCCAGTGTTACCACCCGGAGATCGGACCAGAGCCTCCACCCCAAACTGCTGCTGAACACCTGCAATAGCTCCTGTTGGTGGTCGGTCCACCAGAGATTAATTTTAATAATAATTTCTAATTTAACAGTCATTTTATTTTTTTAATACAAATTTTTGAATATGATGGCACATAAAGGTCTTTAAATGTATGAAATGTGTATGTATGTCTGTAAATTATTAAGTGACCTGTACAGTGATTGATTTACATCTTAAGATGTATGTTTTATCTTTGTTTTAATTAAGTTAAATTAAGTTAAATCATTATTACTTTTTCTGACATTAAACATAAGTAAACAAGTAATAAAACACAGATTTAGATTTTTTTTTAATGCAAAAAAAATTGGATAATTACAAGTGTGCCTAATTTAGCAGTTTCTGTCTATTTTAAAATGTAAACTGTGACGTGTATATAAATAAAATGAATGGGTACACACAAAATCCAAATAAGATTTTGAAATCCATAATAATCTGTTTTAAGCAGGAATAAATAACAAGTTAATGTTTCAACTCATTGTTGGGTGTCTTCCTCTCGTGTACTCACATGTATTAGAATTGTTACATAGGACATTTTTGTCAGCCTCAAAAAGGCAGTTTCGGACGTCCTTTCTCGCTTACGGCCATACCACCCTGAACAAGCCCGATCTCGTCTGATCTCGGAAGCTAAGCAGGGTCGGGCCTTGTCAGGACTTGGATGGGAGACCGCCTGGGAATACCAGGTGCTGTAAGCTTTTGCACTTACACACAAACTGCAGAGGGCAAAGCTACTCACTCCCTACCTCAATAACAATCATTAGTACTCAGTTGGTATCCTTCATGATAACATTTTCTGCATCAACGTCCAAACAGGAGTACTTAAAAGTTTCAGTGACAACATGATGCAGAGTTTGAGCTCTGACTCACATTCAGCTTATCTCAATAACCCATTAATCTTGCTTCATGGGACACCCCGAATCTCCTGAAATTAAGAATACACACTTTATTGGCCACATTACACTCACAGAGGTGTTTATTTTCAATTATTTAAAATAAAATACACTTTTAATTTTACAAAATAATGATGGAATATTCATTTTCTTTGCTTGACAGTGAAAGGAAAAACACCAACAAAAAGGACGCTGTAGCAGTAACAAGAAAAATCAGTTTGTATTATCAGATTTTAAGAGGAAGTCATTTCAGAAAAACATACATTTATATTTTATGTCTAAATTACAAATTATCACCCAAATTAGGACAGTTTGTATTTGAGTTTTCGGTTACCTCTTGAACATCTCTAACTGGAGATTATATTTAAATATATTTGCTGAAGCAAGAAACCTAAAAAAGCAAAGTCTTTGTTCTAAGTGTCACACTTACTTTGTTCTTTATCTGTGAAAGCAGACGAGGCCTCTTGGATCACTTCCCTTCAAAACCATACATGCGCACGCACGTAAACGTGATGATACCATGCTCTGACAGGAAACAACCTCTAAAATGGAAAGAGGCTGTTAGCTGAATGTGATGACAACAGTGAAGAAGAAGATGGCTTCTGCTGCCACCATCGCTGTGGTTCTGCTCTGCTGCTTCATCACTGCCTCCACAGGTACGCTACACTTCATCTCTGTATGCTGTCAGGTGTAGTTTTTGGTGAACTGTATAAGCAATTAGCTTTAAAATCCAAAGTTTATGGCTTTAATTTCAAATGTTAAGTGTCAAAATTCAAATTTTTTTGAAAGATAAAATCATTTATGTGTTTAGCTGCACACTGAATAATTTTTTAACATATCACAGACATTTGATCTGTTGCTATGTAGCATGCAGTCCTTTTTTTCTGTACGAAGCTCCCACTAAAAAGCTCCCACGTAAAAATGCCTTCATTTAATTGTAGTTGATGAACTAAAGCATAAATATAATTATTTTATTTAAAAACTTAGATTCAATTTCATCTCGTTAATTGTTTGTTATTCTGCGCTGTCATTTACCATCATTAACAGTTTCTTACTTATGAAATGCAAATTTGGCTTCATTCCTCAATAGAGGACTCAGAAACTGAACAGTGCTGACTAAAAAGAAAAACTAGTTTGTCTTCACTGGACTGGACTTAATTAAAGTTATCACTGTCTTTACATAAAGACTTTTGAATTTAAAAAAAATCATTTAAATGATGAGTAACAAAATCCACGTAGGTTGAAGTCAACCACACACAGAGTGGGGCGTAGCGCTGCAGCGCTTCACCCCACTCTGTGGAATCTATAAGTCATAAACTGCATCACTTCACTTCTTCTTAGTTTTACATTGAATGTTGTGATTATTTCAGCACTATTTACAAGAATAAGTGATCTTCACACGATGTCAGTGATGCCTTTTGACAGTTTTCTTTGCAGGTCATGCATCATGTTGACTGGTTGTGTTTGAATTTTACAATCTTTACAATTTTTACAAAAAAAAAAAAAAAGACATTCTCACATGACAGTTATAAAGATAAATGCCTTTTTGTCTTTTCTGCAACTGTAAAGTTGTGAGAGGCATTTTTTAGGAAAGGCATGCAAGAGTCACAGGGAAGTGGTAACGGTCACGGGCAGACGCTCAGAGCTCTCTGGGTTAGAGTCTTGAGAACCGCTTGTGGTTAAGATGGAGAGAAACAGAAAACTTATGGTTAAAATTTTAAAAGATAATGCGTTTTCTCTTCCTTTTTTGCTACATGAAAGGTGTGGGGCAATTACCCACGAGTCACTTTGTGACTGCCTCTGAACAAAGGCACTCAACCAGCTTGGACTAGTGTCTCAAAATTAGTGATAACAAGAAGCTTATTTTCTTGTTATCACTTTGGAAAATATTAATGTTGTGACTCTTGAGCAGACGACTGATATAACCTCTGATTTCCTGTGGGTTCCCCTAATAGAAAATGAAACTGTCAAGTTGTTCAGTGATTGCAAAATCCATTTTACTGAGTACGTCTAATTGTCTTCTCAGTGTCTCATAATCATGAAGAAATGCCATGTGCCTTTAAAAAATATTATCTGGTGCTCACAACTGACGACAAACTAAAGTTAGGTTTAGTTTATGTTTAAATGTGCACGGTGGTCTGAAGAGAAACAACAGGATATGAGATAACAATCATTGAGCCTCAGTGATCTGTCCTATCATAGACATTTGTCAGCTACACAGCGAGTGTATAAACTTGTTGTAGCGCACGCACAAATGTAGCAGATTAAAAGAACTCAACCTACACAGAGATCAATCTAAAAACGTGATCATCTTCTACAGTAGTCGACTTTTATTGGGAAGACCAAAAAAGACAAAAACCTTATTCTGAAATATCAGCTGATTGTCAGTGATTTATCAAATTAAAACAACGTATCGAACATCTCCTGATGGGTTTTTAGTAATTTCTTACAAAAAAGCCACTCAGAGACATTTGGACATGCAGGAAATGTGTTTAATGCTGTGCACAAAGTCATTAGTTTTGGTATATTTATGTTTACAGCCTGCTAATGTCCCCTCTAAGTTAGAAATATTTTACAATTTGCAAACAGAATGTAAATGTTAGTGCCTGATACTTTCTTTGTGCATTGTGATCTCTTTACAGCTAACATGGCTAATCTCTTTCTTCATCTTTCTGTTTCAAAGGCTCTCAGGATGATTGTGTGTACGCTGCAACAGGATCAAGCTTTACTGTGCCACTTAGATATAAGTTGAAGGAATCAGATAACCTGAGATGGTTCAAGGACACAAGCGTAATCTTTAATCGCAGACAGAAACAGGTGATCACAGGGAAAAATGATGATGTTGATTCAACTGGATCACTAAAGCTGACAAAACTGACCAAAGACAAGTCAGGACAATACAGACCAGAGGTTCACAACACAGAGGGAGTGAATGTGGTGGGAAATTTACCAAGTGTGCATTTGTGTGTATTAGGTAAGTAACAACACATTATACATACATTCATTTTGGTAATACAAATGTATAGCAAATGTTTTATCTGTTTCTATGTTAGTCACGCATTTAACCCACAGAAAACTGCTGGCTCATTGATATACTAAAGTTACTGTCTAATTTTGTGATGCAGTCTTATTACTTTTTTAATGTATTATCAGCAGTTCATATAATGTTGATATAATCAAATTTTCTTTACTCAGACCGTGTGCAGAAGCCCAATGTGACGATGACGTGTACAGGCGATAAGACAAGAGTCAGTTTTACTTGCAGTGTTGGTCAGGTGAGGACAATATTTCATGTTTTATTGACATTTCCATGTAGTGAGTTCCTCAAACAACTTATAATTAAGCTGCTGAAGAATCTGTGGACAAAGGTCTCATTTCCCCTCCACAGAAACCAAGCAGTTGAACTGTGTTGACTGTAAAATGCAGCTGAAACAGCAAGATTTATGTGCACATATTATTTTAATATATAAAATGGGATACAGCTAATCTAATTTCAGCTGAATTTGGCTTCTGTTGGCAATCATTCTCTTTGCCTCATGTTTTAAAGTTTGATTAATTAAGTTTAGTTTAGTTTTTTACAAAAGACACAAAGACAACGACCCACTGATTAAAATGCTGAAATGTATTTAAGAATTTGTCTGTCAAATTATTAATTCCACAGTTAATTGTACAGAGTCACCACACACACAAAAAGAAAAATACTCTTATATTCTGAGCCGTGCACTGGAAAAACAAGAAAAACAAAATGAAACAAAAAACTACACACACACACACACACACACACACACACACACACACACACACACACACACACACACACACACACACACACACACACACACACTCTAAGCCTTCAACTAATCTACTAATTGTGTTTTCTCCCACAGAATGAGAAGATTGAATGGTTTAAGGATGGTAAACAGTTGGCAGAAAAAGGGAAGACGGTGACGAGAGTAGCCAAAGACGTGGCAAACTCCCATTTCTCTTGCAATGTTTCTAACACCATCGGCTCTGAGATCAGTCTGCCTGTTCAACAAATCTGCTATAAGCCTTGTAAGTATTACTTGCTGTCAACTCTGCAAACGTTTAAATTTGCCTTTTTCCAAATGTTCGTGAGCTCATATCATAATAAGATTCTTTTCTTCTTCTCTTGTTTTATTCCTGAAGTTTTCTCTGAAACAATATTTGGAATTAGCATCTGGGTTTTAGTGGGTGGTGGAGCAGGTATGTTGTGTCTTCTGTGTAATCCTTACATTTTAACATGTGTGGCATTGCTGAAATGCAGAGCAATTAAGCTTGAAGCAATGAACACAGGATTCAAATACATAAACTCTTTACTTTACATGTCTAATACAATTTATTTTCATCCTCATCAGGTATTGTTCTGATTTTGATCCTAATTGTCATCGTTTGTTGTATCCGGATCAGACGAAAAAAGCATGTGCGACTAAACGGTGAGATTTTATTTTTATTTTTTTAGTTATTTTAAAACCACTGCATATAATCTGTTAGTTACTTAAGAAGCTTCATTTCAGTCTAAACTTCTGAAAGGTTACTTGTGGAGCTCCCCAAGGTGCAGTGCTAGGACCACTATATTTATATTTAGACTTAAGTTAATGTAATGGTAGCAGGTTAAAGACATTTCAAACTGCAGATGACTCAAATATATTTTGAAAATATTGTTAAATTATGGACGAGGCATCTAAACCTGATCTTTCAAAAAAGCCATGCTGCAAATGCAAGCAATGCTCTTTCTTATTTAAGATGATAACACTTAACTGGAGCCTTTTTTTAAATTTTACTGACATAATGATTGAGCGGCCTAAAACTGCAGGGTCACATGCAGTCTGATCCAAACTCCACATGAACCATGTAACTCCGGCACACCACAACGTTGTCTTAGTTGTGTATGTTTACTACAAAGGAGATCAACTTATTTTTATTTATCCTTTTATTTATCCTTTTGTGACACAAACCCATCAAAGCCATTTTCTCAGTAATAGCAGGTTTTACCTTTTTTCTTACCAACACTTTAACAGAGGATGGTGTTTCTCCGGGTCTGATTTGTAATATATGCTTATTTTAACAGATGAGAGGGAGCTTTATTTGCAGTGGAGCAATCAAGAACAGGAACAGCCTGATTATTATGACCACCGCTACCTGCAGCAACTACCTGGCAATACCAGCAATATGGCTGAAAACAGCAACTCGCCGAGCAACATCCCGAAACCTGGCATCTGTACACACTGTGGCCTGAAGAGAGACGACTTGAAATAATGCAATCACCAGCATCCAGCCTCAGCTATAAGTCATTTATGTTTTTCAGCTTCGTGTTAAATGGATAAACTGGCTGCACACAACAAATTGGCAGATTAAAGGAAATGACCTCAAATACACAGTCTGAATAAATAATAATGAGCATGTGGTTGACATGAAGTGACTAAACCAGATGTACGAACCTTAATCTGAAATACCAGCTGATTATCAATAATTTATTGAACTAAAACACCATCAAAACATCTCCAGACTTTGTTGTTTTGTAAGTAGATTTAAAAAAAAAAAAAAAGTTACCCAGAGAAAGTGGGACAGACAGGAAGTCGGACTGTTTACATCTTCTGTAGTAACTCAGGCCGTACAATGTGGGCGCCTTTGTAAAGAATGACTGTTTAATCTTTGTGTCAGTACATTAAGAGCTTTCTGCTCTCTTTGCTCCTTGTTTTGAGGGAAAATATGCTCTTCTCGGTGGGAAGGGTTCATGCTGTATATTTGCTGTGAGAGTGAAAGTTCAGGACTTGCGTATTTTCATGTGTTTTTTCTTCTTTCAGATTTAAAGATTCCCACAACTGTGCACTGGACAATATATTTGTTGCTGCTTCTGTACCACATGCTGGATGTATATAAAATCCATATAATCAAAGTTCAGATCATGTGCAGATGCTTGCAGTGATTAAAAAGTGCACAGGGAAGTCATAAGTCACATTTATAGTAGTAGAACGTGTGGGCCGACTCCCAAAACCCTTCCAGTGATTCCCTTCACTGTAAAACATCAAACTCCAGGTGTGATGTGAATTGTAAAATGTCACAACTGTGTTTGTAGTAGCCTATGTGCACGTGCATGTGTAATGTAATGATGCCACCTTGTGGACATCTGCATATACTGACAGCGTATCACTGTTTATGACTTGATGCATGGCTCAATGATCCAGGTAAGGAAATCCCAAAAAGTTGATTCTGTTCATCTGGACGTAGCGTTGTCAGTGGGAGAAACGTTTCGTCACTCATCCAAGTGACTTTTTACATTTGATCCAGTTTAAATAAAAAATGAGACAGAAAACAGATTGAGACTCAGAGTTTGCTGCACATAGAGAGAGGAGGAGTGCTTCAGGATTAAAGGATGAAAGGATGTGGACAGAGTAGTTGGACAGTACACTACAGGACACACATCATGGAAAAGAGGGATTTGAATTGAACAGACAGCTCAGATTAGACTTCATGGATCTACAGGTTGATCTACGTATACATGAAGTATGAATTCCTCACTCACTGTCTTACTTATCTGAGGAGGGGAAGGGTCTGTCAGCTAATAACAGTCACACTTATTTGATTTCAGTTAGTGTTGCAACTCAAAGTGTTTAGGAAGCACGGGCACATAATGAGGCTAACTTTCTGTCCTACAATACACACTAGAATAACTGTAAATGTCTCTCAGATTTCCAGGTTAAAATAAATAATGTCTGTGTATTTGTTTTGAATATATCATGATTAAACACATAGATAGACAGTTGTACTAGCTGATATTTTGGGTTTTATACACCAAAATATAAGAATACATTATAAACTTATATCAAATCACTGTGCAGACTCTGTGCTCTCGGCCACTTTGACTCTGTCCTGTAATAAATTACTATCTTTTAATAATGATACATTTACTACTTTATCACAGCTAAGTGCTGAAACTACTAATTACTAAATAACTTTATTTTGTACTTTCACATCAAACTGATAACAATAATAATAATTTCGGATAACTTTATCATTTATGGTGGACTTCTTTCCATAGATACTGTTACCGATAAAATAACTGTTTCACTGGTTTCTCTTGCCTCACACTAAAACGCTAACACAAATGTTAGAAATTTGATTATTTATTTTGTTGGGCTGATTATCATGCGGAATACAAATTTAATAGCATAGAGTAATGTTGAGAGACTGAGTGAGCAGCGGCGCCCTCTGCAGTTTGTGTGTGTAAGTGCAAAAGCTTACAGCACCTGGTATTCCCAGGCGGTCTCCCATCCAAGTACTGACCAGGCCCGACCCTGCTTAGCTTCCGAGATCAGACGAGATCGGGCGTGTTCAGGGTGGTATGGCCGTAAGCGAGAGCATAGCTACATAAAAGACCTTTTATAGCTGGCAAATGTTACACACTTTGATATATATTATTGTGCTAAGCTTCATAGTGTGTGAATGTGTGTGTGAATGGGTGGATGACTGGATGTGTAAAGCGCTTTGGGGTCCTTAGGGACTAGTAAAGCGCTATACAAATACAGGCCATTTACCATATGTTACAGCGAAACATGCAAACCTTAACTGCAGCTTCAAATTTGAGCTGCAAAAACGCTTTTCCAGCAGTAATATCACGATAAGAAGACATGTTCAGTGTTAAAGTGACAGAGGACGATTTGGAAGTCAAACATTTTTGTCGCTTTTTCTAGACTTTCACTTATATATAGAACATAAAAATGTAAGTGCGTACGTGTGTGTGTCATCACAGCATGTTTAAAAAGGCTGTTTCTGTGCTCTTCTCTCGCTTACGGCCACACCACCCTGAACGCGCCCGATCTCGTCTGATCTCGGAAGCTAAGCAGGGTCGGGCCTGGTCAGTACTTGGATGGGAGACCGCCTGGGAATACCAGGTGCTGTAAGCTTTTGCACTTCGACACGCAAACTGCAGAGGGCGCTGATGCTCACTTCCTCAACACCACTTACATCACACCCATTCACATCACATGTTAACATGAGGTGGAACGAAATTATGTACTTTATCTATGAGAGCAGACGAGGCCTCTTCCCTTCAAAACCACACATGCCCACTCACATAAACATGATGATGCCATGCTCTGACAGGAAACAGCCTCTAAAATGGAAAGCGGCTGTTAGTTGAATGTGATGAGAACGGTGAAGAAGATGGCTTCTGCTGCCACCATCGCTGTTTCTGCTCTGCTGCTTCATCACTGCCTCCACAGGTACGCTACACTTCATCTCTGTATGCTGTCAGGTGTAGTTTTGTTGTATTTGAGGGAGTTTTAAATGAGCGATCAGGTTGACATTTCAAAGTTCATGTAGATGCAGTAAATGAGATAAAACATCAAACAATTGTGCTTCTTTTAAAAAACTGATCATTATATTTACAAATTACAAGTATCATTCACCCAAAAGTGACCCACCAAATAAACTGTAGTAATCCTGTACTACACAAAGAATGAAAGTGTTCATTATTGGACTAAATGAGTAACTCTAATTATTTGAAACATCACACTGCCTCATCATAGTTCTTGTGATTACAGTCACTTGTCTCCCTGTCAAGCAAAAACGTTTATATGCGATCTTCACGTAATGTATTGTTGTCTGTCATCGCTGATGCTTTTTTGACTGTTTTCTTGGTGAGACCATGCATTACTTGGGCTTCATGAAATTAAGCACATTCCCACATGACAGTTATAAAGATAAATACTTTCATTCTTTTCTGCACATGTAAAGTTATGAAAGGGATTTTCCAGAAAACAACATTTCATGCTAAATGAAAGGTTTAGAGCAAGTGGCTCTGAAAAAAGACACCCAACCAGTTTTGAGTAGTGTGTCAGAATGAACGTAGAGGCTTACTTTCTTATTATTACTGAGGAAAATAATCATAAGATGATTGATTTCCTGTTCCCTTGACAGAAAGTGAAACTCTGATAAAGCGACTTAGTGATTGCAAAATTCATTTTACTGAGAACTGTTTTTGCACATTTGGTATATTTGTTTTCTTTGCAATGTCATGATGATTGTCGTGATCTCAAAAAGTTCCAGTCAATCTAAAAGTAGTCAGCTTCTAAAGTAGTCGACATTATTGAGAAGAATGTGAAATATCAGCTGATTGTCAATGATTTATCAAATTAAAACACGATATAACATCTCTATGGAGATTTTGAAAATTCTCACAAAGATATTTGTACATGCAGAAAATGTGTTTACATGCTGTGTACTAACTCAAGCTATGCTATGTGGACACCTTTGCAAAGCAGCGTTGCTCATGCACACAGAAATTAAATGTTAGTGTCTGACACTTTTTATCTGCATCGTGATTTCTTGGCAGCTACTTTGGAAATTTGTAAGAAGTCTGCAGATGGAACAAAGTTTAGGTACAGCCCTGAATTTAGTATGAATAACACAATGTCCTTCAAATGTTATAAATTGACATACAATCGTTCAGAGCCTTTCTAACATGGCTAATCTCATCTTTCTGTTTCAAAGGCTCTCAGGATGATTGTGTGTACGCTGCAACAGGCTCAAACTTCACTGTGTCACTTAAATATAAGTTAAAGGCATCAGAGAGCCTGAGATGGCTCAAGGACACAAGGATAATCTTTCATCGCAGACAGAAACAGGTGACCACAGGGGAAAATGATGATGCTGATTCAACTGGATGAAGACGAGTCAGGACGATACAGACCAGAGATTCACAGCACAGAGGGAATAAATGTGGGGGGAAATTTACCGAGTGTGCATTTGTGTGTATCAGGTAAGTAACAACACATTATACATACATTTATTCTGGTAATACAAATGTACTTTATAGTAAATGTTCTGCCTGTTTCTATGTTAGTCACACATTTAACCCACAGAAAACTGCTGGTTTATTAATGTACTAAAGTTACTGTCTAGCTTTCCCATACAGCATTATTATTATTTTTAATGTATTATCAAGATTATTTCTTGACGGGCGACCGTGGATCAGGGAGGTTGGGAAGCTCATCTGTAACCGGAAGGTCGCCGGTTCGATTCCCGGGCTCTCTGTCCTGGCCGTTGTGTCCTTGGGCAAGACACTTTACCCTACCGCCTACTGGTGGTGGCCAGAGGGGCCGATGGTGCGATATGGCAGCCTGGCTTCTGTCAGTCAATAAGACAAATGTCAGTTTTACTTGCAGTGTAAAAAGTTAGCATAACTCACACTCCTAGTTGTTTAATGTTTGTGGGACCATGAGTTGACTTGTTTTGTTTGATTTCTTGACAGTATATCATTATTATTAATAACGATGCAGGTTGGACATCTGGTGTCGGATTATGCTAAAAATTATATCTGGGCTTCGCAATATTTTATGCTGCTTGTTTAAATTGTGTCACTTACGGTGTGTTGATATAAGCAAATTGGTTAAACGTTTTGAATAATTCAGAAGAACTATATTTTAAATAAAAGCACCACCAACAACCAATTTAAACAACATGAATTAAATGAAAGGTTTTAAAATGAGCAGGGTAGGGATTCTACAAAGCTCAAAGGTCCCATGTACTGAATCTCATCTGCCTCCACTATCTCTGCTCCTTGTAGGTTCACACCTGCCTCCCACACATTCATTTCTGATGTAGATAGACTCCACAAAGTAGTTCAGACAGATTTAAACCTGCTCTGCTGATGTAATGACTGTCTTAAGACAAGATTAAAAATAAAATACCATTATTAGTTACACAAATAGCAGTGGCATTAGCATAGATTAGCTGACATCAAATACACTTGGAGCTTTGAGATCAGTTGCTCCCGATGCATTCACTTCAGTGTGAATGTTAGATAGAAAGCACTTAGAAATAGAAAAAAGTGCTTTTTCTGTGCTGTTTAAAGCACTATATAAGAATGTGTCAGTTTACCATTGAGCTGTCTACAGTATATTGACTACAAAGGAGATCTAATTCTTTCTATTTATCCTTGTGTAGCTGACACAATCCTGTCTGAAAACATTAGGAGATGACCGGTGATTCTCCAGGTCTGATCTTTCATCTGTCCTTATTTTAACAGATTTGAGGGAGCTTTATTTGCAGTGGACTGATGAAGAACAGGAAAAGCCTCGTTGTTATGAGCATCGCTACCAGCAGCAGCCAGCTGTCAACACCAACAAAGAGGCTGAAAACAGCAGCGTCCCACAACCTGGCACCTGGGCACACTGTGATCTGAAGAGACATAACAGAAAATAACATTATCATCACCGTCTGGCCTTAGTGATGAAGTCATGTGATCTGTGCAGGATGCCTATAATATGTTATAATTAAAAAAAATTTAAACAGAGAGCCGTTTCTGCCGCATATATTAAAATAAACTGATATTTCATTCATTATTACCGTAATATTACCGTAAGGATCAGAATTTGTACCATGTACATGTGTATGGAATGGTGCCACCTTGTGGACATCTGCAAATACTGACAGAGTCACTGTTCATGTTTCTGAATATCAGCGATAACCAACTAATTAGGCCTACCATAAATAAAAACAGGGAAGAGGATGAAAAAAAAACAATTTACAATTTAAACAAAATTGAAGGAATGAATCAGAATTTGCCCACGGCTGAGACAGTTGGTCAGACCTAGAATCTTTGTGTGGTGTGTCACAAGTGGCAGAAAAAAAGAGGAACGATGCTGATGAGAACTTGTACTTTAAAAAACAAACAAACAAACAAACAAACACAGAAGAGAGCTTGGACAAAAAGCAACTAAAAACTTTTTTATTTTTATTTTTTTAATTAATGAATTAAAACCTTCACATTTAGACAGAGACATTGTTACTCTGCTTCCTCTTATTTTATAAGCAGAATTGGTTTCATTCATTCACTCATTCAATCATATGACTTTTATTCACTTACTTCCACTTTTGTTCATTTTAACCAGCATGTTTTGTGTTTTTGTCTGAAGGCGGCATGTATGACATGACCTGCTGCCAGGTTAATAAACTGCTATCAGTGGAAAACGAGGAATCCGCAGTGGAATATGTAATCAATAGTTGCCAGAGTGACACTGCTTCTTTCATAAGAAATATCCAAACTTTTATACAGCTGTCTGAATGGCCAGATGTTTTTTTTTTATTTATACTTCAGTATGTTTATGAAGGCATTTTGAAAACATGCCACCACGATGATCCCAAACAGAACCTGGAAATGACAGTTCAGGGGGCGGATCGGGTCCGCAGTCGCTTCCGCTTTGATAATCACAGTTCCCAGGATCACACCGCCTCCACCCTGAGTCAGAAGAAATCTTTTTAATTCATGATTTTTTTCTTTTTTTTTAATGGATCACATGGACTTTATTAATCATCATCTGCTGTCTGATAGCCTCACTGCAACTTAGGCTTCGTCCACATCCACACTGCTTTGGGTGGGTCTAAGCTTTGTGATCACAGAATCATTGTTTTCTAATACGCGCGTGTAAGAAATCGATGCAAATCTATCAACGTTATGTGTGCTGTGAACCCCGAAGACGAACGCGGTCAGTATCCATGATTGCTGTGATAAAGAGGAGCTAAAGAGAGAGTGGGTGAGCTGGGCTGACTTATAACTGCGGAAAGAGAGAGAGAGCGAGAGAGCTGCGCAGTAAATTCCTTCCTTTAAATAAAAGACATTTCCAGCTCTAACCACAGTCTGGTCTATTGTTCAATTAGTTCAATTGTTTTTTGTTTTTTTTTACTTTCACTTTCTATTTACTGTGTTCGGTGACGTCATCCTCACTCTCTATAGCCAGAAATTGAGGCAATATTCCTGTTGGAATATAATATGTTGGTAACCAAAAGGGAAACTTAAGAACATGCTAGACAGTCTGGATTGCATCAGTTGGCTCAACAATTTCCCGAAAACACATCTGCTTTGTTTGCAGCTGTTTTTGTTTGTTTGATACATTTTGTTCATTTTTGCTCACTTTTGTATTTTTTCACGTCGTTAGAAGGCCTTTGGATATTCATCTACCCCTGATTTGGACTGAGTAACTGTTTGGACCTGAATGTGATGAGAAGAGTGAAGAAGATGTCTTCTTCTTCCATTATCACCGCTGTGTTTCTGCTCTGCTGCTTAGCCAACGGCTCCACAGGTACAAATACAATTTAATGAATCTCATTATTAATTCCTCAGGCTTTATTAAAGGAAAAGTTCATTTTAACTTTTCAAATCGTTCTTTAAGATGCCACTTGTGATTGGCCAGATGTTCTATGTGATTTAGTGATCGTGCAGTTTTATTTCTTTTTCAATTTCTTTTTTTTCTTTATGAGGCTGTCAGTGGAAATGTGCTTTACCATCAAAAAACCTAGAATTTAGCAATAATTACTGAACTAAAGTATCTCTGCTGTCACTGAAGCTTTGCAAAATCCTCTTGGAGGATTGCCTTTTCACATCTCTGATGCAGCGTGATGGCTTTGCCCTTGCTGTTCTTAGGCTCACCACATCCAGCCATGGTTTCTGATTGGCCCGGACAGTGACAGTCCTGGTCTCTGTGACATCACTGATGCACTTTGAAATGTAGGCAATGACAGTTTGTCTGTGAAGGTTCTCAGTCATCTGGGTAATCGCAGTCTAAGGAGCTGGGAAAGAAAAATTTCTTCAAGTTTCTTGAACACGTTTCACCTCATATGAGAAGCTTCTTCAGTTCTAAGACCAATTGGTGGAGAGTCCCAGATTTAAGCCCTTTGGGGGAGACCCTCAAGAGGGTCATGGACCCCCTATTGATCCCCTACCTAATCACATGATCCAAGGTGTGAAAACAGGTGTAGGTGACAGCCAAGGTTTTGGGTGAGCTCATTGTGAAACCTGGCCCCACCCTATCATGTGATTTCCTGAGGTTAGATGGCCCAGGATGTGAGTGGGCGTTAAGGTGCCTGGGAAGGGATCTCAAAACTGGATCATAGATGGCAGACAGTTGGTGTCGTAAACCCCCGCCTCTGTTCAAAGATGGTCGCTCACAGTGGACATAAATGGCTTCTTTCACTCCTTTCAAACCATCTGTCTTCTCTGTCCAAAATGTGAACATTGGCATGCTCAAAAGAGTGACCTTTGACCTTTAGATGCAGATGGACAGCAGAGTCTTGTCCCGTGGAGGTGGCTCTTCTATGTTGATCCAGCTTGTTGTCCAGGGAGAGCACGTTGGACAGTACGATGGGGGAAATAGCAGGTTTGTGTGAATTAGCTGCTAGCCTACTCCGGATGCCTCCACACTTACCCGTCTTCTTCCTCTTGCACTGCCTGACACGTTCCATCTGTGTGCGAGATCTAGTAGCAGGGCTCGCTGAATGTAGGTGCCTCCGAAGCAGTCCACAGTCCCTCAGTGTAATTCATAGCTCTTCCGTGATTAATAAAGTCAGTTTGCTTTTCTTGATTTTGAGAAGGAGCTCATGACAGTGTGGGCCTTGTTTCACAAGAAAAAGAGCAAAACAAAGACACTGTTTTGTCGGGACAGAGAGCAGCCGCCCTGTGTGTCCATGTCGGGATAAGATGGTGAAAGATGAACCTTTAGGCCCTCCCTCGATTCAGAGATGGTCTTTCCCTTTTCACGTAAATGGCCTCCTTGACGCCGTGCTCAAACCAGCGTTCCTCCCTGTCCAGGATGTGAACATCCTCATGCTTGAAAGAGTGTCCACTGGCCTGTAGCTGTAAATAGACTGCAGAGTCCGGCCTAACGAGGTAGTTCTTCTGTGTTGTGCCATCCTCTTTGCCAGAGGTTGTTTGGTTTCTCCGATGTATAAATCCTGGCAATCCTCCTGGCACTCAACAGCGTACACTATGTTACTCTGTTTGTGTCGGGGGACCTGATCCTTGGGTGGACCAATTTTTGGCGCAGCGTGTTTTGGGATTTGAAACCCACAAAGATTCAGTGTTTAGAAAAAATGCGTCTCAACTGCTCCGACACTCCTGACACATACAGGATCACTACGAGTCTTCGCTTAGGCAGCGTTCGTCCTTCTCTCCTGGATTGCCTGGAGCTTTCTGGTTGGGGAAACCTACAGTCAGCTGAGACCAGTGTTGGGCAAGTTACTTTGAAAAAGTAATTATAGTTACTAGTTACTACTTCAAAAAAGTAACTGAGTTAGTAACTGAGTTACATGATTCTAAAAGTAATTAATTACTTGAAAAGTAACGATTGCGTTACTTTAAAAAAATGTTTAACCCTCTGGGGTCCAGCTTATAATTGTCCATTTTTAGCTACTTTTCATTTTTGATCAAAAACCAGACAAAAAACATAAAATCAGAGTAGAAAAAGTTATATTTTTTACTGTAACAACCACAAACATGTTTATTGAATCATATTTCATAACTTTAAATGCAAATAAAAATTGTCAATTTTAAAATCATATGCACAAGTTTTGCAAACAACAAAGTTATTTGCATCCATTTACCTTTTACCCTTTTTAAAATAACCATTTCAAATTATTTACATAACCATCAGCTGTTCTGCATTCAATAAGTGTTCCCACACCATATAGAAGAACTCCAAAAAAAGCCTGATACCTGCAGGTCTGACAGCAGCAGGTGTATCACTCCTGATAGCAGTCGCCTCATTGTTCTGACACACAACACAAAACTCTCTCTCGCTCACTCTCTCACTCACTCGATTGTTTTATAGCTGTTTGTGGTTGTGTAGTTTGTAATGCTGTTAGTCCCATCACTGGGACTGAAGAAGTCACTTGGATGAGTGACGAAACATTTCTCCCAAACAAAACGCTACGTCCAGTTGAACAGAATTAACTTTTTGGGATTACCTGGATGCACTTTTGTTTCTTCTTGACACCAGGTTTTCATTCACCTTTTAAACATTAAAAAAAAAAACACCAAGAAGTAATAAAAATAATAATTTCCTTCAAATTTGATGAATTGACATGTAGTTGTTGAGAGCTTTTCTAGCATGACTATTCTTCATTTCTTTATCTTTCAGGCTCTCAGGATGATTGTGTTTATGCTGCAACAGGATCAAACTTCACTGTGCCACTTAGATATGAGCTGAAGGAATCAGATAGCCTGAAATGGCTCAAGGACACAAGCGTAATCTTTAATCGCAGACAGAAACAGGTGACCACAGGGAAAAATGATGATGTTGATTCAACTGGATCACTAAAGCTGACACAACTCACCAAAGACAAGTCAGGACGATACAGACCAGAGGTTCACAACACAGAGGGACTAAATGTGGGGGGAGATTTACAGAGTGTGCATTTGTGTGTATTAGGTAAGTAAAACACATTATATGTGTATTTATTGTGTTTGTACTACTTATATCACAACAAGCAAGTGTGCTAAGCTGTCTTAGTCATACTTTGTCATTAAGAGTATTTGGTTTTATTATGACGCCACTTTTCAGTCTTATTAATCAACAGTGTTGGTTATTGTAGAAAAGCATTATCAGCAGTAGTTTATATAATGTTGATATAAAGAAATTTTCTGTACTCAGACCGTGTGCAGAAGCCCAAAGTAACAGTGATGTGTGCAGGCGACAAGACAAAAGTCTCTTTTACTTGCAATGTTATTAAGGTGAGTACAATATTTATTGTTTCAGGTGCAATTAAGTTAGAGTACTCTACCAATAACTGACTCATAATTAAGCTGTTGAAGAATCTGTAGTTTGCAGTGTGCATTTCCTCAGATGTTGTTTCAGTGAGGCTTGGGTCTCTATGTATGTATTATTTAATTATATAGGCTGGAAAATTACCCAAAATGTATGAAAAGATTATTATATTTCTAATTTTGGCGAAGTTTAACTTTTTATGTTAGACTTAAAATCTGAACCTTCCAATAAATCCACTAATTGTCTGTTTGTCTACAGAGTGAAAATAATTTTCAGATCAAATGGTTTATGGGTGATAAACCTGTGGCAGAAAAAGAGACTGGCAAGGAGCTGACAAGGCCAGTCAAAGACGTGCTAAATGCTCGTTTCTCTTGCAATGTTTCTAACCCCGTCAGCTCTGAGATCAGTCAGCCTGTTCAACAAGACTGCATTAAGCCCTGTAAGTAGTCAAGTCAGTGACACTGGGTTGTGCAAGTATGATGTGCTATCACGTGTCACCTGTCACTCATCTCCAAATAAATACATTTCTGCTCCTGTTGTTTTAAGCTGATCACAGTGGCATCTGGATCGCTGTGGGTATGTTTCACATCTTATATGAAATGTGGAGGAATTAAACTTCACACAATCATTTGTCTATTTCTAGTCCCACTTTAACATGTCAAACACAATTTGCTGTTATTCTTCACCATCAGGCATTTGTATTTGTTTGGTGGTAATCCTTGTTGTCGTCATTTGCTGTGTCCAGTCCAGACGGAAAAAGCGGATTAAAAAAATCCGTAAGATTTCTTTTCAAAAATGTCGTCTCCTTTTTATTTTGTTGCTGGGTTGTTTTGGCTGGTGTTTGGTGGCAGGGCGTATACTTCATTGAAAGCTCAATAACGTTTCTTCCTTGAGTATTGAGACAATAAGTTCATTTTTCTTTAGGTTTAGCCATTGTAATGAATTTCACAGTGCAGTATTGACATTAGGATTAAACAAACCAGGCTGAGCATGTGATGCTGGATTAGGCTACAGATGACACAAATTATTGTGTCAAAGAAGGAAATTAAGTTTTTAATGTTTTGAGCAGTTTCTTATCTTTTACTACATGGTCAGAAATCATCACGTGTTGCTGAAATGACCTTTTTTGTGACTGGGTGGTCTGTGGTCTGGATTTGATTTCATTTTTATTTTTTTTAAATCTGAGTGACACCTCCAACATGTGTTGAGCTTTTACATTTTGTTGATTGCAAAGCAGATGAAGTTTGATTCTAGCTCATCTTTGTTTAGCTGGCAACACCACATCAAAGCCAGGGTCTTAGTATGAGCAGGTTTTGCGAGAAATGATGAGAGATGATTGTGATGTGAAGACACAGGATGTCTTTTGTCCTGTTTCCCTCCTCTCACCCTAACCGGTGGCGGCTGATGGCTCCTCCTCCCTGAGCTGGTGGTTTCTTCCTTAAAGGGAGTTTTTCCTTCTCACTGTCACTAAAGCTCTTACTCATAGGGGGTCATATGATTGTTGGGGTTTTCTGTTTCTTTGGATTACTGTAAGGTCTTGACAATATAAAGTGTCTCGCATCAACTATTGTTGTGATTTGGCGCAGTATTGACACAACTGAACTGAGCTGATTCTCCCTCTGACCTGTCGTCTATGCTTATTTTAACAGAGGAGGAGGAGCTTCGTTTGCAGATCACTCAGGAACAGCAGCAACATCAGCAGCAGCTGTAGTGAGCTGGCCTGCAACACTCAAATAACTGATCACCACCATCACGACCAGCAGCATCCCAGAACCTCTGAGTGAGACAACAGAAAAAATACAATCATTATCCAGCCTCAGTGCTGAGATGAAACGGTGTGTTTAGGACCCCTCGTTTGTTTACACTGACTGTATAAACTGGGTTAAATGTGCACACAATAATGGAGCAGGTTAATAAACCCATATAGACGATCAGTCTAAACAAGTGCTAATCAGTATTTGATCAACATTGATGGACTCATTTTTATTAAAGACTCATGTGTTACAGTGTTTTTAAAAGATGTGGAAAAACTAGATTATTCTTGGAATACTGTCGTCTACTTGTCTGTGTGGAAAAGCTTGTTCTTGTAAAAATGTGATGACACTTATATTTTGACTTTTTTAACATTTTTTCTACTTTTGTTTTTCCTGTAGGTTTTTTAAATTGTTACCTTTAAACAGTTGTAATTTAGCATAGCATAGCATGGCCATCTCTGTAGTCCTCTTGCTTGTGAACTCTGGGATTTGTATTACAACCAAAGTATCTCAAAGCCATGGCAGTCCTTTACTGTTTCTGTTTTAAACTGCTTGAAAGGGACTGACTTGTATTTTCAGACCTATGAATTCTGCCATAAACATCTGTTTGAAATGTTTTGTGTTCCTCTTCTGTTTGACAAAAAGTTCTGCTTCTATTTTTTTAATCAGTAATACTCTAATGTGAATAATAAGCATGGCCTTCCTTATGAACGCATCAACAGTTCATGTCCTCGGATAGTTTTGCCACGTGTGGAAAAAGTGTATAATTATATTTGGATATATTTTTGCAAAAGGCTGTGATTTTTCCTGCTGAAGTATTTCTTCAGCTTTCCAAGGATTTACCCATGAACTCCTGCAGCTAGATGGTACCAGAAGGTATATTTTGCTATCTGATCACATGGTTGTATAACATATTGACACTGGTCTCACTTCTGCCCTTGGATTCTGTTATTCGTGTTTTTTGTTTATCATTACTGATAAAATAAAGTATTTTACTCTTTTCTCTCGCCTCACAGTTCATTATTTCAAAACCACTACCAGGTGAAGAAAAGTGAAACAGTATTCTCTCCCGAGAAAGCAGCAGCGCCCTCTGCAGTTTGTGTGTTGAAGTGAAAAAGCTTACAGGACTGCAAGTACTGACGAGGACCAACCCTGCTCAGCTTCCAGGATCAGGCGTGTTCAGGGTGGTATGGCCATAAACGAGAGGACAGTGCAGAAACTGCCTTTTTATACGTGCTGTGATGACACACACATGCTTATATTCTTATGTTCTATATATAAGTGAAAGTCTCCAAAAGACAAAAATGTTTGACCTACAAATCGTCCTAACACACTGTGTGCTCTCTGTCAATTTAACACTGCTGAAATAAACGAACGTGTTCTTAAGGTGATGTTACTGCGGGAAAAGCAATTTTGCAGCTCAAATTTGAAGCTGCAGCTAATAAAGAAGGTTTGCATGTTTTTGTTGTAACATATGCAGTTTAGCACAATAATATATAGGCTTTTTATGTAGTGGCTCTCTCGCTTAGGGCCATACCACCCTGAACACACCCGACCTTCAGGAGCAGGACTACACCTTGACACCTCCCCTTCCTGTTCTGTATATATATTAACCCCCTCCTTTAAGTAACCTTTCAAATTCAACCAGTACCTCCAAAACTGATACATCACCTTTATTTGTTATGGAATCAATCAGTAGTCCCTGTACCTTACTCAAATGAAGCAAACTAGCCAGCCTGGTAACCAGGGGCGGAGCGTGGGGGTGGCTTACTGGGCTTAAGCCCGGGTTGTTTTGTCAGAAGCCCGGGGTCTTTTGGAGTGTAATTTTTTCATAGTTAGATGCCTGGCTGACAACTGTATAAAACAAAAAGTACACACAATATTCGAAGCACATAGTGCACACTGTGGGAATTTACGACTGTGCGTGAATCCCCCCTGATATTGGTATGATCCGAGCTCAGGCACTAAGTGACTGAGCGAGGGGGCGGGGCAGCTGCTGCCTGTGTCCGCTGTTGGAGAAACGGAGCCAGCCATACTAAGGAGAGCTTAAGTTTGACCAGTTACCAAAGAAAATCATTCATACCGTACAAATAATGTAAATATGACGGTGCATCACGAAAGATTGATATCAAACTGATCACTTGACCAATATTACGTTACTCGCTCTTCAAGTGAATCAACAAATGGCGAAATGAAAAGCCGAACAAATGCTATTTTTTTAGAGTCTTAGCTTACGTGTGTTTATTTCATATTTTCAGTTCTTACCCTCCCCGACTAAATCGGTTTCAGTTATGTACTGAAATATAAGAATGGACATTAGAGGCTTCTTTCAAAGAAAAAACTCAGGTAAATGTTATTTTGTATATTATGCTTTGTATGTTGTTCAGTATATTTCTATGCAAAACAAGAGGGATTTCAGTACACAGCAGGATATTCACATTTGTAACCAGATATTTACATACACTTTATGGAGAAAACATAAAACATTTTTACTGTACAACATCAATTTAGAGTAAACTTTTGTTTTAGATAAATATTGAAATATCTTTTGAATTAGTTAAATGTCAGAATAAAGAGAGACAGAGCTGTCTATTTTTTATCACTTTGATCAAATTTAGGAGTACATATACACTAAGTTTATTGTTAATTAGTAAGAAACTCCAGACGATTCCATTCTGAGCTGAAGAAGCTTCTGATAGGTTAGTAGAGTCCATGTGAGTAAATTGGTGGCACAGCTGTGGATGCATATAAGGCAAAACACAGAGCCTGTTTTTTTGAAATGGGAAAATCAAGAGATGTCAACCAAAACACCAGGAAAAGAACTGTGGAGCTCCATAAGTGTGGCTCAGTTTGAATACAGTTTGGTGCCATTTGCAATTAAGAAATACAGATAGTTTCTCTCTTTACTCTTAAAGTTAACAAATATGTTTTTATATTTATCAATCTAAAAAAATAAACATTTAGTCCGATTTGATGTTACAATTAAAAAGTGTTTGTGTTTTGATCTGAACAGTACATAAATATGTGGTTTCAACTGTATATTTGATGATTGTCAGCACAAAGAGGGAGAGAGAGGAACAGAGAGGGAGATGGAGAATGAGGACAGAACAGAGATGAACAAGAGCAGGTGAGACACACATGTTAGTCAAATGGTCATTTGCCAAAAGTATCACCGTATCATAGGTCCTCATGTATCTCGTACCTAGTGTTTCTTTTTAGGTTTGCTATTTTTCAAATTCTATATTTATTAAGTTATGCAGGCTTGTTCGCACAACAAGGATAAATAATTATATAAACTTTTCTCAATCTAAATATTGTACTTTGGTGGAATTAAAAAATAAGTGTAGTGCAGGTCTATGATGGTTTTTAGTGCTACTATCATCTAGTTCTGATTCTGGTTCTGTCTTGGTTAAGTCCTCAGTAGTCCTGATTTTGAACTGTTGTAGTCCTGTTTTAATTCCGGATCAGTTCTGGGTCTGGTTGAATTGGGGTTTAGTCCCTGTGTCTTGATACAGCCCCGACTTTGTTCTGCCTTGCTGCTTAATTAAAAAACTAGTTTAAGATGTCTTGCACATGTGATATATATTTTTCCCTATATGAAGTCATTCTTTTTTGAACAAAACTCAAAACAGAGCCTATTAATCTTTCAGTCATTTCTAAACCCCCCCCCCCCCAAAAAAAAAAAAAAAAAAAAAAAAAACCACATGCATACTACCCTTTAGGGCTAAGCCCCGGGTGTTTCAAATGTCTGGCTCCGCCTCTGCTGGTAACCCGTCTGCATCATCCAGCTTAAGTGAAACTCACCCTTAAGCCTTTAGCTGTCAGCAATTATCTCCTGCCTAAAAATTCCCAGCATGCTTCACCGCCAGAGCCTCTGTTCAGACCCCGACCAAGTCACTACCTGATTCAGGTTCCCTCACTCTTTCATCAAGTTTTCTCATCATCTGCACTTTCTTCTGATCTCTTTTGCTGGCGTTCCTTTTTCATGTTTGCTGGCACATTCAATAATGCTGGTACTTCATTCAGTGCAATCCCTGACAACCTGATTGAGGTCACGAGCCGCTCGTCATCTTAAGCCTGCCTACCAGTTAGAGTCTTCGACCTTTGTAGCAGACAGTCATCAATGCTTCTTGGGGATGGGCCATCAGTCTCCTCTGAGGGCTTCTCCAAACTGCAGCCTCAGTTCCTGCTCAGGCATCTGCCATTACCAACTAGAAACGCTGTCAAACCTGAATGAGGATGAGGTGTCAGCTGGTGAATTCTAGTGTTAGCCACATTGAGCTGCTGTGGGCAACAAGTTTCTTTTTCTCATATATATATATATTTAAAAGGTTCAAATCATGCATTTTAACATGTCTATACAAACAGGATTTTTGATGTTTGTGTTCCCACACCACCATGCAAACAGGTATAGAAGAAACCAGTTTAATGCAACAAAAACAGGAATACTGCTGTAAAACCATACAGAGGAGTTTTCTCTAGCACAAACAACTTCTGTGTATTTCCCCCTTCTTATCAGGCGTTCAGTTTCTGCAGTAAGTGTTAAACCACACATGAGAAGTGGCATGTTATTGACGACAAACTTGTTTTTTTCTTTTTAAAAACAAACAGCTGCAGGGTACAGTACACACACAGTCCCAGAGAGCCGTTTTTGTCTTAAATGCACATAAAACATTTGGTTGCACTCACACACATCTATATTTCACTCCAGTTAAATTCATTTACCAGTCTTATCATGTTTAACATCAATCTTTCATCTGGGTCCTCTTCCATCACTGCTGACAGCAGGACAAAAACAGTTCTTCGTGCTTGTGTTTTCATTTTGTTCGTTTGTTTCGTTTTTATGTTTTTAGCAGTTTTGAACTTCAACATCAGAGTGAAACCAAGATGCCGCCTTATTAGGCAGAGAGGGTCTAACAAAACAGACTGTTGTGTTCCATTAATGTTAGAGTCTGAGGTAAAATGTATGAACCAAAAGTGTTTTTTCTTACCTTTCATCCTGCCAAACCTTCAGAGGTAAGATATATTTTAATCTTCTCATCATTATAGTTTTGGCCTTTTTAACTGCAGGTGTTCTATTGTACAGAAATGCTGATGTAATAAAAATTACATAACTTTTTCATGTAATACTCATGGAAGTTTTCATTCTCGCTCATTTTTTATATGTAAAGCATCTAAATTACTAAATCCATTTTTACTGGAGGAACAGCATGAGCAGTGGCAGAACTACAGAATGACCTCCAGCAGGACGCTGGTGTGAATGTCTCTGATCAAACAATCAGAAACAGACTTTATGAGGGTGGTCTGAGGGCCCAGTGTCCTCTAGTGGGTCCTGTGCTCAGTGCTCAGCCATAAAGAACATTATGCTGCCTGTTACATCGTTCAGTATGACCAAGTTTGGAGGTGGGTCAAAGATGGTCTGTGGAGCCATATTCATTGAGGGACTGACCTCTACAGCCTAGGCAATGGTACCCTTACTGCCATTAGATATCAGGATGAAATCCTTGGATCCACAGACTGTAGTTGGTCCCGAGTTCCTCCTGGTGCACAACAGTGCACATCCTCATCCTGCAAGCTGTATGCAGACAGTTGATCTGCATACAGTGGGTAAAATGAGTCTTGAACAAGTCACAAATTTTCTAAGTAAATATTATATTTCTATATTTCTAATGGTGCTATTGACATGAAATTAATTCAATTATTAGTCAATCAATTATTAATAAAAAAATAAATTTAAATAAAAGCATCTTAAATTGTTATTTTATCAGATACATTGTCCTCACAGGTGTCAGCATTAGTATCCACAGGCCCTAAAATCTTTGATTGATTGATCCAGTCTTATGACATTTGAGCACATTCCAGTAATCTTCCACGAAGTGAGCAGCTGTTGCTGTCCCTCTTTTCATGCTTTGCTTTTGCTCTTAGAGCTTTCTGGCACTGACACAGTATTCATCTCACAGGCAACGATAATTTGCATCTTGATTAAGTTGGACTGATAAGCTACACTAATATCTTTCTTCAGGGTTAAGTTCAACTCCAGCTGCAGCCTCTGGGCCACTTTACTGTCGGCTATATTGCAATTAGATATTTGTTTTCTTTATTGTAACCAAAGTCATAATGCTCTGCTAGCTGATAGAGATTTCTGACAAAGGCTTTTACACTCTCACCATGTCGTTGGGAACTTTGATGGAAATTCACACGTTCATGAATCGTGTTGTTCTTCTTTAACATTTTGTAGGAATTATCGTTTGCATATCGCCGTCCTCTTGGTTGAGTTTAGCAGCAACTCAGAAGTGGGATAAACGTTGCCTCCAGACCAGCCATTGCGCTGGTTTAGTGAAGTCAAACAAATCAGGTGCATTAACCTTTGCCATTATCACTGCTTGCATCTTCTCCCTTCTGCTTCTACACCTTTGGTGGGCAACTTCTTCTGACACCGTGCCATGAAAAGTCACGGGAACTGCACAAAAACTGCACTAAAACTTTATTACTCTCAGAATCCATAGCCATTCATTCTCACTACAGATGTAATACCTTGTGTAAACTAGGGACAGCTACACTTACAGACCAGATTGTAAACAACACATCACAGCAGTGTCCTGTTTCAACTGAAAACAATGAGGAAACAACAAATAATATTCAACAAATAAAATCAGTTTGTACATTCAGGTTTATGAAAACAATTTAATTCAAAACAACAGTCATTTGTATTTTATAGCAATTTAGCATTTGATTTCAAGGTTCAAGGTTCTTTATTTGTCATATGCATAGTTATACAAGTATAAAACACAGTGAAATGTAGCCTGACACGCTCCTCGACATGTGCAAAAATTGGGGGGGGTGTAGAGGAAGAACATGTATGTGTATATATATATATATATATATATATATATATATATATATATATATACACATACAGTATATACACTGGGTGAATGTGCAGTAGTAGCAGCAAGCAGGTGAATTCTGTACATTAATATGGATAGACATCTGACTATTTTACAGGATAGACAATATGAACATATTTAAAATTAAAGGAATTGAAATGTACATTGTGCCTTGGTTTAGTGTCTGGAAGAGTCCTGTCTCAGTCAATTATAGATGATGTGAGAGGGCAGGTGTGTGTGTTTAGGGCACGGATGGCTTGGGGATAGAAGCTCCTCTTGAGTCTCTCTGTCCTTGCCCGGATGATGCAGAACCTTCTACCAGATTGCAGAAGTTGGAACAGTTTGTTGCCAGGATGGGACGGGTCCTTCAGTATCTGCGCTGCTCTAGTCCGGCGTCTCCTGGTGTAGGTGTCCTGAAGCGGGGGGAGAGCAATCCTGCAGCAGCGTTCTGCTGTACGGATCACTCTCTGGAGAGCTTTTTGGTCCTTCACACAGCTGTTCCCAAACCACGATGTCATGTTCTGTGTGAGGATGCTCTCCACAGCGCCTGTATAGAAAATCCTGAGGATCTTTGGAGAGACCCTGAACTTCCTCAGTTGTCGTAGGTGATACAGGCGCTGCCTAGCCTTTTTGGTCTGGACCTGAATGTGGGCAGCCCATGTCAGGTCTGAGGAGATGTGGACACCAAGATACTTGAAGGACTGCACCCTCTCCACTGGAGCTCCATTGATGATAATGGGCTTGTAGTCTCTGTGCTGACCCCTTCTGAAGTCCACCACCAGCTCCTTGGTCTTGCTGACGTTCAGCTGGAGGTGGTTGTCCTGGCACCACAATGCCAGATTCTTCACTTCATCCATGTAGGCCGCCTCATCGTTGTTGGAGATGGCACCCAACACCACTGTGTCGTCAGCAAACTTCACAATGGTGTTGGAGCCATGGGTGGCCACACAGTCTGAAGTGTAGAGGGAGTAGAGCAGTGGCGAGAGGACACATCCCTGAGGTGCTCCTGTGTTGATGGTGATGCTGTTGGAGAAGCACCTGCCCACCCTCACCACCTGAGTTCTGCCAGTGAGGAAGTCCAACACCCATGCACACAGACGGCTGTTAAGTCCCAGATCCCTCAGCTTTGTGAACAGTCTGCAGGGCACTATTGTGTTAAACGCTGAACTGTAATCAACAAACAGCATTCGCACATAGTTACCCGTTTCTTGTCCACGTGGCTGAGAGTGGTGTGTAGGACGTGGGCGATGGCATCCTCTGTGGATCTGTTGGATCTGTAGGCGAACTGCAGCGGATCTGTGGTGTCTGGGATGGAGGAGGAGATGATGTTCTTCAGCAGCCTCTCAAACACCTTCATTACTACCGAGGTCAGTGCAACTGGCCGGTAATCGTTCAGGGATGAGGGTTTGCTGTTCTTGGGCACAGGGATGATGGTGGATCTTTTGAAGCATGTGGGGACCACAGACTTCGCCAGGGACTCGTTGAAGATGGAAGTGAACACACCTGCTAGCTGGTCAGCACAGCAGCGCAGCAGACGGCCGGTGATGCCGTCTGGCCCCGCCGCTTTCCTTGTGTTCACTCTGGTTACTATTGAAAATATTTTGGTTATATTTATGTATGTTCTCTGAAGCAAAAAGCCAAAACAAGATGCACAGTCTGTGCACACACACACACACACACACAAAACATGTGACACTGTTGTGCTTTTACAGGAAATAACACCGACACTGGAAAGTGCTCTTTTGAGCTAAGAGTGATGGAAATAGTGAAGAACATGGTTTCTGCTGCCACCTTCGCTGTGTTTTTGCTCTGCTGCTGCTTCATTGCTTCCTCAGGTATAGTACAATTTACGGTACAATTTTGTTGTTCTTTTTGGTTTATGTTTTAGCTTTAAATTCCAAACTTGCTGGTTATGATATTTTTAAGGCAAAATTAATTAACATGTCATCTTCCAACTTTATAATTCTTCAAGACTTAACAGAGGCGAGATCTGACTCCATATTTATATTTATATTTATATTTACATGTTTCAGTACTATGTCATATACAGTATTGGGCAAGTCACTTTGAAAAAGTAATTAATTATAGTTATTAGTTACTTCTTTTAAAAAAAAAGTAACGGAGTTAGTAACTGAGCTACATGATTCTAAAAGTAATTAATTACTTGAAAAGTAACTATTGCATTACTTTTTTTTAAAGTTTAACCCTCTGGGGTTCAGGGTATAATTGGCCATTTTTAGCTTCTTTTGATGTTTCCTCTACATTTCACCTTTAAAAAACTGTTTATTTGCCTTGTTTGGTATCATTCTTTTCAGCACAGCCTCAAATGTCTGAATCTACAGTTATGTTTTCATTTTGAAATATTGTATTAACACAGTTGATCTAAAATCAGACAAAAAGCAAACATGTTTATTGAATCATATTTCATAACTTTAAATGCTAATATAAATTGCCAATTTTAAAATCATGTGCACAAGTTTTGCAAACATTAAAGTTATTTACATCCATTTACCTTTTACCCTTTTTAAAATAACCATTTCAAATTATTTACATAACAATCAGGTGTTCTCCATTCAGTAAGATGCCACGGCGTTGTAACGATAGAAATAGTAATTAGTTTCATACCCTGGAGGACGGGGCTGTGGCTCCCCACACTCCCTAGCAGATCGTTACAGGGAGAAACCTTTGGAATGCAAGCATGCTGATCCACACAGGTGTGCACACAGGTGTACACACGGGTATTCACAGACGCGGACTACAGCTTTCTTGGCTGCTGCCTCAAAGCACATTGTGCGCTGTCTATCTTGCGTGCTGCACAATATCGTTTATTATTTAGTATCTACTGATATCTACTGCTAGCTAGTTTATTGTGATGGTGCTGTTTTTTTTATTATGTTGCTCTTTGTTGTTTGCTTTCTCTTCTGTTTTTTTTCTCCATACAGGTGACCCAGGTGTTTTGTTTTTTTTTTTTGTTTGTTTGTTTTTTTTTCTTTCTTCCCCCCCTTCTCACCGTCTCTTTTCCCCTTTGGTTTTCTTTCTCTCCCTCTCTTTCTTTCATTCTTTCTCCCTGTCCTATCCCCCAGTCATGTCTGTCCCGTTTGTAGCAACTGAAAATAAAATAAATTCACAATTATAATAAAGGTCAATCAAATGGACCAATATGGCAAGGCCATGATGATCCACTTGGTAAAATAAATCCGCTTGGCATCTTTCTTGGCCATAAGACAACAATTCTGATGGCTAAAGATCCAAACGGGACACACACACAAAAGAAAAAAAAAAAAAAAGTAATTAGTTAGATTACTCGTTACTGAAAAAAGTAATGCCAATACTTGAACGCCGTTATTCCCATCGCTGGACATATATACATATTTATATATGTACATATATATACTGTATGCTCTTCATTCTTGTTACAGTTGACCACAACATATTACTCAAACGACTGGAGAACTGGGCAGGTCTTTCAGGAACTGTACTAAACTGGTTCAAAACATACTTAGAAAACAGGAAATACTTTGTATCAATAGGTAACTTCACATCTGAGCAGACAAGTATCACATGTGGAGTTCCCCAAGGTTCCATCTTGGGACCCCTTCTGTTTAACATCTACATGCTCCCACTGGCACAGATTATAAAGAACAACAAAATAAACTATCACAGCTATGCAGATGACACACAAATATATATCACAATGTCACCAGGAGACCGAGGCCCTGTACAGGCTCTTGGTAAATGCATTGAGGAAATTAATGACTGGTTGTGCCACAATTTTCTCGAGCTAAACAAAAACAAAACTGAGGTAATAGTCTTTGGCGCCAAAGAAAAACGATTACAGGTCACCAGAGAACTTCAATCTATACACCTAAAAACCACAAACCAGGCGAGAAATTTGGGTGTAGTGATGGATGCAGACCTAAACTTAGAAAAACACATTAAGACAATAACAAAGTCAGCTTACTATCACCTCAAGAATATATCAAGGATAAAAGATCTGATGTCTCAACAGGACCTGGAAAAACTAGTCCATGCATTCATCTTTAGTAGGCTTGATTACTGTAACAGCATCTTTACAGGTCTACCTAAAAAAATCAGTCAGACAACTACAGCTCATTCAGAACTCTGCTGCTCGAGTCCTCACTAAGACCAAAAAAGTGGACCACATCAGTCCAGCTCTGAGGTCTTTACACTGGCTGCCTGTCCGTCAGAGGATAGACTTTAAAGTTCTGATGCTGGTCTATAAAGCTCTGAATGGTTTAGGACCAAAATACATCAGTGACCTCCTAACCCAGTATGAACCTTCCAGATCCCTCAGGTCATCTGGATCCGGTCTTTTATCAGTTCCCAGAGTCAGAACCAGACCCGGAGAAGCTGCATTCAGCTTTTATGCTCCTTATATCTGGAACAAACTCCCAGAAAGCCTCAGATCAGCTGAAACACTCAGTTTATTTAAATCCAGGTTGAAGACTCACCTGTTCTCAGCTGCATTTGAATAAAGCACCAAATCCACACTTTTAAGCTTAAATTTCAAAACTTACATTTAACTACTGATTTTATCTACTGTTCTGATTTTATATACTGTTTTGTTTGTTTTTTAATTAGTTTGTTTGTTTGCTTGTTTTAATAAATTTTAAATCATGCTTTTTATTTGTTTTTGTTTCTAATGTCTCTGTAAAGCACTTTGAATCACCTTGTTGTTGAATTGTGCTATACAAATAAACTTGCCTTGCCTTGTTCTAATTTTTTCATCTGATTTTTTTTTTACCTTCTTTTCTGTTTCAAAGGCTCTCAGGATGATTGTGTTTATGCTGCAACAGGATCAAGCTTTACTGTGCCACTTAGATATGAGTTGAAGGAATCAGGTACACTGAAATGGTTCAAGGACACAAGTCTAATCTTTTATCGCAGACAGAAACAGGTGATCATAGGGAAAAATGATGATGTTGATTCAACTGGATCACTAAAGCTGACACAACTCACCAAAGACAAGTCAGGACGATACATCCCAGAGGTTATCAATGAAGATGGACTAAATGTGGGGGGAAACTTACAGAGTGTGCGTTTGTGTGTATTAGGTAAGGAAAATAACATCATATGTGTATTTATTGTGTTTGTACTACTTATATCACAACAAGCAAGTGTGCTAAGCTGTCTTAGTCATACTTTGTCATTAAGAGTATTTGGTTTTATTATGACGCCACTTTTCAGTCTTATTAATCAACAGTGTTGGTTATTGTAGAAAAGCATTATCAGCAGTAGTTTATATAATGTTGATATAAAGAAATTTTCTGTACTCAGACCGTGTGCAGAAGCCCAAAGTAACAGTGATGTGTACAGGTGACAAGACAAAAGTCTCTTTTACTTGCAATGTTATTAAGGTGAGTACAATATTTATTGTTTCAGGTACAATTAAGTTAGAGTACTCTACCAATAACTGACTCATAACTAAGCTGTTGAAGAATCTGTAGACAAAGGCCTCATTTTTCCTCCACTGAAACCAAGCATGATTTGAAGCGTGCTGTCTACAAGCATTTACTCAGAGATGTTGTTTCAGTGAGGCTTGGGTCTCTCTTTATCTATTATTTAATTATATAGGCTGGGAAATTACCAAAAATGTATGAAAAGATTATTATATTTCTAATTTTAGCCAGGTTGAGTTTTTTATGTTAGACTTCAATTCTAAACCTTCATCTAATCAACAAATTGTGTTTTCTCCTACAGGATGAGAAGGTCGAATGGTTTATGGATGGTAAACAGTTGGCAGAAAAAGGGAAGATGGTGTCGAGAGTAGCCAAAGACGTGCTAAATGCCAATTTTTATTGTAATGCTTCTAACCGTGTCAGCTCACAGATCAGTCAGCCTGTTCAACAAGAATGCTATAAGCTTGGTAAGTATTATTTACCATCAGCTGTACAAATGTTCAAATGTGCCTTTTCCAAATATTCATGAACTGAAGTAGTCATTGTATTGAGCTCACATGCTAACATGATACTTTTCTTTTCCTTTTATTTTAAAGCTTTTCCTGAAACACTCTTTGGAATTATAAAAAATATCTGCTGATTGTCAATGATTTTTTCAGTTTAGAAGTTGTATCATATTGTACATTATATTTTTTTGGATAGAGAGATTCAAGTAAATTTTGTGTCCCAGTTTTTTCCTGTTTCTGTTATATCGTTTTAACTCTTTTTTAAGTTTTTGCAGCATTTTCTATTTAATCAGAATCAGAATACTTTTTGGTTACAGTTGGTGCAAAACAATGAGAACACTAACAGACTAAACTAAATTAAATAATACAGTGTATTACAGAGTTTTAAAAAAATATAAGAAATAGCTCTAATATATACAAATAGCTCATTTATAAATATCCAGAATATTGCAGAGCTTAAATATATATGACTGACATTTTACTCTAAACTGTAAAACTTGTTTTTTTGTGCTATGTGCCAATGGGTAGAGCTATTGCACTGTGACTGTTATTAGATGGAGGAGATGTACAGGGCGATATCCACAGGCAGGAGTGATTTCCTGAGTTGTGAAGTGGTGCATTTGGGTAATCTAAGTCTGTTTTTGAACGTGCTCCTGTGACTGGCCAGTAAGTCAAGGAGTGCATCCAGCATTGTCCTTATCTTGCCGACACCACCTTAAGGGAGTCCAGCGCAATACCCACAGCATTACTGAGCTTATGGATCAGATTAGTTTTTTTTAACATGGTTTTAACACAATCACCAAAAACAAAACAAAAACCCCACAAAGATTTTGTCTTATCAAAATCAAAACTTTGAGAAATTGTTTGTATTGTACATATATTATTTTTGCACTTATATTCAAATGTTTAATTTAATTTAATTTAATTATAATAATTTATTAATGATTTATTAATAATTTATTAATTATTATTCTGTCAACTATAATTTATTCTAAAGAAAGACAAACAACATAAATTGCTTAACAAAGATGAGTTGAAAGAAAATCTGAAGGACAAGCTAACAAAAAGCTGAAGTTGTGGTAAACACGCCCATTGCTTGCAGTGTTTCTGCAATCAGCCAGTTTATCACAAATGCTTAAAGCCCTGTGAATATTATGTGGTGTCAACTGTCTGTTGATGGCTAAAATGGCCATTTTATTATACATATCTAATAAATACATTTTTCTACTTGTATTGTTTTGAAGCTTTCCCTGAGGTATGTGACATTTATGTCTGTATTCCAGTGCGCGCTGGAGCAGGTATGTTATGTTACAGTCTTGTTGAACTAAAACACATTTACTATTTTTCACATGCGTACAATTACAAATAAAGTACAATTTTATTCCTCTCTTTCACTGTCAGGTATTCTTCTGTTGGTGATCTTCATTTTCATTGTTTGCTGTATCCAGAAAAAAGCAAACATAATAAAGGGTAAGATTATTATTATTATCATGCTTAATTTTAGTATTATTATTATTACGAGCAAACTCCGGCCTGTGGCACTTTGCATGAAAACACAGACATGTGAAAATATTGTGTTATTGTAATCTCCATTATTACACTGCACATAGTGAGATGTTAAAAAAAGGCTGTTTATAAAAAACAAACAAATCACTAATAAAAACAGATGTATTGTTCATGCCACTGCACTACAAATTGTTTGTTAAAATTTATTTACAAACACAACACAATGCAGACTAAGATCAAACTCATAATCACAAAGCAGGTTGAACATGTGGTGTTAGATTTTACTAGACAAATTACTGTGTCAAAGAAAAGAAATAGTTTGGCCTTTGCAATATTTTATGCTGGTTGTTTACACCATCCCCCTGCTGAATCACTACATTATCTCAGTGGAGGGGTTTGGGTTTCTCAGGGATCCCAGGGGCTACGTTGTCTTTTGCTTTTACCCCCATGGCAAAGTGGTCCTGGGTGAGGGACAGACAGAGTGGTTCAAAAGCCCCTATCAGCAGAAGATCCAGTTCACCTTGGCTGGGATAGGGTTACTGTGATGGCCAAACCCATGGCCACACTCTAAAGTCAGTAACTCTTGTGCATTTTCATTTCTTCCTTTGAACACAGTAACACACGTTTGTGTTGATTGGTTTGGATACATTTGTTCTGTTTGTAAGCATACACATTTAGTTTACTTATGTATTCATACCAGTTCATTACTTAGTTTTATTTTTGACAAACCTTTGTTTCTTCTTACCTGCCATGATCCCGGGGAGTTGCCAGACAAAAAGTGGTGGGCAGGGTTTGAAACTATTAAATGCAAAGAGGGATAATTGGACCGCACCACCACTTCCTGCTGAAGGGGAGAATCTGTGTTTTCTTTCAATAAAAACAAAGTAGTTGTACTTAATTAAATATTTGAGTTTAGGGTTCAGTAGTTTTGATTTTCTTCTTTGGTGTTTAGTTTATTAACAAACTAGACTGTACTGCATTGTTTGTTGTTTATGATTGTGTTTTGTTTAGTTACCTCTCATGTCTCATAGTGGTCTGATCAGCCATTATATATAACCTTGTGTGACATTTCATGTTTAGGTCAGTTATATTTGTTTGGGCAGTCAGTTGGTTTGTTAAGTTTGCAGGTCTTTGCCTGAGTTCAGTTTTGTTTCTTTGACCTTTTTCTATGAGATCAACATTTATGACTTTTGTAAATATAATTTTGGGAGGTTAAATAAATGAAAACCCTATTTTTCTAATAATTCCTGTCACTCCTGCTTTCTTCAACTCGGTACATGTGGACCCTCCTGTAGGCCCACCACCTGCAGGAGGTGTCATAGGGGAGTGTGTGCTGGGTGGCGGTGTGTGCAAACCACAGTTTGTCCATAACAAACACCATTTTTGAACATAAGGGTGTCCATAAGTGCACGTGGCACCAGGACACCTAGGCCCCAGGTCGGTGATCTATAAATCCATGAGTTATTTTATAATTGCATCATCAGCTCTGCTGCCGCATGTTCTGGACACTCAGGTGAAGAGAGGTGCTGAGCTTTCAACTGATCACCACCTGGTGATGAGTTGGATCAGGTGGTGGGGGAGGTTGCTGGACAGACCTGGGATGCCAAAACACATAGTGAGGGTGCACTGGGTGATGGCCTCTAGCTTGGGGCAGTTTGCAGTTCAGTGTGAAGCGACAGGAATAAGAATCAGCACCTCCAAATCTGAGGCCATGGTCCTCAGCCGGAAAAGGGTGGAGTGCCAACTCCGGGACAGGGATGACTTACTGCCCCAACTGGAGGACTTTAAGTATCTCAGGGTCTTGTTCACAAATGAGGAGAGAAGGGAGCAGAAGAGCAACAGATGGATTGGTGCTGCAGTGATGCAGACGCTGTACCGATCCATTGTGGTGAAGAGAGAGCTGAGCTCTCAACTTACCGGTTGATGTCCCTTTGTCCCTACTCTCACCTATGGTCACAAGCTTTGGTGAGGAGTTTAGCCATCCAGGAGGGGCTCACAGTAGAGTTGCTTCTTCTCCACATCAAAAGGAGCCAACAGAGTTGGTTTGGGAATCTGTCCCAATATGTCCCAATACTATCAAACTGGGACGAGGCCTTGGGGTAGACCCAGAACACGCTGGAGAGATCATATCTTTCCCCTGACCTGGGAATGCCTTGTTATTCCCTCGGATAAGCAGGAGGAGGTGGCCGTGGAGAGGGAGGTCTGGGCTGCTTTGCTTAGGCTGCTGCCCCCACGACCCGGCCCTGGATAAGCTGAAGAAGACAGATGAATGAATGGATAGTTTACACTATATTTTTTACTATGTAAATGGTAAATGGTAAATGGCCTGTATTTATATAGCGCTTTACTAGTCCCTAAGGACCCCAAAGCGCTTTACATATCCAGTCATCCACCCATTCACTCACACATTCACACACTGGTGATGGCAAGCTACATTGTAGCCACAGCCACCCTGGGGCGCACTGACAGAGGCGAGGCTGCCGGACACTGGCGCCACCGGGCCCTCTGACCACCACCAGTAGGCAACGGGTGAAGTGTCTTGCCCAAGGACACAACGACCGAGACTGTCCAAGCCGGGGCTCGAACCGGCAACCTTCCGATTACGAGGCGAACTCCCAACTCTTGAGCCACGATCGTAGAAATATATAAACACAACGACGGAAAAAAAAACTATCAATGACCATTTAATTTAACATCTATTAAACAAACGTTTAGTGTAAATCCTCAGTTCTCTCTATCTTTGTTCTTGGGGGGTTAAACAGTGACACTTATGTGAACTATTGAATGAATAAGTGTCTTTCTGGAGAGTTTTCATTGCTCCATTTAAACGGCACCCCCTCGCCCCAACCTTCAGAGGCTATAACCAGCTCTTCACAGTTGATGAGCCTTTTGTGTCTCGTATTTAACATTAGTGACACAAAGCAATCCAAACTCACAAACCCTGCAAACAGCACCACAGTGTCCATTCTCTGCACTGTGTTTCTCTAATTCAGATTCCATGTTTTTGCATGTGTCCTTGTTTAGCTGACCCAATATTATCAAATCTATGATGCTATTCATAGCAGGCTTTGCTTTTTACCTAAAGTAGTGAGAGATGGTTGTAATTCTGCAAGTCTGACATGTAATCTTGTGTTAACAGACAAAGTTGAGCTTCCATTGAAGAAGCATCATCATCATAAGCAGCTGGTTGGTAGCGTCCCGGAGCCTGACTTCTGTGCAGACTGTGGTCTGGAGGTAGACAACAGGATATAATGTAATCATTATTCAACATTCAGACTGTTTTGTTTTTCCGTCTTTCATTTTTTTTTCTTCCCGCCAAGTTCATCTTGGCTGTTAGAGCAACCGTTCAAGACTCATGCAGCATGGCTGATGTAATCTTTTTATGATTTTTTTTTCTTTCTGTCTGATTCAAAGATTCCCAGGATGTTTTTGACCTGTATGGTGCAACAGGCAGTATCTTTATTGTTTCTCTGAAACCAAGCTGGGCAAAAAATTGACCTTAAAATGGAAACACAATGATGAGAAAGTCTTTTCACAAAGAAAAGTGAAGGACATGGCATATCCAAACCAACAAGCCTGAAGACAAACAACTTGGGAAACTTTGTTTCAATGAATATGGAAAATTAGAAAAAGAAAATATGACCATATGTTTATTTGTTGTGGGTAGCTAACAACAGAGTAGATTTATTGTGGTTATACAATAAACATCACATTTCTCTTTGAATTTCTCTTTGTGTCAGTCTCAACCATAGATTACAGTGTGCAGTCACCTAAACACTTTTCAGCCTTATCAGATTAGTGTTTTCACATATATGGCATCAATGTGAACATGAATGGATTTTATGTTTTTATGTTTTTGATTTTTAATCTACTCATTAAAAAAAGTGTTACACCTTTGTCATCAGTCTTTATTTAATGCATCATCAGCATTTCTTCATATAATATAATATTAATGTATAAACATTATATAGAGATAATACGATCTCAGATTATGTGCAGAACTCTGTAGTGATGAAGAATTGCACAATAAACGTGATGTGTCTATACCCTGCCACCCACTGGTCGTTTAATGTTACTGTAGATGTATGACGTGTGTCATTGAAATTATTGTTATTTAACCCTGTCATGCATGAATTATGATAACCTCAATTAGGATATTTTTTCTTAAATCCCTGTAGAACTGCAATCACATAAGTTAGCGCAATAATTTTTTTTGCATATCAAACCGGAGGACTTGTACTTACATCTTATGCCATCAGTTTGTCCTAGGTCACGGTTTCCTTCCACACATATCTTTGCAAAAATTGCATAAAAAGCACTTACATCTTTTTATAGTTGCAGTTCAAGCAATATTTAAAAAAAGACCTGTCAGCAGATTTGGGCTGTAATTAAAAAACAACAACAGAGAACATTTTCTGCATAGATGTCCAAACAGGAGTACTTACACATTTCAGTGACAACATGATGCAGAGTTTGAGCTCTGACTCAGGTTCAGCTTATCTCAATAACCCATTAATCTTGCTTCATGGGACACCCCGAATCTCCGGATATTAACAATGCATACCTTATTTGCCACACGACACTCACAGAAGTGTTTCTCACTTATTTGAAATAAAATACACGTTTAATTTTACAAAATAATGACGGGATATTAATTTTCTTATGCAATTTAATTTAATTTACTTTCTTCTGACAGTGAAAGAAAAAATGAAAAGGACCCTGTAGCGGCAACAACAAAAATCAGTTTGTATTATCAGATTTTAAGAAGAAGTCATTTTGGAAAAACATACATTTATATTTTATGTCTAAATTATTAAAAATCACCCAAATTAGGACAGTTCTTGCTTACCTCTTCAACATCTCCGACTATATAATCACAGATTATATTTATATATATTATTTGCTGAAGCAAGTCTTTGTTCTAAGTGTCACATTTGCTTTGTTCTTTATCTATGAGAGCAGACGAGGCCTCTTCTCTTCAAAACCATACCTGCACACTCACAGTGTATTTGTTTTCTTAGCAATGTCATGATGATTGTCGTGATCTGAAAAAGTTCCAGTCAATCTAAAAGTAGTCAGCTTCTAAAGTAGTCGACATTATTAAGAAGATTGTGAAATATCAGCTGATTGTCAATGATTTATCAAATTAAAACACGATATAACATCTCTATGGAGATTTTGAAAATTCTCACAAAGATATTTGTACATGCAGAAAATGTGTTTACATGCTGTGTACTAACTCAAGCTATGCAATGTGGACACCTTTGCAAAGCAGCGTTGCTCATGCACACAGAAATTAAATGTTAGTGTCTGACACTTTTTATCTGCATCGTGATTTCTTGGCAGCTACTTTGGAGCTAATTTGTAAGAGGTCTGTAGATGGAACAAAGTTTAGGTACAGCCCTGAATTTAGTATGAATAACACAATGTCCTTCAAATTTTATAAATTGACATACACTCATTCAGAGCCTTTCTAACATGGCTAATCTCATCTTTCTGTTTCAAAGGCTCTCAGGATGATTGTGTGTACGCTGCAACAGGCTCAAACTTCACTGTGTCACTTAAATATAAGTTAAAGTAATCAGAGAGCCTGAGATGGTTCAAGGACACAAGGATAATCTTTCATCGCAGACAGAAAAAGGTGATCAGAGGGAAAAATGATGATGCTGATTCAACTGAGCAAAGACGAGTCAGGACGATACACTCAAAAAAATCTGTTGTTGGATGAACACAATTTAATCATGGCACCCTTTTTGCACACAATTTAACCAAGTACAATAAACCCTTTTCGATCATGTCAAACCAACACATTTAGCATTTGGTGGTTTAATGTAATCAGATTACGTTGGATCAACATACTATACTTACATTGATTTGAAGTGATTTATTTAAGTATGTAGAGTGAAATTTGTTTTAATTCATTCTACACAATTTAAAAAGTTTAGGAAAACAGAATTAAATCTTGTTGTTTCAACAACTACTTTGTTAATCAAGGCAATGATCTCACTCATTTCAACCAAATTATTTCAATTAGATTTGTTTACATTTGTTACACATTTAGAAACCCACTACTTTACAAAAAAAGTCACAATCAGATTATGATAACATTATCTTTATTAACTGGATTTAGTGGACAATATAAAAGCTTACCATTTTTGTACACCTGCAAGCATATACTTCAAAAGGTAAAATGTTAGAATACTTATTTACATAGGTAATATGTTGGAACCAAAGCTTCCACAACTAAAAACAGATGCAAAATTTGCTCAATATATCGACTGCATTTTAAAAAATTAAACTAAAAGATAAAAATACATCTCCCACTTGGCAAGTTAAAACATGTGACAAAATCGAATTGTGTGAATTTGGAAAAATAAAATAAAATAATTAGAAATATTTTGGGGGCAATACAACAACAACAAAAAATTCCATAGGTGATGAAAATCTATATTTGTTTGGTGTATCTCATTGAAATAATTATTAGTTTGACCAATTTTTATATTTCTGTATTTATTTTTTTAATTTTGGTTGCAGTCCTCCACAGCTAGCAATATAGTTTTGCTGTGTTTTAAAACATGCTAGCAAGCAAAATGGAAACAATAATACAGTGAACTTAACAGGTGGCAGTGGTCTTAAACTTTACAGGACCTTGATACATAAACACAACATAGTACTTCTGTCAGTACTTCTGATCCATTTTGAGCCATCTATATAAGGACAAACAAAAATCATCTGCAGTGCTGTATAAAAGGTGAATTGCCCAACAGAGAGAATCCAAAAACTTAAAAAAAAAATGTTTTAAATGAAAGAAAAAAAATATAAACAACTCAAATATTAACATTATATATTGGAAATCACCATTGCACCAATGAACCATTCAAGACCTATCAGTCATTTTCAAGTGCTCTCACCCCATAAGCTTGTTTTTCAGAAACTGTACCTTTGAAGACAGCTTTTGTCCATCAAGATTTAAAAGTATCTTCTGGAGGACTTCAAAGGTGCATTTAAGTTCTGGTGGGTAGCTCAGGTTCAAACGGTATATGAGTCCAAACAACAGAGCACATGCTTGTGCAATGTTACCCAAATCAGTGTTAACCTCCACACCCTCAATCACGACACCAACGTCCTCTGGGTCATCTTCAGGTTCAGCACCCTCCTTCTGGATGACGTACACCCCCATCACAGTTTGCTCCATGCAGCTTTTTGCCTCGCTGTCCGTATCCTACATGAAAAAGTATAAGACAACAAAGTAAAATTTAAGAGATTGTTTAAACAACTGTTTCTATGCTGTTCATAAAATCCAAGTAGTCAAAGTAATAAACAGAAAATTACACCACTAAAGTAGTTGTTAGTAATTACTCCAATACATAAATTATAAAATACACCTCTCATGTCAAAAGAGGTGGCATAATTGACCTCTCACCGGCCCCTCCCCCGAAAGGGCCATTGTCCAATTACACATTATAGCAACCGTTACTGTGTCTGACAAACATTAACCTCAAGCAAGATGGAGAAGCGGTGTGCCCACCGATATGCCGAGAGATTGTGTCTGGAGGAGTTGTGTTCTTTCCATTCACAAAGTCAAAAACAACGTGAATGGATTAAACAGTGTGTATGGCCACATTCCCAGGTAAATGTACCGAACATTATGAAGCATGTCTGCTCGCACATTCGGGTACCCATTGGTGCGCAGAGGAAACCATTTGTTTGTCGGACGTAGCAAGAGTAACTTAGGGGGACAGGACTCGAGAAAAGGCTAACTCAGCTGCTAAAATAAAACAGGTATAGAAGTGTTAGTACTAAACAGCTCAAAGTTCATAGACATTTCTATTTACAAATACTGATGACCATAACAATGAAAAAACAACAGGACTTGTTTTAATCCAAGTACAGATTCAAAAGCAATATAGTCTTGATGCATGTTAAATGCATTGTATGTTTGTGTATCAAGTTTAAGTAGGCATAAATTTCTTTCCTTCCAATACCAAATTCCAGAAATTCTTTATTGCAACGCTTAATACTGTTTGGTATTCAAGACATCCTTTCCCCAATACCAGGTGTCTTGTTGCTAATCTCAAAATTTTAATTTTAATGATTTGCATTTGAGGCAACGTCACAATTTGTATGAGAATGTTACAGACAACATGCTGTCACAATGGCTCACCAAGTACTCCTTTATTAACTTCTCATAGTCTTCGTTTAGGTGGATGCACAAAGACTTCAAGATGCATGCTCGTCTGGTATGGATGTTGTCATGCTGGAGAGGAGGAGGAGATAATATGAGCCAAAACCAGTCTGTTTTTCTTAAAGCTAGGGTAATCAGTTAACTTGCATAATTATTCTTTAGGTTAGAACCTGGCATGTACCAATTGTTAAGCCGAAACAAAATTGACAACTTCATCTCCAAATAAAAGTTATTTTTGCTGCCTATGACAAAGTCTACTCAATCCTAATACAAACCTTGGAGATGGCAAGCATGAGACCTCTTATTTTCTTTCCACGTGTCCCTCCTTTGGTCAGAAAGATTTCCATTAAGCGTGGCGCGTATTGGTCAAGCTCGGCAAAGAAAGTAGATAGCAGAGGCTTTGTGGTGATTCGCAGAAACTCCTTCTCAATCTGCAATAGAGAACAAATACATTGATTAAAAACGCAACTGTATATTTCACTCACTTCACATCTAAGCTGACTAAAGCTGCTTTTAGAAGACCATGCAGACATCAGTGCTGTCTGTGTAGGACATGAATCAGTCTGTGTCAGATACTGAATTTGAAATTTCCACTAAAGTCACAAGTAAGAGGCAAGTGGAACCAAGATCTAGGCCATTTGCTTTTTGAAGTTTGCAAAGACTGCTAAATTGCACCAGTGGTAGTTCACTCTTTGCAACACAGTATGCTGTTCTAAACAGATTTTTCAGGTTTATTTTTAGTATATTATTTGCAATTGGTGTTTGTTCTGGGAAAGATATTGCAGACTGAGCAATAATCCATTTCTAATGGGGGCCTTTCTTAAAATGACTGGTCCCAGTAACAAAGGCGCTTGTCGACTCAGAAATCGAGGGAAAACCAACAACACACCCGGCAGAACATTATGTTATTTACACGGGTGCACATAAGTGGTCCGCATGTGCGCATTCGCTGTCAAAATAAAAGACGCGCAACAGATAAGAAGTTGCAACGCACGTTTGCATCCATATAAAAGGCACTGTTTTTGTCCGCTAGAGTGGGATTTTCACGGCACATTCTGCACCACATCTGTGTGTTCATCATTTGTTTGAAGCCAGCTCACCTCCTGCAATCACTTTCGCGCTTCTTTTGTGGTTCGGACTCCTTCTGACATTTCTTTGGAGGTGGAGGAACACCAAAGTAATTGCTTAAAGGAGCTTCTTCGACATATTTAAGAGTTCTAAACAAATATGTCCTCCTCCAGAAAATCTTATGTATGCAAACACGCGTTGCAACTTCTTATCTTGTGCGCGTTTTTTATTTTGACAGCGAATGCGCACCTGCGGACCACTTATGTGCAGCCCTGGTTATTTAGCTCATCATGTTGCAGCCACAGAAATTCTTTTGTCCATGAAACCATAAAGCTGCACTTTCTTTTTGCCTTATAGTCTGATTTGTCATAACTTTTCCGTTTTGTGGTAAGCTTTTCTTTGGCTGTCACTTCTTCACCCTGACCTGTCTTATTTGGCTAAGCAGAACTACAATTAATATCCTGCTGCTTTTACACACGCACTCACATAACACTCAGCGATTGTCTGCGCGATCAACCTCTCACATGTTTAAGCTGCGGGAGATTTCACTTGTCATGTTTGCATAGTAAGCTAACGATTGATAAGACGATGTCAGAGGAATTGGTGCACAAATTATCATCACTCACAGATCAGTGCTGTCGCTCTCTATACACAGGTCGCGCGATTGCAAAGTGAAAGCAAAAAACAAGCGCAAATTCAAACGCGATTTCAATATGTCACATATTGACAGTGGCTCACCGATGCCAATGACATAATTACCCAGCTACATTTCCGAAAGAAAGCACAAGCATTGACATATATTTTTCCTTCTTATGACAGCCCGACGGGCAGGGCAGAGATAGATTTTGGTAGCCCGACTGGAAAAATCGCTAGCCCTGGGACGTCGGGCTAGCCATTTTGCGAGCCCTGTACAGTGTTTCAATAATTGTACCTACTACTCTCCCTGATGGAACAACGCTTGCACTGCCACATACAAGTCACTGAAAGAAAAAAAGAAAAGCAGTTTTAAGGATAGTTTTATTGGCACCTTTTTTTCACTTTGATTAAATCATAAAACTATCATAAAAAATATATGATGGTAAAAGGCTTACCATGTATTAAAGAGGAGGCACAAACAATCAGAAAAAGGGGTCAGCTTTCTTTGTGGTGTTACTATGGTAAAGAAAACAGAAAAAATTATTTTATAAAAATTCCACAGTGGATTTTTTTAAACTTTGTTGCAAATGTATAAAAAAAATACAAATACATATAAATACCTCTTGCAATATAAAATTCACAGATAAATATCCAATCTGTTGCCAAATGTAATAGCAGTGTTTCACACTATGCAATAAAGATGCTGGTAGTTGCGGTAAAGGTCCCACAGGCAATTTTCATAACTATCCGCCATTGCCTTTTCCTCTGACCTCGTGTTTATGCTCTTTTTCCCATGCACTAGCATCAAGTCAATTCGAAGGATGCAGCCCCTGAATTTGGACACAGCTAATATTTAGCAAATCGCGCATGCTAGTTTAACTTGCATTACTGTGAGAGGCCGAATGCTTAAAATAAAAGGAGAGAGAAAGAAAGAAAGAAAGAAAAAATGCAAATGATAATAAAAAAAGTGAACAAAGACCATGTCTTGCAATAACCGTCATTTAAAACCAAAGTGAATGCTAACAGAGCTAGGTAGAAGTTCAATGAGACAACCATACTAGCTTTAGCTAACTTCATTTACTTTGAAAGTGAATTACAAACGTGTTAAATATTGAATTAAACATATCAATAACCGCTAAAAACACTATAAGACTAACTGCAAAAACGGGTAAAAAAAAAAAAAAGAAAAACAATGAAGTGGAAATGCTAATAATAGTATAAATATACCCAGAGCGGATTATAAATCAGGTATTAGACGGTACCGATTGGCACCGTCTAATACCAGATTTTCACTGTATTTGCTCCACTCCCGCTGTCTAATGACAACTTACACATTTGGAATTAAAAACATTGTTAAACAATTAATGGACAAAACAACTTCGTTTGACTAAGATATTTTGAGTTATTTATTACTTACCTGTATTGTGGAAGATTCCGCAGAGGGAAATGGCAGTCCACTGAACACATATAACTTCTCCGCGTTCCCGCCTCTTCACTTTTGGGAAGTTTGAGCATGCGCACTAGGCATCGGTTTTAGAGTTGTTGATTTAAAATAATTACATTTAATTGAACTGAAGAATGCAAATCTAGTTCATTAAACTTTTTGTTATTTTATGTTAAACCAACAACTGATAATGATTTAAAAACCTAAACTCAATATGTTCATGTTAAATAGACAAATGTCTATTGAATTAATCAAACAACTGCCTTAGTTGACTTTTTTGAGTGTACAGACCAGAGATTCACAGCACAGAGGGAATAAATGTGGGGGGAAATTTACCGAGTGTGCATTTGTGTGTATCAGGTAAGTAACAACACATTATACATACATTTATTCTGGTAATACAAATGTACTTTATAGCAAATGTTCTGTCTGTTTCTATGTTAGTCACACATTTAACCCACAGAAAACTGCTGGTTTATTAATGTACCAAAGTTACTGTCTAGTTTTGCCATACAGCATTATCATTATTTTTTTAATGTATTATCAAGATTATCTCTTATAATGTTGACATGATCACATTTTCTTTACTCAGACTGTGTGCAGACACCCACTGTGATGATGTCGTGTACAGGCAATAAGACAATGGCAGTTTTACTTGTGTTTGTCAGCTGAGGACAATATTTCATGTTTTATTGATATTTCATATAGAGAGTTCTTCAAATAACTGACTCATAATTAAGCTGCTGAAAACTCTGTGGACAAAGGTCTTCACTTCTCCACTGAAACCAAGCATGAGTTGAACTGTGTTGACTGTACGATGCTGCTAAAACAGCAAGATTTGGGTTTGTATGTATTTATTATTTTATTATATAAATTGGAAAATAATCCAGAGTGTAAGAAAAGATTAACTGATGTTTTGCACTGGCTGCTTTGGGCAATTATTCTCTTTTCTTGTTAGGGTCACGATTAGTCGATCATGTTTTCAAAAGATTAATTCTGCAGTTATTAATGTTTTCACTCATTTTTGTTCATTCTTTAATGTTGAGTTTATTGCCTAAAGTTCCCTCCAAATAAAAACTCATACATATTTATATTTTTTCAACAAAAAAAAGCCCTGAGAAATTGTTTGCTGAACCTTGCACTGGAAAAAAAAATTCTCACACACATGTGCACACATACATCCACAGATACATAAAATCTATGGATAACAGAACACTCAAACCCTTCTATTACAGGACTTTTATTTTTTACTGGATTTTTGATGTTATTCTTGAAGTCTAAACTTTCAACTAATCCAGAAATTATATTTTCTTGCACAGAATGAGAACAACTTTACGATCAAATGGTTTATGGATGATAAAAAGTTGGCAGAAAAAGAGATGATGCTGACGAGAGTAGCCAAAGATGTGCTAAATGCTCGCTTCTCTTGCAAATGTCTAACCCCGTCGAGGGTCACTATACTTGTTGTTATGCTTAAATTACTTATATTTGTAGTACGTGAAACACATTTAAAACTTTTTTTGAATAATTGCAGATAATTCAAATGCATTTTGTGATAAGATCTCTTAAGAAAATCTCTTAAGTTATGGACATAGCATCTAAATCTGCTCTTTAAAGAAAAAATGCAAATGCAAGCAGCACTTATTCATTTAAAATGATCTCATTTAACTTCATTTGAACCTTTTTTTAAATTTACTTTTTTTTTTTTAAAGTTCATTAAAAAGTTTGCTTGGGTGTATTTGATCTGTAAATAAGAGTGGAGTCAGAATAACGTATTTTCATTTAATATTTTAATTTGTTTAACTAATTAAACATTACATTAAGAGAAGGGGACTCTTCTGTCTGTCCTTATTTTAACAGATTTGAGGGAGCTTTATTTGCAGTGGACTGATCAAGAACAGGAAAAGCCTCGTTATTATGAGCATCGCTACCAGCAGCAGCCAGCTGTCAACACCAACAAAGAGGCTGAAAACAGCAGCGTCCCACAACCTGGCACCTGGGCACACTGTGATCTGAAGAGACACAACAGAAAATAACATTATCATCACCGTCTGGCCTTAGTGATGAAGTCATGTGATCTGTGCAGGATGCCTATAATATGTTATAATTAACCCTCCTGTTATGTTGGTTTCCAGGAACACCAATTATGCTCCTGGGTTAATTTTAACCTGGGCAAATTGACTCATCCAAAAGTGTCAGAAACACTGGCATTGATTATTTTACAATTTTCTTTTATAATTTTGATTTTATTTGTTCGTTTTCTGTAGTGATGCAGATGACATGTGACATCTCTTCTGTTCTGGGTCAGTCAACATAACAGGGTTAATTTAAAATCCAAAGGACTGAGAAGCACTTAGAACTGGGTAGGAGTTTTGTATCATGGGCAGGGTTCTTCCTGGCTTGGCATGAACATATGAATAATAGGTAAAGTAAAATTACGGAAAAAGCGGTTCTGGTAGCTAAACGTCCAGACTGTCCTGTAATTATAAAAATATAATTTGTGTTAATTATAAGAAAGTGTATTTTTTTGCTTTTCTTTATTAAAAAAACAAACAGAAAAAACAGAAACTTTTCTGTCATTTTTTACTTCATTACTTCCATGTAGCATGAATGGAAAATTTGTGAAACGTATGAAAATTCAGTTAAAAGTCCAAAATTTATGCCCTCCTTCACAATTTCCAAAACTATCCAGTGCAGTGGGGCCAGATTGGAGTCTTTTGTCGGCCGAGGTGTGGAGGTGGTGAGTGACAGGAGAATGGCGGCTAAGCTGTCATCCCTGTTGGACAACGTCTCCCACCCCATGCAGCAGACTGTGACAGCACTGAGCAGCTCCTTCAGTGGGAGACTGCGGCACCCACGGTGTGGGACGGAGAGATTTCGCAGGTCTTTCCTCCCCACTGCTGTCAGACTCCACAACAAAGACTTTAACTGAACAAACACACACATCCACACATGTGCAATAACACTAAGTGCAATAATCCTTTCTGGCATCGTTGTATTTTTACTCAGTTGTATATAGCATTCGTATTCTATTTTTATCTTATTGTATATTTTTATTCTATTTTATTCTACTGTATATAGTATATTATTTTATTCTATTCTGTACAGCTGTGTACTGTATTTATTCTTATTGTATTCTAATTTTTGCGTCATAACTTTTGCACTGTCCACTTTCTGCTGTGACAAAACAAATTTCCCACGTGTGGGACTAATAAAGGTTATCTTATCTTATCTTATCTTATCTTATCTTATCTTATCTTATCTTATCTTATCTTATCTTATCTTATTATAGCCGCGGGCCTTACGTTTGACATCCCTGGTTTAGAGAATTTAATGAACATATCTATCAGATTTGACAACAAGGCTGCCAGACTCAGGCCAAGTTAGAGTCTTTAAACCCTTTATTCACAGTTTCTCAAACACTGGTAGGAGACACCCAAGTCACGTGACCACTACTAATTGAGGCTTTGGCGTATTTTGCGCCAGTTTGGACACTTGACTGCTGTTGCCTGGACTGAAACAAACCTGATGACACGTCAAACTCCCAAAACCTTTAAAGTCCTCAGCAGCAGCAACAAGCAGATTGTAGGCTGTGAAGTCAGTGAAACCCACAGTACTCACAGTACAGTGATGGACGATGCGCTTTTAATCCACAACTTTCAATATTGGCAGAAAAAAGAGGAACAAGGCTGGTGAGAACTTTGAAAAAAAAATCATACACAAAGCGGCAAAAATCTCATTTTTGATTAAAACCTTTAGACAATCGAGACCTTGTTACTCTACTTCCCCTTATTCATCTTATTTTTTATAAGCAGAATTAGCTACAATCATCTATTCACAAGTCCAATCGTGTGACTTTTATTCACTTACTTCCGTTTTTATTCTTTATAACCAGCATGTTTTGTGTTTTTGTCTTTAGACGGCATGTATGACATAATCTGCTGCCAGGTTAATAAATTGCTATCACTGCAAAACGAGGAATCCGCGGTGGAATATGTAATCAATAATCAATAGTTGCCAGGATCACACCGCTTCTTTCACAAGGATTATTTTGAAAACACGCCACCACGATGATCCCAAACAGATCCTGGAAATGACCGGTTCTGGGGGCGGATCGGGTCCGCATCGCTTCAGGTTTCATGATCACAGTTCCCAGGATCACACCGCCTCCTCCCTGATTCAGAAGACACCATCTGATTGGTATGTAGATTCACGTTTATCATCATCTTTTTACTTTATGATTCTTTTATGGATCACATGGACTTTATTAATCATCATCTGCTGTCTGATAGCCTCACTGCAACTTAAGCCTCGTCCACATCCACACTGCTTTGGGTGGGTCTAAACTTTGTGATCACAGAATCATTGTTTTTAATACGCGAGTGTAAGAAAGCGATGCAAATCTATCAACGTTATGTGTGCTGTGAACCCCGAAGACGAACGCGGTCAGTATCCATGATTGCTGTGATAAAGACGAGCTGAAGAGAGAGTGGGTGAGCTGGGCTGACTTATAACAGCGGAAAGAGAGAGAGAGCGAGAGATTCCTCTACTTTAAATAATAAATAAATAATATTAAATACAAGAGACATTTTCAGCTCTAACCACAGTCTGGTCTATTGTTCTTTGTTTTTTGACTTTCACTTTCTGTTTGCTGCGTTTGGTGACGTCATCCTCACTCTGCATAGCCAGAAATTGAGGCAATATTCCTGTTGGAATATATTTTATTGATAACCAAAAGGGAAACTTAAGAATATGCTAGACAGTCTGGATTGCATCAGGTGGCTGGACATTTGCCAGCTTTCTGCTTTGTTTGCAGCTGTTTTTGTTTTTGTTTCATGTTTTTTGTTCATTTTTTTGTTCTGTTGTATTTTTTCACGTCATTAGAAGGCCTATTATGTGGGATGGACATTCATGTATCCCTGATTTGGACTGAGTAACTGTTTGGACCTGAATGTGATGAGAAGAGTGAAGAAGATGTCTTCTTCTTCCATTATCACCGCTGTGTTTCTGCTCTGCTGCTTAGCCAACGGCTCCACAGGTACAAACACAATTTAATGAATCTCATCATTAATTCCTCAGGCTTTATTAAAGGAAAAGTTCATTTTAACTTTTCAAATCGTTCTTTAAGATGCCACTTGTGATTGGCCAGATGTTCTATGTGATTTAGTGATCGTGCAGTTTTATTTCTATATTTCTTTTTTTCTTTTTGAGGCTCTCGGTGGAAATGCATTTTACCATCAGAAAAACCTAGAATTTAGCAATAATTACTGAACTAAAACATCCAAAAAGTTTTTACTGGTCCTTTACTGGGGGTAAAACTCCACGAAAATGTTGTATTTTACAGTCAATTTAAAGGCTGATTTTGATATTTTTTGGTAGTGGCGCTGAAATGGGAGCGGCAAATGAACTCAAGGAGTTGGAATGATACATGAAAATGAAGATTTCCTTATTCTCCATGAAAATATTAACATTGTGCCTCATAACAAGGTGACAGATGTAACTGCTAATGTCCTTTGATTTCCTTCACAGAAAATGAAATTGTTAAAGTTGTTCAGCAACTGAAAAATTCCAAAATGTTGATTCTGTTCATCTGGACGTAGCGTTTTCAGTGGGAGAAACGTTTCATCACTCATCCAAGTTAGTTCTTCAGTCTCAGATTTGTTACGACCGAGAGGACCAGGCTGTGTGTGTGGACTCAAGTGCAGACACAAAGGAAGGCAAACTGATGTGAATACAGTGCTTTATTTACAGTGACTACTTTAATTACAATGCAGGGAAAATATGTAGGCTATGAACTGTGAACTAAGAAACCTATGAACTGTTAACTGTGAAGTCTAAGACTATGAAACATTAAACTCCAGCTGTGTGCTATGACTAGATACAAGAGTCCATGAACAGATCCTGGGAAGGGGGGGGGGGGGGGGGGGGGGAGGAGCAGTAGGTGCACAGAGTCACTATAATTCAATTCAATTTCTTTATTGTCCCACAAGCAGGATAAAAATAAACAGAACAATAATATAAAATAATAATGACAATAATAGTGATAGAAAGTCCAAGGACAGTTATTTGCCATTGAGGAGACAAGACGCAGTAGGGATAAAAGAGACCTGGAGTCTTTTAGTCTTCCTCACAGGTACTTTAAAACGGCGGCCGGAAGGCAACAACTCAAACTCACTGTGAAGTGGATGGTTCAAACAATTAATAATAGAATGAGCCTTTCTAAGCACATTTCTATTGTAAATGGCCAAAAGTCCATCTTGCCAGCGCCCTGAAATTTTGCTAGCAGTTTTTACCAGAAGTCCGAACCGATTCTTATTCTTCACCGTCAGGTTACCAAACCAGGCAGCGATACAAAAGGACATCACAGATTTGATAAAACTTCTATAAAACAAAGACAACATCTGAGATGAGACATTAAAAGATCTCATTTTCCTTAAAAAGAACAGTCTTTGTTGAACTTTTTTAGTAGTGGCATCAGCATGAGATTCAAAACACAGTTTATGGTCAAGTACCACACCTAGATATTTATAACTCTCAACGATCCCAATATCGGCAGTTTTAATGATAGTGGGTGATGAGCTATAAGAGGACTTCCTAAAATCAATAATCATGTCTTTAGTTTTTGACACATTAAGTGAAAGGAAGGACTCATCACACCAATTCGCAAAATCATCTACAACCTGTCCATGGCCTGACTCGTCCACCACTAGAAGACTGACGATCACTGTGTCGTCACCAAACTTCAGGATGTGTCTGTTTGTGAAATTGCTGCGACACTCATTTGTGTACAGAATGAACAGAAGGGGAGAGAGGCAGCAACCCTGGGGAGATCCAGTAGAGGAGGAGATCACATCAGAAAATACATGATTCACCCTCACGCATTGTGACCTATTAGTCAGAAAGTCTGTCACCCAGCCGACCAGACTAGTGTCAAGCTTGAAATGATTGTAAAGCCTGTCAGCAAGTAAGAAGGGTTGAATTGTATTAAATGCAGATGAAAAGTCAGCAAATAATAATCTTGCAAGGGTGTGAGGGGCCTCAAGATGCTCATACAAGAGAAGCAGGAGTGTGACAGCAGCATCCTCCACACCTCTCCCTGAACTGGAAGGGGTCAAGATGGTGTTCAACATGCATTAAAATCTCCTTCTTAATTATCTTCTCAAATGTCTTCATCACTAAAGAAGTCAGAGCCACGGGCCTAAAATCATTCAGTGCCTTAGGAGAACTGCCCTTAGCAACAGGAACAATGACAGCATGTTTCCAAATCTTAGGTACTGTCTGTAGCTCTAAAGAAAGTGAGAAGGTATAGTGAAAAATCCCACTCAGCTGATCAGCACAAGTTCTCAGTACCTGTCCACAGATGTTGTCAGGTCCAGGACTCTTACTCTTAGTGTGTCTAAAGAGATTAGCCCCCTCTCATCAATACAAATTGATGGGGGAGTGATGGTCTTTTCCCTCAGTGTGCTGGTCTGCCTAGAACAGTCAAAGTTCTCAGAACGAAGGTAAAAACTGTTAAGACTGTCTGCCAGATGTTTGTCAGAGGTAAACCCCTCTAAGGTAATATTACTTTTACCTTTCGTCTGTAGCCCTGCCATTGTTTTCATACCAAGCCAAGCTCTTTGGAGGTTGTTACTGCTGAGTTCTGCCTCAGTCTTATTTCTGTACCTCATCTTGGCGATCTTTATTACAGCCCTCACGTCCTTCCTCAATATTCTCATAGTGGGAACGTCTCCCTCGTTAAAAGCAATTTTCCTTTTAAGAATCAGATCCTTAATATCTTTAGAGAGCCACGGTTTGTTATTAGGGAAAGTCTTAAATTCTCTGACTGGAACCACAGAGTCTTTGCAAAAAGAGATGTAGCTACACACCACATCGGTGAGTGCATCCAAATCAGAAGTGCTCTCTTGAAACACGGACCAGTCAGTGCAATCAAAACACCCCTGAAGGGCAACACAACTGTCTTTTGTCCAGACATTAGTCCGCTTCACACAGGCCTTCTCCCTCCTAATCACAGATCTGTAAGCAGGGAGGAGGTGAATAACATTGTGATCCGAAGAACCTAGCGCAGGTCCGGCCACAGACTTATATGCCCCCTTAATTGGTCCATAATACAAATCCAGCGTTTTGTTATTCCTTGTAGGACAAGTGACATATTGAAAGAAATTGTTCAGTGATTTCTTAAGATTACAATTGTTAAAATCACCGAGAATAAAATTAGGAGCATCCGGTGAGAGAGTCTGCAGATTGTGTACCACTTTAAAAATGGCGTCGGCAGCAACTTTAACATCAGCTTTAGGATGAATGTAAACAACAGTGACAAAAATTTGAGGGAACTCCCTCGGTAAGTAAAAAGGCCTGACAGATACTGAAAGGAGCTCGATGTAAGGAAGACACAACCGCTCCCGCACAGTAAAGTTATTACACCAGCCCTGGTTGATATACAAACAAACCCCTCCTCCGTGAGATTTGAGTGTTACTCCACAGTTCCGATCCAATCTGACAGGGGTCCCAAAGCTCTGATTCGCAGTGAAGTGTCACTGTCCATATCGGTCAGCCACGTCTCGGTAAGCGCCATCAGACAAGCCTCCCTGTAATCCCGTAGATGAAGCACATTTCCTTGTAATTCATCCGTTTTGTTCCTAGGAGATTGGACATTGGCCAGAATCATAGAAGGCAGAGGAACACGATTCTTCCTCCAAGTTTTCTTACACGGTGACGCACGCCGCCTTTCTTTCCACGTTTTCTCAAGCGGCAGGGCTTTCCAAAATTAGTCTTTGACCGGGCAAATAAATCCTCACCAAGAATCACATCTGTCCGAGCATTAGAAGAGTCGTACATAGACAAACAGGACCACTGTAATCCAAGTAGTTCCTCGCGTGTATAAGTGATTGTCAGTGAGAGTGAATGACTCCAGGTGAATATCGCCAACAACAATAAAACTAAGGTGTAGAAGATCTCCATCTCGGCAAAAAAAACTTCATAAAAAGTTAAAACCACGGTTAAGAACAGAGTTAAAACAAAGTTAAAAAGAAAAAGAAAACGCCAGTAAACACCTGCTGCAGGTCGCCACAAGAGCAGCGCCCCCTCACCACAGTGAGTCCTCTCCAGAGTATGAGGCGTGTGAGGCTGAACCCTCTGCCACTTCTGATGGTGTGAACGTGGAAATAGAAGAGATAGACAGTCAGTGGAATTCCAGTGAATCACGGCTGGTTGATTAAACTATCATTGTAATGGCTTACGCGTTGCAGGCTAAGGGGGACTAGGGAGGAGAGTGTCCAAAGGGTCCGGGTGAGTAGTGGTCCAGAGAGAGTCCAACAGTCCTGGCAGGCAAGAGAGGTGCCACGATGAAGGGAGTGAAACTAGATAGCTGAAAACCTGCATCCAGGCAGAGATGCGTATTGTTCCAACTTGTGAAGCCAGATGACCAGGCGGATAACTATGACAGAAAGAAAAGACTGTGAGTAGAAATAAAAAAGTTACGGTATCTCACAAGAGCTTGCGGCCTAGCACTAACGCGAGTTAGCTGAAGGTCTGGCAGAGGTCTGTTGGGAGTGCTGGTTTTAAATGCCGGTGACTTGATTGCAGTCAGGTGTGAAGGCTGATTGGAGTTTCCGCCTGAAGGCGGAGCCCAGCAGAGTGGAAAAACTCCGCACTTACCCGGACCATGACATGGTTACTGCAGGTTTCACCAACCTTATAAGCAGTAAAGTTGCACAATAACTGAAACTAGCACCACTGAATGAACAATGGGCTGTGAGGTCAGTTCCTTGATCATTAATCAAAGTCAAAGTCAAGTCAAAGTCAGCTTTACTGTCAAAGACCATATATTTACAGTCATATTTTGAAATGACTGTAAATATATGCCCCCATGGCCCTCAGTGTACACTAAAACATCTTTTATACACCACAATTCAAAACTACACAATTATATAAACAGCGGTGTCCAACACAATCCTAGTGATTGTGGGCAAGTTCATGTGCAAGTGGGGGTGGGGCAGTCAGGGAACAGGTGATGGGGGAGGTTCAGAGTTTTGTATGTCTGGGGAATGGGGGGGTTCAGAGGGGAGAGGTGAATGCAGGTCTGGAGTTCATGTGTGTGAGAGCAGGGAGATAATTCAGCATCCTGACAGCCTGACAGGCGAAGCTCTCTCTCTCAGTCTGCTCGTTCTAGCCTGGAGGCTCTTCAGTCTCTTTCCTGATGGCAGAAAACTGAAGAAGCTGTTGGACGGTTGAGTGGAGTCACCTGTAATGCAGAGGGCTTTCCGGATGAGGCAGGTGCAGTAGATGTTCTGGAGGGAGGGAAGAGAAGAGAAGTACCAATGATCCTCTCCGCTTGCTTCGGCAAGAGCCATACCACACAGTGATGCAGCTGGTGACGATACTCTCAACTGTGCCTCTGTAGAAGGTGCTCATAATGGGGGTTGAGGCTCTTGCTCTCCTCAGTTTGCAGAGGAAGTAGACTCGCTGTTGGGCTTTGCTGACCTGTGACGCAGTGTTTTTTGACCAGGAGAGATCTTCTGAGATGTGCACACCCAGGAACTTGGTGCTGCTTACACTCTCCACAGCAGCACCATTGATGGTTAGTGGGGTGTGCAGGGAGTGAGTTCTCCTGAAGTCTATGATGATCTCCTTAGTCTTCTCCACATTCAAGGAGAGGTTGTTGTTGCTGCACCACTTGGCCAGATGGATAACTTCACTCCTGTAGTAGGTGTCATCACTGTTGCTGATGTGACCTGCCACAGTTGTGTCATCTGCAAACTTGATGAAAAGTATATGAAACGTATCTACTCCGGATGCCTCCACGCTTACCTCTCTTCTGTTTCCTCTCGAACCGCCTGAGACTTTTCCACTATGGGCGAGATCTAGTAGCAGGGGTTGCTGATGGTAGATGCCTCTGAAGCAGTCTGCAGTTCCTCAGTGTAATTCGTAGCTCTTCCATGATTGAAAAGTTCGTGGATTTGCTTTTCTTGATTATGAAAAAAAAGCATGCAACTGTATGAACATTGTGTAAAACAAGAAAAAGAGCAAAAAAAACACGGGGATACTGTTTTGTCAGGAGAGAGAGCAGTCGCTGTGTGCATCCACGCTGCCATCTTGATACGAATTAATATGCAAATTCTCATGACCACTGGTCAACAACCACTGATCAATGGCCATGAGTACCATTCACAGAGAGTTGGGAATGAAATACATTTCAACTCCTGTTGTTTTATTCTGAAGCTGATCCAAGTGGCGTCTGGATTCCTGTGGTGGTGTGTATACCACCGCAGCATTGCCTGTGGGCCGTAGTTCAGCAACTGAAAAATGTTTTTTGCATATTTGTCTTGTCTTGACACCAGGTTTTCATTCACCTTTTTAAAGATAAAACATGTAATAATTAAAAATAATAATTTCCTTCAGATTTGATGAACTGACACGTGGCTGTTGAGAGCTTTTCTAGCATGACTGTTCTTAATTTGTCATGAAATTCCTCTTTATTTCTTTGTCTTTCAGGCTCTCAGGGTGATTGTGTGTACGCTGCAACAGGATCAAGCTTAACTGTGCCACTTAGATATGAGTTGAAGGAATCAGATAACCTGAAATGGTTCAAGGACACAAGTGTAATTTTTTATCGCAGACGGAAACAGGTGATCATGGGGAAAAATGATGCTGTTGATTCAACTGGATCACTAAAGCTGACACAACTCACCAAAGACAAGTCAGGACGATACATCCCAGAGGTTACCAATGAAGATGGAATAAATGTGGGAGATTTACAGAGTGTGCGTTTGTGTGTATTAGGTAAGTAACAACATATTATACATACATTTTTCTGGTTATGTAAATATGCAAATATATTTCATAACAAGTGTGTTGATGGATCAGAAGCTGTTTAATTTTTACATTTTTGTCAACAGAAAATGTTTGATATTAATATAAAGTCACTGTTCAGTTTGGTTTTGCAAGTTTTATGTATTTATTTTTATTAATACATCATTAGCAGAAGTTCATATAATGTTATTTATTACATTTTATTACCTCAGACCGTGTGCAGAAGCCCAGCGTGACGATGACGTGTACAGACTCTGACTCAGTCAGCTTTACTTGCAATGCTGGTCAGGTGAGGACAACTATGAGTCTGTTTCATTTACATTTCAGGTTTCAGGTCAGAATATTTTTCAAAGAGTTGAACCAATAATTGTGAGTTTGGAGACAAAGTTTTCGTTATTTCAGCCTCGCTGAGCTGCTGTGAGCAGCTGTTCTGTTTTATATGAGGAGGTTATAAAATTGTTTAGACATCTTGATCCTCCAGAAGATTCAACTCCACTTACTGATAAAGACACTGAAATGTGCTTAAAATGTCTATGAAACCACTAGCTCTATCGTCAGCAATACTTTTACTCATGTTTCTTTATTTTTTGTTGTATTTTCTGAGTTCAGACACACAGAGTCAGTATGTAAATCATCAGATCCTAAGAACATTCACACAGAAACTGCTGAATCCACAAGGTTTGGATTGGCGTTTCTTCATACTACACATATGTTACTTAAACCTGATCTCTGTTTAATGTTTTAGCTGAGTTTGTGCTTCTGAGAGGAACCACTCTCTTTTACTCGCCTTGATAATTGGAGCATTTGAAATGGACTCAAAGTCCTCTAAACATCTGTTTATAGAGACTTCCTTATCCTGGTAGAGATTTAACTCTGGTGCTGATGAAAGCACTTAGATGTGGTTATGAATTTTGGTTGTCAAACTGCCATTTCTTTCTTTTTGTAATGAGGGGAAGAAGTGACAATATTTACACAGATTATAAAAAGCATGAAAAAGAAAGGAAAAGCAGAGTGTGAGGGAAAGAGATGGAAAAGACTGTTGTCCATATTTTCTTCCACAGAAAGACAACACTGTGAGATTTGAATGGACTAGTGCGGAGACACAGCTGGAAGAAACAGGGGAGATCCTAATAAAAAGAGCTGTAGATGTGGTAAACACCCCTGTGGTTTGCCGTGTTTCTAACCCCATCAGCTTTGCCATCAGTGACCCTGTTATACAAAACTGCTTCACGCCCAGTAAGTATCATGTGCTATCACCTGTCCATTTTTATTTCACTCATCTCCAAATGAAATACATTTCAACTCCTGTTGTTTTATTCTGAAGCTGATCCAAGTGGCGTCTGGATTCCTGTGGGTATATTTCATATCTTATATGAAATGAGGAGCAATTAAACTTCACACAATGAACTAATTTTTTTTCTATTTCTAGTCCCACTTAAAATGCCAAATACAATTTGCTGTCATTCTTCACCATCAGATATTTGTATTTTTTTTGTGGTAATCCTTGTTGTTGTCATTTGTTGTTTCCAGACCATACAGAAAAAGCTGATTCTTTTTACCTAGAAATGCAGCCAAGGCGCAAGGTTTTATTTACAGAACAATCAGGTGTTCTGCATCAAATAAGATGCCACACAAATTATTTGTGCCTCTCCAAAAAATAATTTCTTTCCACTATAACCTAAAGGAGAATATCACAATCCTGATGCCTGCAGGCCTCACAGCAGGGGTGTATCACTCCTGCTGTTATCCACCTGGAGACAGCGTTTACACTGTAATCTGCCTTTGGTGGCTTTTTGGCTGTGACATTCAGCCTTATTGTTCTGACACACAAAACAAAATTTTTTGTGACTGGGTGGTCTGGGTTTGATTTCTTTTTTTTTAAAATCTGAGTGACACCTACCCTATGTGTTAGGTTTTAGAGTTTGTTGATTGGAAAGCAGATGAAGTTCGATTCTGGCTCATCCCTGTTTAGCTGACAGCACCACGCCAAAGCCAGCGTCTTAGTAATGGCAGATTTTGCCAGAAATGTTGAAAGTTGATTGTGATGTGAAGACACAGGATGTGTTTTGTCCTGTTTTCCTCCTTTCACACCAGGGTCAGGGCAGATGACCACTTCTCGCTGAGCTGGAGGTTTTTTCCTGTTAAGAGCTTTTCCTTCTCACTGTCACTAAAGCTCTTACTCATAGGGGGTCATATGATTGTTGGGGTTTTCTCTGTTTCTTTGGATTAGTGTAGGGTCTTTAAAATATAAAGTGTCTCGCAGCAACTATTGTTGTGATTTGGCGCAGTATTGACACAACTGAACTGAGCTCATTCTCCCTCTGACCTGCTGTCTATGCTTATTTTAACAGAGGAGGAGGAGCTTCGTTTGCAGATCCCTCAGTAACAGCAGCAACATCAGCATCAGCTGTAGTGAGCTGGCCTGCAACACTCAAATAACTGATCTCCACCATCATGACCAGCAGCATCCCAGAACCTCTGAGTGAGACAACAGAAAAAATACAATCATTATCCAGCCTCAGTGATGAGATGAAACAGTGTGTTTAGTGTGTTTACACTGACTGTATAAACTGGGTTAAATGTGCACACAATAATGGAGCAGGTTAAAGGAGATGAATCCATACAGGCAATCTAATCTAAATCTAAACAAGTGCTAATCAGTATTTGATCAACATTAATGGACTAATGACTCATGTGTTACAGTGTTTTTAAAAGATACATTATTAAAACTACATTATTCTTGGAATACTGTCGTCTACCTTATTTTCCGCACTATAAGGCACACTTAAAATCCTTTAGTTTTCTCAAAAATCGACAGCATACCTTATAATCCGGTGCACCTTATGAATGAATTCTGGTTGTGCTTACTGACCTTGAACTGATTTTATGTGGTACATGGCGCTCAAAAATCTGTCAAAAAAAGTTTTAGTACGAATATGAAGCTGCACTGCTTGATGGATTGTCGGAGCATTTCGGCTACCATAGCCGGGAGCCTCGCAGAGTAGTCTGGGTCCAAAACTCCGCTTCAGGTCCCAAAGTCAAACGAACACTGCGGCATCACTGAGAGTTAAAAACTGTCTAAATTCTTTCATCTTTAATAAAATGATCAGCGTTGCTGCTCTACCAGTTGTAACAATTAAGTTTGACATCCAGGCATCCATGAAAACAGAATTTATTAAATTTAACAGAGTTAGAAGTTAGCAGGAAGTTAACTCGCTGGTTTCCACCTAAACATGATATACCATGTTCTGAAAAAATGAAAACGTACAGCTCTGCTATCACTTCCAACATAAATGAATTCAGAAAACTACATGTCAAACAGTTTAATATCTATTATTGTGCTAAACGTCACATGTTACAACGAAAACATGCAAACCTTCGTTATTAACTGCAGCTTCAACATTGAGCTGCAAAAATGCTTTTCCCGCGGTAACATTTCGACAATAACCTGTTAGTTTATTACTAGGGGTGCAACGATATTCGTATCGATATTGAACCGTTCGATACAGTGCTTTCGGTTCGGTACGCATATGTATCGAACAATACAAAATTTGTAATTTATTTTATCAACTTTCCTTCTGAAGATGCTGTCTGTGTTGAGCGCTCAGTGAATCTGCGTTCGACTACTCCGCCTAGGCTGCACTGTCGAGCGCAGATCCACTGAGCGCTCAACACAGACAGCATCATCAGAAGGAAGAGCGCAGGGCAAGCTAGCGAGACAGAAGTTAAGCTCTCCTTACAACATGGACCTCCCCCACCCTCATTCAGATCTGGTGTTTGGAATTATTTTGGTTTTCATGTGACGTATGACCCTGAAGGTAAGCGAGTCATGGACTAAAGTAAAACAGTATGTTGGATGTGCCATGCAATGCTTAATTACATGGGTGGGAACTAGTGTGTTAGCGCAGTTAGCTCGTTAACGTGTTGGCCGTCTAGCCCCATGCACGGAGTGATCGGCGGTAGCTCGTTAACGGAGATTTGCCGTGTTGTGGCGTTAAGGTCATTTCAACGAGATTAACCTGAAAGCACTAGTGGGAACACAACAAATATGACTGCACATTTACGCCGACATCATCCTAGTGCAAAGACAAGTGGAAGCAGACAAAAACGACAAGCATGCTACTAACTTTACCCGAGTCATTTAGACAGCCGTTAGCACATGATTCTCCTTATGGGGACCTGATATGTTTAATATGCTGCTGAGAATATAGCCCAGAAGAAGCGGATAGTATAGCTTTTATTTTGGAAAGAGCCATTTCTCTGTAATAAACTCTCTTTTCCAAAGATGAGTGATTCCTCAATCAGATACAGGGCTCGCAATATCGCTAGCCCGACGTCCTGGAGCTAGCGATTTTTCCAGTCGGGCTACCAAAATCTATCTCTTCCCTGCCCGTCGGGCTATTGTAGGAAGGAAAAATATATGTCAATGCTTTTGCATTCTTTCGGAAATGTAGCTGGGTAATTATGTCATTGGCATGGGTGAGCCACTGTCAATATGTGACATATTGAAATCGCGTTTGAATTTGCGCTTGTTTTTTGCTTTCACTTTGCAATCGTGCGAACTGTGTATAGAGAGCGACAGCACTGATCTGTGAGTGATGATAATTTGTGCACCAATTCCTCTGACATCGTCTTATCAATCGTTAGCTTACTACGCAAACATGACAAGTGAAATCTCCCGCAGCAAGCTTAAACATGTGAGAGGTTGATTGCGCAGAGAATCGCTGAGCTTATGTGAGTGCGTGTGTAAAACCAGCAGGATTTATATTTTAGTTCTGCTGAGCCAAATAAGACAGGTCAGGGTGAAGAAGTGACAGCCAAAGAAAAGCTTACCACAAAACGGAAAAGTTATGACAAATCAGACTATAAGGTAAAAAGAAAGTGCAGCTTTATGGTTTCATGGACAAAATAATTTCTGTGGCTGCAATATGACGAGCTAAATAACCAGGGGTGCACATAAGTGGTCCGCAGGTGCGCATTCGCTGTCAAAATAAAAAACACGCACAAGGGTTAGGGTTAAATTTAAAAACTGTACTTTTGAGTTAAAATATATATTTATAATTTTAATAAATGACAAATTAAAAAGGCATGAACATCTTTTTTGTATCGAAAATATATCGAACCGTGACACCAAAGTATTGAACCGAACCGAACCGTGAATTTTGTGTATCGTTGCACCCCTATTTATTACGGCACAGTGTTAAATGGTAAATGGTAAATGGCCTGCATTTGTATAGCGCTTTACTTAGTCCCTAAGGACCCCAAAGCGCTTTACACTACAATGTAGCCACAGCTGCCCTGGGGCGCACTGACAGAGGCGAGTGAAGTTAAAGTGATAGAGAGCACACAGTGTCTTTTGTGGTTCTGGCAACATCTCCTTGCAATATCAAATGGCAACATCTTCTATAATCAACTGTCCTGCTTGATCATGATCAGATCTACAGCTGCTAGTTTTGTAGGTTTTCATTGTGTTAGGTGATGCTCCTTTAAGTGACCTTCCAAATTCAACCAGTACCTCCAAAACTGAAAACATCACCTTTATTTGTTATGGAATCAATCAGTAGTCACTGTACCTTACTCAAATGAAGCAAACTAGCCAGCCTGGTAACCCCTCTGCATCTTCCAGTTTAATTTCAACTCACCCTTAAGCCTTTAGCTGTCAGCAATTATCTCCTGCCTAAAAATTCCCAGCATGCTTCACCGCCAGAGCCTCTGTTCAGACCCCGACCAAGTCACTACCTGATTCAGGTTCCCTCACTCTTTCATCAAGTTTTTTCATCATCTGCACTTTCTTCTGATCTCTTTTCCTGGCGTTCCTTTTTCATGTTTGTTGGCACATTCAATAATGCTGGCACTTCATTCAGTGCAATCCCTGACAACCTGATTGAGGTCACGAGCCGTTCGTCATCTTAAGCCTGCCTACCAGTTAGAGTCTTCGACCTTTGTAACAGACAGTCATCAGTGCTTCTTGGGGATGGGCCATCAGTCTCCTCTGAGGGCTTCTCCAAACTGCAGCCTCAGTTCCTGCTCAGGCATCTGCCATTACCAACTAGAAACGCTGTCAAACCTGAATGAGGATGAGGTGTCAGCTGGTGAATTCTAGTGTTAGCCACATTGAGCTGCTGTGGGCAACAAGTTTCTTTTTTCCATATTTTTAGTTCATAGAGTTATTTGATCATGAGAAGGCTATAATAAAGTCAAATGATGCTTTTTCCAGAGATGGTTGTCATAGTGCTGCAGCTGCACAAACAAGGTTGTGAAATTGTCACTTACTGCCTCACTTTAAGGGTTACATGATTATATATATATTTATTGATTTATTTATTTTTTTTATTTTTTTTCAGGTTCAAATCATGCATTTTAACATGTCTATACAAACAGGATTTTTGATGTTTATGTTCCCACACCAGCTGCATACAAACAGGTATAGAAGAAAAATATACCCTTACCCCCCCAGGCGTTCAGTATCTGCAGGGAGTGTTAAACCACACATGAGAAGTGGCATATTATAGACCACATACACACATAGTCCTAGAGAGCCTTTTTCTCTTAAACACTCATAAAACATTTTGTTGCACTCACTACCATCTTTGCTCACAGCAGGACAAAAACAGTTCTTTGTGGCTGTTTTAATTTTGTGTAGTTGTCGTTTTAATCAGTTTTAAGGTTACACGTCAGAGTGAAACCGAGATGTCGCCTATTAGGTCTAACAAAGGAGACTGTTGTGTTCCATTATTGTTATAGTGTCGGGTAACACATAAACCAAAAGGGTTTTTTCCTACCTTTCATCGTGCCAAACCTTCAGAGATAAGCTATAAATCTTCTCATCATTATAGTTTTGGCCTTTTTAACTGCAGGTGTTCTATTGTACAGAAATGCTGATGTAATAAAAATTACATAACTTTTTCATGTAATGCTCATTGAAGTTTTCATCCTCGCTCATTCTTAATATCTACAAAATCCACTAGTACTGCTCTGGTATCTGCTCCTTTGTGTAAGGAGGAACAGGATGAACAGTGCCAGAGCTACGATATGACCTCCAGGAGAACACTGGTGTGAATGTCCAAATAATCTGAAACACACTTCATGAGAGTGGCTTAAGGGCCTGCTGTCCTCTGGTGGGTCCTGTGCTCAATGCTCAACACCATTGCGTTCAACTGGAATTTGCCATCGAATACCAGATTTGGCAGGTCTACCATGGGTTCCCAGATAGCAGCTTCACCCGGAGCACATGTGACAGATGTGAAAAGGTCTGGAGAAGCCGGTAACAACGTTATAGCTGTGTCCCAATTCAGGGTCTGCATCCTTCGGAGGACCCGGCCTTCTCGGTCTTCGGAGGACGCGGCCGACGTAGCGAAGTGCGAGGTTTGTGACATGGGACGGTCTAGCCTCCGTCGAGCTGCTCAGGTTGCCTAGTACCATGATACTAATCGCTGGAAACATTTCATACAGCATTGTTTGACAGAGACATTTTTTATGTTCATTTGTTTGTTTTTATTTGAGCTTTGTTTGATTTGTTGAGTATCTGAGGCTGACACCACGGGACTATAAGAACATGATTGTTGGGCTTCATTTCTGTGCTGAATAGTCATTTTAAGATTAGCTAGTAAATAAAAATTAGCTTATGTTGTTCATGAGACTAAAGTCATCTCACTTTGGTAATGTAAACATAATATGGCCAATATTAAAGTTATTATTATATTAAACTTTAGTTATTGCAGCAGTGAACTTGAACTCCATGTCAAATACTGAGCCTCAGTAAAGATTGAAGTTGCAGTTATTTATATTTCCTATCACCTTAAATCTTCACTCAAAGACAAGTATCTCTGACAGTGTATATATAGATGTATTATATATAAGAGACAAATATTGCTCCTTTATTATGTTGGCATTAGTAAATGTGGCTCAGTGCTTACAAACATGTGTAAAAAGACAATTTACGAGCTGTGATAACTGTTTCTGATAAAATGAAGAGTAGACTGATATATGAAATACAGTGGGGCAAAAAAGTATTTAGTCAGCCACCGATTGTGAAAGTTCCCCCACTTAAAATGATGACAGAGGTCAGTAATTTGCACCAGAGGTACACTTCAACTGTGAGAGACAGAATGTGAAAAAAAAATCCATGAATCCACATGGTAGGATTTGTAAAGAATTTATTCGTAAATTAGGGTGGAAAATAAGTATTTGGTCACCTCAAACAAGGAAAATCTCTGGCTCTCACAGACCTGTAACGTCGTCTGTAAGAAGCTTTTCTGTCCCCCACTCGTTACCTGTATGAATGGCACCTGTTTGAACTCATCATCTGTATAAAAGACACCTGTCCACAGCCTCAAACAGTCAGACTCCAAACTCCGCCATGGCCAAGACCAAAGAGCTTTCGAAGGACACCAGGAAAAGTATTGTAGACCTGCACCAGACTGGGAAGAGTGAATCTACAATAGGCAAGCAGCTTGGTGTGAAAAATCAACTGTGGGAGCAATCATCAGAAAATGGAAGACATACAAGACCACTGATAATCTCCCTCGATCTGGGGCTCCACACAAGATCTCATCCCGTGGGGTCAAAATGATCATGAGAACGGTGAGCAAAGATCCCAGAACCACACGGGGGGACCTGGTGAATGACCTGCAGAGAGCTGGGACCAAAGTAACAAAGGTCACCATCAGTAACACACTACAACGGCAGGGAATCAAATCCCGCAGTGCCAGACGTGTTCCGCTGCTGAAGCCAGTGCATGTCCAGGCCCGTCTGAAGTTTGCCAGAGAGCACATGGATGATACAGCAGAGGATTGGGAGAATGTCATGTGGTCAGATGAAACCAAAGTAGAACTTTTTGGTATAAACTCAACTCGTCGTGTTTGGAGGAAGAAGAATACTGAGTTGCATCCCAAGAACACCATACCTACTGTGAAGCATGGGGGTGGAAACATCATGCTATGGGGCTGTTTTTCTGCCAAGGGGACAGGACGACTGATCCGTGTTAAGGACAGAATGAATGGGGCCATGTATCGTGAGATTTTGAGCCAAAACCTCCTTCCATCAGTGAGAACTTTGAAGATGAAACGAGGCTGGGTCTTCCAACATGACAATGATCCAAAACACACCGCCCGGGCAACAAAGGAGTGGCTCCGTAAGAAGCATTTGAAAGTCCTGGAGTGGCCTAGCCAGTATCCAGACCTCAACCCCATAGAAAATCTGTGGCGGGAGTTGAAAGTCCGTGTTGCTCGGCGACAGCCCCAAAACATCACTGCTCTCGAGAAGATCTGCATGGAGGAATGGGCCAAAATACCAGCTACTGTGTGTGCAAACCTGGTAAAGACCTATAGTAAACGTTTGACCTCTGTTATTGCCAACAAAGGTTATGTTACAAAGTATTGAGTTGTATTTTTGTTATTGACCAAATACTTATTTTCCACCCTGATTCACGAATAAATTCTTTACAAATCCTACCATGTGGATTCATGGATTTTTTTTTCACATTCTGTCTCTCACAGTTGAAGTGTACCTCTGGTGCAAATTACTGACCTCTGTCATCATTTTAAGTGGGGGAACTTGCACAATTGGTGGCTGACTAAATACTTTTTTGCCCCACTGTATTCCTTTATTGGGTGAGAAAATCAGACCATGTCATAACTGCTTTAAGTCATACAGAATAGATATCAGAGCCTTAAACAGGCTGACTTCTGCTAAATGGGTCAAACTGGGCAGAAAGTATACAAACACATAACATCCTTATAGAATATGATGTAACACTATAGATCAACTTACCTCAGAATATATAAAGCATATGAGCAATATGATGCAACAAACACAGCAGTGCTACTAATGCAAAAAAAACGCTGTCTCAGTGTGGACGGGAGGCCAAAACGAAGACAAAATGATGCGTTTTCAAACGAAAATGAATTAGTGTGGACGTAGCCTGAGGGAACAATGGGCTGGGAGGTCAGTTCATTTCCCATAATTATGCAAATTCTCATGACACTTAACAGCGTACAGTATGTTACTCTGTTTGTGTTGGGGGACCCGATCCTTGGGGTGGACCAATTGGGATTTGAAACCCACAGAGATGTAGTGTTTAGAAAAATGCGTCTCAAGTGCTCCGATACTCCTGACTCATACAGGAACACTACAGGTTTTCGCTTAGGCAGCAGTTGTCCTTCTCTCCTGGATTGGCTGGAGCCGTCTTTTGGCGCCTTCCCAGCTTTGACAAAAGTTCAGCTGGGATAACCATCTTTACTCAGGGCCTTCTTGTCAAGAGGGCCATTTACATGGAAAGGGAAAGACCATCTCTGAATCGAGGAAGGGGCCTAAGGGTACATCTTTCACCATCTTACAATGCTGTGATTACAGCCGTTCCCCAACTCTCTGTGAATGGTCCTCATGGCCATTGATCAGTGGTTGTTGATCAGTGGTCATGAGAATTTGCATAATTATGATGAAGGAACTGACCGCCCATTGTTCCTTCAGTCGGCTGGTTTCAGTCATTATGTACTGTTTACAAGACTGGGGACACCTGCAGTCAGCTGAGCCTGAAGAAGTCACTTGGATGAGTGACGAAACGTTTCTCCCACTGAAAACGTTACGTCCAGATGAACAGAATCAACTTTTGGAGGATTACCTAATAACTGTTCCTCAGCCTGTCCTCACGTTGGACACTTGCAGTTGTCACAGATGGAACTCAAATGTGTGATAAGCTGCAGGATTCAGACACAAGTATAACTTATAAATATATGTTCATACTCTTATTACACAATCAGAGAGAAAGAAACAGAGAGAGAGAGCAGGACAGACAAAAAGGTGACAGTCTCAGGTGTACACACTGCTGATTTGCATATATTTTAAAGTAAAGGCTTTAAAACCAAGTTGACTCTGCAAGTACTAACATCACTAATGTCACATAACTTTGCCGACATGTGGCCAATAGTAATGTTTTAAAGTTCTTCGTTGTCAAACATATGCATATAAATAAGTGGCATAATATTCAGTACTTGCTTTTAAAAGTTTATTCTTCGGCTGCCCCGTTTCAGCCATCCGCCTTTTTTTTTTTTTAAATTATCCACACTCAACGCCGCGCTATGAATTCTGGGATATGTTGGGCCACAAAGGATACACCGACCCATCCTTCAAATTTGGGGAAATGAAGGACGCATTTGGAGCAGTGATGTAATTGGCCAGCTTATGCTGCCTGTAACATCGTTCAGCATGACTGGTACTACCAAACCGGTCATGGCTACAACTGTAGCTTGCCTCCACCAGTGTATGAATGTGAGAGTGAATGAATAGTGGTATTGCAAAGCGGTATTGTAAAGTGGTATTGTTCTGTGCCCCTGTACCAGTTTCCTTTGTTAGAATTCCCACTGCCTTTGTAAATCTAGTATTTCACGTAGTTCAGTATCACTCCTGTTTGCTAAGGTTATTAAAGTCTCATGTTATTCCTCTTAGTTCAGTGTTTTCATAGTTCACAGTTGCATTATGGTCTCCCCCTTGAAAATAAAGTTCTGTTAATTACGCTCACCCGTGCCTCACTGTGTGATCTGCACTTGAGTCTGGTTGTCTGGGTTGGCCTCGGCCATGACTCTACAGCCTAGGCAATGGTACCCTTACTGCTATTAGATATCCAGATGAAATCCTTGGATCTACTGTCAGACTAGTGGGTCCTGAGTTCCTCCTGGTGCACAATAGTGCACATCTTCAAGAGTATGCAGACAGTTGATCTGCATACAGTGGGTAAAATAAGTCTTGAACAAGTCACCAATTTTCTAGGTAGATATATTTCTAACAGTGCTATTGGCATGAAATGAATTCAGTTGTGAATAAAAATCAAATAACCACTGAAGAAGATTTTATTTTACATTCTGAGTTCATCAGAATTAAATTCATCATACCAGTACCTGTTCTCCAAGTACATCTTTAGTAAATGGACCTCTTAATGTATGTATCCAAAATGAGTTTGGGCATCCCTTTCTTTTAATATTAACAGTTTAATGTTATCTGTGCTAATCGGAAATGTCTCAGATGTACCATTAATTGGCAACTGCACAAGCCATTTTCCATCAGTGCAGTCGGTAACACAGTCTCCACTGTTCCTACAATTGTTGATGAACACATTGGACTGACAAGCTACACTCATATCTGACACTTCATGTACCAATACCTTTTCTCAGGGTTAAGTTGAACTCCAGCTGCAGCCTCTGGGGCTCTTCACTATCGGCTATATTGCAATCACATATCTATACATCTTTATTGGCACCAAAATCACAATAGTCTCCTAGCTTCTACATTCTCGCCAAGGCGTTGGGAACGTTGATGGACATTTGTGAATTTTGTAATGCCTGGGCTCAAACATTTTATACGAATTATCCTTAACATATTGTTTGTCTCTTGGTCCAGTTTAGTAGCAACTCAAAAGCAGGAAAAACGTTGCCTCCAGATCGGCCATTCTGCTGGTTGAGTAAGGCCAAACAAATCAGGTTCAAATGATAGGATTCTATGGCAGCCACAAGATAAATCAGTTTATACATTCAGGTTTATGAAAACAATTTATTTCAAAATATTAATGTATATTTTATAGTAGTTTAGCATTTGATTTGTTGGTTACCTGTTGAGAATCTTTTGGCTATATTTATGTTTGCTTTCTGAAGCAAAAAGCTAAACCAAAATGCACAGTCTGTGTTCTGAGTGTTTGGTTTGTGAAAGTAGATGAGGCCTCTTTGGTCATTTCCTTTTAAAACCATACATGCACATACATACACTTGTATGATGGCACACATGCATATGTAATGTTACTGCGCTTTGGCAGGAAATAACACTGATACTGCAAAGTGGCGGCTCTTTTTAGCCCAGTGTGATTAGATTAGTGAAGAAGATGGTTTCTGCTGCCACCATTGCTGTGTTTTTGCTCTGCTGCTACTTCAGTGCTTCCTCAGGTACGGTACAAATAATCTTATTATTCTGTCTGGTTTATTTTTTAGCTCTAAAATCCAATCTTACTGATTATGATTTTATCTATCTATCTATCTATCTATCTATCTATCTATCTATCTATCTATCTATCTATCTATCTATCTATCTATCTATCTATCTATCTATCTATCTATCTATCTGTCTGTCTGTCTGTCTGTCTGTCTGTCTGTCTGTCTGTCTGTCTGTCTGTCTGTCTGTCACTGTACTATATTTTTTTCTTGTTTTTTAAATAAAAAAGTTAAGGTTTTGTAGTTCTTAAGCAATTACAAACACATAATTTGCTTTTCTAATATTATCTGATTATATCATCTGATTCCTCACCTTCTTTTCTGTTTCAAAGGCTCTCAGGATGATTGTGTTTATGCTGCGACAGGATCAAGCTTTACTGTGCCCCTTAAACATGAGTTGGAGGAGTCAGCTAACCTGAGATGGTTCAAGGACAGAACCATAATCTTTTATCGCAGAGGTAAATATGTGATCACGGGGAAAAATGATTATGTGGATTCAACTGGATCACTGAAGCTGACACGACTGACCAAAGACATGTCAGGACGATACATCCCAGAGGTTACCAATGCAGATGGACTAAATGTGGGACATTTACCAAGTGTACGTTTATGTGTATTAGGTAAGTAACAACACATTATACATATATTTATTGTGTTTGTACTTCTTCTATAACAACCAAGTGTGCTAATGTATCAGAAGCTGTTCCAGTCACACTCTGTGATTAAGTGTTTGCTTTTATTTTAAAGTTACTGTTCAGTTTTATCAATCAACAGTACTTGTTATTATCAGCATTAGTTTATATAATGTTGATATAAATTTTCTTTGCTCAGACCCCGTGAAGAAGCCCAAAGTGACGATGACGTGTATTGAGGCACAAAAAAATGTCAGTTTTAGTTGCAATATTGGTCAGGTCAGTACAATATTTACATTTTATGCTTCATATATATATATATATATATATATATATATATATATATATATATATATATATATATATATATATATATATATATATATATTACACATTTAATGTTTTATTTAAATTTACATTATTTAAATTTCATTTTGAGCATTAAGTAGCTTACTCATAATTAAACTGCTGAAGATTATGTAGACAAAGGCCTCATTTCTCATCTACTGAAACTAATTCAAGTTTTTACCTGTGCTGTCAATAAGCGTTCACTCACAAATGTTGTTTCAGCACAGTTTGAGTCTCTATGCGTCTATTACTTAATTATATAGGCTGGGGAATTAACCAGAGTGTAGGAAAAGATAAATATATTACTAAGTTTAGCCAAGTTTGGCTTTTTATGTTAGACTTACACTCAAAACCTTCAATTAATCCACACATTGAGTTTTCTCCCACAGGATGACACGATCGAATGGTTAATGAATGCTAAACGGTTGGCAGAAAAAGGGAAGACGGTGATGAGAGTAGCCAAAGACGTGGCAAACGGCCATTTCTCTTGCAATGTTTCTAACATCATCAGCTCTGAGATCAGTCTGCCTGTTCAACAAAACTGCTATAAGCCTGGTAAGTATTATGTGCTATCAAGTGCACAAATCTTCAAATGTACCTTTTTCCAAATGTTCATCAATTGAAGTCGTCATTTTATTTAACTCATATGCTAACAAGATACTTTTCTTCTCCTTTTATTTTAAAGCTTTTGCCCTGAAACACTATTTGGAATTATAAAAATATCTGCTGATTGTCAATGATTTTTTTCAGTTTAAAAGTTGTATCTTATTGTACATTATTCTCACAAAATGCTCTCTCAAAGTAACTGGGACGAAAAAGTAAAAAAACAAACAAACAAAGCAAACAGAAAAACTGTGACAAGCTAACAGTAAACAGCCAATAGCAAAGATCTATCGACAGTAATGTATAATATAAATATAGAATCACAGCACAGGCGAATTCTCCACGTCTTTCGAGCATGTCTCAGTGCAGTCCTTCATGTTTTAGTTTCTGTTACTTCTGTAGCTGTTCTGTCATCTTATTGTCTCTCTAGAAAGACTTCCAGTGTTGTGTTTGCTCAGATTTGTGGGTTTTTTTCTATTATATTTTATCTGTTTCCATTGTGTTATATTGAACTTTTATCGATTTATATTTTTGCAGCATTTTCCATTTAATCAGGGTCAAAATACTTTATTAATCCTGAGGTAATTATGTTGTAACAGTTGCTGCAAGACAATGAGAACAGTGACAGACTGAACTAAAATAATTATTACAATATATTACAAAACATAAGAAATAGCTCTAATATATACAAATATCCAGAATATTACAGAGATGAAATTTATATGGCATTTTACTCTAAACTGTAAAACTTGTTTTTTTGTGCTGTGTGCCAAAGGATGGAACTATTGCACTGTGTACTGTGCGTTCGATGGACGAGATGTACAGGGAGATATCCACGGGCAGGAATGATTTCCTGTGTTGTTAAGCGGTGCATTCGGGTAATCTCCTGTGACTGGCCAGCAGGTCAAAGAGTGCATCCAGCATTGTTCTTATCTTGGACAACAGCCGCCTCTCTGACACCACCTGAAGGGAGTCCAACTCCATCCCCACAAAATTACTGGGCTTGTGGATCAGTTTATTGAGTCATTTTGCATCTGCAACCCTCAACCTGCTGCCCCAGAACGTAACAGCACAGAGGATTGCGTGATGGGGCAGCAGGTTGAGGTTTGCAGATGCAAAAATCACTCAATAAACTGATCCGCAAGCTCAGTAATGGTGTAGTCTGTTTGATCAGGGCCACCGTAGCAATAACTTCCTAAGGTCTAAGCAAGTCATTTTTATCAGAATCAGAATCAGAATCAGAATCAGAATGGGTTTATTGCCAGATGTTGAGGTTTACAACATTAGGAAATTGCTGCGGTGCTTCAGTGCAGACAATAAGAATTAAAGTGCTATGTAGAAAGAAAGATATGTGCATGAGATATACATGAGATATATACATGAGAATAAGAATTAAGAGTGCTACGTAGAAGGATATATACATGAGTGCAGGTGGTGATCAGTGCCAAACATGAAATGATGCAGTAACACAGCGTAGGGTCATGTGTTAGTGGCGGGGACAGTCATGTGGTTATTGTTCATGTGTCCAACAGCAGAGGGGAAGAAACTGTTCTTGTGGCGAGAGGTTCTGGTGCGAATGGACCGGAGCCTCCTGCCTGAGGGGAGCAGGTCAAACAGACTGTGTCCAGGGTGAGAAGGGTCAGCTGAGATCCGAGCTGCACGCCGCAATGTCCTGGAGGTGTACAGGTCCTGCAGAGATGGGAGTCTGCAGCCAATCACCTTCTCAGCAGAGCGCACAACACGCTGCAGTCTCTGTTTGTCCCTGATAGTGGCTCCAGCGTACCACACGGTGATGGAGGAGGTGAGGATGGACTCGATGATTGCAGTGTAGAATTGCATCATCGTCCGTGTTGGCAGGTTGAATTTCTTCAGCTGCCTCAGGAAGTACATCCTCTGCTGGGCTTTCTTGATGACGGAGGTGATGGTGGGCTCCCACTTCAGGTCCTGGGTGATGGTGGTACCCAGGAAGCGGAATGAGTCCACAGAGGTGATGGGGGTGTCAGTCAGGATGATGGGGGGGAGTGGGGCTGTGTGCTTCCTGAAGTCCACAATAATCTCCACTGTCTTCTGGGCATTCAGCACCAGGTTGTTGTGGCTGCACCAAGACACCAGACGTTCAACCTCCCTCCTGTAGGCAGACTCGTCCCCGTCCGAGATGAGCCCAATGACGGTGGTGTCATCTGCGAACTTGATCCTCGATAGACAAGAATAAATTGTGTCATTTTAGTATTCTTTTTTTTTTAAATCAGAAACCAACACAAAAACAATATCATTATGTGAATATCCAGGGTGCACCACCAAGAAAAAAATAGATACGATTTTTAAAAAACATAACAATTTTAAAACTGTTTCGCCATTTTAAATTCAACTTGGAAGAAAGAATCTAAATATCAAAACATTTTTTTACCCAAATTTCTGGAGGATAAGCATTTGTGATGGCTGCAGTTACAGCCACACTGTGGTAATATCTGTCAAACATGAGTGTTACAGAGGCTTACACATAACACTACACTCACATTTTTCTTTTATTAAATATAGGATTTAATTTACAGGGTAATAAAGAATTGGTTTTGGTTTAAATGTATTTACTTATACAATCACATAATACTGTATTCTAAAATAAGTGCGCACATTTTAGTTTACATTGTTATGTATGTATGATTTAATCTCTGTTTTCTGAGTGGCTGCTGCTCCCATTACCTTGGTTGATGAGCTAACATCAAACACGGGAAAGGGGGTGGAGCAAGCCTATATGGAGACCTGCAAATTTGGTCACACCACAATTCTGGATCATGGGGTTAATAAAAAAACCTTTTTTGACTTTAACCTCTGCCGGAGTTCCATCTCAGCATTAACCTGAACTCCTAAGCAGGTTCATACTGTATATGGAAAGATATCAAAAAGCTGAGGTAAACATGCTCTTTGCTTGCAGTGTTTCTGTAATCAGCCAGTTTATCACAAATGCTTAAAGCCTTGTGAATATTATGTGCTATCAACTGTCTGTTGATGGCTGAAATGACCATTTTATCATAAACATCTACAAATACATTTTTCTTCTTGTATTATTTTGAAGTTTTCCCTGATGTATGTGACACTGACGTCTGTATTCCAGTGCGCAGTGGAGCAGGTATGTTATGTTACAGTTATGCTGAAATAAAACACAAATTCACTGTTTTTTACATGCATAGTTCACTGTTGTTTTTGTCTTTCCCCATCAGGTATTCTTCTGTTGGTGATCCTCACTGCCATTGTTTGCTGTACTCATAAAAAAGCAAAAGTCATAAAGGGTAAGATTATTATTATTATTATTATTATTATTATTATTATTATTATTATTATTATTATTATTGTTACAAGCAAACTCCAGCCTGTGGCACTTTGCATGAAAACACAGGCATGTTTGTCAATTTATTGTGTTATTGTAATCTCCATTATTACAGTGCATATAGTGAGATGGCAAAAAAGGCTTTAAAACATATTTATTGTTCTTCTTCTGCCACCGAGGGGGAATCGCTACCTTATCTAGGAGGAGGTGTTTGTGTTTCTCAGGGATCCCAAGGGCTACATTGTCTTTTGCTTTTGCCCGCTGGTATGGTCTTCCATGGCAAATTGGTCCTGTGTGAGGAACCAGACAAAGAGTAATTCAAAAGCCCCTGTCAGTCGAAGATCCAGGGAGCAGTTCACCCTCCCCAGAATAGGGTTACCGGGGCCCTGCCCTGGAGCCAGGCGCAGAGAGAGTGCCTGAAGGCGAGCGCCTGGTGGCCTTAGTCCATGGGGACCCTCCTGTAGGCTACACCACCTGCAGGAGGCACCGTAGAGAAGTGTGTACTGGGTGGCAGTGTGTGCAAACCACAGTTTGTCCATAACAAACACCATGTTTGAACATGAGGGTCTCCATAAGTGGACGTGGCACCAGGACACCTAGGCCACAGATTGATGATCTATAAATCCATGATTTATTTGCATCATCAGACTGCAGCCATATGTTTTGGACACTCAGGTAAAGAGGGGTGGTGAGCTGTCACCTGATCACCATGTATTGGTAAGTCGGATCAGATGGTGGAGGAGTTGCTGGACAGACCTAGGATGCTTAAACGTATAGTGAGGGTGCGCTGGTTGATGGCCTCCAGCTCACACTGAAGCAGTTTGCAGCTCAGTGTGAAGCGGCAGAAATGAGAATCAGCACCTCCAAGTCTGAGGCCATGGTCCTCAGCCGGAAAAGGGTGGAGTGCCAACTCCGGGACAGGGACGACTTACTGCCCCAGCTGGAGGAGTTTAAGTATCTCAGGGTCTTGCAAAAACACTCTTTCCTATTGGTGGAAAAATGTACCACTTCGACCAATCAAAATATGATATGGCAACATGGCATTTGGTTGTTTAGGAAGAGGGGGAAGTTTTAGGAGCTACAGCTTTACAATGTACAATTCATATATGCATTTCAAGCTACAAAAATGATTTGTTACTTTTTGTGTTTGTTACAGTAAAAAATATAACCTTTTTCAACTCTGATTTTATGTTTTTGTCTGATTTTAGATTGTGCATTAATTATGTTAATACAGCATGTCAAAATGAAAACATAATTGTAAATCCAGACATGTAAGATTGTGCTGAAAAGATTGATACCAAACAAGGCAAGATAAATACTTTTTAAAGGTGAAATGTGGAGGTAAAATCAAAAGTAGTCAAAAACAGCCATTATAGCCTGGACCCCAGAGGGTTAAACATTTTTTAAAGTACCACAATAGTTACTTTTCCTAGTAATTAGTTACTTTTATAATATTGTAACTCAGTTACTAACTTATTTACTTTTTTGAAGAAGTAACTATTAAATATAACTGATTACTTTTTAAAAGTAACTTGCCCAACACTGCACAAAGCAATCCAAATTCACAAACCCTGCAAACACCACCACAGTGTCCATTCTCTGCACTATGCTCATTCAAATTAAAAAATTTTGTATTTTTTTGTAGCTGACCAAATACTATCAAACCTATGGTGCTATTCATAGCAGAATTTGCTTTTTACCTAAAATACTGAGCTATGGCTTTAATTCTGCAAGTCTGACATGTAATCTGTGCTTGTGTTAACAGATAAGGATGAGCTTCCACTGAAACAGCAACATCATCATCAGAAGCAGCCGGTTGGTAGCGTCCCGGAGCCTGACATCTGTGCAGACTGTGGTCTGGAGGGAGACAACAGGATATAATGTAATCATTATTCAGACAACAAGCTGTTAATACCTCTACTTTTTTCCTCTAGACCAGTTCATCTTGGCTGTTAGACCCTTCAAGACTTCAATGACTTATGTAATCTTTCTGGCATTTTTTTTCTTTCTGTCTGATTCAAAGATTCCCAGGATGTTTTTGACCTGTATGGTGCAACAGGTAGTATCTTTATTGTTTGTCTGAAACCAAGCTGGGCAAAAAATTGACCTTAAAATGGAAACACAATGATGAGAAAGTCTTTTCACAAAGAAAAGTGAAGGACATGGCATATCCAAACCAACAAGCCTGAAGACAAACAACTTGAGAAACGTTGTTTCAATGAATATGGAAAATTAGAAAAACAAAATGATCTTTATTTGTTGTGGGTAGCTAACAACAGAGTAGATTTATTGTGGTTATATGTTTTGATTTTTAATCTACTCATTAAAAACTGCTACATCTGTGATGCATCAAAAGCTGTCATAAGCACCTTTGTCATCAGTCTTTATTTAATGCATCATCAGCAATTCTTCATATAATATAATATTAATGTATAAACATTATATAGTCATAATACAATCTCAGGTTATGTGCAGACAGTGTTGGGGAGGTTACTTTTAAAATGTATTCCACTACAGATTACAGAATACATGCCCCAAAATGTATTTTGTAATGTATTCTGTTACGTTACTCAATGAGAGTAACGTATTCTGAATACTTTGGATTACTTAATATATTATCATGCTTTTTACAACTACATGAATGTACTATTGCTGTGTGATTTATTACTATTACTGCAGGTTACTCGCCATACCAATACCAACTAGATTTTTAATTCTTAATATAAATGAGTAACAGTAGGTGCACATTAGGTAAAGCTGCACTTTTTGCAGTGATCTCATATAGAAAACTATTCTGCGCGAATATAAACCAGGTTCGTGGCTCCGAACCGTAGTAAAGAGACCTCTGGCTAATACGTTGGGTTCCGTGTTGGGCTCGTAGCCGAAAACTAGCTTTTCTTTGTTGTCTGGATCAACTTTGCTAGCGGGAGCCAGAGAAAAGCTGCTCTAACTGAACTTATTGTTTTGGAGAAAAACATGAACACAGTGTACAGTTGCGTGTTAGCAGCTTACTTACAACTGGGCTACATTCAGCTTACCCATGAGGCTACATTCGTTAGGGCGATGCCTGTAACACTTTGCCTATTGCCTTCATATTAAATAATTTTTTTAATAATCAATTTTATAAATATTTCTTCAAGTCATTATGTGGGCTGTAGGTGACATGGGCCACGAGATTGAGACACAGGCATTTGAGCCTCTTAATGCGAGTTTTGTTTGGGTTTCCACCGACGTGGAATTACCAAAAATAGAGAGGGGACAGCCGAACATATGAAACAGGAAAACACAGCCGTGCACTCCCTTTATTTCAGCAAAGTAACTGTATTCTGAATAACACCTTTTTAAATGGTAACTGTAACGGAATACAGTTACTCATATTTTGTATTTTAAATACAATACATGTATTACGTTACTCCCCAACACTGTGTGCAGAACTCTGTAGTGATGAAGAATTGCACAGGAAATTCAGAAGCCACGTTTAGCCCTTTGCACACATACTGGTCACTACAGTGGACAGCTATTCAAAGGCTGTGTGCTTGTATTTGTGTCAGTGTTGATGGTATACTTGCACATAAACCACTACACTGGGCACTGATGTGTCTATACCCTGCCACCCACTGGTCGTTTGATGTTACTATAGATGTATAGTAGCCTATGATACACCTTGGTAGATTCTATGTGCAATAATTCTCATATGCAATATTACTTCTTGTCAATCCCTATATATAGATATATTTTCAATACACGTGTCCATATTTATGTTTCCAGATTGTTTGTATAGTGCACTTTCTATACTGTGCTCTTTGTGCAGTTTTCATTTTTGCTGCTTTTGTCTTGCACTGTCCACTTTTCTGCAATAACAATGCAGATTTTCCACTTGTGGGACAAATAAATACAGATTTGCTGCGTGTGTGTGTGTGTGTGTGTGTGTGTGTGTGTGTGTGTGTGTGTGTGTGTGTGTGTGTGTGTGTGTGTGTGTGTGTGTGTGTGCGCGTGCAACATTGGCATTTGTTTACTCAGATCCAAGGCAGGCCAAACCTCTGTGTTACAACCTACAGAAATTCCTGCCGTATACAAAAGACACACATTCGCAAAATATGGGTGCACAAGTCTGTTTTATTTCAAAGTGTTTCAAACTTTACAGCGTTTGCAGACCCAGTGTCCATCATCCCTGCATTTGGCACAGGTGAATTTGTGACATGTTGCACAGGTAAACCTGCTGCGATTTCTGTTGCAGCTCTCTTGCACCTGGCACTGCGTTGTCTTTACAGCCGCAGCAGCTGCAGCAGCTTCAGCAGCCTGCCTCTGTGCTAATATTTCCTTGTGCTGCCTGAATCGGCACAAATTGTACAAAATGTAGGCATTCACCGCCGCCAGGTCCAGCATATTGTAGAAAACTGCTACTGGCCACCTGCGTGTTGCTGCTCTTATGAAATACATCCGCACCATTTGGTCCAACACGTCTACACCACACTGTAAAAGCAGAGAGAGAGAGTCATGAGTATGTGTGCTTTTTTTCTATAGGCCTATATAGCACACATCAGAAGACATTGTAGCACTGGTGTAAAATTATACACACATTCACATACCTTCATGTGGTTATAGTCTGTTATTGTGTTGGGTTTCCTCTTTCTGCCGTCACCGATCGTCACGTCTTGGTGCATGGAAATTAGAACACACACAGTCTTGTGTTTTTTTTGGGGGGGGTTTAGGTGCATAAATTGTCAAGGAGACACTGCCGCTTTTAAACACGGAAGTGGAGAGTACCTCTCACTGTGCAGTGTCTTTTTCAAATTGAGGAAGTTCACGCCGGACTTTATACACTGTGCCCAGTATTGTTTTTTTGCACTGCAACAGTCTGTGCAACAGTGAAGTAAAGAAATTGACCGTTGTGACATTTCTCCCATCATCCAAAAACGGCTCCATCAGTTTCATGACCACGTTCTCTGCCAGCCTCTCTCCCTTCTGACAACTGGGGTCCTTTCCCAAGTAAGGAGATGCACTGCAGACATATTTGGTCTCCAAGTCAGTGGCCATCCAGAACTTGATCCAAAAGTTGTCTGGATTGGTTGCCGTGTACTGTGTGAATGGGGAATGCAATGCCACTCCTACACATACACAGTGTTGGGGAGTAACGGAATACATGTACCGCCGTTACGTATTTAAAATACAAAATATGAGTAACTGTATTCCGTTACAATTACTGTTTAAAAAGGTGGTATTTAGAATACAGTTACTTTGTTGAAATAAATGGATTACACTGCGGTATTTTCCTGTTTCATATTGTCGCGGGTCAGGACTGTTTGGGTTTTGTTTGACAGCTACGTTCTGTTGTTCCAGGCGGCAGCGTTACGGTTGCCATGGTTACAGGGTGACGCGCTCTCTCTGCGTGTTTCCTGGGTGAGAGAGCGCCTTTTTGTTGTTGTTGTTGTGCTAAGCTAATAGGCAGAATGCTACAGGTATAGCCCTAAAGGATGTAGCCTCATGGGCAGTGTAGTCCGTGCTGCAGGGAGAATGGACTGCCATAAACGTTATGTGTCTGTGAGCGCGAGAAGGGAGAAAAAGGAAAAGTACGAGTTGTCATCGAGCAGAAACGGGAGCTGGAAGCATGTAAATATAATAATAACCACTGCAGCCAAAAAGAGTGCCTGACGAGCCCAGTTCTAAGTAAGCTATTAAGACTCGACTGTACACCGTGTTCGTGTTTTCCTCCGAAACAATAAGTTTCGTTGGAGCAGCCTTTCAACGCCTCTCTCTGTCTCTCATTAGCAAACTTGACCCAGACAACAAAGTAAAGTTATTTTTCGGCTATGAGCCCGACACAGAACCCGACGTTTGAGCCGCGGACCTTCAGTAATAGTAATAAATCACATTCATGTAGCTGTAAACAGCATGATAATATGTTAAGTAATCCAAAGTATTCAGAATACGTTACTCTCATTGAGTAACGTAACAGAATACATTACAAAATACATTTTGGGGCATGTAATCTGTAATCTGTAGTGGAATACATTTTAAAAGTAACCTTCCCAACACTGCACATACACAGTCACAATGGAACAATAGAAGATCTGTGCTGAGAGTCAAGGAACTCCACTGCTGAATGCAGGAACGATGTATATTGTGAATGTGTGTCTTTCATATTTGCAGGTTAGTCAGTGTGTGGGATATTTTGTAGAGATACGGCAGGCATTTCTGAAGATTGTAACACAGAGGTTTGGCCTGCCTTGGATCTGAGCTACTCTGGGTAAACAAATGCAAATGTGCCAGGCCTCACCGATAATGGGTGGTTTGCACAACAAAAGCAGGTGGAGAAATGAGCTGAGGACCTGTGAAAATCTCAGCAGGGGGTGAATAACACCTCGGGACTTGCACCAGAAAATAAAAAGTCAGTAATTCTAGTAGGTGTTGGGTTCAGAGAAGTTACGCAAATTTGCGCAGGTTTAGTAAATCTAGTGTTATTGTGTTTAAATACTGAAAGTACGATTAATAACTTTTAATTGTACTTCCCTAACAAGATAATGAAATTAATGTTAAAACAGTAACTGATCATTTGTTGCAGTTTTAGAGTGACAAAAAGTGCGAAGGATGATTACTAGGGATGGGTATTGATAAGATTTTCACGATTCCGATTCCATTTTCGATTCTGTTTAACGATTCGATTCTTTATCTATTCTCTTATCGATCCTTATTTTTAAAAAAGGAGAACACTAAGGTCGATTAGCTTAGAACTTTGTTTTATATCGTCTCTTTGAACAAGATAGAAATTTAGAAGTAACATGGCCTTACAAACCCAACAGTGAGATCTTAAGAGATCCACAGCCTACGGCTCTTCAATGGGGTGTCACAGGGACCCCAGGAAAAAAAAAATTGTAAATGTAAAATAATAAAATAAATATTCTTCCGTAGCAATTAGACAAGAATATCCAGTAATGTCCCTGCCTACAATTAAACACATTCACTTACCATAAATCGGGGGCATCTGCTGTGGCAAGTGGGTGTGGCAGCAGCTTGCTTGCACCCATTTGCTACTCTCGTCTGATCTCGGAAGCTAAGCAGGGTCAGTCCTGGTCAGTACTTCAATGGGAGACCGCCTGGGAATACCAGGTGCTGTAAGCTTTTGCACTTCACACAAACTGCAGAGGGCGCTGCTGCTCACTCCCTCCATCAATAATAATAAACACTATTCTTCATGATAAACGGTCAGACAATAAAAACGCTGATTTATCCAAAAAAAATTTAATAGTTATAGTTAATAGCAATATTAATATTAATTTCCCTCGGGATGAATAAAGTATTCTGATTCTGATTCTGATTCTGAAAAAAAGACCTGTCAGCAGATTTGGGCTGTAATTAACAAACAAAAACAAAAAACATTTTCTGCATAGACATCCAAACAGGAGTACTTTCAACGTAGCACTCTTAATTCTTATTCTCATGTATATATCTCATGTATATCTCATGCACATATCTTCCCACGTAGCACTTTTAATTCTTATCCCTACTCTTATTTTTTTCCATGTCTATTTAAGTGCTATTTATGACACTATGTTTGCACTGAAGCACCGCAGCAATTTCCTAATGTTGTAAACCTGCTCAACATTTGGCAATAAACCCCATTCTGATTCTGATTCTGATTAAAAATTTCAGTGACAACATGATGCAGAGTTTGAGCTCTGACTCAGGTTCATCTTATCTCAATAACCCATTGATCTTGCTTCATGGGACACCCCGAATCTCCTGAAATTAACAATGCATACTTTATTTGCCACATTACACTCACAGAGGTGTTTATTCTCACTTATTTGAAATAAAATACACTTTTAATTTTATACATGATGGGATATTCAGTTTCTTCTTCAGTTTTATTTCATTTTACTTTCCTTAGAAATCAATGAGTAAAAAAACAACAACAAAAACCCCAGCAATGTTTTTCATTTAGTTTAATGTTGAATGTTAATTTAATGTTGAACTGTGAGGGAGCACAGGACAGGATGCTGTAGCAGTAACAAGAAAAATCAGTTTGTATTGTCAGGTTTTAAGAAGAAGTCATTTCAGAAAAACATACATTTATATTTTATGTCTAAATTATTCATAACCACCCAAATTAGGACAGTTTGTACTTGAGTTTTTGGTTACTTCTTGAACATCTCTAACTGGAGATTATATTTAAATATATTTGTTGAAGCAAGAAAACCTAAAAAGCATTTTGTTTTAAGTGTCACATTTGCTTTGTTTTTTATCTATGAAAGCAGACAAGGCCTCTTCTCTGCAAAGCCATACATGTGCACTCACATAAACATGTGATCGGTGGCGGTTTTTGATATGGGTGACATGGGCCATTGTCCTCTAAACACAGTTCATTTACACATGAACTGTGTTTAGAGAAACGGGAGTGTTTTCCCAGGGCACCACAGGCTAGGACTGCCCCTGCATGTGATGATACCATGCTCTGACAGGAAACTAAAATGGAAAGCAGCTATTAGTTGAATGTGATGGCAACAGTGAAGAAGATGGCTTCTGCTGCCACCATCGCTGTGTTTCTGCTCTGCTGCCTCGTCACTGCCTCCACAGGTACGCTACACTTCATCTCTGTATGCTGTCAGGTGTATTTTTTTGTATTTGAAGGAGTTTTAAATGAGTGTAGATGTAGTGAGTAAATGAGTAGATTAGATAAAACATAATTAAAAAAAACGTATGAACATTATATTTAAAAATGTCAACAATCATTCACCCTAAAGAGATCCAACAAATAAACTGTAGTAATACTGAATGAAAGTGTTAATAATTGGACTAAATGAGTAAATCTACTTACTGCAAATATCAGACTGCCTTATCATAGTTCTTGTGATTACAGTCCCTTGTTTCCATGTCAAGTAAAAACATTGATGAACAGTTCTATGCAATCTTCACGTGATGTAGTGTTGTCTGTCATCGCTGATGCCTTTTTAACTGTTTTCTTTGTTGAAATGTGCAATTACATTTTTATGGCACTGAAGTTGTTAATTTTTTTTTCTTTTTTTTGTTGCCCGTCCCATTTGGCTCTTTTGCCGTCAGAATTATTGTCTAAAGGCGAAGAAAGTTGCCCAACGGATTTACTTTACCAAATGGACCATCCCAGCCTTGCCGTATTGGTCTATTTGATTTACCTTTTATTGTTTATTTTATTTATTTTCACTTGCTAAATACGGGACAGACTTGACTGGGGAAAAGAAAGGGGAGAAAGAAAGAGGGAAAGAAAAACAGCCGGGAAGAGGGACGGGGATAAAGGGCAAAAAACAAAAACCAACAAAACAAGCAGACAAAAAATACAAATATCAATCATCTGGATCACCTGTTGAGAAAGAAAAAAGAGAAAACAAGCAGAAGAAAAAGAGAGCAACATAATAAACAACATCACAATGATCTATGGCAGGGGTGTCAAACTCAAATACACAGTGGGCCAAAATTCAAAACTGGAACAAGGTCGCGGGCTAACATTAATATTTATTGAGAAAAAAAATCTTCCTCCAGATTTAAGAATGAATCTCTTCTTATGGACTCAAACAAGTTTTTCTGAAAAACTGAATATGGAACAAGCAAAGTTTAATACTAAACAATATGTATATTAGTTGTATAATACCAGTAGGCCAGCTCTAATAATAATTTGGTATGGCTTAGCGGGCCAAATGTAATTAGGCTGCGGGCCAAATTTGGCCCGCGGGCCAGAGTTTGACACCTATGATCTATGGGAATGTAACAGTAAATACTAAATATTAAACATTATTCTGCAGCACATAAGATCAACAGAACACAGTGTGCTTTGAGGTAGGAGCCAAAAAGGGTGTAGTTTGTGTGTGTGAGCACCCGTGTGTACACCTGTGAGCATGGACGCGCTTGTTTTTAAAAGATTCCTTCATGTAATGATCTGCTAGAGGGTGTGGGGGGGCCACAGCCCCGTCCACCAGGGCATGAAGCAGGTATGGAGGAGATCCAGACTTCCAGAGGCCCCCAGAACACAAGAGACCAAGGAAGACCAACAGAGGGGCAGCCGCGCCACTGTCCCAGAAAGAGCTGAGGAGAGCCCCAGATGAGGGGTCACTCAGCAGCCGCGGAGCAGAAGCCAGGGGGAGTTGCAGTGACGTGCATTGTTGTAAGAGCCTTCTCTTCTCTTGCTTCATTCCTGTCTGTACAAGTCCCACTTGTACACTCAAACTGTGGAGGGCGCTGCTGTTCATGTTTATGCTGTCTGTTGACATGTTTGTCTCTATTTCTATTTGCTTCTGAAAATGTCAATATCGGAATAAGTGACAAAACAAATACAGAACAAGGGGAGATGAAGTCTTTTTTTTTTTTTGTACAAAACTGCTCTTTACCGGATAATCTGGCAGAGATAATCCTTTACAGGACAGTTTCATCTTGTAATCAGAAGGTTGCCGGTTCGAGCCCCGGCTCCGACAGTCTCGGTCGTTGTGTCCCTGGGCAAGACACTGCCTACTGGTGGTGGTCAGAGGGCCCGGTGGCGCCAGTGTCCAGCAGCCTCGCCTCTGTCAGTGCGCCCCAGGGCGGCTGTGGCTACAATGTAGCTTGCCATCACCAGTGTGTGAATGGGTGGATGACTGAATGTGTGAAGCGCTTCGGGGTCCTTAGGGACTACGTAAAGCGTTATACAAACACAGGCCATTTACCATTTAAAACCTGTTTCTGTAACTGCAGACCTGGCATCACAAAGGACTGAGACCCTTTCCAGGGCTTCCCCAGAGGCTGAGCAACCTACCTCAGCTGACTCTGGAGGCTAAGCAGCTGGTGCAGTTTGTTCAGCCACCTCCATCATCTTCTGGGGGCTCAGGAGAACCAACACCATCGCCCACTCGATTTCCACTACAACCACCACTACCGCTGTTAGCTCAGCCTGCAGCTCAGCCTTTGCCCGCTCAGTCTAAGCTGTTAGAAAATCCCATTAAAACACTAGCCGTGTCTAGCTGATAACTCTGCTGAGCCGTCTCAGCAATCATTCTCTGCTGAGAGCTCGAGCGAGTTAACCCAGCCGCCTCCGTGCTCTGCTGGAAGCTTCAGTGAACTCTTTCAGCCAGCTGAGGACTACACCCCGCTGTCGCTGCCTGGGCCGAGCCAATGCCCTGTACAGCTCCAGCCAGTCTCCATGCCTGCTGTTTCTGCTTCTGTTCCTGCTGGGGGTTCTGCAGAACTGCGCCAGTACCAGTACTTTCTACTTTCCCCTAATGCACATGAAATTTTGAAACTGAAAGCGCAATTTTTCTTCATTTTTTTTTAAAGTCAAGCATGCCAGAAAAACTTTGAGAAACACTGAGCTAAATCTAATTAAGGAGAGATCAGTAGAAGGATTTAAATGTGATTTATTGATGTACAGAATTCAGTTTGAGGTATTTAGTCTCTGATGGCCCATCACAGTGGACTGGAATCACAGCTGTGATAAGGATTAGTCTGAAATCTAGATGCTGGTGTTCGAGATGAAGATAGAGGCTTGAATGTGGCCTGAGTGACGAAGGAGAGGCACAGATAGGAAGGAGGTGGGTCGCACAAAGACGTCTGCAAGGGAGAGTGATAGATGCACAGTGAGATTTAAAGTAGGTGGAGTGGAGGCTGATTGTCCTGAAGAAGGCTGACAGAAAACCGACCAGTGATAATTACAATAAGCTTGACAATGTGGGAAGTGATTTAAAGTTTAGATTAGCTCCAACACCTAGGAAGTAGACAGATGTTTACACCACATGAAATTTTACTTGAACCTTTTTCTAGGAAGGAACTATCATCTTGAGGTTTTGATTCAAATTCAGTCCTCGGGTTATACAATTTAGTGAATTCAGTTACACAGTCATCACATCAATTCCCTGTTAAAACCATGTAATGCCTAATAATTCAATATTTGTTTTAATTTGATAGATACAGTCATCCATTTTCTACCATTTACCCTTGTTTGTCCTTCCTCTTCTTTTGACAGATAGTTTATTCTTCCCTGCCATTTGTGTTCTTGCTTCTTGGCCATGTGTCCTTTTGGATTTAGAAACTTTCCAGTTTCTGCTTCTTCCTGCACACACATGCACTTAACACACAGCCACAGAAAAGAGTCAACTTGTGCATCATGTTGCAGTCTAAGCACTGTACCTCAGTAGTCCTCAACCCCCGGTACCGGTCCGTGAGTCGTTTGGTACTGGGCTGCGAGAGTTGAGGCTTGGGTGTGAAATTCATGGTTTTTAAGGTTTTTTCAGCGGTTTTGTAGCATTATTTTTTTAATCGTTTTTAGCGTTAACTCAGTTTCCCTAGGTATTTTCTTGCGTGTCACGAACTGGTACTGGTTTTATTTTGTTGTATTTATCCATGACACCTTAAAGGCTGCTCTGTGAAAATATTGTCGGACATAAACTGGTCCGTGGCGCAAAAAAAGGTTGGGGACCGCTGTTGTATCCGACTAAAACATTACACATTCACGGAGATATTAAAAGTTGCCTGTTCTTGTTATAAATTTAGAATACTTAATGCAAACGACCTTGGTCTATGTTAATATGATTTTTTTCTTTTCTTTTTGTTGTTGTTTTTTTGTTATAGTACATTGTTAATTGTTAATTGTCTATAATTTGCTGATCTGTTGATTTTTAATGTGCTTTTATATCTACATGACTGCACGGGTATTAAAATGAAGTAAAAGGTGTACCTCTTGTGTGCAACTGAATTCTTTTCTAGCTTAAAACCTGCCCCCAAAATATCTTTGCACAGCTATGGTCGTCACAGTCCTGCAGCCACACAAACCAGAGTTGTGCTCTACAAGCCATTGGAAATATTGAGTTTTACAAAACTCTAGTGAGGTTGTTACATCCTGTTTTGTTGGTTTTAAGTATTAAAGGATTTTACACCATTTGCTTTAAAAAAGAAATTGCTCAATCCTGCATGTTAACATGTCTATACATTCATTCTGGCATGTGTGTTCTGTTTTCATGCCCTGTTTCTAGTTGTCCCAATTTTTTTCCTGCCTGCCTGCACACAGCCTTGACAGCTTGGGTGGTGTTGGCAGCTTGTGACCAATAACAAACATGAACAAGGCTCCTCGCATCAGAATGAGCAATTTTATTTTACTTTTTTCAAATATGAAAGTATAACATAAAAAATATATTTAAGGTTAAATACATAACACAGGTTGAAATCCAGACAGTTTCTACAGACAAATCATTGGTATGAGTGTCATTACGGTACTATACTATCAAACAAACACTGTGTAAATCTTACGTTCATCTTTGCTGATCAATAAGACCAGAAAAGTCATCAAGATATGTAATTGCTGTATATCCTTGCGGTGTGGATCAGTGAATCGATGTCGCGTTCACTCTTTGCATACAGCTTGATTTCATCCATGTATAGGGAAGTGGCTGATGTATGCTCAGTTCCATAGTTGGTATCCGTAGCCAGTGTTGGGGAGTGACAGAATACATGTACCGCCGTTACGTATTTAAAATACAAAATAAGAGTAACTGTATTCTGTTACAGTTACTGTTTAAAAAGGTGGTATTCAGAATACAGTTACTTTGTTGAAATAAATGTATTACTGCGGTATTTTCCTGTTTCATATTGTCGCGGGTCAGGACTGTTTGGGTTTTGTTTGTGCTGTGGTTCCAGGTGGCAGCGTTACGGTTGCCATGGTTACAGGGTGACGCTCTCTCTGCGTGTTTCCTGGGTGAGAGAGGCCTTTTTGTTGTTGTTGTTGTGCTAAGCTAATAGGCAGAATGCTACAGGCATAGCCCTAAAGAATGTAGCCTCATGGGCAGTGTAGTCCGTGCAGGGAGAATGGACTGCCATACCCGTTATGTGTCTGTGAGCGAGGGAGGGAGAAAAAGGAGAGTGGAAAAGTACAAGCTGTCACGGAGCAGAAACGGGAGCTGGAAGCATGTAAATATAATAATAACCACTGCAGCCAAAAAGAGAGCCTGACGAGCCCAGTTGTAAGTAAGCTATTAAGACTCGACTGTACACTGTGTTTGTGTTTTCCCTCCGGAACAATAAGTTCAGTTGGAGCAGCCTTTCAACGCCTCTCTCTGTGTCTCGCTAGCAAAGTTGACCCAGACAACACAATAAAGCTAGTTTTCAGCTACGAGCCCGACACGAACCTATTAACATATTAGTCAGAGGTCCCTTTACTACAGTTTGGAGCCGCGGACCTTCAGTAATAGTAATAAATCACACAGCAATAGTACATTCATGTAGTTGTAAACAGCATGATAATATATTAAGTAATCCAAAGTATTCAGAATACGTTACTGTCATTGAGTAACGTAACGGAATACATTACAAAATACATTTTGGGGCATGTATTCTGTAATTTGTAGAGGAATACATTTTAAAAGTAACCTTCCCAACACTGTCCGTAGCCAGTGTTGTTGATGATCTCACTGAAGGGGTTCATCCACATCCACAAATACGTCAGGAGGATGGCTCCATCCAACCACGTTGTGAAGTGATACACACAATGTTTCTGCTCACAAGAGATGTATTTATTTGACAGTTCTGCACAGGAGACAGTCCGTTCCGGTTCAGCTCTCCCTCCGGCTCACTTCTGCCGTCACTATATAGACAAACAGAAAAGAAGACACTGTCATCACACAATCGCCACCACCTGTGACTGTCACAGGCTGGGTCTCCGACCCAGCACTTTGAGTTTTCTTTGTATTGTTCTTATTTTTTGAGATGTTGTTAGTTTTGTGTTATTTCCTATTTTGCCTTTAGTTTAGGCAGTTATTGCTCCTGGGTTTTCTGTTTGAGTTCTTGCATTATTCATCACGTATTTGGTTTAAGTTTGTATTGTCATGTCTAGTTTTAGTGTTTCCTGTTTTATTCTGACAGTGTCATGTGTTCTTTGGTCATTGTATTTAGTTTCACTCCTCCTGGTCCTGTCATTAGATTTATGTCTGTCAGCTGTTTTCCCCCATGTGTCGCCACTTCCCCTGATCATCTCATGTCTGTATTTAAGCCTTTTGTTTTCTTCATGCCATTGTCAGTTCGTCTGTTTATTCTCACCAGAGTCATAGTCATAGCCTGTTTATTTTTCCACCTCGATCATAGTTATAGTTTTTGGTCTTAGTACCTTTAGTGTTTTGTTTCTTAGTGTTTTGTCAGTTCAGTGTTTTGTTTCTTAGTGTTTTGCCTGTTTGCTTTGGTCTCTTGGTTCATTTCCTGCCGTCATCGCAATAAAGGTTCACTTTTCTGTTAATCATTACTATTCCTCGTCATCATCTGCTTTTGGGTCCTGTTTCCGCACACATCGGCGCACCCCGCCGTGACAGTGACTCACTTGCCTCCCGGTACCGCCCCCTTGAGCTCACTGCACCACTCCTCCCCTGTAGCTGTGCCATGGACCACACTTCCGCCACACACGTGCTCACTGAATACCTCAGGCAGCAGAAACCCAAGAAAGAGGAGGGACCATTATGGAAGGACAGGCTCCTGCACAGTATGTACCACCGGCAGATAAAGGATGTGGCTGACATCCAGAAGTCTTACCAGTTGCTGTACAAAGCTGGACTCAAAGGATGCACAGAGGCACTAATCATGGCAGCACAGGAACAAGCTCTGAGCACAAGATCCATAGAAGCTGGGGTCTATCACACCAGGCAAGACCCCAGGTGCAGGCTGTGTAAAGATACCCCTGAGACAATCCAGCACATAACAGCAGGGTGCAAGATGCTAGCAGACAGGGCATACATGGAATGTCATAACCAGGTGACCGGCATAGTATACAGGAACATCTGTGCTGAGTATGGCCTGGAAGTCCCGAGGTCAAAATGGGAGACGCCCCATAGGGACGTTAGCATAGGGCTTAAATCTCTCCAGCCTCATTGCCTCAAATCAGCTCCAGGTGAGTGGAGCTGTTGAAGGTATGACGGCCCTGCCCAGGGGCAGATATCAAGGAGACTCAGGAACATGGTGGAGGTTTCCATCCACTCACAATGACACAATGTAACATTTTCAGACCCACTAGTTGGTCTGGGTAAGCTAGAAAATATCTGACCAGTCTTTAGGTTTTGGAGATAGGCACTAAAATGTGTGAGATTATAAGGAAATAGTTGGAGGCTTTGACAGAGTTTGTAGCATTCACCAAATTTGACATTAGATGAGCAAAATGAACAACTTAAAGGGTTGCATTTACTGTATTTTGAAATAAAACACTAATATTATTAGGGAACTTTGCATTCCCTACCCTGGGCTAGAAATAAGTGGTAGTTCCAAACAAATGGAATCCTTCAATAGGACTAAGGCCGTGTAAAGCGAGAAAGTGAAAACTTTTCAACATAAACATACATAAATGAGCCAAATATAAAGTCTTTAGTCTTTAATAAACATTAAATAAGCATAACCATATAAAATAAGGTGCACTGTTTCTGCTCACTACAAACACTATGTATGGTATACACTAACAAGCCTCAGCAATGAGGTCAGGTGTTCTGTGCAAAACACTCATGTTTCAGTCAACTAATGTTTGTTAGCTTCTTACTGAAGGTGTAAACTACATGTAATGGAGAAAATTAAGGAACATTAACCCCAAATAGACAATCAATCTAGACAGGTAACAAGAATCTGATCTATATTAAGTTAGACCAGAAATGCAATCCTCCCAATTGCAAGTAGAATATTAAAACAGAAAGGGGGCGTGCAATGTTTTTAGTTTTTCAAGGTGGGCATAATAGGAAAAGTTTGGGAACCAAAAATATTGCCTCCTACCTTCTCAAAAGCCCAAAGTCTTGGGTTCCATAATTACGGAGCCCCGCAGGGGACATGGGAGAAAAAAAAATTAAGACGGACTTTTGCGAGATCCCGCAAAACTTTTGCGGGATCTCGCAAAACAAACTCGGGATCTCACAAAACTTTTGCGAGATCTCGCAAAAGTTTTAGCCGCATTCTTCCCGTTAGCTTCGAGCTAACGGGAGGTCGAGACCTACTACAGCCGGGAGGAACACCGCTTTCCCGGCACATCGTGCCTCGACCTCCCGGTCGGCTTCGAGCCGGCGTCCGAAGAATGTGGCTAAAACTTTTGCGAGATCTCGCAAAAGTCCGTCTTAATTTTTTTTCTCACGTGTCCCCTGCGGGGCTCCGTACATAATTGAGTGAACCAGATACACAACATTAAGTTCTCCTTCATTTTGAAAGATTTGGATGGATGCCTACAGGCAGGCGTCAAAGTGCTACACTTGCACAAAGTTAATAACAAGTTGGCCACATCCGTACTGATATGAAGATTGAAGGCTTAATGCTTTATAAACCTTTTGCTTCAAAAGAGGACAAGAGTTTGCCCAAATCCTATTTTTTAAATGAGTCTGTATGACTCAGACTTTTATTTTTGCTCCTAGTCACATACAAATACGGACATAAGAAGCAACAAGTTTAAGGTACAAAAACCAAAGCCAAAAGAAGACTACAGGTGTGATGTGAAACCCGATAGAAGATATTTGTTTCAAGAACACACTATTCAGTGTGTTTCCTCCTTCTTACCATGTGATCAGTATCAGCAGTGAGATGTTAAACCACAAGAGAGAAGTGGCATCTCATTGCCCAGTGAGCTTTATTATTTTGTTTCAAACATTTAAAGGTAAGTTCACATACGCACATACTCTTAGTTTTTTTCCCATCTTTTTATGTTCATTTCATGTACAAGTCTTAGCCATCTGTTTAAATTATTATTGATTATTCCTGCAGTTTATCATTGTACCTCAGGATCTACCTGAAGGATCTAGGACCAAGCAAAAAATAGAGACTATTGAAGGAGACTGGAGACTTCCGGAGCTTGAATCCTTTAATTGTAAAAGACCTGAGGAATATAAAGGGACGAGACTCCTTTTATATTGATTATAAAATTGAATAGACCTTTTGAATTAATGTAAGCTCATCTTAAAATGTACCATTAAACTAACAAAGCTCTGTGTGAGATACAGGGAAAATATTCCATGTTATGATCATTACATTGTGATGCATAACTGTATTGCAACTTCAACTCCAACTTTACTTTGAGAAAACTGAACAAGAAGACAAGTTAAATGTTTTTACACATTTTGAAAAACAAGAGGTTAAAACACCTCTGTTGCTATTTATTCTACATTTTTGTGTTTTCATTTTTGCCAAAATGCATATCATCAAGAAGCCTTACCTCTACAAGAAACAACTAAAACCACCCTTGTGGAAACAAAGCTACAATTAGCTGAGGTTTGAGAAGGGGCTGAACTACTTCAAGCTAAAAATAGGTGTGCACTTTCTGCTGTGACAGTGTAGCAGCACAAAAACAACATCCACTCAGGGAAAAACAAAAGCACAACTGTCATTTATGTGCATGAGTATCAGATCTTTCATCATGTCAAACCTTCTGAGGTAAGAAGTTTAAACTTCTACACGAGAAGAGCTTGTATGTTTTAACTGCAGCTGTTTAGAAATAAATGTTTATGAAATGTGTTCTTCCCAATTTAAGATTACATTATCATATTACACTCAATAAAGTTTTGAATCTCACTCACTCTTAATATGTAAAGTCAAAGTACAAAATCAAAATAAGTCACCTTTTATTTATTTTTCTCCCATGTACCAAAAACACAGGAGTGTATTTTAAGATTTAAATCGTGTCCCGTTTTAATAGGAAAGCAATGAGGAAACAAATGATAGGATGCTGTAGCAGAAACAAAAAAAGTCAGATTATACATACAGAGTTATACAATATCAGCAACTATAATACTATAATAATAGTATTATAATACTATATACTATATATATACTATTATAATACTATAATAAGAGTATTATAGTTGCGTCACTACAGTAAATCATTATGGTGAAGCAACAAAACTAAAATAGTAGATGCACAGTCTGTGTTCTGAGTATGACTTGTTTTGCTTGATTTGTTTTTCATCTTTGGTGTACAGAAGGCTTCTTATCACTTGCTTTTAGAAACATACATGCACATATTGTACATGCATAAAATCTGTGATAGTGCTTGGAAAGAAAATAACCTCAGTGCTGAAAAGCAGCTTCTCTGTTCAGCTGAATTTGATTGAGAAGATGGCCTCTGTTACCACCACCGCTGTGTTTCTGCTCAGCCACTTCTTTATTGCCTCCACAGGTACGGTACAGCTAATCTATTATTCCATCAGGTTTTTATCTTAAGCTTTAAATTCCAAACTTTTTCATTTAGATTTACAAGGCAAAAGTATTTTTAACATGTCATCTGCCAACTTAATCATTCTTGAAGACTCCAACATATACCATAGAGGTCTGCTGTCTTGTAACACCTGTAAAATACCTAAAACATGCCATGATGTTTTATAGTTCCCTGTTTCTATATCTGATGATGTGTTGTCATCATAATGTTTCATGGCTTACCTATTTTTGTCATCTAGCTCTTCTGTCATTTTCCACCTTTCTTTCTGTTCAAAGACTCTCAGGATGGTTGTGATGAGTATGCAGAAACAGGCACAAATTTTACCATGCCACTTAAACACACTTTGAAGGAATCTGAGAACCTGAGATGGTTCCACAACACAACAATAATCTTTAATAGCAAATTAGACAAGGGGGGCAAAGGAAAAGATTTCTTTGTTGAGTCAACTGGATCACTGAAGCTGACAAAACTCACAAAGGACAAGTCAGGACTTTACACCCCTATGGTTTACGATGAAGATGGAACATATGTAGAGGATTTACCGAGCTTGAGCTTATGCATATTAGGTAGGTAACAATAAATGAACATGCTTGTTAGAGTTTATATAACACGGCTAATCAAATTTTTCATCTGATTCTTCTGTTTTTCGTCACCTTTCTTTCTCTTTCAAAGACTTTCAGGATGGTTGTGATGAGTATGCTGCTGCAGGCACAAGCTTTACTGTGCCACTAAAGCACAAGTTGTGGGAATCTAGTAGTCTAAGATGGCTCCACGTTACAAAAATAATCTTCAAACGCAGAAAGAAACAGGTGATCACAGGGAAAAATGAAGATGTTGATTCAACTGGATCTCTAAAGCTGACACAACTGACCAAAGACAAGTCGGGACAGTACACCCCACAGGTTTATGATGAAGATGGAGTAAGCGTAGGGCATTTACAAAGTTTGCGTTTATGTGTATTAGGTAAGTAAAAATAGTTATAGTTATATATATATATATATATATATATATATATATATATATATATATAATGCTAATTATATGAAAGTGGTTTCTGTTACAGATCGGTAATAAAGGGGATAAAGTAAGCTAACAAGGGGCAAACAAGCGGGTAATAATGTGGTAATTTCAAAGTTATTACCACTCTACCACAGGTAATTGAGTGGTAATAACTTAGAAATTACCACATTATTATGTTCTTGTTTCTTCCTTATTACCGTACTATTACCACTTTATTACCAAGCTGTATGTCCACATTGTTACCCCAGTTTTGGGGCCCTATTACATAAATTTCAGAGTAATATTACTCAACTGTAACCATTGTTTTTATCATGATATTACTAGGATATTACTTGGTTATTACTTTGGTAATTGCATAGTAATAACTAAGAAATTACCACATTATTACCTTCTTGTTTGCCCTTGTTACTCCACTATGACCCCTTTATTACTGAGCTGTAATAGAAAGTGCTACCACATTTTTTTTTTACTCAGATCGTGTGCAGAAGCCCAACGTGTCGGTGAGGTGTACAGACTCTAAGACAAATGTCAATTTTACTTGCAATGTTGGTCAGGTGAGAAAATATTTCTTGTGGTTTACTGATATTTTATTTAGAGTATTTTTTTTCAGACAGTTAACTCATATATAAATGTTAAAATAATTTGTAGACAAAGACTATCCTCACCTACTCTCTCTGAAACTCAGCATGAATTAAATGAAGATAATTAATTATAAGCATTCAAACACAGATAACAACGTTTTATTTCTATTCATTTTTTCATGATGTAGGTGTTTCAGTTAAGGCCAGTCATGACGTTTGCTGTGTTGTGCTGCTGTAGGCAGTTATTCTCTTTTTCTCAGGTTTTTAAGTCATAGCATGAGTCAAAGGACTCAAATTCCACCAATCACCTTTTCACAATTCTTTTTAAAGATTTTTTCAAGTTTTTGAAATGACACTTACTGATAAAGACCCTGAGATATGGAAAAGAATTAAGAATAAGTGTTCACTAATTGCACATTTGTCAAAAAATGTGTTGGTCTGTTCTTGAACTTTTCTTTGGTTTATGTTTTATGAGACATATTCTTAATGACCCTACAGCTCATCAATAAATTATATTTTCTTTTACAGAATGAGAAGAATCTTATGATCGAATGGTTTATGGATGATGAAAAACTGGAAGAAAAAGAGAAGACCCTGACGAGAGTAGCCAAAGATGTGGCAAATGCCCGTTTCTCTTGTAATGTTTCTAACCCAGTCAGCTCTGACATCAGTCTGCCTGTTCAACAAAACTGCTATGAACTCTGTAAGTATCCGGTCTTTAAGTCTGACGTCATTAGCCATGTCTGGGCCCAAACTCCGCTGCAGGTCCATAAGTCAAACGATCCCTGCAGCATTACTGAGAGTTGAAAAACTCTCAAAAACTAAATTCTTTCATGTGATAAAATGATCAGCGTTGCTGCTCTACCAGGTGTAACAATAAAGTTTAACATCCAGGCATCCATGAAAACAGAATTTATGAAATTTAACAGAGTTAGAAGTTAGCAGGGAGTTAGCTCGCTAGCTTCCATCTAAATATGATACACCATGTTCTAAGAGTTTTCTGAAACAAATTCAAACGTACAGCTCTGCTATCACTTCCGACATAAATGAAGACAGGGAAGTAAACAGCAGTGACGTTTGTAGGGTTACTGAAGTTGGGCGAGCTGGTATTTAATGATGTGTTGCGTGATTGCTAGCGACACAGATACGTTAGCATAATATAAACAGTGAGGCTCGTGGGCGAACGCTAACAAACGGAGGACTTTTTCCACTCAATAAAAATTAATGTGAGGTTCCCAATGGTCGGGGACAAATGCACTCGAATGGCAGGATGCTGTAAACGGACCAAACTTCAGTCAGCAGAACAACTGAGATAATCCATCCACAATACAAAGTTAGTCATTAATATACTGCTGCATGGGCTGTAGTTACATCGTAAGGGTTTAAAAACGGAACTTTGAAATTATTAGCAGAAATAAAACCCGAGAGAAGCCGACAGTGATCATTGACTGTTTTTAGGGGCTTGTTGAGATAAAATAGAACAAGATACAAAGCATTAAAACATGTTAAAAACACAACAGCCTTATTAAATGCAGACTACTTTGGGCCCGGAAGCAGGATTCATCACGCCATCACTTAAAGACCGGATTAGGTTATTCAGTTTCAGTTCCAAGTGTCTAAACATTTACAAATCAAACACATTATGCTTACAAGTGCTGACAAACTGAAGTCATTTTCAGTGCATGTTTAGATTTGCATAGCTTGCTGTGGTCTAAAGGTCGACAGCAAAATATGGTAGAGCATTGCTTATCTTATTGCCTTTCTTCACCTTTCTTTCTATTTCAAAGATTCTCGGGATGGTAGTACAGTAAGTAAGAGACGCAGGTTTTACTTTAAGTGACTCAGATGACCTGAGATGGCACCACAACATAATAATGATAATAATGATAATAATAAAACTCTAAAGTTGACAGTACAGTGCTATGTTGTTTCAGGAAGAGAGAGGAAGTGTGGGATTTTTTACAAAGTTTGCGTCTGTGTTTATTATGTAGATCAAGTTGTCTTCTTGTCCCAAATTTTTGTTTTATGATTCATCTAATTTGTCATGTGATTGTGTGGGGTTTTTTTCTTATTCTTTCTGATTCAAAGATTCCCAGGATGTTTGCAACCTGTACGGTGCAATAGGTGACAACATTGTTGTGCCTCTGAACCACAAGCTGGACAAAGCGTCAGTTTTAAAATGGAAGCACAATGATACAATAATCTTTGAGCAAAGAAAAAACAAATCTCCTAATCCCATATATGTCAAGGGAAAAAAGGACGACATTAATCCAGATGGATCCCTAAAACTGACAAATCTAGATGCAAATGACTCTGGAAACTACATCCCAAAGGTTTACAGTCAAGATGGAGCATTAGAAAGCAATATGAAAATCACACGTTTATGTGTTTTGGGTAGGTGACACCAGATTAGAGTTATTCTGGTTCTATGAATATATAATCGTTCCTTTTGCATTACTATTTATACCTTATCTGGAGCAGAGATAAAAGGTTGCAGTCACCTGAAAACATGCCACTGTGTTACCTTATCAGCTGAGTGTTTTTACAAAAGCTGATATAGTTTAATAATGTATTTTGCTACTCATTAAATGTGTATTGATGAATCGGCATCTGTTATTAGTTCCTGTGTATTCATTGTTTATTTAATATTTTATCAGCAGTACTTTCTGATGGTATTGCTATAATCAAATCTTCTCTTCTCAGCCCGTGCACAGAAGCCCAAAGTGAAGATAATGTGTCCAAACAAGTCAGAAGTCAAATTTACTTGTGTTGTTAGTCAGGTAAGAATAATATTTCATGTCTTTAATTTAGATTTAAATGACAATGTTTTCCTCTGCCTAAATGCTGATGTTAACCATTTTAATTGGATGTAAATTTTCCATGTAATTTTGTTAAGTACAAGATAAAATGTTACATTTAACAAAATCTGGTCAAATGAAGTGTACTTGATTGGTGTACATTCAGATTATACCAGGCATATTTTCCTTAAAGTTTAAATTAGCTTAAAGTTTACTGTTAACTTCACCAACTCTTTCAGAGACGTCCTCATCCTCTGGAAGATTTACCTACACTTGCTGATAAAGATACTAAGATATGGTTAAGAATTTATTTAGGAGTGATATTTTCCCATCTTTGTAATTTTGTAATTGTTTGTGTTTACTAATTTCACACACTAATGAAAACAAACAAGAGCACTTAAAGAGTGCAACTCCCCCTTAAGGGCAAGGGCTATACTAAAACTTGGTGTTCTATGATGATGTTATTACAACACCCTGGCGTCAGTCTTCTTGTATTACTACATGCTGATGTCTGACCTTTGACCTTGACATATTACACATTCAATTTTGCATTTTATTATCTTTACCCACATGACTGAAGCAGACTTGGCTGAACTTTGACTTCTATAAGCTGTAAAAACTTAAGGTTTAAGATTAAATCCTGAATGATGCCAATCCATGATTGATATTTTCTTCTGCAGAATGATTTTAAAATCGAATGGCTGATGGAGGGTAAAAGGTTGAAAGAAAAAGAGATGACACTGACAAGAGTAGCCAAAGATGTAGTAAATGCCAGTTTCTCTTGTAATGTTTCGAACCCCGTCAGCTCTGAGCTGAGTCTGCCTGTTCAACAAAACTGCTATGCGCCCTGTAAGTATTTGTTTACTCAATTTCCCTTCTAACTGTCTAAATATTGACAAATCAAATTCATTATGGTTACAATTGCTGACAAACTGGAGTCATTTTTTTGTTTTAGTTTTAATTTCCATTCAACTTTTGAGACTTTTTAATAATAAAGAATACAAAGTTGCACTGTACTGCAAAGCTGAGTCACTTTTACTACACGTTTATGTGTGCATGGCTTTTATGCAGACTGTGGTGTGAAGATAGAACATATAATTATCCAACCTCAAGTGACAAGTGACAAGGCAGGACGCCCACAGAGTTTCATTTCATAGTCCGCTGTACAATCAGTCTGAAGGACAAACGCTGTTGCGTGTGCACAAAAATTTAGAATAGAAAGGAAACCAACCAAACACAAATCAGTCTATATAGGTAATAACTAGTATTCGAACAGCTCTAAGTGACTAGACCTTTAGTGTCAGACGATATTCTAAAACATCAGCTGACTGTCAATGATCTGTCAACTTAGACATTGTATTATATTTTGCATTGTGCATTGTACTGGACCCCCCTCCACCCCCTCCACCTTTTGACAGACAGTGTAGTCTGTCAAAATAATGTTTAATATTTAGTATTTACTGTTATATTCCCATATATCATTGTGATGTTGTTTATTGTATTGCTCTCGTTTTCTTCTGCTTGTTTTCTTTTTTCTTTCTCAACAGGTGATCCAGGTGATTGATATATGTATTTTTTATTTTATTTATTTATTTATTTTTTTGTCTGCATATTTAGTTGGTTTTTGTTTTTTTGCCCTTTATCCCCGTCCCTCTTCTCCGCTGTTTTTTCCCCCTCTTCCTTTCTCACTTTTCTTTTCCTCATTCAAGTCTGTCCCGTATCTAGCAAGTGAAAATAAAAAAAATAAATAAAATAAACAATAAAAGGTGAATCAAACAGACCATTATGGCAAGGCTGGGATGGTCAATTTGGTAAAGTAAATCCGTTGGGCATCTTTCTTTGCCTTTAGACAATAATTCTGACGGCAAAAGAACCAAACGGGACAGGCAAAAAAAAAAAAAGCATTTATTCAAGTTACAATTCAGATTCAATCTGAGCAATTCAAATTCAAATTTAACTTATTCAAATTCAGTTTCTGATGGCACAGATTTCTGCCCATATAAATCCTTTATTGACATTCAATATTTACTTTGATTGGGCAAACAGAATTAAATGTTGTATTGACGTTGGTGCTAGAGTTTTTGTGGGTTTGTGCATTGGTAAACAGGTTTCTTACGTTGTTGTAGCACGACTTGGCATCAGAGAAAGTGGAATTTCTGTGTTTCATGTGTGTACATGATTTCCTGATCCTTACAGTTGCCTGAGTACTAAAAGAATGTTTTGTCCCAGATTTTCTTTCTCTCGTTTTAACAAAATGTATTTATTAATTTTCTAGATGGATTTTTTACGTCATTTTATAAAGCAATCCTAGGAGATTAAGATGAACCTAAGCTTTTGGATGTACATGTGCATCTATATAGATATACTACTACAGTTACAGCTATGGAGGGCTTATTTTTATTAGCCTGGCAATTAAAGGTGCTTTATATCCAGAGCTGTTTGATCATCAGTAGATCGCTTTGTTATTTAAATTATCCTGATTAAATTAAGAATTTTCAAATTACTTTTGAGTAAAGAACAATTGAATTTGAATCACAAACTACACCAACCTTTTGTCGTGAAAGGAACGAATATGTTAAATTACTGTCAAGGCTGCATTCATTAAAACTTTAATCACCGCTTAAAAAAAAAAAAAAGACAGACAGTGTAGTTTTGTAAACAATCAGAGAAATTGTAGGTAGACAATTTATTAAAATGTTCTGTAACGTTAAAGGTTTGGAAGGTAGCAGTGCTTGTGCTATATGTTTGTATTTAGAGCCAATGCTACCTGCTAAGAAACCTCCTACAGGTAGACTAATGTCAAAAAAAGCACAGTTTCAAGAAAAATAAGAAAATAAGCATGAAATGTTTCTACTAGGCAGGTTTATACTGATATAACCAGGGGTGCACATAGGTGGTCCACAGGTGCGAATGCGCTTTCAAAATAAAAGACGCGCACCAGCTAAGAAGTTGAAATGCACGTTTGCGTACATAAGATTTTCTGGAGGAGGACAGACATTTGTTTAGAACTCTTTTTTTTTTTTTTTTTTTTTTTTTTTTGCCTGTCCCATTTGGTTCTTTAGCCATCAGAATTGTTGTCTGAAGACCAACAAGGATACCCAATGGATTTACTTTGCCAAATGGATCATCGTGGCATTGCCGTATTGGTCCATTTGGTCGATCTTTGTTTTTATTATTTATTATATTTTATTTTCAGATGTTACAGACGGGACAGACATGAGTGAGGGATAGGAAAGGGAGAAAGAAAGAGGAAGGAAAGGAAAAACAGAAGGGGAGAGGGACAGTGAGAAAGGGGGGAGAAAAAAAATAAAAATCTCCTGGATCACCTGTTGAGAGAAGAATAGAAAACAAGCAAAAAAAAAACAAAGCAACATACTAAACACAACACCATCGCATTAATCTAGCTAAGTGTAAACAGCAGTAAATACTAAATATTCAATGTTGTTGTGCAGCACGCAGGACAGATGTGCTTCGAAGTAGCAGCCAAGAAAGCCACTGGCAGGGGAAGTGGTGGTGGGCGGAGATAGGCCTCCAAACCTTGGAGGGCCTGAGGTGTCCCCAGAGAGGTGGCGTCTGATACCCAACCTGACATATAGACACAGACATACAGGCACACACAGATACAAACATCCATTCCCCCCCCCCATGCTCTCATATGCACTCACTCCACACTCAACCAACGTGGAGACAGACATAAAGAGCCCTGTACACACGATCACACTCCCCAAGCGTACTCTACGAACCTGGTCTAGGTACCCTTGCCCCTGGAGGGGGGAACTGCACCCAGACCCAGGTGGTGTTACCCTTTACCCTGCGGTGGGGAGAGGCAGACCACCCCGACTCCGCAGCAGCAGGGAGGCCCTACACCCCAGACCGCAGTCGGACGGCCAACTCCTCCTAGCCCTCCTGCTCCAGCAGGCCGCAGAGAACGGGGGTGGGAGAAGACTCCAAACCTCCCTCCACCCGCTCATTGTAGTGTTGATGCATGTGTGTTCTAAGGTGCAATTAAAACCCAGGAGGGCATGGAGCTACCTGCCAAGGAGCAGCAGGTAAGCGTTTAGAACTCTTAAAGATGGACTAAATGACTACAGACCCGTGGCTCTGACATATGTGGTCATGAAGTCTTTTGAGCGCCTAGTTCTCTCCCATCTCAAGACCCTCACGGCCCCCCTCCTGGACCCCCTGCAGTTTGCATATAGAGCCAACAGGTCTGTAGACGACGCCATCAACATGGCCCTACACTTCATCCTGCAGCATCTGGACTCCCCAGGAACCTACGCCAGGATCCTGTTTGTGGACTTCAGCTCTGCCTTCAACACCATCCTTCCAGACCATCTCCGAGACAAGCTTTCCCAGATGAATGTGCCTGATCCCATCTGCCGGTGGATCACTGACTTCCTGACGGACAGGAAGCAGCATGTGAGGCTGGGAAAGAATGTCTCGGACTCCCGGACCATCAGCACCGGCTCCCCTCAGGGCTGTGTTCTTTCTCCTCTGCTCTTCTCCCTGTACACCAACTGCTGTACCTCCACCCACCAGTCTGTCAAGCTAATCAAGTTTGCAGATGACACCACCGTTATTGGGCTCATCTCGGACGGGGATGAGTCTGCCTACATGAGGGAGGTTGAACGTCTGGTGTCCTGGTGCAGCCACAACAACCTGGTGCTGAATGCCCAGAAGACAGTGGAGATTATTGTGGACTTCAGGAAGCACACAGCCCCACTCCCCCCCATCATCCTGACTGACACCCCCATCACCTCTGTGGACTCATTCCGCTTCCTGGGTACCACCATCACTCAGGACCTGAAGTGGGAGCCCACCATCACCTCCGTCATCAAGAAAGCCCAGCAGAGGATGTACTTCCTGAGGCAGCTGAAGAAATTCAACCTGCCAACACGGACGATGATGCAGTTCTACACTGCAATCATCGAGTCCATCCTCACCTCCTCCATCACCGTGTGGTACGCTGGAGCCACTATCAGGGACAAACAGAGACTGCAGCGTGTTGTGCGCTCTGCTGAGAAGGTGATTGGCTGCAGACTCCCATCTCTGCAGGACCTGTACACCTCCAGGACATTGCGGCGTGCAGCTCGGATCTCAGCTGACCCTTCTCACCCTGGATACAGTCTGTTTGACCTGCTCCCCTCAGGCAGGAGGCTCCGGTCCATTCGCACCAGAACCTCTCGCCATAAGAACAGTTTCTTCCCCTCTGCTGTTGGACACATGAACAATAACCATATGACTGTCCCCGCCACTAACACATGACCCTACGCTGGGTCACTGCATCATTCCATGTTTGGCACTGATCACCACCTGCACTCATGTATATATCTTTCTACGTAGCACTTTTAATTCTTATTCCTACTTTTATTTTTTCATGTCTATTTAAGTGCTATTTATGACACTATGTTTGCACTGAAGAACCGCAGCAATTTCCTAATGTTGTAAACCTGCTCAACATTTGGCAATAAACCCCCTTTCTGATTCTGATTCTGATTCTGAACAAATGATGAACGCACAGAGAGGTGGTGCAGAATATGCCGTGGAAAATCCCACTCTAGTGGACAAAAACAGTCCGCTAGAGTGGTCTGAGATGTGGTGCAGATATATAGTAGCGTTGAAACTATGAAATGCCTAAAATTAGAGCTCTAAAGTTGACATAAAAAAATCATAATTTCATTGAATATTTGATAAATATACTTATAACTGTACAGAGCTTTTCTAACATGGCTAACCTAAAGTTTCTGATGAAAGTTTGTTGTTTACATTTTCTCTTTCAAAGACTCTCAGGATGGTTGTGATGAGTACGCTGCAACAGGCTCAAGTTTTACTGTGCCCCTTAAGTACAAGTTGCAGGAATCTGAGAACCTGAGATGGTTCCACAACACAACAATAATCTTTAATAGCAAATTAGACAAGCGGACCAAGAGGAACACAAGGAAAGACTTCTTTGTTGATTCAACTGGATCACTAAAGCTGACAAAACTGATGAAAGACAATTCGGGACAATACACGCCTATAGTTTATGACGAAGAAGGAAGAAATGTAGCACATTTACTGAGCTTGAGTTTGTGTGTATTAGGTAGGTAACAACCCATTGTAAATATGCTTCTTCTAGCTAAACAAACATACTTAGAAAAAAGGTTGATATAATCATTTTTTCTTTTCTTTTTTTACTCAGACCCTGTGCAGAAGCCAAACGATGAAATGCACAGGCTCTACGATAAATGTCAGTTTCACTTGCAGTGTTGATCAGGTGAGGACAATATTTAATTTGAGTTCTTTTCAAACAGTTAACACATATCATGCATTTTAGGAATCTGTAGACAATGGACTTTATTTCTTTTGCCCCCAAACCGAGCATGATTTAAACTGTGCTGACGACAACCATTCACTCACAGATGCTGCTGTATCAATGATGTTATGATTTGATGAAAGTTGGGCTGCTGTAGGCAAACATTCTCTCTTCTCATGCTCTTTGATCACATCATTGGGGACGAGGTGTTTACAAGTGGCTCAGACACCACTATACTGCCTTTTCAGAGACTTCCTGATCCTCCTTGATATCTAACTCCACCTACATATGACATGTCTTTCTCAGTTTTTCTGATCTTTCTTGTTTTTCATATATGCTTTGCATATTTGTTCATTTAAACCTTAAGAAAATAGTAAATATCTTAAAGTATTTTTACTTTCCAGAACTTCTACACTTTTATTTTTAACTATTTAATTAATATCTTAATCATAATTTCTTCTAAAGAAGGAAAACTATTTGGAATATAAATGGCTTACAACGGATAAAGAGTTAACAGGAAATCTGAAGGACACGCTAACAAAAAAAGCTGAAGATGTGATGAACCTCCCCATCGCTTGTAATGTTTCTAACCCCGTCAGCTTTGCCATCAGTGAGCCTGTTTACCAAGAATGCTTAAAGCTTTGTGAGTAGTATCTACAATTAACTGTACTTTAAAAGATTGAAATGACAATTTTATGATACTCATTTTACAACCTTAGATTTTTTTACAATAACCTTAGATTTTTCTCTTTGTGTTTTACTTTGTAGATGTCGCTGGTGAAAAATCTGGACCAAACATCTGGGTTTTTGTGCGCTTTGGAGCCGGTAGGTTTCAACTTCTGTATAAAGCCCATACATTTTTTTATATAAATGCTGAAATAAAATGAGCACATTCTTAATTTTTTCCAGTTTTTTACAAGTAATACAATTTGCTCTTATTTTTTGCACTCATCAGGTTTTTTTCTGTTGTTGCTCCTCACTGGCATTGTTTGTGCAACCAGCCTCACACAGAAAAATAAATATGCAATAAGAGGTAAGATTTATTATTTATGTATGTTTGCATTTATTTATATTACGATTGATATTATTATAATTTATTTTTAAAATAAAAACCTCTGATCTCAGGTAGAAGCTCAAGGCCAGTTTATGTTACACTTGATGTCTCTCATAACCTCCCAGTCACTATTGTGCAGTACGTAAAGGTTACTTGTGGAGCAATCAAGGCTCATTGTTAGGACCATTTAATTAAATTATTTATAATTAAATTATTTAAATGTTGGGGGGAACAAACACAGTTTCTACCTTTTTCTTTGGATGTTTTTTCCCATTTAATACCTAACACTTATTTATGTGTGAGACTCTTAATGTTTAATTTCAAATTATTAATTTGGCTGTGTTGTGATTATTTTTTTAATTATAGGGTTACAGGGTCATTGTTCTCTTAGTTATAAAATCTGTATTTCTGTATCCATGCAGTCTATGGGGCACAGAAATGTAATACAAATGGTTACATTTCTATTTCTTAACACAGAAACTAAATATCATGCACAGATTGGGTGCAGTAATTTCATGTAAGGTATGGTTGTAATTATCCAGGTGCAACCTGTCTGTGCTTATTTTAATAGACAAGGAGGAGTTTCCTTTGAGCCAGTCAGGAACAGAGACAACAGCAGCAGCAGCAGTTGGTCAGCTACACAAATAAAGCTTAGAGCCTGACTTCTGTGGAAACTGGTCTGGAGAGAGAGACAATCATTATCCCGTCATCCAGGCCTCAGACAGGCTTTGACTTTTAAATCTTTCATTTTGAAGGAAAATATCTGCAGTTTCTGCTGGGCAGGTTCATCTTGGCTGTAAGAGGACTTTTGTAGCATAACAGATGTAATTTCTCATGTGATTCATGTGATTCTTATTTCTAATTTAAAAACTCTCAGGATGACAGACAATATCTTTGTTGTTGTTTACGTCACGCACTCAGACTATGCGTCAGATCAAAAGTCCTGCCATCTGCAGAATAGAAACAAGAGCGAGGACAATTTGGTTTGAGACAGACCAGATGAAATGTATGACTGCAGCTATTTAAAGGATTTTGATACGATGATGAGCTCACCTGAAATACTCTGATTGGCTGATACACAGATAAGGGCAGCCTTGGCAGAGACACCCACCGAGAGAAATCATTTAACAGTACAATGTGATGTTTGTTTGTTCTGCTGCTGCCACAAACTCGCTCCATCACAAGATCACATCAGGACTCAAAGAAGAAGCCAGTGTTTTTTGTGACAATCAATCAATCAACCACATACTCAGATTGAATTAATAATGCCCAGGAGCTGCTTTCATCCCTGTTCTTCTTTTACATACATAAATTCCACTTTTTAGTCTTGTAACTTAAAATCAACAACTTCACAATCATGACTGATGTGAGTATAATCACAAAATAATTTCATTTAATAAACAAAATTAATCAAAAATATGTCTTAAATATGAAATGTGATGTGATTGTACTTGTGTCTTATTACAGGAGGTGAAGTCGTTTTACTGTTGGTCATCCAGCTGCTCACATACAGTATAGTTCTATAAATTCATATTTCATGGAGTATTACAGTTATAATACAATAAGGGTTCTTCCAGTTTCACACATATGTAATGCAATGGCGCCACCCTGTGAACAAGTGTGAGTAGTGTAAGGTACCTTTTTTATATCATTTTGTAGTTTTACTGAATGTAATTTTGAGCTTTTGAAGAAGCAAATTAAGTTATTATTTTGCAAAACATCCGCATTAACCAACTATTTGCTCCAACTACTGGGTTCTGGGAACACGTTTCTTTTTCATTCTGGAAGCTTCATACGTGTCCATTAATAGTGTTACACTAGACCACATTTGGAAACTCTACCACACAAAAGAGAGAGAGTCTTGCTGTCAAGGCAAACAAAAAAGGGGAAGAGGGGGGTTTGAAAAAGACTGAAACTGTGGGTCAGAATCACTCAGCAGAGAGGACACAAGGATTTTCAGTTGGCACCGTTTCAAATAGACAAGTAAGTAAAAAAAATCCTGATTACTTTAAAAACTGAGGGGCGTGAACTTTTTGCTTTTCTGATATCAGATAACGTGCTGCTGGCTTCTGCGGCTTCTGCCGTCATCAGCGTAGGTGCTTGTGGACAGTGACTCAACATGTTGGAGAATAATTGAATCGATAAAAAGAAATAGAAATACATCAGAAACACAATTTGTTACCCCAAAACAGTTCAGTAGCAGAGTGTCCATGACATGGTAATCACTAAACCTGTTATTAACTGTGACTCATTTACAATAATAGCTACACTAAATGTTGTCAGGTGACCTCTTTGAAGATGAATTTGAATAAACAGTATGCCAATAGTGTACTGATGTACATAATACAGTTTACCATATAGAAAAGATGGAAAACAATATTTTAAAGAACTGCAAAGTTATGTTATTTAGAAGCCAGGCTTACAGGACGTTGCTCCACACTGGGTACAGCAGATCGTTTGATGAACTACAGAGTTTTTATAACTTTGTGAAGGATGTCAGCTTGAACAACTTGACTTGAAACTATTGAGAGAAAAGGCCTTTCCTCCTGAGGCTGCGACACAAATTAAGTCTTTGGTTGTATATCTGCACAAACTCAGATATGAATGGTGTCTCCATTTTGCCATCCCTCAGTGGATGGAGACCTGTTTTCATGGACAATCATAGTGCTGTAACTTGGAAAGACCAGAGTTGTGTGGTGCAAGTCACTGGAAATGTTTCAGAGCACCATAGTGAGGCTGTCACATCCTGTGTAATGGGCATGCAAACACAGACAGATGGAGGAACAAGTTTAAGGTACTAAAACCAAGGCCATAAGAAGACCGGAGCTGCTATATGATATGAAACCCCCCTTTTTTAAAGGACACACTACTTCAGTGTGCTTCCTGCTTCTTCCTGTGTGATCAGTATCTGCAGAGAGGTGTTAAACCACACGACACAAGTGGTACTTCATTGCCCATTTGTGTATTTGTATCTTATTGTTAAACATCTACAGGTAGATAAACTCCTATAGCCTTGGAGAGTAAACATATTTCAACTCACAGATCTGCAGTTTGTTTACGACATAATTAGCATACAAATATTTACCGTCTGTTTAAATCACAGTTGTGTCTTCTTACATTTGTGCACAGAAACCTTCATTTTGAATTCAAAGTCAGACTGAAACTGAAGTTTTGCTTTGCAGTGTAGCAGGGTGAGGGATTTAGCAGTGGGACCCGACAAAAAAACAGAGACTGCTGATGGGGACTGGAGACGTACGGAGCTTCAAGGCTTTTATTGTAAAACATCTGAGAAACAGGAAGTGAAAAGACTCCTTCTTTATACTGATTTTAAAAATTTAGAGTAACCTTTGAATTGATTGATTGATTGATTGATTGATTGATTGATTGATTGATTGATTGATTGATTGATTGATTGATTGAGTGATTGTTTGAATAATGAGTTTGCAATACTGTGTACACTGTACTGTATAGCATTCAGCAGAGTTATAAAGTGTACTTCATCTGTGGCGACGGAAACTTGCACCTTTTTTCTGAGAGTAGAAGAAAAGAAAGACTACTAATATTCTGTTATTAAACATTATTAACCTTTTCTCTTGTGTCATGTGATGTGTGAACAATGATCCTGTGGACAGAGTTCATGAACAAAAAAACAAAACTCTATTCAGGCTTTGCAGAGAAGTCCAAGACTGATAAAGTCATAAATTTAAACCAGGAGACACCAGAGAAGACAAACGTGGAAAACAATCAACAGTAAAAAGCAATCAGAGGCTTTAAATACACACAAACACACTGTGGGCCAGTGGGGACTGAGACACAGCTGGAACTAAACACATCTAAACTAAATCAGGGTAACGAGACAAGAGGAGCAAAGTTAAACACACTACATGAGAGAGAAAGAACTACCATGATCAAACTGGAAGTAACTAATGAGAAAAATCACATGACAAAGAAGAAAACTTGACAACAGAAGGGAATTTGGGAAATATAACTCTAACCACTGACAGAAATAGGAATATACAAATGACCATAAGACTAAACACATAGAAGCATAAGATCAAAAACAAAGAGAAAACATGGAAACCTAAAACCTGAGAACTGTTACTATCAAAAAACAAACTACAGTCAGAATAGTGACTGTTGAACAACAAAAGCAATTCCTGTCTGAAAACAGAATATTCAGGGTCTAAAATCCAGGACAGCGATTGCCCTAATTTTAATTAATTAACATTTAGACATTTAAAAAAAAAACTTTGATGATGCTCACTCACTTCCAGAGAACCTGACAAATCATTTTTGATAAAATGCAGATCACCAAAAAGTCTTAGCTCTACAGAGTTACAGCTAGCTCAGGTTGGTGTCAGGGAACCATGAGCCATGAGCTACAAACAAGGGTCACTTTCCCCTGAGGCAGCACGGCAGCACAAAAACAACATGCACTCAAGCAAAAGCAGAGCTCTCATTCATGTGTATGTTCATGTGTATGTTAGACTGAGAGCTAAAACGCGTGCGGTGACCTTTCATCATGTCAAACCTTCAGCGTTACGATGCTTAAACCTCAACATGATTAGAGTTTTGACCTTTTTAGCTGCAGGTGTTCAACTGGAAATCTCAAATTCAAATCATATGGCGTTATTTCTCCTATTAGATTCACAGTAGTTCATTCTTAATGTCTAAAGTCTAAAGAATACAAAAATATATGTTTAAACTTATGAGCTGATGATGGAGTCTTTATTTTCATTTTCAGTCTCATTTGTGTACTTTTGCTTGAAAGTAATTACAAAAAAAACATTTTATGCTCTAACATATTTGTCACCACATCATTTTTAATATTTCAGCGTTTGAATTGTTGGTTATTTGTTGAATATCTCTAACTGCAGATCACGCAGTATGTTTGTGTATATTTGCAGGAGCAACCAAACTTAAACTTGACGCACTCTCTGTTTTCTAAGTGTGACATTTGCTTTGCTTGCTTTGCTCTTTATCTGTGAGACTGTGAGACCTCTTGGATCACTTCCTTTCAAAGCTGTACATGCGCACACACAAACATGTACGGTGGCACACACACATAAACTATGTGATGTTACTGTGCACTGACAGGAAATAACCTCAATACTGGAAAGCGGCTGTTCTTTGTAGCTGAATGTAATGAAGAAGATGCCTTCTGCTGCCACCATCGTTGTGTTTTTGCTCTCCTGCTTCTCCATCGTCTCCACAGGTACGGTACAAATTATTGTGTTCGTGTTTATATTTTTAGCTTTTCTTTCTAAACTTACTGGTTATGTTTTTTTTAAAGTTCAAAGTATTTTTAACATGTCAGTTTCCAACAATAATTCTTCAAGACTCCACAAATACTTTATCTGTTGTCCGTGACACCTGTAAAATACCCAAAGCATCACATACTATTTTAGATTTCCATGTTTCTGTTTTGTTTATTTGTCTATATATATATATATATATATATATATATATATATATATATATATATATATATATATATCTATGTGAACATAGCCTGTTTCAGTTTTTGCCAATATCATTGTTATGATTTGCTGCTGCTGATTATTGTGCTGCTCTTTCCTCTTATTATCATATTTTGTCTTTTTCCTCACTAAAAAGGTTTTCTAGCTCATAAGCCAAAAGAAGATAATAATTTCCTTCAAATATGATAACTTGAGATATGATTGTTGATGAAAACTAGACTTTTCTAGCATGACTATTTTTATTTTTTCCTCAAGATGTTTCTTTATCTTTCAGGCTCTCAGGATGATTGTGTGTACGCTGCAACAGGATCAAGCTTTACTGTGCCACTTGGATATAAGTTGAAGGAATCAGATCAGCTGAAATGGCTCAAGGACACAAGAGTAATCTTTTATCGCAGACAGAAACAGGTGACCACAGGGAAAAATGATGATGTTGATTCAACTGGATCACTAAAGCTGACACAACTCACCAAAGACAAGTCAGGACGATACAAACCAGAGGTTTACACAGAGGGAATAAATGCGGGGGATTTACCAAGTGTGCATTTGTGTGTATTAGGTAAGTAACAACACATTATACATATATTCATTGTGTTTGTACTACTTATATCACAACAAGAAAGTGTGCTGATCCATCAGAAGCTGTTTTAGTCAGATACTATAATTAAAAGTAAAATCTTTGGTTTTATTATGAAGTCACTGTTCAGTTTTATCAATCAACAGTACTTGTTATTGTAGACATGTCAGGACGATACAGACCAGAGGTTCACAGCACAGAGGGAATAAATGTGGGGGGAAACTTACAGAGTGTGCATTTGTGTGTATTAGGTAGGTAAAAATACATTGTGGCCTGTATTTATATAGCACTTTTCAAGTCCCTAAGGACCCCAAAGCGCTTTACACAACCGGTCATCCACCCATTCACACACACATTCACACACTGGTGATGGCAGCTACATTGTAGCCACAGCCACCCTGGGGCGCACTGACAGAGGCGAATGTGTATGTACAAACACATTAAGATATTAACGTTAATATTCTGAAGCCACTCCTCAGATTTTTCATGCAGCAATATTTCTTGTTCTTTTTTTGATTAATGTGTTATCAGCCTTGCCTAATATACTGTTGATATAATCTAATTTGCTTTACTCAGACCGTGTGCAGAAGCCCACTGTGACGACAAAGACGTGTACAGATAATGGACATGTCAATTTTACTTGCAGTGTTGGTCAGGTAAGTAAAATGTTCTTTTTTTTCTTTACTTATCCTTATTCTTATTCTTCAAACATGTCAACAAGGGAGAATCAGAATAAGAACCAGCCCATTTACCGATTGCCAGAGTGTAGGTAGGTTAAGTTAAATCATGCTGGCAGGCTGCTGTGGATGACCGTTCTCTTTTTCTCAGGTCACAACTTTAGTTAAGAGGCTCAAAATCCACTAAATAGCTTTTCTAGAGATTTCCTGATCCTCTTTAAATTCAAGTTCACTTGCTGAGACTCTGATAAACTATCAGCCCCGTGATCAGTAATATTTTCTTTTTTTTTCCTGAGTTCAATAAACACACACTCCTTGAAAATAACATTGTCTTCCACAGAATGAGAATATCACATGGTTAATGGATGGTGAAATGTTGGAAGAAAAAGGGAAGACGCTGACCAGAGTAGCCAAAGATGTGCTAAACGCTAATTTCTCTTGCAATGTTTCCAACCCGGTCAGCTCTGAGATCAGTCTGCCTGTTCAACAAAACTGCTACAAGCCCAGTAAGTATAAGTGATACAAATTTATATTCACAACAAAAGATGTTTTGCTCACAATTGATGAAAAACTTTGCATCACTTGTGCATGTGCAGATGTGCATGACTTCTCTGCAGACTGTGGTCTGAAGAAAGAAAACAGGATATAATATAATCATGCAGCATCAGTGAGGAGGTGAAGCGCTGTGTGCAGGACACCTACAGTTTCATTTTATAGACGTTTATCAGCTTCAGACTGAACATCCAAACTGGGTTCAGTGCTCACAAAAATGTAAACAAGTAAAGAAAATCTATTTAAAAATCAACCTGAACAATTAAAAATCACTGTCTGATCTGATGTGACTACAGACCAGGAAGGGCAAAATTTATTATGAAATATCAGCTGATAGTCACTGAGTTGTATCTAATTCACTGTATCTGTATATGAAGAGAAGCACATTTCCTCACAGATTTTGTAGTCTTGCAAGTATATTGTCACAAAAGGTCACTGAAAGTACCTGGGACATGCAGGAAGTCAGACAGTTTACGCGCTCGGTAGTCATTCAAACAATGCAATGTAGACACTTTTGCACGGAAGCGTTGTTTATGCTGTGGTGTCCAGTGTGGTCTGTCTGCTGTAGAGAGTGTGAAATAGAAAAGACAAGAAAAAAGAAACGTTTCAGGTTAAAATCAATTTTACTGATTTATTTATTGATCAATCGATTTATTTCTGAATTGTTTGTTGTCTTGTGTTGACAGAAATATACTTTTCTGCTGCCTTAGTTTAGATGTTTGATTGATTCTGAAAGTGACAGTTCAGGACTTTTGAAGCACAGTTTTTCATGTTACTCTCTTGCCATTTCTTCTTTTCTATTCAAAGATTCAAACAATGTTTGTGGCCTGTTTGGTCCAATAGATGATAACTTTGTTGTGTAATCAATGTGTATTTAATATTGATGCAACCAAATCTTCTGTGCTCAGTGCAGAAACCCCACGTGACAGTGAACTGTACGGGCGAGTCCGAAGTTACATTTACGTGCTCTGTTAGTCAGGTGAGAACAATGTTGAATACATTTCATTTGATTTCACTATATGTATATATATACATGTATATAAATACATGTAGAAACCCCACGTGACAGTGAACTGTACGGGCGAGTCCGAAGTTACATTTACGTGCTCTGTTAGTCAGGTGAGAACAATGTTGAATACATTTCATTTGATTTCACTATATGTATATATATACATGTATATAAATACATGTAGAAACCCCACGTGACAGTGAACTGTAAACACATAATTATGCTCAGACGTATATATATGTATATATATATATATATATATATATATATATATATATATATAGATGTAGATGTGTATATATATATGCATATATATATATATATATATATATATATATATATATATATATATATATATATATATATATATATATATACATATATATACATATATATACGTCTGAGCATAATTATGTGTTTATCTGTCGACAAACTCATTTTATGAATTGAATTAAGTGCTCACTTGAGGAACCAGCTTTTTTAATGCATGTATGAATTAGGCTCATATTTGCATGTTTTTATTATGTCAATATATGATAATAAAGGCAGAGTGTAGGGAAAGCAAAACTGATCTCTATTTTCTAACCTGTGGGCAACAATTGTCTTTCAGTCATGTTTTGACTTGACTATGAGGTTATTGTAGAGCTAATCATGGCACACTCAAAGTCCCTGAAGTCACTTTTCCCACAGATTTTCTTTCGTCATGAAGACTCTGCTTACAGCAAAATATACTTAGATGTGGTTAAGAATTTCTCTGCCAAACAACCAGCTCTATAGTAGTGACTGTTCTCAGTCATCTTTTTGTTTTATTTTTCTCAATTAATTACAGACACAGGCAAGAAAATGACATTATAAACTACAGTTTTAAAGTAAAGCTGTAATTTTGCAAGTTCAAAGGAAAGATTGTTACAAGCCTTTTTCTGATCCTGACACTGAAACACACACACACACACACACACACACACACACACACACACACACACACACACACACACACACACACACACACACTGGATAACTAAATAAAATTTAAAAAAATATATTTGCTGTCAAAATATATTTAGTATGCTTGCTCTTATACTTGGAGGTTTAAAACTTTAGCAAATCCATTAATCGTCTTTTCTTCAACAGAAATACAATAATCTGGAATTTAAATGGTTTAACGAGGAAAACAAGCTGCAGGGATCAGGAGAGACACTTACAAGGAAAACCGACGATGTGGTAAACACTCGCTTCTTTTGCAATGTTTCAAACTCCATCAGCTCTGAGATCAGTGACCCTGCTGCACAAAAGTGCTCAAAACCCTGTAAGTATTATTTCTATCAACTGTCCATTCAAATAGTTATGACACTGACCATTTTACACTCATGTCATGATAAAATCTATTTCTTATTCTCTTGTTTTATTCCTGAAGCTTTTCCTAATGAATTATTTGGAATTAGCATCTGGGTTTTCATAGGAGGCGGAGCAGGTACGTGTCATGTTCTGTGCAGTCGTCAGATTATACTCTGAAAATCATTGAAATCAAGCTTCACATACAAAACCAATGAATTCTCTATTTTTTCCATGTGTAATACAATTGATGTTATTCTCCATCAGGTCTTCTTATTTTGGTGATCGTCACTGCCACAGTTTGTTGTGTCCGGGCCAGACGAAAGAGACGCATATGATAAACGGTATTTACTTATATACTGTTATCATTATTATTTTAGTTCATGTTAAAAAAATAAGCCACTGCGCTAAGGCAGAACATCTTAAAAACTATTTTACTTACGTAAATGACTTAGTTCACCCATGTACAGCCCATCCATTCACCATTCATTGTGCATGTAGGTTACTTGAGGAGCTCCCCAAGGCTCAGTCTTAGGTCCATTAGATTTATATTATTTGTACTTTGATTTTTTTAGGGGTTATGGTTAAGATTACTTGCATTCAGTTCAAAATATTTACATACAGCAGATAATGATTCACTTCAAGGGACTTCAAACTTCAAGTTGCACAGTGCAGGATTTCAATAAGGAGAGATCACTTGAAAGAATTGAACATGATTTACTGAAATGAAGAAATGAATGAATTTGGCGATTAGACTCTGATGACAGAACGGAGCCCCAGCAGTGACTGGATTTAGGACAGGACCCCCCAGTGTCTAGATGCTGGGGATGGTGAAGATAAAGACTGAACCTTTGATGGAGCTCTGACTGAAGTGTCTGTGAGATGGAGATGGAGAGGAGGTCGGTTGCACAAATTACAGTCTGAAAGGTAGAATAACAGTGAGCAGAGATTTAAACCACACAGACTGGAGGCTGATTGGCCCAAAGAAGGCGAGCAGGAAGTAGATTAGACTAGAGTAAAGAGGACAGTATTGAAATTGACAGAAGAGACTGAACACCCAGAGAAACTGATTACAGATGTTACTTACTGAACTTATGCATAAGCTTCATGTTCACTATTCATGTTGCGGGACATTGTTTAAATGAACATGGAAGTACCAGGACCTGTGCAGTCCCTGGCACAGAAATGTAAACAGTAGCTGAGAGGTGTGTTTCTTAACACATAAAGTAAATGCTGTGTAGCTACTCTAAACAATTGCAGCTGATCATAAGATGTAAGGTAATCATAGCTTCATTTTTTAATTGAGAAGTTGCTGGATTGTTCTGGCAGAATGAGTTGGTATACTTTCTTGTTAGTAAGCCAGCTTGATTCATTTTTGGGTGTATTATTCACTTTGACATTAAACTATAATAATAATAATGTTACATCATTAAATAAACAAACAACAAAGTTGGGTTTCTAATTTTATGCCATTTGCTTACATTTGTTACTTTGTTTAAATATGGGGAAGCTGTGACACTCATTTGAACAACATCACTGCGAGTGCGACTGCTTCTTCTGTAAAACTATGCTGTTATCCCTACATTTAAATGACATCTCGTCTCTTAGCTGCTGTCTCATTCCTGCTGTAGCTGGACTGCATGGTTCTTAAACCAGATCTGACAAACAATGCTTACTGGCAACATGCTGAAATAATGATGGTCTTAAAACAAGATTAACAAATAATAGTGCACCAGAGTCATTTTTAATTACATTAGCATTACATTAGTTAACATTAAATACACTTGGAGCTTTGCGATTCTTCAGTTCTGGGATCCAGGGGCCATTGCCAGCTCTGATTGATGAGCTAAATTCTCCAGCACGGCACAACATTGTTCATTCTTTGTAGTATGGCTGCAAAGGAAATCAGATTCTTTATATTTATTATTTTTTCTAAGCTGACACAGGCCCATCAAATCCATATTCTTACATATTCTTAGCAGTGGCAGGTTTTGCTCTTTTCTTGTTAAAAACACTGAAAGATGATTCTGCAGGTCTGACCTGCCGCCTATGCTTATTTCAACAGATGGCAGGTCAGAGACCTTTGTTTGCAGTGGACGAATCAAGAACAGCAACAGCATCACCTTCAGCAGAACCACTTGACAAAACCACTATAAACAACAGCATGTTCAGCAGAGTCCCAGAGCCATACTTCTATGCAGCCTGTGGTCTGAAGACAGACAACAGGAAACAGGATACGATATAAACACCATTCAATCTGAGTGCTGAGGTGACGTGGTGTTTGCAGGACGCCTACAGAGTTTCATTTTGATGTTTGTCAGGTTCATTGTGAATGTACAAAGAAAATTATAGATTACAGGAATTTAACCCTAAATAAGTGGGTCATTTAACGATCATTCAGTGATTAGATCAGAAATGCAAACCTTATTATGATTGTCAGTGATATGTAAAACTAATGTATTTTATTACAACATCTCCTGATGTGTAGTTTTGTAAGCAGACCTTCACAAAGAAATATTGTTTATGCTATATGTGTTAATGCTTTTGTTTAGGTCTTTCATTTTGGAGGAAATAAGCTTCAGTCTTTTTTGCTAGGCAGGTTCGTGCTGTATATTGTTAATGAGAGCGACAATTCAGGATTTTATTAGTATCTGTTGTGCATTTTTCTTTGTTCTGATTTGGAGATTTTCATGTTTGAACCACATGCTGGACAAGAAATTAACCTTGAAATTAAAGCAAAATGATAAAAATATTTTTTTCTCAAAGAAAAAACACGATTCCCTCCCTGGGATGATGGCATGGTGCGTCTAAAAGGATCTTTAAAGATAACAAGTCTGAGGAAAAATTACTTGACTAAACTACATCATTGTGGTTTTCAGTGAATACAGAGCTGTAGAAAAGAATTAAGGATTAAAAATTAAGAACAGAAGTGTGTGTTTTGGTTAAACTAAGAGCAGAATAGATTTATTGTGGTCATGTGAATATGAATATTTCTCTTAGTATTCGTCTTTATGCCTCACCAAAAATAAAAGTAATAAGTCTATTCACTTGGAAACTTTTCACCATATTAACTTATCAGCTGAATGTTTTAAATATGTTATACTGATATGTATATGACCATGTTTTTCATCAATTTTTATAATGTTCTTAATATATTTACAAAAATAAAGTGTGCTGATGCATCACAAGTCCCCGTGTAATCAGTCAGACCAAATGTATATGCTCATATATTCGAGTCCCAAGTGTCAAAGAAGTGTTTAGGCAGATCAAAAGTCATGACTCCATGCACTGTTAAACCTCACACTCGAGGTGTTATGTGAATTGTAAAATGTTATGATTGAAACCACTAAAAGGGCCTAACTAAAGGCCTACATCATGCAGTTTAAATGTTCTTTAGTTTTAAGACAGACTGTCTATCACAGACCCCATACAATTCAAGAGGGTGGACCAGCAGACTACATATTACACTAAAATGTTCTAAAGTGTTGGCATACATCTATCTATCTATCTAGATAGATAGATAGGTAGATAGATAGATAGATAGATAGATAGATAGATAGATAGATAGATAGATAGATAGATGTATGTATGTATGTATATATATTTAAATATATATTTAAATATATATATTTAAATAAATATATATATAAAAATATATATATATATATATATATATATAAATATATATATTCAATGAACCCAAAAAACTCATTAATATCAAAGCTGAATGTTTTTGGAAGTAGTTTTTAGTTTGTTTTTAGTTTTAGCTATTTTAGGGGGATATCTGTGTGTGCAGGTGACTATTACTGTGCATAATTATTAGGCAACTTAACAAAAAACAAATATATACCCATTTCAATTATTTATTTTTACCAGTGAAACCAATATAACATCTCCACATTCACAAATATACATTTCTGACATTCAAAAACAAAACAAAAACAAATCAGCGACCAATATAGCCACCTTTCTTTGCAAGGACACTCAAAAGCCTGCCATCCATGGATTCTGTCAGTGTTTTGATCTGTTCACCATCAACATTGCGTGCAGCAGCAACCACAGCCTCCCAGACACTGTTCAGAGAGGTGTACTGTTTTCCCTCCTTGTAAATCTCACATTTGATGATGGACCACAGGTTCTCAATGGGGTTCAGATCAGGTGAGCAAGGAGGCCATGTCATTAGTTTTTCTTCTTTTATACCCTTTCTTGCCAGCCACGCTGTGGAGTACTTGGACGCGTGTGATGGAGCATTGTCCTGCATGAAAATCATGTTTTTCTTGAAGGATGCAGACTTCTTCCTGTACCACTGCTTGAAGAAGGTGTCTTCCAGAAACTGGCAGTAGGACTGGGAGTTGAGCTTGACTCCATCCTCAACCCGAAAAGGCCCCACAAGCTCATCTTTGATGATACCAGCCCAAACCAGTACTCCACCTCCACCTTGCTGGCGTCTGAGTCGGACTGGAGCTCTCTGCCCTTTACCAATCCAGCCACGGGCCCATCCATCTGGCCCATCAAGACTCACTGTCATTTCATCAGTCCATAAAACCTTAGAAAAATCAGTCTTGAGATATTTCTTGGCCCAGTCTTGACGTTTCAGCTTGTGTGTCTTGTTCAGTGGTGGTCATCTTTCAGCCTTTCTTACCTTGGCCATGTCTCTGAGTATTGCACACCTTGTGCTTTTGGGCACTCCAGTGATGTTGCAGCTCAATATGGCCAAACTGGTGGCAAGTGGCATCTTGGGAGCTGCACGCTTGACTTTTCTCAGTTCATGGGCAGTTATTTTGCTCCTTGGTTTTTCCACACGCTTCTTGCGACCCTGTTGACTATTTTGAATGAAACGCTTGATTGTTCGATGATCACGCTTCAGAAGCTTTGCAATTTTGAGACTGCTGCATCCCTCTGCAAGATATCTCACTATTTTTGACTTTTCTGAGCCTGTCAAGTCCTTCTTTTGACCCATTTTGCCAAAGGAAAGGACGTTGCCTAATAATTATGCACACCTGATATAGGGTGTTGATGTCATTAGACCACACCCCTTCTCATTACAGAGATGCACATCACCTAATATGCTTAATTGGTAGTAGGCTTTCGAGCCTATACAGCTTGGAGTAAGACAACATGCATGAAGAGGATGATGTGGACAAAATACTCATTTGCCTAATAATTCTGCACTCCCTGTATATATTGAAGATATGCATAGCTTATTTGAGAGTTTAAAATTGTGTTAGGTAGGATGTAGAATTATTGTAGAGACACTGACACTGCCCTGGATGCAATAAAGCATCTATCTATCTATGCAATAAAGGCCTGAGTGTGTCATGAATTTAGGAGTAGATTTCTAGGAGACCATCCCCCACTTTGAACTGTGAAAGTAAGACAAAGAGAAGTTAATGTTGAGTGGAGGTTTTGTGAAATGACTACTGAGTCCGGTGCCGTCTGTGGATGCCCGAGGAATAAAAAGAACTGGGGTGATTACTGTTACTGATTTCGTAACAATATATATACACACACACACACATATATAGACATATATGTGTGTGTGTGTGGATAAAGAGAGAGAGAGACAGATCATAGTGGGTATCCTGGACCAGCCCTGCTGGGTGATGTTCGGTGTATAAAACCTTTCTAGTCAACTGGGGTTCAAACCAGGGTCTCTCATTGTTGACCAGTCCACATCACACTTCCTGTGGGTGAATTTGTAACCCTATACCTACATTAATTTAATAAAACGTGTTGTGGAAGTTTTCCATTAAATAAAGCCTGCAGACGAGCGGTGAGCAGTAGCTAACATCCTTTAATCAAAACAAAGAACAGAAAAACCCAGCTTGGTGGAGCCTGCATGATCTCACTGAGCCTAGCATGGCCCTCAGTTAAATAAGGCAGTACACAGCTGTTTCACACCTTGAGGTTCACACTCCCTTGCTACCTCCCTTGATTTAAAGCTTAAGATAAAGATTAATAAATAAAGTTAATTATTTAAAAGTTTCTGATAATAAACACATGGACAAATAATAAGGCACAGATTACCCAAGTAGTTGTAACTGTAACTATTAGCTCATGGTGGTTGTAACTGGAGGTGAGCCTGTGGCAGAGAGCTGTTCAAAAGTTTTTGACCATTCAAAAGAATAATCTTTATATAAAGGAAAAAGGAAATGTCATTTGCTCCAAAGATTTGACTAAAACAACCACAAACTGGCACAAAGTGACAACATGAGAAAAGCTTATGAGTCTGATTAATATAATGTGGACCTGCTCACTTCTCATCGTGATTTCTAATCTAATTTGTAAAATCAGATGTTATCCACTATTACTAATATAATATCATAAAGGTTCTTCCTGTTTGTAGCAGCTTTTGTACTACATGCATCTGTAATATAATGGTGCCACCCTGTGGACAGCAAGCAAATATGTTTGTTTTTATATCTATTACAGTTTTTTCTGAATGCTTAAACCCTAACTGTGATTCCTGTAGCACAATCTCTAAAACTATTCAGACTTATAGCAAAACCACTCACTGAGTTTGCAAAACTAAAAGCACAAAAACTGCTTTGCACTCAGTTTGCAATTTTGTAACACACACTTTGCAAAACTGTAGGCACAATTCACTGCACAACACTCAATTACCAAATTTCCAACACACTCCTAGCAAAAGTATACACATGTATGGCTATCATTAACACTAATTTGCCAACTGTCTGGCACACTTTCACATGTGAAAACTTTTTTAGATAATTAGTTCACTTTGCAATCAGCCTAAGAACTATAATACAGGTAAGCTGTGTGTGCGGAGTACAATGGAGGGAGCAGGAAGAGTGAGAAGTAGAGGAGGCCGAGGAAGAGGACGTGGAGGTGAAGAAGTAGGACGAAGAGGACGACAAGGACAAGGAGGAGCAAGAGGAGGACGAGGAGGGGGGAGAGGAAGATGAGGAGGGGGGAGAGGAAGATGAGGAGGGGGGAGAGGAAGGGTAGGAAGAGTAAGAAATAGAATTGCTGATGACATCAGAGCTACAATAGTGGACCATGTCATCAACCGTGGAATGACCCTGAGGGTAGCTGGCCAACGGGTCCAGCCTAACTCGAGCCGCTACACTGTAGCAAGTACCATAAGGACATCTTGAAATGAGAATCGGTCAGTACAGTCACTTCGCACAAAGATTTGTAGCACTGCCATATGCCAATGAGAAACACACCAATACCATTGATGTAAAAATACTGAAATTGTTACTTTACAGAATTGCTAGATGACCAGATGCTGGGGGCAGAGGAAGCATGTTCACTGCAGACCAAGTAACCCATATAGTCATTATGGCGATTGCAAATAATCCTATACTTGGAAATAAACACTTGTGTTTGTTTTGATGTGTTTGAATAAACACCAGTACTTGAAGTTTGGATCCCTCCATGTTTACAGACCTATGACAGAAGTATGAGCTCAAACTGACATAGCCTACCTTGTGCACAGAGAAAGCAAAAGCCAGATGTGTTTTGTATTCATACCATCAATGTGCAGTTGGCGCATTGTGTGCTTAGTAGATGATGGCTTGTGTGTACTGTTTGATACGGAAACACCATTTTTACGAAGGTGTGAAGAGTTAATCCAGCTGTGTTTGCTTTTGCAAGAGAACTACAATGTTTTGATGATTGGGTGACAGGTTTTCTTATTTGTGTGAAGAGTTTTGCAAAATTAGCCAATAGTTGCAAAAAAAGTGCTTAAGCAATCAGAAAAAACTGTAAATGAAGTGTTGAGTCTGCAGCTACTGTATGAGCAGGAAACAAATGCTGTTCTGTGAGTGTTTTCCTTTCATCGTCAAAGCTGAACTCATATTTTTTACATACATTAACAGTAACACAGTGGAGCAGGTGTGGGCAAGTGTGCTGTTGTTTTTTAAAAAAGAAATTTAATTAAACAAGATTGAAACAGTCGCAGTGACCTCAGCACGGTCAGTTGGCACCTTTTCTATTAGATCAGCGAGTAAGAAATTCTGAGGGCTTTTCTGATGTGTGATACTGAAAACAGGGAAAGTAATGCTTTCCACGCCAGAAAAAGTTTGAGATCTGACATAAATTAAGTAAATGCCCATTTTTTCCATGACGTGCTGTTACCTCCTCATTTGTGGGTTTTGTTTTTTTTTTGGTTTTTAACGACATTTCCATTCGTGTAGGTGTTTATGGTCGGTGGCCCACCATGCTGGAATCACATTATGTGAATGTGTGTTAGTTTGGTAAATAATCAAGCGGATAGATCAAATAAAATAAGTCCCTGCTGGGTGTCAGGCACTAATGTTGGTGTCATTTCCTTGGTGTCAGTGACTCACTTGCAATAATAGCTACACCAGAAGTCATCAGTTGACCGCTGTAGTTTGATCGTCACAGAAAAAATAAAAATATCCTTGAAGAGTTTTGGTCTCCGCTTTTTTGTATGAAAGCTCTCTTTTTCCTCATCACACCAAAGTCTGTGAAATCTAAGCAATCTAAGCTGTTTTGACACATTGTTGGCTTCAACGAGCTTGAGTGGAACGAACCACTGGAAACGATGGCTTTGACAGGTCGTGTGATGTGTGTGAAGTTAAAAGATTATAAACCTTTTCCTTCATAATGTGTACAAACCAGAATGTTTTATTTTTGTGTATCTGTATGCAAACAGAGACAGAAAAAGGAACAAGATTGAGGTACTAAAACCAAAACCAAAAGAAGTTTAGCATTGCTGAATGATATGACACCCAACAGAAGAGTTTAGTCTGGACCAGAGTGTTTTACAGAAAATGATACAAAGAGTTTCCTCCTGTTTCATTTACGACCAGGACCTGCACTGAGGCGTCAAACCACATGTGAGAAGTGAGCTTTAGTTGCACTCTTAGACTTACTTTTTTAGTCAGACATCTACAGGTAGGACTCACGCGTTACACACAGTTAGTGGTCTGAAAGAGCTTTTTTTGTGTCTTAAATCCATAAAAGATTTAATAATGTAATTGTCCAAAAAAAGAGGCTGGAAATGACAAAATGACCATCTTTAAACTGGCACATAAAGCCTCATGTATTTTCTCTCCTGTCAAATTCATGCACACATCTTCGCCCATAGATACCTGCATGTGCGATATGTTCTTTACTCAGCAGCTTCAAATGTAAAAGTCCGAGTGAGATGGAGATGTTGCTTCGCACCCCGTAGAGTTCTAGTGTGATGGGAGACTGGAACTTGGGCATGGTGTTTAAGAAGAACAGTATATTTAAGAACATAAGTCTACTAAAATCTATACTTTCTTTAACACATTAGCATTTTGTGTTTTTATGACAGAATAGCTAAACGGACGTGCAGGGGGTTTGTGATTTACTTTTTACGTGGCACTTTTGTGATCTTTTGCATGTAACCTGCAAAGGGACTGCACATGCAAATAAGATTAATAATAAATAATAATAAGATTTTAGCTGCTACCTTCATCTCTTATAGGAATAGCAGAGATGGTAAAACAAAAGCGGTCATTGAGTTCCATGGCATCATGGGAAACGTAGGAAGAAGTATTTTTGAAGCCTTACCCACAGTCTGGAGTAAAAATAAACATATATTGGTATGATGGTGGATGGTTGTTTTTTCCTTTCATTAAAAAAAACTCTCAAATTTGATGTTAGCTTCCAAAAAGTGGACAACAAAAAGATTTACATTTTAAAGTCTTATTAAAATCCAACAGGGGAAAAGTGTCTCACCTCTACAAAGATTAATCAATTCAGCATCTTGAACTTTTCCCGGGGACAGGGCAGTGGTGCAAAGGCAACATGGACTTGTGCAAACACAAATGCACAGCTCTCATTTACGTGTACGTGCAGGAGTATCTGCAGGTAAAACGTGTGCAGTGACGGCGGCTGTCTGACCTTTGACCATGGCAAACCCTCAGAGGTAAGAGCTTTAAACCTCCACATGATTACAGTTTCAACCTTTTAACTGCAGGTGTTTAACTGGAAACAAATGCAGATATAATGTGTTCTTACATAACTTTAACTGTCATATTACATACTCGCTCATGGTTTTATGAGCTTTTATATTTCTCACTTGCTTTTGTTTTAAGTTTTACAATTTCACCTGCTACCCAGATTTTAGCAGTTTGGTGTTTGAACTTCTGGTTACCTTTTGAACATCTCTAATAGGAGATCACAGATATATTTATACTGCTGAACTCAAACTAAAAAAAGATGCACTCTGTCTTCTAAGTGTGACATTTGCTTGGCTTGCTTTGTTCTTTATCTGTGACAGCAGATGAGGCCTCTTGGATCACTTCCTTTCAAAACCATATATGCGCACACACGTGCGTGTACGGTGGCACACACACACATAAAATATGTGAAGTTACTGCGCTCTGACAGGAAATAACCTTGATAATGGAAAGAGGCTGTTCTTTTTAGCTGAATGTGATGAGAACAGTGAAGAAGATGGCTTCTGCTGTCAGCATCGCTGCGTTTCTGCTCTGCTGCTGCTTCGTTTCCTCCACAGGTATGTTTCAATTAATCTGTTTATTCTGTCAGGTTGAGGTTTTTATTGTTAAAATCCAAACTTATTGGTTTACATTTATACCATTTTTTTTTTTTTTGTCAAGGAAATACTCAATTGAACCTCTCAGCCATGGGCGCTACAAAGATACTTATCCTTTAAAAATACCCACAGAATGCAGTAAAAGTCTATATTTCTGTGTTTCTGTTTGAGTCTCTCAGTGGAAATCTATTTTGTGACTGTAAATAATATAGAAAAACCATTAAAACTACTTTTTTTATTTGTAGTAAACTAAACAATCCAAAATATTTTACCAGTCCTTTAAATATGATTATTTTATTGAGGAAAAACTCAATAAAACTAAAGAGGAACTAACAAATGACCTGTAGTAATACTGTGGGGTAGGGCGGCTGACATGAGCGAGGGTGAAGGTTTAGTTCCTGCTGAGGTTTTGGGTGTGCAGGGTTTGTTTTATTGTCATTATTATTATTTTTTAAAAACTTGACTCTGCTTTTCTTTTTCTATATTTGCTTCAAGCTTACTTTCCTTTTTGGTTGTGCTTTCATGCACATTCAAAAAAAGAGGCATGTCTTTGATTTTTGGGGGTGAACTGAAAACCTCGGCCATAAATACATCAATGTTAGACAAAAGAAACAGTCCAGAACGTTCTGCAGACGAAACCCATCGCTGCTGATGTGGTAACTTTGGTCTGAGATGGGGATGAACAGGAAGCGATGCAAAGGTGCAAAAGTAGAGGTGACCCATAGAAGCAGCGAGCACTCAGTGCAGAAAAGGAGCTGTGAGAGCTGAACAATGGAAAGGATGAAGAATTAAAGTCATAAAAAGAGCAAAAAAAAATTACACTCAAAAATGTTTTAATAAACTGAATTATATGAAATTGCATTTATGAATTTTTATATCAATATATATGAACTAATGGGTTATAAGAACGTTAAAAACATAGAATTTTAAAATTTAGTTTACGTCCATCAAATATTGTAATTCTTAATTTATGGTCACAAAACAAACTAATGAAAGTTGTTTCTGATGTAATTAAATCATAAAGATTCCCTTCTGTTCCCCCTCTTTCCTTTGAGCCGTTTACGTTTAAATCATTTCATGTTTATGTGAATAGATCTGATAAATGCTCAACAGGAGGCGAATTACAAAAAAAGTCATTTCTGTTGAACACACTGTGCATCTTATCGTTGCTGGTTTTTAAATGTCACCTTCTGCTGAGGCGTAATGATGGCGTTGGTGTCTGGTATATGCAGCCTTCACACATTCCTCTATTGTTTGTCAGCATGACAGTTTGAAACGGGGTTATGAACTGCAAAAGCGACTTCACCCGTCAATACGGAACAATTCTGTGAATTTTTGTAGAGGAAACAGCTTCTTTAGAGACCAAGTGACTCATTCTACTCATGTTACTGCCATAAAAATGCTTGTGATTGCAGTTCATTGTCAAATTTGAATCCAATGCTTTATATCACAGTTTATTTCAGTTAACATGTATTCTCGTAGGTGGAAGCTGTTGCTCCTCTGCTCTTCTGCAGGATTCATATGTCATGAGTTACATCATTTCACTTCTTCTTGGTTCACTGTGAGAGGTTTTGATGATTTCAGCATGTTAACAGCTATGTCTGATCTTAATACAGTGTAGTGCTGTCTGTTGTTAGTCCTTATGTCCTTTTTTAAATGTTTTTTTAAGTACACATAAAAGAAAAAACTACATTTCTGGTGATGAGCTCTTGTAGTTGACAGGAAGTGGAAGGTATTCAAAGGTTCACATTGCTGAGTCTAACTTGTGGTTTTCTGATTTAGAGCAGAAAAACACTTTTGTTTAAAGTTAAAGAAAACGGTGGTTCTGCTGAAATATTTTTTTTTTTTTCCATTTGCAATAACAAAGGTTTAGGGTAATTACTAATGAGCCACTTTGTGTCCTCCTCTGAGAAAAGACTCACGCAGCCACGACTAGTGACTCAAAACGAGGTTTGGCTAGAAGCTAATTTTTTATAATCATCCTGGAAAATATTAATGTTGTGCTTCATGAGAACATGACTTATATAACCACTCATTTCCTGTGGTTCCCTTCACAGAAATTGAAACTGTGTCAAAGTTGTTCACTGATTGCAAAACCTATTTTACTGAGAACTGTTTTTACATATTCGTGTATTTTGTCTGCTCAGCACCTCGTGATCTCTGATAGATTCCAGTCACCTCTTTAAACATTTACAAATAAAATATATTGATGGCAAACCTTTCACCTTCAGAGCATGTTTAGATGAGGATGCCATCGCTGCACACTGTGGTCTGAAGAGAGACAACAGGATGAAATGTAACCATCATCCAGCCTCAGTGATGGAGTAAAGTGATGTGTGCAGGACGCCCACAGAATATAATGTTACAGACGTTTGTCAGCTCAATCAGTCGAAACTAACAATACGCAACTTCTTACTGACATTATGTGCTAACTTTATACTGAAATACCAGCTGTATTATGGTGACTTGTCAACTTATACATTGTATCTGAATGACATTTGACTGATTTTGTACGTTCATGAGTAGAGTCTCACAAAAAGAAGTCACTTACAAAAACTGGGACATACAGGAAGTCAGAAAATGTGTTAACAAGCTCTGTACCAACTCAAGCAAGGCATTGTAGACATCTTTGCAGAGAAGCAACTACATTCCAGTTCCAGGGGAATTGAGCATTAACAGTATAGAATAGAATAGAATAGAATAGAATAGAATAGAATAGAAGACAATAGCCTTTATTGTCATTGTACAGAGTACAACGAAATTGGAGTGCCACTCCCTTGGTGCAAGATAAATAATAAATATAAATGTAAAATATAAAAAGTACAATAAAATAATCGCAAGTACTCAAACAATAGTATGTACAATATATACAGGATAGCAGCATTAATATAATGACAGTATGAATAGCAGCATAATATAATGGCAGTGACGGTATGGTATAGCTAAGCAGGTTCAATTGTTTTTGTGCTTATTTACTACGGTGATAGCTCTGGGAAAGAAGCTATCCCTGAATCTGTTTGTCCTGGTTTTATGTGACCTGTAGCGTCGGCCTGACGGTAATAGTTCAAACAGTTGGTTGCTGGGGTGAGAGTGGTCCTTGATGATATTGCCAGCTCTGCTGAGGTACCGAGAGTTTGCAGTGACCTCCAGGCTGGGCAGAGAGCAGCCAGTGATCTTCTGGGCTGTGTTGATGACCTGTCTTTGCTACAGAAGTCTTTGCTGTAAACAGGTTGAGAGAGTGGTGGGAAAAAAACTAATTAAACTTGATCAAAACCCATCATTAAATTTAAGAGCGGTCCATCGTAGTTCCTGAAAAATGCACAGGAAATGGTGTAAGTTCGAAATGAACTACTAACCACACTGTTAATGCTTAATACTTCAATTAGTCACAGTCATGATGTCATGACAACTAGTTTTGATAGACCTGTAGATGCAATGAATTTTTGATTTTTGCTAGTTTAAAACTAGTAAAATCATAAACTTGCCCTTATGTTAACAGAATCATAATTTACCTCAGCTCTGATATATAATTGTTCAGAGCTTTTGTAACATGACTAGTTTATTTTTTTCATCTATTTTTTGTCTTTCTTCACTTTCCTTTCTGTTTCAAAGGCTCTCAGGATGATTGTGATGTGTACGCTGCAACAGGATCAACCTTTACTGTGCCCCTAAAATATGAGTTGAAGGAATCAGATAACCTGAAATGGTTCAAGGACACAAGTCTAATCTTTCATCGCAGACAGAAACAGGCGATGAGAGGGAAAAATGATGATGTTGATTCAACTGGATCACTAAAGCTGACAAAACTGACCAAAGACAAGTCAGGACGATACAGACCAGAGGTTCACAACACAGATGGAATAAATGTGGGGGAAAATTTACCAAGTGTGCATTTGTGTGTATTAGGTAAGTAACAACACATTATACATATATTCATTGTGTTTGTACTACTTATGTCACAACAAGCAAGTGTGCTGATCAATCAGAAGCTGTTTTAGTCAGATACTTTAATTAAGAGTAAAGTCTTTGGTTTTATTATAAAGTCACTGTTCAGTTTTATCAATCAACAGTACTTGTTATTGTAGAAAAGCAGTAGTTTATATAATGTTGATATAATCACATTTTCTGTACTCAGATCCTGTGCAGAAGCTCACAGTGACGAGGACATGTACACCTGATAAGACAAAAGTCACTTTTACTTGCAATGTTGGTAAGGTGAGGACATTGTTTATTGTTGTACTCTACAAATAACTGACTGATAATTAAGTTGTTGAAGAATATGTGGACATAAGCTTCATTTCTCCTCCACTGAAACCAAGCATGATTTGAAGTGTGCTGTCTACAAGCATTTACTCAGAGATGTTGTTTCAGGAAGTTGTGTTTCTATGTATGTATTATTTAATTATATAGGCTTGGAAATTACTGAAAATGTATGAAAAGATTATTATATTTCTCATTTTGGTGAGGTTGGACTTGTTAGACTTAAAATCTGAACTTTCCGCTAATCCACTAACTAATTGTCTGTTTGTCTACAGAGTGAAAAAAATTTTGAGATCAAATGGTTTATGGTTGATAAAAAGACGGCAGAAAAAGAGATTGTCAAGGAGCTGACAAGACCAGTCAAAGACGTGCTGAATGCTCATTTCTTTTGCAATGTTTCTAACCGCGTCAGCTCTGAGACCAGTCAGCCTGTTCAACAAGACTGCAAGTCCTGTACGTATTATGTGTTATCAAGGGTACAAATGTTCAAATGTGCCTTTTTCCATGTTCGTGAACTGAAGTGGTCATTTTATTGAGCTCATATGTTAACAAGATACTTTTCTTCTCCTTTTATTTTAAAGCTTTTCCTGACACACTATTTGGAATTAGCATCTGGGTTTTTGTGGGTGGTGGAGCAGGTAAGGTTTGTCTTCTGCTTAAAATCTTGACATCATATTTGGGGCTATGGTGTGAAAATGCATAGGAAAGCTTCTGTTTTTTCACTCTTACATCTAATGCAATTTGCTGTTATTACTCACCATCAGGTATTGTTCTGGTGCTGATCCTAATTGTCATCATTTGTTGCATCAAGACCAAACGGAAGAGGCGTTTGAGACTAAAGGGTAAGAATGTGCTTATTTAGTTTGTGCATTCATATTTAAAATATAAGCTGCTGTGCTCACAAAATATCATAATACATAATATATATTATTGATATATTATTTACATTTAAATGACTTATATTTTTACTGGGCCAAACAAATCTCCAATTTTTTTCATTTACTTATTCATTTACATAACTTGCCAAATCTTCCATGTCTGTGCCAAACAGCTTGTTCTGCTACTGACTTGTTTTGACCTTTTGTCTTTTTGCTGATGCCGGTACTCAGGCACTTGACTGTCAGCACCTGTGGACACTGCTACAAAGGCCATGGTGTCTGAGCATATGTGCAGTAGAGCCTAAACATGTGCAGGGACATTATGTATGTGAGTTGAAAGTTTTCCGACAGCACTTGAATCGCAGGGTTAAGGTGTGGAGAAGACACAGAGAATGGTACGCTGATTGCTGCACCAATAGGGTAACAGTTTCCGTGATGTTGTGTGACTGCCTCAGCTTCAGTGCAGAGAGATATTGAGATACGATTCTTCAGTAGTGGCAATCTTTTATTTCTGATGTCTGGGACCAGACTCTTTCCTCCAAGATGACAGTGCTCACCCGCACAGAGCGCAGTTTATCAGAGAATAACTCCAGTGTTTGGGAGGGGAGAGGATGAAATGGCTTGCCTCTAGTCCTGTGCTCAAGTGACTAACACATCCACATTTGGTTGAGGAATAGGATAGAATGCCACAGCAGTGTATGAGCGAGCTGGTGACCAGTATGAGGAGCAGGTGCCAGGCTGTTGTGGCTCTGTATGCTTCTTCTACATGCTACTGAGGCTAATGAGGCCAGTGTTTGTTAAATGAACAACTGAATAAATTGCAAATATGTCTTGTTTCTTCAGACTTCAATCATCCAATCCAATAAATTCTGACTCCAAACAAGAGTCACCTGCAGCTTAAGCTGGTTAAGTCTGTGCATCGTCAGAAAGCATATTCTTTTTTATAACACTAGGTGGAGTTTGAGTCAGGATTTTATGTGACATGTGTCTCACAGAGCTCACTATCTGTTGAGCTATTCAGAAGTGAGTAAATATATAGTTAAAACTCTCAGTTCTCTTTTTTTGTTGCTGTTCCAAAACACTTTGTGCCACTTATCATGTCACAAACTGAATACAGCGATGCATTCAGTTTGTGACATGTCGTTCTGGAGAAACACTCATATAATACATCCTGTTATTGCCATGGTTTTCTGTGGTGGCTGACTTTCCACTCTTTCATTTACAATGTGCTCCATCTGTCAGACTCTAAACCAGCTCTTATGGGCTGGGTCTTTAAACAAGATGATCCAATAATGGGACATTAATGCTAATGCCTTCCAAGACATTAGCATTAAATCAACTGACACTAAATACACCTGGAAGTTCTGGGATTCAGAGGCTATTGGTGGCTCTTCCTGACTGATGTTGCTTCAGACCTGTTGCAAGACCATGGATAGGATCATACTTCACCTTCGCCCACTAGTCGGGAGAGATATAGATCCGCTGAAATTTGGCTACCAGCCGAACATTAGGGTGGATGATGCTGTCACCTACCTGTTGCATCGGGCCTTCTCTCATCTGGAGAGCGCCAGGTGCACTGTGAGAGTCATGTGTTTTGATTTCTCCAGTGCCTTCAACACAATCAAACCCTCAGTGCTAAGGGAGAAGATGCAGGGAGTGGGAGTGGACCAACAGCTGTCCTCATAGATTAGGGTTTGGACATTGAAACGGTGGAGGAGTACAAATACCTGGGTGTTCACCTCAATAACAAACTGGACTAGTCCACAAACACAAATGCACTCTAAAAAAAAGGTCTATGTTGTCTCCACCTGCTACGGCGGCTGAGATATTTTGGGGTGAACAGGACTCTCCTTGGGACATTTTATGACACTGTGGTGGCATCTGCTATTTTCTATGCAGTGGTGTGCAGGAGTGGTGGCAGAGAGGAACAGAGAAAAACTTAACAAACTGGTCAGGAGTGCCAGCTCTGTCCTGGACTGTCCGCTGAAGTCCATCGAGCAGGTTGGGGAGGAGAGGATGTTGTCTAACCCAGCGGTCCCCAACCTCCGGGCCTCGGACCGGTACCGGTCCGTGAGTCGTTTGGTACCGGGCCGCGAGAGTTGAGGCTCAGGTGTGAAATGTCTGGTTTTCAGGGTTTTTATCGGTTTTCAGCGTTATTTTGTTATCGTTTTTATCGTTAACTCTGTTTTCCTGGGTCTTTTCACGTGTGTTATGAATAACTCTTCTTTTTTTTCCAGTACGGGTAATAGTTTTATTTTGTTGTATTTTTCCGCGACACCTTAAAGGCCGTGAAAATATTGTCAGGCATCAACCGGTCCGTGGCGCAAAAAAGGTTGGGGACCGCTGGTCTAACCTAACGTCCATCATGGACATCACCTCCTTATGATTCTGCAGGTCTGACCTGTCACCTATATTTGCTTTAACAGATGAGAGGGAGCTTCGCTTGCAGTGGGGCAATCAGGAACAACAACATCATCATCATCAGCATCATCATCAGCATCATCAACATCCAAATCAAAATAATTCTGATCAGCATCATCACCCCCACCACCATCAGCAGCAGCCGGCAGGCAACACCGGCCCCCGACAACATCGCTCTAAACAGCCACGCACCCAGCAGCGTCCCAGAGCGCCTGAGCCCGCCAACGGCCAACCTCAGCCCAGCCCCAGACGGGCTACGCAGGTAGGACACAGAAGCAGATGACACAGAAGTTTTTTAGACCAAAAATGATTTATTTTTGCTATTATTCTGACTGCTTAGAATGAAAATTGAAAACAGTAACAGTGAGTCATGTGGAAATACATAATTTAGGTCTGATACACCTTTTTTCACTCTCCTTCAGGTTTCCGCTCCAGGTGGTAACGGCGGCGAAGAGCAGCCTCCTCCTCTTCCTCAGCCCAGGAAGAAAACTCCAAAAGCACCAAAAGAATGAAAAAACTTGAGCTTAGTATATGGAAATAATTTTTAATCTTTTTCTTCATCTTTTTAAAAGCTTGTCTCAAACTATAAATCTATCTGATAATGTGACGCTGAAACTTGACCTGCCAAAGAATTATATATATAGATATTGTAATATTTGCATGTATATAACAAATATTGCGTAGATTTCGGATCCTCTTAGATCAGAAAGTGAGTCTACATGAGGAAACAGACTTCTGAAAGATGTGAGATGTTTTAAATGAACAATCAGACTATAATTTTTTTTATTTTCTTAATTTTTCATTATACTTGAGTAAGTTATATGTTAAATACAAAGAAATTGTCAAAGTGTACACATTGACATTTCTGTTTAATGCAACATTATATAGAATATTGCTAGTAGTTGTTACTCTTTGCTACTTATTCCATATTTACATCCTAGAAACAGTTTTACATTTTGGGAAATACTCTTATTTTCACGTTTACCGTTTTTTAGCTTCACTGCTGTTGGCATTTGTATGTTGAATACAGAGCTGAGACCAGCAGCTGGTTAGCTCAGTTTAGCTTGGCTTAGAATAGCTTAGATTCAAATAAAGTGGCTCATATGAGAATGGTAGATTTTTTTTTGCCTCTTAACATTTGAGGCTTTCTACAAATGTTTTGCCAGGTTAAGCAGGTTAAGCAAAATCTGTCAGACTACATATAAAAAATGATGTAACCAACTGGTTTCTAAAGTTTCTAAAGACTATATACTCAAAACAAATATTCTTGGCCCTCACAGCCCAGTAAAGCCTGAACGATGAAATAATTGCCAGAAAATTCTCATTTTTTTCAAACTACAGTGGTAACTGCAAAACAATATATATCAGTTTGCATATTACATTTGGCATTTTTGTATAAAAAAGAAACTGATGATGGCGGTCTCAAAAACTCACAAAAATTGAAGTATCTTAATCGTTTTGGGCTTGAATGGGATTTTTTGAGTGTAGCTTTTTGAAACCAGGCATCATGTGCAAGGTGTGGATCATACTGAGAAACCGAGAGCCACGCCCTAAAGCATACCCTGCTTTATCACCCTGTTTGAATCAAATGGGGTCCATGTTTTACAAACTAAGCATCATGTTATGGTCATGTGTCTTGTGATACGTTTTATCAGAAAAAAAGTTTCTTCTGAGGACAAGGGAGAGAAAGGGTCGTTTTCTTTTACATCGCTGTAGAACCAAACTTCTTTTTTAAATCAAAAGAGTCGCCCCCTGTTGGCAATTAGGTCAAACTGCAGGCTCAAAGCACCTCTGCATTGGCTCCGCAGTGCAGAAGTGCCTTTAAAATATCAAACTATAAAATATCAAACTATATAATATCAAACTTTAACATTTTTTAAACCTCAAAAATGTTTTGCATACTACAAGAAAACTTGCACATTGTGAATTTTACCATCACGTATACATTATGTAAGAGTGGCTTCACTGCCACTGCAGAAACCTTTTCACACAACATAGTATTCAATTTTCAATCTAGAAGGCTCCTTCTTTCTGGACAAACTACAAAAAGAATGTCACTGCAGATTATTTCATTGTGCGAACAGCCTTTGGTGTACATGTTGCAAAAAGCTAAGGATTTGTCATTTACGTTTTTTATTTTGTAATTTTGCTCACCTTCTTATGACTGCTGTCTGCTGTAGTTAACTAAATTTTACTAGAAAGTTAACTATCCGCATTGTTTGGATTGACATGTGCGTTTGTATTTGTATGTATTTGTGTATGTGTCAGTGTAAACTGTGCACAGTGGTCTTTTTAAATAAATGGTGTCGTTATGATTTGCAGTATAAGTTTGGGAGTGAATCTTTCAAACTGCGTCATTTTCACCTCTGCACTTTTCTGAGTGCACAGAGCGATGCAAGCAGACGGTTGTTGTGTGTGATTCATATATCCTGTCTTTTTGCTGAAAATGTGTTTGTGGCTTTCTACATGCAGGCTTAGTGTGTGTGTGTGTGTGTGTGTGTGTGTGTGTGTGTGTGTGTGTGTGTGTGTGTGTGTGTGTGTGTGTGTGTGTGTGTGGATGATTTCCTGTACTTGTCGGTTTATAGCAACAGAAAATTGCCACATTTAGTGTCAGATTCTGTTCTTTCTTCACTAAAGTGATATTATGTTACTGTAAATGTTTTAGTTTATTGTCTGCCTTATCAGGCTTCATTGTGTGTGAACAACAATGACTGAATGATGGGCACGCCCACACAGTGCTGCTGTTCGCTTATTTTCACACCTTCCAGTGCATCTTTACATATTTTCCTCGTGTCATATCTAGAGACATCTAGAGCTGCTGTGAAAAATGCAGGGCCTGCTGCACTGTGGTTTGATCTATGTGGTGCAAAACTGAAAAGAGGAACCATTTTGATAGCTTTGCATTTTGATAATAATTATACAGTCTATGTTCAAAAGATCCAAGTTTTAGTTCAGTATTATTTGTTAACGCAAACAGGCCAAATTCCTAGACACATCCCTTCAGCTGCTCATTAACACCGATATCCAGTCTGTTAATCATATGGCACCAGCTCAATGAGACAAACCTGCTGAGGTTCAAACTGAGCATCAGAAAGGACATTTAAGTGACTTTGAACATGCCCTGGTTGTTGGCGGCAGATGAGCTGGTCTGACTATTTCAGAATCTGCTGATCTGCTGAGATTTTTCCACACAGCCATCTCTAAGGTTTACACAGAAAAGACTGAAAAGGAAAAAATATACAGTGAGCTGCAATTCATAAGGATGAAAATTCCTTGTTGATGCCAGAGTGGCTCCGTGCAGCTCTGGCCCGGTGTTGTCAAAACCACATTAGTTTGCAGCAAACTGATATCACAGTGGCTATATTAGTAAGATATGCATCGCTGTTATTAATCTATGGTGTGGTGATATTGTTTGTGTTTCTCTGACTGAAAAGCATCAGCAGCATGGACTGACTGGGTTATGATGGTGATGAAAATGAATAGATCAGTAACACAATAAAAACTGAACCCAACAGTGAAGGAGATCGTCTATTTTTTGTGAGCTTTGTTTTACTCGCATGGTTTAAATACAGTGATAAGTGATCATCTTTGATTCATTTCCGTTTTATTTATATATTCTCAAATAAAAACAACAGTTGCCTGCAGGTGCTTTATATTGCAAGGTAAAGAGAACCAGACGATCCCCACTAGAGTGGGAAGGAAAAACTCCCTTTTAACAGGATGAAACCTGAGGGAGGGGCAGCCATCTGCTACAAGTTTGGTAAGGTTCTGGGACTGGTCTCACTCAAGATGACAGACTATAGGACATTACTGCAGGATTTACTGATGTGTTGTGTTGTCTGGCTTTCATGGATCTCAGATCTTACCCAGCACTGTCTGTCATCGTCTCCAAAACACCAAATGATTGAATATTTTATAGAAGAGTGGTTGTTCATCCCTTCGTGCCACTTTTGGAGTCACTGTCGAGGTTTGGCAGTGTGTCAGGGAAGTGTGTGTTGTGGCTCAGCTGCAGAGGGAGAGGTGACGTGGATGGTTGAAGGGGCAGCACCAGGAGAAGCTGGAGAGGTGTCGGGACCAAAGAGGAGCAATATTGTGAGCAGCTGGCACGCTGCTGGAGCAATGCCTGGGAAATTTACATTGTACATTGAAAAGTAATAAACATGAAACCCAGAGCACGGTGTGTGAGAGTGTGTGTCATGTGTGTGTCTTGCATTTATACAGCAGAAATATTGTGAAGTTAACATAACAAGCAGCACTTTGACAGATTACACAGTTGCAATTCACTATTTTGGTTTCCTTTCTTAACCCACCCCTCTTCCTTTTTCTCACTTCCTTTCATCGCCTTCTTCATCTTTGGCATCTTGCGTTCTGTCTTCGCCGCCCATCGTTTAACCGAAATGTTCAGAGGATTGTTCCTCACTTTTAAATGAGCTAGCAGTTCTGGATGGAAATATCAGTTTGCTCTTTCCTTCTTAGCCTACGCCTGTTTCACTGAGCTCTTTAAGCTTTCTAGTCGTGTGAGAGGAATAAGATGTTTAAGATTAAGCACTTGCTTTTGCTTTCTTTCTGGGTGTTGTCATGTTCATGTATGCAGTTTAAAAAGAAAAAAAGCTGTGTAGAAGAAATCATATAGAGCAGGGGTGGGCAACTCCAGGCCTCGAGAGCTGGTGTCCTGCAGGTTTTAGATGTCCTTGATCCAACAGCTGATTTAAATGGCTAAATTAGCTCCTCAACATGTCTTGAAGTTCTCCAGATTCTTGGTAATGAACTAACCATTTGATTCAGGTGTGGTGACCCAGGGTGAGATCTAAAACCTGCAGGACACCGGCTCTCCAGGACTAACGTTCCCTACCTCTTATGTAGAGGGTTGCAGTTTCATTCACAAGCAATGTGTAGGACCCGATGGCCTGATATCTCAATGTTGTGTAAAATAATACCTATGGAGTTCCCCTAGTTACACTTTTTGTAAACAAAGGTAAACAAGTGACTTCTTGCATGTGACTCATTCCCACAAATAGTTTGTCATTCTTCAAGTGAAAACCACCAGGTGCAACATGCAAGCTCAACAACTCACACCTTGGATAAAAATAAGTGAAGGTCACAGGATGGAGACTTTAACATGTATGAACGTGGACATGGAGTAAGATCATAGAAATACATTTGTGTGGGTCGGTCAGCTTGTGTAAATGAGTGTAAACAACACTGGATCAAAAACATTCTGCTCTCTGATGTTTTTGAGGAAATACATGGAACTAATTTCGCAGATGTTGTTCATGATCTGCTGAACTTGAACTGGATCTCCTGAGCGGTTAGCCCTCTCCCCTCACAGCAAGAGGGCTGTGGGTTTGAACCTGTGGGTTGGCTAGGCCCTTTCCTCAGTTTGTGAAGTTACCATGTGACCTGTGCCTGTGTGTGTACACCGATCTTCTCCAGACGCATGCATTAAGTTAACTTACAATTCTAAATTGGCCATAGTTGTGAATGTGAGTGTGGATGGTTGTCTGGCTCTGTATGTTAACCCTGCAGCTGGAGATCAGATGTCCCTCTTTAAGTAGGACTACACAGGATTTTTTCTGTCCCACATCTTGAGACAATGTCCCACATTTTGACTGGCTATGGCTGTGTCCAATGCTATGTACAGTGAAAGTCACAAGATACCAAAAAGGCACAGAGTCAAAGTTACACTGTAAATTTTGGTGAATGTGATGGAAACGGGAGAAAATGTGGTGTGAAGTGACACAGTATGTGTGTCATAATTTGCTAAAAAATGGCTAAAAGGTCTGCTATAGGTCAAAAAAGGATGCTGAAACTCAAAGACTGGTACCAGACAGAACACCAGCAGAAATAACAGAGTATATAAAGACTGTTGCATGAGACCACAGGCGATTTATTCTGTTTACTTAGTGAGAGTTGGAAAGGTTTCATTGAAATATAACATATTTGACTGCATTGTTGATCTGGTTATAGTCTAACGTTCAGTCTAATGTTAATGTGCCATAATGTCTGAGACTGCCGTGACAATTGCTGACCGCCGGGGCCACTATTTCCTGTTTGTGTGCGTGTGTTAACACTAATAAAGCTGCATTTCTGAGGCTGAGCGGTCTTTGATCAGAAGAATTGCAAATTTTAACACTTTGATGTGAGCTTGCCACTCTAGTGTCAAAAGTGGGATTTAAGATTAGCCTGGAAATTGCGAGACCCAAGAACTAGAAAGAGCCACTGAGCAGAACGTTTGTCGTCTGGAAAACTGAAGCAGATGAAGCAGCCAGTGATGGTTCAAGATTGTCAGCCCACCCTGGCTCTATGGCTCACTTGTGGAGAGGAGGATAATTTTGCTGAATACAACAAATCCATAGTGTATCGTCACCTTCCAAAATAAAAAAATAAAAATAAAACAAACCCACCTCTACTGGCCCACATCCCCAGTTCAGGACAGCCTGCAGCAACGTCCAAAACACCACCCAGGCTGCCAAAGTATTGTGGGCTAAACAACAAGACACCACCGATCGAGGCAATCTACAACAACCAGACAATGCTGTGCGCTGTCCAGGTGAGGTGCTTATTAGGCATAGATTATTTAACTGTGTGGCAACATCTCAGTACAGATTTCATAATTATTTTAAACATTGTAGTTTTGCAACTTTCACCAGAGCCCGCAGGTGATGAATATGAAGTAGGGTAATGAAAGAATAAAGTAGCCAGTAGGTACCAAGACCGGTCTTTGTGCCAGGGGACAGTGTCTGGATGTGCTTCCCTGTATGCATGAAGGACTTGCAATCATGACAGGGCTAAGCTGGTGTATCAGCAGCGGCGGATCTAGAGAAATTTTCTTAGGGTGGCAAAGAAATCACATGGGGTGGCAAAATCAAAGCCTTTTTTTTCACAAACACACATTCAAATGCAATAAGTATACACGTTTGTCATGTAAATATCATCTATAACTTAATTATTTTCTGAAGCCCACATAATTAAACACTTTAGTTACATAAAACATGTGATTTTATGTACTGTATGGCTTGTATAATAAATAGATATGTAGCCCAATAAGTATAAAATCCAGAAAGCTACACAACATGGGGCGGTTCATTTACAAACACAAATCTAATTTAAGTTTCACACTGTTTTTTGTTAGAAAAAAAATCAAATTGTTACATGCTTAAATTACACAAAATGTCAGAAATCTGCACTGTCATGAACAAAGATCTGTGTTGAAGTCTGTTGGAGGTGCAGCGAGTCCGTGGACCCCAGAGGGTTAATAACACTCACCTTTATTCCATTTCCAGAGTGCAACGACCAACCACCTGTGTGAAATCTGAAATTCCCATGGTGTTGTTCAAAATGTGCTCTGGCACAATCATAAGCATTGCTTGCTACTGAAAACTAGAAAAGAAGACGGTCTGTGCTATGGGCTGAACCATTTGTTAATGGAGGGGGGTGGAACACTATGCGATATATTCAGTTTTAGCATTTATATTCACTGTTAACTGTAACTACGCTCAAAGTGCTAATGCTATGTTATTTTAACAAACAACACTGTCATATGCAAAACTATGGTGGCACTGTGGCAAGAGATCATTTTAGGGTGGCACTTGCCACCCCATGCCACCCTTCTAGATCCACCCCTGTGTATCAGGCACGCATGGCGAGCTGTGGGTGTATGGTGGTATTGTACCAGGACAGGATTTCACCATATTACCCCCTCACCCCTTCCTATACACACCCCAAAAACCTACCCTGTGCAACAGTTGACTGGGAGAATTGGTCAGTTATTTTATAAGTATTCTGACACCACCAAGGAAGCTGTGCACGCCTCTCGCTCATGTTACAGCCACCAGAGCTGGACACAGAGCTGGCCGCTCTGAGTTATTTAATGTTAAACTAGCTCGTGTTAAACTGGTGGAAGGTTCCTCACTGAAATGTCTGCCACCTAAAGTTAAAAATAAACTGGCAGCATTTAGGTTTTTCTCCTCTTCCTCTTTTTTCTTCTTTCTTTCTGCTTTTCAATTTTCATTCTTGTTCCTAGCTGCCATTCACTTAAACAGAACTATGAATGCCACTTGAACTGTAAGAGGCACGAGTGGGGTCCTTTCAGGGAGGCCAGGTCTCTGCTGTCAGAGACCTGCTGGCACTAGTCTGGGCCCCAAGCAACTGTCTGGTGGTTGACCACAATCCACTGTCTCTCTCACACTCACAGACTCTCTCTCCTCTGTCATGCTGTCACACATTTCCTGCACTCACATACAGTGGTAAGTGTCAGTGGCGAGAGAGGACCGGTCTTACCTCCAGAGAAAACACGTGGAAATCGAGGGACAAGGAAAAAAGTGGAAGGAAAATGGAAAACTATGTCACTGCACTCACTTTTGGGATTTTCATGCTCAGTAAGAGACACTTCTTTGCTTGGTGGCTAATTAACTCTGCTGGTGCCCTTTTATTTAAAAAAAGGAAGAAAAGAAAAAGTGTGTTTTATAAAAAAAAAACTTTTGCAACTATCGTTATCACTGTGCATTATTTACCTGCTCTGTCTCATACATCTTTATCAGTTCATTTTGCCATTGTAGCTAAACAAGTGCTAAACAGTTTAAGTACTCGCAGGCATTTTTGGTAAATCACTGCAACAGTGTTGGGCAGGCGGTTGTTTGACAAGAAGCCAAATATTAATCCCCATTTTGAAGTCTGCCAATTTAATATTTCATTTTTGTCTGTGGGTGGACTATCTTTTTTTTAAAAAATTATTATTTAAACAAAAAATAGTGCATTTAACATCCAATTGATTTGTAACTTTTTGAGTGAAACAGAGGTTTTGGTTGGTATGTTGGACTAAGCCGAATTGAAAAGTCAATCAAAGAGATTGAAAATAAATGTCTCTCAGTCTCTGTCCTGTTGTTGTGGAAAAATGTGGAAGAACCACACACAGCCACAACAGCCTGGCTGCTCCTCCTCATGCTGGTCTGGATGCCAGGTGTGGTCACACACTGACCAAGCTTGGCTTCCTGTTCTTCAGCCAGGATTTGTTGCAAGTCAGCCAGTGTGGCTTTCACCTGACTGTCCATGATTAAAACATTGAACATCAGTATCATTGTCAAACATGTCATTACCTTATTCAAGCTGCTACAGGCCCAGCAAACTTCAATATGACCTCAATGGTCTGTTGTACTGAGGGGCAAATGTATATAAATACAGCGTATTCTTCATGTAAATTCTATTTTTGCTTCATATATAGAAGGATTTTCTTTCATCTTAGAGGTTTCAGAGTCCAACTCAGCCTCCACACATAATTTTTTCTGTTATAGACTTTTAATCTTTTAAAATGTCTTCTGTGTTCTTCAAGGTGGGTGCTCGGCCCGTGTGGTGACGGTGCCTCCTGGTCCATTAATCCGGGTGGAGGGCCAGCCAGTCTCCATCAGATGTGATGTCAAAGAATACACAGGGCCTAGTGAGCAGGTCATTTCCCCAACACACACACACACACACTAGAATTGAAAGAGTTGATCCTCTGGAGAGTATGAGTATTTAGTGTATTACTTGTGGCCAGTAGATTATTAAAAAGCTTCTGATGCAGAGTAGCTGTGTTTTTACTTTGTGTTTGAGGCTATTTGGTTATGCTGGTCCATTTAACAGCTATCCCCCACAACTTACTAATGCTCTGCTGACCATGGATGTGTCCTCTTGCACATGAACACCCCTGCTGGTTTCAGACAATCACTGGCGTATAATTTGGTTTTTGCATAGACACGCTTACCTCGACACAGTGTCACACGCGTGGGGAGCAGATGTCAGGTGGGAGTACTTGGCTTATGTCAAATGAGGACCAGGGAGGCACGGATTTGGATGAAGAATATCAAGGAGGAGAAATGTTTAGTTTCATGGTTTATTCTGCTTATAATGTTTGTAATAGCTGCTGTAATTGTCCTTGACGTGATCTGGGAGGGGAAGGGCACCTGCTGCCAGACAATATTCACCTTGGAAAAAGTTAAAAGTGGTTTATAAATTTTTCCACAGGTCTGTTTGTCAGAGGGAGTTAGGTGATTGCTTCATAATTAAAGACTGATTAAGATGGATTCATATTTTCTTGAAGGTTTTTTTTAGACCTCACCTTTTGACCGCTTCGCCTTGGGCATTTTTAATCTGTAGCTCTGCTCTAAAAGAACGTACGTACCAGGACCCGCCTACTATCCTCGGAAACGTAAAATGATTGGCTAGAATCTAAAGTGTATCACAGCTCAGGAAAAAAAAGCACCGAAATAAAACACCGAAATGTGCGCTGCTTTTCGGTCTGGTTACTACCGTTTATGTCAGAACCGGTGCCATCATGGCACTGGATGCCGGTACCCATCCCTATTCTTTTTAGACCTCACCTTTTACACCTGCATTGAGTTGCTGCCATGTGATTGGCTGATCAGATATTTGCATTAATGAGTATTTGAACAGATCTACCTAATGAAGTTTTATATTTATGATGAAAATGCTTTGATGGTTCATACCTATGAAGTTACAGTATATCTGAAAAGCCTTATAATATTTTTTTTACCATAGTAAACTTCAAAACAGACTTTATTATATGATATAGTTTTAAAAAAGGATAACAATTGACTTCAGCATAATATAAAATAATGTGTTTTCCCGATACCTGATTTTTAGCACTATGTATGCATTGGTCAACTTTCAGATCTATGAAGTTCAGCTAAGTTATCTATGTTTTCATTTTTAGTTTCCATTTGCATTTAGATGCACGGCCGATTCTCTGATGTGTGATCTGTTTCTACCTGTGCTGATGCTAGCAGGACTAAAGCTGATCAAGCAGCAGTAAATATGTGAAGCAAGGCTGAAGGATACACTCATAAAATGAACAGAATCATAAGAATATAACAGCACGAGCACTGCAAATGCAACTAAAACATGTTGACATCAAATGGTATGTTATTTGAAATCTATATGAAATAATGACACATCTGTGTTTTCCAATTATTTTTTTTTTTGTGTATTTATTTAGTTTTTCCACAGTTGTGTAAATCAGTCTGTCTGTGGACTGGTACAGCTGAAAAGCCGACGCAGCCAGTTCCTCTTCGTCTTCTTCTTGGGTTTTTTCTCTGGCACAGTCTTAGCTTCAGTTTCGAGTTCAGCTGGATTGGTAGTTATCGTTTTCTCTCTGTCTTCTGTTTGTTGTAGAGAGTCATGCAGAGACATCTCAGTTGATGTCAGGGAGTCTTCTCCTTCTTCTTCCTTGTCCTGTTCTTTGGTGTCTTTTTCCACCAGAAGCTCAGATTTTCCATTTGCTGTGTTGGAATTTTGTTCATTTTGCTCCTGTGTGATGTTAATGTAGGACGCTTTGACTTCTTTCAACTCTTGATAAAGAGTCTCTGCTTTCATGTCATGAAGCTCCTTGTTGGAGCAGAGCTGGGATTTAAGCTCACTGATTTCCATGTTCAGTGTCTCCTGGTCCTGCCTATGTTTATCTTCCTGTTCCTTGAGTTGGTGTTGAGCTTCTTGGAGTGTTCCTATTTGCTCTTGTTGAGTCTTGTATTGGGCTTCAAATTGAGCCTCCTTCAGACCTACACAGTCCGTGTGTGAAGCCTCTGTGGTTTGTGTAGAAGAATCCACACACTGCTCTGTGGTAGGGTCGCTGACGTCTTCGTGCAGGACACGAATCATGTCATCCAGCATGACAACTGCTTGGTTGTCCTTTGCTTGAACCTCTGTTTTGCTCGTATCAGGCTTATTATTATCATTAGCCTCCTCCAGTTGCTCTATGAGCTCTTTAATTGTTTCTTCGTGCTGTTTTTTGTCGGCGATCATCTGTGCATGAAGTTTGGTCACTTTAGACTGGTAATAAGAAGCCCTCTTATTAGCAGCTACCAGTTTCCAGTAAAGCTCGTTCTGGTGGTTTTGGGAAGCTTGTAGTTGATGCCTGAGAGCAGCAATCTCACAACATGAATCATACTGGACTCTGCCATCATGGGGTATAAATCTGGGATTTGGCTGATGTTGCCACGTCCCTCCATTTGGCCCAGGGTTTTGTCCACTGGCGTTATTCGTGTTTGCCTCTGTCTCCATATTCACGTCGTCCTTTGGTTCTGACATAGGGAGGGATCCAGGGTTTTCCCTTTCAGAGGTTCCTTCAGGGTTTCCTGACACTTCTTCATTTCTCGGGTTGCTTCCATCAGCCACGTTGTTTTGGGCTTCTAGAAGAGCCCGAGCATACGCCCGAGTAATCGGTCGTCTGGGTTCTTCAGCCACTCTTTTCTGTTTTTGCCCCCTTTTTTTCTTGCCTTTCACAACCACTTCGGTTTCAACTTGTGCCAGAGGACGTGTTTCAGGATTTGGTGTTTGGGGTTTTTTGAGGTCATTTTCCGATCTTTGCAAAACTGTTATTTCTGGGCTCACGACCACTTCCATCTGTGCTTCTGCCATTTTATATGTGTCTGCTTCAGCGTCTGCGTCTCTCTGTGTCTTCCTTATCTTGATTTTAACAAACAGGTTGTTTTGTAGTTCTGCCACCAAAGAGTTGCTATCCGGTTGTTCAGTCTGACGTCACTAGCCGTGTCTGGGCCTAAACTCCGCTGCAGGCCCATATATCAAACGATCACTATGGCATTACTGAGAGTTTAAAAACTGTCTAAAGTCTTTCATCTTTAATAAAATGATCAGCGTTCTGCTCTACCAGGTGTAACAATTGAGTTTAACATCCAGGCATCCATGAAAACGGAATTTATGACATTTAACGGAGTTAGAAGTTAGCAGGGAGTTAGCTCGCTAGCTTCTATCTAAATACAATATAGCATGTCCTGACTGCGGGGTTTTGGAAACAAATTCAAACGTACAGCTCTGCTATCACTTCCAACATAAATGAAGACAGAAAAGTAAACAGCAGTGACATTTGTGGGGTTACTGAAGTTGGGCTAGCTGGTATATAATGATGTGCTACGTGACCGCTAGCGACACAGCTATGTTAGCATAATATAAACAAGCTAACTTTTTTTCCACTCGATAAAAGTTAATGTGAGTGTTCTCGGTGGTCAGGAACAAATGTAATCGCATGGCAGGATGCTGTAAAAGGACCAAACTTCAGCCAGGAGAACAACTGAGATAATCCATCCACAATACGGTTAGTCATTCATACACTGCTGCATGGGATGGGCTGTAGTTACATCCTAAGCAGTGTTGGGACTAATGCGTTATTAGGTAACGCGTTACAGTAACTACGTTATTATTGTGGTAACGAGCATGGTAACTAGTTGTTATGACAAAATCAGGAACGCGTTAGTCGTTACTGGGATTTAGATAGGGTCGTTACTTCGTGTGGTGGCTATCGCGGAGCTTCCACAGATTTAGTAACATTAGCAAGTGGTGGAAGCCAGCAGGTGGATGAAGGAAAGGGGACGCAGAAGGAAAAGAGACCCGAGGCGGCCGCCGGTCCAAGTGTGAACTGAACTTCAGGTAAGAAGTTATGACCTGCAGTCTATCTGGGTCAGATATGAACCAAGTTTAGGTGGAGTTTATTTTCGTTTTTCTGACTTTTTCCATACTGCGTACTAGCTAGCATGATGGAGTTTCTATACAGCTGGGTGGTGCTATGAAGTTAATGATGTTGAACTTTATTTTGTTCATAAGTTATTAGAGTTGTCAACCGTCCCGTCTGGTATTCAGAGAAAATATTATGCGTTTCTTATTTAGGTGAAAGGGAACAGTTTGTCCCGTAATTCAGCTACAATGAAAAAGACACAAAGCTGGAGTTATTCTGTGTCTTTGCGGCACAGCTGCCTCTTCTTCTTTCATTCTCTCCCCCTCCCTCTCCCGTTTCTACTTCAGTCATGAAAACTGATCAATGATCAGCTGATCGGCTCTCTTGTTTGTTTATCGCTCACTTTGCGCCGAAACAGGAAACCAGCGGATGTCGCGCTAAACAACAGCAGTACTTTAAGCTTGATCAGCTGTTGTTAGAATTTATTTAATATTACTTTCTACTATCAGCTGATGTTTGCTGGAGCCACAGCTGTAAAAAAAGCTGCTGGTCATGATATCGGTTGGTATATCTGGTGAGAGGGAAACATGAAGATGAAACCAGGAGATGTCCTTACTGGATCATCAGAGCTGTGATGGAGAAACAGGTTTACCTTTTAGGTGACATGAATGAGTTGAAGGGAAGTTATGAACTGTTTCTGAGAGACAAAAAACACCAGGATCCTTTTTTAGGTAGCTGACAGCTGGTAACTGTGCAGGTGCGGATCTAGCAAAGTTTTGCCAGGGGGCCAGGTAGGGCTTTAACAGGGAAAGGTGGGCACAAGGAAATACTTTTCTTTCTTATTCTCATTTAAAATGTCTAGCTTTTAAAAAATACTGTAATTATCTGAATCTTACAACAAACGATTGATAGATTGATGCATATATACCATCAAAACAGTGAACATCACTGTCACAACTAGGGCTGAACGATTATGGAAAATAATCTAATTGCGATTTTTTGCCCCAATATTGCGATTGCGATGCGATATGCGATTATTTTTTAAGGTCTTTGTCTTCTGTATTATTAAACAAAGACAAGCAATACATCATATAGTATGGCCAATACTATATTACATTAATTTTAAACTGTTCTTTCCTGGAAGACAGACCTCTGTTATGATGACATGAGGTGATGCATGAATTGATGACTGACATTTTTATTTAACTTCTTCAATCACAACAGTATATTTGAACATACACAATAGTTTATTTTTAGCTTACAAACATCTGAGCATAAAGTGCTGACAAGGAACCCTGGTGTAAACATTAAAATGAAAGTCAGTACAATGTGCAGATTGCAGAAATATACATAAAAAAAATCAGTGGCTTTACCACACTCAGTTTTTCGACATCTGTGAACTACTAGACAGTCATTCAATTAAAAAATAATATTAAATAAATAAAACTAATAAATAAAAAATACACACATCTTACTGATCTCTGCAGTCAGTAACATTACACATAAAGTGCAAACATAATAGCAATTGTATAAACACACACACAAACGCGTGAAATTGGACGGTCTAGCCTTCTGAATCAGAAGGCTAGTTCTGATTAGCGTCACCGCTGTCTCGGTGGAGTTTAATAAACTCGGCCGTCTGCTTCTTGCTATCTAAAATATAACCAGACACTGGTGTAAATTCTCGACTGTCTCATACTTCTGTTTAATAAGTTTTCTGTTTGACGTTTAGTCAGCTGTGTGAAAACCAAGGAGGAACCCACCCGGGGGATTAATAAAGTTTTATTTTATCTAATCTAATAACTTTAATCTCAGCCAAACCGATTTACTCACGAACAAACAAAACACTGAAAAAAGCCCAACAATAACATTTTTAGGTTGTCTAAGTGACTTATATATTACGTTTAACCCGAGCAGCGAAACTCCGCGGTGATCTGAAAATGATGTGCCGGGAGTTGTGCCGTTCTCGGCCGCATCAGTAACCCTCGAGCTCCCGGCTAGCTGTCGAGCTGGTGGGTAGCAGACGCCTCTGAAAACGTCGAAGCACTTTTGCAAATATGGGATATCTTGATAAACCGAGCAGATATTTGATGTTTACACAACTACTTTCTCGCCTGAAAATATGTTAAAAGTTTATTTTGTGACCCAGAAAGATTAGTATGAGTAATTTTAAAACTTAGTAGCGGCCGCCATTGCTGGAAACTGGAGTTTGGGCCGCGCTATGAATTCTGGGATATGGTAGTAATTTGGACAGCCTTCGGCGCGTCGCTGTGACGTAATCGGTCTACAAATGCGGCCTCAGGAGGATGCAGCCCATGAATTTGGACATGTCCAGAGTATAATCGCAGCCTTTGCGGTTAGAAAATTGCACTTGATCATGTCGCGATATTATCGCAAATGCGATATATCGTTCAGCCCTAGTCACAACAGTGTTTATTTTCATTCAAAGGCTTTATGATTTTTCCTATAATGGTGGGCCGGTCTCTAGTCAAAATGTCCGGGCCAATTTTCTGTCTCAGTCCAGCCCTGTATGCAGCTCATCTGCAGTCTGGTGTTACCTACATCTTCCTATTCAGAAGGCAGAATTTCCGAGTTCTGAGTACAATCGAAAGCACCACGACTGCAGTTTTTGTGTTGGATACAGACATTGGAAATCAGTTTTTCGTCAGACGATCACTTTTTGGCACAACACCGGAGGTAAAACAGGTATGATCCATCATATCTGGAGTGTGAAGGTGCAGACATAAATTCAGATATCTCTGGGATGTTTAAGAGTTTAGAATTTCTCTGGTTCATTAGCTTTATTCAGATAATTCAGTAATCACTCAAGATTAGTTCACTAGTACTCCTGAATTCAAAGAAATAGTCAGGGTATTCGGCGCTGTGCTTTCCCACAGGCGAACTCAGGTGAAATGAAAGAAGTATTGGATGCCCTCCTCCTCTGGCACAATGATAACTCACAAAAGCTCCTTGGAGTAAGGAGATCAGGTTCAGAAGTGGTTCTTTCTAAGAACGTATATCTGTATTTATAAATGACATACTAAGGATGAGTAATGCTTAAACAATGAGGAAATTAAGCAGTGAGCAATGACACATTTAACAGTGTGTCATATTTATCCACTATTCTATGTTTATTTATGAGTACAAGATCCTTTTTTTTCTATCAAATAACCTAAAAAATGACTGACTGCACCTTTAAAAATACTAACTTAAATAAAACAAGATAACCCAGCAGTCCATAGGAAATAATGTGTGCACTATGTCACAAAATTTATTGTCACTGCAAATGTAAAAGTAAACATAAATGAACCACAGAGGAAATGACATGACTTTGAGGACAGATGTGATCAGGTGGAAAGTACAGAAAGCTGACTGATGTCGATCTGTGGCTGCATTCAATGTTGGCCTGTCCTGTATTAGGCATTCAGGATTTTCTTTTATGGCCATTTAGCTCTTATGGCATGAACTTGCTCCGTGCATTATTATTGGCTTTTCTACAGTCTGATATTTGTTTAATAACTGATTGATACAGTGCATCAAATAAGTTGATAAATAAGATGTTAAAAACTTCATCATCATATCAAACATGATCGATTTGGAGCAAGTTTATTTGGCACATGCTGACTGCATTCTAATTGTAACCAGAACAGGAGGCGAGAGCAGAGAACAAGAGTGCAGCAGTTTAGTGAAAGGAACAGGAAAGGTGAAGAAGAGGTGAGCATCCAAAACACGAGCAAGAGGACAGTTTCAAAGGAGACATCACGGCACAATAAAAGCACAAGCTGTAAGAGCAGAGATTCATTCATGTTTTTACTGTTTTTTTCTTTAGGTTTTACTCCCGCTGCTTACAATAAATCAAATATATAGTACAAACAAGAAAAACTCAAATTGCATTGTTGTTCAGTATAGCTCTGTGACTTCAACCTTTAGCTAACGTATAATGTTTGACATTTTATATAAATGTGACTATAAAATATAGTCAATAATATTAAAAAGGTGCTGTTACTGAGTGAAACTTCCAAAGATTTCAGGTCTGGATTTAGCCCCAGTGTTTTAAGATCCTAGCAGCGCTCGTATTTATGGCCACATTTTTAAAAGAGACGAGCTTTCTGGGTGCTGACTCAGAGGGACCACTTTAGTTCATTGAAACTTTAATGCAAGTTTAAGACAATAAACTGGACACGTTTCGAATCAAATTGATAATAACAGAGCTATGCTGGACATAAGCAACTGTGTTAGTGTGACGCCCTGCATATTTGAAGGATTGCAATAAACTTCTGTTCTTACTGAATCTGTAACATTGCCTTGATCTGCCTACATCATTTTTTAAATAGTTTATGTTGTTAAATGAGTTTTGTGTCACTGTGCACAGAGAAAAACTCACCTGATGTAGTGGTAATGCGTTATTCACCACTAGATGGAGACAACTTGGCACAGGTATTTTCTCTACACACTAAATTTCACACTGAAAAGCATTGGTGGGAATTTTTGTTTACATAGTAAGCAAAAGAAAAAATGTCTTGAGGTCTTTCCAGTGTTTTCAAAATTGTGTTTTTCAGATACACGTCAAAATTTCATACAGACAAACGCACACACAAAACAACAAAATATGTCAAATTACATGCACGTCTCATTCATTTTTTGAGAATTTCACCACTTTTTGATTTCATGGAAAATAACTTGTGTTATTCATGACATGATATAATTTAAAATAGCTTTGTCAGGCCAGTGAATAGCTGCCACATAAGTATAAATCTAAATCATGCAAGTGTAACATAGAAAAAAAAAACACAAATAGTTGTGCTGTTTGTTCATAATAAATGGGTAGGGGTGTATAGTCAGTAAAAGCCACCAAGGCTCTGCCGAGCTCCAAACCACCTCTGCCACAGACAGAAGCATCAAAAATGTGCGCTGGGAGCTTCATGGCATGATTTCTACAACCACACAAATCTATATATATGTGGCCAAGAACCTTAGTCCATGTAGGGTATCTTAACACAGTTTACTTGTGTCAGTTAGGTCAGCTAGTGGGATGGCAGAGAGGGCAGCCTTTACATTATTTTATTGTAGAGTGACAGGAACTGCCTATGAGCTTCTAATCAGGCAGAGATATTGACAGAAGGAAATATTTCAAAATGAAAAAAATAATAATTTTTTAAATTTCAAAGGAAATACATTGATGAAAATGAAAGAAGAGAAAATGTATGTGATGTTCCATTTTCCTGAGAACTGATTGGCTGTGATGACTCCTTCAAGTACTACATGCTACTTTGTCCTGCTAGTTAAGCCTTCTGTCTGTTTTCAGGCCTCCTCCTGTTTCACTGACATAAATCCATCACCAGAGGGCTCCACTGACCTGCCTGCTGACATCAGAGCAAACCCCTGTGTCATGTGACCTGGCTGGAGTTGCAAAGCTGGACTCAGACCTGGCCCAGGCAAGTTCTAAGACAGTTGTGGTAGGGAGAGCAGGGAGTATAGTAGAGCACTGGAAGGATGAGGTGGAAACAGGAAGCGTGTAGATTCAGTGGATTTGGCATCCTCCATCTGTCTCCATGCTCTCTTTACTGGCCTTCTAAAAATCACTTCTAAAAACTTCTCCTGTAGCTGTGTAGCTGCTTTTGTTTAAATGTTTAGGATAGCATTTAGAATTCAACTTTACTGTCATTACACATGTCTAAATACAGGGTAACAAAATACAGTTTGCATCTTATCAGTAAGTGCAATAAGAGCAAATATACAGATGTACTACATACAGATGTATCGGTGTGAGGTAAACAGATCTACAGAGTGCTATGAATATATCTGCAGCAGTGGAAGCGTAGCTCTCTGAACAGACTACAATAGTGAACAGTGTAGGGTGACAGCTGTGGGGAAGAAGCTGTTCCTAAACCTGCTGATTTTAGTCTGAAGGCTCCTGTAGTAGAAAAAAAGGCACTGATGGGCCTTCTTGACCAGGCTGGAGGTGTTAGTTGACCAGGACAGATTCTCAGAGATGTGGGTCCCCTAGAACTTGAAGCTGGAGACCCGTTCAACAGCTGTGCCATTTATGTAGATGGGGACATGGGTGTCTGTCTTCTCCCTCCTGAAGTCCACAATGAGCTCTTTGGTTTTGCTGGTACTCAGGAGCAGGTTATTGTCAGACCACACAGCGAGGTGCTTTACCTCTTCCCTGTAGCCAGTCTCATCGTTGTCACTGATGAGACAGTCACCGTGGTGTCATCTGCAGACTTGATGATGGAGTTGGATCCATACCCAGGTCTGCAGTCATAGAGGAACGGGCTCAGCACACAGCCCTGTGAAGTGCCAGTGTTGAGTGTGATGGTGGTAGAGCAGTTATGGCCTGACCTAACATGCTGGGGTCTGTTGGTCAGAAAGTCCATGATCCAGATACAGATGGAGTTGCTGAGTCTAAAAGCCACAAGTTTGGTGATCAGCTTGGAGGGAATAACTGTACTGAATGCTGAGCTGAAGTAAACAAACAGCATAAGTATTGCATAAATATATGAGTACATGTTGCAAGAAACTACATTCCCAGATCACATCCAGTGTGTGTTGGAAAATTTGCAACGATTTTTTTTTCCTACTGGTGATGATCCAGTGGGGCTCCAGTCACTACAGGCTCCCTTGTGGTGCCACAAAACGGACTGCAAAAAAACTTGTGCGTCCATGACTGATCCTGCTGCTTCCACTACAATTCACTTCTGTATGAATTGATCTTTTCATGACTGTTCACTTCGGACAAGCAGGAAACAGAGGTGACGCTGACTTGTGGCTTCGCAGGGTGATTCCCTTTAACAACAAGAGCATGCACACAGTTTGTTTTAGGCCACCATGAATAGCTCACATTGTAAATCACAATGAGCCAGTATATGATACTGTAGCTTCCACTCACTGTGACAGGATGGCTCGTAGGAGGTGATTACACTCTGCTTCATTGTGTTCCAGTTCAGATTAAGGGACAACACATGGAAAGACAGAAACTGGGAACAAATGTTTGAAAAATATTTACTGTTAGAAAACATTCAGTGAACAATATCGATTTTTCTGTTCGGCAAACTTCAAATCTGAGTCTCCAAAAGCCAGTCAGACAATAGAGTTGGTATAAACAGAGAGAGGAGATGATGCTTTTTTTAGACAGAGGAAGGGAAATATTTAGATTCACTTAAAAGGATAATTCTCTTTTTTTTTAGTAGTTTCCACTTTCGCTTTCTTGCCATTAAGCTATAATTAGCTTTAATTTCACTTAAAATACATGAACACAGAAAAGTAAGAGTGTGATTCTGGCGAAAGATAAAAACTAAAATGTAGCATTTTGAAAGGTCCCTGCTCACGGACCCCTCTGTCTCTTTTCTGCTGTATATGTGCTGGATTATTTGGACTACATTGCATTGTACAGTTAGACTATGATTGTATCTGTGGGGCTTAAAACAATGACATTTGTTCACACACTCACAGTGGATTCATTTTCAAAGATCAGGGAGCACTTCTTTAGGGATGGTCTGGAGACATTAACTGGCTCTAGGTGACAGAAAGCGCTGTAAGGACTGAGAAAAAACAGGATTAATTTGGTGCACATTATGACAGCTGGGATTTGCGTATATTATGTGTTGAGGTTTTCTCTTTGTGACTGAGATCCTTACTGGCGGTGTATTTGTATTGAGCATTTTATGTCAATTTTATGTCAATTTCAAATGTACATTTTCTTTTTCAACAAAGCAATATTTTATTCAGTGTTTTCTTAAAAGCATTATTTTTATGCATTAACTACGACTAGGGAGAACACATGAGGTCTGAAAATGGAAAATGGCAGAAAATACAAACGGGTAACACTTTATCCAGCTCCTTTGATTAGTTCTGCACTCAGCTTTGCCATCTATCATTGAAATGAAGTCAGATGCTGCTCACTTTACGTTTTCGCTTGCTTCGTCACTTTTTCCCAACACACTAGCTTTTAAATCCAGCTCCCCCGTCCCTCTGCATGATATAGTCCCTATCTGTCTTTGCATGTGATTGGCTGCATGGTGTGCCCATCGAAATAAACTCCAACACTGCGCAGATTCTCAGCAGGGCTGAGGATTTGGCTCCCACATACCACGAACCATTAATAATTGATATATGAAATTATCTCGAGGGTCAAATATAATTGTATAAAACAGCCCTGGTTTAGAGCCTGTTTCTACTAGAGCTGGGCGATATAAGATTTTTTTCGTTTCAGGCGATAACGATATCTATCACGATATAAGCCAAATAACTATTTGTAAGATTTAAATGTGCCGTTGCTCACAAGTAAAATGTGAAATAATCAGCAGCTTGTTTTTATTTAAATATTTATTTCCCATAATAAGTTCAACAGGGTAGATGTACTTAAGGAACATGAGACTTTTTCAGATAAATAAAGGCAAATATTGCAAACTACAGAAAAGGCAGCCGCTGAAGCGTTTAAGTTTCAAAATAGAACAAACGAAACAGACTAAATTGTCAATTCCACTTAGAAACAAAATATTAATTCTAAAAATAAATCTTAGTTTGTTTTACAGAAGAACAGACAAAACTGACTAACTTTTGTCAATATCAAATAAACTGAGAACTAAAAGGAAATTCTCAATCTCTCCTTGTTGTATAGCTGAGCTTTTCAAACAGTTTTAACAGTTACTTTAGTCTGACAAAAGCCGAATGACGAATTAGCGCTTCCAGTCAGAGACTGAGCATGCACCGGTTTATTGTATTTCCAGACTTGCTTTCGGCACAATTTACAGTGCGCGCTACTTTGTTTTTTGTCAGACTTGAAATAGCCGAAATACCTTCACACTACGGAACTTCTATGGCTCTTCCGTTCGACAATCTCTCCGGCATTGGAACCATCATCTGTTTTCTCTTCGGTAATCTTCGGTCACGCTCTCGGTTGATTTTTCTCTAGTCGGCGCACTCATTTCCTCCATAACCCAGGCGGCACGGCGGCTGGCTGCTTCCCAAACAAACACACGTGCGGCTTGGCACTTGTGCTGTAAGTAACAAGTCACGTGACGTGACGCTGCGGCTGTGATTGGTTCGGCTCTGCACTACTTAATTTGGATTGGCTGTTCTTTTTTTTTTTAAGAGGACAAGAGCGGTGAGGCCTATCGCAATAGTTTAATTTTTCTATCGAGAAAAAGTTATTTTAAAAGTTATCGTTCTATCGCCCAGCTCTAGTTTCTACCCAATAAACATTACACAGACCCACTGTATGCTTCACATATGTCTCAGTCTATCTGTGTGCAGTTACCTGGAGGGTCACAAGATATTTTCTCTTCCTTGAAATTTGTTCCACTTTGCCTTGCCTACTTTTAAGGAACGGGGGTGGTAATTAGATTTTGGAGCAGATTTTGACCCATAACCAGTGATGAGCAGCTTTCCTCACTGTCACTGGTACAGTGCTGCACTGATCCCTTCCTGAGAGCCATCTCAATGCAAGCACAAAGAGTTAAGTCAGGAGATTTTTGATGCGTTTTCATTATTTCCTTTAACTAAGGGGGAGTGAGGTCACATTTTATCTCAGGCATGTCACGAATACTGAAATCTGGGCTGACTGTACTGACCACAGCCTCTATGACTTCAGCACCACTGTGTCCTTACACAAGAGGCCGACTGGCCCACAGATCTTGAAACCTCTCCTTACTGTCACTTCTTGAAGCCTGTTTGCTGCTGTAGGAAACACATTTTATGGAACTGTCAGCTGACTTAGCAATGTTCTGTTCACTCTTTGACACACCCTGCTAATTTCACCCTGCACCCCAGCAGCCTCATCAGTGCTACCTATTGTTGGGTCCACAGTTGAACATTTTCCTTAAATAATGGACTTTATCATTAGCAAAATTTTCCATGGATTCTGTAATTTGTTTGGTTAATGATTGGCATGCTGTGACAATTCCACCTGGAATTTTGGCTTCAACACCTCTGAGTCGGTGTCCATAGAAACTCCACAAGCTTTGAGATTGGTCTATTGTACACGCTGTGGTCATGCCCCCGAGCCACGTGCTCCCCTGTATGTCCATCAAAGTTAACACTTCTCTGTTTTAGCCATGTTGCCCACTACATGAATCACCTCAGAAATGCCACCAACATTTCACTTGGACACAAAGGCACGTTGAGTTGTGCATAAGTTTGAAATAACTTACTTTAGTTGCTCCTTAGCGCTACAAACACACAAACACAGGCGTAAGAGTTCAGTGCGGCTGCACTCTGCAGGCTGTCCGTGCTCTAAAGAACTCTGGTTAACACACTATCCATTCACTCGACATCCTCATGAATACATTCAACCTGCCAATATTCTGCACATCGACACATCTAGTGATATTAATAAGACAACACGTGCTTACGCTCTTTATGTCCTGGTTAACAATTTGCTAGGTGGAGCAGTTTGACACGACAGGTTCATGTCACTTTTTCCCAATTAGAGAAAAGATTGAGACAAGATGGTGCCGGTGTGTGAGGCTGCTCGTCTGTCATTGCCAAGTTTGTTCCTGTTTATATTATTTCTAACTTGTGTCATCCATGAAACAAAGTCTCTGCTGAGGTATGATTGCCAGACACTACTGGACCTCCAGCCTGTGGTCCATAATATTGTGTCATTTGGAGCTAGTGGGCAGCAACCTGTTAAGTCTAATTGTTGAATGTTGTCATTGTGTTTCTTAAATTTGTAAGGTCTTAGTTCAATCTATAGGATCAAGACATTCCTTTGTCTCTGACCACCTCTCCAGCCACTTTGTGCTGGGGGAGGTTTTATTGCAGATACATTTTATCTGGAAGATCTGATTCTTGTGTGGTAAGCTTCCGGCCCTTTTGTGGCTTCACTGTGTTGTTCATGGTGAACCAATACATTGAACATTGAACCATATATTGGGTGTTGGGGAGATTACCATTTTATGACTAAGGATGTTGTTAGAAACAGTTGGAAGTCACGCACACAGAGAGACACACATTCTCACACACTCACTCAAACACACACACACGTTCTTGCTCATGCATACAGGTGCTTACACATACACATACATAGTGCCTTGTCTTAGAACCATTGGGGGGTTTTACGGAGGGAGGTGCTTGTGCTGTGATGTGTACTGTAACTGTCATGTCAATAAAAAGGCTACGAGGACAGCTGCTTTTTGAGGGATTTAGGCTTCAAGAGCTGATTCTTGACCAAAGCCTCTCCCTCGTTAGCGAGTTAAATAACCGGTTGAAGATGTTCTGTTATGTCTTGCGTTCTTCATAAGGAATAAGTCTCTAAACTAGCGGGGCGTGTGGAAACACAGACCCAACAAACCCCTGCCCCCAGTTTTATCGGCAATCCCGGGTTACCTGTACAAAAAAAAGAAAAGTCTGTAACTACTGTGTTACTAAGCCTCATGACTGCTACATTTCTGCTAGTTGTCACAGGCTGGGTCTCTGACCCAGCGCTCTGAGTTCATTTTGTATTTGTCTCATTTTAGATATGTGATTAGTTTGTGTCATTCCTATTTAGCTTTAGTTAAGGAAAGGCAGTTATTATTTATTGTTTCCTTGGTTTCTATGTTTGAGTTCTTGTATCGTTCATCACGTGTTAGTAGAGCTGGGCGATAGAACGATAACGATATGTATCGCGATATAACTTTTACTCGATAGAGAAATTAAGCTATCGCGATAGACCTCGCCGCTCTTGTCCTCTAAAAAAAAAAAAAAAAAAAAAAAAAAAGGTCAGCCAATCCAAATTCAGTAGCGCAGAGCCGAACCAATCACAGCCGCAGCGTCACGTCGCGTGACTTGTTACGTACAGCACAAGTGCCAAGCCGCACGTGTGTTTGTTTGGGAAGCAGCCAGCGCATAATGGAGGAAATGAGTGTGCCGACTAGAAAAATCAACCGAGCGTGACCGAAGAGAAAACAGATGATGGTTCCAATGCCGAAGAGATTGTCGAACGGAAGAGCCATAGAAGTTCCGTAGTGTGAAGGTATTTCGGCTATTTCAAGTCTGACAAAAAAACTGTTTGAAAAGCTCAGCTATACAACAAGGAGAGATTGAGAATTTCCTTTTAGTTCTCAGTTTATTTGATATTGACAAAAGTTAGTGAGTTTTGTCTGTTCTTCTGTAAAACAAACTAAGATTTATTTTTAGAATTAATATTTTGTTTCTAAGTGGAATTGACAATTTAGTCTGTTTCGTTTGTTCTATTTTGAAACTTAAACGCTTTAGCGGCTGCCTTTTGTGTAGTTTGCAATATTTGCCTTTATTTATCTGAAAAAGTCTCATGTTCCTTAAGTACATCTACCCTGTTGAACTTATTATGGGAAATAAATATTTAAAAACAAGCTGCTGATTATTTCACATTTTACTTGTGAGCAACGGCACATTTAAATCTTACAAATATAGTTATTTGGCTTATATCGTGATAGATATCGTTATCGCCTGAAATGAAAAAAACATATCGTGATATGAAAAAATCTCATATCGCCCAGCTCTACGTGTTAGGTCTGTTAAGCTTGTGTTGTCATGTCTAGTTTCAGTGTTTCCTGTTTTATTCTGAAGGAGTCGTGTGCTCTTTGTTCATTGTATTTAGTTTCACTTCCCCTGTCCTGTCATTAGGTTCATGTCAGTCAGCTGTTCCTCCATGTGTTCCCACTTCCCCTAATCACCTCCTGTGTATTTAAGTCCTGTGTTTTCAGTGTGTCATTGTCAGATCGTCTGCTTTGTTTGCAAGCCAAGAAGTTGCGTCAAGTTTCCTCATGTCAAGTCTCCTCATGTTAAGTCCATGTTCCTGTTGTAGGTTTTTAAGTTAATTTAGCTCACCCAATTTAGTTTATTGTTAGCCTTGCATTTTGCCTTTTGTTTACAGTTATTTTGCCAGCCTCAATAAATGGCTCGTTTTCTGTTATTCAAGTTATGTTTCACATTTTGTTTCCGTCTGCATTTGGGTCCACCCTTCACTCTACACACAGTCAGCCCTGCTGATTGTGACACTAGTCAGACTCACCTAATGAGATGGCGGGAACAGTTTCTTTTTGGCGAGGTGTCTGATGTCAGCTGGCTGTGATGATGATGATCCTGCTCGAAGCTGCTTTTCCAAGTTTGGGTCAGTTAGTCTTGAGCAGAAGCGGCTCTTTACAAGAGTCAGTTTTGAAGAGAACTGTTCAAAGTAGTACGTTGTCCCAAACAGAGATGCAAATTATCAAACATTTTTGAAAGATTTTGAAAGATTCAATTGTTGAGAAAAACCCAACAATCATATCGTTAGCTTCATAGCATAAGTGCCTAAGTCATTGACTTAGTCAAATGACTTAGGCAATTATGCTATGAAGCTAACGATATGACCCCCTATGAGCAAGCACTTTGGCGACAGTGGGAAGGAAAAAGTCCCTTTTAACAGGAAGAAACCTCCGGCAGAACCAGGTCCAGGGAGGGGCGGGGCCATCTGCTGCGACCAGTTGGGGTGAGGGAAAGAAGACAGGATGAAAGACATTCTGTGGAAGGCACGATCTGATATCCTCATGTTGGTGTCGTTCCCAGATCATCATACTAAATGTTGTTCCAGGATCAACATTGCAAGTGACCAATCAGAATGTTGTGACGTCATACTTTTGCGACTTCAGGAAAAACCGGCGTAAAACAAAAAACTGTTCTTAAGCTGCGAGAAACCGCCTCTGTCCGCCGATCAACGGACCCTAACCCTAACCGTAACCCTTTAATAAACAGTAAGCAGAATTGATATTGTCCTTGCAACATTGGAATTTCATAAATGCACGAATGGCTTGGCGCGCAAAAGAATAATGTCACAACAATGTGATTGGTCACTTGCAATGTTGAACCTGGAACAACATTTTCATGATGGTCTGGGAACAACACCAACACGAGGATATCAGATCATCCCTGTGGAAGAGAGCCAGAGATTAATAAAAAGTGTAATTCAGTGCAGAGAGGTCTATTAACACATGTTGGGTGAGAAAGGTGGCTGAAAAGGAAATACTGAATGCATCATGGGAATCCCCCCTTTTTTTTCACAAACACACATTCAAATGCAATAAGTATACACGTTTTTCATATAAATTTCATCCATAACTTAATTATTTTCTGTAGCCCACATAATTAAACACTTTAGTTACATAAAACATGTGATTTTATGTACTGTATGGCTTGTATAATAAATAGATATGTAGCCCAATAAGTATAAAATCCAGAAAGCTACACAACATGGGGCGGTTCATTTACAAACACAAATCTAACTTAAGTTTCACACTGTTTTTTGTTAGAAAAAAAATCAAATTGTTACATGCTTAAATTACACAAAATGTCAGAAATCTGCACTGTCATGAACAAAGATCTGTGTTGAAGTCCAATCTTTCAACAAGGGCTGAAAGACTCAGCGTGGCTGCAGCTTGTTGCTATGTCAGCTTAAATCAGTCATGTGATTTGGAGGTGCAGCGAGTCCGTGGACCCCAGAGGGTTAATAGCACTCACCTTCATTCCATTTCCACAGTGCAACGACCAACCACCTGTGTGAAATCTGAAATTCCCATGGTGTTGTTCAAAATGTGCTCTGGCACAATCATAAGCATCGCTTGCTACTGAAAACTAGAAAAGAAGACTGTCTGTGATATGGGCTGAACCATTTGTTAATGGAGGAGGGGGGTGGAACACTATGCGATATATTCAGTTTTAGCATTTATATTCACTGTTAACTGTAACTACGCTCAAAGTGCTAATGCTATGTTATTTTAACAAACAACACTGTCATATGCAAAACTATGGTGGCACTTGGGGTGGCAAGAGATCATTTTAGGGTGGCACTTGCCACCCCATGCCACCCTTCTAGATCCGCCCCTGTGTATCAGGCACGCATGGCGAGCTGTGGGTGTATGGTGGTATTGTACCAGGACAGGATTTCACCATATTACCCCCTCACCCCTTCCTATACACACCCCAAAAACCTACCCTGTGCAACAGTTGACTGGGAGAATTGGTCAGTTATTTTATAAGTATTCTGACACCACCAAGGAAGCTGTGCACGCCACTCGCTCATGTTACAGCCACCAGAGCTGGACACAGAGCTGGCCGCTCTGAGTTATTTAATGTTAAACTAGCTCGTGTTAAACTGGTGGAAGGTTCCTCACTGAAATGTCTGCCACCTAAAGTTAAAAATAAACTGGCAGCATTTAGGTTTTTCTCCTCTTCCTCTTTTTTCTTCATTCTTTCTGCTTTTCAATTTTCATTCTTGTTCCTAGCTGCCATTCACTTAAACAGAACTATGAATGCCACTTGAACTGTAAGAGGCACGAGTGGGGTCCTTTCAGGGAGGCCAGGTCTCTGCTGTCAGAGACCTGCTGGCACTAGTCTGGGCCCCAAGCAACTGTCTGGTGGTTGACCACAATCCACTGTCTCTCTCACACTCACAGACTCTCTCTCCTCTGTCATGCTGTCACGCATTTCCTGCACTCACATACAGTGGTAAGTGTCAGTGGCGAGAGAGGACCGGTCTTACCTCCAGAGAAAACACGTGGAAATCGAGGGACAAGGAAAAAAGTGGAAGGAAAATGGAAACCTATGTCACTGCACTCACTTTTGGGATTTTCATGCTCAGTAAGAGACACTTCTTTGCTTGGTGGCTAATTAACTCTGCTGGTGCCCTTTTATTTAAAAAAAGGAAGAAAAGAAAAAGTGTGTTTTATAAAAAAAAAACTTTTGCAACTATCGTTATCACTGTGCATTATTTACCTGCTCTGTCTTATACATCTTTATCAGTTCATTTTGCCATTGTAGCTAAACAAGTGCTAAACAGTTTAAGTACTCGCAGGCATTTTTGGTAAATCACTGCAACAGTGTTGGGCAGGCGGTCGTTTGACACGAAGCCAAATATTAATCCCCGTTTTGAAGTCTGCCAATTTAATATTTCATTTTTGTCTGAGGGTGGACTATCTTTTTTAAAAAAAATAATTATTTAAACAAAAAATAGTGCATTTAACATCCAATTGATTTGTAACTTTTTGAGTGAAACAGAGGTTTTGGTTGGTATGTTGGATTAAGCCGAATTGAAAAGTCAATCAAAGAGATTGAAAATAAATGTCTCTCAGTCTCTGTCCAGTTCAGCTTCTCATTAGTCCGAGCGAACTGTACTCCCACTAAGACCAGTTAGCCAACATGAGTTGACATGGTCCCATTAACCTGCTGAGAAGTGATGGCCCGGCCATAAAGATGAGCTGTATTATTATGATCTGGCTCGGCCAGTTCCCTGGTTTCCCTGGTTTTCTCCACAGGGACAAACCAGGACCTGTTCACTGGCATACCTGAATATATGCCCTATAGGAACTGTCCCATTACACATCACATTAGTACTCTGGGAGAGGAGGAAGCCTCTTTAATGTACTTCCCCTTTTACTGTGACCACCAGACTTTCATTTTCCTATCCTGTAACGAGCCATAAAGCGTCTGCATTTTTTCCCTTTTTAACGGTTTCTGTTTTGATATTTTTGAGTGCACCTCCAAAATGTTTTAGTGGTTTTATTTCTTTAAAAAAAAAAAGGTGCTGCAATTTTGGGATTTGTGTTTGTTCGTTGTTGCAAATCCATCAATTACAAACAAGTGGACACTTAAAATATCTTTTGAAGGTGAAGTTCAGAAACCCTGAGTGGACTGTTGGAGCTGCATCTGAGTTCTTTGACCTGGTATTACAAATGTGTGAATTTTTTTCACTTTCAAATTTTGTTTTAAAATACTTTGAATTAAATCAGAAAGATGTTGGTGGTTGGTCACATGATAGTAACTTGCATTAGTTGCATATTAGCTTTCTTGAGACCAACATGTCAACTATCCATCCCTAATGTGAAGATAAAGACAGCTTAAACTGTAGACTACTGCTGACAGACGGTGAAGGGAAACATAATGTGGCTTTTATGAAGTTTTGTCACTTATGAAACAGAAAACACTCAGCAGGCTGACTCATACATGCACATCGTGCTTTTTCTTGATGTTGTGGCCAGATTTCTGTTTTACATTTAAAAATAGAAGATTTCTTCTTGCTCTGTAAAAATGCTTCCTCGTTTGTAGACCTCTGCTGACTGCTGAAGCTTAATAATTTCTAACATTAATAATAATAATACGTTTTATTTGAGGGCACCTTTCTAAAACCCAAGGTCACACACAAAGAGAAAAAGACGTCACTAAAACATCCGATTAAAATAGATTCTAATAAATGAAAATATAAGAAACAGCAAAATACAACCACAAACAACAAATAATTTTGAAAAAAACAACAACAACAATAACAAGATTTGACAGCAAGTAAAATCTGTATTAAAGCAAGTTTGCAATTTCTGAAACCTGTTACATAAAGTCTGTAGATGTAAGAGTAGTTTTTATTCTGGGGAAACCTGGATGAGTACACTCCATCTGAGGTCTCCTACATCAAGCACTCCACGAACACCATCGCCACCGACAAATGCATCTGGGGATCTGCCAAACTAAAAACCCGGGCTGATGAGGAGATTTGCCTGCACAGGATGACCCCAGAAAGTCATCAGCACAGTGCTCTCCTCTTCTTAGAGGAGCTCTACAGGTCTCACTGCCACAGTAAAGCCTGGAGGACGCATTTCACCCAGCACCTCACCTGTTTCAAGTGTTACCTCAGCAAGGTGGCACATGAGACAAAGGCCTGTTTATTTCACCTTCGGTGATGTCGCATTTCTAAGGAAAGTGCCAGTGCCAGAACAGCTATTTCTGCTATTGAGCCTTGTTTGGTGTCTCTTTTGTTGTGGAAACATGTGGAACAACCACACACAGCCACAACAGCCTGGCTGCTCCTCCTCATGCTGGTCTGGATGCCAGGTGTGGTCACACACTGACCAAGCTTGGCTTCCTGTTCTTCAGCCAGGATTTGTTGCAAGTCAGCCAGTGTGGCTTTCACCTGACTGTCCATGATTAAAACATTGAAGTGTCATTGTCAAACATGTCATTACCTTATTCAAGCTGCTACAGGCCCAGCAAACTTCAATATGACCTCAATGGTCTGTTGTACTGAGGGGCAAATGTATATAAATACAGCGTATTCTTCATGTAAATTCTATTTTTGCTTCATATACAGAAGGATTTTCTTTCATCTTAGAGGTTTCAGAACCCAAACTCAGCCTCCACACATAATTTTTTCTGTTATAGACTTTTAATCTTTTAAAATGTTTTCTCTGTCCTTCAAGGTGGGTGCTCGGCCCGTGTGGTGACGGTGCCTCCTGGTCCATTAATCCGGGTGGAGGGCCAGCCAGTCTCCATCAGATGTGATGTCAAAGAATACACAGGGCCTAGGGAGCAGGTCATTTTCCCAACACACACACACACACACACGCACACACACACACACAGATCAGTCTTGAAGTTCTGTCTGACAGATGGGTTACACTTTGAAATGATGCAAATGGCCACCCTGTGCAGTGGTTTCTACTGTCACAAATATAGTTAGTGAATTATTATTATTTTAGTTTCTTCCTCAAACTGTTGAACATCGTCTACATTGTCGAACGTGCCTCAAAAATGAACTAATAGTGGATTTGTTGTGAGCTTATTTTCAGTTATAGAAGTCAAGAATGTCATGTGTGAGACTTTGGTCCCTCACATAAATTTTTATTATTTTTATTATTATTATTGTTTTGGGTTTTTTTAGAAAACATATGCTCCTCTTCTTCAAGTCTGAATGTTGTTAAAAGTTTGCCGTAATATAACATTCACATCGTCTTTGTTCCTCTCTTTTCCTGCAGGATTTTGAATGGAATATGTTAAAGGATGCGAAAGGGCAGAAGACAAAGATAATCTCCTCTTTCGACTCTCGCTACTCCGACCAGTCTTACAGCAAGCGCGTGGCGTCTGGCGACATATCGGTGGTGCGTTTCCAAGACAATGAGGTGGAGCTGAAGATTGCTGAGGTGAAGTTGACGGATGCTGGCTTCTACGAGTGTCAAACACCGAGCACCGACTACGTCATCAGTGGAAATTATATGGCTCAGGTCCAACTCACTGGTATGAAAGTGTGTGTATATTTAACCATTCTGACCTATTAATACAGAGGTTTAAATCCTGAACAAATGTTAAATTTAACAAATGTCTGATCAAAAAAATAAAAACCTTTAAATCCAGGCACTCATACAGTACATATCTAAGCATACTAGCTTTCTTTGGAAGCCATAAATTATTTCTATTTGCACATAATAATAAAAAACAAAAAATGTTACTGTAAAGTGTCATATACCAATATTATTTGAAGAACTGACGGGTTTCTTTGAGCCATAGTACAAAGCTCTGCTGTGCAATGATGTACTTTACCTTGTAACACTCAAACCTTGTAAAATCAAGTTAAAACTGAGGAGATAGCTTCCAGTTTATACACAGTATCAAAGCATTGTCAAGCGTTTGAGCTGTCCCTATAGAAACTGACTTAATGCTCACAAAGGGGGTTTCCCCTCACCATAATCCACCAGAACTAATACAAAGCAATATCCACGTGCACTCCAGTGAAATGGCCCGATAAGGTCCAGGCCCATGTGCTCAAATGGGACATCCATTAATGGTAAAGGGCACAAAGGCCCTTTTTGTATGACTGGCTTAACCAGCTGACACTCTGGGCAGGGCAAGCGCTATTGGTGCACATCTGCCCGGCCAATAAAATTGAGCCATTATTCAATCTAGAGTTTTGTCATACCCAATGTGATTGGCCACTGGGTTGTAATGAACCACCTGGAAAATCATTTCCCGGCGACTTCAAGGCACCGACAACTGGATGTGTTCCTCCTCTGTGCGAGTGTCTAATCAATACAAAATGCAGAAATGTCAGCGCTGCTTCAGGGTGCACCATCTGACCATCAATTCTTCTCACCTGGTTGAAGGCTGAGTGTAGGGTGTCAACACAAGACAGCTCCAGTAGAAAATCTTCTGTGGAGTGAATTCCAGGGCCTTCTCCTTCCCAGAGCTGATGTCGGATGACCCCGTATCACCGCTTAGCGCAGGGCAGACCCCGCATGTCCCTATCGGCCGTCAATGCACCCGGACACACTGCCCTATTAATCTACTATTAATCTAATGTAGCTTGCCAGTGTGTGAATGGGTGAATGACTGAATGTAGTGTGAAGCGCTTTGGGGTCCTTAGGGACTAGAAAAGCGCTATACAAATGCAGGCCATTTACCATTTACTGAACCCGGGCCAATCTGGCGTGCGTCAGGCGTCGGGAGCAGCCAGAAAACCTATTCCTCAGCCAGCCACCAGGATGCCTCCACCATCGCCTGGAACGCCTCCAGAAAGGTTTTTTTGAAACACAAAATTAAAAAATGATATCCTAAAGTTGTGGATGTTAGACTTCAGAGGGTCCTTCACAAGGCCCCTTGGGAAAATTGATTGCCCAACCCTGCTGTAGAGGCTAGCTTGGCACGTGCTACTTTATAAAGTCAACATTTTTACTACTAGTTTTTTTTTCTTTTTATAAGATTGTTTGTGTGTGAAAATTTTTTTTGTTTTGTTTTCCCGTCAGTCATTCCTAACACGCTCAAGGTGTCCCCTAAGACCCCGCCCCCTGTCATCCTTGAGGGAAGTGACCTAACTCTCTCCTGCAACGTCACCCGGGAGCTCATCCACCCCACCTACCTGTCTGTCACCTGGTCGGTGAAGAAGGGGACGACGTCAGAGGAGATTTTGACGTTTGGTCCTCAGGGGGATGTGGTCACGGGGTCCAGGTTTGCCCAGCGTTATGCAGAAGGAGGCATCCGATTGGTCCCTGGCAGGAACGGAGTGTTTGAACTGGTGATTTCCAGAATGACGATGTCCGATGAAGGAAATTATGAATGCAAAGGGACGGAGTGGACATATGAAAGAGGAAGAAATTGGATAAAAATCATGGAGAGTACCAAAGAGATGGGAACCGTTGCAGTTACTCCTACAAGTAAGAGGACACATGTATGAAGCACTGGTTACACCATTAAAGGCACCATTGCTGCTTTTCTGTTTGAATTACATTTTTCAGACCAATTCTACCAAATTATATGAATACTGGTAATATTACAATTACTATATATTGGAAATAAGCTTCATCACAATTATACATGACCTGCTTGAATGAATTATGATAATGTTTTGGGGGTTTTTTTTTTCGCCTGTCCCGTTTGGTTCTTTTGCCGTCAGAATTATTGTCTAAAGGCAAAGAAAGTTGCCCAACGGATTTACTTTACCAAATGGACCATCCCAGCCTTGCCGTATTGGTCTATTTGATTCACCTTTGCTTTTATTGTTTATTTTATTTTCAGTTGCTGAACATGGGACAGACTTGACTGGGGAAAAGAAACGGGAGAAAGAAAGAGGTAAAGAAAAGGAGCGGGGTGTTCAATTTGGTAAAGTAAATCCGTTGGGCATCTTTGTTTGCCTTTAGACAACAATTCTGATGGCAAAAGAGCCAAACGGGACAGGCAAAAAAAAAAAAAAAAGCGGGGAAGAGGGACGGTGACAAGGGGCAAAAACCAAAAAGCAACAAAACAAACAGACAAAACATACATATATCAATCACCTGGATCACTTGTTGAGAAAGAAAAAAGAGAAAACAAGCAAAGAAAAAGAGAGCAATAGAATAAACAACATAATCGCGATGATCTATGTGAATATAACAGCAAATACTAGTGATGGCCCGCTTGAAGCTGAAGCTCCGGTGCGTGTGTCAAAAAAATCAACACACTGCTTCAGAAGCACTGTGCCAAAGCTTGATTCGTTTGGCCAGAGTCACGTGATCGGTGACGTCCGAAGCTTCATTTAGAACGTAACTGCTTCGGTGTCTGATTCAATGGTTTATAAGGAAGCGAATCATTCACAGGATTTGTGGAGTGTTTTGATGGTGACAGATAGCGAACCACTAATCATTCCACTGAGAGATTTGGAGCCAGCGAGGAATAGAGGAGGTTCTGTTGTGTGGGAGAATTTTGAGTTGAGTTTGGTCAGTTGGGTGGGTTTTCCAGCTTTGTGTTCTGGCCGTTTGCTTTTGTTTTGTGCGTGTTTATTTTATCTTATAATGGGAAAAAACTTAAAATGTCAAAAAATCTGCTTTCATAGTATAAATATCATTAAATAACTTTAGAAAAACTTCCACTTGACTCTTTACATGTAATGTTATAAAAATATATATATTTTATTGTTTAATTAATCTGAAAATGTTAGTCTGCCAAATGTGCAGCAATTTAATTTATTTATTCTCTTTAGCTGGTAGTTGGTGGGGCCCAGGTAGACTGTATAACTGCATCTCTACCAGTGTCTCTGCACTCCAGCCTCCTCTGTGCCATGTGAAGGGATTTGCCTTAAGGCAGGAGAAATGATCTCCACGAAAGGAACAGGTTTGGTCACCGCACAGTGGAGAAAATTCTCTTCTTAAATAAAAATGAAAAAGAGCTACTTTAAATGCATCATGTTTTTGTTCATAAGCATTTTCCCTTTCCATTTCACAATCAATTCTACCCCCAGGTCAAAAATATGTCTAGGAAAATTTCCCTAATATATAATATTATATATATGCTCACAGCAGAAACATACTCCATAATGTGTTGTACATTATCATATGTATATTATATGTAACGTGGTATTTTTCAATTATTGTATTTACCAAGATCAAGGAGTCACAAGCAAAGAAAGACCAAACCATGGCGCATGTTTAAACAAGGAAAGTTTACTGGTCAAAATTATTTATTAAACAAATAAACCACATTTTCTTAACCTCCCAAAAATAAACTTTCAAAGCAACACAACAGCGGCTTGTGTAATGGGACGGTCTAGCCTCCGTTGCGCTGATACTGTTGTTTGTCAATAAAGTGAAAAAAAAAAAAGCCTCTGTTGCGCTGCCCAGGTTGCCTAGCAACCATGATACTAACCACTGGAAACGTGTCATAGCTTTGTTTGACAGAAATGAAGGAGAAAGTCTTCTGTTCATTTCTTTCTTTCTTTCTACATGAGCTTTGATCATTCTCTGTAAGATTGAGCTCAGCTATTGAACGGAGTATATTTTAAAGTAAAGGCTTTAAAAGCAAGTTAGTACAAACGTCACTAATGTCACATAACTTTGCCGACATGTGGCCAACAGTAATGTTTAATGCTCTTCGTTATTAAACATTTGCACATAAATAAGTGACATAATATTCAGTACTTAAAGTTTACTCTTCGGCCGCCCCTCATCCGCCATTTTTTTCTGCAAATTTATCCACACCCATCGCCGCGCTATGCATTCTGGGATATGTTGGGCCACGAAGTCTACACTGCCACGTCCTTAAAATTCAGGGAAATGAAGGACGCATTTCAGGGCCGCATTGAGCAGCCTTTGAATTGGGACAGCCTTCGGCGCGCCGCTGTGACGTAATCGGCCTTGAAATGCGTACTTTAAGGCTGCAGACCCTGAATTGGGATACAGCCTGAGAGACCTGCTGCAGAAGGGGCGGAGCTTTCATAGCTCACTGGGCCCAGGTGTTGCTCATGCAGTCTATCACGTCAATCAGCTCCTGCAGAGCAAAGCAAAGCACAAACCACACACAGATATTTATCTCCTACTTCCATGTTTTGTTTTGTCATTACTGGCTTCAGAGGCTCTTTAGCATAATGTTAACAAGTTCGAAGGACCTAGCTCGAGTATTTTTTCAGGTAAACAAAAAAAAAAAGATTAAAAAAAGTGTTTCGAAACACTTCAGTCTTTATTTTTTGTATGACACTTGGACCTGGAATTTTGCATTTTTGTTGTGTTTATTGTTTCTTTTCCCTGCAATTTGAGATGGTCACAAGGTCAGTCATGCCCCAGACCCAATTAATGTATTTCAGCAGTAAATACAGCAGGAAAAAGAAACATCTACACCAGTCTCCCTTTAACATTTCTTCAGATTTTGCTCATGCTTGCGCTTTGTTTAACCATTGACTCTGACCTCCACAGAGCCTGTAATCTTACACGACTCCACGCCGTGTTACATCGTGAGCAGCTTCCTCAGCCTTTATTGTCTCATCATCACCAGTATGTTCATCAGAGAGGAGGTGGGTCCTGTTTCTCCTTTAGTGCTGAAAGGATTCTGAGTGAATTCTGGTATTTAAAGGAGGAAAGACAGTCAGACTGGGTGTTATTGATCACTTCCAAACCTACGCAACATTTTACCACATATTTATTTAACTTCCTCTTATCATAAATGTCATGCAGCACCAATGGGGGCCGGGGGGGCAGCCCCCATAATTTGTTGTCCCCCATTAGTCTGACAAGACTACGTTGGTAATAAATCTAATAAACTTGAGCACAATAAAGAGGAAGACTCCCTACAATGAGTCGAAGCATGAACTTGTTATTTATGTTATTTTTCTCTCTTTTGCCATATTTTTCTAGCAACCTGTATCTGACAGCATATTAAAGCTGTAAATTCTGTTGGTGTGCCACCCCAATATTTTTAATGGTTGATTCAGGTTTTGCTTGTTTTTAGCGTTGAGTTGTCTCTGAATCGGGACTTTTAGCTTTGACTTGTTCAGTGTGGTTTTATTTTTAATCCTATGAGCTGACTTGACTTGAAACTTGCATTGACAGAGAGATGTTGTTGGTCACAGTAACACTCCAGTAAACAGCAGACTGTTTTTGACGAAACGTATTTCACATTTTTCTGTAGTTCTTCAGCACCAAAGTAAAGACAAACCAGGACGTCAACAGTGTAAGTCACAATGAAACCCAAGCAGTAATCTGTGTGTTTGCTGTAGCTTGTTTGTTACTGCCTGTGCTCACAGGTCTTCGGAGTAAATATGTGTACTCTACAGCTAATCTGTAAGTAACTGTTAATGAGGATAATGGTGTAGACTGAAATGTGTTCTTGTGTTCAGGAACTGGAAGGTCTGGATACTGGTAATTTCTCCCTGCAGACAAGACCATGAGACAAAGGAAGAAGAGTAGGTTTGCTGTTCTTGTACAAGCTAATGTGATTGAAGTAACAGGATGAAATGTCACAACAAAATTCTTAATTATGTGTCTTTGTTGCTCTGTTTTTTGTTTTATTCCAAAGAAGTGAGCTTTATGTTTTAGTACCGACTTTATTGTGATTTACCATCCTGCAGCAGCATATTATTAAGACGACTTTTACCAGTTTTCAGGTTCTCTTAAGGTTTTTTGGTTCCTTGGGTCTTTGTGTCAAAGACATTAACTCTGTGGATTAGTTAAGATTGTGATGAAGAATTGAAGGAGCTCTCAGTTTATCAAAGGTTGAAAGAGAAACAAAAAAACACAGAACTGATTTTTATTTTAAGCCCCTCAGACGATTACACAATAAGAAACCATATTAACAGAACTATCATAAAGGATCCCTATAATGCAACATCTGTTTTCAGGGCGGAAGCCACAGGTTAGTATTGGAGTGACTGTAACCCTAATTCATATAGATTCATAGATAAATTCTTTATTGATCCTACTATAACATATTAAATTATCCTCTCCCAATCACGTCTGTCATCTTATACTTTATAATTGAATGTATCTGTAAGTAGATTTAGGGCTTTAAATATCAATGATAACATGAGTAAGATTTCTGTATTTCATGTCAAATATAACATTTACGAGAAGCTGAAACTATTCCAGAATATTAACAACAATAATTATACATAAATATTACATGTTAAAAAATATATTTTATTTCTAATCAATAGTTTGTGTACTCATCAAAGCTGCAGTTAGTCAGCTAATCAATGAATAATGAATTTGACTTGTAGAATTCAGCTGAGAGGGGCTGACTTTGACTTTGTTGAGTGCAGTACAGACATACAGCCCCAACACAGTCTGCAGTTTTATCTGTGTTTTTAATATTTAATATCCAAAGCTTGTCCAATTTGAGAAACAGCTTTCAAATCTGTGTGAAATTTCTTAAAGCTGCAGAGGAGCAAGATTTAGTAAATGAACACGGCCAGCCATGTGAATAAATTTGATGACTTTATGGAACTTTTGGAGGCAAAATAACAAACATAAACAAATTTTGAAATGCTATACGCATTTTATAAATGTAAGTAAAAATAAGGATATTAGCAATGATTAAAAACTCTTTAAACAGTTTAAAAGTTGTTTCTTTTACTATTTTTTTCTTACATTTCATTTAATTGTTAATTTTTTAATGATTCATTTATTTCATATTCAACATTTTGAGCATGAACTCTTTGCAGCTTTTAACATTTTGAAAACAAATGCTGCAGCTTTAAGTTTTTATATTGTCGGTCTTGTGTTTTATAATTTGTTTGTTTACACTTCTCAAAGTTCTTTGACCTGTCATGTTAGATGGTGCTTTAATCCAAGTTAATTTGTTCCTGTATGAATGTTTGCTTCATTATTATTATCTGTAAAACTGAGTCTTTGTTGTTGTTGTTGTTGTTGTTTTGTTTCCGGATATGAAATCTGTGATTAAAAAAACTCAGTAAAACTGGTTTGAAGTTTTGCAGATCAGCAAACAGAAGCAGATTTTGGACATTTCTGCCACCTAATGAATTTAAGGTGAAATACATCAGGGGGAAAGCTACTCAATTTTATCTTGATATAAGGAATTATATGAAGGGTAGATATGAATATGTGAATCGTAATTGCGTGATTAAACGATTTAAAGGAATATCTGCATCTACCTTTGAATGAATTTCTTTAATGGTCTTTAAATAAAAGAAATAAAAGGTTATCTTTAGAATGAAATAAAGATTATTTTTTAAGGTGTGAAATTATTTAAAAACTGTTACAGAAAATTAAAAACCACAGTTAAAGTAATTAAAGATTAAAGGATTTATCACAATTATTATATCTGTGAGATTAAATACAACACATATTAGTGAATGATTTTGTTTGTTTCTCAATCGGGGGGGGGGGGGGGGTTGGGTATTCAGTATTTGTAAAAACGTGTTACTGACATGTAAAACTGCTTAAACCGTGAAGAAGAACAAAATCTGGCCGGTAGCTCCATGCCCTCCTGGGTTTTAAATGCACCTTAGAACACATATGCATCAACACTACAATGAGCGGGTGGAGGGAGGTTTGGAGTCTTCTCTCACCCCCGTTCTCTGCGGCCTGCTGGAGCGGGGGGGGCTAGGAGGAGGAGTTGGCCGTCCGACTGCGGTCTGGAGTGTGGGGCCTCCCTGCTGCTGCGGAGTCGGGGCGGTCTGCCTCCCCCCACCGCAGGGAAAAGGGTAACACCACCTGGGTCTGGGTGCAGTTCCCCCCTCCAGGGGCAAGGGTACCCAGACCCGGTTCGTAGAGTACGCTTGGGGAGTGTGATCGTGTGTACAGCGTCTCTTTATGTCTGTCTCCACGTTGGTTGAGTGTGGAGTAAGTGCATATGAGAGCATGAGGGTGGGAATGGATGTTTGTATCTGTGTGTGCCTGTATGTCTGTGTCTATATGTCAGGTTGGGTGTCAGACGCCACCTCTCTGGGGACATCTCAGGCCCTCCAAGGTTTGGAGGTCTATCTCCCCCTACCACCACTTCCCCTGCCAGTGGCGGACCCCCTCAGACATCGGTGCGTTGGTGGTTCTTTGTGTCTGGGGATGGGCATCCAGGTATACACCGGCTCACTCCTTGGCGGCCGCTTATCGGGGCCTGGAGCCTGGGGCTCGCTCGGGCCACTTTGGAGGTGGGGTGCCCCCGGCCTCTCGGCCTGGGGCTCAGTCACTCAGGCACAGCTGGCTGCCGGCGGAGCTCACGGGCGCGTCACTGCAACTCCCCCTGGCTTCTGCTCCGCGGCTGCTGAGTGAGCCCTCATCTGGGACTCTCCTCAGCTCTTTCCGGGACAGTGGCGCGGCTGCCCCTCTGTTGGTCTTCCTTGGTCTCTTGTGTTCTGGGGGCCTCTGGATGTCTGGAGTTTTGATCTCCTCCATACCTGCTTCATGCCCTGGAGGACGGGGCTGTGGCCCCCCCACACCCTCTAGCAGATCATTACATGAAGGAACCTTTTAAAAAAACAAGCGCGTCCATGCTCACAGGTGTACACACTGGTGCTCACACCCACAAACTACACCCTTTTTGGCTCCTACCTCAAAGCACACTGTGTTCTGTTGATCTTATGTGCTGCACAATAATGTTTAATATTTAGTATTTACTGTCATATTCCCATATATCATTGTGATGTTGTTTATTCTATTACTCTCGTTTTCTTCTGCTTGTTTTCTTTTTTCTTTCTCAACAGGTGATCCAGGTGATTGATATATGCATTTTTTTCTCTGCTTATTCTGTTGGTTTTTGTCTTTTGCCCTTCTCCCCCGTCCCTCTTCTCAGCTGTTTCTCTTTCCCTCTTTCTTTCTCCCCTTCTTTCCCCCAGTCAAGTCTGTCCCGTATTCAGCAAGTGAAAATAAAATAAACAATAAAAGGTGAATCAAATGGACCATTACGGCAAGGCTGGGATGGTCAATTTGGTAAAGTAAATCCGTTGGGCATCTTTGTTTGCCTTTAGACAACAATTCTGATGGCAAAAGAGCCAAACGGGACAGGCAAAAAAAAGAAAAGAAAGAAGAACAAAATGTGTCTGTAGCGAGTGCTGATGTTAAACAAATAAATACACAGAACAGAAAGCTTCAAAAACAAAGTGTGTGTGTGTGTGTGTGTGTGTGTGTGTGTGTGTGTGTGTGTGTGTGTGTGTGTGTGTGAGAGAGAGAGAGAGAGAGAGAGAGGTTATTCATGTAGGTATTATTTAGATCTATTGTAGCCCATTTTTTCCTGTCAGAGGGAGGGAGGATGATTTAGATTCTTCTGTAGCTCATAATCAACAGCAAATAGTTTATTCTTTTATTTTGTTCAAGGAATAAAGGAATAAACCATTAATTACCATTAATAAACTTCTTTTTTTTTTAATGACAACATTTAAGAGGGTCGGACCAAGTTTAACTGCACATTTAAATCTCTGAGATATTTCATCTAAGAAAAAGAAGTGCAGTTTTAAAAGTACGTCTTACTTTTTTCCACATGCAAGAAATGTTGTTGCAATAAATGAAAAAAAAGTGTCAGCAGGACCAGACGGCATCCCAGGTCGTATCCTCAGAGTCTGCGCATACCAGCTAGCTCCTGTGTTCACTGAGATATTCAACATCTCTTTATCTCAGTCGGTGATCCCCACATGCTTCAAAGAGTCCATCATTGTTCCTGTCCCGAAGAAACCCCACCCTGCTTCTCTCAATGACTATCGCCCTGGAGCCCTCACCTCAGTAGTGATGAAGTGCTTTGAACGCCTGGTCAGAGACTTCATCATTTCTTCACTACCAGACACACTGGACCCACTACAGTTCGCTTACCGTCCAAATCGTTCCACAGACGATGCCATCTCTCATCTCCTCCACACATCACTCACTCACTTGGACACTAGAAGGGGGAATTATGTTAAAATGCTCTTCATAGACTACAGCTCTGCATTTAACACCATAATTCCCTCCACACTCACCACCAAGCTGGAGCACCTGGGACTCAGCTCATCTATGTGTCAGTGGGTCTCCCAACTTCCTAACTGGCAGACCACAGGCAGTAAGGATGGGCGGACATGTCTCAGCCTCCACCACTCTCAGCACTGGAGCCCCCCAGGGGTGTGTTCTGAGCCCCCTGCTGTACTCTTTGTACACATATGACTGTGTGGCCACTACCAGCTCCACCACCATCATCAAGTTTGCTGACGACACCGTCGTGGTGGGCCTGATCTCTGATAACAACGAGACGGCCTACCTGAAGGAGATTAGGAATCTGGAGAACTGGTGCCAGAGGAACAACCTCCTTCTAAACGTCAGTAAGACAAAGGAGCTGATAGTGGACTTCAGCACTAAGCAGGAGAGGAACTACCAGACCCCCGTCATCAACGAGTGCCCAGTGGAGAGGGTGGACAGCTTCAAATACCTCGGAGTTCACATCACGCAGGACCTGTCATGGTCCTGTCACATCAACACCGTGGTGAAAAAGGCCCGTCAGCGTCTCTACCACCTCAGACGCTTGAGAGACTTCCAACTGCCCTCCAAGGTGCTCAGGAACTTTTACTCGTGCACCATAGAGAGCATCCTGACGGGAAACATCTTAACCTGGTTCGGGAACAGCACCATGCAGGACAGACGAGCTCTACAGAGGGTTGTGCGATCAGCTGAGCGCACCATCCGCTCCGAGCTCCCTGACCTGCACTCAATCTACAGCAGGCGGTGCTGGACCAAGGCCAGGAAGATGGTGAAGGACCTCAGCCATCCCAACAACAGACTGTTCTCTCTGTTGAGGTCAGGAAAGCGATTCCGCTCCCTGAAGACCAACACAGAGAGACTGAGGAGGAGCTTCTTCCCGCAGGCGATACGGTCTCTCAATCACACCACCACACAGTACTGACCCACACATATGGTTCTTACACACACACTGGACTTTCTGGACATTGTTTTCACTTCATCACTTAAATCACTTTAAGCATATTTGCACTGCACAAGACATAATGTGGATTGCACAACACTGGACATTGTATTCTTCATTTCCAGTTAATACTTGTACAGCTGCTGTTATTGTGTATATAATATTTATATTTCTCATACATTCTTACCGGTATATAGTTCTATATTGTGTATTGGTGTATTTTGTTGTACAGTTATTTTATTTTTAACTTTAATTCATATATTTTATCTTATTCTTTCCCAGTTAAATTTACCCTTCATTCTAATTTGTGTTGTACAGTTATTTCATTTTTAACCTTAATTTATATTTTATTCCTTCCTAGTTAAATTTACACTTTTTAATTTTTCATATTTATTTCCTATCTTATTCATAGCCTTTTCCTTTTTTTTCCCTTTAGGTCACGAGCAGTTGTCCAAGCATTTCACTGCATATCGTACTGTGTATGACTGTGTACGTGACAAATAAAATTTGAATTTGAATTTGTTTGGGGGCTTAGATTGTATAAAATAAATACAATTAAATATTTCTTAAATATTTAGATGTTTCAATGTTCACAGTGGAGGGATATATTAGCAGGAAAACTTGTAAAATGAAAAAATCTGAATCAGAATCAGAATAGTGTTTATTGGCCAAGTATATGTGCAGACACATACAGGGAATTTGGTTCCGGTAGATGGTGGCTCTCAAGCACAGCAATGTAAATCACACACACACACACACACACACACACACACACACACACACACACACACACACACACACACACACGTGTCTATATATACACATTACACATACATACACAAAGCTGTGTAAACCAACTATAAATAACGAATCTACTTATATACATAAAATACAGAAATGAATGAGGTGGAATGAATACTACAAAATGTACATAAGGTGCAGCTGCAGTCTGGCAGTGGGAGCAGTGTGACAGGTCAACTGTTAAGAAGGGAGATGGCGAGGGGAAAGAAACTGTTCCTGTGTCGGGTGGTCCTGGTCTGCAGGCTTCTGTACCGTCTGCCAGAGGGCAGCAGATCAAAAAGTCTGTGTCCAGGGTGTGAGGGGTCTGTGATGATTTTCCCTGCCCGTTTCCTGGTTCTTGAGAGGTACAGATCCTGGATGGAGGGCAGGGGGGCGCCGATGATCCTTTCTGCTGCCCGTACAGTCCGCTGCAGTCTGCTCCTGTCCTGTTTAGTGGCTGCTCCATACCAGACTGTGATGGAGGAGCACAGGACAGACTCGATGACCGCAGTGTAGAACTGGATCAGCAGCTCCTGTGGAAGACTGTACTTCCCCAGTTGTCTCAGGAAGTACATCGTCTGCTGGGTCTTTTTGAGGATGGCGTTGATGTTGGTCTCCCACTTCAGGTCCTGGGAGATGGTTGTACCCAGGAACTTGAAGGTCTTCACAGTTGACACAGGGCTGTCTGATATGGTGAGGGGGAGCAGAGTTGAGGGATGTCTCCTGAAGTCCACTGTCATCTCTACAGTCTTAAGAGTGTTCAGCTCCAGATTGTGCTGACTGCACCAGAGTACCAGCCGCTCAACTTCTTGCCGGTATGCAGACTCATCACCATCTTGAATGAGGCCAATGACAGTGGTGTCATCTGCAAACTTTAGGAGTTTGACAGCCGAGTTCTTGGAGGTGCAGTCGTTAGTGTAGAGGGAGAACAGGAGTGGTGAGAGGACACATCCTTGAGGGGCACCAATACTGAGGGACCGGGTTTCAGAGGTGATCTCCCCCAGCCTCACTTGTTGCTTTCTATCTGTCAGGAAGCTGGTGATCCACTGACAGGTAGCTGGTGACACGCTGAGCTGGGAGAGTTTGGAGGAGAGAAGTTCAGGCACAATGGTGTTAAAAGCCGAACTAAAGTCCACAAACAGGACCCTGGCATAAGTTCCCGGGCAGTCAAGGTGTTGCAGGATGTAATGCAGCCCCATGTTCACTGCATCATCCACCGACCTGTTTGCCCGGTAGGCAAACTGCAGAGGGTCCAGCTGGTGGCCTGTAATGTCTTTCAGATGGGCTAACACCAGTCGTTCGAAGGATTTCATGACCACAGACGTCAAGGCGACAGGTCTGTAGTCATTCAGTCCTGTGATGGTGGGTTTCTTGGGAACAGGGATGATGGTGGAGCGTTTGAAGCAGGAGGGAACTTCACACAGCTCCAGGGATCTGTTGAAGATGCGAGTAAAGATGGGAGCCAGCTGTTCAGCACAGGTTTTGAGGCAGGAGGGTGAGACGCCATCTGGTCCGGGGGCTTTCCTGGGCTTCTGTTTCTGGAATAGTCGGCTCCCATCCTGAGTGTGTATTCTTAGTTTCAGGGAGGAGGAAAGGGGGGTGAGAGGTGTGGTGGAGGTCGTTGAGTCTGGATTGGGGAGGGTGGGGGTAGTCGTTGAGTCTTGATTGGGGAGGGTGGTGGTGGTCGTTGAGACTGGATTGGGGAGGGGGGGGTGAAGGGGGGAGAGGTGGAAGGTGTGTTGGGGGTCAATGTCTGAAGCAATGTCCCTGGGGAGGGGAGGGTGGGGCGTGGGAGTCTGTCCGTCTCAAACCTGCAATAGAAAGTGTTTAACTCGTTGGCTAGGTCTTTGTTTGCTTCAATAGTGGGTGGGGGGCGTCTGTAGCTGGTGATTTCCTGCAGGCCCCTCCACACTGATGCAGGGTCGTTGGCTGAGAGCCGTTCTTCCAGCTTCTGCTTTTAGCTGCTTTGATCTCCTTGGTCAGTGTGTTCCTGGCTTGCTTGTACAGGACCCTGTCACCACTTCTGTAAGCGTCCTCCTTGGCCTTACGAAGATGTTGGAGTTTAGGAGTGAACCATGGTTTATTGTTGTTGTATGTGCAAAAGGTCTTTGTTGGCACACACACGTCTTCACAGAAACTGATGTATGATGTCACAGTGTCCGTGAGCTCATCTAGGTTCTCAGATGCAGCTTCAAAAACAGTCCAATCAGTGGAGTCAAAACAGTCCTTCATTTCCTGCTTTGCTGCGTTAGTCCACTTCTTCACAGTTTTGACTACAGGCTTGGCACGTTTGAGTTTTTGCCTATAAACTGGAATAAGATGGACCATGCAGTGATCAGAATGTCCCAAAGCTGCCCGGGGCACAGAGCGATAGGCATCTTTTAGAGTGGTGTAGCAGTGATCCAGTATGATGTTGTCCCTGGTGGGGCAGTCTATATGCTGTCTGTATTTAGGGAGTTCGTAGTTTAGGTTTGCTCTGTTAAAATCCCCAAGAATAATTGTAAAGGAATCCGGGAATTTCCTCTCCAGGGTGGTAATCTGGTCAGCCAGCTCGGACAGTGCGTTGTTCGCGTTGGCCTGTGGAGGGATGTAAACTCCGACCAGCATGAAGGAAGTAAACTCCCGCGGTGAATAAAAAGGTTTACAGTTGATGAAAAAACTTTCCAAGTGTGGGCTGCAGTGTTTCTGTAACACTGTGACATCAGTACACCAACCTTCATTAATGTAGAAGCAGACTCCACCACCCTTTGTTTTCCCTGAGAGCTCTGTTTCGCGGTCCGCCCGGTGAAGTTGGAAGCCCGGCAGATTTAAGACAGCGTCTGGGACTCGCTCACTGAGCCAGGTTTCAGTGAAGCAGAGGGCAGCAGAGCGTGCAAAGTCCTTGTTAGTCCGGTTTAAGAGCAGTAATTCGTCGACTTTGTTTGGAAGAGAGCGGAGATTCGCGAGGTGAATGGAGGGGAGTGCCGTGCGGAATCCTCGCCGACGTAGTTTCACCAGCGCGACTCCCCCGTCTACGTCTTCTCCAGGAGCCACAGAGAGCTGCTGCACCTCCAACTAAAATCTCCAAAAAACTTTCCGGGTTTGTGAAAAATGGATAAGAACTATAGTGAGACGACTGCCTGATGTTTAGCAGTTGATCTCTGGAGAAAGTGATGTGGTCTGAGTGACCAAAAGCGCAGAAAATAAACAGAAACAAGAAAAGTGCGAGAGAGCGCAGTACCGAGGCTGCCATCCGCGGCGCCATCTGGTTAAATATGGTTAAAAGTCCAAAATTTCTGCCCTCCTTCACATTTTCAAAAGCGATCCAGTGGCCAGATTGTAGTCTTTGCCAGGCCAATTCTGGCCCGTGGGCCTAATGTTTGACACCCCTGCCTTAACCCCTACATTTAGGAGATACTCTTTTATTCTTTGGGGTCTATTTTGCTGGAAGGATTAAGCTACACTTCCCAAAATGTTCCCTGGAGAAGGAAAACTCGCTGTGAATCAATAAGAAAAGAGGTTTCTTAGACCTGATGAAACATTTCCATCCTGATTCCTGAAGAGATTATTCTGTTTTAGGGCAATATTACCTCCATCCAGTGTATATGATAGTGATGGGAAATTATATGCTGTGGCTTTATTGAGGGACTTGCATGCAGAAGTAGTGCTGTCCAGGATTTGATACAATATCTTAATGCATTCCTCTGGTAATGCTTCTTGTGGACAAGGATACATGCATGTGAGTGGATGCAGGTGACACGTTGTCACTCTTCCAATGAAAAGCAAAAAAAAAAAAAGTCAGCTAGATGCAGCATGCATGAAGGCAGCTAGCTGCTAGAAATCCATGTAAACAATCCTGGATCAAAAACAATGTGCTCTCCAGTGTTGGAGAAGACTTACACATGACATTTGTTAGCATGTACACACTGAGCTTTGGTGTGTAACAGAATGTAAGCAGAAAAAAACCCAGAATATATTTGGAGTTCTGTAATACTCTGTAAGACCAAACGAGTGCACAGTGGATCAGCTGCTGTGTACACAGCCTGCCTCGCACGCTGAAGACACTGTTCAAAGTGAAAAACAACAGAAAAACAAGAGAGACTTTGTTCCAGTGAGATCAGCTGTCACGTCTATGAGTTCTCATGCCACACTTGAATTTGACCTCTTTGTGCAGGTGGCGTGGTGCTCTGCTGGTTTGCACCGTCGCCTCACAGCAAGAAGATCCTGGGTTTGAATCCATGAGCCAGCTGGAGCCTTTCCGTCTCCCTGCACCTGGGTGGCCTCTATACAGATACAAACACATGTATCAGTTGGTGATTCAAAGCTGTGTGAATGTGGGTGTGACTGGCTGTCTTTCACTCTGTGTTAGCCCTGTGATAGGTAAGAGGAACAGTGTACCCTCTCCCCCACCCTGTAAAGTGTCCACACTGCATTCTTAAGACAATATCTACCCGCAGACATGCAAGCGTCCACCATAACCAGCTCTGAGGCAAGTCATGTGGCAGTGGGTGTGTACAGGAGTGTGTTTCAGTGAAATACGCACACATTCTTTCACAGGGAAACACATAACAGTAAGGCTGTGATGTCATTAACTGAATCAATCTGGTACCTGATAATATCCTAGCAGGGTAAAACCTTCACCTTCAGATCATCTACAGTCCCTGGATTTGGTTATATTTTCCAGTTATGTTTCCCTGTTTTCGTCTCTCTTTATGTGTTTCTATCAGTGTTCCTCTCCGTGACCAGAAGGTGGTGTTCTAGCTCCATATTTTCTGAATAAGTGACTTCATACGGTCTAAAACGAATCATAACTGAGGTTGCTGGTCGGAATAACAGTCAGCGAAACCAGAGGTGGTGCCAAGACTCCATGACCTAGTTAATAACTGATAGAGTAGTGGTGCAATAACATAAACCTGCGTGTGTGCGTATGTGTCAGATTGAACAGATGTTGTGCGACAACAGAGTCTCCAGTGTTGGACCACATACAGTACCAGGCTGCACACGCACACTTTAAAATTAGAAAGCACCAACGCAGATGACCTACGAAGTCTTAACCCTTGACCCCAAGGTTGCAAAACCAAAGTCCTCACCTCCTCTTGGCCCCTTGCTTCTTTCTCTGTCTCCGTGCTGTGAACTTTGCCCTGCCCAGTGGCTTTGTGTAAGCAGACAGCATGGGTTTGGCCACAGGACTGTAACTGACAACTGGGATGTGTCAGTGCTGGTGAAAGGGCAGGCCACAGGGAAAATGAAAATGGGAGAAATGTTAGCATGCAAACAAGGCGGCAGGCGTTTTGGAAGGGAAGTACATAGATTTTTGCGGATTCTTTTAGCCTCCAAATATATGCGGTTTGTTCATGGAACTGACTATAATGACCATATTGCTTATATAATAGTAAAAATAACAATAGATTGCCTTTGGAAGACCTGAGGAATCATGTTAACAGTAGAAGTTTCAGCCCCCACCTTCCTTTTACACTTCTCCTGTGGCCTGTGCCATAAATTCCTAGGTGCCCCCCCACCCCAACCTTTCTCTGTACTCCTAATTTAGTGTACTGGCCCTTTATCACTGCCGATTTTCAAATGTTTATAGTTATTTTCCAAATAAGCTTTATTATTATTATTATCATAAAGCATCCTGGGTATCAAAGTATCAATTTCAACACATCATGAAAGCAACATTACTGTAGAGAGAAATCAATCAAATGTATCAATTATTATACACAAGGAGCTGCTGTATTAGCCTGGGCTGGTAGGTCGATATTAAAGGATAATCGCTGGAGATTGAGCTGCTGTAATTGAAGCTCTGTGATGGAGAAATCCATCATATCATCACTGGACTGTGCCCGACGTGTAACACAGACTGCGATCTTCGCTATTAAAACTTGTGGCACAGCAAGAATGATGTGGGAATCTCTCTCTCCACCTGGGACCTCCCTGTTTCCCTCCACCCCTCCTCCAGACCGTCACCTAACTTCCGGCCACTCTCTCTCTCGCTCTCTCTCACCTCTATCAGCCTCACCCCCCTCTCTATGTAGCTCGTCCCAGTTCCCACACACAGAGACACACATTACACCGGTTCAGTGTAAGTGCCATGTAAACGCTCTCCCCCCGGACCCGGACTTTCGGCTCGCTGGATCAGAAACCGCGGTGTGTGCATCCGTTTTGCGTAGCGGCTCCGCCCGGTGTGCGGTGCGGACTGACTGCACACATCTGAGAGTTTTATTGGATTGCCCGACAGCGGCGGGAGAGGACTGGTCTTACCCCCAACGCGGGACAAAGAAAGCGGGGGGAAATTAAGGAAAAAGGATAAGAGTGGAATAAGAGAGGAGGGAACATGGATAAGTGTCTTTTCGCATTCGCTTTCGGGCTTTTGATGCTCGGTAAGAGACCTTTCTTTGCTTGACTATATTGATGGTCAATTAACTCCGATAGATGTCGGCATTCTCTGGTCGCGAGAAGCCAGTGTTGTACTCCGTTTTGAAATCTGACGATTTAATATGTTTCGGTTGTCTATCAGCGAACATCCATTTTAAAACATCATTTAAACCATTTTCCGCATATTTAACACCACCTATATAATTCGGCATATAGCCAACCCATCAACTATCACTTATTTTTAATGGATTTGTAACTTTGCAATTGGCTCCCGCTGCTAGTGCTGTGGATTTGGATGGAATAAGTTTGCGAGGGCAGCAAGCTAGCCTCCTTAAAAACTTGAAATTTCAGTGAAACAGAAGTGTCGGTTGGTGTATTGGGTTAGGCCGAATTGAAAAGTCAATCCAAGAGATTGAAAATCAATGACCGAGTTGTTATCTGAGACGCGGCTGGGTGTGACTGATAGAGTTACGTAAAAATGTATTGTTTTTAAATGAAGCTCGTCACGGTAAAAATTTGCACCTACTTCCTCCATAAAAAATTTTTTTTCAGTGTCGACCTTCTCATACAGGTGTGTTAAGCGAACGTTTTGAAGTCATTTCCACCAGTGATAATTTATTTGGTGTGTATTTTTTTTAAATAAAATTATGTAAACGTGTTATAAATACTTTATTCTATTTAACGGTAGGGCTTAGGAGAAAAAAGGGACTAAAAAGGAAAAAATTCAAGTTTCGGGTGTTCTTCTGTCTCTCAGTCTCTCTCTCCTGTTCAGCTTCTCATTGGCCTAGCAAACTGTGCTCCCATTAAGACCAATTAGCCAACATGAGTTGACATGGTCCCATTAGCCTGCTGAGAAGTCACGGCCCGGCCATAATGATGAGCTGTATTATTATAATCACATCAGACTGGTCTGAGCCAAAGTGCCAAGCCAGACCAAGCCGGTGTTAGGCTGGTTTTCTCCACAGGGACAAACCAGGGCCTGTTCACTGGCATACCTGGATACTGCAGTTGCCATATGTTTATGAGCATAACCATGACTGCCACAGGGTTTCTCCAGTATATATGTGTGTGTGTGTGTGAGAGAGAGAGAGAGTTGGGGACTTGGCTTAAATTAGTGCAGTGTAAGATGATCAGATGCTGCCAGCGCTCATGCTGTGTGTATTCTGACTCCACACAAGGAGAAAGCGACTATAATATGCAAAATACTGTCAGGCTTCAGGTAACACAACATCACATAACCGACTATTGATCTGTTTCTGGTTGCAGGGCTTAAAGATCACTTGCTGTGTGACCTCAGGTAGTCCCTACAGAGCCTGGTCCCATCTTAGGTTTCCCAAATGTCCCATGTACAGCCATACCCATAAAGAGGAGGAAGCCTCTTAGTGCAAATCCATCAAAATTAAATCTAGGATAACGGGACAACTGATCCATCTGTTAGTGTTTAATTAACAGTCATCGATGAAAGTTTAGAAAGTCTTAACCCTGACACTGGATGAATCCAGATCCAGTGTTTCACCCTGGAGCTGGGGATGAGTTCTTCAATCTCCTCGATCTTTGCAAACTCAACCTCAAAGAGTTTTATTTTCTTTTTAAGATGATGTATTACTTTAAGAGAGCATTCAGTCAGAGATCACACATTAAAATCAAAGAAGCACTGCATACATGTGCAAAAGAGAGTTGTCACATGTCACAAAACTAAGTAGACCCTTACTGCTTCCCAAAGAATTAGGGAATGTTATGTAGCCAAGTATGGCTTGTTTGGAAAAGTTGGTGGGAGAAAGCCTTTTCTCTGTAAAAGAACAGAACAGCTTAGGTTTGCAAAGTTTAATCTGAGCGAACTGCAAGACTTCTCAAACATAATACACAGCACGTTTGTTGAAAAGCCAAACACCCCATACCAACTGTCAGCACGATGATTTGGGATTGTTTGCAGCCATGGCCCCGGGCACATTGCAGTCATTGAGTTGCCCATGGATTTCTCTATATACCAAAGTCTTCTAGACTTAAATTTGAGACCATCAGTCAACAGCAAATGATCCAGAGCACAGCAGCAAATCTACAACAGAATGGCTGGAAAAGAATCAAGGTGTTGCAGTGGCCCAGTTAAACTTCAGACTAACTACACTGAAATGCCATGAGGGACCTTAGAGAGCTGTGCATAAAGAAGTACCCAAAAAACTGCAATGACTTGAAGCAACATTGTAAGAAAACAAAGAAAAAAAGACTGTGCCAAACTTTCTCCTTAATGAAAACCAGTACTTTAAGTTATTATTTTCTAAAAGCTACTAATTCATGGGATCTTATTTTGTTCATAGCATAGAGTCCCTTTGAAAAAGCTTTTTCTCATGATTGTATAATGTACCCTAAATGCTGTTGTTACTGTGCAGTAGGGCTGCCACGATTTGTCGACTAATCACGATTACGTCGACTATCAAAATCGTCGACGACTGATTTAATAGTCGACGCGTCGTTTGAAGCTTTGTAAGATCCCAAAAGACGCAGGAATAAGCAGCAGGATTTAAGAGTGTAATAACGGACTGAAACAGAAGATGGCAGCACTGCATGTACAAGGATGCCAGCTGCCGTTAAACCCCGAAGAAGAAGAAGCAGCTGTGTCCCAGAATTCATAGCGCGGCCCAGCTCAGTTTCCAACAATGGCGGCAGCTAGTTAGTTTTAATATTACTCTTATTATTCTTTCTGGGTCACAAAATAAACGTTTAACATATTTTCAGCCGAGAATGTAGCTGTGTAAACCTCAAATATCGGCTCAGTTTATCAGGACACCACGTATTTTCAAAAGCGCTCCGACGTTTTCGGAGACGTCTGTTACCCACTAGCTCGATAGCTAGCCGGGGGCTAGGTCACTAGCGCGGTGAGAACACCGGACTCCCGGCAAATTGTTTTCAAACCCACCGCCATCTTTCGCTACTCAGGTTAAATATATATGAGTCACTTAGATAAATTAAAAATGTTGTTGTTTGGCTTTTTTTTTTTTTTTTTTTTTTTAGTATTTTGTTTGTTCCTGAGTAAATCTGTTTGTCTGAGATTAAAGTTATAGTTTTTACACAGCTGAATAAACGTCAAGCAGACAGCTGATTATCAGAAGTGTGAGATGCTCCAGAATATACTCCGGTGTCCTGTTATATTTTAGATAGCAAGGAGTTTATTAAACTTCACCGAAACAATCTGCAAATTTCATTAAAATTGAATAAACTATCATCTTGTCTTTATTTTTAGTTAGCACCTTAAAAGCTTAAAGCTGTAAGCTAATGATAGTTATATAAGAGCAGATGCATGCTGGTGCAATAAGCTGTAGTTTTACGTCCAGTGGATGATGATCTGATTAGTCGACTAATCGCATAAATAATCGGTGACTAGTCGACTATCAAAATAATCGTTTGTGGCAGCCCTACTGTGCAGTTCTGCCAGATAACTGATCATGTTTTATGTATTTTGTTTTTATCATGCAGAAGATTTTCAGCCCCAGTTTGGTGACCTTTATGCTTATTTAATGACTCTCAGGTCAGGCCAACAGAAATGTTTATGGTGAAGCTCACTGAAAACCAACCAGTTTGTTTTTTTTATAGTGTTCGTCCATATAAATCATGGGATTTTCTGAAAGCTGTGGTGAATCAGAAGTCTGAAATGAGAAGAACACCTATAATACCAGACAGTATCTATTATAGTACTGCCCAAACTATAGATTTAGATTAGCTATCGTACTTATTAATATAGCTAGGTTAAATAATCCCATCAAAGCTTTTGCAATCATCTTTTATTGGAAGAAACTGTTGAACCTGATCGTGACTCAGGGCCCCCAAACCAGTGCTGTTTGTGGTGACTCATTGCAATGTTTCGACACATAGTCATGAATTACAAGGAAAAAAGGAAATTAGAGACTTGGTGTCACAGTCTGATGCCTTATTTTATATAGGAAGGGTTTTTTTCTTTTTCAGATAAGAAAACTCAGCTGGAAGCAGAAAAATCAAACGAGGTCAAAAAAGGGGTACAAGCTTAAATTGTAAAATTGCTGACTCTTGCCACCTGTCTGTTAGCAATAGCATAACTGCCTCTAATGAAGCAGAAATAAAACCTCAGCTATAAGACAGAAGAAACAGGTTTCAGGGTTTTTGCTGATAAGATTGACAGTCAGCATCACCTCAACATAAAAAGCCAACTGAGCGTCCAGATGGTGATCCAGACGTGCTCGCTCATTCCAACACAGTGACGTAAAAATATCCAGACATCCCTTTTTTTACAAAATCGTATCTTGTGGGAATTTTCGGGCTCCGCTGGTTCCAATCTTTTATTTTCACAAGAGACCAAAAGTCATACAGGCTGGAAACTAAGTTTGAACATAAATCTCAACAACGTTTTTCCTCTTGGTGATTAATGGCCCTCATGCTGTTTGACCCTTTTGTGTTAATGTACCTTAAAATTAAAAGGGAAGCAAAGTTTTTGGTTGCATCACGTGATCGTAACTTAGCATTAGCTAAGGAAGTAATTTAAATGGCATGTGGAGGAGATCTGCTTGCTGCTGGCTTCGCCTTGGTGGTGCAGAAAACCTCAGTGAGCCTCAGGTGCTCCTTGTAGTGGATGTTCACTGTTAGCATCACATTGTCATTTGAGACCAAACTGTCAACCATGCATGTCTGATGTGAAGATGGAGACAGATTAAACTGTAGACCACTGTAGACAGACAGTGAACTGGAACAGTAGGTTTCATATGCTTCTTACTTCCATGTTACTTGCAAAGCAGAAAAAAGCCCACACTCAGCAGGCTCACACATGCACTCACACCGCCAGGCCAACTGCCAAAACATAAGAATTGAACCTCTCACAAATATTGATGGCTCATGCAAGCACAGGGCTTTTTCTTGAAGTACTGTGTTTTTTTTCCTGATCCATTTATAGGTTTAAGGGTTTAAAGATAGAAGACATGACTTTTGCTGTAAAAATCCTCCTTTGCTTGCAGACCTCTCAGTATAGAGGTTTTGGTGATGTGTTGATTGGTATATATAGACCTAAAAATACCAAATTAAACTTGGGGTTGCTTTTGAAATTACAATATATGTTGCCAAACAACAGTCTGACCAGGTAGGTCCTGATGACGGCTGAAACTTAATAATTTCTGAGACCTGTTCTGTGAAGTCTATACAGAACTAATTATTAGATTATTTCCCAAACTGTTTGATGATCTGCGTGGTTGTTCTCCTTATTTTTATTAATCTGGCTTCGAACAGAGTGGAAATGCTCCGATTGAAAGGCCATGACCTGACTGCTTAAGTTTCTTGGCCTTCAAGAATATTCAATGCACAGACACACTTTGCAGTGCTGCTGTTCTCATAGTACAGCTGCTGACAAAACGGATGGTAAAAGCAGTTAATTGGAACCTGACTTCAGCAAACCTGAGTTTAAGAATAAAACGGAGGATGTTAAACAGACACCCGTTGCAAACCTTAGCCTATTGAATTGCCGTTCCTCATTATCAGTCCAATGTTTCCTGTACTGTTTAGTCAGCAGGTATAGACACTCCTCATTGGTTGTCATTGTGTCTTTCTGAATGGAGATAATAGGCTAAGTTCTTCAGATTAAACCAAACAAGAGTCTGATGTTTTAGGTTTTGTTTGATTTGCTTTCCACATCCTGTTCACTTTAGTTTCAGTAGGCGAAAGCGTCAAAACTGCTTGGTTAAGATTAAGAAAAGATCCTGATTATAAATCACGTTTTACAAAGCACACAGAAAGGCTAGCTGTCTCCTTTGTAATTTAGATAGCTTCTGGTTTATCAGCGGTTACAATGGAGGATAACTGAATACTGAGCTTGGTAGTAAGTGAAAGCGGGCGCCTACTGATGATGCCTACAGGACTCATTACAGCTGATAAGGGCGTTTCAGTGCGCTGAACTGAGCGCAACAGGGATTGAAGAACTTTTCCTACATAAGGCCTCATAAATTGTATTTTATTGGTATTTTTAATTGTCCCCATAAATTGATTCTCTGCATCTGGATGAAGCGTTTCTAGTGGGAGAAATGTTTCATCAGTCATCAAAGTGACTTCTTCAGTCTGGACTCTTCTGATGAACAGCACTAACTTCCTGGGATGTTCTTACCTGTATGGTACACGATGTTTTTCATGGTGTTTTCACCATCTGTAGAGAAGAAGAACAACACTCAATAGGATTGTGAGCAGGGGCAGACACTACATGTGATAGCTTCAGTAGACATGAGTGGTGTGAAGGTGGCGAGACATCCTCAGTGACGTATCGCACTTGCTTTATGGTGATTACACTTTACTACCATCAGGACGGAGGCACACCTCCTTTGTGAACATCTCGTGCCCTGAGGTCTTTTATAGCTTGTAGTATAACTCTGAACAAACCAAGTTGAAATATGGTAAGACGTGGGTGTTGTGTTTGAGCCGTCTTTAATGCCTGTAACTGTGATGTCTGTATTGTTGTCGTGTTGGTCGTATTTGTCTGACACCTGGCACGAGGCAAAAATGGAATTTCCAAAAGGAGAGTCGACATTAAATTGACACTGTAGTACAAATAGACTAATCTGACTGCATGTTCAGTATCAGCTTTCATATCTGGGTGTCACTTACCAAAAACTACTTACTTTACCATATTATTATTACCCTACATTGAAGATAATGTGCGGATGAGTTTGGTGTGGCTCATTAAAACTAGCTTGATGATGCCGGCATTAATTGGTGTGGACCGCGCCTCACCGACCAGAAAGCACAGTATCGCGTAACTGTACATGTCTCCGTCAGTTCGGCTGTGTTGCTACATGCTCTTACCCAGCTGGAATTCAAGAGTCGAACACTTTGCCGAAGGAGGAATGAAATGCAGATGGTTTGATTTGATACGAGAGGTCTTACAATGTAACCAAACAGCACTAATGATCTGGTACGCAATTGAAGCTAAATTAAAGAGGCGCATATAAGTCTCAGCCTCTCGCTGTTGTTTTCTTCCTTCTCTGAAAGCTGCTGGAGGGCTGTCATAACCAGCGGTTGGTGTTCATGCCAGAGAAAATGATGTGGGTGTGAGCGTGTATAGAAACAAGTGTGTGTGGAGAGAGTGCAATTCAGGTTTCAGCACCGTCATCGTCAATAACGTCAGCACTTCACTCAAGTTCCAACAAGACCTGTGTCTGTGCCTTGGTCTCTGTTTTGTTTGTCTTTAAAAAGGCAACTTCAATTGGTAAAATCTTTCTTCTTTAACTCAGTAGAGTTTGTTAATTGGTTGTCAGACTTGTAGCTTGCTCCCTCTTAAACATTTTTCTTGCCGAATTTATGCGAATACGGCTTATTCTTCATGTAAATTCTATTTTACTTCACATAAGGGTGAATCTTCTTTCATCTTAGAGGTTTTGGATTCCAACTAAGCCTCCAAATATTATTGTTTCCTGTTATAGACTTTTAATCTTTTAAAATGTTTTCTCTGTCCTTCAAGGTGGGTGCTCGGCCCGTGTGGTGACGGTGCCTCCTGGTCCATTAATCCGGGTGGAGGGCCAGCCAGTCTCCATCAGATGTGATGTCAAAGAATACACAGGACCTAGTGAGCAGGTCATTTCCCCAACACACACACACACACCCTTGAATTGAAAGAGTTGATCCTCTGGAGAGTATGAGTATTTAGTGTATTACTTGTGGCCAATAGATTATTAATTGAACTGCATATTCTGTTTATTTGCAGCTGCTAATAGCACTGTCACTAAGGGTCAGATTTTGTCCTCTGGGTTTCTTGCATATACAGGAAAAAGTGAATGGAAGTATACTTTTAAGGCACTTTGTAATGGAATCAGAGTCTCTTACATTATTGGCTCACAAGCCACTAATGACTGTACTCCCATTAAGCTGAATATTATTTTGGTTGGTGACCCCATTGCTCCGGCCCAGTGTTTCTAATTTACTCCGCCTATATTTATGTGTGTGCATCCACTTAACACTCGGATTGTTTGTATCCCTCCTCTGCAGGATTTTGAATGGAATATGTTAAAGGACGCGAAAGGGCAGAAGACAAAGATAATCTCCTCTTTCGACTCTCGCTACTCCGACCAGTCTTACAGCAAGCGCGTGGCGTCTGGCGACATTTCAGTGGTGCGTCTCCAAGACAACGAGGTGGAGCTGAAGATTGCTGAGGTGAAGTTGACGGATGCTGGCTTCTACGAGTGTCAAACACCGAGCACCGACTACGTCATCAGTGGAAATTATATGGCTCAGGTCCAACTCACAGGTATGAAAGTGTGTGTGCGTGCTCACGTGTGCCTTTGTGTGTCTGTGTGTGTGTATTTGCCAATTTTGTCCTTTCAGGATACAAAGCTTCTGATGCAGAGTAGCTGTGTTTTTACTTTGTGTTTGAGGCTATTTGGTTATGCTGGTCCATTTAACAGCTATCCCCCACAACTTACCAATGCTCTGCTGACCATGGATGTGTCCTCTTGCACATGAACACCCCTGCTGGTTTCAGACAATCACTGGCGTATAATTTGGTTTTTGCATAGACACGCGTACCTCGACACAGTGTCACACGCGTGGGGAGCAGATGTCAGGTGGGAATACTTGGCTTATGTCAAATGAGGACCAGGGAGGCACGGATTTGGATGAAGAATATCAAGGAGGAGAAATGTTTAGTTTCATGGTTTATTCTGCTTATAATGTTTGTAATAGCTGCTGTAATTGTCCTTGACGTGTTCTGGGAGGGGAAGGGCACCTGCTGCCAGACAATATTCACCTTGGAAAAAGTTAAAAGTGGTTTATAAATTTTTCCACAGGTCTGTTTGTCAGAGGGAGTTAGGTGATTGCTTCATAATTAAAGACTGATTAAGATGGATTCATATTTTCTTAAAGGTTTTTTTAGACCTCACCTTTTACACCTGCATTGAGTTGCTGCCATGTGATTGGCTGATCAGATATTTGCATTAATGAGTATTTGAACAGATCTACCTAATGAAGTTTTATATTTATGATGAAAATGCTTTGATGGTTCATACCTATGAAGTTACAGTATATCTGAAGAGTCTTAAAATATTTTTTTTTACCATAGTAAACTTCAAAACAGACTTTATTATATGATATAGTTTTAAAAAAGGATAACAATTGACTTCAGCATAATATAAAATAATGTGTTTTCCCGATACCTGATTTTTAGCACTATGTATGCATTGGTCAACTTTCAGATGTATGAAGTTCAGCTAAGTTATCTATGTTTTCATTTTTAGTTTCCATTTGCATTTAGATGCACGGCCGATTCTCTGATGTGTGATCTGTTTCTACCTGTGCTGATGCTAGCAGGACTAAAGCTGATCAAGCAGCAGTAAATATGTGAAGCAAGGCTGAAGGATACACTCATAAAATGAACAGAATCATAAGAATATAACAGCACGAGCACTGCAAATGCAACTAAAACATGTTGACATCAAATGGTATGTTATTTGAAATCTATATGAAATAATGACACATCTATGTTTTCCAATTATTTTTTTTTTTTGTGTATTTATTTAGTTTTTCCACAGTTGTGTAAATCAGTCTGTCTGTGGACTGGTACAGCTGAAAAGCCGACGCAGCCAGTTCCTCTTCGTCTTCTTCTTGGGTTTTTTCTCTGGCACAGTCTTAGCTTCAGTTTCGAGTTCAGCTGGATTGGTAGTTATTGTTTTCTCTCTGTCTTCTGTTTGTTGTAGAGAGTCATGCAGAGACATCTCAGTTGATGTCAGGGAGTCTTCTCCTTCTTCCCTGTCCTGTTCTTTGGTGTCTTTTTCCACCATTAGCTCAGATTTTCCATTTGCTGTGTTGGAATTTTGTTCATTTTGCTCCTGTGTGATTTTAATGTAGGACGCTTTGACTTCTTTCAACTCTTGATAAAGAGTCTCTGCTTTCATGTCATGAAGCTCCTTGTTGGAGCAGAGCTGGGATTTAAGCTCACTGATTTCCATGTTCAGTGTCTCCTGGTCCTGCCTATGTTTATCTTCCTGTTCCTTGAGTTGGTGTTGAGCTTCTAGGAGCTGTTGTTGGAGTGTTCCTATTTGCTCTTGTTGAGTCTTGTGTTGGGCTTCAAATTGAGCCTCCTTCAGACCTACACAGTCCGTGTGTGAAGCCTCTGTGGTTTGTGTAGAAGAATCCACACACTGCTCTGTGGTAGGGTCGCTGACGTCTTCGTGCAGGGCACGGATCATGTCATCCAGCATGACAACTGCTTGGTTGTCCTTTGCTTGAACCTCTGTTTTGCTCTTATCAGGCTTATTATTATCATTAGCCTCCTCCAGTTGCTCTATGAGCTCTTTAATTGTTTCTTCATGCTGTTTTTTGTCGGCGATCATCTGTGCATGAAGTTTGGTCACTTTAGACTGGTAATAAGAAGCCCTCTTACTAGCAGCTACCAGTTTCCAGTAAAGCTCGTTCTGGTGGTTTTGGGAAGCTTGTAGTTGATGCCTGAGAGCAGCAATCTCACAACATGAATCATACTGGACTCTGCCATGATGGGGTATAAATCTGGGATTTGGCTGATGTTGCCACGTCCCTCCATTTGGCCCAGGGTTTTGTCCACTGGCGTTATTCATGTTTGCCTCTGTCTCCATATTCACCTCGTCCTTTGGTTCTGACATAGGGAGGGATCCAGGGTTTTCCCTTTCAGAGGTTCCTTCAGGGTTTCCTGACACTTCTTCATTTCTCAGGTTGCTTCCATCAGCCACGTTGTTTTGGGCTTCTAGAAGAGCCCGAGCATACGCCCGAGTAATCGGTCGTCTGGGTTCTTCAGCCACTCTTTTCTGTTTTTGCCCCCTTTTTTTCTTGCCTTTCACGACCACTTCGGTTTCAACTTGTGCCAGAGGACGTGTTTCAGGATTTGGTGTTTGGGGTTTTTTGAGGTCATTTTCCGATCTTTGCAAAACTGTTATATTTGGGCTCACGACCACTTCCATCTGTGCTTCTGCCATTTTATATGCGTCTGCTTCAGCGTCTGCGTCTGCTTCTGCGTCTCTCTGTGTCTTCCTTATCTTGGTTTTAACAAACAGGTTGTTTCGTAGTTCTGCCACCAAAGAGTTGCAACAGTTGACTGAATTTCTCCTTCCAATGACAGAATGTGATGACATCACAAGTTTTGTGCCTTTGATGACATCACAGGCTTTGTGCATTTGATTCTGTGATTGGATAATTTGAAAATAAACTGCCCACAAATGTACTTTTAAAAAGTCATTTTATTTTGTAGTATATGTTGAATTAACACTATAAAAGCTACTCGACCAGAATTGCAGTTAAAAATAAAACAAAAGCAAAACACAAGTTTTTATAAATGGTTGTTACAAACAAACCAAAGTAGAAGACGACTGTTTAGTGGAAAAATATTAGACATGCTCACTCATAATAACTGTGTAATAATGTAAACTAAGACATGTCGAAAACATTGATATTTAGTTAAAGGTATTTATTCAAACGATCCAATGACCAGCATGTTTTAGTGAATGCCTGTAGGCACTGGGAGCTTGGTGGTTGCCTAGGCGACAATATGTCATCTATGTTTTGTTTTTAATTCAGTTTCACTGGTGAAACTAAGAAACAACAGGCTGTAGAGGGACACGTTAACAGAGCTTTACTAACTCTTACTGTCATATCCAGTGTGGACAAATCTGTATAGATTTATATTAATATATTAATCATTCATTTGAATAACCAAGGATGCAAAATAAATATCACAGGAGAGTTTATGAGACGAGGTCAAGTTCAGAGACACAAGTTTAGCAGAGGTGAAGCCTCGAGGACAGCTGGCAGCTACACCCATGTATGACAGCACCCACCTGTCACAAAGAGCAGCCTTTCCGTGCCTGACTCTGCATAATTGTCAGCATCCAAGCATTTTAAATGAGTCATCATCCTCAGAAATCATCCTTTGCACAGTTGTTATGAAGAGAAAAATAAACTTTAGAGCTGAAAATCAGATATGAACCGTGTTGATTTTTGCTCTAACTTTAAACTTTTTACCAAGAGTGTGTAGGCACAGACTTTTTTGAACAAGTGGCCATTAAAGGAAATGCAGTTAAGCTTGCTTAATTGCAGCTTAAAAGTTCCAGGTTTTTGCCGATGTTATTTTATCTAAAAGCCGGCTATTTCAAACCGACTCTATCCTTTGAAGAGCTAATGGGCCCCTAGATCTTTTGTAGACACACGGTTGAAAGAGATATGCTTTCCATTACTCAGATCATCTACTACATTCACAGTGTGAAGATTTAATTTGAACTACTTCCTGACAAAGAAACATGTATTCAGCATTTTCCTTTGAATTTAATTGGGTTTCTCTTTTTCTAGTTGGCAATTAAAGCTGTACTCTCCGCATTGGTTTAATCTGGTGTTTACCCGTGTCCAACCCATCCTTCTCAGGACAATTCTGTCCTCCAGAAAGGATTTCTTTTTTATAAGTGGTAATTTGAGTAAGATTTTACCTGAGGAGGTTTTAAGAAATGAACTCACAAAGAGCAATGTCTGACAGCAGGTTAGTTAGCTCCATAATGCACCATCATGTTCAGCTGCTCTCTGCTTCCCAGCACGGCTCCCCAGACACCTTGTTAAATTTAGACCTGAATTAACTAGGCAGCGCTGTTTGTGAGCGAGAGATTGTCGTGTATATGTAGAGCATATGTATCAGTGAGCGCTTCGTTTTGCAGCATGTAAAGGACAAAATATTTCTGACCGAGACTATCTTTAACGCAGATGATGAGCTAGATTTATACCATTTGAGTCATATGTGTGCCACATTTCTTACACACACACACACAAACGTGCGCTGCCTCTTTCAGCCCACTGAGGCTGATTGGTTATGTAAGAAACAAGTGAAGTACAGGTCGCTGAGGGTTTGAGAACTCCTTTCAGGCTAATTTTAATTGATAGAGCAAAACGCAGATTATTTGCTCTGCCTTTGTCATCTGCCACAGACAGCACTGCAGCACAGCAGCATCAGCAGGCCTGCAGGCTGCTCTGACCTCCACTGCCAGGTCTGACTGGTGTCTGTTGCAGTCCTGTTTATGTCCACGGTTTAAGAATGCCTCAAGGATTCAAATAAGTGCTTTAAATCCTGCAATAAGCACAGTTTTTCCTATGGATAGAATGTTGTTAAACGAACAGAGACATCATGATGCAAATCACCCAAAATCATACAAAGAACCAAAGCACGAGAGGAGGAGTTCTGTTGATGCCGAATCAACAAAGCACCAGCAACACCCATGCATATCTGCTGTATTCGTCGCTATCAGCAGCATGTTGTAGCCTGATCGTCATGTTTTAATTTGACAGCCTGGTTTGTGTTGAGCTGATCGATAGATAAAGAGTGACATTTAGACTACAGAGGTCGTATGTCTATGTAGCAGTTCACAGAAAAGACTTTGAGTCTTTTATCCAGCTCGTCTGGAATGGGTCCTGCGATGTTCGAGCGTGCCCGTGTGAGGATATACACCAGGTAGCTGTCCAAAGGATTCACACCGAACGAGTGGAAGTTATGTCCCGTCTCCTGCATGGCTGCTCAAGAAAATCTCCCGTTGTGTGCAACTGTGAGAGAGGACAACTTACAGGACAACTTTTCTAGACACTGTCAAGAAATATGTAATGAACCTTTAGAAACAATCATCTGAGTGTATTTCATGCACATACAAGCTGAAATGTGATAATTATGATTGAGACTAGAATCCCAAACCTCTGCTATAGATCTATTTTGATTTACTTATGTTATACATGCAGGTGTTGGTATGTCCTTCACTTAAATATTCACTTCATATCCTGCTCTCTTCCATCAATACTTGTGCGGACGTATGCCCTGAGTTTAAAATGTGTACAGACTCATACATGACAGGAATTGAAATCAGACAAAAAAGGTACAAAAATTCTTCTGAACATGGATAACATCATATTGTTACCTCTCAACAGATTCTGTCCATTTTCATGTGTTTGCTCACACTTTCCAGTGAACATGTTTATTAGAGATGGGAAACCTCGTGATACGACATTATCACAATATAAATTTATTGGTTTTCTTAAATTTTGTGATACTTTGAGTAAATGGTAAATGGCCTGCATTTGTATAGCGCTTTTCTAGTCCATAGGACCCCAAAGCGCTTTACACTACATTCAGTCATTCACCCATTCACACACACATTCACACACTGGCGATAGCAAGCTACATTGTAGCCACAGCTGCCCTGCGGCGCGCTGACAGAGGCGAGGCTGCCGGACACTGGCGCCACCGGGCCCTCTGACCACCACCAGTAGGTAAACACGGGGTTAGTATCTTGCCCAAGGATATTTGGCATGCAGCCTGGGATCGAACCACCGACCTTCTGATTAGTGGCTGACCCAATATTGCAGTATTGCAGTAACATATTGTGACTAAAATTGCCTTTTTCCAACTGCAGATTAAGTCCTCAGACTTAGTCAATAACTTAATTTTATTGGATAAAACAGATACATCAGTTATCTTTTTGATGCAAAATGAAATTTTGAGCATACGATCACTGTCACTAAAACCTGCTATAAATGTTACTATAAGACAGTCAGTCTGATATCAGTCTGTGATTGAATGGAGTCAAGTTGGCAGTTAAAAGCACTCTGCTTCTGATAATGCAGAAATTAACTGTAAAAAATCACATAGCTGTTGCTGTCTACATGGAAAGAAATTCACATTGGACTATTACAGTTGTGCTCCGCATCCTTCTGGTCTTCTATAGGAATATAATCAGAATACAGGCAGCTGAGTTGAATCCCCTTGAGTTGCGCTCATTCAGAAATCCCCATTAACACTGATGGCAACTTTTTGTTTTTAAACAAACCTTCAACAATCTCTCTGAGACTGATTGGAGTCAGTCCAAGTCAGACTGCAACTGTTTGCAGAAAGGTTGCCTTTTACCTCCAGCTTTGGACAACCATTTAGTCAGCACAAGTTGCAAGAATGATGAACAAAAATCAAATAACCAGGCAGACTAGTATTTATTTTGTAGTTGTTGGTAGCTGTAAGGAGTTGGCTGTCATATTTCTACTCGTGTGACTGAGCCATTAGCCTCCAGCCTTGGATGGTCTGTCAGTTTGGTTTCATTAATGTAAGTTTGCTCGGCTAACGTTACCTCAGGATGTTGGTGCATGAGAGGAGCCCTCTTCTTCACGGTATTCCCAGAATATTTTAATTTACATAGATGATAACAATATCACGACGCAAAATATTGCAATGCCATGTCAATTTATATCAACGCCAGCGTTAATCGCACAGAACAGTATTCACGAAGACAGTCAAACCTGCCACAACACTTGTAAGTGCACAGTAGTAATTAATGTTAATGATTTATTCATTGGAAAGCGATCGAATTTTAATAAAGAGCCGGGACATTTTCACTCGCAGGACAATAGACGGTTGAAGCAGCGCTGTGCATCGTTGTCTACACCCGGACGTGTTGATCCGTTGTTTTTAAGTTTGCGTCTGAAGTTGGGGCGAACTTTTTATTCCTAACTGCTTACAAAGCAGTCTTTCCCACAGGATGTAAACGTGGCATTTCTCTAATTCCCATAATGCATAGCCACGTACTTCTCATTCCCGGCCATCTGCCGCTTCTTGGATTCATTTGTAACGCGACTAGAGCTGCCTTCCAAAATACACAGTTCATCATTTATCTAAAGCATTTCAGTGATAAATCTCAGAGTTTGGAGCTACTGTTGCTTTAAAGTGTGAGGAATGGTAATGTGTGCACACAAACATACACAGAGCACAGATTTCTTTCTTTTTTTTTTCTTTTTTTAATATACAAAATTCAAATGACTTGATTGCGATGATAAAACAGAGCCTGTAATTTTTGCTTAGCAGACACGCCAACCCCACCCTGATATTGCCTCTCAGCTTTGTTATTAACCCCCCGTGTCTTCACTGCATCTCAGCATCTGTCTTTTCCCCGCACTCTTCCCGTTGCGAGAAGCAGAGGTAAAAACTTATTTTCATAGCTCTCGCCGTGCATGCATTTAAAAGCAAAGCCATGCTCCCATCAGGAAACCCAGGAGTTATAGGCCTTTCACTTTATTTTATTTTTTTCTCTCCAGCAGTGACTCATCATCCTCCTTCGTGTGTCATAACAAGAAAGGAATGAGCGGTGAAATCTGCTCTGTAAAGACCTTCTGGATGATACGTTTAGTTTCATTTTTAATACGTAAACGAGCCTGAGATGAAAGAGTGGAGGTGAAAGTGGTTGCGTGAGAGTGTTGAGAGTTTACTTGGTTAAGACGGTGACCTTCAGAAGCACTCCTCTGGGTGTGTTGAGGTTTTTTTTGCAGCTTTATCTGCGTCTGTTTGTTTGTCCTTCAACCAATGACCTTGGCACGAGTGTATGCGAAATATTATGTTGGATTACATGAATCACTAGGAGTTTACACTAGCCCTGATTTTTGCCTTTTAGTTTAAGCCGGATGACCTGACAGACGGGCCGCTTTGAGGTGTGGTAAACAAAGGTGTGACACTGAAGTAAGATTAAGATTCTGTCACTCCACCCAATAAATAGATGCTAAATGTCGAATTGTTCATTTTTTTATCATATGCACCTGCAAACTGTCTAATATTAGACAACAGGGAAAAGCCTTTGCTTGCCTTGAGCTATTATGTCATCGTTTTACCTACAATTTCCAGCTCAAATACGCTGCTTTTTAAACCTGGGAATTAGTTTAAACAGATCCTCGAAGTAAACAAGACCTTTTCGCTCACAGCGACACACAAATAGGCCTCAAGTGATAGACGACGAAGACAAGTGAAGGAAAATGCAGATATGCTGCCGATTAGCTGCCGTATGAGGAATCGTATCTGCTTATGAATCTGTAGGCAAAGGGAAAGATGATTGGTGCACAAAGCTTTCTGGTTGTTCTGTCTGGTTGTAGTCCAAGTTTTATTGGGCTGTTGTGTTCAAGCAGGTTTTTGACACTTGCAGGTAAACCGGGGAGCGCATTGATGAAAATAGGGCTCCTTAAATGTAATCTGGAAACACTCAACTGTGGTTTGAAAAAGGAAAAAACATCTGTTAGGGTTCTTGAACGTATCCTGGCAGCCAGAGCAGAAGGTGTGAAATATAAAATAGATGTGGGTGAAAAATATTTAACAGAAAGTTAATTCTAAATATACATCCTATATTTCCTTGTGATAAATGTTGCATGACATAAGTGTGTGTGTGTGTGTGTGTGTGTGTGTGTGTGTGTGTGTGTGTGTGTGTGTGTGTGTGTGTGTGTGTGTGTGTGTGTGTGTGTGTGTGTGTGTGTGTGTGTGTGTGTGTTGGGGGGGGCAGCATGTGTGGATAATTTCCAGCACCTCCCAGTTTGTTGCTGTGTGATTGATTCACTCAAAACATTTTCTTTTGGTTTGTTTTCCCGTCAGTCATTCCCAACACCCTCAAGGTCTCCCCCAAGACCCCACTCCCAGTCATCTCAGAGGGAAGTGACCTAACTCTCTCCTGCAACGTCACTCGGGAGCTCATCCACCCCACCTACCTGTCTGTCACCTGGTCGGTGAAGAAGGGGACGACGTCAGAGGAGATTTTGACGTATGGTCCTCAGGGGGATGTGGTCACGGGGTCCAGGTTTGCCCGGCGTTATGCAGAAGGAGGCATCCGATTGGTCCCTGGCAGGAACGGAGTGTTTGAACTGGTGATTTCCAGAATGACGACGTCCGATGAAGGGAATTATGAATGCAACGGGACGGAGTGGACGCACGAAAGTGGAGGAAATTGGATAAAAATCGTGGAGAGTACCAAAGAGATGGGAACTGTTGCAGTTACTCCTACAGGTAAGAGTTTCACTGTTACTTGCACAGCTGATGCTTTGTTTTGGTTAAGCTAACTATAGAAAAAAACCCTAAAACATGCTTTTGCCAGACAGATGCATTGCATTTCACTGTAGTGGATGCATGCTGCCCCTAGCTGAGCCTGGTTCTGAAGGAGGTCACTTCCTGTTAAAAGGGAGTTTTTCCTTCTCACTGTTGTCAAGTGCTTGCTCACAGTTGGTGTTTTCTGTCTTATTGGTCTTTTTCTTACATTATAAACTGCCTTGAGGCGACTGTTGTTGTGCTTTGGTGCTGTATAAATAAACAGACTTTGAAATGTGTTATGAAAGATGTCCTGTATCTGTCCTTCTGCCAGTGGAGCTGAATCACTCTGTTAGAGAAGATGCTCTGCTGCCTGTGCAGTAAGTGGTGAAGAGGGCGGTCAGGATTTTACACGATTGTTCGCTGACCTCCTCTCACAGACAGAGATGGCCTTCCTTATTACTTCATTTAGTCTGATTGGCTGATCAGATGGTGCGCGGCATTGTGTTTGTGGGTGGCTCATGTGAGGTGGGCACAAAGGGAGACAGCACAGTTCCCTGTGGCGCTCCAGTGCTGCACAGAGTAATGCACGGGACTGTGGAGATGGTGGATGTGTGTTTACTGACATTTCCTGTAGCTTCTCTCTCTAAACACTCTCGAGGAATCAAAGGAGGCGATCCTCACCGTGCAGCTGTCTGCAGCATGTAGTGTCTCACATTCAGTCTGTATGCAAACTGCAGCAGGTCAAGACTGGTCTCTGCGTCACCTCCGTCACATGTGATGTGAAGGCAATTAGTTAATAACCTTTAAGCTGTGATGGTACAGGAACCAGACGGGACGGTTTCCATAAAACCGATGTGTTCCCCTGTTTCAGGCTGAGGTTGTAAATGTGACTCAGGATCGCTAACAGCTGAACCTCGGGGCTGACGCATTCAGGGCCTGCAGCCTCGCTCTGGTGGATTGTCTCCTAACCCGGCCAAAAGTCACAGAAAAGCCAGGCTGTGCTTCTAAGATGTAAACCACACCCTTCCTCAGACCTTTGAGAGCGTGTCTTCAGCTTCGTCATTGCTGTGTGCCTCTCAGTATTTCCCACTACACTGTTCACGCATCCATCCATCCATACACCCTCACTGCTAATAATACCGACGTTCACACTTCGTGGTTTTCTCTTTTTTGTTTTTCTTACTTTCATAATTTTGTCACATTTAATCATTCCTGGCTTCAGTCTGCATCTCTCTGACTTTGGAGCCAGGCTGTGACAATGTTGGCTCGACTGGGATTGCATAATGTTGAGGAGTGATAGATCAAGTGGACGCTAATTTTAACAGAGAGGTTTATTCATACAGATATGATGCTTATCAATATCAGATGCAAGAGCGAAGGTTTAAAAGATGCAGGTGAGATGGTGCAACTGAAATAAAGGACAGGTGGTGAAGCTGGAGGAGGCAGGTTGAATAGTTTGGATGGGACCACAGGGATAGTTGGAGATGGAGGCAGATGATCTTCTGTGGCAGCAGTGAAAACAAGAAGAGGATTAACTAATGAGATACAGTAACATATATTTCTACATGTTTAAAGACTTCAAAATAAGATGTTTCTGGACAACATGCATTTCTTTGTCTCCAGCAGTCCACACACACAGGCAGCTTGTATGCGACCCAGGCATACCGCACTAATGCTCGAGCTTATTGCTGTTGACACAGACTTGTGACTCTGACCTGCGTGGTCTGCTTTAATTCACATTACCGAAAAACTATAGAATCATGCCTAGGGCTGTGCGATATGACCAAAATCTCATATCCCGATATAAGAATTCTATCGTCCAATAACGATATAAATCACAAAAATGTAACATTTTCTGTAAGTTCTGTGAATCTCGGGCAGCTCGTCTTGCGTGAAGTGTTTGTCATGTAGCTGGAGTCGAGTGTTTTAACCGATGCATGAAACGATACATTTTTAGACATAAGTTGTAACAGCCGCCGTTTTCTTTGAGTATTTATTACACGGCGTGCTGCGGGGAAAAGCCCGTTCTAACGTTTGAGTCTAAGGTTTATTTTTTTTAGCACCTGACGGCTCTTTTTTAATTCTTATCCGTAAATACTCTGCATACTCTTTCATGTGATTCAGTTTATTTTGAAAAGTCTCAACAGGATCTTGAGCTTTATTGTGAAAGGTTTATGTGGGAAATAAACAAGCGGACACGCAATGGTTTTACCGTCCTTGTTGCTAACGACAACACATAAAAACAGGCGCTTGTCCGTCTGTAGTGTGGTTATATTAAATATAAGAGAAAGAGAGAACTTTAAGGAATGAATATAGCCACTACAGTGACCATCAAAACGATGAAAAAATGTTGCTATAAACAGTTTATTTTTGCGACACCACGAAACAAGCGATAGCGTAAAATGAAACGATAGATGTTTTTATATCGTTATCCGATATATATCCTTATAGCGAACAGCTGTCGGAGAGTAGCAGTTAATTAAAAGAGGGCCACACAAGTGAACAGTTTATCAGATTTCTTCATGCAGTCTTTAAAGAACCGAACATTAAACTCTGAACACCTTTAAATGGGAACTTGCTTTTCCCGTTGATAAAGTCTGAAATTTATCCAAAGTGCTCCAGTGGCCGGATTGAAGTCTTTGCTCCGGGGACCAATTTTGGCCCCCGGGCCTTATGTTTGACGCCTGTGATATAAACACATTATGGGGCTTTATACACTGAGCTGTGTGAAGTCTGATCAGGTTTATCAACTAATTATGGGCAACTAATTTTTTTAACAGTCCTCACACCTGTGAGGTGTTTCTGAGGTGAAATGATTGAAGTGAATGATTCTTAACACTAAATCTGCTTACTTATTACTTACTCAACTCTTTCTTTCTTTTTTTTTTTTTTTTTTTTTTTGTCTCCTTTTTTCAGCCACAGCGGTTAGTGATTTGCTGCCCGGCCTCAGCTTCGTGCGTTTGTCCTTCCCTTGGACAAAATTTAAATATCTTTTCTGGGATAATTGAAAAGGAAGCTGGCCGGTGGTTATTCAGGCTTCAAAAGATCCTTTGAAAAAAAGCCGAGGGTCATCAGTAGCAGTGCAGTGCGCCGCTTCCACGTGAGTCTGCGCGCACAGGTTCTCTGCACATCCCCAGCAGGGGAGGGATCAGTACATAATCCTCAAATCTGCTTCCTGATTTGGGATAAAAGATATTTAGTATATGCATACTTAATGTGCAGATCTGTGAGCTGCTGTTGGATGTTTAACGGCAGTTCGCAGCAGCGGTCGTCTTGGGACACAATGCTCAGCAAAGTGTAGAGAGGATCCCCACGATTCCCTGTGTGCAAGCAGCTTGCGACAGTGCCCGGAGTGAAATTGGAAGAAAGTCAAGGATGAGAGGGGCGGGGAGGGAGGGGACATGGGAGAGTTCTCCCTCTGTTGTGTGGCTGTCTTCATTTTAAAGGAATCTCCTCCTCTGTGAACCGCTCGTCTTTTCATTCTCTCTGCCTGCCTCGCTCTCTCCCAGGAGGTTCACGACCCTCATTGGCTGACCATAGAGGCCCCTATGTGCACAGACACACACTCAGACACACACACTTTCTCTGTCTGTCTCTCACGCTCATCGGTGTGGTTGCTCTGGTCACCATATCTTATATCTTTCCAGGTTACCATATCCTCTTAAGGGGTTTGTAATGAAACCAGTGATGAGCAGTGCACACACACACACACAGACACACAAACAGGTCTCGGTCTCAGGTCCATTGTGTCCCAGTCTCTTTATATTGACTTACTGACTTGAGTAAAGAGGATGAGAAAAGTCAAACAGAGTGAGCTTTGTCTCTTTTGTCCGTTTCCAGACACCATACAGACTTTTTTCTCTCCCCCATACTGCTGTTTATGTTGTCACTGGAGATGATATTTACAAGCCCGATCCAATCTTTGGGTGTAAAGATACATTTTTTTAGAAAAAGGAGAAGTAGGCTGACAGCCATTTGTAATTGGCTAAACCCCCCCCCCCCCTTTTTTTTTTTTTTTTTTTTTTTTTAAATTAGTAAAGAGACCTGCAGGAAGGTTTCTTGAGCACCTCTGCGTAACAATGCTGTAGGAGCAATCGCATACACCCATGCACTGCTCTAAATGTTTTTTTGTTATCTCATGACTGATATGACGAGGATGTACAGACTGTGCTGTTACATCCCGTTTTATCCCGAACTATAATAGCACTTCCCGCTTTCGGTAAGATTAGAATCAGCCAGTTGGCCAATTTGCTTATTCATATATCTGTCGTGCTAAATGAGTCACAGGTGTAGTGTTTTTGGCTTTGAATGGGACTTTGTGCTTACGTGTGCTGTCACCGCCCAGCTGGTTTGTGTACATAAAGGAAGTGTTTCCCACAGTTTGATTGGTGGGCATGCAGGCATGGGCACCTTGTTTACTTAAAGGAATAATACTATGCGTACTCTTTAAAGAAATAACTGCGCATTAATTAGCTGCCTCTGCTGCGAGTTGCCCCGGCTCACATTACCACCTTGACGTGCAGTTGCAGACGGTTGTTCTGCCCTGCAGCATCGGCAAGCTCAGTGTAGTGACACATGAAAGCCGATCTTCACAAATTAGTCATCCAGCTGTTGGAGGAAAACTAGTCGATCAATCGCATCGTTGATCTATGAAAAAACAAGGCTACCTGAGTAGATGTGTGGATGTAGGAAACACCTCATTTGACAGAATCTGTGCCTTTTCCTGTTTTCTCTGACTAATTGTTAACATGAAAATGCTCATTATGCTTCAGTACATGAAGTCTCAATTCATAAAAAGAGTCATGAGATGTGTTTTTTGGTGGGTTGGGTCAGTGCGAGGACAGAGACTTGAAGCATTTTATTGTCTTCATGCAGTGTTTTCTTAGGATTCATTGACTGATGCCATGTCTGTCCTCTCAAGGTCGTTCCCTCAACGTGAAGGCCTCACCCTCCTCCTCTCCCTCCTCCACCTCTCTCGTCCTCTCTCCTGGCAACTCGCTGACCCTGATGTGCGGCGTCACCGCCGACAACCTGCCCGCCCTCTCCCTGGAAGTGTCCTGGCTGGCCGACGGCCGTGAAATCATCACCATGGATCGCAGCGGGGTGGTGATCTCAAACACATCCTCCAGCGGAGCGCAAGGAAAAAAGGGGGAGGCGAGCCTGGAGCGAACAGAAACCGGCGACTACAGGTTGGGGGTGAGGGGGGTGACCATTGAAAATGGAGGGAACTACACCTGCCGCATCAGAGCGTTCATCAATATAGAAGGACGGAGGTGGTACATGACAGCGGAGAAGACATCCAACCCTGTGACTGTGAAGGTCTCTGAGATCCGTGAGTGTTTTCCACAGTGTTCTTCTTCTTTGTTGCCACACTATGTCTCATCTCGTATAATGTTTCAAATGAATGAGTTGAGCTTAAAGGACCAAATCAGTAATGAGAAGAAAACATTAAATAATCTTTTTAGAGTGGTCCTATTGTGGTTTCCATTATTGTTACACTGCAGAAATGTTTGTGCTTGTCCATAAAAAGCTCTCGGGTACCAAGTGCTTTTCTATTCTCGGCTCTGTGTGATGTCAGAGAGTGTGTATCATCTCCAGCACATGGGTCTGTCCTTGAGTGGAGAAGCCCCACCTACCTTCTGTTTGCCAAGGTCAGCCAATCAGAAGAATGTTTGCAAAAAGCAGGAGAGCGAGGGACGAATAAAGACAAATCATTTTTTTAGTGTAACTCATGCAAACACTGTTAGAGATGAAAGGTAAAAATATTGAAATGAACATAGGTCTTATTTAAGTTCCTCAAGTAATTTAATTTATTTGTAATAACAGCCTCTTAACTGGGAAGACTGGGACTTCTTTCTGCTTGTAGCATTGTGTGCGCCTGGGATCAGGATTTCTTTCCAGCACATTGGTTTAGAGAAGAAAAAGGTGAAACGCCCCGTTCTGCTCTGCTGTGAGTAAAGCTGGGAAATGCCACCCTGATGTGCTGCTAAAACAATCAGCAATTTATTAGTTATTTTAAACGTTTCACTGTCTAAATCCTCTTCTCGTTGAGTGATCTTGTTGGCTGTTTTTTTTAATTACAGCTTCAGTTCCTATGATGGATTTGAATTGCTTTTGGACGTGTTCTGAGCTATGATGCTTTGTTTTTTTTAGTAAACAGTTTAAATTGTGACACAGCAGATGTGGGGCTCTGTCTGTTGGCTTATTGATTTTTGCACAAAACCAATAATGACTGTCTCTTTCTCAATTTTCACCTTATCAGCAAACTTTAAATGTTCCTACTCTCGACAAACGCACTCTCAGGAAGGTGTGTGTGCATCTCCTTGGCTGTGGTTGGCTAATTTTTCTTAAAGGAGTAGTTGGGGGAAGTAACAGTAAGAAGCCATGTGCACGTTTCTCATGTATGATTTCATGAGGTGTGGATGTGTAACAGTGCTGCTAGAGATGAATCTTGAGTCTTAAGGGGGGTAGCTCTTTAATCCCCTCATCAGCCTGTCGACTCCTGCTGCGAAGAGGATTGATTAGTCATGCCTGTCCTGCTCCGTGTACCCCTGGGTATTCTGTTAGTGTGCCTGGGTACATGTGCACGATGCTCTGATCCTGCTTCTAAAGAGCAGTGATGTCAAACACAGTTGACACAGCAATCAATTACTGGCGTGGTGGGTGGTCTCTCTGTCTATCCGTCTTTCCCTTCTCTATTTCCATCCTGCTCTCGCTGTGTTTGAATTTCACTTCATGTTGTATTTAGATATAGCTGGCATGCTGGGAAGGTTATCTGTGTCATGCAGTTAGTCATGGAATTGGTTTCTTTGTTTCATCCTTAATATACATAGCTGAAGTCATGGTAAGTGTATATACATATCAGTAAATAATAATAAAAACTCATCTTACGCTCAGAAGCTCTTAAAATGAGGTGAATAAATCTTCAGTGGAACTACAAACATGACATATGACACTTTTATTTATTTATTTAACAAAAATTAAGCCAAAATGCAGAAGCAAATCAAAATGTAGAAGCAAAATGCAGAAGCCAAAGTGCAGAAGGATGTACTGTAGTACGCACACCATTACTACAGTTTGCAGCTCTGGAGAATTCAGGTTTGTTTTAACAAAGTGCCAAGAAGGAAAGAAGTCATCAGTGATCTTAGAGAAGCATCATAATAAAAGGTTATAAGGAAATTTCCAAACAATCCAAAGTTCATCCTTCTACTGGTCGATGCTTCCGGGAGTGGACGTCCCATCAAATTCGCCCCAAAGATCGTGCAATACTCACGGAAACAGTTCCACAGCTTCTTCTCTCTCAAAAGAACATGACAGCATTACTACCAGTTTATAAAGCTGCATCTGAACAAACCACAAGAATTTTGGAATAATGTTCTTTGGATGGACGAGACCAAAGTGTAGGTGTTTGGCCATGATGCACAGCACCACATTTGGTGCACACAGGTCCACACTGGACCCGTGCACCTCGAAGTCATCGACTTGACCATGAACTGCTAGAATACCAAAATATTCTAGGTTCAAATGTGAGGCCATCTGTCTGACAGCTAAAGCACAGCAGAAAACCTGTAACAGAATGGCTTAAAATCAAAAGAATGAAGGTGTTGTAATGGTCCAGTCAATGTCCAGACTGATAGGTCGCTGACACTGATGTTCTGCTCTCAAGGTGGAGGGACCTTGAGAGCAGAACATCGTCAGTCAGAACTGAAACAGCAGGGGGCCTGCACATTCTACACCATGTTTGAGATTGTTTTTTCTTTTTTTGACTTTATCAACTAGGGATTGAAGGTGACTTTTGACTTTTTTCTTTTTCTTTTTTTCTTTTTTTTAATTAAAAGCCGCAAAGGCCGTCTTTCAAGGGCAGATGCAGGTTTTACCACTAAAAGTCTGTTTGGTGCAGACTTGGGTGGTCCAGGCAGAACCAACCTGGAAAATTTTACATAATCAATGGGAAAAGCGAATGAGGGTTTATGCATGTTGTACTTCTTCTAAATTGATCTTGTTGACCCAAATAGTCTTTCCTGCAAGGTCAACCACTCAGAATTTTATAAAAGCAAGACACAACAACAGTGTCATGCAGGAAACAGAATTACTGTTTTGATAATGGATCAAAGCCAACAACAGAATTTAGAATAAAATTAAATAAAATTAACTTCCCATCCATAATATTTGGTGCTGACTTTTTTTTTCTAAATACTGTCTAATAGGGGCTTTGTTGTGTAGTGGTTAACATTTGCGTTTAAGAAATCCGCAGTTTGACTCCAGTAGGAGACACCAACCAACCTCAAGTAGGGTTCAAGGTTTGGGGGTAAGAAGCAATGGGCGCGTCAGGAAGATGTAAAATCTTTGCCTCTTGGGAACTGAGGGATCAGCCAAAAGAAAGTTTAGTGTATTAACATCTACACCAATGGCTAAATCTTTGGTTTGTTAACCAAGCCATCCTGCTCTATTGTGGCGTCTCCGGTATTCAATACTGATGTAAAAGTCCTGTTATAACTGATCATAAGAACAGCTGAATTTCTCACAAATTCCCCAAATCCCAGATCTCAATGAAAGAAACAGACTATAATGAATAAATAAAAATTAGTTACATAAGCGCTCTTATTTCATCTACTGTACTATATTTAATGGTTTGGGGAATTCCCAGGAAGTGCTTTGGCAGATCGACTGGCTAAAAGTTTGAAAAGCCCAAGTGTTGGTTTATTTCAGGAATAAGGCAATTAGTCTTTTTGTCCCCATTTCGTTTTCGGAGAGCATAAAAGCATAAAACCCTTAATGATATTCATGGAGTCCAGTTTGCTTTGGTGCTTCTTGGCTGTAATATTGTCAGCAAGGATCAAAAGCACCTCGTAGTCCCATAATCCCTCTACGGAGTTTGGGGGACGTGGTTGCCAGAAAATACTTACATCAAAAGGAAATCGGAAACATTTCAGCATTTACTGGACGTTCAACTAACAAGTTAATAACCCATAAATCCCTGAACATTGCGATGGATTTGCCACAAGAGGTTCATGCTGTTGCTGGATTCTTCAGTCTACTTGCCCGATTTGTAGACACAGCTCCAAATCAGAACAACGGTCCCCTCAAGGTGCTTTATACTGTAAGGAAAAGGCCCTACAATAATGGAGGGAAAACCCCCAACAATCAGACGACCCCCTATGAGCAAGCACTTGGTGACAGTGGGAAGGGAAAACTCCCTTTTAACAGGAAGAAACGTCCAGCAGAACCAGGCTCAGGGAGGGGCGGGGCCATCTGCTGCGACTGGTTGGAGATGACGGGAGGGAGACGTGACAAAAGACACACTGTGAAAGAGAGCCAGAGATTAATAATTACTAATGAATGCAAAGAGAGTGAAAAGAAGTAGTCAGCTAGTGCTCCATGGGTGACTCAGCGTTAACAGCCACCTTTGCTTTATCACTTCTTGGTTTGCACCCAGTTTTATAGCCGGCCTTTGGAGAATTTAGCTGGGCTTTCCTTTCCCGTATCCAGCGTGTGGATCAGAGAGAGAATGTGGAATCCATATCCTGGTGTGCTTTAAACAACTGGAGAAGCAGGTTCATTTAGCTTTGCTAACAATGTGCAGAAGCTGGATAATAAAAGCTACAGGGTGTCATTACTGTTAGCGTAAAATCTAACAGTATATCAACCAGCCCGGCTTCAGAATGTGACTTTGAATGTGTGTTGTTCCTGTTTACTCTAGCCGCGCATGAATTATAAAGGCGCAGGGTGCCTGTTGTTTGCTTTGGAACCACTGGGCACCCCCCCCCCCTCCCGATTGCAGTGCCCTCCTTCAAAATCTTTAGACAAATTGTACTGTTACGAAAACAAAAAGCAAACAGGCAGATTTGTTCCAGCTACACATGTTCAGCACCGGGCACATCTTTGTTTTAAAGAGAAGTTATTGTCAAAGGTTGGCCTGAGTCGACGGTGCGAGCAAGTGATCAGAGCTGGCGACGTCCAGCATGTTAAAAAACAGCTAATGGCTTTGTTTAGACGAAGGCAGGTCTAATGTACATGCACATGGAGTAGTTTAGCAGGATTTCTTTATATGTATTTAGTGTAAAACACATAGTGAGCAGTCTTATGGTGTGGTCCAGCTATTAAACTACAATATATCTAAACGACAGCCGGTCAGTCTCAGTGGACGGTACAGTGCGCCTCTGCTAGCTGCAGGACATCCTGTAAAGTATGTCAAAGGCAGCCTTTAGTTAAACCAACAGCCATCTCTTTTCCAAACTCAAAAGATTCCTCAAGCCCGGAGGATCCGTGTTACATCTGCAAATATCAGCAAAGCTTTGCGGGCACACGCATATCAAAGTCAGCCCGCATAAGGGCACAGTATCGAACGGCACCATCAAGGACATCGTCTCGCTTTCCAACTTAACCGTTTGCATGTGTTTGTGTTTACGTGTGTGTGATAGCACTCAGATTTATCTGCATGCTTCCTCTGCATGTGTGTGTCTGCTGAGTGGTTTACAAGTGTATGAGAATGAAAGTAGGTTTGTTGAAGGCGCTCTCTGGAGAAGTAAGTGCCACATGCACACGCACGCTTCAAACACTGTCTTCAGTGTGTTTGTGTGTCCCACATACTGAGGGTATGAGGCGGTTCTCACTGGTGGAACTCTTACATGCTGGCCTGGGGGTAAACATTCCTTCATACTGCGTCTGCTGAAACACACACACTAACATTTCTAATTGACTATACAGAAGCTCATATATTCCAAACCCGTTCCTCTCAAGTTTTTTTTTGTGCGTGCACGTTGGTGTGTCTCTCTGTGTGTTGTCAGCCAGTCAGCTCCTATTCAACTGATGTGCGGCCTTGAGGATTGCCCCTTCTTCCCACGATGCTTTGCTACAGGCTCACCCTACCACGAAGTGCAAAAAAAAAAAAAAAAAACCGAGTTGGAGAACTTGTTTAGGAGTTTCCCCACGGCAGGAACACGCACAGACACACACACACAGATACACACGGAGTTAAAGAGGGTGTAATTTGTCTCACCCTTGGCTACACTTCCCCTATGTGTGCGCGCGTTGTCGTGTCAGCTGGAGTTACTGTCAGTAGAGCCACTTTACTGGAAAAAAGACATCTTGTAGTTCATGCAAAGTATTAAATTTTGTGTATTTTATGAATATGCGCAGCAGTCATGTCTGCGTACCACGCAGATACGGACCTGTGCACATTCGCTTTGAATCTGTGAATCATTTTGGTCTCTAAGCTGCTGTTTCCAGATTATCTAAACCACTTCATTTGAAGGTAAACTCAAAGGGTTTGTGCACACAGCTGTGGCACGTATACACCATGAAACTGAGACAGTTTGGTCAGTCCTGTGCAGTAACGTGTCTGCTTGACCTCTTTGCTTCATATCACCTCTTTTAGTGGAAGAATCAATATAAAGATGAAAGAGTAGACTAAAAAACATTATCAGTAAATTTCTGCTACAAAAAGGGTTTTAGTAGTCTTCATGTAACCCTTACAGTGCGCCTCACGGATCCTATAGCTAAAGGAACATGTTCACCCTTTATACAGTGTCATATGACACTGTTGGGAGGAGCAAAGACAGGTGGCTCTAGTCGTGTGTGGCTGTTTGCTGTCAATTTGTAGCAAAAATCCGGTAGAGCAACATGTACTGGCTGCATGCATACATGGAAAATCCAGTATATGCATATGAGTCAAAGGCATCTGATCTCAAGCTGAACTAAAGGAGCAGCTCAGAGCTTTGATTCTTGTCACTAGTTTTGATTTTTATCTCCATCTTGAGCTTGAGCCAGTGGATTTCTCACATAGAGGGTAAATGGAAGATGTCTATGCTTTTCCCAGCATTTTATTGCAATAAGCCAAACAGTCGAGCTGTTGTGGTTTTCCTGCACGCACTTGCATCATGAAAAAAAAGCTTTGTTCATTGCGATTTAATGAGGGATGATCGGGCGTTATTGGGTTGTGATCTCAAAATAAAGATTAGCACTCACACATCTCTGGTGTTGGAGAACAGAGATGTGAGCTGTTCGTTAACCACTTGATCTTTTTTTTTCTTCTTCTGCAGTCAGTCTCTGAGCACAGGACAGAAAATGAGCAGCTGAAATCTCATTTCTCTGCTGCCTGCCTGGCCTCGTGCCACGACACAATGAGGAATTCAGTATTATGTGTGAACCTCTGTGTGTTTCAGCTGCCACTCCACACTGAGAGGAGTCAGTGGAGGTAGTTGAACCACTTGGGGGAGGTCACAGACCCACTCAATTGGATGTATGACTGAGAGGAGACAGTGAGACCTCTCTGCAGACAGGATGGAGAGGCTCAGCCTTCCGGCTGAGATGTGAATGTCAGGTGGTGTCATTTGCAATGGAAAAAGCTCTGATCATCCAACTGTACTGGCACCAAACAAGCTGTTATCAACCAGCTGATAAACATACCGGAGCATTTAGCAGCTAAAGGGGCAGATCTTCTTCCAGCAACAAAACGCAGATTAAAAGAGAAACTGCTGGAAACGAGGATTCTGGATTCGAGTATCTTTCTCTGTGTGTGCTGAATGTAGGAACAGGCAATACTTTGCACACGGGATTCCTGTGAAGCTGCATTAATACATCATTGTTAGCTTGTAAAATACTGGAGCCTCATTTGTTGTAATTACCGTGTAAGGCAGCTTCATTCTTATAAGATTTGCAAGAGATCAGGCCTGTGCTATAGGATCTACTTGCAATAAAAGATGGATGTGCTTTAGATGTGCCAATGATAAATTGTCTATCTGATAACCAAGTTTTATTGAAAGTAGTTACCTTCCATAGTTGTCATGAACGTTTTTGTAAGATTTGGAAAGAGTTGTTTAACCCTTTGCTAACAACAACAACCAAACTGACTCCTCACTAGCTCTCAAAGAAGCTCTAAAATCTCCCTCACCTACTGATTCTGTGCATTAATTTGCAAGGTTGTGTATTTTGAGGTTTTGCAGACACGTGACTGTTAACTTGTCCGCCACTTGGCTGTGTGACAATCATGGTGGCAGAGTCAAGTGAAAAAGGGCCAGACCACATGTGCATGGAGCATCTGCCATCCACCAGTTGTGAGGGGGAAAATGAGCATTCACTGACCGGTTGGCGAGTGTTTGCCAGGTTAATTGCAATTGCTGGATAGTCGATTGCTGAAGTTGATGGATGAACTGGTGCTCTACTTGAGCATGAAAAGCACTTTATACAACATTTATAACACGCCCCACTCACACAGGCATTGCTTTCTATCTGACATTCACACACATTCATACTTGCGGTTCAGTATCTTGCCCACGGATATTTAGGTATGCAAGGCATTTAAACTGGGGACTGGAGCGGCGATGAAAGGAACCACCAACCTTATACCACTTAAGCTCCAGCCACTCCCAACTAGGTGTGTCCCAGTCACAAAAGGCTCAAGACTAGTCAGTGAACCCCTGGCACCTATGTGTATCTGCGATCAGCTGGCCGAAATCCTACAACTGCTTTTGTTGCTTTCAGTCTGCCACAGCTGCCCACAGTTTGCAAGGAATTACATGCCTGGACTTGTCTATAAACTCTCACTTGTTACACGCTGGTTGCTATTGAAAGTGCAACAGATTAAAGATAAAAAGTGAAATATTTTCAGATGTGTTTGCGTTAGCACTTGGACCAACTTGTACTACTACTACTAGTATAGCAAATAGTGTTTTCAAACAAGTCTGCATAAACTACAGCAATTTCCTAGCAACCAAAGAAACCACAATGAGTTTTGTTGGTGCACCGCCTTCTTTCCGATTAGTTTTACCTAGCGACTGCCGACAAACTCCAGGAACGAACTCACCAGCCAGTCAGGGAATACACACCTTTTTTTTTTTTTCATCGTGACCAGAGGTTGCATGACATTCAACACGCTGGACACCTGACATCACGCCAGAAACCTGATTAAATAATTAGCTCTTGGTCGATGTTCTGTCAATTTCCATGGATGTTTTAAAGCAGGCTGTCCTCTGCCAATCTTTTTCAAATTTTCCTTTAACGTTTAACTTTATTGTAAAATTGCAGGAATTAAAACATGTATGTGATTCATTTGGAAAAAAGAAATGCAAATAAAGAGGACGTTGTGTTTCCTCAAACCGTGTTGATGCTGCCGAGTGTTTGTGTTGTGGGTGTCCGTAGCTTAGGGAAGTAGGGTTGGCTATCATTCTTGGGGATGGTGGTTTTAATTCCTGCCCACATGTTGAAGCTGATAAGCAAGACACTAAATCCCCAGTTGTTTCCAGCATATGTTTAAATTGGAGAAAAAGTAAGTAATTTTAAACGAGTAATGTTCCAGATTCATTTTAAGGATCTGAAAACTGTAATTAGTCTCTACTTTGTGTGTAAGGGTTGCGTGAATAAGAGAGTTAAGCTTGGTAAACTTTGTTTCGTACAGGATTAACTGTATGACTTTTTCTCCCCTAAGGAAAGTGTTTAAGATGCTTCCTGCTGCTTTCCGGCAGTTTCCTACACTCAGTGAAAATTTATCCTTCAGTAAAATGAAAAGCAGCTAAATTAAGGAGGTTGTGCATGGCCACGGGCTGCAAGAAGCTCCACTCTGTGGTTTTGTGATGTTTAGCATCTATAGAGTTAAGTGTCTGTCTTTCTAGCTGCAGAGCTTGAATGTTCATTCTCTGAACCCCTGCAGGTTTATTGTGCCCTGGCATGATTTTCACCTCGCCATCAGTTTGAGGTGTATTTGTCCAAAGTAATGTAAGCCCTCTTAGAGATTCAGTGTCTTAATACGAGTGTCTTATCCGACATTAGATTAGTAGTTGTTTGAGCTGTAAACGTGATATCAAAAGCACATCTGTTCAGTGTCAGCCCGCATTTTCCCTCCGTCCTGGGAGAAGTGCGCTGTGTTGACAGAAGGAGGGAATGGCTCAAGTGGTCCCCCCCCCCCGTTCATATCTGCTTTTCCCGTCTCTCTCTCTCTCTCACTCACACACACACACACACACACTGTGTGCGCACGCTCCAGCGCAACAAGGGCGACTCACATGCCTCTGGTTGTTTTGACATCATAGAAACACTCCCGTTCGGTGAAACTGCTGAATCTGCTCTGGTTGAGAGTTTAACGCCGCTGCCCAGCTTAATGGCACAGTCACCGCCAAACTTCCCCAGCTAACCTCCGCTAGTCACCGCGGCTTTATCGTGGCTCACGGCCCACCTGTAACTGAGCTGAAGCAGGAAACTGTGACCAGACGCATTCCAGTTAAAGCCCAGCTCATCGAAAGAACAACACGCAGCACTTCTGAGCTCCAATAAAACCTCTGCTGATGGCTGCACTTCCTTGTTTGAGCAAAGCTTCACTTTAATGGATTCTCGGATACATTTTCACAAACTGAAAACTTTGTAACAGCCTGTAACACTATATGCGTGTGCTTGTGCGTTAACTGGAGGTGAATCTCTGTGCTGGCTCCCACCTGATTCCTCGACATCACACATATAACGTTAAGTCTAAACTTAGACGCAGGAGCCACCTTAAGAGAGGGACTTAAAGCCATATTACAGTTTAAGATGTGAGAACAAAGTTTACAGCATATTGTATCTCTTAAGTCTTTTTTGTGCTCATGTTTTTGGTCTCTGCATTCTCCTGTCGCAAATCAAGATCTAAGGCTCCTTTATTTGTGTTGTACAATAAATTAGACAGGAAACTGCTGCTCAACACAGGATCTCCTCATAGTATAGATAAAAATAGAAATTTATAAGAAGGTAGATAAAACATGTAAATATTACAAAAAATGTTCTGAAGTCTAGTCATGTGCGTTCTTAATGTCCTGTATCGTCTGCCCAACGGCAGAAGTTCAAAAAGATGGTGAGCAGTGAGCGAGTCCTTAAAGATGTTTGTTGCTTTCTGAAAGCAGCAGGATGTGAAGATTTCAGGGCAGGTAGGAGAAATGTCTGATCCTTTCCTGGGAAATCGTTCGGTCAGTTCTAGAGATGATTCTGCTGGATTCTCCTCACTGTGAGTGAAGACACAAAGTTAGTCAAAGCCAACTGCAAAGGGGGGACCACGAAAACATCCGTAACAGACCTAATCAGACCTTTCAGTTACTGTCACCTGGCTAAAACTAAAGCTATGTACAGCCCCTGAGTAAGAGCCTCGTTATGAGCAAAGGGCCCAAGCAGTTACCTGTGTCTGGGCTTGACTGTCATGTTCCTTGATCTGTTCCTGGGGAGGTTTTTTAGTACGGTGGTCATTTGTTCCACTGAAGGATACTGCTGTCCCACAGCTCCTGGTCTCAGTGAATTTACTTTGTCCGTCAGTAATGTTATGGCTGATAGCTCTACTAATAAAAATGAATCTATTTGTTCATATTAAAATCAGTTGTTAGTTTTATGTGAGCTGAAAAATAACAATTGATGTGTAAAATTAAAAAAAAACAGCACTTAGTGGTTTGTGAATCTGTCACCGTTGCTCTCACTGAAATCCAAAGAGTAACTTCTCGATGTGAACACATGCTGTGTGATGAAAGCAGTTTGTTGTGTTATTGACAATGACCTATTTTTCCTCGCTCTGCCTCCCAGATCCACACACTAATGGAGCCATTTTCTTCTTCTTAAAGCTTGTTTTACACAATTTTCTTCCCTGCTTAACTCTGCAGAACGCAGGATAACAGAAAGGAGCAATTTAGGCTGCCAGTCAGACTCAGCTTTGAGGACATGACTTCAGGTCAGAAGTGTGAAAAGCCTCTTTAACATGAAATCTATTTTTTCTTTGCTCTTCTTGCATTGAAACAAACTGCAGGATGACTGTGAATTGATGCTCAGTTTCATGCACACTGCATCGGTTTTCCATATTTAAAGCTTTTTCATAGTTGGAAAACTGTTGTTGGGCAATTTTTGTCATGTGGGTGAGATGACACGGAGAGTTAGTGGTTTAACCACAGTGTTTTAAGACTATTGATTAAATTAGTTTGCATTACTTATATAGTCAGCGGAGTAGGAAACTGATATCCCCTCAGCCCTGTGATGGACTTGTGAACCCCGCCTTTTGGATAGGCTTCAGTACCTCCAAGGGGAAACTAAGTTTGAATAGTGGGTAAGAAAATAGATGGATGGCTGGATGTTTCCTTAGCTGAAGCATGAGTTTCAGCCATGTTTTAGAAGTCTGAGGAAATCTTAATTGTTGCAGTAAATGAAAGAAACCTGTCAGCGTGGCTCTGTGGGCTTAAACAGAAAACGCTGTAAAACTAATGAAAATAAGGCTACAAGTCCAAAATATGTCCTTCATATTCTCCAAAGGCGTTCATCGGGTCAGATTGGTGTCTTTTGTAGTCCGATTGTGACTCCTGGGCCTTAAGTTTGATATTCCCACTTTACAGTTTGGGTGTGTTGAGGCGCATCCATTAGATAATAAAAACTGAAGAGTTTGAAGTTTGGAGGTCGGGTTTCTAACTTGCCGTCGTGGTCCTGAGCCATCTTTGCAGTGTGGCGGCATGCTTTCTCCTTGGTATCTGTGCCATCGGCATGGGTGATTGTTCTAGGTGTGCTATTATTTTTAGGTGTTTGGCACATGATGGGGTGCTTTGTCAGAGTACTGGCCAGTGAAATGCCACAAGCAAACATTTCACTGTGGATCAATATCATCCACTATATCTGTCAGTGGTGTTAATGTTGTGGCTGCTCAGTGTATACCTACTGCGTTTAAAGCCTTGTGTCACAAGCTGCTGTACAGTATCGGAGCCCCTGAACTGGCGACGAGTGGTCATGTTACTCGACTAAATGAGGCAACATTTCGGTGTGGGAGAGAGCGTGGAGCGTGGCTAATTGGCAGAGGAGCTTCACACGTTCTCATTGATCAAAGTGTGTGTGTGTGTTTCACACCAGATGGTGACAGTGCATGAGTCAGTGTGTGTGTGCGTATGACGTCCAGCTGACATCATGCAAACCAACTCCTTTGCCAAACACACCCAAGCCCATGCACTTGATTTCTTACATTTTTGGCTGCGTGTTTGTGTGTCTGTGTGTGTGTCTGTGTGTGTGGTATAGTGGCATCTATTGGTATGCTGGCACACTTTGGGATGTATCAGGAACTACTTTTATATACTGTGTGTGTGTGTGTGTGTGTGAGTGTGTGATTTCTCACGGTTAAGCAGGTGGAAATCTTGTTGTGTGTTTCCTGTTCACTGACGCGTAAAGGTGCAATCTGGATGCCTGACTGAGAGGACCTGCCTCCCCACCTACACACACACTATTAATGCTTTGATACCCACCTCATCTCACACAGTTAACGGTGTTATTTCTGCTCTATTTCTGTCATCTGGCTCAGTCACCTAACTCTATTTAAGGAAGAAATCACCTAAAAGAGAAAAAAAAAGGAGGATTCACTTTGCATGTGTCTGGTGATGTCAGACTGTTAATGTGACCTAGGACTGACTGATGAAAGCAATACCCGGCTGGGTTGGGAATAATGTCTCTCGAGGCAGCACAGTAACTCAATTTCTGGCATTATCATCGAGGAGCTGTTCAGCCGTCAGGGTTCTGATTCTCTTCTTAAAAGAAGTGCTCATTTCAACCCTGCTGACAACGAGGATAATTAAAAACTCCACGTAGCCCGTCTCCTGCTGTAGATTTTGTATGTGTACACTTAGATCTATGTTATGTGGTCATGGCCATTAATCTGCCGCCTTCTAGGCTGTTTGCTGGTAAACTTAATTGCCATTCTAAGTCTGACCACTTAATTATGCCAGTTGCACCATCTGGGCTTGAGGCTTCTTTTCAGTCGACCATACTTTATGTATCGAGTTTAAAACAAGGACAGGATATATTTTATATAACAAGAAGCGCAAACCTCTGCAAAGTCAGCTCACTGTCCGAACAGCGTTTACTTTAAAGGCAATAGTATTGTGTTTTCAGTTTTAAATAGCTCTGTTATCACTTTGACGATGTATACCACATCACGTCTCTAAGTTTTGAGGCTTTTTTTTTTGTCAGTTTTCAGGTAATAAATCATGAAGTTGACCTTTAAGACCTTGGTGGATGGATGCCAAATTTTAATGGATTATTAACGTGGTCCCATTTTACACCAAGTTTTATCAGAATTCAGTAAAACCTTCTCGAGCTATCCCGTTTACAGACAGAATGATAAACATGCAAATGCTACTAAAAACACAATCTCACCAGGGTGCATCAAAAAGAATCATCCAATTTCAAGAAGCTATATTTTTTAAAGTAATGGACATAGAAGCTTGTGTATATTTTAAAATGAGCACAAGAGCTCTGTGCAGGCCAGTCAGGTTTATCTGTTTCTTTATGGGCTAGGCTTTTGTTCAGGTTGAATGATGCTTGGATGGAACTTCACATTTGCAGTTGCTTATTTCTTATAGTCTGCTGCCATAAAGCTGTGGTTCTTTCCTTGTGCCTTTCCTGAGGTTAAATTGAAAGCATGGCAGTTCAAACTGATAAAAATTAATTGGGTAAAAAGTACTGCAAATGAGTTTAAAACCCAAAAGGACCAGAGTTATCAGACCACCCAACCTCATTTAAAGTTTTCTATTCCGTACTGACACCCAGTTTAATTTTATGCTGCCTCGCTTTTTCACCACAGAGCCGAACTTCACGCTGACCCTCGTGGCTGAAGTCAACCCCCAGACGACAGCTGAGCCAACAGAACTCGCCTGTCGCGTCACCAACATTGCCAACTTACCTCTTGGAGGCCGACTGGGCGTCAGCTGGGAGCACACATCGCTTCCTGGTATGTTTAATTCAGATTTACTTTAGAGAAGTTTTTCCACAGAATCACTCAATTTTTAAATTGTTCTGATACCGGCAGGGTTAGGGGGCGATCCTCAGACCTCACATCCCATTGGTTCCTTGGATGCTAATGGCAACCTGCTTCCGGGGTCGATTTATATGGAAAGGATGAAGAGCGGTGCGTTAACGCTGAGCAGAGTCCAGCCCAACACGTTCAAGCTGCGAATCCTCCGCACACAGGTACAGTTTTACATGCTGTGCAGCTAAACGTTGCCCTGCAATAATTTTAAAGTCTTATTGGAATCCTGAAAACGATGAAGTGCTATGAGGCTAAATTGTGGTTAAATGAGTATAAAGTGATGGAAAGAGTAAATGGCAGTCAGGTGTCGATAAAGGAACTCGGAGGCATTAATGGGCATTCATTTTCGCTCTGCAGGAGATCGACATGGGCCAGTATGTTTGCAGTGTGTCTGCTTGGAGCGTCAACAGCCAGGGAGACATGGTGAAGACCTCTGAGAACAGAAGCTCGCCGCTGACTGTGCGATGGGACACCAAGCGTAAGAAAGCTTTTATTATGACTTAGATTCTTGATTCACTGGCATTAGTAATCAGAAAAAGCATGTAGATCTTTATTCTTTCTAGCTTTTATCTGCTGGTCAGTGGGGCTAATGTTATTATTTTTAATTAAAAGAATGTGGAGAAATTGCTGTGCCGCATCTATTACAAAAGAATCATAAACCGTTGTGATATAGTCGAGGCTTACCAGCCTCAAAATTATTACAACAAATTGCCTTTTAATTCAGTGTGACTTACCAAAAACATATGAAAGTAGCAGAAACGAGTTTCTTTTCTGTAACTGAGACTTCCACTTTTGTGGATGTGATTCTGTGTCACATGAAGATAAAAAAACTGAGCTTTGTATCAGTGTTTTGGCAAAATTAACAGTATACCTGCCTGTGTGCGTGCACAAATGTGCCCGGTCAGTGAGATACTTAATGAGGTGTTTTTGGAAGAAATACAGAAAATCCAAACTCAGATTCGTGATTCAGAAAACTACTCATGCACTGCCAGGCTGCCACAGTAGCTTCACTGCTGAGTTTCATGAACAAATGTTAATGTGTCCATATCGTTTATAGACTTTACAGAAGAATCCCACAACAGACCTCCTTTTGTCTCAGCTTCACTGTCACAGTGCGCGCGCGCACACACACACACACACACACACACACACACACACACACACACACACACACACACACACACACACATTCACTTCCTCCCTATTTGAGATCTACATGTTGAACTTGGTGACCATAATTTAGCTGATTGGGCTGTGATGTAATTGCAGTGTGCTGCGCGTGTATGTGTGTATGGGTCTGCTTTGAATGAGTCACAGTTCATAGTCTAAGTACTTATCACTTCCCGTTGACCCCTGTCAATGGTGGGGACTTCCCCCTGTCTGTGATGGTTTGAATGACGCTCTTCTTAGAACTAAATGATTGAACGGCCGCTTCTATTTCCAGGTCCGATTGTGAATGTGGTGGCTAAACGCATCCGTGAGGCATCAGTAGGAGGCTCTACCTTTGAATTGGGCTGCAGTGTCACCACTCAGAACATTGGTGATGCGGGGTACTCTGTGCTCATCCAGTCTCAGGACAGCTTGGACAGCACCGTGAGGACCATCATGACTCTCAGCCCGGACAATGTCGTACAGCACGGAGGAGCCACAGACCCAAACAGGAGGTACACATGAACACATTTAAGTAACAAACTGCAGTTTCTTGTTTTATATTGAGACATATAAAACAATTTCTTTTGACTGCTTACTCAGAGACAATCTGGTTCTGACCAAGTCGGGTGCGGCAGAGTTTCGGTTTCGCCTGGCAGGTGTCCAGCTGTCCGACAGAGGTTACTACTGGTGTGACGTCACTGCATGGACGAAACAGCAGCCGGGACAGGCTTGGACTAAAGCCAGCAGCTCAGAATCAAATAAAATCAGGATAAACTTCCTGGAAAATGGTGAGTTTTCCAAAATTTCCACCCTCCTCTATCTGAAGTGGTTTTCTGACGATCTCCCCTTCAAGGTTGCGTCATTGGGCAGCCTGCAACACTTTTACAATGGCTGCTGGTTGTAGGTTTCTCTTGTTCTAACCCTTGTACTGTATGTCTGCGATGCGCACTGCATGTCCAAAGTTGTTTTCTCTTTAGAGAAGAGGCTAAAGTAATATGGAGCCAAATCTGGCGAGTAGACCATGTGGTTAGGCTATGAAAGGCGTTTATATAAATTATATAGCCTGTTTTTAAACATTACAGTCAACAAGCTTTACACGATCGAATCCAAGAACAAAAATGAAATAATAACTTCTTAAGTTAATCAGTTTAGCTAGATGTAGCTAAAGCCAAAATATGGTTAGCAAAACTAAGGTTGTCAACCATCATTATACCAAGTTTTTTCACATAGGTTGAAGTCTTCAGTGCCCCAAGAGACAAATGTAATGAATCAATAGGAATCATTTAGTAGAGAGCCAGATAGATCAGGGTATCATCTGCATAGATATGTTAACCTGCCTTGTATACCTGAAAGTATCACTAAAAGATCAAACAAAAGGGGACCAAGGATTGATCCCTGCTGGACTCCACATGGCGTTACGTTTTTGTCTGATTCATAAGCATCAATGGAGACAGAATAAATAATCCCTACCTTGAGAGTATGATCGTATACCATGCATGAACACTCCCTGTAAATGGTAAATGGTCTGTATTTTGTATAGCGCTTTACTAGTCCCTAAGGACCCCAAAGCGCTTTACATATCCAGTCATCCACCCATTCACACACACATTCACACACTGGTGATGGCAGCTACATTGTAGCCACAGCCACCCTGGGATGCACTGACAGAGGCGAGGCTGCCGGACGCTGGTGCCACCGGGCCCTCTGACCACCAGCAGTAGGCAACGGGTGAAGTGTCTTGCCCAAGGACACAACGACCGAGACTGTCCAAGCCGGGGCTCAAACCGGCAACCTTCCGATTACAAGGCGGCCTCCCAACTCTTGAGCCACGATCGCCCTGTAGGACCCAATCAAATTTTCTAACCTGTCAGATGGTGTGTTAGGATGTACAGTATTGAATGCTAACATTACCAGGGTACTCAGTTTGCCTGAATCTGTATTCAGGCTGGTATCCGTTATCTTCAGGAGGGTGCTTTCTGTGCTATGATGTTTGTAAAAGTCTGATTGCAAGATTTTAGAATAATGTTAGATAATTATGAAACATAGTAGGATCCAGGTTTCTCTTTTTCAAGTGAAACTGCAGTCCCAAAGGAAGACTGTGTTAGTGTGGCCAAAATAAGCCCTTTGTTTTCAGTGGGCTGTGTGCCGACACACGCTACAGTTCTGGGCATCTCAGTCAAATGTCCTTCCTCAGTTACTTCAGAACATTACAGCAGAGGATCTACATTAAATCTGTCCTGCGGGATGGATTCACTGTGGACAGCCCTGTGAATATAAACAAGGATGAAGAAAACCCAAAGAGCATGCTCCTGGCTTGGACGCTGAAGGCTCTGACGCCTGCTATTTGGTCTCAAATTCTGAAGACCCACCTCTTATTACCAGAGCTGATTCTCGTTGTGAAAGCTGAATCATTTTGAAACAGGAGTTCATGCTCAAGTTTGATGAAATGGCAAAAATGCAAGAGGTCAGAACAGGACCCTTAGAGAGCGATTTACAACAGGCAATCAGATGGCAGGTGAGACATAACTCTGATTGCTGCCTGTACAGAAAACTCTTGATTTCAAGCGTACGTCTGCCACTGCGGTGACTGAAGGGGCTCAAAGCGGCTGTTAAAACTTAGCAGCAGAGTTTCATTTCAGTCACCCTGGAGGACGTCACTGTGTGTTTGCTGAGGAGGCCTGAGTTTATGCTTTGAGATAAACTTTACATGTGAATTTAGAGTCGAAAAAACACTAAAGAACCAGCAGCTGCTCCTCTGTTTAGCACAGGATGACAGAGTTCATGTTAAACCTCCACCCTAATTGCGCCCTTTTACTCGTAGGTGGGTTTTTTCTCACTTGTGTTGCTCCTAAGGCTGTATTTGTTTTGTAAGACACCGTCTCATTTAATGAAACCTCCTAAAAGCAGCCTTTATGCAAAGTGCATAATTTAATGCTAAATGGTGATAAAATATTTTCCAAGCACTGTAGTGAAATTCATCAATAATAGAGCCGTTGTCTAGTCTTTCGATCACTTATTCACTTTCATAACAGTGGGAACAAATACCAGCGAATAAATTAATATTAAGGCCTTGCAATTATCCTGGAAATCTCAAAGTAGCTGTCTATTTATAGAAATGTGTAAGCATCCGTGTTCTGTACATCCCTCTACACAAAATAAATACACATCCTCCTCCCACACAGTGTTAATAATGAGCAACATAAATTCCCTAAAAATGTGCGGTGATAAAGATACTCTCTCACACACACAGATACACACCTTAAGCCCTTTGACGCCCACCACAGCCACTGGCCTACTTAACTTTCTTTGATCTGGGAAGTAGGAGACAGGAGAAACAGGAGCGTCAGAAAGGGAAGGAGGGAGGCAACAAGGAAGACAATGTGAGAGAGGTGGTAAAGTGGACTGAGGAGGAGGAAAGTGCAATGGGTGAGGCAGAGAAATAGAAATGGAAACAATGTGGAGAGCAGCTGAGGCAGTATCAGGGCCGGCTGGGGGGTTGGCGTGGAGGTATGCATCACCAGAAGAAGGAAAGTTGCCAAAAAGAGGATGAAGGGAAGATGAAAGTCAACAATAACAAAAGGTGGAGAATTTTAGAGAAAGGACAATGATAATAAAGTGATTAACTGTGTTAAATCAGTGAAAATTACAAACGTGTGGCTGTCTGTTGCTAATCTATTTCTATCTGCATACATGTTAAACAGAAATTAGCTGCTTACACTGAGAATCCAGTCAGAACCTCACAGATCTGAAAGAGAAATTCAGGAACTCCCCTACAAATGGTGACGTAGTTGCTAGAGGTGGGAATCACCAGACACCTCGCGATGTGATATTATCACAATACTTCTCACTTCAGGTTTAACATTTGTGATATGGTGACTGAAACATATATTATATAACCAGAATACAAGCAGCTGAGTTAAGTCCCCTCGAGTTCTGCTTATTGATACGCTCATTCAGATTGATGGCAACATGTCGGCAATCTGTCTGCATCTATAATTTAGCAATCATTTGGAAACCTTCGTATCTGTAACACAGAGATTTCCCACGTGGGATCAATAAAGTATCTATCTAGCGATGTAATGTTCCATATATGAATTGATAACCCTGTGTAAAAGCTAACCATCGCAGCCGAAAAATGTGAAAAACACCAGTTTGTCTAATGGCCACTTAGAGGATGTTTCCAAAACTCAGCCTGTCTCCATAGTTCCTAAGTAAAATGCCCATATTAAGATAAAACCATAAATGTATACAACATAAAGTAGTAGCTTTAGCATCATCACTATTTCTCCTGAGTAAACTCAGCCTGCGTTTGTGGTTTTGATGCCTTTTGGAGCATCATAACACGGTTATATGCTCTGTGGTGCAGATGGTCCAAGAAGTCTGTTCTCCGGTTTTGGTGAGTGAAGCTTTAGTATGTCATTTGTATGTTACTTAGCACTAATTAGCAGTCTGTGTCATCCACCCATATATCATTTAATGCACCATGCTAACCTTGCTTGTTAGCATTAGCTGATCACGAAGTCCTCCAACATCTCATGCAGCAACATTTTCCTCTAAAAAATAAATAAATAAATGAAATATGATCGTAGCTTTGATGCTAAAGTCAAATATAGGTCACGTTATGGTGGCTACTTCCATCTTTTATATACAGCTAATAAGTAACCACACGTAGAACCTGCTTATGCAAAAAATACAGATAAAAGATGCTGCCATGAAATTAGGAACCATTACATTTATGAGTGAATGAGCTACCGTGAGGAAATTAGAGCATGGAAATCCAAAGCACAGTTTAGATGACAACTTCAAGTTACTGTTTGTGGGCAAAAAGATTAGGAAGTCTTCTCAGGGGACATAATATTTAGTTTGAAAGCAGACGCCACCACCTGGAGTAAGTCGCACATCTTTGTTAAAAGACTGGATGAAACATTTTTAATCGTGTGCGAGAGACGTTTGGTGACAGCAGAGATGCTCTGAGGCTGCAGGAGCGAAGAAGTGAAAGATGACAGCAAATTGGAAAGGAGAAGATGAACTGAAGACCGTCTTCTGTCTTTCTCTGGGGAGGGCAGGAACCCTTGAGCTTTACTTCCCTTTTTTTTTTCTTCTATCACACTGTTTTTACCTTCTTCGTTCCTTCCACCACCCCTTCCCTCTCTCACCCCTGCTGTCTCTCCCTCCCTCCCTCCCTCGCTCTCTGAGACAACTTCAAAGTGAAGCCCTTTGGCCAATCAGCCAGCTGCAAAGATCTGCACCACTGCTTTCCTTTTCTCTCTCTGCTTGCGTGCGTGTGTAATCTTTCAAGTGTTCGAGCGCGTGTGTCCGAGTTGAACATTTTGAGTTGACCCCACACAGAGCAACACACACGCACACACTCCCACACTAACAGCGATCAAGCTTCAAGCAGAGTGGTTTTCAAGAACCCCTTACACTCGCCTTGGGGGACGGAAGCGCTGTGCACTCGTCGTTGTTGTGTGTGTGTGTCGAGTGCATCCACAAACTGGCAAGCCTCCCATTGTTCCAGCTGTATCTTCAATGTTTCAGACGTGCTGTGGTATTTCTGCCTTGCACGGGGATCTTCTGCGAGGAGGTATATGGAAATGCAACGTCTCAACAGCACAGTCACTGTTTAATAATTCAGCCTTTAAGTGATTTTAACCGTTAAAATTAAGTGAGAAGTATATAAGTATACGAAAAAAAAGTGGTATCTTTTTCCAAGAGTAAGGCCTCTATAAGAAACAATGTCCCCATTTCAGACATGACCTTTTCTTTTGTGAAAGTCTTCATTAGTAGAGTCTGGCTCTGATCCCAGAGTGAGATAGAGGAATGAGCTAAAAGGAGAACTTTAATGTCCACCTTTACTGGGACACATTCCTAAACTCAATCATTCATCGTTTATTAGAAGGTTTTAAGTTAAATCCGTGTCATCCAACATATCATTTGTCCTCTCATGACAAGACCATCCATGGCACAGAGTGATGAGCACGTGCTTCCTAATACAAACATCAGCGACGTGAAGGAATTTTAAGGCCAGGCGTTCTTTGGACTTGCATATAGATCACCAGTGGCAAGACTTAAACATGTCTTAGTATTTTCATAATGTTTATGCAGCTGGAGTGCATGCATTATACAGTATGCTACTCATGACAGCATGGGGAGTGCAGACTTCTGAGGGAAAACTGTCAGAACATTTTAGATTTTACGAGAAATGGCTCCAAGGTCTCACGACTGTAGTTATTCCCGGGCAGTTTTTTTTTTTTTTTTTTTTCCTTTTCTCCACACGATCAAATTAATTTGTACGTCACTTTTCTTGTTTTGCAACCCAATCAGCACTACACTTTAAGACACAAATTCACCACAAATTATGTTGTCCAAGGATAGGGATCATTTCTATCCATCTACATGTTTGCTAATATCCAAATGAATCCTTATTTTTTTTCTATGATGATCCCAATTCTTCCATGTGTTGGTTTCCAGGCATAGAATCACACAGGCTTAGATCTGGTTACCAACTATCTGGGGTTAACTGGTCCCAAAGGACACATCTATATTTCCTGACCGGTTGCCAGTGGTTGCTATGAAATTGATTGCTAAAGCCCCGTTCACATAGGAATAGAGCCCGGTCAGTAACCACCAGGTCCTGCTCGTCGAGTGGTGGCTAAACTGTGAAAAGCATGATGAAAACTGGAAGCAGAGACTTTTTTTGCCTTCAAAATAAAAGTTTTACCTTTTGGAAAATATTGGTAGCAGCAATAAGGCACAGCTTTTACTTTGAGGGTGAGCGTTCAACGTTTCCTGTTTGCTTTGCTGTTTTTCCAAGTTTCATTACAGCTCAGTGGGGTACAGGCAGCTGGTCAGGGAATAAACGTTTCGCTATTGAAACCAATTGTTGCAGATGGTCGCTAAACGCACTCTAGGCTAGTAAATGCATCTCTGGGACATATACTTACCTTCTTATTGGCAATTAACCAAACAGTAATTCGTATTATTTGTCAGATTATTGCAACTTGGATTTGAAGCTGCACAGAAAGGTAACACTCTTCTTGGCACCCACCTTTCGTTGAAAATGGACACACGCCTAAGAAGAACTTAAGGCTGTGTAAAATCTTACAGTTGTCATGAAAAAGGGGAAATTGACTGTAGCTTTCTTACTTTCTTACTTTTATTTTTTGTACCTGGCTTTAAAACTGCTTTTTAATGCTGCAAAGCAGTTTAACATGGGAGTCTGTGGGGATTAACTCAGCAGGGACCCTCATAATTCAGCAGACCATCTGCACATATTTTAAAAGTATCCAGAACAGAGTGAGGAGCGGTGAGGGGGCGGGCAGACTGTCAGGTTAAGCGCTCCTGTGTGAGGTTTCCATCGAGGCCTAGCGTGGACCTTGACCTGCTGAACCTACTCGTAGATTTCAAGACTCGATGAACGTTCGAAATCTGAAACTAGATCCTGGTTCAAGACCCAGACACATATTTTTCTTTATCTCATCCCTGACTGAGAGTTTTTCCCACAGATTAGCTGCCACTCTGAACTGTATTTAAAGATTTACCTGACTGAGGTGCAGGTGAGAATTCCCACGTCTTGCGCAGTCTATTAAGACATTAGCCGGTCTTTAACCTGCCAGCTCCCTATTACAAAGTCAGTGTGATGCCAGATTGGTCCGATTTGCAAATCGTGCTGTGTGTGGTGCATCATTCATGCTCCAACTGCTTCAGAAAAACACCGTCTCCACTTCGACACAGTTTCTGAAGCAGACTACATTCTGCTCCATGTGAGAGAGATCCTGATCTACAGCTCCAAAAGGTTTCACATGTAAAAAATGGCTTTTCACTCCTTCCTTCCACTTAGACGCATAGCATGCAAAAGCAGAAATTACTTGTTAGTAAACTAATTTTAAACATAACCCGAAAGAGCCTCAAGCGTTTTCCTTTTTTCTAACGAAACGGCCCAAAGCCAACCTGAAAACTTCATTGGGTTGCAGAATATAAAGCCATTAAGGTGTCAACACTGAAGGCACACTTGAAATTGTAGCTATAAATCTTTATAGTTGAGGGCTTTGTTAGCCTTGCAGCAGCGGTTCCCTTTTACAAATTTATAGCGGGTGCCGAGCTCTGGTTTTGAGCTACCATCTGCTTTAGCTACAGTGCTGCTGTTGATTTCAGCATATCAGAGAACCCGCAGACTGTGACTTTAAAGCAGTATTTATCATCTGAGGGCTGAACTATATTTTCTCCCCGCAAGCTCACATCTACTGTCTTTCCTCAGGGACCCGAATGCCGAATTATCGTATATGTAGGTTTAAAAGCAAGCCTGTGTTTGAACGAGCCCTTTTGATCTCAGCAGAGTTTCTCTGATGTTTGTTGTCTGTGTCAAATGTCTCTTGAATAAAGCTCATTTGAACCGATGTGCTGGCGTTTGCAGGCCCATCCTTCTCCATCGCCATCAAGTCGGACGATAGCAGCGTTTATCCGTGGGAAACGGCAAAGATGGAGTGCTCGCTCAGCGTCTCCGGATCCTCGCCAAAGACTGGTACAGTGCGCACACACACACACACACACACACACACACACACACACACACACACACACACACACACAGCATATATGGAGGTACTGTATGTGAGGTTTTCTCACGTGCACTCATAAATCACGATCTGCAACTGTTGCAAGCTCTTTTCATCTTTTTCCACGCATGCATCGAGACACTGCTGCAGCTCCCACATGTGCAAATTCATACAAACGTTTCCTTTGCCTTCTTCACCTGTCAACCTGTCAGCAGCAGCCTTAATAAGAATGATGTGATGATTAAGAGTTCTGCATTCTTTCTCTTTCCTTTGTGGTTTTATATTCGGGGCTTGGTTACTTGGTGCACTGTACTAACATTTCTATCCAGGCTGCTTTCACTCATATAGACTTTGAGGTCCGTACTGTTAGGTTTCAGTTTCTTCTGATATGAGAAACCACAGGTTAAAAAGGGGGAAAACGGTAAACAATATTGTGTCACATCAGAACGCCAGAATGAAGGGTTTGCTTTCAGTTAGGTGGTCTAACCAGTGCTGTGACTCAAAGCAGCAACCTTGCCAAGTTTGTTGAATTTGCAAAGAACAGCCCAGCCTTCCTACCATCAGGTCAAAATCTGTAATCCTGTGACACAGACTGTCATTGAGTTCATGCATACAAATTCAATTATTGGTGGGCAGGTTAATTATTTAATCAGCAGAACATGAATCAATAACAGCTTCAACACACTGTTATGTTCTCTTCTTCCAGTCTCTTCAAGTGTGAGGACTTTCCACCCACTGTGGCAGCTGCACCTTATCTTAAATTGGCTGTGGTTAATTAAATTGCCATACACAAAGCATACACTGTATATAAAAGATGGACACGATGGCCTGAAAAGTAAGGCCTAGATTATACTCCATTGCTCCATGACACAGAGAAGGAGTAAGTCTGTTATACTTCTTTGAGGTCAACTTTGAGTCTCCCTGGTGTGCGCTCATAGAAAATCCACACGGTCACAGACAAACAGTCACACGGACATCCGCAAGAACCCTCGGGCTTATTGTCCGATGATGGAATTTCCATGATTGGGTCCTTAGTGGACCCTAGTGCACCCTAGTGCACACTAACAGACTCGCAGAAAGTGTAATCCCGACTTAAAGAGGACACCTTTACTACTGCTTTTGCCCAGCAGGGTGCGCTACCACTGGTTGAAAAATGCTGCCCAATTATAAATATAATATAATAATATACAAATATTCCACATGATGCACTTGGTGTGTGTGTGTGTGTGTGTGTGTGTGTGTGTGTGTGTGTGTGTGTGTGTGTGTGTGTGAGAGAGAGAGAGAGAGAGAGAACCGGTAAAATTATTCCTGGGATGATAAAACTCTGAGCCACTGACACAGTGCTGGTAGTCTTATTATTAATCCAGTAATCAGTGAGCTTAATTATTAGACTCGACGCCATCATAACGTCTGTTTTTCCGCAGAATGTTGATGTGCAGCTCCTTTAAAGGCTTACAGACACACACTAACTCATACACTACTGCACTTGAGCACACGCACACAAAGACACCTGCACGTGAACATCAGATCTACCTCATCCAGGAAGTGCTGTCAGAAGTCTTGTTTTTTTTCTGTCTTTTTTTGGCCTCCTGCTCATGTAAGAAAACCTTCCAAGAAAACAGCTTAAAGGCTATTTTATGCCTTAGTTTGCTCGTGTGTATACTTCATTTCATTGGCAGCCTGTCCAGGGTGTACCCTGCCGCTCACCCTGTGACATCTGGGATGGGCTCCAGCCCCCCAGCGACTCTGAAAATGATAAGCGGATGAAAATGGATGGATGGGTGGATTAGTGCATTATTTATTTATTCATTTTTGCATTTAGAAAAGTGTTTTCTTTAAATCTGATTATTGTGTGGCCTGTAAATACACCAAACCCTTTAGTTATTTTGAAACGCTGTTTGCAGACTATTAAAATTTCTAAGAATATACATTTGATAGCTGCAGAGTAGACTGAACATACTATTAATTTATACATGTTTTAGTCGCATGTTTTAAGCTGTAAACTGGTCGTATGAGTATATGCAATAGAAGTTAAATAGAATTTATTATTTCCATTACTGTACATGTACAATGTTCTGTGACACTGGAAAGTCCCCATAGCACACCAATGGATGCCTCCTGTGGGAACCATCTGTAGTATAACACACTACTTCTTTCTTCTCTCGGTCCATCTATATCTCCGTCTGCCTCGCCCCCCCCCCTCCTCCGTCTCTCTTTCTCCATCACTCTAAACATCCATTCATCTTACGCCCTCCTCTTCCTCTTCACTCTGTATTCTTTAACTTGAACACATCACACGACGGTGCGCATAACTCACCACCTCGCTCGGCCCAGCTGTCACTGTTTCCCTCCGATTTCTCTTTGCGTCCTTCCTGCCCCGTCCAACATGCGTTTTCTATATTATATCCACATAGTGAGCTGATAAAGCACAGATGGATAGTTAATGCTGCGTTTTAACAAGCAGAGCTAACAAACTGAGATGAATACAATTTCTTTTCTTTTTTTTAATCCAGTTTTTACAGCCAAACATGATTATTTTTGCGCCTGTGTCCTTGTAGGTGTGCATATGTGTAAGCATTAACACAGATGTGTAGAGCTGCAGGGATTGTGGGGGGTTTGCACCAGGGAGCGGAGCCTTCCTCTCCATGACAGCTGATAAAGATGCTACACGTGGATATTGATGTGTTCATTGTAGGAGGAGAGTCAGGAAAAGCATGTTGTGCACATAAAATGGTTTATGTTCTGCTGTTGGCCGTTAGCCTTCCTCAGACAGGCAGTTTTAACGTTTAAGAATAAATACTGTATGTGGCCATCAAGTCAAGAAGTCTCTTTCCGTTAAAGCAAGTCACCTGGATTCACTAAGGAGTCAGCTGGTGACGACATTTCAACCGTTTCAAACTAACATACGCCTAATTAGCTAGCTAATAGCTTCAGTTAGCAAAAATCTGTCATTTCACAGAGTAAAAATAGTTCAGTTTTTTTACTTTTATCATGAGTATCTCAGTAGAGTAAGAGGCAGAAGTTTCAGAGATAAAAAAAACTGTCTCTAAGCTCGTTTTCTTTTCTTTTTTTCTGCCATCACGATGGCGCACGTTTCCTGATTTGTGCTTCCTGTGGCCGGGGTTTAAGTTAAACTGTAACTAACGGGCTCAGTGCTAATTGCAAATCATTTGTCACTTCAGCATGTGTGTGCTGTGCAACGCTACGGCAGTAGGAACCGGCTGAATTACTTGGGCATTTCTGTATCGGTGATCATGCTCTCAGCGCAACATCTGGTTCCACTTTGTGCATGAATGAAGGCGCTTTGAGTCACACTTTGCTCTGCAAGTAACATTTGGTCTGAAAATCGCTCTCATTCAGCACCTGATCAGCTTTCATTTGTTCCCTCTTTTATTTATTTCTGTTTTCTGACGATCGCAGTGGGTTTGTGAAACAGCTGGCAGGTTGTAGCAGATGTGACTCAAACAGGAGTGAAGGGGGGAGTGCGTTTTACGGCTGCGGATTAACGTAGCACAGCTGGAGCGGTTCTTTATCATATATGAAATACATGTTTATTAATGAACTAACAGGTTATATACATCCAGGGGAAGTATACACCCACCAGTCACTTTATTTAGTACACTTTGTCATGAAGAATTAAGCTAGCTACCTTCACAATTGTCTTAATTCTTCATGGCACAGATTCAAGAAGGTGACGGAGGTTTGGTCCATATTCACGATGTGAATTTCCTGTTTCACCACATCCCAAAGGTGCTCTATTTGATTTAGATTTGGTGACTGTGGAGGCCATCTGAGTACAGTGGAGTTATTGTCACACCCACGAAACCCGTTTTGGGACATCACACATTATCCGGCTGGAATCATGATTTCATGTTGTGTATACAATTCTGACCTTAACATCTAGTTGAGTTTAGAGCTCATCAGACCAGGCAGCGCTTTTCCAGTTTTCCAATCTCCAATTTTGCCCATCTGCTTACAGGTTTGACACGCTGTCCATTCAGAGATGCTCTTCTGCACAATTTGTCAATAACAAATGTATATTTGAGACAGCTTGGCCATGCTGGTTGGATTTGTTTTCCTCTCAGACTAGTTTCTGTGAAGGTTAGAGAGAGTTGGACAGATTTAAATGCACAGACAAAACACCGAGCTGTATCAGTTCATGTTTGATCTTTGAACGCTTGCTATAAATAGGCATTTTTCTGGGTAATAACACGTGCAGTTATATCATTGTACGTATCGCTGCGGATGATCATGTGACCAGAGTTCTTCTGTGATCTAGCTAACCACAAACACTGTTTATATTTAGGGGTTAAACGACTGTGACAGGCAGGTGTGTTTAAGTCTGCGAAAGTGGTCGAAAGCGGGACAAGTATCCATAACAAACAGATTACACACAAGTTAAAGGACCAATTAGGAAACTGGAATCGAGTGACATGCAGCAGCAAAGGTGTGGCGTGTAGGTTTCCCCAGTTTGGACAACCGCCAAATCTCAGCTTATGCAGGTGTCCTTACATCAAACACACAAAGCTTTTTCTTGGGTGCGACAGCAAGTTGTATAATAACAGCTCGTGTTTGTGTGTGTTCTAATACAAGTGATTTGTTACTGCCTTGACTCTGAAGCTTATTGTTGTGACACAAGAAGGAAACTAAGAAATTACTGAAGAGGTTGAGCAACAGTCTGTGTGTGCGTGCGTGTTAGAGAGAACAGTACATTCCTTAGAGATGGCCAAAAACGGCTCTCCTGTCGGAGCTTGCTTTAACAGCGGGCATGGTGAAACACAATTGCGTACATAACATCCCGCATTGTTCCTCACTGCTTAGTCATTCAGTGCTCCTATTCACTGTTACGCTGACTCAGCCCATTATTAGTGAAACTACTGACTCCATACGTGTAAGTGCGTTGCTACGTCAACATTTATGGAGCGACGTTACATGAGTCAAAGGAACCTGTATCATGTCGCTCTGTCGTCTAAGATATTTTAATATTTTTTACAAATGAGCAGGATTGAAATCGGTTATCATGTCATCCACAGTAGACTGTAATTGTGCAACTAATTAATAGTAGATTTTATCCCAATTGGAAGCTTAGGGTAAGAATTGCTAGCCAAGGAGACCCTTGTGTTCAAACAGGATAACTTCCCAATTGCAGATTGTTGATCTTTGGTGCATGACGAATTCTGATCAGTAAAATGGTAAATGGCCTGTAGTTGTATAGCACTTTTCTAGTCCCTAAGGACCCCAAAGCACTTTACACAACCTGTCATCCACCCATTCACACACACATTCACACACTGGTGATGGCAGCTACATTGTAGCCACAGCCACCCTGGGACGCACTGACAGAGGCGAGGCTGCCGGACACTGGCGCCACCGGGCCCTCTGACCACCAGCAGTAGGCAACGGGTGAAGTGTCTTGCCCAGGGACACAACGACCGAGACTGTCCAAGCCGGGCCTCAAACTGGCAACCTTCCGATTACAAGATGAACTCCCAACTCTTGCGCCACGATCGCCCCAAGTAGGAATTCTGTTTATGAGTCAAAATTATTGCGTAATGAATAATCACTTCCTATGAGGTGTACTGGATGCCCTGTTAGACGCATGGATAACTGTATTCAGGTGGCAAAAGAAAGAAATGCATCTGTCACGATCCCATTAAAGGTGATTCTTTAACCTGCTCCTCATTCACAAGCCCTTCTCTTCTACCATCATCAAAGCATCTATGACAGGGGTGTCCACCTCCAGGCCTCGAGGGCCGGTGTCCTGCAGGTTTTAGATCTCACCCTGGGTCAACACACCTGAATCAAATGATTAGTTCATTACCAGGCCTCTGGAGAACTTCAGGACATGTTGAGGAGCTAATTTAGTCATTTGAATCAGCTGTGATGGATCAAGGACACATCTAAAACCTGCAGGCCCTCGAGGCCTGGAGTTGGACACCCCTGATCTATGAGAAGATGCCTTCTAATCATAATGATGGACATGCTGTAATTCCTGTTTCCTGCACCATGTGGTACATTTTCAACCATCTTGCCACATGACTCAAACATGGAGTCTGTCTGGTTTATATCATTCTCTTACAGTTTGATGAACTGCTGTAAAATGCTTACTCAAACATCCTTTAATGTCAAAGGTATTTAAATTGTTCTTAAACCCAAACCTACAAAAATGTATTTGCGCTTCATCTTTAGCGCTAATGTGCATGTTAGCATTTATTAGTGGCCAACCGATATATGATATCAATATTTGGGGATTTAAATATTTGATAGAGACACAGGAAGCCACAGGTTTCTGTAACATTTGCTACGTGTAGTTATTTGGGAGTTCGTGTTAAGATAATCTCGCTGTGTGGTTTAAAAAATAATTTTGGTTTGCTCACAAGCTTAAAAACAACAGTTACCAGCAGAAAAGTTGCAGAGTGCCCTCTGATGGACAAACTATGCAATATCAACACTAATAACAGGGTTAAAGCGTTAAAAGTGTTAAAGCTCCAGTCTCTTCTTTACATTTTTATTTTCATTTATCAGCCATTAGCAAATGGCCAGCATCGGTCAATGGTTGGTTCTAGCATTTAGCTCAAAGCATCATGAATACATAATAAGTCCTAAGTTGAACTTGTGTGCATGCAGTGAAAGTGGCAGCTTTTAGTTGGTTTTTAACTTGTGCGTGTTTGATTAGTTTTTAGCAGTACCACACACCGATACCTCCACACAGCCGCTGGAGTTGTAGGTAATTATTTTTCAGAAATCTGATGGTGCGTGGGATAACTTCAGACACGATTATTGGCGTTCAAATCGCATTTCAATTACCGTCACCGCTTTCATCACCTTCTGCATGGGGAGTTTCACGACCCCGGTGATGACGGGAGAATTAATTGTGGACAAATATGTCAGGTTTACAGGATGTTATTCCATAATGATCGGATGCTCTCTTCCACCCCGCGCTGAGATTACTTTGATCCTTTGTTCTTTTAGAGTTAAATTTAGACCTAATTTACTAATCAAGCAAGAGTACCACCCTCCATGGCATACAGTAATTGGACAGTGTAATCATTTGTAAATTAAAGTTTATGGAAAATTTTTCTTACCCTAACTCAAAGATTGATGTGTGTGTTTGTCTCGCTGTCTTTGACCCTGTGTTGTTTTGCTTTTCATTAACTCGACGTGCTGCATGCGGATATGCAGCCTTCATTACCCTAGGAATGAATGGCATGTTGTTGCACTCGTGGAAGTCTGCACTTGTCAGATGTTGCATGCTAGATGTCAGTGGAGGGGAGATGACATCACCATTAGAGATAGTTTTCTTTGTGTTTTGAAGCAGTGCCTCTAAAAATGTGACACTTTTCACAAGATACCACTGTTTTTAACAGCCTGAAATTCTATTGTTTAAGTAACAGCATATCACTCTGTACCTGCTGGGGAAGGCATAAAGCTTTATTCCTCAGTGATTCACTAGTACAGACACACACTGTTCTTTCCCCTTCCAAATGAGGCATCAGGCATGCAAGCAAAAAGAAAGCTAGATGGCTACAATTAGCAAATGCCAACCAAGATGGTTGTTAAAGGTACTAAACTTAACCAGTGAGCTTGGGAAAATAAATTTGCATTTGAAACAGCTTTCCTCTAAGTAGTTTGTATCACTGCTGTTTACTGTAGTGTGTCTCATAGAAGTGCACAAAGATATTTATAGTAAAAAGTAAACATTGCATTATTCCAAGAAGGTTTTGGTGAAAATTCTTGGGTAATTCTGAGGAAAAACAAATGATATTGAATCCTGTTGGCACAGCGATCATGCCTACATTTGTCTGCCAGCAATCCCTCCAGGTCCACAGTTTTTTTTTTTTTTTTTTTTTTGTTGTTGTTTTTTTTAGAGAACGAGGGCCTAAAAACACGGTTTGGAATAAAACCACGGTACTGGCAGTCTTTTCCTGATTATCTGATTGTGTTTAGTTCTTTTATTTATGTTTGTTCCTTTAAATGAACTCCTCTAGCATATACCATATAGCAGGTTTACCAAGCTAATAACTGGCTTGTATAATTTACTAGAAGAAGACCCAGCCAAAACATTTTATAGAAAGTACGGACCGTAGGTCAATCAATTAATCAATATAGGTGGTATTTACCGTAGCCAGCAGCTGATTATTTGTGTATGTATTTATGTAGTTTGGCCGATACAGGTGTTGGTGCTTACTTCAACTTAATATACACTGTATGGGAAAAAGCATTGGGTCACACCTCTAAATCTTTGCATGCAGGTCCCAGTACCACAGATGTATAAAGTCAAGCATCTAGCCGTGCAGTCTGCCTTTCCAAACATTTGTGAAGCAATGCATTGTTCTAAACAGCTCACTGAATTCAAGCATGATGCTATAATAGGGCTTCACCATTGCATTTAGTTTGTGAGATTTGTGGAATATCTGGGAGGGAACAAAGTAGAAGAATTTAGGAGCCACAGCAACGGCCACAAAGTCGCTCCAAACCTCCTCCCTTTGCAAAAGTGTCTCCTGGCCAGAGAAAGACAGGATTGGAGTTTATATGATGTAGAAATGATTGTATGGACAAATCCGCATAGAAGTATCGCCCAGCTCTGCAGTTTGGAGACAAGAACCTCTGACAAACTGAGTACTGCACACCTGCAAATCACCAACCCACAGACAGACACATGATGGACAAATGACTGCCTGCTGATGAAGGGTTCCAAAGGTTTTGTCGACTGAGTGCCAATTTAGGGTGCCAGCGTATGAGTGAGCGCCGCACATGAGCAACACAGAAATGCATCTAGTGTTTCCAGCGTGTCTCTGTGTAGGACGGTGGTTTATGTTAGAATTGAGTTTTTTAGTTTTTGACAGTTTTTTAAATCATTAGTCGGGTGGCGTTTACATTTCTTGACACCAGCTATACTTGTCAGTGCTGCCGTGATGGGAACAAGAGATGAAATTAAGCACAAATATTCACTTAACCATGCTCTGCAGCGCTGTGCACTGGAAGCTCGTGCCACATTACTGCTGAGGAGGTGGTGGCAACCAAAATGGCGCTAAAAGGAGATGTGACGTTGGCCTTAATTTGGTTAGACTGCTCATGTGGCCTTTCTCATGAGATACAAAATACTGATTGATATAGTTTAAACAAATTAACCCAGTTCGTGTGTGTATAGTAGAACACGATAACTAACTAAAAAATGCGCACTGCAAGTTTGAAGTTTTATTTTAAAATCAGGTTGGGCGATAGATACACAACGATACTCTCTTTCGCTCCTCTCCTCATTTCCTCTTCAGTCTCTCCTCTCTTCTCTCCACTCTCACCAAATAACCCAGCTGTCTTCGCAGGGCCGACAGGCAGCCGTTAATTAGCCAATCTCACGCTCCGTTAGCCGGCCGGGGACACAGAACGAGGTAGAGAAAGAATAGACCCAGAGCTGGAGAGAGATGGGAAGAGATGGCGGGAGTGAATGGTTGAGGGTGGGGGGGTTGTGGTGGGGAGCTAAACAGATTGTTAAAGTGAGTGAGAGTGGAAGAGAGTGAATAGAGGAGGCAGTAAATGGAGGGAGAGTCGTTGGAGAACACCATGCAAAGTTTCCTAAAGAGAGAGATGAGGACGAGAGGAAGGCAGGGAATTAAAAGTGGCGAGAGAAAGAGTTCAGTAGAAAGAGGGATGAAGAGCGGATAGACGGGGAAGTGTAGGAAGTGGTGATCTGACAGAAAGACCAAATGATTCTCCATTTAATGTTTCTGGTGAACTAATAATTTTTACTACTAAAAACAAAAAACCCAAAGAAAACACAGCCAACACACAGAGTCCATTCAACAACTGTTAGTTGAGGTTAGTTGTAGTTTATATGTATAGTTATTAGACACCCTCAGTTTGAGGATGACAGATTTGCCCATTAAGTCCATCTTTGTGTGCGCTTGGACAAAGAGTCCAGCCCCACCCACCCACCCCACAATCAACAGGACACCAGGTTTAGCTTGTCAGCTCTACCTGTCCCGGTTTCAAACTGTACAGACGCACTACAGATGCCTGAGATTCATAGGTCTGTATTTTTTTTTTCCTCCTCTTTTTGAATTTTTATACTCGGCCCAGTGGCCTGAGGCATTACTTGGGTTGTCCGGTACACGGTATATGAGAAACATTGTGAGGGGATTTGTTGACATTCACAGTCAAGGACAAAGTGATTAGATTTTGCTATTCAAGGTCATGGTGAGCCAACGTAGAGCAGATTAGTTGAGTTTTAAGCTTATCGAGGCAAAATTTCACACATTTCTAATTATAAAAGCACAAAATCATAGCGGGATGGCATTTTATATCCGATGGACAAAGGTGTAAACGACAACTTTTTTTTTTTTTTTTTTTTTTTTTTTTTTAATTATTAACTCATATTTACTATATCCACATCATGATGATATGGAAGCCCGTTTCCGCCACAAAAAGAAAAAAAAAAGGATCCATAACTCGAAATTTCGAGTTATTTTCTCGAAATGCTTTTGAGTGCACGTTCTGCGCCATATGCTTCTGGGTAACAAGAAAGTGACCTCATTCATGTAGTTTACTGATTGGCAGAGCTAACTCCAAATTTTGAGTTAATAAGTCGAAATTTCAAGAAAATAACTTGAAATTTCAAGTTATTGATAGTTGTTTTTGTTTTTTTTTAGTGGCGGAAACGGGCTTCCATATGATGATACCTTTATTTGACCTTTTTTTTTTTTTAAAGCAAAAAACAGAATTACAGAGTCCTGAATCCTACAAGTTGTTTTTGACTCAGGTGTTAGTCAGTTCCTCATTTCCTGTTGTGCTCAGTCTGAGGTAGAGCAAGTCTAATTTCTTGTCTAATAAACCAAACCTCATCTGGAAAAAGTCAGATGAGTGGCCCACCTGGTTGTGCTGTTCTTGTGGTTCTTGCACAGCTTCCTCTGCACACAGTGCAGGTAAAGCTTGTTATGCTTGTCGGTCCCCTTCTGCAGGGCTTTTGGACGTCGTTTAGGAAGTACAGCAGGTCATAATAATGGCTCTTAATCCACATGCATATTAAACAAAAGTCAAGCAAATGACTCATGAATCATGTTTAAATTGCCTTGTAATAAAAATTTTAGTGCAGCTTGTTTCAACAATTAAAGTACATAAAACTTGAGAAAAATTCAGCAATCATTTGACTTTAAAAAAAACAAAACATTTCTGTGTCCCCTAGATGACTGCTAAAAGTCAGAACTACCTGTTTCAGGTTTTCAGCTCAAATGAAAGATGACTGACTGAAAACATCAAATGCGGTGCCGTTCTGCCTTTTTTTACTTTATTGAAAAAGTAGAGCAAATGGTTGCCAATCAAAAAGCGGGAAACCGAGCGCTAGAAGAGGAAAAGGGAAGGGACGGGTTTGACAGTCGAACACAAATTGAAAATGTTGCACAGAGTTGCACTGTGCCATAATTTTCACTCCATTACGTCCCACAGTTAAACCGGAGTAGGAACAGAGATGCAGCTTTGAAGAAATCCTTGGAAACAGCAGATCACAGTGTCATCAGACTGCTAAGGCAGCAGTTTTCAAGCAGAAGCGTCGCACATGCAAAGATAAAACATCGTGACCGCACGCAGGGGGATTCTTCTGTTTGGGCTTACACTGCGTGCCAGTCAACAAGAGAGAGTGTCAAAATGTTTCCGACTATAGAAGGCAGTGTTTCGTGGATGCCAATGTGTGATGTGATTGCATCATTAGTCAGGTTGATTGCTTGCAGAAATCTATGGGGCAGTCTTGTGAAACAGTTAACTCTTAAAAATTCTATTCGCTTTCTGGTAAAACACATGTCTGCAGAAAATATTTAGCAGCTCTGCTGAGACCAAAGATGCAGGTGGAAGTGAATATTCATTTCAGTGGTTTAATGAAACGTGCAATCTTACATGGAGATACAGTATTTAAGGTGCTAACGAAAGTGAAAGTCAATATTTCGTGTGACCACCTTTATTCTTCAGCATAGGCTGAACCCTCTTAGGCATCTTTCTCATTATTTCTTTAAGCAGTCTTCAGGAATAGTTCTCCAGGCTTCTTGAAGGACATCCAAAGCTCTTCTTTGGATGTTTCGGCCTTTTGTTCTGTTCTGTCGACATGATCCCACTATGCTTCAATAATGTGGAGGTCCAGCCTCTGGGGAGGCCAGTCCATGACTGATGGTGTTTCCACTGGTATCATTGTCATGCTGGAAAATGAAGCTGTTGTCAGTCTTGTTCTTTCCATATGCTACTGTATGGTGGATCAAATATGTTTTCTGCTTTCATAATTCCATCAGTTTTGACGTCTCCAACACCACTGGTTGAAATCTAGCCATAACAGAGCCTCCACCGTGTAGACACTCACTCTTGTACCTTCACATTTATTTGCTTTGTGTAGGTAGACACTTTACTGGTTTATCCCTTCAGTGCCTTTTTAATGCTTGAATGATTGATAGGTCTGTACGAACTGGCTTAAGAAAAAAAGCATTTCTGTTAAACTGGTCAGGTGCAAGGACTGGACTGAAAATGAGGGGAAAATGCAGTCGGTGTCCAAAAAAATGTTAAAACATTCAGAAAGTCAGGAGAACTAGTGTTCAAGAGCAATTTTAAAAAAAGACCATGCCTGGCTCCTTGAAGCAAATAAAAGGAAATGACGGATGGCTTTTGCATAGTGCTGTAAATTCATGGAAGTCTGGATAAATGTAGGTTTCCCAGCTTATCTATCTTTTGTAGTGTAAACATCTAAAAGCAATAACAGACCTAAAAATATATTTCCTATGAAGTCCATATCAGTGTGGTCATTCGTTTTAAGGCAGCTGTATGTCAGTGTGTCAGATAAGAAGTACAATTTGCCTTCATTTACTGGTGTTCTTATTAAACATGCAGCGAGTAACGAGGGAAACTTAGCCTCCCGGTGGCTTTGTTTCTGTGAAGCTAAATGGTGTTTTTATAGTGTTTAGTATTCCACTCTACCAGTGCTGTCCTGCTTTATGGAGCAGAGAGCGCACACACAGTTTCATTAGATGCACTGGTGGTAATCGTCAGTCTTTTGTGTTCGTGTGTGTGTGTGTGTTTCGGGCAGTTTACGCCTTGGACTCTTCTCAAGGGATTAACCCAGAGAAATCCAATCAGACTGTTTTCATTTCCACCGACAGCCATTTTAGTTTTATTAGCTCAGACAGGAGCCAGATATTCTATTAGAGATCCACTGTAGTTTAGTTTCTGCCATCCTATCACCAGAGAAGAAGACCCTTTTTTGCTTAATGAAGCTGCTGCAGCACCAAAACTCAGGCTGGGATTTGGATACCATTTTTATCACACACTTCCTGATACACCAGGATATCAGTGGCGTTGCTTCCACTCTATCAGATGTGATTTTCCCCATACCAGTCACTGCACACCAAAGCTGCCTAATGTGTAGCCATGTCAGCTTCACGTGACAACAAGAATGCATGAAATCAGATTATTAAGCAGCCTAAACATGCAAAGAGGGACCAGTAGTGGTGTTGGTCTAATCATTTATGTTATTAATCGATAGATTCCTTTTTAAACCTCGATCTGTCACCTCACAGGCCTGAGAGATTAAAGTGCATGGATTTATAGCTTAGACCCGAGCAAAGTTAACCCGCTTCAAATTTAATAAGTGAAATTCAGAGATGGCTTATTTTTACCCCCTTAAGGTTGTTGACACACTGCTTTAGGGAACAATATTCGTCAAAATAACTCAGTGCTACAATTAAATGATCACTTGAGTTTGATTTGTTTTCTTTCTTCTCATAGTTGACATGAGTTTCCATTTTTATGCACTGCACTCAAATGACGAGGGGGCTGGAGTCAAAGTCTCGCCACCGAGACCTCATTTAAACAGGCCAAGAAAACGATCAATGATCGCCATTGCATCCTCTGGTCGTTGTGGAAAAATGTGTACTCCCCAACCAGCTGACAGGTAGTAGCTGGAGGTTGCTAGCTGTCAGTCACAAAGTGGGTATTGCATTTAAAACCTACTTGTGAGTACTTTGGTTACTAGCAGGTTGCCACTGCTTCCCATAGTTTGCATGGAAAATACCTACTTGCTTGCAAACACTTGCATCTACTCGCCTAGCAGTAATTTGCCTTAGCAATAAGCAACATGTTAGAAAAGACTCACATGTTTCCATCTGTGGTTCACATCTTCAATGCAAACTACGAACAACTGCAGCAGCCTGCTGCGATAATAGATCATGGTTTGGGTTCAAATATACCCTTTTACAGTCCATGGCTTTAACTCATGTTTTACTTGCGCTTATTCACCCGGTCACCCAGATGTCCATTTGTTTTGTTTTTTTTCCTTTTGAGGTAGGACAGTGTCCTCAAACCAGATGGCAATGGTATCAGACAGTTTGTTTCTAATCCCTTTGCAATTCTTAAGATGACGCAGAGACACCACAGAGCTTTGCTGCCAGCTTCACAGGAAGCCCAGTAAAGGGTTAAGAGTTCAGTACGCCTGAAATAAGCCAGATCGTCTGACCACGTCTGAAAGCAGACTACCTGGCACAAGAAGCCGGCCGTCATAGGCTGCGTCTCACTGTGTCTCAGTGCAACTGTACAAATGGAGATAACGCCACACACTTCAGGCCCAGCTCGACTCAAAGGCTTTTTCCCTCCTTCTGTACATGAAACGTGATTGAAGTAGTTGTGTGAAGAAAGAAACACGAGGACATAAGGGAGATGCTGAAATTCTGTTTGACAATCCAGAAAGACTTTACTTTTTGCTTTTCGTTTTTTTTTAAGCGTCTTTTGTGCAGCCCTTTTGAGATGATACATCGTGGGCCACTTACTGCTTTTTTCCTGCAGATGATCATTACCTAATTGCAAACAGTTTGACCAAATCTTTGTTTATTAAAAACACAAACTAGCTTATTTTACAGTCTGTTAGATCACCCTTAGAGCAGCTTTCTTTTTTTCTTCTTTTTTTTTGATGCCGTGCTTACATGCAGTGAAATTATGGAAATAGTTGTGTGCACGTGCTTATGTAGCAGCACATCCACACTTCTTCTTCTTTTTTTCCCCTGTTTCTTCTGCTGGCTCTGTTTGTAGTACACAGGAAGCTTAAAGGCAGTGTTTAAAGCTTGTCAAGTAACTGTTGAGAGAGTTCACGAGTTCATAAAAGAGGGGTAGGAAGGTCTGGACAGCGGTCTAGATTCAGAGGAGGAACAGCTGTGGGCAAGAGGTTGTGCGTCACCCTGCTAGTGGGGGATCAGTTACTCCTAGAGCCCCTCTCGTGAGGAGGGGGCGGGTGGAGGCCTCTCTCTGGTGATACCGCGTCCTCTCCAAAGGCACAGCTTGAGATGCGTTCACATTTCCGAGTGCCTTTTTCTGCCGTTTATTTATGGCTGTGTAATAAACAAAATAATCTTCTCAGTCACTAAGTATTTTAAATCCCCTCTCTTCCTACCTCCTTCCCTCCTTCCTTCCCCTCGTTCTCCGTCCGCTCCACCATCAAGAACAAAGAAATAAAGGAAGGAGGCTAACTGAGAAAGCGGAGGCTTTCTAATTATAGCTCCGTTCCTCGAGTAGCGGTGTCGTCGCTGAAACAAGCAACCGGAGTTCATGCATCAGAATTATGCAAAGCGCGTCTTTGATCACTCACGGCAATGTCAGACTGTAACCTGGTGCCATCACAGCGTCAGAGAAATGCCTATCTTCTGACTGTCAGCTAGCCACTTTTTAAATGATGTCATTATATAAGAGTGTAGCTGTAGTCATTATGCAGTGGATTAACGTCTTTTTAAAAATCTTTTCACATACCGAAATGTGCTATTTTTACTCTTTTTTTTTTTTTTTTTTTTTTTTTTTTTTTTTTTCTCGCAGGTATTCAGGAAAAGTGTGTTTGGCCAACAAATTAATGTAACATTGAATGGAATCACTTTGTTGAACATATAACCAGGACATACCAGAGAAAGGTGGCACTCAAAGAATAGAAACCCATGGTCGCTGTCTCAGTCACTGTGCCCAAAGAGTCAAACCTGAGCTGTTTCCCTGGTCCGCAGGTACAGCAGAGCTGCACGACAGGCAGACATGATATCATAGTAAAGATGAAGCAAATGTACTAATCATCTTTAATGGGTGACTGAAGCTATATCGTGGACTATCATGGCATTTGTTTAGTGCTCTGTTGGGTTGACACAGACACGTCAAATGTATCAGCACTTTGAGTTGAGTTGGTAATTAACCCTTTAAAGCCGGTCAGAGCAGCACGCTCCATTTTGCGTAACTATTTTTAAATCCCGGTAGCACTGCAACCACGTAAGCTAGCACAATAATTTTTTTTGCATATGAAACCGGAGGAGTTGTACTTACATCTGATGCCATCAGCTTGTCCTAGGTCACGGTTTCCTTCCACATATAGCTTTGCAAAAACTGCATAAAAAGCACTTGCACCAACAAAAACATAATATTCCAGAAACACGTTTCTGGGATGCTTAGAAGTCATATTGCACTGGAAATAGTTTATTTTGATGCATATGCTGTTTTTGTGCAAATTTGCAGTATAATATTTATTTTCATTTTTCCTGCAGTATATAAAAATTGGTGTATTTCAAAAATAAAACTATGAAAACACTCAAAATAAATTTCCTGTGGTGGGAAACTATTTTGTGCAACTTTTTTGTATTTACAGTTTTGAGGGATAAACCTCTTAAATTTCTCTAACTAGAAATGTATGTTAAAAAACAAAAACGATTTTCAATTTTTTTGTAGTTTATTGCACTTTTTTGCAATTTATGTAATTACTATGCACTTAATGCAGACATATTATTAAAATTTGGGCTATAATGGTTGTATTGATGTATAGCAACTTGAAATGCTCCCAAAAATGGCTCCACAGCATGTAAAAATATAATATGAGCTCTGGCGGACTTGGTTCTATGGTAGGTCTTAAAGGGTTAACTTATATTATCGTGTTTGCACATGTCTAGTGCGAGTATGAACTTGCTGAGGCGGTGGGGTTGTTTTAAAGTCCCCAGGCTGTTTCTGAGCTTTTTAGATCATCCGGTCAAAGGATTGACGTGGTCACGCTATAGGGAGGCGTCTGTCATCCTGTCTGTCCATTGTTCACAAGAATAACTACTCTTCCTGGAGTGTTGGTCAGCTTTTATTGAAATGCAAGGATCACCTAATGGATTTTGATTATATTGTGGTCAAGGTCATATTTGTCATTCTCTGTGGATTTTAATTCTCATTAGTTTATGCAAAACAGCCAAACCAGTGACAGGGAAACTTCTCACCTTTTTTTCTGTGCTTCACACATTATAATAACCTGTGAACTGCGGTGGATCGTGGGCTGGATGAGCTACAGCGTCACCAGTGTTCTGGTTATCAGAGTTGTCTGGTGGCTCCATGCTTCGTAGTTTTTATGTGGTTGTGTTTAGATAGGAGTTTCCAGATACCATTACCAAGGTGGCTGCTTGGGGTGTGCCGTCTTTCTTTCTGGGATTTATCAATACAATGGCACGATTTACACAAACATTAGCAATCAAATGGTAACCCAACCAAATTCTACCACTTTTGAAAAGTTAAACTAAAAGTTGGTGTATCTGACATGCAGTAATAATGATACATTTAAAAAAACCAACCACACATTTCTAATAGGAGCACCTACCATTGTAGCAGGATATAATGAAATAAAAGGAACAGCAAAATAAACCTTCCTAATCTCTTTAAGCTGAAGTCTCTGTATGAAATATGCCTGTGCCTGAGATTATTATAGCTCATTTGATGACATCATAAAGATCCAAGACTAGAGAAAAGTGCTCGAAACTAGTCATTTAGAGGTGTCTGATGAGTCCGCCGCCTCTAACACTATTTATACAGTAAATAGCATGATGGGTCCTCTGTTCTATAAATTATGAGTGACCACTTTTTTTTTCTCTAAACAACTAGAAAACTTAATTTGAACTTTTCTTTCACTCCTCCTTTTCCTTCATTTAAACCAGTTCTGAGCGCAGGGCGTGATTCTTCAGGTCACTTTGAGTCCACCGCCCAGGAGACCATCATTCATATCATACTCATCATTCATCTTGCACAGGAACTCTTTCCATGTTTTTCTTTGACTGAAGCGTGTGCTGGTGGGGATCAGGTTTGGAGGAGCAGGCCTCGGTGTATTTCACCGCGCCTGTGCTCCAGAGTCTCAGAGGAGTATTGGCTTACTTTTAGGCAAGCCTCGAGGTACATTAGGTTTGAGAGGGGAAAACAGCTTGAAACACTTAATGTGATGGTGGTGATTGTTCGTAAATACTTACAACCCTTCTGTTAGTGGTGAAAGTTTTATCGGGGCAAAACGGGTACGACCATCCTGAAGTGTCCTGGAATAAACTTGAAGAAATGTGATCTTGTCTTTAAAGTTTGATTAGCTGTAACTCTTTGTCATTAACTTTTTTTACTAGGAGAGGCAGAAGTGAGGAAGGACTTGATTATTTTCTTGATTAATCATTTATCCTGTTAAACACCAGCACAATTTTTTTTTTTCTCCATCCTAGATCACAAACACACGGACCAGCAGCCAGTTCTCACAGTCAAGCAGACCAGATTGTCACATTATAATTTTAGCCTTAATTTTGGCATTTTTTTATCTGCGCTGTAGCAGCTTTGAGGAGACGTAGCTTTCTTGAGGATGTTACAGGGTAACTCGGCCCTGTCTCCATGTCAGAACTTTGAAGTCTTCGGTCGATTCTGGTCAGTGAGTCTGGAGGGTGTGTGTGTGTCTGGTGTGAGGTCAGTCGACCCGCGGTGTCACCTCCTGTTTCCTCCTCTTTGGTTGGATGGAGCGCTCGGCTACTTGTCTTTGTGCAAAAATATCAGTGCCCTCCCTCTAGGCTGTCTCAGTGCATCTTCATCATCACCGCCATCAATTGAGTCAGATTTAACAGTGTGAAGGGAAGCTTTATGACTTTATGTGAGCGTCGCATTAACTCTTTAAAAATGACCAAATCTTAACTGATTTCTTTACCTTGATATCAAAGATTCTTCTGATAATTGAAAGTTGAAAAGAAATGATTTGCACATTATTGTACATTGTTTACATAAAACAACTGCATATTACACAATAACGATAATTTAACCAGTACAAATGTGGCTAACTCCACTGAAATCAGGCTCTGCACACGACAAAAGCGGCTCCTCTCCTCTAAATGAGAAGCAGTAGAGTTGATTTGCCAAAATTACATCCTAGTGTCCAGTGTGTCCACTTCTCCACTAACAGGAAGTGATTGATTTAGACTTTGGAGAGAGGACGGCCGGGGAGGAAGCGCGCTGCGACTTCTAATCTTGTGCTCTTGGAAAAGCAGCACCTCAGAATAAAAGTGCAGTTTGCTGAAGTTCTGCTGTTGTTATTTCAGCATTAAATTTAAATTCTCATGAATAAAATCTGCATGTTTAGTGTGGTTGCGTTACCATTCAAGAAGGTTTAAAGTAGAATTTGTAAGTTCATAAAAGCAGAATAAATCCAGAGAATATGGAGGCAGAAAAATGATGATACTCATCAAGCTGTACAGCGGTGCATAAAAACACGCGCTTACAAATGGTAATTTTTATTGGGTTTATGTTGATAAATCAATATAGTTTTGACAAATAAAAGCAGCTTACACTTAAAAATATTTCTAAATTGGACCATCGGACGATCGGATACAATCATGCTAAAAAGAAAGTACACATTATGTCAGGTTTTAAGGTTTTATAAATCGGACTGTGAAATGAGGTTAATTCACCTTCAGATGAACAACAACATATGACATATTATACTTTATTATTTATTTAATAAGAATTAAGCCTTAATACAGAACCAGCCCCTCATTATTCAGTAGTTTGTAGAACCACCTTTAGCAGCAATAGCATGAAGTGTTTATTTCCTGTGTGACTTTGTCAGTCACATCATGGTGAAGGAGTTTTGATCCACTCCGCCTTAAAAGATTACAGCATGTAATCGGGTTCAGATCTGCACTTTTTCAGCCATTCTGTTGTAGATTTGTTGCTGGACTTGGGATCATTTACCTGCTGCACGATCAGTTTAAGCCAAGCTTTAGTTGTCAGACAGGTGGCCTCACATTTGATTGTAGACTACTTTGATATATAGAGGAAATCATGGTCGACACAATGACTGCAGGGCGTGCAGGCCCTGTGGCTGCAGAACAAGCTCAAACCATCGCGCCTCCACCACCGTGCCCGGCAGTTGGTATGAGGTGTTTGTGAATTATGTCCAAGCATCTCCACTTTTCTATCTAAAGAATGGTTTCCGTAGGTTGCTACGCTTTGTTACATTTTAGCAAACACATACTTTTTCAGCTTTCTTCTAATTGTATCGTCAACAACTTTGCCATTTAACATACTGAGAGTCTGAGATGTTTCCCTGTGCATTGCCCTGTCTGACCTTGATGGGAGTTTGCAGGACATCCGCTCCTGGGATGATGGTTATTAGTAAGAATCCAGGTTTTAGTCTCTTCCGCACAGACCACTCTTCAGAACATGGTCAGAAATGTTTTAATGAAAATATAAACGGCAGCATTTGCCTCAAAAACTTTACATCAGTCTGACTACGTGTGGGATAAGGTGACATTTTGCCGTCAGTGGAGCTAAAACTTCAAAAGAAAAAGGTACACGCTTTAGGGCTCGTCTTTGAATGCTGCTTTAACCTCCTAAGACCCGAACTCTTCCACGGCATGCATTTTTAATTTCTCTTTGATATTTAGGCACATTGGGGCCCGATAAATGTAAAAACAAAGAATTACCAGATTTTTTTTAACCTTATTTTTGTTTTTATGAAAAATCAGAGCCACATATGAGGATATCCATTTAAAATTTTGATAGAACAGTAGCAGAATAATGTCCTCGTAAGTGGATATCAGACCAAATTGAGTATTTTGGTCTAAATAACCCAAAATAGGAGGTTAATTTCAAAAAGTGGTTTATGGTGTGATATTGGAAGGGGTGATGAGATTTCCTGCTAAATCGAGATTATTTTTGAAATGTTCTGGTCTTGCTGTACTGTACATACTGTACTTTTTGGGGGGCCCTCTGGTCATCTTCTGGTGTGGCGTTCAGTCACACAAAACCTTGACTATCTACAGCAAAACTTAATGAAATTTCAGCCTAGTGTCACACACAGGAGGGCAAACAGTTTTCAGGTGATGACCAATATTGAGACCTGGGGGTGCTAAACTTGATACCAAGGTCGGTGTTATTACTATCGCCGCTGCTGCTCACGCTACTACTGATTTTTAATGATGTAGCACTTGAATATTAAAGCCATTAGGGAAGAGAGGGAGAGAGAAATTGAGATGTGATTCATTTCTCTGCTCTGGCTGAGTTCACTCCTCTTCTCAGTTTTTTTCCTTCTCTTCATTATATTCGCTGCATCCATTCTCCCCACCTCTTTCTTCCTCCCCATGTCTGTTTCTTTCACTCTTTTTTTCATAATTGTTTTTCATCATCATTTATCTTATTCTTTCTTTTTTCTTTTTTTTACCCTGCAAATGTTCCTTTTATTTTTTCATCTGTATCCTCTATTTGTCTCCTAAATGACAGAGGATGACTAAGACTCCATGGGGTTTTTATTGTGCTTCAGTGTGTGTGTGTGTGTGTGGGAGGTAGAGTGCTAATAGTCTCGCTCGCTCTCTCTCTCTCTCTGACAGACTAATGACTAGTTTGTGCTTCTGTCTCTCACGCTCGCTCTCTCTCCCCTTCTCTCCCCCTCTCCCTCTCTCTCTCGCTCTCTCTGAAATAATTAGCTCGCTCGCCCCCTTTTCCAAAGATTGCATCTATTATCACGAATTCTATCAAACTCTCGTCCCCGTTTTTATTTCTTTTGTCATCGCTGTCGCCCTTTTATGATGCGTGTCTGTCTCCCTGTCTTTTTATCTTAATGTGGGAAAAGGAACGCCGGCGTTTATAATGTGGTGATAATGGATTTATTCTGCTTTCTAGATTTCCTCCTCTCTTCTGTTTGTTATCGTAGTGAAATTAGGGCTGTGCTGGACCTCAGAAAACACTCAGTTTCTACAATGAAGTCGGTACAGTAGCGCTTCTCTGTAAGTGTTAGGCTGGTTAAGGTCTATGTTAGCCAGTGTTAGTGACTTAAAGGCTTAAAGAAATACTTAAAACTGAGCTGGGGTGTCGTGATCAGCGGCAGTAACACACACTTCAGCTGCCGTGCCTTCTCTGACTCTTCTGTCAAATAAAGCGACTTTGTTCTCCTAAACAGCTCGTTGGTTTGCGCTTGATCTCTTACTGGCTTCAAATATGTCACATCGCTGCAGTAACGCTATCTTTTAATGGCACTTCTAATGTTCTTTATTAACTGACACATACAGTATTTTGCCTTTGAGCTTTCTTTTGTAGTTTGTAAGGTTCAGGTTGAAGGTATTTGAGAGACGATGGGATTGGTTGGTATAAGCACGTTAACACGACGTGCGGATATTGTTAAATAAACGCTCAGTTTTGTATTGAATGGAAGTACTCACTGAAACATTACCACCAAAGAAAACCTGTATAATACTGATCTGTGTTCAGGTTGTACAAAGTGTGTCCATAGTGGGTTTAGCCTTGTTTGGCAGTCCAGCTGTGTCCCATCTAAACAGACCAAACGAGTTACACAAATTTCAGCATAGGTTTAAAAAAATGGTTTTAAAGGTGTTCAGAGGTTCAACACTTAGCTAATAGTGCAGTTACTGAATGTCAGAAACTACACTGCACTGCACATTCCTAATATATGTATGAATGATTAGTTAATATCTAATTTGTATATTTTCTTCTGTCTGTATTTTGAATATATTTACACACAGGCGGGGGGGTTGAATCTAATGCACAGAACTTTTGGATCTAATATGCCAGAAAATGAAGATCTTTGAACCTGGTTTTATCCTTAAGTTCGTATTTTGTATCTTCAACTATTTAAAATCCCAAAAGGTTGATTCTGTTCATCTGGACGCGGCTTTTTCTGAAAACGCTGCGTCCAGATGAACAGAATCAACCTTTTGGGATTTACTTGGATGATTGAGAATGCATCAAGACTATTTAGATACTAAAAAACGTATATATTGATGTCTATTAGTTAAAATCATCACCACTCTAAACATCTTAAAAGTCCATCACAGCTTCACTTAAATTTGTTTCTGTGTGTCTCTCAGACGACCTGGCGTACGAGGTGAAATGGTTTTTCACCCGGCTGCGCGGCGGACCCGCGTCGGTCCAGGTGGCCAGCGTTGACCGCTTTGGCGTTGTGAGAAAAATCAACCGTAATTCATCCAGCGACGTTACAATAGAGCGCAAAGACACACACACCTACCTGCTCAACATATTTGGCACTCAGGACAGGTGAGGTGCAAACGAATGATTTGTCTGTTTAATCCCTTTTTGGCTGAGAGACTTGCACAGCACCATGACCGTCATCACAACAGCCTGTGTCCTCTGTGGTTTCCAGTGACAGTGGGGAGTATTTCTGCTCCGTCACTCCCTGGTACCTGTCGGCCTCAACGGGAGCCTGGACAGAAGCTCAAGAGCTGACATCATCCAAAGTCTTCCTCGCTGTCAAATTTGCAGGTGTGGTGCAAAAGACACGCAGTTACGTTATAACATGAACACATTGAAACATAAAAGTCTATGATATATGTGCGTTATTTTGTTATACGTAACACCAATTCTCTTGTTTCCTCTCTCCTTCTGCAGTTTGGGACTCCCTAAAGTTACCTCTCTTATATGGTGCATCAGCCTCACTGGGTAATATAGTCATTATATGTTTGTTGTACTTCAGAGACTTTGCTTTAGGCAATCTTTAATTGTCTATATCCTTTTCTTTCATCTAGATGACATATTTTTAGGGATTTAAGATTTAATTATGGATTCATTTTTCCACAGTAATGCCTGATTATCTCCAAGTCCTCTAAGTGAACTTGTACTTTTTACCGCTCGGCCGCAAAAGGCTGATGGGGTATTGTTGTCAGGTCACAGGCAACGCGGACACCCAAGTTTTTGCGATTCGATAATGAGGCGACGTAGGATATTCAAATTGATACCATAGATGCATCTCTTAAAAGGCTCGGACGAGTTTGAGTCCCAGTGACCTTGACCTCAAGATGATCTCAAGACCTGGGAGGTCACTAAATCTTCTAGAAAGCTGAGGGGTAGCACTGGAAACTTTTTTTTTTAATTTGTGACTCAAGCAGAGAAGCTTTGATTCACAGTAGAAAATAATCCTTATGTATTTTATACCGAGCCCTGGTGCAGCGCCTCAATCTATCCTCTCTAAAGCAAGGTGTTTTAGTGACATTTGGCCTTCTTTTAAGATAACCTTCTTCTGATTGGCTACCCTTTGCAAACAGAAGGCCACTCTCTATGATATCATTGAGAGCCAAAAGTAGAAAAAAATGTTTAGACCAGTCTAAAGCCTGGCCTTTTAGCCCATGGGAATTACTTCTACACTTTGCTTGTGTTGAGTATGAGTAACCACTGTTGTGACTGTATGTTTATGCCAGAAAACGAGGAAAAACGCAGAAATCACCAACTCCTGAGTGCAATTCGGTATTTCTTCGACTTTGACAGCTGACTAGCTGTGCACCTAAACAGTACATCACAGCTTTCTGGTTTCCTTGTTCTCCTGTACTGTTCTATAAAGCGTCCTCTTGTGTTATGTGTATAGGATTGTGTGTAGACATTTATGAAAGTGTGTTGTGTTGCTGTTGCAGTGCTGAATGACAAGCTGTTGTTGTCTGATTCTGAAAGAGGGCTAACTAAAATGTTGACTTAGCATGAAGAAAATGTTAAATGTAGCCAAGCACAGCAGAAAAATGTCTCTGGAAAGTGAGAAAAGCTCGGCTCACTGATGCTTGCTGTCAGCGAGGGCGTCCTTGCTAAAAGTGCTGGCCGACAGACTCTTTTGTGTTTTCTTTTGTGCTGCACTGCACTTCGCTTGCTGACGGTGTTCGTCTCTATTTAGGACACATTTCTGATAGCTGGCGTTGTCCGTGCACTGCGGACAAGAGTTTAATCAAAATAGTCAGTAGAGTACAATTTAATTTGCCTTAATTAGCACTGATGGGGATTTTGGAAAGCAAGGATGGGCTTTTGTGTTTGCTCTTCACATAAAAATCTGTGTTTTTATTAGTGATTGTTGCAGCAATGCTAGCAGCAGCTTTGCCACAGAAGTGATTATAGTCCTGACGTAGCCGTAGTCTTCTCGGTGCCACATGAGCTGGAGACGAGGGAATCCCTGCATGTCAACTTTTAGGCGCTTGAACCAGTGCCTTAAACAGACAAGAGAAGATTGGAGTAATGAGACCTTAATCAGAGTTAAAGCTATCTGTCATGTGCTCTCTACCTCCGGAAGTCGGTCCCTTTTCCCAGCACTGGCCAAGAAATTCTTTTGTCAGATTTGTACAGGGCTGTGGTTTAGTGGTTAACGCATTCAGCTTGCATGCAAAAGGTCCCTGTTCAATGGCCAAACTCAATCCTGGATAAAATGGGAAGTCTGTGTCTGGAAGGACTTACAAAGGGTATAAAATGTGTAGCAAATCAGTCAGTACCTTGTGAAATAAAGGAGCAACCAAAAGTACCTTATTCTTCTGTAAATTTGAAGTGTGTGAAGACTAATATTAGCCACTGAACAGGGCCAAAACATTAAAGACACTGTTTTTAGAAGGTTGCTAAAGTTATTCGCTTTTATTGTATTACTAGTTAAAATGGTACTCATGAATAAATGCATCGATAGAAATGGTAGCATTAAGAATCGTTGGATTGGAATGGTTTTATTGGTGTCGGTAACATGGTGCCTGTTCTGGTTTTTCCAGGTGTCGGCCTCTTTTCTCTGGTCCTGGGTCTGGTTTGCGCCCAGTGCTGCTGCCGCAACACCACACACCTTCCACGCTCACGCAACAAACTCATGGACCTGGAGATGGACTGACAAACACTTTCCCCCGCGCCCTCACACTGCAGCGCTCACAGGAAGCACCACACGCATAACAGACACACGCCCATAGACGATTTCTGGGACACCCAGTTGTTCCCGGGCGACGGGCGTTGGGATTAAAACGCATTTTCGCAGTGCTTTAAAAGGTGCTCAGGACTGTTGTTTTTTTCAACTCTGCAGTGTAGGAGCAGGGGACTTTCACGCTCACCAATGGGGAAAAAATAGCCTTTCAGACTTCTGTTTCTATGAAGAAATCTTGTGGCACTTCTAGAGAATTTTATGCAGATAAATTTGTGCCCTGCCGACACCACCGCCGTACAAGAAGCTCTGAGGGATCCAGAGCTTAATATCCGAGGAACAGGAGACTTCTGAGACATCACTGCCACTTGGGAATAAGGGATCAGTAAACAGATCTGCTGCCTCTATAACCACTAGGGATAACAAATGAAGTGCTCAGGCCTGACTAAATGCTTTTTTAGGTTTTCTTTTTTTTTACTTATCCTGATGCCAAGGCAACCAGTAAGCAACGTACCAGTGAATCCCACTATAATCTCTTTTTGGGGAAGCACGTAAAATTCATGGGAGTGCCATTACTTAATATGAATCTGCACAAGGTTAAAAGACATAATATATCCCTACTTAAGTCACATGGGAAACATCTGCTGAAGGTGTTCTGGCATTGCGCTACCACCCCAAAGTATTCCCACCTTAACACCTGGACTATATTTACCTTTATTCTCAACTCTAGTTTTTTGAAAATTCAGAGATTTAAAAGAAATGAGACATTTTTAAGCTTTACACAGAGATATGCAGTGTGTTTGTGTGTGAGATATACTGTACATGGTGCCAATATTTTGAACTAATGGAGGCGTGCTTGGTTCGTATTGCCACATCAACACTTGAACTGCTGCTCAGAGCGGCAACAGCAAGCACTCTTCTTTTATAAATATTCAAAAATGTATCCAGCTGTTATTTTTGCCCGGGTCTTGTGTGTGTTTCGTACACTGTGTGAGTGCTGTGCTACAGTATGTGAGACAAAGAGTTGCATGTACTGTTTTGTAATAACAGTATGATGTCATTCATGAGCAACACAAGGCGTTTGTTTGTTTTTTTTTTTGGTTTTTTTCTCCCCCACGGTTACATTTTGATCACATCAAAGCTTCCTACATCTAGATTTGAAAAGCTAGCTGTCACCTCGCTATGGCAGACTCAAGTTTGTTCGTACTGTGAACAAAATGACAAAAATAGTTTGGGTGACGTAAGGAACTTGGTTTCTTCCGTGGTTTGAAGTTTTCAATAAAGTGATGCATGTTTCTTAGCTTTGGGTATAAAAGGAATAGTCGAATAACTTGGGAAATGTGCTTAGCTTGGTTAGCTTAGCATAAAGGCTAAAGGAGGGGAAATGCTAGCCTAGCTTGTTCAGAAGTGAAGCAGTTTGCTCTGAAAGAACTTACTCTTCCCTCTATATTTAACATTTCCAACCATTTTGCATAACCAACATAAATGAGACTCTGATATTGTTGCTAAGCATTTTATGTCACTTTTGGTTTAGCTAGGATAGCAGTTCTCCTCACAAACAATATAAAATATGGACGTAGCTACTATGATGTCATCCACTGGTTTCTGGAATCCCATTTTGAAGCCTTGAGATGAGCATTTCTACTGTTGCTGTGTTCATTGCAAAAAAAAAAAAAAAAAAGAAGAAATAGTTGAGACAAAGAAGGGTGGGGCCAACTGTGAACCTGTACCGTTATTGGCTAACAACTTGGGAGTGGCAACTTATTAGCTAAGAGACGTGTGGTTCATTCCACAGATAATGTTCCATGAAACACAGCATGACCAGAAGTTACAAAATATAATTTTTAAATTTTAATTAATCAATTTTGCAGCTACATCTATCGCCATCTGGTGGCCTTCAGATAGAATGCCGGTTTAAGGCACTTTTTCCAAACAGACAGCTAACAGCTACATCCATGTTTTATGCTGTTTGTGGTTCCTTTACACACCATGAAGAAGCTACAGTGTAGCTAAAAAACAGACCAGTAAACTTCCAGTTGTTCAAGACGTGTCAACAACCAACGCGTGCATTATTTTCCCTTTGATATGTTTAGGTTCTGATTTTTCAACAGTCCTGCTGTTTTCCTTGCACCTGCTTGATAAAACTCTAAAATGTATTTCTATAAACAACAACAAAAAGAAACCTGCAATAATCTGCAATAATCAGCCAACTGGCAAAGTTAGCTGTGTCCAACTCGCATCAGCTGACATCTGTTTAGTCTCTGTGGAGTTTTTATCGCAAGTGAATGAACTTGCAATGACGGGTGTGTCGTGCCGACTGCTGTGGGAACACACACATACTTGAAGCAACCACACACACAGAAAATGAGGAAGTTTGTGTCCAAACCCAGCAGGATCCAAGTGGGCCTGTTGGGTTTTTAGCATGATGTGCCAGCCGGTTTTCTCCTGAACTGGCTGGGGTTGAATCAGGCTTTGTTTGATGTGTTTTAAAGAGAGTTTTAAGCAACTTTACGAGCAATATGAGGCTGTAGTCGGGTCACAGCTCCCAGAAAGCTAAACTTCTATTATTCACTCTTAATCAGAACTAAAACACTGTTAACTCAGGCAGCCAGTGCGGAGCCATTATCCAGTCACAATAAACAGATGCCCATCACCGTGTTTCTGAGTTAATGTTTTCATATCACATTTTTTCTTTTAACTGAAACCGAAACCAGTGGTCTGCATCATTTCCACATGCATCTTCCCGGAATTAGAAAAACACTGGTGAGTGTTTTGGCTTGGCTTAAGGAGGCTGGTTATTTCAGAAACTTCCAGTGTGGTTCCTTAAATCCTCTCCATGATTATACTGGTGCAGTATTCAGAACAATTTCTTCCACTATCATTAACATACACACACCTACACATTCACAGGTAAACAATATCACTCTGTGCCAGTGAACAAGACCTAAACAAGAAAAGTAGCATCAGTACACATCCCTGATCATGTGATTACATCACTGCAAGACCTCCCCAGTGTCTTTTTATTTTGTCATTTTATTGCAATTAGTATGATGACTCATGATGATGTTTTTTAATAAACAGATTTGTAAGATGTATTCATTCTGACAGTTGTTTCTGTATCGTCTCATTTTATTGTGTGGTGCTTCATGAGGATGATTTCGGTATTGGTCAGTTCCATCTGTCACCTAGGTTACCCTTGTCTTCACTCCAGCTCTTTATGAGCACAGACATGACTATCATGACTATTTTAAGGTTTAACCCCAACTAAAGTTGTTTACGAAGGGGGGGAACTATCCATTGGAGCCAAAACGGTTTTTAATGCTGGAAAAATGGAATTTTAACCTGGGAGTCTGGACGATCAGCTATTTGTTGGAAGCAGTCTTAAGTGGCCATTAAACCTACGGTTTTGGCACATCGGCATTGGATACATTTTCTGTCACTGGCTAGACAAAAAAAGAGAAGAGAAAAGAGAAAAAGTCTGGGTCACTGCCAATCAGATGCAGTGTTGGGTGTATACTGGCAAAATATGGTTGTTTCTGTGTGTCTGAAACTCAGACAAAAGCAGAGCATGAGCGGCTCACCTGTAAACGACACTAGTGACTCACAGTCTGTCAAATGGAAAATCGACCATGTTGTCAGTTACAGTCCCCCGTTTCCCACCATTCAATTAAATATTCATCTAAGAAGTGAGTTTGCCATTACAAGCTATTAATTCATAAATATGGTACTGTGCAAAAGGTTTGTGCCCTTCTTCTTATGGTATATGGATATAGATTATGTTTATGATACATACTTGTATCTTTTGCCAAGGAAATGGGAGGAATTTGTTGAAATATGTAAACATACATGGAAATACAGTATGTAAGGCACAAACGGAGTCGGTCAATATTTGGTATGACCACCTTTATTCTTCTGCACAGTCTGAACTCTCGCCGGCAGCTTTATTTAAGTAGTCTTCAGGAATAGTTCTCCTGGCTTCTTGAGGGACATTCAAAGCTCTTTGGATGTTTGTGCCTTTTGTTCTGTTCTCCTTCAACATGATCCCACACTGCTCCAATAATGTCGAGGTCCAGGCTCTGTGGAGGCCAATCCATGACTGATGGTGTTCCAATGTGTGTTTTTCTATCCAAGTTTGCGTTCACTGCATTGGCAGCGCTTCTGAAAATGGTCAGATAGAGGGACCACATTGAAAATGAGTGAAAAATCAGCCAGTTTCCAAGAAAACCTTCAGAAAGCCTCAGAAACTGTTGCTCAAGATCATTTTTCAATAATAACAAAGTCTGGCTGCTTGACCAGAGACTTTAGTACAGTACTGGATGAGTAACCCAACTGAGAACCACCTTCTTGATCAGCGAGTGCCTCTTCCTAAAGCTGCTCACATTTCAGTGTTTGTATCGTCTGTTGCTGCATGCTGGAGTTGATTTATTGTGTATGAATAAGCCAACACTTCCTGCAGTTGTCCCTGGCTGGCCCACATTTACCCTCTTTCTTTTACAGTTTTTCTCAAATGCTAAAACACATTTCACAAACGTTACCACCAGGTCCCCCAATGTCCAAACACAACACCCTTCTCTAAAGCTACATAAACACAACCACACCTTCCCACTGCAAAACTCAAACTCCCACACCAAGAGAGCAGCTCGAAGCTGTCAAAACTGTAAACACTATACACAGCATTACACACTACAGCAAAACAATTGAAAACACAATGCTCAATTTGTGAGAAGGTTCTTTGTTTCATAACTGCCAATGCATATTTTAGAAACTATACAGTAACGGATCGTCGTAGATCTCTGCAGAGGATTAGGCATTTAGATTTGTGAGTTTCATATGAGTAGTATAAATCTATAGAAAATCCTGCATGTACGTACACTACTGTAACACAACTCAATGCAAAAACAGAATCTATTGCACACAACAGTAATCTTGAAAACATGAACAGGGTGTGAAGTTTTTTTATTTACGTTATTCACACCACACACACACCACAATCACTGTGCGGCATCATGTCGCTGAGCTGTTGCTCGCATCTCGTCCGTAATGATGGTGCGAGGTTGTCTTGCTCTCCCTCCTGGACCTTCTCCTCTCCCATGTTGGCCTTCTCCTCTTCCTCGTTGGTCGCTCCTCTTCCTCCTCTCATTTGAACTCCTCTTCCTCATTGGCCTGCTCCTCTTCTTCCAGGGCCAGCTCTTCTCCCTCCTCTGCATCAAATTCCTCTTCCCCTGACTCTGCCTTCATCCATTGTGTTTGTTTGGAACCTTCAGCATACTGTGCACTCTGAACTTGCTTTTACATGTGGGTACAGCATTAGCAACAAGTGTCTTCAATTTTGAGTCATTGTGTGTAGTGAATGACGCCAGGTGTGTTCCCTGTGTTCAAAGATTGGTGACTGTGGCAAGCATTTTGCATCACATGGGCTTTCATTTGAGGATATGAGCAGAGTTGTTTTGCAACATGTGTTTTAGCAAGGAAAAATGTGTTTAGATTTATGAGTACAGAGGGTTGTGTTTTGTGAATTGTGTCTTCATGTGACATGTGTTTATGGTACTGGAATATGGTGGCTACATTTAGTAAATGTGTTTAGACTACTGGTCATTTGGGTTACAGGATTGGCTTTTGTGTTTTAACATTTGAGAAAAACTGTAAATGGCTGCTGAATTTTTTCCAGATGATCTGATGTGGTCGTGATCAGCGTTCCCGCTACGAGCTTTGTGACAAATGTGGGCCAATTTAGTTTTCTTTTCCGTCTGTGGGCAAGCCATCAATCAGATTTTTCTGTGCTCCCAAAAACATGGTTTAAAAAAAAACAACCAAAAAGGCAACTATAAAAACTTCTAGCAGAATAAATGTTTTATAATTCAACATTAGACCACGGCTATATCTCTCCCTCTTCCCTCCATGTTGTTCTTTGTGTGTCTCCAATCGGCTTGTTAGCCATATGGGATTCATCTGTTTGTACTTTTTCCTCTATTTGTCACCCATCTCTCTCTGCTGCTGCTGTTTTAACCACTTCTCCATCCCTTTCTCTTAATTTCTCCTCGTCACACCGATCCCTCTTTCACTCCCCCTCTTCATTAGAAATGCAGATGAGCTGGAACCTCAGCCGCTCTCTGGGGCTTTTACACCTCTTTAACGCCAATCTCTCGTTCCATCTCTCTCCCTCTTTCACCACCACCCTTTCTCTCATCTCCATCTCGTGTGGAGAGGGCAGAGAAGAAAGACATATTGAGTGGCTCTGGAGCTGTCTGTGGTTTTGCCAACATGCTCTTGTTCTCTCTCAGGGTCCATTTGACCCATTTTCCAGTTCCTGTATGTTTGCATCTATGTCGCCTATGGATCATTGATAATGTGGCCTTGTCACAACTTAAAGCATTCTGTTCCCAGTTTGATCAGTGGTGTATATGTGTGGGTGTGTGACTGTAAAAAAATAAAAGCTTCCCTTGGTATAGTTTTTTTTTTTTTTTTATTTAGCTCTTGTTCACCGCTGTAAACTCCTGCCGTTTTGGAGATGGCACATTTCATGGCGTGAGCCCTGGCACCGACTCGAACGTGTCACAGCTTAAGGGTTGCTCCACATAACAAAGAATTCAGACAGAAAACTGTAGCAGCGCGTGGAGCAAAGTAAGCAGCCTGTTATCCCCAGAGTCTACCAGAGGCGACGTTTTCTTGTCTTCATTGTAATCAGCGCTGATGTCTCCAGCAGCTCCAAACAGCCCCAGCTCCATCACACCAGTCTGCTGTCTGTTAATGTCCCGTTTCCCTTCTCTACACCCCCACCCCTCTGAACCTCCGCCCAAAACAATACTTTGGTTGCAGTTTATAAAACTGATTTTAATTCTGTTTTGTTTTTGCTCCAGAACATGGGGTTTCCTGCTGTGTTAAAGCTCAAATTAGCCTTGCTTTTGGGAACCTTTGGAGATCAGTCAGGTTGCAGATTTGAAACCATGTCTGCTGAAACTTTCTTGCTATATGTACTACAGACTTGGAAAAGATTTATAGGAGTTAGAAAGGCACACTAGATCCTTTGGCTTGGCACATGAATATCTCCAAAGGTTCAGACATTCTGTACAATCATTTGCAAATCATTTCAACCCTAAATTATACAGATTTGATGCAGATGTAGAAAGTTATCCATAATGTCCTTATTGTTTTGGGACCAGGGGAGCACACATCAATCCAGTTTCAAGGTTCTCACTCAAAAATATCGGCATAGGGCGTGAAATCCCATCATCTGCTATGCTGTTTAATAACAACCAGAAAATTGTTTATCATGTCCCAGTGAAGCAAAGCTTTGAGCTCATTGATATAAAGTATTACTAACACATATAGTCCTTGTCCACCAGTACCTAATGTGGTTAGGCTGGTTTGACTCAGTTTTTAGGGTTTTTTTTACTAGGTGGTAGTGCCTGTTAGAAGTACTTTTTTAGTACCTACTCAGTTGGAGTTCCAAGCGATCCGAGGCTATCCAAAATCGTGACGTCAGCAGACTGCATGTCACCAGTTGGCTCATGAGAGTGTCTCCTTCTCAAAAATCAAAACCAGCATGTTTAAAAACCAACAACGAGGCAAAAAAACACCGTGGTCGCTGAGTGTGACAAAAAGCCAGACATCGGGCAGCAGGTACACCATCGTCTCGATGTCGACCTTTGTTGTGGCTTTCTTGTCGCATTCAAATGCCTCGTTGCTACAATGACCCCAAGCATATTAGCTGATTAGGCAAAACGACCAAAACCACGCCAAGTAGGTACTTGTGGAAGAGGGGGAATACTGAGCTATTGCCAAAAATGAGTTTGATGGGGTTACAGTTACCTTTAAAGGTACAGTGTGTAAAATGTCACCAGTAGATGTCAGTAGATTGCTGATCGCAGTTCATTGAATTCTTACATCACATCCCAACCCCCCACATTTCTAATGGATAATCCTAGCTATGGTGGCCGCTGTAGGACAAGCAACTTTTCCAGCCGTTCATCTGTAGTGAGTGTAGGCTGTCAGTCTGCTATTTACCTCTACTCTGGGTCTTTATGTCTATCTACTCTGGAGGAGGCTGTAAAACTGGCTGACTGATGTTAGCTATACTGCGGTGAGTTGTTGAGGATATGCTGAATATATAATATAATCAATATAATCAGAATGCAATGGAGCTGGTTATCAGAAGCATAGTCTGATTTTTAGGATACTCAAGCCAGACATTAGCTGGTATAATGTTAGCTTCTAACAAGCTGTTGTTGTTTAGCTGGCTTGTTGTCAGCTGTCTGGAGACGGTCGTGTTGGATGTCTACTGTGGTGACAACAACAAACTGTGACAATATTAGGAATAAATAAGCATATTTATTTATTATTTATTAGGTTATTAACTATTTGGACACTATCCTAGATTAAAATCATTACTTTCATATGTTTCTGTTACTCAGACTGTAAAACAACAAAGATACAACAGAACCTAGTTCATGATATCGCAAAGAACGGGAAAAGATTTCAACAGCGACTGCGTGGGTCTGCTGTGCTAAGGATTTCAGATCCTAACATTTCCTGGAAATTCTTGTCAACTTCTGCCTTTTTGTGCAATTGTTGGGGTGTTTTTCAAAATAGGAAACCTGAAGGAGTTCAAACCATCCAGTGAATTTTTCTTTTCTTCTTCTTTTTGCTCCATCAGATTGATTTATCAGCCACGACCCCTCATGCGCTCATGCTACTTCCCAGAACACAAGTCCGCTCAGACAATAAAGCTCAGCAGCTGTTTTCCCTACAGGAACACGGGTGTGTCTACAGTTCATTAACACTATGTGATGAATTAAACCCAAATTCAAACTCCCTCCATAACTGAGCTCTTGCTGATAAGCCTGTGAAAGCTGATTGCAGGCTGGAGGAGCAGATCTGCTAGTCTGCCCGGGGTGAGATCTCGCTGACTGTGTCGACGTTACAGCACTGCAACATACGGAGGCGAAACAGATGCTCTGCCTCGTCTCACCAACTTGCGTTTCTTCTGTAATCCACGGGGGCTACCACACCTTCCATCCTGGCAGTGATTGGCTGAGGGTTTACCTAGACTGTACCCACAATGCTTCCACAGTAGCTCCAAGTCCTGTGGTGCTATAGTAGAGTCTTCAAGATAATAATGAAGTATTTATTCAAGTTAACATCCATCAGCTGTTAAGCTTTGCATTGGATTATTGTGGTTAACTGGTGTGTGTGTCTCTGCATGTGAATGTCAGAAGCTTGCACAAGGTGTGCCTGCAGCCTGTCTTTTATCATCCAATATCCAAAGTAACAAAACACACAAACAATCAAAACTGAGCCCACTCAACATGCATCTTTTTTTTTTTCATTTGCAGGCCCAAACTCGTTGCTTCATGCTTATCAATTATTGCTGCAGGAAAAGAAGGCCCCCAAAGCAAACTGCAAGCTTAGTCTGGGCCTGCAAACCTCCAGGGCCAGAAAACCAAATAGTTTTTATTAAAACAAGCACACGAACGTGTTTAATCAGAATATATGTGCTGAAATTCAAAAGGTTTCAGATATCCAACAACTTCAATTAATTGGATGCATTCATGAAACCCAGTGAGTTCTCTTCTAACACCTCCTCATACACATGTCCATGAACAAGGTTTTAAAGTGTCCATAAAACCTGCTGTTTTACTGTCTCCAGAGAATTCATGTCATGGTTTTTGTGACCCTTTTGTACTCATCAGGCCAAACCATCTGTGCTTCTGTAAGGATAAACCATTTCAACCCAATGACATTTCCCCAAAAGAAAGATCCGAACAGTCGGGACACATTATCACGCAAAAAACACAAGAGCTACATCTCAGTGTCTACAGGTGTGGGCTAGCATGTTAAGTGTTAAAGTTTACGACTGCACAGTTCTAAAAAGACGGAGTAAGTACGGCTTGATTGGATTTGGTTTGCCAAGAGAAAAGTCTCTTCTCTCTTCAGTTTAGTTTTGTAAAGCTGCATCTGGAAAAAAAGTGGAAATGACTGATCATATTATGCTACATTTGGAGGAAACAGCATGTCAGCATATATACCTCATACCAGCTGTCAAGCACAGTGGGTCATTATTTTGGTGTATTTTGTAGCCACAGGACTTGAGCACCTGCAGTCATTGGGTCGACCATGAACCCATCTGTATACCAAAGTATCCTAGAGTCAACTGTGAGGCCATGTGTTTGACAGCTAAAGCTTGCTGAAACTGGTTGGTGCAGCAGCAAGTAAAGCTGCTGTGCATGCCCAATTTCAACGAACTGAAGGAACGCTGCAACGAAGAATCCGCAAAAAATCCTCCACAAGGATTTGAGAGACTGATGAGGTCACACAGAAAACTGCAAGCTAAATATAGTTGATCCTGGGCTGTACTCAGTGTTTTACACGCTGTGTCTGCGTTTTGTTTTTGTTTTTGTCAAATAAATATTAAAACAGTCTAATGTGTCATATGTTGTATATAAATTAAAAACTAGATTTTTTTTAAGGTCAGTTTTTTAGAATTGACAGAGGATGCACTCTGTTTTTACCATGACTGTAATCTTCATATGTCTCTGCAGCAAGCATGGCCTCACCCAGCCTGTAAAGGGTTTAAGGTACAAGCGAACCTATTCCTTTATATCACAAAGAATGGTAGTGCTACAGTTTTGACACTGTTGCTGCTTTTTGTTGTTTCTCCTGTAATTCACTCTGAACACTGTGCTAAGGCCAAAGAAACAGCAAAACAGTCCAAAAGCAACAGGAATCCGTGAATGCTACATCCTCTTGGGCCTGGAGTAAGGCTTTACACTACAAAGAGGTTTCAGCATGCACGCTGACTGCAAGTTAGCTTTGAAATGTGAAGGACAGAGGCAATGACAAGCAAGAAGAGAAAACAGACTGAATCACGCATGGCACGTTTTACCTACAGGACATCGGAAATCTCTGGGCTGTTTTCTGTTTTTCTTCTCTTTTTTTTTTTATTGGGACAGCAGCGGTCAAATATTGGCCCGGGAGAGCTGTGAGACAGTGTTAACTGACCCCCCAGAGTAAATGTTAGAGTGTGTGTGTGTGTGTGTGTGTGTGTGTGTGTGTGTGTGTGTGTGTGTGTGTGTGTGTGAGCATGCTCCCAGGAATGCAGCGATGGCTCTCAACACCTTCCCCTCACCATGGAAACTATGTCAACACACAAGTGGGGGATGGAAAGAGAGAAAGAGGGTATACCAGACGGGAGGGTGGCAGAGTGTGTGTGTGATTTATTATTAGGCTGAAGATATTTGACCTTACTTCTCCATAAATCTCTCTTGTGCTTTCACTCTCACTTGCACACACACACACACGAACTTCACAGCAGTTAGATCCTTTTCAGAGTCACTTTCATCTGTAGAGCTTCACTCAGCTGATGTATGAAACATTTAAATGCGAACATGTTACGAGCACACTCAGGAAAAAAAGAAACACACACGCGGTGCCAGGGTTATACTTGTGTTACAAATTGCACGAGTTCCAGTCTGCGATGCCTCAGATATAATCAGTGTGCCGCAGCTTTATTTGTTCTTCACTGCAGAGTCCACACAAACAGATGAAAAAGGCACTTTATCAAATGTGTTTTCAGAGTTTTGGATTCTCAGCATTTCAAATGTACCTGAAATTGAATGGAGAGTCCTTGTGCTAGTTGTCTTCTGTAGCATGTGTTTAATCCATAGACAGCACAAATGATGGACATGGACAATGATGGCTTCCGGGTCTGGAAAAGGAAGCCAATGCCGAGGGACTAAAATTTGCATTCTTTTAAAGGCCACCAGAGGGCGATAGCTGCGGCTTCAAAATGTCTTCCGGTCCGATCAGAAAACAGCTTTATGACTTGATCTCTGTAAACACTTACAACTGAATTTCATGGTCTCATGTGACCCTTTAATGACTCACATGATTAATAGTGACCCACAGGAATCCCCCATGGGGACAGGCCCTCCAGGGATTGCCTACTGGGGCTACTGGGACTCTCCTTCAGGCTACGTTCACACTGGCCCGGATAGATTTGAAAACAGCGTTTTCATCTGAAAACGCTCCGCGTCCACACTAGAGTTTTCAGTCGTTTTCAAAGGGTTGCGCGTCCACACTATAACGGCCGAAAATGCTGACGTTGCAGTTCCGTGCGTGCGTGAAACGCAAGACGACTTGACCCGCGTCATTTCCCTCTGCCGTTTATTTACATTCCGGCTCTTTGAAACGTGGCGGCGAAATGGCAAGACAAAGCACCGAATTCTTGGTTTAAGTGGTCACATGACTACATCATATGACCAACGTGTGTCATCGTTTTCGAAAGTCTGCGTTTTCGAGTGTCCACACTGCAACGGGACAGCTCCGTTTTGAAATACATGCGTTTTTGAGAGTGTTTTCAAAATGCTGCGTTTTTTCTTGGGGAAAACGCCATCTCAGTGTGGAGGGGAGGCCAAAACGGAGTTTTCAAACAAAAACACATTAGTGTGGACGTAGCCTCGGACACTCCATCATACAGAGCTGAAGACACTTCTAAGATGAGAACTGAAATGTCTTCACAAGCCTTTTTCCAATGACCCAAGACCATGATAATGCTAGCTACGTCCATATCTTTTTGTTTCACCTAGCTTACCTTACCCTAGCACAAGGACTTGAGTCAGAGGGAAAACGCTTGTTCGAACAACACATTTAAAAGTGCAACATGTAAATTTACTTTATTCTTACTCTAGCAGTTGCTGTTTTTTGGCTACTATGAATCCCAAGTGATGTAATATTTGCCAGTAAATTTGGGTGCGTACCAACTATTGCCAGACGCTGCTATACACCATAAAAATATCCATGATACCAAGGCTGAGCATGTAATATTGCAAGCGCTATGCAAAGAAACCTCTCAGAAGAAAACCCAGATCTTTTCGGAGGGCTAATTCTTCCAAGCCATGATGCAACATTTACATTATGCTAACTCATCAGCAACCAGTCAATAGCTCTGGAACCACCACCACCTGTTAGTTTTTCATTTTCTATTGATTATTTTAATTTTTTTTAAATGTTTTTAAGATAACAAAAAAACACAATTTGCACCATGAAGACATCAGAATCTTTTGTCTTTGATGCAGGGCACTGCTGTTCACATCGCTCCATCTCGCCCTAACCTTGAGCGAGTAGTTTAATCTACAGGGCATTTACAGAGGTGTTGATAGGCTGCTGATTGAGCTGTCAGATAGAGGAAAAATCTCAAATCTGTTATTTGAGATGGCAACGTGTAATTAGTTGTGTGTCTTTTTATGCTGGTTAAGCTTTGAAGAAAGCAAATGTATTTTCCAGTGCATCCGATGCCAGCAAATATCTGTCATTCTAAAACATCAGGCTTCTGAACTCCATCTGGTTGGAGCTCTCAGAGCTGCGGTACTCTCACCCTGCAGGAGTACCACCCTGCAGGCAGCCTGAACCTCCAGCATGACTTGTCCTTGTATGGCGTTGTGTCTTCAGCCTGGCACAGCTCCAGCTCGTCACCAGGCACACATCCTCATAATCCATACACATCCAAGTATACACAAATAAATGCCACAAGTACTATAAGTATGACTCCACATTGTCTCTCCTTTTCTCTCTCTCTCCGTGGCGTGAGGCCAGCTAATATCTCGCTGAAAGACAGGGCTGCAGCAACTGCTCCGATGCTGCAAATACTGTTTACCTCAGTGCCCAGATGGTAAATAAAACTCAGGGTTTGATGATGGCTTTGAGGGAAAGGTAGGAAACCATCTTAGGCTGCCAAAAACCAAGAGTCACTAAGAGGGTCTTGTAAAAATATCAATAAGATGTGCTAAATATGTCCTCCACATTCCCCATCCACAATGAGCTGTGCATCAGCGACAGGTCGACAGCTAAATATTAACGAGCATTTTAATGTGTGAGCTGCAGCTAATGTAGGATGGTTCACTACATGCAGATTTTCAGACTGGGTTTGACATTTCTCTTACTCTCCCATTAATTTAATTATAGATCAGGGGTTTCAAACATGTGGCCCGGGGATCAGAAATGGCCCACTGATGACAACAATCCGGCCCACTGAACTGGTTTGGAAAAAAAATGTGAATGAGGGCATAAATATGGGATTTTTAACAGTATTCCAGTTTTCATTTGACCTCCATGGCCATTCACACTGCACCAAGGTAACTAATAGTTAAACAATTAAATTTTCACTATTAAAAAAAATGTCCTTATGAGTCCACAATAAAAAAAAAAACCAACCAAAAACAAGCAAACAAAAAAAACCACAACAGTTTTATTACAACAGGACAGTTTGTGCGATGATTCATTTTAGTAATTTTACACCCCTGTTACTTATAATTTAGTCCCAAATAGTTGTGCTGGCAAATGTCTTATATTTAATACATAGCATATGTAGCATTTCTTGTAGAAAAACTGAGACATACAGTTGAAATTGTACTTTTTCTTATATAGATAACTGCATGGTTACATTTCCTTACACTGTCAGTGCTCCAGCACACTTATGGTCAGTATGCAGCCCATGATGTAAAATGAGTTCGACATCCCTTTTGTAGATGAAGCTAAAAGATTTGACTATGGAGGTTAGTGACCTACACATAAATCCCTGCAAAGCTTTAGAAAAAACTAGAAGGAAAAAAGATCTGAAATTATCTTGTGAATGATCAACGACTAAAACTGTATAATAACCCACAGCAATTAGATGACCGGTACATGTGGTGGGGTGAAAACGGCAATATTTCCCTCATAAGTTGAAGCATAAAGTATCGTGGAAAAGAAATATTCCAGTAATGTACAAGTTAGAATACTCCGATGTACCGCGACATTAGCAGCCAGCTGACAGGTGAATTGAATAAGATTGATTGCCTCATTATAATGGCACCTGTCAAGGGGTGGGCTATATTAGGAAGCATGTGAGGAAGCAGCCCTTGATTTATGTGTTACAGGCAGAAAAAATTAGCAACGGTAAGTAAGTAACAAGGGCTTGGTCAAAGTATCTCCAAGATGACAGGGCTCAAAAGTGGTCCAAAGATTTATGACTGGACACCTGGAGTTGTATGTGGGAAGGAAATCTGGATAATCTGGTGCATTTGGTCCAAACTGCTCAAACATAATGCTCACTACTATAGAAAGCTGTGAGAACACACATGTATATGCATGAATATCTCCTCTGATGACTCCCATTTTCTTTTACATTAGGTGGGCAGCCAGGTGCACGGGCAGCAGGCTGAACCATGGAAAGCCTCCAGAGGCAATGTGTTGTTCTAAACAATGGTCGTAATTATAGTGGAGAACATTTCAGAGATAAGAAGTAAAAAAAAACAAAGCAGGAGTAACAGGTGTGAGCCAAAACAGAACTTCTAGGACATGATCATGATCTGCTGCCTCGGTGCTGACACAACCAGCGTTGGATTTGTTATTAAAAAAAGTAGTGCATTACATGATGCTTATTACTTATTATAGGAAAGTAACACAGTATTTTACTTAATTACTCAGTAGAGAAATTAATTTGTTACATTACTTGTTACATTACTTTCACTTTTACTCTGTAAAGGACCTGAAACACACACCAACACAAATCCCTATCCTAGTGAGCGCAAGTGATTCTACTGTAGCTGTTTCTACAGGTAGAAATGAAGGCTACTGCAAGTTGCCTTTGTTACCTGGTGAAGTTCAGGCTCTGGGTGCTGGGCTGGGGTCAGCATACACTCAGCTGTAACATCATCTAGGATCTTGGCTAGCTTTATGTTAGCATGCTATCTGTGCAGATGCTTGCAAAGAGTCGAGGTTTAATGCAATTGTTTTTGTCTTGGAGGCAGGTTGCACTCCACTATCATGCTCTTGTTCTTTTGTGCATTCAAAATAAATGTAACGTTCATCTTTCCACTCCTGAACAACAGCTGTAGACTGCGCCACCATTTTCCTCCTCCTGCACACAAAGTGACGTCAGCTGCAACGTGCGAAGGAAAAAGCCACGTTTGATTTTTTCTCTTTTCTATCCACTCACTGTGTGAATAACTTTGTAATGCAAGTAACAACATAACTATAATATATTGTAATACAATTACTGAATTTAGTACATTAATGTACAGTCATTTCTTTGAATGTGTTATACCCAACACTGGATACCACAGTCACCAAGACCTCTTACCACGAAGTCTTAATGGGTCAGAATATAAACGGTTGGTTTTAACGTTGAATGATTCTTACTTGTGTTATTGTACCAGTGGTAGATCTGCTTCCTCCCTTCCTCTCTGTTAGAATGTGAGTGTTACTAATCAGACTTCTTCAGTGGCTGTGGGTGGTCTAAGGAAGTCTCCTGCAGGTGTATCTGCTCTCGATCTACAATTAGTTATAGTTAAACCTTGTGCTGACCTCCATTCTTTGCCAGGTGGTTGTTCTACCTGTGGGGCTATAGCGCAGGCCTTTTGCACCACTTCATTCACTTACCACCTTGTTTGAATTTCCTTGTGTCTTGCACTTGCTCACCTGTCTCCTCCCTCTTCTTGGGAAACCTGCTGGAAAGCCTGCCTGACCCATTCTAACTCTGCCTGCATTATAGTGACTGGGCCTAGTTACTTACCTGAAGATACTCACTTGAACATAATCCCTGCCTTCATTTAAATTTCTCTCCATATTTGGAATTACTGTTGGATAAGATGTGAAGCTGGTGCACATACAGATTTCAACACCAATGTTGTGTATCTCAGTCTTGTACAGCAGTCTTCCCTTAGACTCACTTACGTGTTGGAAAGCCTCGACAACTCTTGCAAATGATTTGATCCAGTGAACCTTCTCTCTGTTCATGGTTAAACTGGATGTATTGTAAACTGATAACTTTGTTTATCTTGTCTGGTATTTAACCTCTACCATCTATGGATCCAGGAACTGCAGGTGATACAGTTACAGTATAACTGGCACAATCCATAACAAACAACTTAAGAGAAGAGCCATTAACCTCGAAGAATGGCCCCGTGTCTGCTTTAACCCTTTAAAGCTGGTCGGAGCGGGCACGCTCCGTTTTGCGTAACTTTTTTAAAATCCCGGTAGCACTGCAACCATGTGAGCTAGCGCAATAATTTTTTTTGCATATGAAACCGGCCATCAGCTTGTCCTAGGTCACGGTTTCCTTCCACATAAAGCTTTGCAAAAACTGCATAAAAAGCACTTGCAGCAACAAAAACATAATATTCCAGAAACACGCTTTGCCGATCCGATCAGCTGTTTGTAACACTTCCTACATCCATCAGCACGAACTATCGCATGTTCGCCATGACCTGCCCGAAACCGGAAGTGACGTCAAATGTAGTTTTTTACCATCAGGGCCTTATGAGCCTGTACTGGTGTTTTTAAAAGTTATGTTTGACTTTCTAACTTTCTGTGTCGTTTCTGGGATGCTTAGAAGTCATATTGCACTGCTGGAAATAGTTTATTTTGATGCATATGCTGTTTTTTTGCAAATTTGCATTATAATATTTATTTTCGTTTTTCCTGCAGTATATAAAAATTGGTGTATTTCAAAAAATAAAACTATGAAGACACTTAAAATAAATTTCCTGTGATGGGAAACTAGTTTGTGCAACTTTTTTGTATTTACAGTTTTGAGGGATAAGCCTCTTAAATTTCTCTAACTAGAAATATATGTTAAAAAAACAAAACGATTTTCAATTTTTTTGTAGTTTATTGCACTTTTTTGCAATTTATGTAATTACTATGCACTTAATGCAGACATATTATTAAAATTTGGGATATAATGGTTGTATTGATGTATATCAACTTGAAATGCTCCCAGAAATGGCACTACAACATGTAAAAATATAATATAAGCTCTGGCGGACTTGGTTCTATGGTAGGTCTTAAAGGGTTAAACCCTAAACATCATCTCCAGTCTTCCCAGAAATGGACTCAAGAATCAACGATTACATTTCTTAAAAATAGCCACAAAATGGTGAATACAGAGCACTGTGGACACACACAGACACTGATGATGGTGCACAATGTGTATTGACATCATAGCTGTAATTCCACGGCTGCAGGGATGTAAGCTAATGCTCCATGAAGAAGGCATTAAGGCAGAAGTGATGAGGGGAGTCAGACCGACTTTGACATGTCTGTTTGAAGTCGTCTGAAGCCGCTGCGACTCTGCAACTGCTGTTTTCTGCAGACTCTGGTTGCTCCTGATCAACTTATGAGCCCGTGAAGTTCACGTTCCAGAGCGTGAACATAACAAACATAATCTCAGGTTCTAATGTTAATTTACAGGAATTAATAGAAAAAATATGTACGCTGTTTAAAAATAGCTACAAGTGAATTTCAAGTACGATGATAATTTGATCGCTGGGACGTAACCTCAGGCTGAATCGAGTTAGATCGTCACATCCTATCATCGTATCCATCACTCCTGTTTTTAAGATCAACAAAGCAGAAAATGAAAGCAGTATAAGCAAATTAAATGAGGAAGCTCAAAGGGAAACTGCGTCTGTATCATCTTACTGAGTAGTAAACGTCCTCATAAAAGTGAGCTCTGTAATCCCTCTCTCAGACATAGCTACTTTAAAAGGCTCACAGTCCATCGAACAGCACGTCTTCGCAAGGATTTACACAGAAGGTTGGATTTTTTATTTTAACTTTATTTTTTTACGGGAAATTCTCTGCTTTACTGGATCTTGTCCATGAGGGTAAAGGCAGAACTGCTGCACTTAGTTAAGCATGTGGGCTTAAACTCAAGACACCATTGGCTGCTTTGGGCCTTACAGCTTCAAAATACCAGCACTGCTCACAAGTGAGGGGAAGCAAATGATGACTGTGGGACTTTTACATTATTGGTATGGTGTTTGATCATTTTCAGAATTAGCCTTAAGTTCATATACAGTACCATTAATTACCTATTTTGCTAAGAAACTGGGAAATATGTGTAGCAATTTATTAAAATATGTGCAAACACAGATAGAAATACAGTATATAAGGTAAAAACAGAGTTTGTACAATTCTAATGAGCTTGAAAGTGAATATTTAGTATGACCACCTTTATTCTTCATCATAGTCTGAACTCTCTTAAGCAGCTGTCTTGTCATGTCTTTAAGCAGTCTTCAGGAATAGTTCTCCAGGCTTCTTGAAGGACATTCGAAGCTCTTCTTTGGATGTTTCTGCCTTTTGTTCTGTTCTCCTTCAACATGCTGCTTCAGTAACGTTGAGGTCTGAGCTGTGGGGAGGCCAGTCCATGACCGATAATGTTCCACTGTTTGCTTTCACTGCACTGACAGTGTGTTTTGTAGCCCCATAACATTACACAGCATCCACCACGTTCTACAGATTGCTTTGAAACGTGTCATATCTTTCTCCTGACCTCCTCTGTACCTGTTGATGATCATATGAACCACAATTCTGGATTCATTATTCCTTGAAACCTGTTGCCACTGATTTTCAGTCCAGTTCTTGTGCAATGTGGTATACCTCAGCATTTTCTCCATTTCTCTTCTTTAACAATGACTTCTTGATAGTCACCCTTCCACTGAGATTATTTCCGCCATTTCTGATGAGGCTTCAATGAACCAGGTCTTCACTGGGTTTTCTTTTTTTTGTTTGTTTCTTAAGAACATGACTTTTAGATACTGTTTATCTGCTGTAGATTAATTTTTAGGTCTGACACTTCCTCTTTTTTCCCCTTTTTTTAAGGAGAGACTGCACACCATGCTGAGATATGCAAAGTTTTCAGCTAATAGCTCTTTGGAATCACTTTGTTGCAACAAAAACACAATTTTATTCTAAAAACTAACTTAAGAAATTGAAAAAAATGATGTGTTTTTGCAACAGGCTGCTAGTAGCAAAGTGCCTAAAGATATAATCATAAATTAGTTCTTTGCTAAGTTGTCTTTGTAGACACAACACAGGTTCATTACTTGAGTTAGGCGCCTTTTTAATGCTTGAATGATTCATAGGTCAGAGTTCAGTGCTTTAACAAAGAGAAGATCAAAAAAATGGTCAGGTGCAAGGATTGGATTGAAAATGAGCGAAAGCCAGTGTCCAAAGAAAACCTTTAGAGTGACTTCAGCCTGGAGAACTGTTGTTCTAGACATTGTAAGGAGTAAGAAAAAAGTTCTGCTCACTGGAACCAAATATAATGAAATGCGGCGTGGCTCGGGACTTTTGCACAGGGCTATTTGAAATTTATAACCCAAATTTTCATGAGTTTTAAAATTTCTTCTCGTGGTCATTTTGGTGAACTGAACCAGCCATGATGTGGCATTACATAAAAGCTGCAACTACCAGTGTGACTTTCAACGAGGGCTGAATGGTTGATGTCAGACAATGACGTCTGCTGTTCTGCAGATTAACGCCCAGTAATGCGATACGTAACACTCCGTAACTCTGCTTCTCCTGCCAGGTTGAGGCAGCACAGCGAGGATGTGGGTCAAGTCATCTTTAAAATGTGATGCGGTGCTTGTGTGCAAAGTTAGTCGACGCGTCATCAGCGAGTTCACAGTCACACAAACCCTGATGGTGAGCGAGGAGAAAACGTGTCACACTTCACGGTCACCAATCTTTAAATAATGCATCTCATTACAGAAAATACACACACTCGCTGCTCGCTGTAATGGATCCAAGCATGGAGGAAAACATAACATTCAAGTAATTTTATTGTCGCAACTAGTTAAACTGAGCCCCTGGTGTTTATTGCAAAATTCATTTCAGTAGGTCTTTACTTCATTTTATGACGATTGTGCAATATTTAAGCCGTGTGGAACCACTGAGCTCTTTTTCTGAAAGATTAACTGAGTATTTTTTACATGTACGGTTCCTACTAAGCAAGCAAATGGAGCGTGTTTGTTTAGATCAGGAAAGAAGATGGTCCTAATTGGAGTAAAGGGAATTTTACAGTGGAGCAGACTAATTATGATTATGACTGATTATAAGAGTCTTTGATCTTTGTGCTTTTATTATTCCTCTAAATTAAACGGCACAAAACAAGTGAATGTTAAATAGACTGGACCTTGAAAAAGGTAGGCAGGCAGGTGAGTGAGTGTGGAAGCTTGGCTGAATTTAAGTGACGTGTCATATTATTGGAGTTACTTTCTATTCTTTTTATGAATCGGCTGATACAGGCTGATTATAACTATATACATATATGGTGTGTGCGTGTATACAGAGCACTGATCTTATTATCATTCTCTTGTGAATATTTAACAAGGCAGCTCAGCCACTTCCTTCATCCGCTCCATTTTACATCTCACAGAACAGCCAGTGTAAATCTATTATACACATAAAGTGTCAGAGCTCATCATTACCACGCTGACCCTTCATTACTCCGCCTGTTATGATGCTCTGTGAGTGCTCACACACTTCCCGAGGCCTTCTTACATTAACCTCTTTTCCACTGGGAGAAAAGGACGGCTTCAGAGTCTGACCCGGTCTTTGGCCTTCACATAATGAAGAGTGTGGTTAACAGTGAATATCAGCGTGCCGCGCTTGAGTGCAGCCATCTTCCTGTTTATGTATGTTTTCAAAATAAAGGTAGCATGCTATCAAGCTGCACAGTGATCATTAACCCTGTTATTGGCTTGCACGTTTAGTAGCACATTAGGTTTTCAGTCATCGTAAAGCATAATGAATCGTATTGTTTTACACCCACAGCTATTTTTGTTGTTTTGCCCATCCCATTTATATCAATGATAGTCGGCTCATAACAGATACAGCTCTCTGTAAAGTGCACCATGACATCTAAGTCGTCCCAAATTATCATTAAAGATGATTTAGTGAAATTTAAATAAAAACTTAAGTGAAGATTTATTCCGCGAGTGTTGTATTATGATAAATATACACCACAATTTTTGTGTCCAGTTATGGAGGTACTTGCCAACAAAGAAAGGTTTTTGTCCACTGAATGTGTCCCCGTGAAGTTCTCAAATTCCTACTACACGTCGCTCGAGTTGTTGGATAACAGTGTGTGTCACTCGAATGCTAACTGGAGCAAGCATGGCCCACAGACCTGTTGTACCACATATTTTTGACACTGCCCCCTTCTGGCAACAGACACTTTCTGCAAGGATATTATATTTAACTAACACTAAACTGAAAACATTTGAATTAAATGAAGACAAAAACCAGACTTAAAAAATTAAAACCAATTGAAATGATTTTGGGAAATTGGAAAAATAAAATAAAATAAATGTCTTTAGTTTTAGTATTTGTTTGTTCGGTAAAAGTTGATGGACATGTTTATTGAAACTCTGCATGTCTACAAGAATAACACTGTGATTCAAAAGTACTGTGTTTTTATTGTATTACTTGTATAGAGTACTACTAAATATAATTATAGAATAGGCTTACTAAAACTAAATAAAACTAGATTAAAACTAAACATTTTCAAATAGAAAAAAACTAAAACGAAACAAGAAAATCCAGTGTGGAAACTATCCATCCATCCATCCATCCATCCATCCACCAGTCTGGAAACTAACTAAAACTATCCATCCATCCATCCATCCATCCATCCACCAGTCTGGAAACTAACTAAAACTATCCATCCATCCATCCATCCATCCATCCACCAGTCTGGAAACTAACTAAAACTAAACTGACAAAAAAAGCAAAAGGTGAAAATGAAATAAATAAAAAAAATACAAGTTAAGTAAAAAATACAAAACTAACTATATGAATTTCTCTGCAGGCAGATGTAGAACCCAAAGCTGCCAATGGAAGACCAACATGTTTTCACCGCTGAACCATAATTTCACCAGTGATTCTAAGTGAAGCCGCTGACTTTACCCACAAAAACCCCTTTTTAAAAAAAAAAAACTTAAAATGTCCTGGTTATTTTCTGCTAGTACATCATCTGTTTTTTCAGTGGAAGTTGTGCAATTTATTTACATTTTTTGAGTGGAAGAAAATCACACTGATGAGGTTTCAAAAACTCACAAATAGAGTTGAGATGGATGGAAAAATCCTGCATTTCAAAAATGTTAAATGGAAATATCTTTACAGTTTTTTCCCAGTGTGCATCACATGTATTGTAAGCAGGCATCACATCAACATTCATGTAATACTGGAGAAAGCAATCTTTTATAGCTTGCTGAGACACAGCAGTGCCCAAAACATCAAACTTCTTCAGCATTTTTAGCCTTCACGTGACCAGCTAAGGTGAGTGGTGTAAACCTTAAACTTTTTTTTGGCTGCCTAAGATGCACTTTGCCCATGTGTGAAAGTAACTGAGAGCACTTGTTCTGTGAGCTGGAGTATCTGCTGCACAAATCAATAAGCACATTTTGGAGTTGCAGTCTCGCACTCCTCTCTCTGCAAAGAGGAAGGTTACAACGGTTCAATAACGTTAGCTCAACGAAAGCCAAAGGTTGGAATTAAAGAGTCTAAAAAAAAACAAAAAACGGGAATTCAAAATGTTCTCACTTTCTCCTCTGACAAACCAAAAAGCAGTGAGCAATTTAGAATCTTCCATTAAAATAACCTCAGAGACATTAGATGGCAGCTGGGTGATATTACATTTTAATAGCACAGCTTGCAGTCATCCTCTGCTGAATCGCTCCAAAGGGGCGTTTGAAGAACTGTATGTGCTTATGGTCTAGATTTTTCCCTTTTCTGGGGAATGTGTGATGAGAATGCACGTTAAATATTACAAAAGAACTCTCCTGTCGGTATGTAAGTGCTGCTATATGTGTGTTAATATTATGCACGCTGATAAATATAAAGCTTGACAAAATTACAAGTGATTGTATTAAATCCTCTTGTATTGCATTGCATCTATGGTAACTGACTGTTTTTTTTTATTAATTAATGAATGAGTAATTTAGCTTTGCCTTGGGCCACTGCTCATATCAAAATAAAAGTCAGATTATGCCTTAGGGTGTAAGCTAGATCAACCTCTTCTCTTCTGCCAGCGCACAGTACGTGCTCTCTTTGTCTGTGCTGCTTGATGTTTTCCACTTCTCCCCGGTCATTCCCTCCAGCTCTGCACCAACAATGCCTACAAATGATTTTCAAACACCCTATTCATTAATGCAGGACACTTATAATTGTTGTTTTGTTTGTTTTTTGGGAGATGCTATGCTATTCTCCTAAAAATTTGTGTCTACATGAGTATAACCTGACTATACCCGATACTGATTTTTGGTCTGTAAATAAAAGCTGCCCCTTGCTTCAGTGCAACAGCTTTTCCACCAGCCTGTTCAGTATGTCAGTCTCTCCCTTGTCTTCCAGTTTGTGCACATATTGGTTTCTTAAACAGGGAAACATGACAACTGTGTCCTAGGTCTCTTCTAAAATTTCAGTGTGGAAAACTAAGTGCACCCCACAATTCAATAACCTGTAGAATCACTTCTAAGAACAATGATTTGAAGTTATTGTTTTCTGTGTGACTTTATCAGTCTCTCACATCATTGTGGAGGATTTTTGGGCCACTCTTCTTTATGCTGTTTCAGTCCATTGAGATTTGTTCCATTTGTTTATACAAAACTCTCCACATCCTTTTAATCAGATTGAGATCATTGTAAGACCTTTTCTTTTGCAGCAACTCTGTTGTTAACTTTCTGCTGTGTTTGGGATCTTTGTCCTGTTGTGTGACCCAGTTTGGCCCAGGCTTTAGCTGTTGGATACTTTGGTAAATAGAGGAGTTCATGGTTGACTTAATGACTGCAGGGTCCCCAGGTCCTGGCTGCAAAACAAGCCAAAATCATCACTCCTCCACCACCGTGCTTCACAGCGTGCATGAGGTGTTTGTGCTGATATGCTGTGCTAGGTTTTGATCTTAATGTGCTGCCGATCATTATGACCAAACATCTCCACTTTAATCTCATCTGTCCAAAGGACATTGTTCCCGAAGTCTTGGTTTGTTCAGATGCAACTTTTTAAAGACGAGTCTTAGTCTTGATGAAGACAAGTCTTACTCTTGGCAAATCTTCCAAACAAGCCAAACTTGTTCAGTGTTTTTCTCATTGTGCTGTCATGAACTTTAACATTTAACATTGTGAGTGATGCCTGCAGGCGTGTAGATTCTTGAGTGGGAAAATTACTTCTCCCACTCAAGAATGATGGTCTTCAGATTGTTTAGAAATAGTCTTATAACCCAGGGGTCTCAAACTCGCGGCCCGGGGGCCACTTGCGGCCCAAGTCACCTCTACTTGATGTGAAGAAATATAATGAAGTTTGGCCCTTGAAGTTACATTTTTTGTTAGGTAGGATTCGTATGTCTGGATTTTTATTTTTTTTAATAAGAAAAAATTTCTAGCAGAAGTGCTGCCACGTGTCTGGGCGGAAAGAGAGTATCAATTTGTTTATTTGGTAGTTCAATGAAAGGCTTCAGTTAGTTAAGCACGTGCTGTTTTTCATCTGATGCCTAATTTTAAGACCTGCTGAAGACCGGATTATTTTTTATTTCTTGACGCACAAAACCGTGTAAGGTAAGCGCCATTTCTGGCAATATTTTTCTGCTTTTCAGTTTCCTGTTGTAGCAACATCACACATGTGGGCAGTGTTTCGGAGCGGTGTTAATTAAGTTCACTTAATTAACACCTTTGATCAGACATGGTTGATGATACTGCTGCCTGTTGTAACTAGTCGCACCATCCTTCCATTACCTCAGCACTGACACTTTCTGATTACTGATAGTGAGACGCCACAATGCTCATTCCCACTATGAACAGATCCACCAGGTCTGTGTTGCTGGAGGGACATGGGGAATTTTTACTGGTACGGACAAAGGTATAGGTACACACACTGTAGGTACATCCAGTACCTTCTGTTCTTGACGACTGCTCTCCGTTCAAATTCTACATGCGGTTCACAATAAAAAGAGCCAGATACACATCTCTAGTTCCTTTTTTTCTGACCCTCTTTAACCAGGCGTGTATTTACAGCAATATCCTGGGGCAATAGAAGCACACAGTCTCCCCAGTGTAACCAGTCTGGATTGAGTTGGAGGTTTGCTGCAATTCAACCAGTTGCTTAAATGACCAGAGGATATGCTGTAAATACAACTGTAACTTCAGGGATCAAACCTGAGCAGTTTTCTAAAAGAATTCCCACCAGCTGCAGCTTTTTACTGGTTATGAATCATTCAGACGCTAAAAGCTGTTTTTTTTATATCTCCCTCCCTGTGGTATGAATCATTAACAATTACCCTCCAGGTCGTGCACTGAAAGGTTCCTCAGAAACAAAAGAATGTCAAAACAAAGGTAGAAATGCCACAAAGTACATTCACATTTTTAATTATGGAGCAAACATATTTTTCCAGTCAGCAGCCTCACTGATGAGTTCACAGAGTCACAGAAACAGGAATATTTGCAGCACAGGGAATCCACAGACCCAAAATGGCAAACACAGGTAGTCGGAGTCGGAGGTAGTCGAAGTCACGTCTACAGCAGAAGTCGTTGGTGGGGTACACCAACGACTTCACCAACGACTTCAGTAAGACCAGCGTAAACGAAGGGCAAAGACTGTGAATGGCTTATTAGGAACTAGCTGGATGTAGGGAATGGGACAACAAGGACCTTGGATGAGATGAGAAATCTAGTGTCTAACATCTGGTAACAAAATACCAATGTATAATGTTCTTGGTCCAAGCTGTATACAGTGTCATACCCAGTCCAGCAAACTTCCACATTTGGGGCTGAAGGAAATCAGATCTCTGCCCTCTTTGCTGTGGAAAAGAGTCCTTGGATCACCTTCTTAGCAACAAAGACTGTGCTGTTGTTGGCCCCATGATCAGGCACTCAAGGCAATGGCTGATGGCAGCCATTAAAAACATCAATGAGTGCCATCACCCAAAGACTTGCAATTGCTGGAGAGAAACCAAGCTAAAGCAAAGGATGGCCTCCTCATCACTGCATCAACTCAGAGGAGGACTCTAGCAAGCAACTAAAGTTTCCAGCCCAGACAAAACCATCATGGCTGCTGCCTGACATGATCACTATACCAGAAATTGATGGTGCTGGAATAAACTGTGCTCTGGAAAGAGCACATAGATGAGGTAAAAACAAAAAAGTGTGCCAAGTATCAGGACCAATGACTGTGTAAAATGACTTTGAATGTTTTTAAAAAATTGAGAACCCAGGCAGAAGGAAAGGGTCGAGATGTGCTGCTGAGGATTTGCTGGACATTCACTATGCAAAGTGCTTGGATCAACAGAGGGCCATTAGATCAAGTACTGATGCTGCAGTGAAAGCCACGAATAGCTACCACTGGAAAGCAAAATGAGGTCTGATCAACCCTGGCTGGGTTGCCTCAGAAAGGGTTTTTGATGCTGACACACCCAAAACACCCGAAACAACCAATGATCCCAGGTTACATCAGTGATGGATCTTTTGAGACATACATGTTTGAAAAGGATGAATACCCAAGTTAGCTCATTGTTGTTATTGGTTCTGATTACTAATGTAATAACTTGCAGACAGCATTTTGATTTTGCAGAATAATGTTGCAATGCAGAATAAAATATATAGAGTGGTTTTTGTGTCGTCAAAAATGTAGAATCTTAATGTGAAATGCAAACATAGCTTTTAAATAAATGCAGTGGAGAAAAAAATTCCAACATTGAGTTTGGTTTCCAGCAGAATTCTGTAACTTCTGAGATAGTCGTTCATTCACAGGTTACAGCGATGTTTCGAACTATCATTAGCTCTTTAAAATTAATGATTTGCAACAGAACAAGATGCAAACACTTTACTCCAAGATCATATCAAAGACCTTTTTATAATGTCTTTGAATATACTTACATATTCTTCCAATTACGCAAAACCACCAAAGTGGTGGAGAGGTGGACCACGGGCAGAGGAAAACACCTTTAATTTTGAAATCATTCATTCATTTGTTAGTTTTTATTCAGCACAACAATGAAGATGGTTAAGATAATATTTAAGAAATACATTTTAATATTTAAGGTTTTGGATTAAACTAAAGTGGTTAACTTTAAGATGTTTCATTATTTACAACTTTTCCCTTATTTATTTGTCTAACGTTATTGCATTTACAGTGGCGTCTAAATCAGGTTCTGGGGAAGTCACTGAAAGTAATAAATGATGTATTCATGTCACAATGTTCCCCTTTAATGACATTCATATTATAGATAGTAATGTGTGTGTGTGTGTGTGTGTGTGTGTGTGTGTGTGTGTGTGTGTGTGTGTGTGTGTGTGTGTGTGTGTGTGTGTGTGTGTGTGTGTGTGTGTGTGGTTCTCTGCATTTAGCAGCTGACTGCCCTTCATCACTCAGATGGTCCGAATGACTGTCTGCACCCAGGATTAGACTCACACAGAGAGTGAGATGGAGGGCTGCTGGGGGTGCAGTTCAGCTCCGATCCTCCCATGGACCGTCTCCAAAGAGCAAGCGGATTCACTGCTGTCGAGCCACCAAGCACTGTTTTCTGTTTCTTTACCACTAAGCTCATTCACAGCTAATAATCTGCTCTAGAGATACAAAAGCACAGCTTTATATTTTCATTTGAACTTTTCTTTTTTGAGATGATTTAGCTTTTTGGGTACTTGGGTGCACAGAAAAGAGCATAATATGCTGTGTATGGGGAGGGGCGATAAGATATAGAAAAAAGCCCTTTTATGAACATGTGTGTGACTGTGTGAATGAGGCTTGTAGTACAAAAGTGCTTTGAGTGCTCTGAATACAAAAGTGCTAGTCCACTTACCATTTTGCTGCACTGTTGCATGTTTTAACATCAAGTCCACAGAGAAAAGAATGTACTGCCAAGCATGTTTCTGTCTCAGATAAATGTAGGGTAACGTTGTAGCATCTAGTCAGATTTTCATGCCTGAAATTATGAATTTAGAAGTTTTGAAACTAAAACAATGAGCTGAGGACAGCTGAATGAGGACACAACTACCCACAACTTTGATTGATTTTTAATTTCAAATATTTACCAAATATTAAAAGTTATTTCAGTTTTAAAAGTTCAAACTTAATTGCAATTTTATAGCAACAACTATAATTTCACTTATTCCTTTTCCAATTTCTCTGAATTCATTGAACTATACTCATAATATTCCCATATTAATAAGGATGAACTAACTATTTTTTAGTATCTCTCTATTAATTTTCCCTCTGGGTGATTTTATATCCTAAAAATTTGAGCTCCTGAGTCATTAAAACGATAGTTTATACAACCAAATTTGTTTCCAGCAGGCACAGAAGCAGGGAGCAAATGAGAACTGCTGTGTAGAAATGTCATTGAGTTTTATTTTATTAGTTTAGGTTTTCATTTCTAATTAAATTGCCATAATATTAATCGATGCGTGGACACACACATAACCAACATTCTGAGGATGGACTTAAACTGGATATGAACATATGGTTCACTCTGTAGCTTACATTTGAACTCATTATTAAGCAGCCCTGCTGAACTTTGTTGTTGTAGTTCACACAACCTGCACCAAACATTAGACACATCTGGTGAAAGGTCAGATTTTCAAAGTAAAAGCTATTACTTTCTTAACGGGAAGATTAATATGTTTTCAAATTTTGTATAACTATTCCATATAAAACCCTCAGTTCCACACGAAGTTATTCTGCGGATCACTTTAATGTAACATTTAATTTAATTTAACATAATTTCTTTTATTTTTGGAAAATTTTTCTTTTCTAACTTTTTCCAAAAATAAAATCCTCAGATTACTTATTAAATTTTATGAAGATGCCTTAATCCTGTGAAACTTTCAAGATAAAAATACAGAGTTATTTTTTGAAAATGAAAAACATGATGCTCAGAAATCCCTCTGATTTTCAAAAGCTTTCTTATCCTTAAGGTGACAGATTTCCAAAATAAGAACAGTGTTTTTTACCATACAAATGTTTTTACTTTTTTAGCCAATTGGTTCAACTTTTCAAAGACAAACAACAGACAAGTTCAACAAACAACAATGCAAAGACCATAACAATGACTATTTTTTAAACCCCAAACCACGATAGAATATGCAACAGACGATGTCTGGCAGTAGCAACAATCTCCAGATTCTGCATTATCTAATTATTTACAAAACTCTACTTTGACTTAGAAATGAGTAGATTTGACAGAAGTGAGTTTCTTCTAGTTATGAAAGAGTATTGGTGTCAGGGATGGAGCCACATTTCTGCATTTCTGCTCCACCTTCCTTCCCTCTAGCAGTGGCATGCTCTTAAGCTGAATATTTGACTACATTTGACTTCCCACTTATTAGTCATCGGAATAATTTGTGTTGCCTGGCTTGTTTGCCTATTATCATAACTGTATTTTCTAAAAAATCTTATCTGCTGATCTACGTCTGTACTTGACTAACTCATCAGTCGTGCTGCATTATGGAAAATGGGGATTTGCAAGGCAGGTGTCGTAAATTGAGGATGTAAACTACGGACTCTTAGAGGAGTAAGACATCCCTCCATTTGTAGTTACATTTCTCTACATAAGGCCCCCAGGAAACCTGGTGGTATCATACTATCATACATCTATCTCTGCTATGCTGATGACACTGAGTTAGTTTTGGCTCCCTCTCATGTGATATTCAAGACAAGCTTACATGTGAGATGTTGCAAATATCCATTGTGCTGTGGGTAGCTGTGATTCTTATCCAGATGTTTGCGCCCTCTTATCTGGGCTACTGGATGCTCTCTGGAGATGTCGTGTCCAACAATGTAACTAGTCCAGATCTGCCTCAATCCCTTGGAATTACATCCATGTCGGACAATTCTCACTGTTTTTTTCTGGGTTAAGGCTTCTTCCTTCTAGTAAAGCCTCTTGAAAAAGAAGTTCTGGCCCTGCTATCACACTTTGCTGCAAATTTTAAAACTCCACTCCAGCTGCATTGCTTTTTTCTTTTCTTTCTTTTTTTTTTGGTATAGCACAAACATGAAGCTCAGAATGCAACACTTATCTTCAAATAGTATGACCGATGCTGGAAGCGTTTATTTCTTATTCAATTGGATTTATAATCTGCTTTTAATGAATCACAAAGCCCTCCAAGAAAAATATTACCAAGTCAAATACATGTAAGCACGCACACACAGTCTCACAAGTTACATAACAGCTCTGAGTGCTGGTTCACTGCATCAGTTACTTCAAAGAATGGGGGGAAAAACAAAAGAACGAGGCAGGGAGAGGATTGGGTTTATACCTCCTCATTCATCTGTCAAGTTCTCTCTGCTTCTCTCTGTAACCTAAAAAAAGCTGAGCAAGCATTTGGTGTCAGCATATTTTCGAGTTGTGTGTGAGAGGGCCAATATGTATGTGTGTGTGAGGGGATCAGATGTCCCCCAGACAATAAGACGCCCTTATTTAAAATAACTGAGAGAAAGGGGGGTGTGGGGGGGACAACTAAGGAATAAAACAGAGTGGAAATAGAGAAAGAAATGTTGGAATGAAGTCCGCCTCTCGCTTTCTCTGGCTCTCTCCTCCAAATTCTGGGCAAATGACTGAAAAATATTTGAAAGAAAGGCATTTTCACAACTGATCACATTTTTTTCCTACCCCAACTACAAAGTCAAAATAATGCCAAAATACTGCCCTCCTTTTTCTGTTCACTTCTTTGAAATGGTGGCTACTGGCAGGGCTAGCTGGTACACTACTGAATGCTTAAAGCATTTTTATTCACATGGTACTCCCTCGCCCACACTCAGCTAAATATTTGCCCGCAATCACGGTTTCTGTGTCCAGACAGATGAAGATTAAGGGTTTCTTTGTGCAAACTTTCATTTGTAGCCTATACTTTCCCCTGTTTATATGACCAAAGCACTACCGGTAACTTTCAGAGTGCTTCCTTGAAATCCTTTTCTTACAGCATTCCCTATTTGGAGTTATGTACTTAAAGCATTCCTACGCAAGCAGGTTTCCACTGTGCATGTCATCCAGTCTGTGCACGGGTTTTCATATCAGGGCATTTGGTTCAAAAGGAACAAGAAAAGTTCTGGATAGGTCATAAAGATACAGGTTAGATCTTTAGATCATATTAAATTTCATTCCATCTTATCTGTTTGGGTGGTAATCAAGGTCTATCTGGATGAAATCCAAAAGCTCACAAAACAAAAATCCTCACAAAAAAGTTCCTGGTGAGACAATCATGTGACAGCGCAGGTGCAGGAGCGCCAAGCTAACAATAAACGGCTAATAGCAAACATGTATCAATAGTATGATATAAATAACACACATATTACCTGCACCTGCATCACTTCCACAGCTGTTCTTTCACGTTGATCCCCCAAAACACTTCTGCTGTGTTTGATGAGATGTTGTAATATTTAACTTCTGATATATTAGCAGGCTTTTAGCAGCGTTCTGGGATTTTTAACAAATGTTTTTAGATTCATGAGAAGATTTATAAGCTTTTATGGCGAGCAGTATGTGTTCATAAGAGGGAAATCAGCACTCAATCTCATGCTGAGTTAGTTAAGGTAGAAGAAAGTTGACCTAACTTAGGATATGCTCCACGGTATCAATATCTGGATGACGGCAACAGATGGTAGAGCGCAGCTGAATTTACAGCTAATAAGCGTGTTCGCTAACAGCAGTGAAATGGCTTTTTTTGCTCTTTAATTCTCTTTCTGACAGACACACAACATGAGACTCTGACACTGTCAGCTTCCTGCTGTCAGGGGTGTGTTTGCTGAGGTCGCAAAGTCATTTGAGTTTCTCAAGTTTCTCAGTCGTCTCTCTTTCTCCGTGTCACGCACGCTATCACATGCCCAGGGTGGGTGAAGCTCATATCATACACAAAAATGTTTATGTGTATTTCTGAGTCAGTGATTCGTGGAATGAGACATTTCTGCTGAGTATTAGTTGGGGGTTTTTTTAAATCACATTTCGTCTTTTTTGTTCATTTGAACACAAAACAAAAGTCAGTTTTCACAGCTGCCATCAAAACTGAGAAGTTCACACCAAAACCATCTGGGTGGATAAATGGCGCTATAGGTCAGAGAAAAACCACATCAATATTTAATGACTGGATAAAATCTGTTTTTGACATTGGTGAGTATTTTTTCAAGTGGGTTGAATTGATTGCTGTGCAGATATTTTATGGAAGGAGCAACTATTCGTGAAGAAATGAACAGGAAATTAAAGTAATAAGTGCTTTACTGCAAATTACAAAGAAAGAAAATAAATAGAAATGCGGTTTCACACCAGTTATTAATAGCTTTTGTTGTTGTTTCTCTCACCCAGTTGAATATTTGGGGGCTTAGCCCCCTGCAAAGCTGTAATGAGCACTCTATAGTGCCTTCTAAACTTTTATAGAGCTGCAGATTCACTCTCATGCAATGACTGGTTTTAGCTGGAAACATGTTTTCTTTATGCAAGAAATTATAATCTCAGTTTAATCATATTCCCTTAAATTAATAACAAAAGTACTATGCTTATACAAAAGTGCCCTATAGTGTTAAAGCAAAGAGGCTGTAACACAACAGTGCACTCTCCTGCTGTCAGGTCCTCCGCCCTGTTCATGGGTGCCTGTAAAGACTTTATCTACGAAAAAACATACACAAGATGCACCATCGCCATACACACAAAATTTAAAGCCTCCTCCTGCACCACCGTGACTGTTAGCTCCAGCGTTTTTCAAATTCAATCACATTTTTCATTAACCCTCGGGGAATCCTCCCCCGCCCACACATGCATACACACATGCACACTTCTTGATGATGATAAACATGTTGGAAGTGATTTTTCCATCTGCCTTTCATTCCGTCTGCCATCTGCCATCGCCAGCAACTCTGAAGGCTTCAGCTCTGTTTGTGTTAGAAGAATAGTGCTCTCCTCCTCTTCTCCTCTCCTCCTCCTCATCGTCCTCATCCTCGAGCTTCACTGTAGAAACATATCTACTTTCACCCTCCAGAGTGATATCATTATATCATCTGATATAATGACACAGGTTCCCTTTTGCTGTCCAGCTGCCGGAGACAACATGCTTGAGAATGATAGAGCCTTAAAGGCTCTATCTAAATATTATCTCTAAGTGTTCTTGATATGATCTTCAGAAATGTCACAGCTGGTCATGCTAACAACAGCTAAATTATTTGACATATTTGATAATACACACATGTTTAGTGTGTTTATATGAGTATATTTTTTATGTATATTTGTCCAGGAGCAAGGGTACAGTTTGAATCCCCTCGGGGGTGGATCTAGAGACTTTTTCCTAGGATGGCATGGAAATCAGATGGGGTGGCAAAATTAGAGCGCTTTCTTTACACATATGCAGGTGGTACATTCTGTAATATGTATGATTGGTTAAAATGCAGCAAGTATACACATTTTGTATAAACATAGTATGTAACTTTCTTATTGGCTTTAGTCCAAATAATTAAACATTTCAGTTACATAAAAAATGTAAATTTCTATTTTAAGTACTGTATAGCCTATAAAATAATTAATTATATAATTGAGTTTGCAACAGACGATGTCTGGCAGTAGCAACAATTGAGTTTCAGATCTTTTTTTTTAGTTTTAGAACTAATCACATTGGCACATGCTGAAATTTACACAAAATATCAGAAATCTGCACCGTCATAAACAAATGAATGTGTTTTTCACCAAACATTTAAACATTTATTGAGTTAATAACACTTCATGGCTTTTCCAGAGTGTAACAATCAACCACCATTGTTGAAAGCTGAGTTGGTATTGATTCAAAATATACTCTCGAATAATCATTGGTGTCAGTTGCTACTGAAAACAAGAAATAAAATAATTTTGGATGCTATGTGCTGCCCCATTTTTTAATGTGGGGGAGATAGACTGTACAATATATTTTGTTTTAAAAATTATATTCCATGTTATTGTACCTAGGCTCAAATGCTAGCTTATTTTAATAAACAACATTGTCATATGCAAAGCTAGGATGGCACATGCCACCCCATTCCACCACTCTGGATCCGCCCCTAAATTCTGTGTCCCTAAATTAGCTTTTAAATACTGAAATTGTGACAATAAAATAAATACTACCCTGGAGTCCAACTTCAGAAACCTCAGGGCTGAAATAAAGCCAATGCAGAATTGAACAAACAAATGCATGCAACATAACAAAGCGGAAAAAAAATCCCAGCTGTTCCTTGTTTTGCCACTTGAGGCTAATTCTCCTGTTAGCTTCAGTGTTAGCAGTCTTAGCATGCTACCATTGTAGTAGAAATAAACATGTCTACAGCATGTATAGGTGGTTAATTGTAACTCACCCATTTAAAACTTATTAAGCCTAAAAAATTATATGATTAAGGGTGTGGTGGTTTGAATTGACAGATGCATGCCAGCTAAGCTGCTAGCTGTCTGTTAGCTTTACCTCGGCTAATTTGAGCAACAGAACTAGATCTCTTGGCTGTGTTTGTACTTTCAGTTAAACTATGTGAATAATAGCATGCTTTGTGCTTAATTGTAATAACAACACTAATTACCAGTTGTCTGTTTATCTTCTTTGCTAAAGAAGCTACCTGGTTAGCTGATAACTTGAACAAATTGCTATAAGATTAAATCTGCAGTCACCTTGATCTTCAGAAGGTGAGATCAAGGTAGAAAGCCTGTTAGCATGACCACTGTTATGACTATTCATACAATGCCTCTTTATCTTTAGGGGATTGTGGGGTACCTTTAAAGTCTTTCTGTCGTCATTTAACTCTGTTAACTCTGGTTCCTTTGCCAAAAATATTTTCTGATGATTATCTGGTCAAGCCAGTGTCTGATAGATGATCCCTTGTGGAATATGAAATTCAGTGGGAACTAATAAAATTCAGCCTCCTGTTGAATAAAAAGGAAAAACATATACTCACTTGTTAAGTACACTGTAGGCTTGGTACTGTGTTGGCCCTGCTTTGACCTTCGGGACTGCCTTAATGCTGTTCCACCACATACCAAATGTGCTCTGATGGTTTGAGATCTGGTGGATGTGGGGGCCATGCGATCATTCAAGGATCCAGATTTAGATTATCTGAGCTTTGTGACATGGTGTTATACTACTGAAGACATCCACCAGAAGATGCGTGCACTGTTGTTGTAAAGGGATGGGCATGGCCTACAACAATAATCAAGTATGTTGTAGCATTTGAAGGTCTCAAAGTGTGCCAGGAAAATATCCTTCACACCATTACAGCACCACCAGTCTGACCTGTTGATAGAAGGCAGGATGGATCAATGCTGTGATGTTATTTACTCCACCCAAATGTCACAGCGGGACTCGGGACTCATGAGACCAGGCAATGCTTTTCAAATTATGTGTTGTGCAATTTTGGTGACCCCAAGTGTGCTTTTCTGTTCTTAGCTGACCTCTGATCTGGTCTGACCTGAGCTGAGCTGGTTGTATGTAAATCCTGTCTTGCACCAACAGCCATGTCAGGTTCAGAGTCACTTACATCATGTTTCTTCACCATTCTGATGCTTAGCTTGAACTTCAGCAGGTCGTCTTGACCGTGTCTACATGTCTAAATGCACGGATCGCTGCCATACGATTGGCTGATTAGAGCATATATTGTTTTCGTATCAGTATTTAACATCTGTGGTGTTAGAATTGCTTTTGAATTTACAATCTTTGTTTAACCTGAACAGCAAATTGTATAGCTGCTGAACTGAAGCCAAGAAAGTCTTTTAGCTGTTTGTCTCCATCTGCCAGTTAGCTAAACACAGGAAGGCAGAACTGTCGTGGACTCATGGGAACGCTGGAGGACGCGATTAAATATAGTCTGTAAAAAAGCTGTCTTTTATATGATGTTTTGGTTTTCCACAGCAGGGATCCCTGTTTGTGTGTCTTTGACTGACAGTGTGTGTTTTTTTTTTAAATTTCAAGTCAGTATTTCACCACAAAAAGTGGCCTATTAATATTTGATGGCTGAAGAAAAGAGCCGCTCATCTCTTTCTTAGTCTTTTTGAAGAGTGTGTTTGAGTCTGAACCAAAGTGGAAAAACAGAAAAACATTTTAAGGAGACCGAGATGAAGAATTCACAAATTTCATTCTGCTGTAAATCTGGTAATAATTTCCAGTTTGCGTCCTATCCCAGAAGAAAAACTGAAATAACCCTAAAACGGTGGCTTCGTGGCTCTTTTATAACAGTGACTGTGACACTAAAACAGGCAGCAAAGAGAGCTCAGATAAATAAAAGAAGAGAGCTGAACGCAGAGAGCCGGCTGTGCTGTTTATCCAGTGTGAGCATGGCGCCATCTACAGTCTAAAATTGAACACATTATGTGCAAATGGACTGCAAATAACACCCAACATAAAAAGGTAAATAAATAAATAAGTATCAAGACTCTTCATGTTGATCGAGTGTTTGACAGCTCCATAAAAGGCGCCTCTAGAACAGCTGCAGTTCTTCTTTGTATTGACTATTCAAATCTTTAGACCCGTCATTAAAAAATCCAAAATATCCAAAATATTTTACTTCCAGGTTTTATTCCAAACTTTCTTCCAGCAACACAGTGTAGTACAGGAAACACAGAGAGGTGTCACAGTCCAAGTTTATTTTCCTTATTTTGCATCTGGTGTCCTGATTGTTTTAGTTCCATGTTTTACATTTTTCCAGATGTTGTAACAATATTAATGTATTTATTCTTGTTTGTTTGTTTCTCTTGCATACTCTCATAATTGTACATTATCTAATGTCAATATCTTAATGCAAAGTATTAAAAATTATCTAAGTAAAGGACAATAAAAAAAATAAGCAAAACTTTTTCCCGGTTGTATTTATCTCATAACTTACAGCAGACATAATATTGACTTTAAGAAGTAAGTTTTTTTTCCTTCAGTGAAAAACAACAGTTAAATACAAAACACATGCTCAACAATCTAATCCAATTAAAACCAGTGTTACTAAAGCTGCACTCAAAAACAAAACGCTGGCTTTAACCGATTTAATTACATGTAAGTCTTGCATGTAATTTTTCTTTTCATTTGAGTACGATGTAAAATATTAAATTAAATGGAATCTGGTCAAATGAAATTCAGTTTATTGGTGTAAACTGAATGTATAAAACCAAAACTTTCGTAATTGTAACCCAGGACCCCTGAACAGTTATGGACTTGTTATTGTGATATGTATTTGTAAGTCTATGCTTCTGTTCGGTGTTCCACTTATTGTATGTGTAGGTATGTGTGCGTATATATGTGTGTGTGGATGCCAAGCACCTGCAGACCTGATGGGCGTGGTCCTGTTAGAGGATTGGCCACGCCTGAAGCCACACACACACCTGCTGCTGATCAGGCTCGTCGGGGGAGCTATTTAGGAGACCGATGGAGCGCCCACCGGTGCGGGATCATTGCGTGAGACTTCACGGCAGTCTTAGCTCAGTTAAAGTCTGTGAGTGTATGCCTACTGGAATACAGTGTCTTGACGGCTGCCTCTGTTATTTTCCCCTCAGGAGGATCGTGGAGCATCAGAGGGCAGCAGGCACGGGGTGTGTGTGGACACACGGAGAACACGGAGCACGGACTTTTTGAGAAGACACAACACGGGAGTCACGGGGATTTACTGTTATTGTTTCATTCACTATAAATAAACGCACTGCTTAGACACAGAGTACCGCGACTGGGTCCTCCTTTCCCCACATCCCCACGGTCTGCCCTGCCAAACCGTGACAGTAATATTTAAGAATTTAAATAAAACCTTTGATTTTATACATTTTTGTTGCATTTTACTCAGAATTGTTGTTGTTTCATAGGGTGTGTAAGGAGTGTGGCTGAACATATACTTGTAAAAACAAATAATCAGATTTTTCTTCTTATTTATTTATTTATTTATTTATTTATTTTACATCAGTCAGATTGTTTCAATACAAAATAAAAGAAATCAACCCAGCCTCCACAAGCCTGCTATTATAACAAAGCTGCGAGGACCCACATTGCACTTATTGTGTAAATAAGAGTCTTAGTAGAAGACCACACCTGTGAAGTTTACCTTCACTGACCTCAACAACCAAATTTAGTGGTTGTGTTATCTGGGATCTGAGCAAGTGCAGTGAAGAGTTTTGTGTATTCAGATAATTGATTGGTCTCATTTTGAGGCTCTTTTTCTCTGTTACAAAGCAATCAGTGGTAGGAGCATCAGAAGCATTATCCTTAAAGACAGCTGTATAAACATCACCCAGAAAATCTCAACAACAGTGATGCTAGAACAAATAATATTATCTTTCTTTCTACTTCAATTATTATTCTTTTTATAAATTCATAATACTTTAAAAAAAAAAAACCCAAATATTGTTATTCAGTAATAGCTATGGCTATTTGCTTTCGCCTCAGTCTAATAGTGCGACTCTAATGAAGACTCATGTTATGTGTTAAAATAAGGTCATCAAAAAGTCATTTGAGGAGTTTTCAACCAACTCACACAAAGCAGCAGCGATTAGATTGCAGCTCAGGAAATCTTCTTACAATCATTGTTTTAATTGCAAAAACTGGAGATAATTACAAATTCGAGGCCTGCTTATTTTTTCTTCTAAAATTGAGGACCCACTTTATCAAAAATGGATCAAAAGTTTTTAATGTAAATAAGTCAGTGCCTACAGATCAGCCTTTCTGTGCATCAAATAAATTAGTGTGGATTGTAATGTGTTAAATGTCAGCTTGTAAAACCTCTTTCCTACCTGGATAGTGCAAGAACAAATGCTTCACATCAAGGTCTGACTGGATACATGTTGATGGACATCAGGTGATTGTGTGACAAGCCAAGTAAAGGTGGCATCTTTGATTGAGTGATTGAGTGATTGATTGAGTGATTGATAGATTTTATTGATTAGAAATCAAATATCTCAGTGAATACAGAATAAAGATTTACCACAAAGCAAGAGAGCACGAGACAAGGCTAATCAAAGGGTATTGGCTGAATATGCTTGTTATGCCAACCCTTTTAACAAAAGAGCTTTTAGCATGCAGCTCATGTACATAGCGCTCGAAGCAAAGAGTAAAACAAACCAAACAAAGCAAACAAAAAATTGTTCTATGAGGTTATTCAGTACTTTGATCCCATGTACAGCAGCTTCATAATAGCAGATTAAGTGAGTCCAACACACCTCACCTCCTCATCTCTGTGCATGTAGCTCTGCTTCTCTGGTTGTGCTGGTAAGTGGCAACATGTGATGTGCTTTATGTCCTTGAAAGTGGCTGTTTGTGTTGGGCTCAGGATTTGTGTGTCCACAGACACATGCATCGTGGATGATGTTCAGATTACATGTTGCACTTTGTGCCCTTCGGAGGACGATGCTCACTGGTCTGTGAAGTAAAAGGTGTTATGTGTCACATTTAGCAGATATTATTAGAAAGTAATGTGGACTTTTTTAATTAACTGGGGGGGGGCAGCTGCACTTCCTTATGACTTAATTAAAAATGATTACTTATCATTCTACATTTTAACAACTTTCTTCATTTAAGCAGATTACTATCATGCAAACTCTGTTCTGTGTCCTCTGTGTGTGTGACAGAGAGAGATTTTTAACATAGCCTTCTGCTTTGGCTGCAACCACAGATTACCTTTCCAAATTGTGATCAAAGCATCACAGCTTCGACTCTGCATCAGTTTCTTGTCACACGTGGGGTTTTTTTTCCAGGAGCTGCTTTCAAACAGAGACAAAATGTGCAGATTTTGCATACCTTGCAGTCCTGTATTGTTTGCATGTAAATTTGCAAAACAAATGAGCGTTCAAACCATTTTCAACGTGTTGACGAGAAATAGAGAAGTATCTCTTTTTTTTCATTGTTATATTTCTAAATGAAACTAAGACGTGGGGATTTGCTTATTATACTGCCCTCCTTGTTCAGTGACCTGCACAGCCAGTACATGGGCTTTTGTAATGCTGCTGAGTCTGCAGTAAATTAGCACTATGTGATGAGCGACAGCAGCAATGCACTCTAATAAAATTTATAATTATAATTAAATCATAAGGTTTATCAGTTTGCTACATTTTATATTTCTTTTGTTGTATTTTGAAAACTATAAGGACGTTTATTCAGAGTAAAAATGCTACACACAGCAACCTGAGAAAACGACGGCAAACAGAAAAATGCTGCAAAAAGGCACAAAAACCCCAACACCTAAAACCAAAAACACTTCACAAAACACAACAGAAGTTGTTTTTTTATGAGACTATAATGTGACAGGAACTGATGTGAAGTGTTGCACTGAGGCGCCATGAAAAGAAGCGAAGAATTCACGTGTTGTGAGGGAGAAAAAGATGAAAGGCAGCATATGTTTTAATCACATGATTCATACAATAATGTAGATAAATCTTTGCTACTGTTCTCTTGTTACTTCCACAACTGTTGTTTTGTGGGCTTATTTGTTATTTTTTGATAACTTTTGCAGTATTTTTCTATTGACTGGTGGGTTTATTTAGGTTGCAGTGTGTTTGAACTTTCGGGGGCAACCATAAAATACATTTTGCTTTTGCTATAAGTCTTGAATAGCTGCACGATCAACACATTTCTCTCACATGTACCATAGGATTTGGTTACATATTGCATTTTTCCACAGAATCAAACATATCAGCATTTCAGAGGTTGGGATCCTTGTGATTTGAAGCCTCTTTAGTCTGTCTAAAGAGAATTAAATAAAGGAGAGGAAGGCTCAACTTCTGAGTATTGCCTACTGAGCTTTAAGGCCTCCCAGCTGTATAATGTGCCACAAATACATTACAGTAGAGCCAACCTGAACTACAGTTATTACAGACATCATATTCAAATTGTGTTTCAGCCATTAGCTATTTCTCCCAAGTAATTTCTGTGGTCAGAAAACATCAGGGATAAAAACATTAATAGGAAAAATGCTGGCTAAAAATCCAGTAAATGGTTTACAGACTCACATTTATGATTGGATCTAGGAGGAAGAAACTACAATACTGACAAATCAGTGACAGTCGTTTTGTTAAAAAATATATTTTATTTATATAGCACATTAAAAAACACTGGAGATGACAGAAGTGCTTTCTAATCATCTATTATGGAAAAGTATAATAGTATGCTAAAATATACATAATTGATTGTGGCAGTGCTGAAAATATATTTAAAAGATGGTGGAGGTAAAAGAGTGAAGCTTCATAAATAATGCTGAAGATATAAATGCACTCATTAGATACAAATGTTCAGCTGCTCCTTAACACAAATATCTAATCAGCCAATCACATGGTAGCAAATCAGTTCATTCAAACATGTAGACATGGTCAAGATGACCGGCTGAAGTTCAAACCAAGTGTCAAAATGAGGAAGAAAAGGTTATTTACGGTGCTTCAGAGCATCTCTGTAGCATGGGCTGCAGCAGCAGAAGATCACAACAGGTGCTGCAGGTAAGAACTGGAATCTGAGGCTACAATTATCATAGTCTTACCAAAACTGGATAACAGAAGATTGGAAAAATGTGTTGTCTGGTCTGATTTTTGCAGCAGCTGGGATCAGAATTTGTCTTGTATTTAAAGCTCAGGGTGCTGGTGGTGTAATGGTGTTGGGGATTTCATTTTGGCTCCTTAGTACCATCTGAGCATCGTTTAAATACCACAGCCTGCCAGCCTACCTGCTGCTGAACATGTCTATTCCTTTATACCGAAAGTGTCCACATCTTGTGATAGCTGCTTACAGCTGGACAACACAACATGTCACAAAGCACAATGTCATCTCCAACTGTTTTTTTTTTTGAAAATGACAATGAGTTCAGTTTACTCCACAATCACCAGATCGCAACTCAGTAGAGCACCTCTGGGATGTGATAGAATGGAAGACTCACATCTGCAGATACTGAGTTTTTCCAGCAATTGATGAATCTATAATATGAAGAATGGAGGCAGTTCTGATGCTGAAAGGGGATTCAGCCAAGGTCCTGCACTATGTACCTAATGAAGTGACTAACTAAAAGCAACTAAGTTAAGAAGGTTTACAGTAAACGTGGGAAAAAGCATATGCAGACCTAACAAAAAACAGCTGAATATCAGTGGGTTTATAGAGCTGATTTGCAACTGTCAGTTATGGACCGGACTTTTTGTGGGATGGCAGAACCTTTGGGAACCATGGATAACATAAAAAAGTTGGGAATATAGAATTATCATATTCATGTACCGGTAATATATAATTTGTGATGAAATTGAAATCAAAAACTTCAGTCAAGTGTGTAGATCTTGGGAGCGATGGTGATTCTTATGCGCAGATCATGAGAAAACAACACAGTGGTTGAGATTTCCAGTGTATCAATGGATCATTTAGAATAGTAGTTATAGGAGGAGATTTTGACACAAGCATCAAATTCCCATCAGTGTTGCTGATTTTACCTGCAATAACTTTATCGTCATGCGATCCGACAAGTAGCCTTACACCTCACCTCACCCATGCACACACAAACACAGAGATAATGGTGCGACTGAAATACTTTGCATGCACGGAAAATAAAATTAAAAAATGTAGGTACAAATGCAAAGTTGAACGAGTATCTGCAAACCACACACATACACAAATATGCACAAAACAATATACATGCAGACATGCACGATGTAGTGACTCGCTCATTTGTCTTCATCTTACAGTAAGACCTTTAAAGTTATCTCACCTTGAAAGATGATGGGAAAATTATGGTTCAGATGTGGTAGGGCGCTGGCATTCTGTTGGCAGTCAAAAATATGTGGTACACTGGTCTGTGGGTCACTCTTGCATGTGCTGCTGTTCATCCATTGATCCATTTATCAAGTTCTAACATACAAGTTGAAGTGAAAAAAAAAAGAAAAGTGTCCACTGTATATTTTATCTTTGATGGGTTTTTTGCACTTCTCTCTGTCCTGGAGAACCTTATTGTTGGTCCCTTCACTGTTCCAGTGGTTTTGTGAACTCCACAGGAACACCTGTGCACAGATTGAAAACCCCTCTCTGTACTCTCTCTGTAGGCAAATACCTCTGCTGTACTATAAAGTTAGCATCACATGGCCAGCAAGAGTGCACTCGAGATCTTTGATAGACCATTACACAGCTGCTTGTTGGTTCTTCCAAGTAACATTTATGGTGGCACAAAGGAGGGGAGTATAGCTTCCATCCAGTTTCTTGCTCAGTGATTTAGTCAGGTTTATAATTCAGACCCATAGAGCAGAATCGCCTCAACTCACTTGAACACTTTAAGTCTGATTAACCTTTGAATTACACACCTTGGAAAGACATCATGAGTTAAGTTCCCCAAGCTTGACCAGTCTGGCAACTGATATCGTGAGCATTGCCAATGTCATTGCCAAGGTATTTGAAATCATCTGCTTATTCAATGGTAGAGCCGTTCTTGCCGAGTAGAACTAAGCAGTTGGGTTAGTGTACATGAACTAAGTCCTTGATTTGTTAAGGAGTAGAGTGGTACCCTGGGTGGCACTTTCTACGTGGTGTAGGAGGTCCTTTGCAGTTTTGATAATATCTTCAAGAAGGCAGATGCCATCCACAAAGTTAGAATACAGTCTTCTCCCTAGTGTGGGACCATAGGTACTGCTGACAGGTCCCAATGACTCTTGTGTAATATTATATACATTTTTACTTCTTAAATAAGACAGGATACAATAAACTGTGAATGGTTTCACAAAAAAGGATTGTGTTTTGAAATATATCCAAAGCCATAAGGGGTGTTTCGTACAGCAGGAAATTTAGAGTTATCTGGATAAATGAAAATTTTGGTTGCAAAATAAACACTTCCCTTTTCCACACTAACTAAACTACTTTCATAGCCTAACAATGCTTTATAGATTCCAAGTACAAAGTGTGTTTTATTAGGCTTTAATGTGAGATTTGATCTAGACTACACCCAGTTAAAAAATGCATTACGTATAGAATCCACAGTTCAGTCAGAAGTCATAAATCTGTGATTGACTATCTTAAAGACAAGTTTTGAAAATACCCCAAAGTTTAAAGGCAAACAAAATGTGCAGATTAGATTCAAAGACGATAACTTTGTCATGATCATTAACATATAAGCTAGTTTTAATGACTGTTGCAACTACTAAATAGTTTGACAGGGAAAGAAGTTAACTTATTTTGATATTACTACACAATTTTCTCCTGAATTAATCACTGAAACACTCGCTGTGACTCACATTGTCATTAATCACATCTTCAATTTAAAGCAAGTGCAAAATATCCAAAAATCCACCAAGAGACTCCTCGGTCCTTAGTTTTTTGTTTATCATGAATCAAACAAATAGTTAATTAGTTAGTGAATTCAATTCCTTACTGGAGGCACATGCGTTCATCCAAACATCGATAGTATCACTACCAACGCTGGCACTGGTATTTGATCAATACTAGAGCACCAGGATTGATATTTTGGGCGATCGTGGCTCAAGAGTTGGCAGTTCGTCTTGTAATCGGAAGGTTGCCGGTTTGAGTCTCGGTCATTGTGTCCTTGTGCAAGAGACTTCACCCGTTGCGTACTGGTGGTGGTCAGAGGGCCCGGTGGCGCCAGTGTTTGGCAACCTCGCCTCTGTCAGTGCGCCCCAGGGCAGCTGTGGCTACAACGTAGCTGCCATCACCAGTGTGTGAGGTGGATGACTGAATGTGTGAAGCACTTTGGGGTCCTTAGGGACTAAATAAAGCGCTGTACAAATACAGGCCATTTACCATTTTGCTTCTATAAGATAACCTTTACTAGTCCCACATGTGGGAAATTTGTTTTGTCACAGCAGGAAGTGGACAGTGCAAAAGTAATGAAGAAAAATTAGAATATAATAGAATAAATACAGTACACAACTGTACACAATAGAATAAATTAGAATACAATATACCTATCAGGAGTTCAAAATGTATCCCTTTTAACTGCAGTAAATTATTCGCATTTTTAATGAAATAATTTACCTCAAATATGCACAAAAATAACTTTTTTGTGTTGACTGTCACGTGACAGACAAATAACAAGCATATGAATAAACACATAAATTACTGTGGAGAGTAAAAACAGTGATTTAAAATTGGCTCCTTAAAATGTGTTTAGAATTTGAAAATTGATGATGATTTATTTCATTAACGTGCCCCACTGCTCTGTCCTACATAGAATCTGTGTCAGTAATGCTGAACCTGTATGTACATGCTTACAGCGCACTCAGTGGAAAGCACCTGCACACCACGAGCGCCCCCACACTTCCTCCTCGAACCTAAAGGCGACGATGCTGCTGTGGGCGGAGTCTCGCGGTGCCTTCAGTCTCCTCGCTGCGCCGAGGAGAGCTCCGTGCGGCGTTGCGCTCAGACCGGTCGGACCAGTCCGGTAGTTAAACGGCAGTTTAACGTTAAACCCGGGAGACACTCAGAGAGGAAACAGGTGAGTCTGAGCTTTTCTTTAAACCGAAGCTTCGAAAACATTCAGGAACTTTTTTTACCTCTTCATAGTTACTGCTAATGCTAATGAACGTATGCTGCGAATGAAATACGTGTGGAATTAATAAAAGACTTGTAGGAACACCGTGCTGCTTCATTCAAAAAGTAGTAGCAGGACTGTAAGAGGATATGACAGGACACTGAGAGAAATGGCCCAAGATTATGGATGGAAACAGAGACTGTGATAATATAGTAAAGTGTGACAACTAATAACCCGTATTATACGCCTAATATTAATAACAGAACAGGAAATATTTTTATTAGAAATTAACTACGACACTGTAAATCATACAAATTAAATAAAGCAGGTAATTATGCCTTTTAAGGTCCTTTTGAATTAAAGCTAAAGAACAAAACAGAAGTATAAAGTGGCAGAAAGCAGAGTGACAGGAACTGTTTCAGAATGTAACATAGTGTATTATTTGGTTATATTGCAACATCAAACGCTACTTATGATTTTAATTTGAGAACAAAGAGGTGTTTTGAAGTATTATCAACAGATAAATCATAACCAAAAGAACCAGCATGAAGCACAGCACAGGAGTACTGAGAGGTTCCTGTCATAAAGTCCTCCAGAGTGCTCAAGAGTATTTTAAAGAAGTGAAGTGAATCAGGTCTAAAATTGGGTAACTATGTTTCCTGAAAAGGGGGCAAATATAATCAAGTCTGAGAAAGCTGGAAATAAAAGATGTTTCCTTAGCCTTTCCCTCAAGACTCTGGTTAACCATGTGCTAATTATTTCAATTTAATATTGACTCTGATGCAAGAGTAAACTTGCTACCTGGAAATGCACTAGGTCTCCTATGTACATGAAATTTTGTTTTCACAAAGACCTTCCGATTCAGATCAGAGCACCGCAACAAAAACAGCAAACACAAACACCGGCCCTGATGCAGGACCCTCATACTACAGTCCCGCATCATGGGTTGTGATTGTTTTGCTTACTGAAAGGATTTGCAGTTGTTACTAGATAGCAGCAGCTGACATACACATCACTTCTGTAAAATTCAGCCTGTCTTACAGCCTGTTATCCCAATGTAACAAAGCAATGCTGGTGCATGCATGCATCTTCCCTCTATCATAACTGCACACCAGCTTTCCTTAGAACCCGCCTTAAGTGGACCAGACCAGTGAGACTCCCATTTCTCTCAGTGTTTAACTGCACATTTAATCTCTGAGATATGTTGATATAAGAAAAAGAATTGTAATGTCAACAGTATGTCTCTGTTTATCTACAGGATAAAGAAATGCCAATGTATTAAATGAAAGAAGTCTGTCACCATGACTGGTTGGGTTTAAATTGTAAGAAATAAATGTGGAAAATCACAAAATAAGTTCTGGTAGCTCATTGCTCAGATTGTCCTGTCAGTATAAAACAAAGTTTCTGTAAATTCACAAAAAATGGCAGATTTCTTATTGTGTAATTTCTATATTAGATCAGATTTGTCAGTTGCTCAGTTATGTTGGAGTAGTATGAGCAGTTGCTGTGGAGGTCCTTATTAGGCGAAACAGGGCAAGTTGTAAAATTTATCAGAATACAGACCAAAATCTATGCCCTTGTGGGCTGGATTGGAGTCTGTGTCAGGCTGATTCTGGCCCCCAGCCCTTATGTTTGACACCCATTGTCTAACATCTCTGCTTATATCAACACATATTTTGCAGTGTGGACTGAATTTATAAAGGGGTTGCATAATAAATAAAGAAATTACCTGTTTTGTAAGTACAATAATGAGTCTGCATTACTTTACTTACATTATAATCCATCTAGTCCTTGTCGGCCACTGAGAATATCTTTATAGAATTTTTATGTTATGTTACTTGCCATTTCTGCTGCCCTCTTGGCCTTTTACTTACAAATGGAGGATATATAACACTCACTTTACCAAAAACTGATTGCAGTTTCTGACAAAAGTTTTATTTCTGACTGAAAATGACTCAATGCTATTTATGAAACTTAAGAAAACACCAGCAATAAGAAAAACGCTGCAAAAGCACACAAAACATAATGGTAATGGGAAAAATGACAACGAAAATAGGAAAAAACAACGGAAATAGGAAAAAAGAACACAGAAATATGAAAAACAAAAAAAAGAAATAGGAAAAAACACAAGGGAAGTGTTTTTGGGGAGACAATAACCCAACGGACCAGTTGCAGGAACCCATAACATGGTAGCTGTGTTTTATCATGATTCATATAATACTGATGATGGATTTTTAGGCTAATAGTTGGGCTAACACACTTACCTTTCTTTCATCACAAAACCGATAGATCCTCCACTTCTTTTAAGTGTCTCCCAGCACAATTCTTAGCATATTTTGGTTCCTGCAACTGGTCCGTTGGGTTATTGTCTCCCCAGAAACGCTTCCCTTGTGCTTTTGGAAATCTGTTTTCTCTTTTCCTATTTCCGTTGTGTTTTGTGTGCTTTTTTTTTTTTTTTTTGTTATTACTGGTGTTTTCTTAAGTTGCAGTCCGTTTGGCCTCTCAGGGCCACCGTACCAACAACTCATTTACAACAGTTGAAATACCAGCAAATATTTTTATGGCAAATCTTTATGCAATATGATCATTCTTCCAAAAAATGTCTCTATTAGCTCTATTAGCTGGCAGTGTTAAAGTAAGAGGCTAAAATTAATAGGTGACCAACTTAGGATGACGACTTAAGCTCTGAAAGGTTCAACCACTGACTGCACCACTTCTCTTACACTGAACAGATTGCAAGGTTTAGGGAACACAATATCTTACATGATTTCTGGAGCATTTCTGCATGTGTACACATTGAATATGGCAGCCAGATTTACAGTTAACTCCACTGCAATTCAGTCAGCTTTTTAAAAACAAGAATTAATGCTTGGGTTTTGAGACAAAAGAACCACAATTTCACCACATTTTGCAACCTTTTACAGCTTATCTAGACTGCAAAGAAGTGTCCTAGTCTAGATCGAGAGAGACAGAGGCAGAGATAAAAATTTATTAATCCCTTGGTGGGTTCCTGTGGGAAATTCGTTTAAAAAAACAAAACAAGAATTAAAACACACCTATTCATGGCAGCAGTGGGATTTGAAACCATGCCCCTAAAGAGACTGGAGCCTTAGTCCAGTGCCTTAGACCGCTTGGCCACGCTATCAAATATTGTCTCCTTGTTTTATCAGCCATTTTAAACTGTTCACATGTTTTTGCATTGCTTTGGTCATGCATCTTGTTCGTGTTTTGTTCATCTTGTTGCAGGAATTGCACTTCTTCTGTAAAACCAAGGAACAACTCAATGCCATCCTGTGTGCTGCCAAACCACAGCTTGCACAGATTTCCAGATCTAACTACCAAGGATCAAAAAGTCAAGAGTGCTTGAAGTAATTCCTTAGACACGGATGCAAATGTTTCAGATGTCTCTTTTATAAACATCTTACACTGTCTGTGTTTATAAGAAGATATAGATGACTGTAGACAGAAGTGTTCTAAGCCGTGTCGCAAATTCGCCATTGGGCACATTTAGTTTATTTCTGTCATACAGCCATAACAGGTTTTAAACATGGCCATGGAAGCAGCGGACATGATCGTTGTAGCGATCTACTTCATCCTGGTGTTAGGGATTGGCTTCCTTGCAATGTGGAAAGCCAATAGGAACACAGTGAGCGGCTACTTCCTGGCGGGGCGTTCGATGAACTGGGCAGCTGTGGGAGCTTCTCTATTTGTCAGTAACATAGGAAGTGAGCACTTCATTGGATTGGCTGGATCAGGCGCTGCTAGCGGTCTCAGCGTGGCTGCATGGGAGCTCAATGCTGTATTACTGCTCCAGTTTTTAGGCTGGGTGTTCATTCCAGTCTATATCCAGTGTGGCATCTACACTATGCCAGAGTACCTGTCCAAGAGATATGGGGGGAATCGACTGAAGGTGTACTTTGCTGCTTTATCTCTTGTCCTTTACATCTTCACCAAGCTGTCTGTGGATCTCTATTCTGGAGCCTTGTTCATCAAAGAATCCTTAGGTTGGAACCTCTATCTGTCCATCCTCCTCCTCATCGCCATGACAGCTCTGCTGACCATCTCCGGAGGTCTGGTTGCTGTTATCTACACAGACACAGTTCAAGCGTTCCTCATGATTGCTGGGGCCCTCTGTCTGACAGGCATCAGCCTCTTCAAAGTGGGAGGGTTCGAAGGTCCTTGTTTCTCTTTCATGCATTCATGAATTTATGTCAATTGTTTAACTAAAAAATGCTTAACCGTGTTTTGGCATGTCTTTGTAAGGTGTGAGACACGGTTACATGGAGGCCACTCCAAACATCAGTGCCATCTTGCTGTCTTCACCCAATCTGACGTATTCTGAGTCCTGCTATAACCATGCCACTCCGAAGCCAGATAGTCTGAAGATCCTCCGAGAGGCCCAGGATCCAGACCTGCCATGGCTTGGTTTCTTACTCGGCCAGACTCCTGCCTCTATTTGGTAATGCTATTTCTTTTAAGACTAATTTCCTTACCAATACGGTTTTGTACAGCCTTGTGTGTTTAAACACTCGATATCCCTAAAAGATTTACTCTGAGCCAGGTGTTTTTCTTCTTTTGCCACCTGTTAGATTTGATTGCTTTAAGTAAAAGTAGACTGAATTTGTTACCATGAAATGCTGCCCGGAGGAGCATTTATTCTTGCTCCTTGGCTTTGCATGCTTCATTTAATTTTTTGTAGTGCTACCCTCAGGGCAAGTATGCTAATCAACCATGCAACATGTGTGCAAGGTCCTGGTTGCTCGCTGGCATCGCAGCCAGGACCTTGCACACATGTTGCATATGATTTATTTTCCTCAAAAAAAACAATGAATTATACAGTTAGAAATTCTTAAAGTAGAGGCAACACATATAAATTGAGTGGTGCTTCTTCACAGTAAGAAGGTCCGTGGTTTGGTTCAAGCCATGGAGCAAGAATCCACACTCCTCAGGTTGGCATTATTGGCAGTAAGGTCAGTTTCAAGCAGTTAAATCTGACAATTGAGAAATCTTTCTTTGTGGGTACTTCAGTTTCCTCCCACAGTCCAAAGACATGCACTTAGTGGGGTTAGTTTGTGATTGTTAATTGGCTATAGGAGTGAATGTGAGTGTAAATGGTTGTCTGTCTCCCTGAATTACACCTGTGACAGAATGGTGACCTGTCCAGCGTATAACCTGCGTCATGCGCTATGGCAACTGGGATAGGTTGTAAACCACCGCAACCCTAAATTGGAAGAGTGGAATAAAATGGATGGATGGAAATTCTAATGATGTTTAGTTCTCATTCTTTTTCTCTAACATCACTGAAAGTCCAATAAAGGCTTTAAATATCTCAGTGGTCAATGATTGACCTATAAAGTCATTTCAGTGTCAACATACATTTTTTTTTTTCAATGAAAATGTTTCATGATTTATTAGACTGTGAGATCTGAGGTGAAAGACTGACTGAGAGACCCTCTGTGGAGCCACAGAACAAGCACGGTCTCAGAAATGTCCCTAGAATAGTTCTCACAAAGCTGACTTTTGGGGTCATTACAAATGGCACAGGTAGTCCAGAGTATACTAAATAGAGGTGAGTACCAATTAGCAGACTAATTTTTGTGTCTATGTGCTCCAGGTACTGGTGTGCAGATCAGGTGATTGTTCAGCGGGTTCTGGCAGCAAAAAATATTGCTCATGCCAAAGGGTCAACAATCATGGCCGGTTTCCTCAAAATCCTGCCAATGTTTATCATTGTCATCCCAGGTAGAGACATTAACCACCCTATGAATATCTTACACAGATAAAATTCTGACTCTATACTCACTAATTGTCTTACTGATGTATCCTATGTGATCATGATTCCAGGAATGATTTCCAGGATCTTATTCGCTGATGACTTGGCATGTATCAGTCCAGAGCACTGCATTGAAGTGTGTGGCTCTGCAGCTGGCTGCAGCAATGTGGCTTACCCAAGGCTCGTCATGTCAGTAATGCCCGTCGGTCTCCGCGGGTTGATGATGGCTGTTATGATTGCAGCTCTAATGAGCGACTTGGACTCTATCTTTAATTCTGCAAGCACCATCTTTACCCTAGATATTTACAAGATGCTACGAAAGCAGGCGTCGTCCAGAGAGCTGATGATAGTAGGCAGGCTGTTTGTCCTTTTCATGGTGATCATAAGCATCGCCTGGGTGCCTGTGATCATTGAAATGCAGGGAGGCCAGATATTCTACTACATCCAAGAAGTATCAGATTATCTGACTCCGCCCATAGCGGCTCTCTTCCTGCTTGGCATCCTGTGGCGTCGTTGTAATGAGACAGGTGCCTTTTGGGGAGGGATGGTAGGGTTTTTCCTTGGAGCTCTCCGTTTGGCTTTGGCATTTGTTTATCGAGAGCCACTCTGCGATCAGCCTGATGAACGCCCATCCTTCATCAAAGATATCCATTACATGTATGTGGCAGCCATCTTGTTTTGGATATCATCTCTGGTGGCTGTTGTTGTGAGTCTCTGCACTCCTCCACCCGAAGAGGGACAAATCCAAACCACTACTCTCTGGGGACTAAACAAGAGAAAGAAGCTAAAAAATCAAGAAAGAAATGCTGAAAAAGACGTCAATGTTTTGAAACCCCTAAATCACTCAGCCTTTAATGGAAATGGTGTTCTTGGTGAAGAAAAGTGTCACAAGGACCCAAACTTGCTCAATGGCTCTGAGACAAATCTTGAAAATGGCCAATCAGGAAGCAGCAATAATGTCACAGCAAGTGATATAGAAACAATCTATTCAGTACAGAATGGTGGCTGTGCTCAGAGTTCAGGCTCCAAAATGGTAGAAAATGAGGAAAGAAGAGGAGTGGAGGAGGAAGACGAGAGCTGTGGAGCAGGGGACGCAAAAGAGGAGCGTGGATGTTGTATTAAGGTTTTGGATTGGTTTTGTGGATTCAAGGAGGAATTGTCCAAAGATCAGGTCATAACAGTTCAAGAACAGGAGAAGATGGTGGAGGAGCTTCTCTATGAACCTCCAACGACCAGAATCATCTTAAACATCGCACTGGTGGTGGTTTGCTCAGTTGGGATCTTTCTCTTCATCTATTTCTCCTTATAGGTTCAGTTATTTCCAAACAGAAGGCCAGATTTGTCCAAGAAATACAGAACAGGCATGTTTGATACAGTTAATTACCCATCACACAAATGAACAAAAGCCACATTTTAAGGATACAAAAGGCATGGGGCTACCATATTTTATTTTGTTATTCAATATTCAAAAGATGGTAGAGTTTGAGATGTACTTGTTTGCAATACACTTAGATGCCCATATATATGTGACAAAGTGAAACCCTTTAAAAAGCATTTACCCACGTTGCCTTTCGTATATTTTTGTTGTGCTGGGTATATGCATGCATACACATATACTGTAGGTCAGCGGTCCCCAACCACCGGGCCATGGACCCGTCCGTGAGTCGTTTGGTACCGGGCCGCGAGAGTTGAGGCTCCGGTGTGAAATTTACGGTTTTAAGGGTTTTTTATCATTAACTCGGTTTCCCTGGGTCTTTTCCCGTGTTATAGTTGTGTCCCTTATTTTGAAAGAAATATTTACATGTTACCATAGCGACCAGAGAGCATTAATTAAGGGACAGAGAGGTCCAATGAGGTTGGCGCATTTCAGGAGGACGCTGCTAATAAAGTTACACAGTGAATTCGCGTTCATTATTATATTTTCAAAATACCACCGTTTTTGTCTTGGTCGTATCATTTTATTGTGTTTAACTTATCCGCGACACCTTAAAGGCTGGTTCGTGAAAATATTGTCTGACATTAAACCGGTCTGTGGTTTAATGTCAAAAGGTTGTGGACCGCTGCTCTAGATATTGTACCTAGAGTATGTAGGTACAATACTGTAAAACACCAAGCTGGTGCTTTACATGGTTTTAGTTTTTTGTAGAGAGAAAAGCTCTGATGTTTTGCCTTTAGCCTATATAATAAAAAATCACGTCATGTGTTAGGCCAGACCTTCCCAAAGTGGGGGAACCATTGCAGGGGGGGCGTGGTATGAAAAGGAAAAAAAAACCAAAAAAACACTGCTAGCACTGGCGCCTCCACAAACGCAAATCAGGAGATGAAGCATAGCTGAATGTTTCCAAACCAACTTCATTCTAAGCCAAAGACTAGAAAATATGGTGAAGCAAATCTTCCCTTTGGTTTCACCTGCACAAGTGCCGAGGTAGCTCTCCTCTGCAGAATTGGTTTTCTGCAGGGGATCAGGAGCAGCGCTAGGCTCTCCAAATCACGGACAAACAGGATCCCACGTTCTTGATTTTTAGTTCACAATCACTTGTTGTAATGACTAACTACTCCTGACATTTTGGAGATGTTAGCTCTTTATACAGTAAAGTTACTGCTGGATACAAATAACATCAGGCTGATCCTGGCACGATTTGTTCCCCCGGTTCAAATCACAGACAAACAGTATCTCACAGCTGTTTATGTTTTTAAACCCATTTTGCACAGAGAGGCATTTTTTGAAAAATGTATTGATAGCAATGTTGAATATTATTACACAGGAAAAAAACAACATGTGTGGACGCAGCGTAAAAGAGTTAGTAGTTTATTTTCTTACTACCTGTAATTTATTGCAGATTACTTGTATTTGCTTAATTGTTTACTAAATGTTTGAGGTGTGAAAGAAACCGCAATGGAGCTAAAGATGGGTGTGTGTGGTTGGAGGATGTGTTAGTGCGTGTGCGCGTGCGAGGGGGGGGCGCGAACATTTTTCTTGTAAAACAAAGGGGGGCCCAGCAAAAAAAGTTTGGGAGCCGCTGTGTTAGGCTGTTGGGAAAATACAAATACAAAAATACAAAAGAAGAAAAATGTGATTTCAGAAAGTAGAGTTTGACCGAAATAAATACATAATCTAATGTAACATTTTATAGTAAATTTATATTTTCTGACTCTATACTCACTAATTGTCTTACTGATGTATCCTATGTGATCATGATTCCAGGAATGATTTCCAGGATCTTATTCGCTGATGACTTGGCGTGTATCAGTCCAAAGCACTGCATTGAAGTGTGTGGCTATACGTATAAATTATTTTAATTCATTTGGATTTTTTATTCTGAACTAACATGAGTAAATGTGTACAAATAATGACTCAAAGTGCACTGTTGTATAAGTACAAAGTTTATTTTAATGCACCTTATGTTTTTACAATGACTGCTTGTCAGTGTATGATTTACACAGGTCATTAGTAAACTTGCTTTAGTTGTAAATCAGCTTTTACAAAAAATATGAAGCTGTCAATGAGCTACTAGCATAATTTTATAAATTACATTTTATTTATATAGCGCCAAATCACAACAACAGTCGCTTCAAGGCAATTAGGTTTTATTGTCCCGTACTCATTTGCATATAGGTACATGAGGTGTGTTTTCCATAGTGCCACATTTATAACACTGTACACTTGATGATGTCAGTTGAAAACATAAATTGATTTGTTTTTGTTGTATGCTACAGATACAATCGCGTAATTTTGAATTAATGCCAATGGGAATGTGTTCATGATATTCATAATGAATGTGAATGGCTGAAATTGACTGTGACTACATCTTTTCATTTAAATGGAAATGTAGGTAATTCTGTTGTTTTTAGCTGTTTTTACTTCCAAGACATACGATCATGACACCTGGATTAGTACTTGATACATATTTGAGTTGGGAAAAGCATTTGGTGTGATGGTCATGTTTTATTTTACCTGTACACATATGCAGAACTCAAAGGGTGCCTTGCACTTACTTTAATCACAAATTAATTAATTAATTAATTGTGAATTAAAAGATGTCAAATTGTAAGAAGTTTTGCTGACCCTGATCATCAATTTAAAGATAGGACATACTTATATTGCAATATTTCCATTATATTATTTAGCACTGAGCACTTAAACAGCAACAGATTAAGTCGGACAAAAATTAAAACAATTTATTTTGGTTTTTTTAAGACACTGATTGAAAGTTGTACAGATTTAAAGTTTACCACTAGTAAGTTCTTTAAAAGCATATTTTACAATAAAAAAACGAACTACTAAAAACAAGTGTCTTTTATATAATTCTTTTATAAATTGATCTTTGCTTAATGTAATTGCCATTTTAAGCACACTGAGGGTTTAAGTATTTATGTGTGTATATATCAGGACTATCACATGTTAATGGTGCGCAGTGGCTGGAAACTGGTGAACACTGCAAACTTTACAAGCTTTCTTTGACCTGATTTGCTTTATTGAGAATGAGGGGAACATGTGGGTTATATCTGTTTATAACTACAGAACATAATTTTAAGACAGACATCCAGCAGATGGATTAATTTCCAGCAATATTACCACTCGCGTTATTCCTGCAACCAGCTCAACCAATACATAAGAACACCCAAGCCGGGCATCTTTCTACCACTTTTGTTGACACTGCAATACTCCAACAAGTGTTGGCTGCACTTCAATGTACTGAAGGCCTCAATTTTCACATGCATAGTGAAATATTAACAAGATAAACTGGCACAAATATGTTCCTGGGTTGTGGTGAATTTAGGTGTTTTTCCTCAGGTTGCTATTTTAACTATAGCTGTGACAATTTAAACACATACTTGTTTCTTGAGAACAGAAATCTTTCTTGCAGGATCACTGAGTAAAAACCTTCATTCTGCTGACTTCTGCATAACTAATGACACCTATGAGCCTCACCTATACTTTACTGTGAATGATGAATGTTAACATATTGAAATAATATGACGAACTACTAAATAAACCTCTTAACTGTCATAATACACTTCAGGTTTACACTGTAAATGTGCTTATTATCAGCTGTTGTGACGGATATTGTGATAGTAATTCATTAGAAACATGGACATGAGGTTCTTAAATGTTTGAGCTACTATAAAACCAGCAAACATTGAGCTGTCTAAAGAAAACAATGTCAAACAAGGAGCAACCAGGTCATGGTGCGTGAAGCAAACTGCATACGCTAAAGCCACAACAACAAGCATGCCAACACTCAGTTAAGTAAATTAACAGCGGCCTCTACTACAGTGGAAAGTTACAGACTGGAAGTGGAAAGTTACTGGGGGTAGTTGTCACACAAGCCAACGCACATAAGTTTAGGTTATTTTTTCCTCTCTCATTCAGTATGTTCGGCTTTATTACACCTCAGTTGTGGCCACTATGCAATTTAGTGTTAACCAAGATAATGTCAGTATAAATAGATGACTGATTACAAGTTACAGCGCTGGACCGTGATGTGAACACAACAGCCTCCCTCACATCAAGGATGATCAGTTTTTGTACTCCGACAATTTTTTTTTTGTACTGCGATCATTTTAATATTACTGATTCTAATATCTAGTTCATGACATTTTGTTCAGACTCCCTTTGGCCCAGAGAATATCCTTATAACCATTATCAGTGATGTGTAAGCATGCTGCAAAACCCTCTACGCTACTACGTCAACTCTTCAATATTTCAGCGCAGTCATAGCGCTTTTTGAACCTTTTGACCCTAAAAACACGGAACACCAACTCGATTATGAGCACACTGCATTGTGTATCTAAAAATAATAAAAAGAGCTTTATTTAATCATCTTCAACCCTAACAGGATCAAACTTTCTTGATCTTGAGCAATACTTTTCCATGAAAAGACATGAAAAATGCTACGAGTCATGGATTGGCCTCCCCAGAGCCTGGACCTCAACGTTATTAAAGCAGTTTGGGATCATCCTGACAAAGAAGAGAACAAAAGGCAGAAACATCTAGAGAAGAGGTTTGAATGTCTTTCAAGAAGCCTGGAGAACTATTCCTGAAGACTACTTAAAGAAAGCTGCCTAAGAGAGTTCAGACTGAGTTAAAGAATAAAGGAGGTCATAACAAATATTGACTTTGAAACTTGTTAGAATGAACAAACTGTGCTTCATGTTTGTTATGTTGTATTTTGGGTATTACAAGAGACTAACCAAATGCATAGCAAACGAGGGCCCATCAATTCAGACATACCTACCTTCCAGTACAGCATATCAAGAAATAATTGATCGACACAAAGCTGCAAGTATTTTTACTTTGCAAGTTTGGAGCTTAAAAATAGACAGCTGTACAACTACAGAACAGAAATACAGCATGGTTTACGGAAGCTTTGCTTGACTTGGTTGCAGTCAGACTCGATGTTTCTACAAACACATCTCAATATGTTTGCATATGTTTGCAGTGTTGAGGCTACTCTTTAACAGCACCTCATAGTCACTGCATACACATCCTGTGTGCATGTGAGGTGGCCGTAAATTGGTATCCTAATGGAAACTGTCTGAAAACCACAGAGAAAACAAAATGTGTGTGCACCGTTTTGTGTGTGTGTTTTTTTTGTGGTTTAAAACCAACAACATACTGGGAATCCATGTAGAGTCTTAGTTTGGTTAACCACCCCCCCCCCCCCCCCCCCCAAATCGTGTGTGACCCTGTCTTTTCTTACTCAGGTTTGTTTTGACGTTTGTTTTTTTTGTCAGAATTGACATGAAAGGGTTTCTATTGAATCGCTTAATGTTAAATCAAACCCACATTTTAAGGCTTTTTCATTTCAAGGAAAGCCCACAACTTGATTCTGAGTAATTTTACTAAGACTTTGCCGTCAAGTGTCAAGTGTTGAGTGTTGAGTGTGGGCGTCCGGAATCTTTAAACAAGTTGTGCCACAAGTTCTTTAAAGTGATTCCAGAAGTTGCACACTAAATCAGGGATATATATGGGATGCTTTACACAGATGCTCCTCCAGAATCAGTGCTATTGATCCTGATGGAGTCTATTTAAAGTGACTCACATTTATTAGAAATTAAGAGAAGAAAATACAACACAAAATAGAGAGCTGATAAAGCTGAATGAAAACAATGCTTTCACTAGAGAAATGAAGGTTATAGTACAATGAATTACCACATCAGTGTGCCAGAATGGACACTGATGAGGATATGTCAGTAACACATCCAATAGGTCATGGGTTGCTGAATGCCTGACAAGTGGGCTGTAGTATCCGAGACTGGAAGGTGGTCTGTCTGATGTGCCGTACGGGAGCTCAAAGGGGACTGTGCTGTCTTCATTCCTGATTCAGTACTACTTGGAGTCATGGCACATACAGAAATACTCAAATCTGCAGCAGATAGATGCAAAGGTGATGGGCAGGAGGAATAAAGAGTGAGTTTTGAGAAATGTATAATTTGCTTCTAAATGTGAATAAGACCAGATAAACGGTGATCGACTTCAGAAAGAAGAGGAGGGACACGCGACAAGAGTACCTGGGCTTTTATGTCGACAACAGGGTGAACTGGAAGAGCAGCACAGAGGCTAAGCACAAAAAGAGGTTGAGTAGCATCTATTTCCTGAGGAAGCAGAGATGCGTTAATGTGTACAGCAAAATGATAGATTGAAGACTGATTTCATATCATTCAGTTGTGGCGAGCACAGCATACTTTGTATAGCATACTACCAGACGGAATAAACTGATTATGAAAGCTGTCTGCAAACTGGACACTTTGGAAGGAGCGCTGCAGAGAATGTCACTGAACAAACAGTTATCCATCATGGATAATCCTGAACTCCCTCTGCAGCACTTGTTGGCAGACAGGGATTTTCTCTGACAGACTGATTCGGCCCTGCTGCCACAACAACAGAGACAGGAAATCTTTCATACCATGCTGTCACTCTCTATAATGCAATATTTCTCTCTGGCAGAAATCCTATTACATTATTAGACAACAAATAACATTAGCAGAGTCACGCTAAAGTAGGTTAAACAACAAATGAAACTTTAACTAAACAAAACAGCTAGGCAGATAATAAAAGCTACGTGCAGTTCAGACATGACAAAGATCCTAAATGGGAGTGTAGGTTATGTACAATTCAATGCTTTTTATTTTATAACTTTTGTCCTACTCATGTTTCTCCCTCCCTCCCTCATTCCAAGCGGTTGTGGCAGATGGCCGCCCCTCCCTAAGCCTGGCTCTGCTGGAGATTTCTTCCTGTTAAAAGAACGTCTTTCTCTTCCCACTGTCATCAAATCTTTTGCTCATAGGGGGTCATATGACTGTTGGAGTTTTCTCTGTTTTCTTTGTATTATATATAGGGTCTTTACATTAAAATATAAAGCGCCTTGAGGCAACTGTTGCTGTAATTTGGCACAATATAAATAAAATGGAATTAAATAGGCATTTCTTGATATATTTGTTTGTTTGTTTTTTTCATTTTGGCCTACAGACATATGTATATATTTGCTTTATTAGCCCTGCTTCAGTTGTTACAGAAGCAGAAGAGCAAGGGTCGTGAATTAGAGAAAACAGTAAAAACAGAAAAATATGATAGGATGCTAAAAATGCTAGAAATGCATGAATCAATGACTTACAAGAGTCATTTATATATATATATATAAATGTGTGTGTGTATATATATATATATATATATATATATATATATATATATATATATATATATATATATATATATATATATATATATATATACCTATGCAGAACACTGCTGTTCTGCATAGGCCTGAACTCCCTCAGTGAGATCATTAACAAGACTGGCTACGGATACCGACTACAGAACGGAGCAGTTGTCAGCCACCTCCTGTACATGGATGACATCAAGCTGTATGCCAAGAGTGAACGAGACATCGATTCACTGATCCACACTACCAGGCTATACAGCAATGACATTGGAATGTCGTTCGGACTGGAGAAGTGTAGTCGGATGGTATCAAAGAGAGGGAAGGTAGTCAGAACTGAGGGGATTGAACTACCAGAAGGCAACATTGCAGACATAGAGGACAGTTACAAGTACCTGGGGATCCCGCAGGCAAATGGGAACCATGAAGAGGCCGCTAGAAAGGCTGCAACCACCAAGTACCTGCAGAGGGTCAGGCAAGTCCTGAGGAGTCAGCTGAATGGTAAGAACAAGATCCGGGCCATCAACACGTACGCCCTGCCCATGATCAGGTACCCTGCTGGGGTAATAGGCTGGCCAAAGGAGGAGATAGAAGCCACTGACATAAAGACAAGAAAGCTCCTTACCATGCATGGAGGGTTTCACCCCAAGTCCAGCACCCTGAGGCTGTACGCTAAGCGGAAGGAAGGGGGCCGGGGACTGGTGAGTGTCAGCACCACAGTCCAGGATGAGACAACGAACATCCAAGAATACATTGGGAAGATGGCCCCAACTGACCGAGTGCTCAGTGAATAGGCAGCAGAAACCCAAGAAAGAGGAGGGAGACGAGGAACCATCATGGAAGGACAGGCCCCTGCACGGTATGTACCACCGGCAGATAGAGGAGGTGGCTGATATCCAGAAATCCTACCAGTGGCTGGACAAAGCTGGACTGAAAGACAGCACAGAGGCACTAATCATGGCAGCACAAGAACAAGCTCTGAGTACAAGATCCATAGAGGCTGGGGTCTATCACACCAGGCAAGACCCCAGGTGCAGGCTGTGTAAAGATGCCCCAGAGACAATCCAGCACATAACAGCAGGGTGCAAGATGCTAGCAGGCAAGGCATACATGGAACGCCATAACCAAGTGGCCGGCATAGTGTACAGGAACATCTGTGCCGAGTATAACCTGGAAGTCCCGAGGTCAAAATGGGAGATGCCCCCAAGGGTGGTGGAGAATGACCGAGCTAAGATCCTGTGGGACTTCCAGATACAGACGGACAAAATGGTGGTGGCTAACCAACCGGACATAGTGGTGGTAGATAAACAGAAGAAGACGGCTGTAGTGATCGATGTAGCGGTTCCGAATGACAGCAATATCAGGAAGAAGGAACACACACACACACACATATATATATATATATATATATATATATATATATATATATATATATATATATATATATATATATATATATATATATATATATATAAAAAACACCCAGCACGCCCCTGCGGGCGGTTTATCCTTCAAGCTTGGGTCCTCTAGAGGCCTGGGAGCTTGAGGGTCCTGCGCAGTATCTTAGCTGTTCCCAGGACTGCGCTCTTCTGGACAGAGATCTCCGATGTTATTCCCGGGATCTGCTGGAGCCACTCGCCTAGCTTGGGAGTCACCGCACCTAGTGCTCCGATTACCACGGGGACCACCATTACCTTCACCCTCCACATCCTCTCGAGCTCTTCTCTGAGCCCTTGGTATTTCTCCAGCTTCTCGTGTTCCTTCTTGTATATATATATATATATACATGCATTTTTATTTATATTATGTGCGCATTGTACACTCTGACCTCTGTCAGACTTGATTGCTTTTCAGTCGGGAAACTTGCACAAATGCCTCAGACCACATTACAAATTGCAATTTAAACATTGTGTGGCACAACCTAATGCAAGATGTGTGATAAAAGCATTATCATATTTGTTTTATGTGAGTGCCAAGATTTTGAAAGCAAGTGAAAAAAAGCAACTGAAAATCTACTTAATTCTCCGCTAGAATATTTGTGTAACGGCGATATCGCGACAACCTACTACTAAAATCTCGCGATTTCTAGATTAATAACATTCGAGAGGCGTCTGCCAAGTTTGCTAGTATTACTAGCAGTCCGGAAATAGGGACATTTCAGATTAAGGGGATGTAAGCCTCTTATCGTCTTTCTTAAGTTTAAGAACAAGTTTAAGAACACAAAACATTAATAGTATGATAGTATACGTTATTATTGTTATTATTATTATTATGGCCTAAAATTTGATATAGATATAAAATTATACCTAGTTTTTTTTTTTAACCTTTTATTTTGGCGTCACCGGATAATTGCGTTCACATTGTTCGCGTTCCCTTCACGCGCTTCGTGGTGGCTTCGTCTCAGCTTCAGCTAAAGAGCAAACAGACAACAGCTGTGTTTGCTTGAAGTATCAACCTTGAAGCTGAAAATACGGGACTTTATTGCCACTTGAAATTCAGTAATATCGTTTTAAAAAGTTATCTGAAACCATTAAGGAAATGAAATAGCTGTCATTTTACATAACCACAGAAACGGGCGAGACGCAAAGGAGAAATAATAACAACATCAAAACCCGGCAAACAAAGAGGTCCCCTTTTCAACGGCATCATTTTTCCTCCATATTCTATAGTTATGAGTCATGTGGCCGTCGAAAATGCCCACGGTCTAGAACAGCAGGTAAGCTGTGTTTCTTTTATATGTCTTAAATGTTCGCTTTAGAAGTAATGTAAAAAAACGGCAGTGGTAAACATTAGCTTGCCGGCTAGCCTGGGTCTGCTAACAGTATGCTATTGTGCTAGCTTAACGTCGGGTGCGCTGCTTTTGTTCGCGCACACGTCTGACGGTGGCTGCGGTGCATACGACATGAAAAATGTTTTGGCCCCTCTACAACCTGACCAAGAATGCCTTTATTGAATTGCATTCTAGAAATAAAACATCCGTGTTTTGCTGCTAGACTGATCGGTGTTCTTTAAAACGAAGAGCTAAATGCGAAATGACGCACGAGTGGTTCCTCTGGCCCCCTCATATGAACACATGAAACGCACCCCTCAACTGTTACGTCCACTGCGCTTGTCTTGCAGCTCGATATAATAATAAAATGGAGGTCAATGTGGCTGGAACCTGCGGGTCTGCTTGCTACACAAACAATGCGGCGTGACTGTCGCCCTCCCCGGCTTTTAGATGATACGCAGCATTTTCCAGACTTCCATGTTTTTATGTTGACTGCGTCCCGCTAAGAGATGGTCATTTCTTCTGCGTCACCAGCAACGTAGTCTATCTGTGTCTGGCTGGATGGTAACAGAAAAGTACTGCGTGTACTCGGTTGATATTTTGGAGAGCCCCTATTGGGGAAAAATGTCTAAGAAGGAGTGTGATGCGCAACCTAGGCCCCTATTTCAGCGACTTATACATCCTCATGAGTTTAGTTGGCTTAAGCTGAATGTCACCGCCGCCACCCCCCAACACAGTTAGATTTTTGGTAATGAAAGCATTAAATACAAAGTTGTTCCCTGGACAGCAGTGAGATTTGACGCACCAGCATCGCATCTCAGTATCCCAGACCAGCTGTGGCTGGGTGCAGTTTGCTGACATCATCATGATAGGAATTCAGCACGCTGGAGCTCACATCTCTGTCTCCCTTTCCCTCGCTCTTTTTTTTGTTTGTTTTTTAAGTCTGCTGCAGAATACAAAAATAAAAATGACTTCTAGTTTTCTTTTTTCATGTCAAATCTGAGTACTCAAACCAGTCCATGCAAGAAAAATTTTCACACTCCTTATTATACAGAAACGTTTTTTTAAAAGGTAGGCAGCAGCTCTCTGTGTCACCTACTCTTAAGGATAAGTGGTCTGTGGCCTCAAACACAGCCTGCCTAACAATCTAAAGACTAGTTTCCACTTATTTGGTTTTACAGGCATTCTTAATTTATGGGACTAAATGTTGCTTGGGTGTAATGGAAAACTACAGAAAGAAACAGGGAACCAACGGTATTTGAGAGGAAAAATATTGACTTGGGGTTGGTGATGGTGGATACATATACCAGTGACACTGAGCTGTCTTGTAGCATTAGCTACTGAAAACCTAGACAACTGAGAACCAATAGGGAGATTACTACAGAAATGCTACTCTGTGTTTGTGTCTATGATGGAGAAAAATCAACTTGTAATGCGACCAGTTAATGTAAGACATGGGCAGTAATAGCTTTGATAATTCATTTTGTTAAAATGTAACTTAAAGTTTTAGGTTGCTTGAAGTGGGTCAGTGAGTCGTTTTCTGTTTTTGTGTTTTGTTTTTTCCCCCCCTCTAGCTCGCTGTCCTAGACTTGAGCGCTGCAGACGGACAAGGTGGCGGCAATAGCAGTAAGCAGCCTTTGTGTTTTTGTTAGAATTTTTCATTTTGTCATGATAAAAACAAACAGGTTTAAAAAAAAAAAAAAAAAAGTGACTGCTGTATGTCTGCATGTGGTACAGTGTAAATGCATCCCTGGTGCTGTGTGGTGATACTGAAAGCAGATTTTTCTGTTAACTTAAAATATGCATGTCTTTGGATGATGCAAAGGTTTTGAAGAAATTTTGTCTTTAAATCTTTTATTATTCATTAAACACGGTGACTTTTCAGTTACATGATCTATTTTTATTTAAGTGCAGAACATCTGTTTTTAATACAGTGACATTTAGTTGCAACCATGTGAAAATGAATATTTGCATGTCACCTTTAAGTTTTTCTTTACATTATAGTTTAATAATCTTTTGTCATTGCAGTCATAATTTGTGGGTCAACCTTGAAATGGTTAGTTAGATTTGATTATAAATGCAGTGTGACGTAAGCGCTGACTGATTCTTGGCTGTCTGTCTCTTTTGCAGGGCGATACATACCTCCACATTTAAGGAACAAAGATGCTCCCAAAAATGGTGAGTAGGATCCACTTAACCTTGTTTCCTATAAAGAAAAATCTGAATTGTGTTTATTTTTAGGCCACTGGGAACTCCCATCACTGATTCCTACCAAATAAATCATTTTCATTTTCAGCTTTCATAGCTGAATTTCCGTGTTTTCACTGATTGATTAGTGAAATCCATCGACATCGTGATATTTGATGTGATGTGCGAAGGGCAGGTCGAACTGCGAAAGTGCACTCTCATTGGCTAATGATTTGTGATTGCCAAGTAGCAACGAGCGTACCCTGGATAATGCTCCTTTGTGACTCTTGAAACAAATAAAATTTACAAGATGGCCTTTAAGTTGTGTTGATTGTGACCTGAAGCAGGGAATGTTTTAGTGAGGTCACAGAGTGGGAGCTGATGTCAGGTTTTCCCTATATGGCAAATAAAAAGAGTGCAAGTTTAAAGCACTTCAGGTCTGGTTTTGCTTTTCAGACACAATTTTCAGCTCTGTCCATCTTTATTTCTCTATGATTAGCAGTCGATCTCCTTCCTCTATGCTCTGTTTTTTTTTTTAAACGTTATTACCACCTATGGTTGATTTTTGGAATAGTGAGGAAGACATAGTATTCTAAAAGACCCCACACTTGTAACTCTACAAAGTATCTCTATTATATCAGCATCTGTTTTTAACCATGAGTTACAACTGGAATTTCATCTCCTAATCCAGCAGGAAATGCCTTTGCTGCTGGGCGACAGGGTGGTTACACCATCGCGCCTGCAGCCAACTGTAAGTTCCTCTCTGAACTTCTGATTTTCTTGGATAGAGTTGTGCAGAAGTTGGGGAATTGGTCTTTTTTTTTTTATATTGATTTTAGAGTTGTTGTTGTTCTTTGTAAATTGACTTATTGATGAGTTCATAGTGAATGCCTTAACATTTAAGTGCGGCTGCATATCGGAAGCAGCAGCAGAAGCATCTGAAAGTGCTTCTTTGAGTTGGTTTGTTTAATCATTTTGACCTGATGCATCTAATTTCCTACCTGTTCACAAAAGTACATTTTTCATTAAAAATTAATTTGATAGATGTCAAAAGGGCTAAAATATAATCGCTGGTGTTTTATTGGTATGCTGAAACAACACTATATGGACAAAATACTGGGCCACCCACACATTACACCTACAGAAGCTGTTGATCATACCATGACGCTCCCAGCGCAGTTTTTGTGCTGATGTTAATGCTAGAGGAGGTTTGCTGAGTCAGCAAAGCGTTGGCGACTTTACGAGTTTTACACCCGTGACAATGGGACTGAAAACACTTGAATTGAAAAGATGTAAGAGGTGTAGCCAAATACTTTTGCCCATATAGCATGTATTGCCAGCGCTCCACCAATAACAGCAGTGATGGTCATGAAGACGATGTTCCTGCAGGTGTGATGGTATTTATTAATTATTTTGTGCACTGTTTCCTCTCTGCAGACGGCTGGGACGGCACGCGCAACAACTTTGTCAACGGCTACCACGACAATCGCATGACGGGCAACTCATTTAACCGTGGCCCGCCTCGCATGGAGCGGGGAAGAGGTGGCGTTGGAGGTGGTTACCGCAACAACAGGGGTGGAGCCTTCAACCCCATTAACCCAGCACAGCCAATGGGCTTTGCTGGGTATGAAAATAAAGGTGCGATTCAGTTTTAGTGCTTCCAACATTTCTTTTACTTAGCTCGTGCATCCAGTATGTGCTCATTTACCTGCCTCTCCACTACATGAATGACTGGATGCGTCTGCTAGCTGTCGAAACCTGATAGTTTTGTGGTGTTCTCCTTTTAGACGCAGGTGGCTGGAACACTGCCAAGGACGCCTATAGCAGTTTTGGCAATAACCGTGGAAAGTCTGCTTTCTTCAATGACAGAGGCAACGCTAGCCGAGGAAGGTGAGTGGATCACATACAGTGTTGAGAGCTTATGTTCAGCGTCAACAGAAAATTCCCATGTTTACTATAAAAGCTAAAAAACGACCCTCTTGTGAACCCTTAAAATGGTTTATTATTACCCAAAAAATGTTAAGTGGAGAGCTGTGGTTCTATAATTTGGAAAAAGTTGCCTCATTATTCATCATTAATGTGTGCGTGCTGTGTTCAGGTTTGAGCATGGAGGATTTGGTAATGGAGGAGGAGGAGGAGGAAACAGCCGCTGGGTGGAGGAATCCAGAGATGACGGAGACTGGTCCAAACCAACCCCTCGCAACGAACGCCTTGAACAGTGAGTCTGTGCTTTTGAGCCGCTGTGGGAGGTGTAGTCTACTTTCTAATTTATTGTAAGATCAGGAAATTTCAGGTAAACTTTCCAAAAGTTAAAAATTAGTCCACAGAATTAGATTATTAGACTAGTGTAATTTCACTATTAGACTGTGAGTCATATTGTTGGGATTTCATTGGTTCTTGTGTAACAGAGTAAAACACAGGAAGGTGAAAGCAAATTCTTTGACGTTTTGTTATTTCCAGTTGTCATCTTAATGACATTTGTTCTTAACTTATTTGCAGGTTTCTAGTCTGATGTCAATATGGAAGCATCTTTAACTTTGTCTGTTATGGTTCTGCAGCATTTCCCTTACCTGACACATGATAAATTCAAATGGCTGACCAGCCCCAGTAAAAATAATGCTAGGTTTTTATTCTTTTAAAATTCGTCATTCAGATAAATTATCCCAAGAAATTGCTGCAGTTACTCTGAGCAATAAAGTTCCAGAGCATTCGACTAACCTTTGCTGCTCTCTCCGTAGTGAATTGTTCTCTGGCAGTAACACTGGGATTAACTTTGAGAAATACGATGACATTCCTGTTGAGGCCACGGGACAGAACTGCCCTCAGCACATCGAGAGTGTGAGTTACTCACATTGTATCAGATACCAGCTGCACTGTTGCTTTTCTTTGCTCTTTCTGTACACGTTTCTGTTTGTGATCTCAGTTCCAAGACGTGGACATGGGTGAGATTATCATGGGTAACATTGCTCTGAGTCGCTACACCAGACCCACTCCTGTCCAGAAATACGCCATTCCTATTATTAAATCGAAGAGAGACCTCATGGCCTGCGCACAGACAGGTAGTGCACAAACATAACAAAATATTGGAATTGGGTCGATGAGAGGAACAGCAGAAATGGATGAGGCTGTCCTTGTGTGTTTCAGGCTCTGGGAAAACGGCAGCATTCCTCTTGCCAGTCCTCAGCCAGATCTACACTGATGGACCAGGAGAGGCCCTTAACGCAGCTAAAGCATCAGGACAGGTAAAAGAGAAAAATCAATATTATCTAGTTAAAAACAGCTAATTTCATCATGGCTTTGAAAGGGGCAAAACAAATGGTTCAGGTGCTGTGGGGGATTTCATGGTAAAGTAATTTAATTAAAGCATATCCTCCAGATTAAAAATAAAAGCATTAATTTCAGGCACGTGCACACTTCTACAAATGAATGGGTATTGTTCATATGCTACCACAAACGGTGAGCACGAGTTTCAGTCACTGCAACAAACAAGCAGACCTGCTTAAGTTGATCTTTTTTGATACCAGTAGTATACTAGACCATCAAAGAAGAGGCAAAACAAGCAGCAGTTAAAGAAAAGCAAAACCCTTTAAGACACAAGTCCTACCTGTCAGCAGCCATCTCGATATGACACCTGGCACCTATTTAGGGAGTTATTTTGTCTAATTTAATTTAAGCTGTTATTGAGAAAGAAAATTATCAGCAGGTAAGTCTGATTTTAAAGCTTGTCTTTCTTTCCTCTGGAAGTTTTTATTCGGCTAACTTCACTGTTGTTGAATTATTCCATGAACTTTAAATCTGGAATTATTTGAGTGCCACGTCTCTGATAATTGTCTGGTAATTCCTGTTACACGAGTTCTCCCCTAATTTACATTGTGAAGCCTTTAGCCTTTAGCCTTTTTGCTCTCACGAGTCATACTATTCCTTGATAGGTTTGCCACATGTTCTGTTCTCAATCACGTTTGTTGCTGTGAGACTTAAATGTTGTGTCTTTGCTGCTTTGCAGGAGAATGGAAAGTATGGCCGTCGCAAGCAGTACCCCATCTCCCTGGTGCTGGCTCCCACCAGAGAACTGGCACTGCAGATATATGATGAAGCAAGGAAGGTATTTAAACACATTAGTGTGTAATAATTTTATTTAATGATGTGATTTTTAAATTTGTGTGTAATTGTTAATACATTGTATTTTCCTGTTAGTTTTCCTACCGCTCCAGAGTGCGTCCCTGTGTTGTGTATGGAGGAGCAGACATTGGCCAGCAGATCAGAGACCTGGAGAGAGGCTGTCACCTGCTGGTGGCCACTCCAGGAAGACTCGTGGACATGATGGAGAGAGGGAAGATCGGACTGGACTACTGCAAGTAAGACCTAAACGCGAGGAGTGAGTGATGGGTAAATGTCTGTTTCATTTTTTCCAAATTTCAAACTCTTTTCTTCTGTTTCCTTTAGCTACCTGGTCCTAGATGAGGCTGACCGTATGCTGGACATGGGCTTTGAACCACAGATACGGCGCATCGTCGAACAGGACACCATGCCTCCTAAAGGCATCCGACAAACTATGATGTTCAGCGCTACGTTTCCCAAAGAAATCCAGGTATATCTTCATTATCTGCAGTAATTGTGATAGAAATTGGAACTTTTCTTCTTCCTCTTCTTCTTCTTCTTTTTTCTTTTGTTTGTTTTTTGTTTTAATCCGCCCGTTACTAATAAAGAAAAGTGCAGCAAGCATTCACATGGTGATCAGTGCTTCATTTTAAAGATGTAAAATTTTCCATCTGTTTAGTCAGACGGTGCAAAACAGTTGTGTTAATCACATATTTTGCTCATCCTGCAGATCTTAGCTCGGGATTTCCTGGAGGATTACATCTTCCTGGCGGTGGGCAGAGTGGGTTCCACCTCGGAGAACATCACGCAGAAAGTGGTGTGGGTGGAAGAGAGTGATAAGCGGTCTTTCCTCTTGGACCTGCTAAGCGCTACAGGTGAGCCGATCTCAGCTCAACTGCCACATGTCCCAACACATAACATAAATACTGATTGCAGCCTGAGTAGACTTATCTGCAATTATCTCGAACCACACACACACAGTGCGATTTTATTTCCCCTGTCTTATGGTCATCATCATATTGTCATCCTCACATCTCAACCAATACATTACTGTGTTCCCCATGCTTAGCACAGTGTAATGTCCATCAGCACCCTTTGTCTTTCAGTGAAAATTTCACTTAGATATGTTTGTGTGTGAAATTAGGAAGATGTATATCTCTAGGCTGCCCTGAAAAAGGTTTAAAACCTCTAATTTAAAAGATGCTCTTTCTATATTTGTGGTAGTTGGCAAGAAACATTGTGTTTCCTGGATTATATTTGCCTCCAGATGGCAGTGGTCTATTTTTATTACAAAATATCTTCTTCTTCAGATTGAACTAAAAAAAAAAAAGAGGATTTTTAATTGTTTGTGGCTGGGAAAACAACCTTATTGTTTTGTTAGTGATTATATGGCAACATTTTAAACCTCTGTTAAATCAGCAATATCAGACACACAAGCATTGCTTTCAAACTGGAGTTTACATGTCAGTGGTTTGTGGTTTTATCCCAAGCCATCCCAAGTGAGGTACAGGACAGTACTGGAGACAACATAGAGAAACCTGGTAAGATCCTCAAACAGGAAACTTTTATCTGTCATTTCATATTTTAAATAATTTTGCTCGACTTTACTGTTCTGTTCTTTTTTTTCGTGGATGGAGAATCTCCTGTTTATTATGTTTATTTAGGTTCTGTGTCCCATTTCACACGTCGGGTCCTCTCATGTGAAATTAAACATGCCTGTTGTTTGATTTTATAGCTTAAGGTTGTTTTTGTGTCATCTTTAAAGTATGTTGCTGTGATGTCTTTAGGTCAAACCCATAGCTTTAATGGAGAGAGTCTGGTCATGTTGTGTTCGTGTGTTGCCGTGTATCTAACTTTTGATATAAGTGTAGGTCAATTGATGATGTTGATGCGGGAAGAATACAGTGACCAGAATCTTTCCATCAGTGCCTCTAGTGAAATCTGCATGAAAACACATTGCTGCTGGTCATTTTACCCACACTGCACCTCCTGCTGCCTGTTGCACTGTTCTGCTCATATAACAACATCTGCTGTAAAGTAATGCTGGTAGATTTAACCCTGAAACCTGCATGTTAGTCACCCCATGGACTGACACACGTATATACATGTAAACATATGATCTGTATACAGGGCTGCTGCAACAAACCCACTAACTGATGTGCTATGGGGGATTTCATATACAATCAAGGGCGTTGATTTATGTGTGCATGGCAGCAGAAAACCGTTCACACGTAAAATTGTATGATTCATTTAGATGCTAACTGATCCCATTGGCTAGAAGGCAAATCAATCTCATGTAGTGGACTGAGAAGCTTAAAGTTCAGTTTAGCAGGCTAGGCCATCAGGGATGGATTTTAATTTATGTGCTTGGTTCTCATAATTGCTCGTGCACTTAAATTCTATATAATTCCAGCATGACTGTAACTTCATTATTTGTTTGTTCCACAATTTGGTCCAGTATGTCTGCTACATAAAGCCAGAGTCATAGTGGCGCAGGATTATTAAACTCAGTCTTTATTTAGTCCAAACACAGTGCAGCCCTACAGTTGTTTTATTCTTTGTAGCATTAACACCCAGTGTTTCCCCTCTTGGTTGACCAGGTAAGGACTCATTGACCCTGGTTTTTGTGGAGACCAAGAAAGGTGCAGACGCCTTGGAGGACTTCCTATATCGGGAAGGCTACGCCTGCACCAGTATCCATGGTGACCGTTCCCAGAGAGATCGAGAGGAGGCCCTGAACCAGTTCAGATCAGGAAAATGTCCCATCCTGGTGGCTACAGCGGTCAGTAAAAACATCCTGTTGGGTGCACGTTACGGTGAACCACAAGAGGAACCTTTCTGTTAACTGCCAACCACAATCGACATAAAACTGAAGGTGTGAGTTTTTAAAGTATCTGCTCCTGTTTTTGTGATCTCAGGTAGCAGCTCGGGGTTTGGACATCTCCAACGTGAAACATGTTATTAACTTTGACCTGCCAAGCGACATAGAGGAGTACGTCCACCGTATTGGACGTACGGGACGAGTAGGAAACCTGGGTAAGGCTAAAAGTAATGTGATTTAAGGGAAGCATCCTCTTGATTTAGGATGAACCCCATTTACTGCTCTTACTTATATTGCTTCAAAAAATGTCTCCTGTTTTTAAGTGTTTTTTGGGGGTTTTTTCTGTTTCCTGTAGGGCTGGCAACATCATTCTTCAATGACAAAAACGGGAACATCACTAAAGACCTCCTGGACATCCTAGTAGAGGCCAAACAGGAAGTTCCCTCATGGCTCGAGAGCCTGGCCTATGAACACCAGCACAAGAGTAGTAATAGAGGGCGCTCTAAGAGGTACACACACACACACACACACAGATTCTGTCTTTAACTTGCAAATGTTTGTTTTTGTTATAAGTATTAAAACATTTGCTGGTCTAATCAGAATCCCTAAACACTGATTTATTTATTTTTCTTTTATCCCACAGGTTCTCTGGCGGGTTTGGAGCACGAGATTATCGTCAGACTGCTGCAGGAGTCAACGCCGGAGGGTTTGGAGGACGTGGAGGAGGACGCAGCCAGGCAGGACATGGAGGAAACCGTGCCTTTGGAGGAGGTGAGGCTCTGATCTTTGGATAGAAATTTATTCATTAATGTAAGGCAGGGGTCTCAAACTCGTGGCCCGCATATTGATGTGAAGAAAGAAATTATTTTACCAAAAATGATTTAACACGACGGCAGAGTGTTACAGGCATGGCCCTTTAACCCTTTAAGACCTAGCATAGAACCAAGTCCGCCAGAGCTTATATTATATTTTTACATGCTGTGAAGCCATTTTTGGGAGCATTTCAAGTTGATATACATCAATACAACCATTATAGCCCAAATTTAAATAATATATCTGCATTAAGTGCATAGTAATTACATAAATTGCAAAAAATGCAATAAACTACAAAAAAATTGAAAATAGTTTTTGTTTTTTTAACATATATTTCTAGTTAGAGAAATTTAAGAGGCTCATCCTTCAAAACTGTAAATACAAAAAAGTTGCACAAAATAGTTTCCCACCACAGGAAATTTATTTTAAGTGTCTTCATAGTTTTATTTTTGAAATACACCAATTTTTATATAATGCAGGAAAAACAAAAATAAATATTATACTGCAAATTTGCAAAAAAAACCAGCATATGCATCAAAATAAACTATTTCCAGCAGTGCAATATGAGTCCTAAGCATCCCAGAAACGACACAGAAAGTCATAAAGTCAAACATAACTTTTAAAAACACAAGTATAGGCTCATAAGGCCCTGATGGTGAAAAACTACATTTCTGCAAAATGACTTCACTTCCGGTTTCGGGCAGGTCATGGGGAACATGCGATAGTTCGCGCTGATGGACGTAGGAAGTGTTACAAACAGCTGATCGGATCGGCAAAGCGTGTTTCTGGAATATTATGTTTATGTTGCTGCAAGTGCTTTTTATGCAGTTTTTGCAAAGCTATATGTGGAAGGAAACTGTGACCGAGGGCAAGCTTACGTGGTTTCAGTGCTACTGGGATTTAAAAATAGCTACGCAAAACGGAGAGTGGCCGCTCCAACCGGCTTTAAAGGGTTAAGACTGTAGCCTCACGGGCGGTGTAGTCCGTGCTGCAGGGAGAATGTGTGGGACCGCCCCTCCCGCTTTTCTCTGTGTGAGCGTGAGGGAGGGAGAAAAAGGAAAGTAGAAAAGTACAAGGTGCTACCGAGCAGAAACGGGAGCTGGAAGCATGTAAATATAAAAATAACCACTACAGCCAAAAAGAGTGCCAGTTGTAAGTAAGCTGTTAAGACTCGACTGTACGCTGTGTTCGTTTTTTCCTCCGAAACAATAAAGTTCTGCTGGAGCAGCCTTTCAATGCCTCTCTCTGTCTCTCGCTAGCAAAGTTGACCCAGACAGTAACGCTAGTTCCCGGCTACGAGCCGGAACCCAAAGTATTAGCCAGAGGTCTCCTTACCGCGGTTCGGAGCCATGGACCTGGCCGAGGTAACAAGAGAGTGCAAACATGTTGCGGGGCTGTGTTAGTTCAGTGAGAGAATTATTTGGAAAGAAAACAATTTTCTCTTGCAGTCAAAAACTAATGTGTACGCTTATGTCTGCATTTTTATTTTGTTAAATACAAACAAAATTGTAGCAAAAGTGCTGCCAGCTGTTTATTTGGTAGTTCAATGAAACTACTGTACTACACTGCTGAGTGACTGTCGTCTGCTCCTCAAATACATCTCATTGCAATGTTGACCTTGTGCTAACTTGCATATGACAACTGAAACTGAAAGGCTTCAGATAGTTGAGAGTGAGGAAAAAAAATTGCGTTCATGTTTACAATTTTGTCTTGTTACACAATATTTGGAATTAAATAAAACAAGCAAAACACTACATTTTAGGATATATTAGTGGGTGTTTTCGTGTTTGTTTTTTGTACTACTTGGACACTAAAGTGGCCCTCCAATAAGATGATGGTGCCAGAAGTGGCCCGCGGCTCATTTGAGTTTGAGACCCCTGATGTAGGGTGATTATTGTGCACATGATTGTAGTCACATGATGTTCATTGTGTTGCTTTTTACTGGGCCCCCCGGGATACTTTTTTCCCGTTTTCTGAGAGCTTGTATAGAGAGAAATAAAAGAAGAGCACTTGAGTTTGCCATATATTGTTGTACTTTTAATATATTTTGATGGCGAATATATACTGAATATATTCAGTGCGAATTATTGTTTTACAGAACTGCACATTCAGGATAAATGTTTTACACCAGACCTGCATTATAGAGATTTGTTTTGCCTGGAAACACTAATTTCTGATACTTGGGCGATGAAATGCTACAAAAGTTTTACTTGATTAAGAAGGCTTTCTTTTCTCTTCCCTTTGTCTTCTCAGGCGGCTTCAGCAACTTCTACACCAGCGATGGCTACGGAGGAAACTACTCACACTCTCAAGTTGACTGGTGGGGCAACTAGGTTTCTCCATCCCTCCCTCCCTCGCTCATCCCTCTTTCCTCTTCTCACTCATCCTCCATTCTTTCTCCACATCGACGTCTGCATCCCATCTGTCTTGTTACCACCATTAACCCCAAGAAACCCCCATGCATGTTATTAAACTATTTATGCTCATTTATGTAGCTTCCATCCCCATCCTTCATGTCTTTTAAGTCGTTGGAAGAGTTTTCTTGTGCTTTCTATGTCCACCTTTTTTGTTTTGGTAAATTAGCTTTTCTCCTCTTGAAAAAGACCACATTATGAAGAGATTGTTGAATTTTAGTTGTTTACTTTTTAAACACTGGACACAGGCTTACTTGTTAGCTTCCAGCTAGCAGCCACCTTAAGACCATTTTCCCTCTGTGACACGTGTGTGCTGGTAAAAAGACCTGGGTGTTTAATTCCCTGAGATTTCAGCGTGTGGGCTTCTTCAAAGAGGGGAAAATCCTTTCTTTATTTCCCCCCACCTTATATTTGAGTTTGATTTCACTGTGTTTTCGTCTGCATTTACACTCCCCGCGTGACCTCATGTCATCTTTGTATTTAACGCACGGCCATGTTGTAAATCGCTGGCCAAAAACTTTTCTAAAATATAGCTATAGGCAGGACATAAAAGCAAAACATGTCTGCGTATAAATTCAAAAATACTGGCCTTCACGTATTGGAGGCCACAGAAACAAAATCTTTTCTTTTTTTCACCTTTTTTAAAACATGAAACTTTATCGAGGTCTGACACAGATGTCTAACAAAGAGACGAGTGGCTGGACAAACTGAAATGGCGCTGTCGGCCATTAGCAGTGAGGATAGCAGACAGTCTTAGGACTTATGGTTGTTACTGCAAATAGCATTTTTTTTGGTTTGTTGTTTAATTTTAAGATAAGTGTTTATGGAGAATCATTTGTTTCTGTACTGTGCCTTTAAGAATTTAAACTTTGTCTCTTATTTCCATTGTTTTTATTGCCGTAATACGTTAACTGTCCACAAGTATTGGCCCACGGTGACTAAAAGTGTGTATTCAGTGTCATTTGTTGGTTTAAATATGTTTTCTTTATTTTTATTTGGAAGGAAGCAAACTAGGCTTGAACTAAATCAAACCTTGGCAAAAAAAAACTAAACTAAAACTACGATGAGGAAACTCAAAGCATTTCCTTATCTGTCTATTAGAGACTGAGCTAATTCCCCAAAGCATATAACCACTGTAAGCATATTTGTGGATTACTTTACTCACTCTGGATGAGTAAATATAAAATGGGTCAAAAATAACATTAATCGTACTGTTAAAGTCAAAGAGCCGACGAGCAGGGCCGACCACAGTGGCTGTATGCTTTTGGGAACCCGAGTCCTACTCATTGACACTTGTGTCACATCTATAGCTCAGCTTTGAGCTTGCAGTTTGGTTTCTCAAAGCCATCTTGTCACTAATTGTTGGGTCACTGTGTGCCACTAACAGGGCCAGCAGCAGTCACGTTATGTTGCTCCTCCCCCTCTTATTATCCAGATATGTAGCCGTAAATGTCAAATTCCTCATAGCTTGCTGTAATTAAAAAAAAAAAAGCCAAAGTCTGGTGCCACTCGAGTCACATTAAATTACTGTAACCGCTACACAGTTTGAAACACCTTTGCTTAGAAAACACTACATGGCTGCTGCTGAAAACAGTTCCCAGATTGTGTCGGTGTCTGCGGCCGTTCAGCTGACTCTTAGTGCCATCATGCTCTTGGGAATCTACCGCTGCTTTTAACCACAAACATTGAAACCCTTGTTTTGGGAGAAGCTTTCTCTTGAGGGGGGGAAATACGCAAACTAAAAAGAGGTCCAAATTTTCTCGCTCACTCTATCCTGGAGAGTTGCATGAAGAGTCTTCTCTAAAAGTAGTCATTCCAGTTTATTCTGTTAGGTCTTTTAAGCTCTGTTGAAGTCGGGCGTTAAAAGTGAAGAACTGGATCATCCTTACGAATTAATTTCACTGCAGAGACAGCTTGGGGCTTCCCAAGGAATGCAATGCATCGTATCTACAGCACGTTTTAGCCACGTGTGCAACTGTAATCAAGCGCAAGATCGCGTCTCGGTCCAATTCCTCCTCTTACTACTGCTTTCAGTCAGCAGATAGTGTTTCTCAGTGTTGAAGTCACTTCCTCGATGAAATGTTTACAAAACTAGATTTCGGCCAACGCGCACAACAGCCGTACACTGGCAGCATATGATTGCTTTCAAAACACTTACCACCCAGCCCACAGAGCTCCCAGATGGGCCACACTCCTACTTCTTCGCACTGATGCACGTCCACTCTCCAGAGTAGTTTGCTATCTGGACTGGCAGTCTTGGCAGCTATTACAACGTATTCACCTTCTGCATGCACGACACGTCCCAGCACGTGCTGCACATTAATAAACGATGACAGCGTCCCGCCGCGATTGTCGAATGCGAAACCCAACTCGGCTCAGCACAGTGAGAAACTGTCAGGGTAAATTGTGCTTGTGGAAAAGTTGCTGCACAGAACCGATCGCATGCATTTAAATCCTTGGTTATCCCTACTTGGCTCTGCTTTGCAACCAGGCTTCAAGGGGCCTGTTGACCCAGGATGTCCATGTTTCGTCCCTGATTGAACTTGAAAAGGGATCTCCGCTGAACATTTGGATGGTTCAGTGGTAGAAATCCAATCCTCCTCCTACTCCCACCCCCCCAAACTGGGCCTATTAAGAGCCAAAAAAAAGCTCTGTTACTCCAGTGTGGGGGTGGATTAATTTAGTTATGTTTACATGTAGAACTCAGATTAAATGTAAATAGTTTCAACAGAGAGGAATCTCCACAGAAAAAGAATGTGAAGTTAAACAACACTTGGTGTGCATGAGAGTCACACTTGATCACTCAACACTAGACCAAGACGGGTCTGGTGAGCTTAGCACAGTGGGCAGTTTGAACACCGCTGACTAAAGTTCGAAGACAAAAGCTTGTATTCTTTCAAGAGAATACACACGTCTGTATAGAAATAAATTCACCCAAATTAATGCGCACCAGGTGGATTAACCCTCAAACTGCCCACTGACTCTGACAAAGCAGGACCAAGACTGTAAAACATATTCAAGTGTTGTTGTTTTTTGGTCAAGAAGTTTCAAATGCCAAGCAGATGAATCCAATTCTAAAGCAGGCTTTAATTATGTTGCAGTTATTTATTTTATATCATAGTTTGTTTGTTTTTTCCTGCTTTTGATTTTTTGCCTCTTCTAATCAGTCTTAAGCTCCCTTTCCCTCGGGTTACATTTGAGGGGGACGTTGGGGAAACTTTGTTTAACAGCATTTTTTTTTTCCTTAAGAGTTTGAAGGGGTTAAAGCAGTTAAAGCAGTTGGCTGTTCATTTACTAAATATACAAAGTAGATTTTTCCAGAAGCTTTTCTGGTGCTAAAAGACACCAGTCAAATATAACTGTACGATATCTCACTAAGCCTGGTCTGACTCAAAATGAGGGGCCAGGAACAATGCTGCATTCAAGGACGGCTGTGGAATGATAGAATTCAGCTGTACTCCTCGATGTCCACCTGTCCCTTTTTATGCATTTACAAACGAACCAAAAACAGGAAATTTGAGTTTTCTTTTCAGCTGCTGTTCCAGCGCGGGTCAGATAAACAGTTACTGTCGCAGCTGTCACTAAGTTTGAGACTGCAGTCTAACACGGGCTTAATGACTATGAGCGGCGGTTGAATCGGTGATTCAAATGTTGACCAGAACTGTCAGAGGTGTCCCAATAGATGATTTTTTTTCTCTCTTTTTTCTTAAAGCACCTGTTTACTGATCAGCTTTCTTCTTGAGGTCATGAAACATTTTACTTTCTCCTGCAGACTTCTTGTAAGAGCTGTTGCAAAGCATTGAAGGAATGAAAAAGCAGGAAACAGGACAGCAAGTTGCTAATGACAATCACAGAACTCCCTTCACACACAAACAGAAGTCTTTAAGTTGCACTTTCACACCTAGAGGTTTAATTAAATAGCTGTCTTGCTGGCATTGTTATAAAATCAGCTTCAACCTTTAAAACTCTGTAGGAGGAACTTTACTGACTGAACTGGCAGTCGGATACTGCTGACTGATTTTCCCTGTGTGAAAGCATTTCTTACTTGAATCAGTGGGTTCTGCTGACCATAAGCTTAATGTAGTCCCATTTGTTTTGTTACCAATGCTGCAGGCATGCGGCGTCGCAGGCGAATCCATTGAGTGGATGTGGTTGCGTAGATGTTGCTGTGCCTTCTGACAAGCGCTTGGCGGCACATTGAGAATCTGTTTTAGAAAAAAAATTTAAAAAATGAAGGAACCGGTGAACCTTTTTAAATGCAGTGTGACTTGAGAGTAAAAATTCAGTTTACCTCTTGTTTTGTAGATCAATCGTGTCAAATAGTGTTGTTCATAAATATGCAATGTATTTCAGTGTTTTTCTAGGGCAGGCTGGTTTTACCTGTCAGTTGTATTTACCATTGAGCTGTGTTAGAGCAACACTTAAATACCACTGTGCCCCCAAATTCCTGCGTGGAGGGGGGAAAAAAAACCCTCTGAACTTTTACCCCAAGTGCAATAGAGTTCAGTAACTTGTGGCTTGCTTTCGCTGTGTGGTCGCCACGATTCTCTGCACGAGTTTTCTGCTCGAGTACAAACTGGCACATGTGAAATAGCCCAGAGTTTTACATGTGAACGGTGCCTTTTGAAGTGGCTGAATCACTAAAGACTGAAATTTGTTGGTTAGGGCTGGGTATTTCAAACTATTGCAAAATTTTTGATTATTTTATGTAAGTGTAGGAATGTTTGCTCGGTCAGATGCTGTTATGATGCGGGGATAAAAAAAAAATTAAAACTTTATGTAAATGCTTTTGACTCGGAACAATTCAGGCACATTTTTTACTGACTGACAGCTGATTCCCGGTGCTAAAACTTGGACATGTTGCAGTTTTGTGCCGCTAATGTTACGTTTTTGAGAAAATATGAGCAGCAGGGCATTATGGATAGGAATGTAGATCAGGCACTTTATCTACCGCGTTGGTCCTCACAATTACGAATTCTGAAAGACTTCATTTTTTTGGCAAAATACCGCAAAACTCTTCATCTGCTAATTAGCAAATCTACCTTGGTAACATGCTCATGTAACATGGTAAACAGTGCTACTGTTACATGCTAACTGATCATCAGTGTCTTGCTAGTGTCACTGCATGTACCTTAACTATCTCACACACTTTCAGCAGTAAACAAAGTTTAAGAAAAAACACAAAAGTTTGTGTCATGCAGAAAATGCTTTGTTTACTTCCTGCAAAACTGATCCAGCACTTTAGTTCTTTTTGTTTTTTTGTTTCCCAAAACCTTCTGATGTCTTAAATGAAGGGTGATACCCAGCCCTAATGGAGCTGATAGCAAACTTACCTGTGATACAGACAGCACTGATGGTCAGAGAACAATTAATGGTGCTATGCTTCCATTGCTGCGGCCTGCAGGGCCCCCTCCGTTATAGAAAGACCACTGAGTTTTACACAAAAGACTTCAACAAAAGTCTTCTGTAGCACACGTCCTTTAATCCTAAAGAGGTACGACTGAGAGTGAGTGTGAAGACAGTGTAGAGATGTTAAATAAGAAGTGTGTGTGTGTGTGTGTGTGTGTGCGCGCAAAGGTTCTTTGAGAATTTTTGTTTTTAATTTTTTTAAATTTTTAATTGTTTTTTTTTTTTGGGGACCAGGTGGAGTTCTAGTTAACAGCAAAGGTAGGATTCAGCTGTTTGCACACAGAGTTCTTGAGTCTACTTTCACTGCAAGTTTGTGTAATTTATCAAGCATTTTTGAGAAATATTTATTTTTCTATGCCTAATACAAAAGCTGATATTTTACAAAGTGACTTGACCAAAAGACAGTAAACAAAAACACTGGCACTTGAATGTTGAATGTCATTGGTATGAGTGAAAAATTTCTATTTTTCTGGGGTAGTGTGAGCTTTTTAATGTTAAAGATGCGACGTGGGGGAGCGTTTCTCCGTCAGCGTCTCACCATAGCAAGGCTGGGTTTCAACAGTGGTTGTAATTTTCAAAAATCACCTGCATTTCATAAATACAGATGCATATATTTTGTGTAAGACCATTAAAAAAAAAAAACAAAAAACAACAAAACACCCTAAAACCTCGCTCCTATCCTGTGTGCACATCTTTTCTTTTTTTAACTGGGTGGTTTTTGCAGCCACGGTTCTTCCTTACATTTTTTTTTATTTAACTTGTAAGAATGAAACTGAATTTTATCAGGCAAATCTGGCCCATATATCTGATCCTCAAGTCCCATTTTGAAGTCTTAATATTGGCATCTTCACTTTTACCATCTTGATTTAAAAAGAAACAAACAAAAAAACAGATGACTGAGACTGCTTGCTCATTGGCTAAAAATTTGTGAATGATTACCATTAGGTGTACCATAGATAATCCTTTTGGAAGCATATTATGACCAAGATTTACAAAATAGGCTTAAAAAAAAAAACATTAAAAACTGAATGAGTGACTGAGCCCATAACTCAGCAGGAAAGCGTTCTTTTAGCAAGCACAGCTATCGCCATCTGGTGGTCTTCAGATAGAATGCAGGTTTTAGGCACTTCTGTCTTGGACGTAGCTATTGAGTCAGAAAAATGAATCTGTTTTATACCTTCTATGATCAGCTTGTTTAAAAACCTCAGAAAGCCGGGGGTTCTCTGGGGGTGGAGGTACTCGCAGTGCTTCCTGGTTATCGGCCATGCTAGCAACATGGCTGTGACGTGCTAGCATCAGCAGTCCACAACTTAGTCTAAACCTAAATAACTCAAAAAATAACCTTCATTATCATTTGTTGTTTTCATCCTGTATTATTTTTGCCCCTTGGTTTATAGATTTTTAGCACACTAGCACTTACCCTACGTTTTAGCGCTAGCCATCAATCTATGTGGCCTAAAATCTGCTGAATCTACGCAATGCCTATGATTTTATTTTTGGCAGTATTCATGCTGTCATTCCTGAAAATTCCGATTTCAACTAAATAGTCCAGTCAGTTCTGCCAATTACAGTTTAAAGATGCCACAGTATCTTGTGTATCCCTGCGTAAAGCTCAACACCAGTGTTTTCCAGCACTACAGTACTCTTCTCCCAGCTGAAACCTCCAACTTCAGGTCTTCTGTTAATGTGTAAAGATGTGCATGTGGTGTAACATGAAGGTTCGAGGTGTACCACAGATTGTTGATTGCAGCCGATGTGATGGCGACACGTTACGAGAAACAGCCTCCACTGGTTACCTTTAAAGTCACATTGGACTCAGTATCACATCCGCAAACCTGTTTATGCGACAGGCTTCATTGCCAATAATAATCAACCATAAACAGCCATTTTTAATCGGCAAACAAATTGAGAAAATACCACCGTAAATGCCAAGGTTTGGATTAAAAAATAACAAGTTAACGATCAAAGACCATTTTGTAAAAAACGACAAAAACATGCAGTACAAAAAAAAGTGTCCAGATTTTCTCCAAGTCGTTTTATTTTTCCTTTTCTTTGTTGACTCTTTACACTTTTCCTTCTCGTTAATACCCTTGTTGTGAATGTCTGGCAAAAACAAGTGGCGATCTTTAAAGTCTTCATAACACAGACTTAACTGTGGTTCTATTGCTCCGTTGTTGTGGTTTGCATCTTTTCAGGCGTTGTTAGAGCTGTCACAGGGGTGTTTCTGGCCAATCAGAAATGGGGATTTATTTATTATTTTTTCCCCTTCTTGCAGCTGATCAGTATTTATCTGACCTGCAGGAGAGACAGTAATATAACGGACATTTGTACTGGTGCTCCTCTAAGCACAGACCCACTGTAGTTACACAGGGACTGATTGATTTGTCCAAAGACTGTAGCCTCAGCAATCACTGACGCATATCAGACGTAGGTGAACCATTACTTTACAGCCTTTTGTATGCACAAACTACATTTTGCAACAAAGTAATTGTATTTTTTGTCAGGGTGTCGTGAAAGACACACAAAAACAAAACACTTTGTGGCTTTATTTCAAGTTCAGTTTGTTAAAGTGATCTGAAATTCAGATGCTGAGGTGCATTTAGGAACGATTGCTGTTCTCTTAGCGAGCGAACTGAAATGAAGCCCAGTGCTGTCGTCATTACTGAATGGCCAGACCCCATAGTGTGGACGGGCAGCTGCACCAGCCTGGTAGTTAGTATTTGCTTATGTATTAGTTTAGCAGATGTGCACGAAGAGCACTGCACGAAGAAAACAAAACTGTGCAAATATTCTGATTTTACCACAAATAAAGGTTTGGATTTGCAGATGTAATCAGTGGTTTTGGCTTTTGTTTGTGTACGTGTGTGACTTTACAGACATGGAAAAACACAAACTGTGAAGTTATTAAAAAGTGTTTATTTGAAAATAAATACATTCTACAGCATCAAATTATAAAAACGGTGTGCATAAAATGCATCTGACAGGAATGATTGTTGTCCTTAAAACACAGATCATTAAAAATCATAAACAACTAATTTGAAATCTGAAGTTGCACCTACATCTTTCTAACTTGGTACAGAGCCTTGCTGACTGGTAGCAGAGGATGACTCGAAGCTGTTTGCTTCATTCAATAAGCAGATTAAAATGACCTGACAGCCACGTTTCTTAAAGTTGGAGTCAGTTTTATTAGCTTTGTGTAGAACAACAGAACAGCAGCCTCTAACTCTGAATAAAGCTGCGTCCACACAGGAAGTGATTCGCAGTGATGCTGTGACGAGAGACCGTAAAAAGTCGAGATCTGGCAAAAGTAAAACTGCTTAGAAACCTTTCTCAACTTTGATGCAAGCGATTGAAGTGACTAAGTGCAAAATACTGGTGACTAACATACAATAGGGTGTCAAACATGAGGCCTTGGAGCCAGTTCAGCAAAGACTCCAAAGATCTTCCCCTGTGGCCATTCATGATACACCAAAGTAATGAAATATTTAAAAAAAACTTAAATGTTTTTTTTTTTAAGTCAACAGTAAAGAAAAAAAAATTAGTGAACAAAAACTTTGTCCAGAATGTACTAAAATTATAAAACTGAGCTACCAATTATTCACATTTCTTACGGTTTAAGCCCAAAGAGTTGTGCTGACAGATCTTTGTCATGTAGAAAAACTTATTTTATTAACATATGAGGCATTAAGTGTGGAGTTTCTCTGATCCAGTTGTCTTCTGATCACAGTATTTGGCCCACGGTGTACAATGGCAGACATCCGTTCATTAGAGGGTTATCTAGGATTTACCTGCATAACCCTTGTTCTCTGAAACCTGTTCCATTATGTAATGTGTCGTTCTAGTCTGGGCCAAACGGCGACCAGAATATTTGCATTAACAATCTTAAAGGAAACACATGAGATAAAAGGCTGAAGAAGGTCAAATCAGTTTCTTCTGGTCTCAAAATGAGCCTCTTGGGTTCATAATCCATGTACACTGGAAATAAGGCACTGAGTCTGTGCTACCTACATCAACAGAGATCATTGCTATTTCAGGCCATTTGGTAAAAGAAGGCTAAAGTTAACAAAGCCCAACTTAAAAATCTATTCTTACAATCCTGATTATTTTCTGTTGATGAAAGCCAACAGGAAAGAGGAGTCTTAATTTAAACTTGTGCCTGCACTGCATACTCAGCCAAACGCAATCAAAGGTGAGGCGTTGCTCTTCCCCTCAGTTTTTCTTACTGCGCTGACACTTTAACCTGTTTGTCTGTACGACTCCAGGATCCTGCCAACACTAAATGAAAATGTTGAACCAATCAGAGATTAATGTCCCTCAGCCCACAGTGTGCAAACATATAATTAAAAAAAAATCACAATGAGCAGGACAAGACACTGTTAATATCAGCTAAGATTGTAATTACTATGAAGTTAATAAAGTGCATTAATTTCCAGCTGTACGTCTGCTTTGAAGGCTCTCCCCTTGGTTATCTGGCACTTCAGGTCCTGTTGCTCAGACTGTCTTAACTGAGAGACGGCTGAGAATGAAATGTTCTGCAGAGTAAGACTGATGCTAACTGAAGGATTCAGTGTTTTGTTCATTGAGCTTTAAACCAGCCATGATGGCCTCTGTGCTACATAAATATCACGTGAAATTACTTGTATGGAAAAAAAATTAAGTCTCTTCCTGTCAGTCAAGATTCAGAGCTGATCGGGACCACTGTGGTGGCAGCATTTTCAAACTCGCGCCTGATTGGTGGTTGGTCTTCGCTGATGTCTGACCAGAAGTCTGGGTTGTCTCGGTACCATTTCACTGTAAAAACAAGAAGCGCATGAATCACTAACACACCATACAGGAAGGGAGTGTGTGTGTGTGTGTGTGTGTGTGTGTGTGTGTGTGTGTGTGTGTGTGTGTGTGTGTGTGTGTGTGTGAGAGAGACTGTACCTGTCTGTCTGATGCCTTCAGTCCAGGACACCTCAGCTCTCCAGCCCAGCTGCTGCAGCTTCTCACACTTGATGGGGTAACGCAGGTCGACCCGCGGCCTGGAGAGCAGAGGTCAAAGGTTAAAAGTGGACAAGAGTGTGCTTTTAAGGTCAAGATGTCAAAAGACGGAGATTTTGAGTCTAAAGCCAAAGTGGAAGGCTTTGGCTACTTCCTGGAATTCTCCCCTGCTTTTGCCAGCTCTTTCTCTACTTACCTGTCAGGCACAAACTCAAGCCAATCATTTACTTCAGATTCTGGCACTTTCTTGACCTAAACAGAACGAACACACACACACACCTTTTAGTATTCATTTAATTCGCTTACTTCCTAAAAGCTCCTGCTAAATGTTTGAATAAACAGTTCCTAAACCCACCAGCCTAACAAGTTCCCTCGCCAGCTGCATGATGGGAATCTCACAGCTTGTCCCCACATTGTAGATTTCTCCCACAATCCCTTTCTCCAGAAGCAACAGGAAGGCGTTTATGGCATCACTGACAAACAGGAAGTGGCGGGATTTTGGAAGGGTTCCCTGGATAGTGCTGCCGCAGAGCAAACGCACAGAAACGGGTTTAATTGGATAAGCACTTCTGTTACTGTGAAACACAGACCGGAACGACAGCGCTCGTTAAAACAAACCCACCATTTCTTGTCCATCTGTAAGAGGGTGAGGAACCTTGGAATGACCTGAAAGATCAAGATGACAATTTATATTAAAAGCTTGGTGACAAAGAAGAAGATATGTTTAACTCTTTAAAACCAGTTAAATCTTTGGAAGGAACTGAAAGTGAAAGTCTGATTTTGCATTTTCTGTCTGTGCATTCAGTTGTAGTCAAATGTAAACACACAGCTGATTGCAGCATTTTTAAACCTGCAGGGTGAACTTTTGTCTCCCCCTTGTGGCAATGACAGTAATTACAACAACCTTAAAACAAATCTTTAAAATATGTATCACTGTAGATCAGGGGTGGGCAACTCCAGGCCCCGAGGGCCGGTGTCCTGCAGGTTTTAGATCTCACCCTGGGTCAACACACCTGAATCACATGATTAGTTCATTACCAGGCCTCTGGAGAACTTCAGGACATGTTGATGAGCTAATTTAGCCATTTAGATCAGCTGTGTTGGTTCAAGGACACATCTAAAACCTGCAGGGACACCGGCCCTCGAGGCCTGGAGTTGCCCACCCCTGCTGTAGATTAATCTTGCACAGATGACATCAGTGTGACCTGATGTTGCTTTACATACATGAAAATAGTTCTACATACAGCTGCGCAGATATCTTATATACAGCCTCAAATCTTAAACTGTACAAATGGAGCATATTTCTGCAAAATTAGCCACTTAATGTCAAATGGGTGTGCTTAGTCATGATACTGGACCTTCTCCGTGTACTGCCTGGGCCCGTAGATGTTGTTGCTCCTGGTAATGATGATGGGAAACTGGTAACAGAGCAGTATTCAAATGACAAAGATTAAAAAAGTCATTCAGGTTTTAAAATTAAAGGGACAGTTCACCTCAAATCACATTAACCTCTGGCCTCTAGTGCCATGTATCCATGTCGATTATTTTGATGAGAGTTGCCCAGTTTTGAAGTTCTCTTTCTTACAAGAGTACAAGCGCAACTAGTCTGCAGCAACAGGGGACTTGACTTATAGCTGCCAGCTGGTTGCATTCTAGTCATATTCCTGTAAAACTGGAAGGTTGTGGAGCGCCCACATCATTTTGCAGTTACATCGCTTTCCTGCAGCAACGACATCACTATTTATGGAAGGATTTCTCATCAAATCGATAAGTCTCTGGCTGGACTCTGAATATAAGGACTTAATGTGAATTTCTATGTATGTAGACAGCGAAAGTTAACTGCTTTCTGATCACTGATTGCAATCAAATGCCAATCCGACCGGGCTCAGTTGTAGACTGATAGCAGGCTGACCCGATCTTATTGCCATCTAAATGCACTAAAGTATCTTTAAAGATGGCATCTGACTACAATCAGTGGCCAAGCAACTATTTCAAAGGCAACGAGCTCCAAAGTTCATGTCATATGGTCACAATAATAATGCTGTTTTCACTACTGTGATTGTTAAACTGAGTAACTAACATCCAAGCCAAAACTGAAAAATCAAAAACTAATATCTAAAGTCATTTATTTGGTTTGGAAGCTACTGGCCCATCTGTATGGGTTTACCTTGTACTGGTCCCAGTACGATCTGACCAGATACTCTGCAGCAGCTTTAGTAGCAGCGTACGGATTGGAGGGCCTCACTGGGCTGCTCTCATCAAACACCTGTAGGGGACAAACATCAGCGTCACTGCCTGATCCATAAACAAAAGCACGAACCAACAACCCCAATCTATCCACTGGCCTCATGCAGACTGGCTCCGTACACCTCATCGGTGCTGATGTAGATGAAGCGCTGTGGCTGGTGTCGGGCCTGATGGGCCGCTCCCAGCAGAACTCTGGTCCCTTCAATGTTGACCTGCTGGAAAGTGGACGGGGATTCAAAGGAAGCCTCTGACAGCACAGAGAGGAAGGAGAGAGGAAAAGAACTTTAACACGAGAGCTGAAACTGCAAAAGCTCCTGTTCATAAGAACTGCCCGAACAAGCTGCTGCTCACCGACGTGAGTTTTGGCAGCCAGGTGAAAGATGATGTCGATGTTTTTGGAACTGAAGATGTGGTTCAGCAGCCGCGGGTTACACACATCCCCCTGTTGAAGAAAAGAGTCCAAATGAGTAACTGTGCACCCAGCACAGTTAAAGCTCAACTGATGATAAATCCTTCAAATTACACCTTATTTTAAGCATAATAATACATGTAATTATACAAAAGTAGCATTAAATTAAATAGACATCTGGTGTAGGGCTGCCACAAACGATTATTTTGATAGTCGACTAGTCACCGATTATTTTTGCGATTAGTCGACTAATCAGATCATCATCCATTGGACATACAGCGTACAGCTTATTGCACCAGCAGCATCTGGTCTTATATAACTATCATTAGCTTACAGCTTGAAGTGTTTGTGCTAACTAAAAATAAAGACAAGATGGTAGTTTATTAATTTTTAATGAAATTTGCAGATTGTTTCGGTGAAGTTTAATAAACTCCTTGCTTTCTAAAATATAACAGGACACCGGAGTATATTCTCCAGCGTCTCACACTTCTGATAATCAGCTGTCTGCTTGACAGTTTTAGCTGTGCAAAAACTATAACTTTAATCTCAGCCAAACCGATTTACTCAGGAACAAATAAAATACTAAAGAAAGCCAAACAATAACATTTTTAAGTTATCTAAGTGACTTATATATATGTTTAACCTGACTAGCGAAAGACGGCGGTGGGTTTGAAAACGATTTGCCGGGAGTCCAGTGTTCTCACGGCTCTAGTTAGCCTTGCCCCCGCCTAGCTAACGAGCTAGTGGGTAACAGACGTCTCCGAAAACGTCGGAGCGCTTTTGAAAATACGTGGTGTCTTGATAAACTGAGCAGATATTTGAGGTTTACACAGCTACATTCTCGCCTGAAAATATGTTAAAGGTTTATTTTGTGACCCAGAAAGAATAATAAGAGTAAAGTTAAAACTAACTAGCTGCCGCCATTGTTGACAGCTGCGCTATGAATTCTGGGACACAGCTTCTTCTTCTTCGGGGTTTAACGGCAGCTGGCATCCTTGTACATGCAGTGCTGCCATCTTCTGTTTCAGTCCGTTATTACACTCTTAAATCCTACTATTATTATTCCTGCGTCCTTTGTGATCTTACAAAGCTTCAAACGATGCGTCGACTATTAAATTAGTCGTCGACGATTTTAATAGTCGACATAATCGTGACTAGTCGACTAATCGTGGCAGCCCTAATCTGGTGTCAGTCTGGTTATTCTTGACCTGATGTGTTTATTTATCAGCGCTCACCCTGATAAAGATGTAGTTCGTTCTGTTTTCAACGCTCTTCAGACTCCTGGGGCTGCAGCAGTAATCCAACTGGAAGAGATCAGACAGTGAGACGTGCCACAGTGCACACAGCAGACACTAGCTGCAGCTTTGCACGTCACAAAGACAACAAACCCAGAGTGATATATTTGGAAACGGAGTGGGGGGGGAAGAAAATTAAGACTTACATTATCCAGGTTGATAATTCTCCATTCCGGGTGTCTGTGGACCAGCGAGCACACCAGATGGGAGCCGCTGTAGGAGCAGAGAAATTTGAGACAGTTCATTTACGCCCCACTGGCCTTTATCTGGGCAGAGACTCCATCAGCCCACACATGTCTGTGCCATTTATGTCAAGAAGACGACATGAGCTGACCACTTTGCATTGCCTATATGTAAACACTACAGAAATCACATCCCACAAACAGAGATTCCTTCATTTGTTGGTGAGATAAAACCATAATAATGAAATGAAACCTGATTTGTGTACTGAGCATTCCCAAATTTTACATTTTTCTTATAATAAAAGGGAAAACTTTGCTTGTTCCTCCATTTGCTGTTAATAAACCTGTCTCTATGTGTTTTTTATGTCTAATATCTTTGCTTATATTGGTAAAGAGGCTGTATTAACCAGGATTTGCTAAGGGGTTATATTTAACACAAAGAAATCACCTGTTATTGTACCTACATTATAAATAATCCAGTCCATTTCAGTCACTTCCAATATCTCGAAAGAACTCTGATTTTAAATTTGCTGCAATTTCTGCTGCCCACTTGGTCACAGCTATTTCGAAAAAGACATTTTTAATGCCAATAAGACTTTTTGCCAGGATAAATAAAGGATATATGGAGATCACTTTGCCAAAAACTGGTTCCAGCTTCTGTGTTGTCACAGGAAGTTCTTTCTTGACAGATTACAGGCAAAACAAGTAATTTACAAGTGTTCTAACTGAGTGCTAACTACACTTTAACACTCATCTGAGCATTTGGCTCCATGTGTTTGTGGGCTCAATTCTCAGTCTGCCATAATATTTTGAAATATACCCCAGGACTGAAACTACTACTCCAAGACTTGTGAACAGTTACTCAACCTGTAGAGCATAGGTGTCAAACTCTGGCCCGCGGGCCAAATTTGGCCCGCAGCCTAATTACATTTGGCCCGCGAAGCCATACCAAATGACTATTAGAGCTGGCCTACTGGTATTATACAGCTAATATATGTATTGTTTAGTATTAAGCTTTGCTTGTTCCATATTCAGTTTTCCAGAAAAACTTATTTGAGTCCATAAGAAAAGATTCATTCTTATATCTGGAGGAAGATTTTTTTTTTTTTCAATAAATATTAATGTTAGCCCGCGACTTTGTTCCAGTTTTGAATTTTGGCCCACTGTGTATTTGAGTTTGACACCCCTGCTGTAGAGACACCGGGATGATTTATAAAATAAGCCAGAGTAATGTTAGTTCGTTTGTTTTTTACAATAAATACTTTTTCACTAATAAGATTGTGCTTATTTCTTAGTAAATAACTGCTATTGCTAACAGATGTTCCTTTATTGTTTACCTCTGTTTCACCTGTGCAAAGGTTTTCCTTACAGGTCCTAGTCTTGATAACTAAAAGAGGAACCACGGTCAGGTCTGTTTATCAAGCTAAATGCTAAGTTCGTAATGTTATTTCAGCTTAAGTGTACACTGATATGAAATACGAACGCACATGAATCCAGAGCCTCCAGTCACCAGAACAGTCCTGTTGAAGTCCATTTCCCGGTCTTCCAGCAGCTGTTACCTCACAACATGAACTCCTATAGGTATAATAAAAACATATTTTCCGACATCAAGCCTGGAAGCTAGCTATCCTAACGGAAACAGCAGAGCTTTATTTCCTTCCATAACAGTAGCCGGATTGTGCGACAGTCACCGGCTGCTTCACGGCAGTGTTGACACGTTGAAAGCGGGCGGGTCATTAATAGTGTGTGTGTGTGTGTACTAGTTTCTACTCTCTGATTGGTTGTCCTACATGACGCAATGAAGTTAGCGCGATGTGATTGCGTGAATCCCGAATCAATCAAACTGTCAACGTAGACCTGTAGGCAAGCGAAAACCAGTCAAGTCCTCTTAAATAAACACATATCATCCGGTGATGCTTTCCAAAATAAAGGTCATATCGAGTATTTTAACCTACAACACTTGTGTGTGTTGCGTTTAGTTTTATACCAAACTTAAATATAATATTATTTCAGGTGTGTCTTCATGTGAATGTGTTTTGTGTCATTCCGCGCGCGTTTATTATCCATTATTTCCAAGCTTAGCTTTTATTTGAGGGCAAGAACATCCAACTTCCGGTCACAGCTTGGCGAACTTTTGGGGGTCTTGACGCAGCTGGTTCACTTCTGGCTTCGTGGCTCATTGAATCGATGAGGCATCCTATATTTGTCGATAACGCTAAACTGCACAAGCGGGAAAATGTCGTACTTATTAGCCACACTTGCGGCTGTTTTGCTGCTCACTTCAGAGGCTTCCGGGAAAACTGTTACGGGACTTTTTAAGAGCGAAGCGGCGAGACAGCAGAAGGGCCAGTTCATCACTAAATTCATGTACCAAGGTAACGTTGACGGTGCTGATGTGCTTGCTGCTGGCGTGTCATTCCAGCTCTGACAGCGGGCTTAGCTTCTTTTCACGCCACCTTAATGATTAACGTGGGGTAATAACGAGCTGACGGCTCAGTTTAGTGCCCGTGTTTGCTTTCCTTTTTTTATTTGCTAACAGCTCTCACTGAGCCGCTCAACAATGGGTGTAACTAACGTGTCATGCGAGTATCTGATAACGTGTGCACTGATTATTAGCAGTTCTGGCAGCATTCAGCCGGCGCTTTATCTTTACCTTTGCTGCTTAATGTCAAATTACTGTTTGTCTTAAGCCTCTGTATTTTGTTTTATAGCATTTTTATTCGGGCTGACCTCCAACAAGTATTCCGGAAACTTGCTTCAGGACACTTTTAGGTATTTTTTACAGGTCTTATAGGAATCCAACTTCTTTCCGACCCATAAATGAGCTGATTGCACCCTCAGTGTGGACAGAGGCTGGCTGCACATGTCACATGGCATAGTGGGGGGTGTTTTCTGCAAGACTTTTTGCTTTAAAAAGGTCTGAAGCTACCAGATGTCAGCTAATCTCACTTGTTTCAGGAGATTAACCCTGTGTGAAGCACAAGGGCCTATGGGTAGAAACCATGCTGGCAAACTAGGGACCCATCATTGGACCTCAGAGATCCAAAGGCCACTGAAAGCTACAATCTCTTTGTTCTCCAGCTTATATATTTGAAAATGAATGTTTTATATATTAAAGTCTAATCAGTTGACTACATTATTGAATTACTAGTTAGCCGTTTGGTCTGTAAAATTTCACGAATATGCTATCTGAGTGTTAAATGTTACATCTGAGAAGCTGCTGCAACCATGGTGCCTTGTCTTCGTTTAGCCGGCAACGGTCTGCTGGTGTGCCGGGTGGACAGCTCAACGCTGGCTAAAGAGAGAGAGTCCAGACTGCTGCTGTATCAGGATATGGACTCGGAGCTGGACAACCTCAGCTGCTCCGAGAGGCTCGCCAAAGCCGACGTGACCAGTAAGAAACCAGCAATCGCTGATACAATTCTGGATTCTCCTGCCATGATGCCATATTGATTTATGTCTCCACTTTCCTTCCTCCACACTGTCACCTCATCTCTCTTCCCCCACCCCTACCCACCCACAGTTACACTCAGTCAAGAAGAGCACAACCAGACGATCCCTCGGCAGTCTTTGCCCACAGCCTGGCAGATCCTATATGCTGACAGATATACATGTCAGGTAACACAATTATATATAATATTAATGTAATAATGCAACTAGGGCTTCAGTCAGGCAAACCTGCAGCAGCGATGCTGTTGTCACAAATATGAACAAATAAGAGGACACCTCTAAAGGAGACTCTGTGCAAAGACACATGCACTCTATATTGCAGTATACAGTGAAATACAGTCCTACTCCTGCAGAAACTGATGTAGGGTCGCAAATGTTTTGGTTTGCATCACACCTACAGGTCAGTGCATGCACAGTCATGTACACATATATACAGTCAAATACACACACAGTCATAAATCTGTCACAATAAACATTTATTGTCAGCGAGCTCATTCTAACACAAAACACAACACTGACAGTGTGAATGCACAGTTAAATATTTAAAACTGGTTCTGGAAAAGTAGGTTGAAATATTGGTAGTAATGCTGTTATACTAGATAGTAATGCCTTCAACAGTACTGCATGATCGAGTAATAATGATAGTCATAACTATATGGATTCTGATTATCACTAAGATTTTCGTTCTCTCCTTAGGAAAACGTATTGATTGCCGGCCACGCTGATCTTGATTTCACTGTCCTGCTGTTTAATGCCGACTCGGCTGGAAACCCTCTGGAGCATTTCAGTGCAGAGGAGGCAGGTCAGACACCCCGAATATGCCCTCCGCTGTCAGACTACAGCAGATAATGTCAGTGCATCACTAAGCTCAAGCTGGTGATGCATTTCATGCTTGTTAGCTTCCTCTGCAGTGAGAGTATGACTGTCGGCATAAAGTCCCAAATCTAGTAAAACTAATAAAAAGTTGTAAGGGCTCTTCAGGTGCTATGTCAGACCTGATTAATACATTAGGACAGGACTTTATGTTTGATCCTGATGGATTGCTGATGATTTTTCCCCTCTCGCTCTCTTAGGCCTCCACAGTTTTTACTTCCTCCTGCTGCTGGCCTACTTCATCGCCTGCTGCATCTACATCCAGCCTCTGTACCAGGCTCTGAGGAAAGGAGGACCCATGCACACTGTCCTCAAAGTACTGACTACAGCGCTGGCTTTACAGGGCTGCTCTGCGCTCTGCAACTACATCCACCTGGCCAGGTAGATTCAGCAGAGCCAGAGAAAGGCAGCGCAATATTTATAATGTTTCTAAAGCTCATGCTACTCTTGATGGCCCACTGTTACATATCAGTAATGTTCTATGACCTAAAATGTATTTTAAGTCTTTCGGAATATTTGTATTTATTTAGTACAGAGTTGTTAATAAAAAACTATGTGAATTAAGACAACAGTGTTTCTGTTTGTGCCTCCTGTTGTCTGCAGGTATTCCAGAGATGGAATCGGTCTTCCACTGATGGGCAGCCTGGCTGAGTGTATGTTACCTGCAACATTATAAAGAGTCAATAAAAGAAAAAATGAACCTCTCTGATCATGTTAACCTCTCTTTTGGCTCCAATGCAGTCTGGGATATGGTGTCCCAGGTGTCCATGCTGTACATGTTATTGAGTCTGTGTATGGGCTGGACCCTGAGCCGAGGCAGGAAACCTCAGTCCCGACCTCTGCAGTGGGAACAGTCTCCGGCCTCCACGGCTGTAGCTGTTGGTGGAGTTATTACACAGGTATGCAGAACTTGAGATGACTTCAAGTGTTTAATTTTTAAGGAAAATTTGACCAGCACATAGAATCCCGATCAGGTAAACGTGATGTTTTCAGAATGAGGTGGGAGTTCATTTGGGGTATTTGCCATAAGATGACTGTTAAGAACCGGACTGTATTTTCAGGCGGTGCTGCTGCTGTGGGAGCAGTATTCAGAGTCGGAGAGTGAGCACCACAGCTATCACGCCCAGCAGAGTGTGGCCGGTCTCCTCCTCATGGCTCTGAGAGTGGGCCTGGCCCTCCTGCTGGCCTCCATCCTCTACCAGATCATCTCCACCGAGAGGAGCACCCTAAAGAGAGACTTCTACCTCAGCTTCGCCAAGGTAAAAACGATTTCTCAATAAAACTGACATAACAGACTCCTGCAGGTTCTCGGGCGGTCATGTGGTCTTGTTCTGTGCAGGGATGCTTCCTGTGGTTCCTCTGTCATCCCATCCTCGTCCTCATGTCTGTGATCTTCAACGAGCATCAGAAGGAAAAGGTTTGAACTCCCGCACAAAGACAACAACAGTTTTTGCTATTGAGGATAATTCTTTCATGTTCACTGAGTTTAAATGTTCAGTTCTTACCTTTTGTCCTCCATTGGCCACCAAGTTTACACCTGTCTTCCTCCTCTGCAGGTGGTGACCATGGGGGTGATCCTCTGCCAGTCCATCTCCATGGTCATCCTCTACCAGCTCTTCCTGTCTCGCTCTCTTTACTGGGAGGTGTCCTCTCTGTCCTCAGTCTCCCTGCCCCTCACCATGTCCAGAACGAACCACAGGGCGCGCTACTGAGCATGTACACCCTCACAATTTTCCTAATAATGATTATCACGAGCTAAGGGTGGATGTGCCATGATGCTGTGACGCTCCTCCTCAAAAAAAATGTGCTCAGACGCTGCAGGGACTGATTTTCTTTGCAGTTAACTGTTTCCTGGGAGAACTTCTGTAGTTACTAGGAAGCAAGTTACCAAGAAATCATTGAAAGAGGGTGAACAGAGGATGATATGTGTACAACAACAGCCTACCTCTAGTTTTAAGTGATTTTTGACTGGAGCCAGCATGAGCACTGCTGAACAAGAGGAGGAGAGAACCGGCTGTCAGGCCGTTTCTTTGGTTCTCCATGACGCCAGCCAAAATACCATTGAAACAAAAAAAAAAACGAGGACGGATGAAGACAGCCGGCCAGGATTCAGATTAAGGATGCATCACCTAGAGACGCAGATGTGAGGAAAGAAAAAGGAAGCGAAGATTTACTCCTGACAGGGCCGAATGTGGAGATGGCTGCCCGGGCCTCATGGACGCGGGCCAAGATTAAAATACTCGAGAGCGTTTTATTTCTGTTCTTGGATTTGATTATAACACAAACAGAAGCATCATCGATTTACTATCAAAGAAAAAACAAAGACGCTACTATTTAGGTCGGGATTGCAGAAGCCGTCGTCTCATTGAGCTTTCCCTGCTCATTAAAGCTGCAACGACTTGGATCAAAGCCACGAAGGATGGAAAAGTCTCAGTTTGTGTCTGAGGCTGGCGCTTTATATCAGATTAATTAACCCCATGAACAAAGCAAAAGCGAGGACGTGCTACTCTCTGATTGACCTACGATCTCTAGTTTCTACTTAGAAACTAAGGCCTGGTTGGCTGAGCGGCCACGAAGGCTCATTGGTTTGTTTCTGGTGCAGCTCTGTGGCACGGAGGTATTTCGAGCCACTGTTGGGTTTGGTTTTCTCATAGCAGCCGTTACATGTGTTAGGATCGATCGAGATGGGCAGACAGACGGATGGACCAGCGGAAGTCTGAACAGATGGATGCAGCATGTGTTCTGTAAAGCAATGGATTGTCACACTGTTAACTGAGAAGGATGCGTGACTTTGATTGTGCGAAGCCAAAGTGAAGACGATGAGCCAAAACATCAGCATTTACACACTAACATACAGCTGCACCTTAACTTGGGTGCTGATGACTTTATGAGCTGAGAGCATGTGAGACTCTAAATCGCGTAGCTTAAGATGCGTTGCATGGCTAACCCATTATTAAAAAAATCTTCAGTATAAAAAAGATCAGGAGGAACTTAAGTCTACTTGGTGGCTTCCAATGAATTTCACTGTGTAAATACATTCCAACCCCACACGTCCATTCCTGTGTCATCAAGTTATTACTGTACATGAGGCTCATTAAATGAGATATTAGTGTTATATAAGAGCCAGGCAGAACTGAGCTGCACTGTCATGTAGGACAAGTCCCACTTAGCAAACTGACAGCTAATATATTTATTAATCAGCTATTTATTTCAAGATCAGCACGTTATAAAGAAGCTTTGGTTGGAGTTTCATGTTTGGTATGTTTTTGCTGATTCTTTTTTTCTCTCCTAAATCATAAATCGATTGTTTTTAATTCATTAAAAACGAATAATCTATAGTGTAGCATGAAGGTGCAGTACGTTTACCTGGATACAGTCAATCCAGGTCCTTCTAATAAGAGAGAAAAGCTGGGGTGAAAATATAATTGGCAGCTTTTTAAGTAGCACAGTTGAGCCAACTCCATCTGAAACAAACACAGACAGACCTCCCATTATAATTTTAAATATATGCTATAATCCTTATTGAAAACCAGTATATACTCCTCCTTATTTATGAAGTTCTACTTGACTATGAGCCTGCGTGGGTTATTTGTTAATCCCAAAATGTGCAACCTTGTTTAAATCAGTATACAGATTGGTTTCTACTGAAAAAGTGCACGTTTTTCTTATATCCATGCATAACTTACTGTCTGCACACAGGATGTGAGCCAGTGCATCCTGTATGCATCATATTGTCCTTCAATGACAATCTTATTTATGAGGCCACCAGTTATACTGTATACTTTAAATGCTCATCCTTCAGTTAGAGGCAAAGTGCATTTTGTTTTGTAGTGTTTACATTTCACACTTCAGTTGTCATATATTAATTTTTTACAACCTGTGTAACTATTACACCTGTGATCATGACAACTGTAATAAAACCAATCTGAAACTAATAAGTGCTTAATGTTGTCCTTCATGCTGCAGCTTCAAGAAACGTGACAGTTACATAAAGCACAGCCGCCACTGACTGTGCTTGAGGTTTGAATCATAAGGTACACTGTAACCTTGTCCTGTATTTACACTGGTTAATCTAAGTAACCCAGTTCTAGCCTGAAGGGAAAAAGAAGCACTCAAAACGTGCGGCTATCCTAAATTGGCGTTCTTAAAGTCAGCAAAGAGGTACAGAAAAGAAGATCAGACACCAGCGAGGGAGGATAAGAAAGACAGACGCAACAACATTGTAGCCGGTGTATCAGAGAAACTCAGGAGAGTTTTCTCCAAGCACGACATCCTGGTGCATTTCAGACCCAGCAACACGCTCAGACAAAAACTGGTTCACCCGAAAGACAAAACACCAAAACACAGACTTAACAATGTGGTGTATGCTGTACAGTGCAGCGAGGAATGCTCAGACCTCTACATTGGAGAGACCAAACAGCCACTTCACAAGCGCATGGCACAACACAGAAGAGCCACCTCCACAGGACAAGACTCAGCAGTCCATCTGCATCTTAAGGATAAAGGACACTCTTTCGAGGATGCCAATGTTCACATTTTGGACAGAGAGGACAGATGGTTTGAAAGAGGAGTGAAAGAAGCCATCTATGTCCACTGTGAGCGACCATCTTTGAACAGAGGCGGGGCTTTACGACACCAACTCTCTGCCATCTATAATCCAGTTTTGAGTTCCCTCCCCAGACGCCTTAACGCCCACTCACATCCTGGGCCATCTGATCTCAGGAATTCGCATGATAAGGTGGGGCCAGGTTTCACAATGAACTCACCCGAAACTCTGGCTGATTGGGACCCACACCCAGTTCCACACCTTGGCTCAGGCGATTAGAGGATCATCAGGGGGTCCTTTTGTCCCTCTGTGGGGGGAAACTCCCGCTAGGTTTAAATCTGGGACTCTCCACCACTTGACCTTAGAACTGAAGCTTCTTGGATGAGAGGTGAAACGTCTTCAAGCAACTTAAAGAAGTCCAGACGCTTTTCTTTGCAAGCTCCTTTGAGTACAAATAGAAGTGCCACCCCACAATAAACACACATAATATAAAAAAGAAAAAAACAACAACAAAAAAACAATTACCTTACAAATACATTAGTAATGTTACATTCAACTTTAGTGGGAAAGGGGGAAAAAGACAGATAAAGACAGATTAAAAAAAAGAATTATACTAAGTAATTATCACCCATTTATGTAGCAGAAATATAACTAATTTGCTCAAACTAATGAGTTATCAAAGCTAACAATTTAAAACTAAAAGTATTTACCTGTTACATTTGTAATGTGTAACTGAATATGAAATTAACAAAACTCAGTTGTATATATTGAAATTATGCTCGTACACTGTATATTTGTAAGGGAGGAACACTTCAGCTAGCTAGCACCTCGGCTTCAGCTTGCACTTTAATGGATAACATAAATTAAATTTCGTCACGAACAGGATTCGAACCTGTGCGGGGAAACCCCATTGGATTTCGAGTCCAACGCCTTAACCTCTCGGCCACCGTGACTACGCATGCCCAAGATGCCGGCATACTGGTATACAACCCAAGACACAAAGCCGACGTATGACAAGCTTAAAGTTTATGTATTGTCGGACACGCACTCTTTATCAAAACGTCATTATAACATTACGAAGAATTCGTCCTATAGAACACAGCAACAAAGACTATGAATGGGCCAATTTCTTAACTGGCAAAATTATCCATTAGCAAGCACCAGTTATCAAAAGCCTTTGAGTTTCCTTATTGACCTAATAGACCGGATATATTACATATTTTACATTGTTTTTGAGCAAATGTTGTTACCGACTTCTCTTCTGTGAGCACACAGAAATGGAAGATGTAATGTATATCTAGTTTACTTGACTACTAGAACCTTCAAGCAGGTACGAGTCAGTCACACTCCCCGTACATCGGCACTGCCATTAGTAATGATGCATTCCACTTCAGTAGGAAATGAGGAAAAGCCGAGTTTTAAAAATAATAATAATAATAATTTAATCCCTTTAATGTTTAAGGTCGTTTTCTACCATTAGATTGATGTAAATTAATGTTTCCACATTATTTGATGTATTCCAACTCGTCTTACGAGTTGGTTCGATTTGATTTACTCCATGAACTTTGAATGTAGCATAAGTGCCAGCTAGCAGATATCGCATTTCTATTGGCCAGTTACTGTAAGCTCCGCCTTCTTCTCGCGACCACTAATAGCTCTCTGGCTGCTGACTGAGAACGACTGCACCATCACAGGAGCGAAAAATGATTAACTGGAAGGTAACCATCAGTAGATATATCATTTTAAATGGACCAAATGCACGCTTGGCTATGAGTGTATAACTCTTGTGCTCGTTTAGGTTTTCTTTTGCTCCTTTTTTGCCGCAGCTGTCACTAGCTTAAAGCTAACGTTACCATAGACTCTCGCGTTATTTGTTACAACCGCGTCCAAAACTTTTACTATCGTCATATATCAAATAGCATATACATCTCTCTCTCTCTCTGCGTGTATATTCCTGTATGTTTTAAACCGCAAGTGGCATCTCCAGTTTTTAAACGTGTTGTTATATTTAACCACAGAAATAAGCTGATAATAGCGTTAATAGAGGTGACTAGTAGAAACATTAAAGCCGCGGTCACTTGCTAGATAATATCTATGCCGAATGTGGGAATTAGAAATTTTCTTATAGGATGCTTAATTTAAATTATTATGTAAAGAAAATTTTTAAAATACAAAGATTTTGAATGCTGTTTCGGTAATGACAAGTGTGTGTGACCCGGTGCAGCTACAAGCTCATAAAGCACATGGTGTGCAGCTGTTTGTCCTTTTTATAACTGCCACCTCCTGCATAAGCAGCTGAGGTAGAAGAGAGGAGGAGGAAAATCTCCTCTGGGGTCCCAGACTGTTCCAGACATTTCTTTTGCAGCAAACCTCTTAAATCTAACAGAAAAAAACAGAAATACTATAAAGAAACTCTCTAACAAACAGTATTTCTGCATATATATTTATATACATATTTATGTTAAATATGTACCCTTATCTATGCTCAGGCTTTGGACAACGTCCCCTTGCTTTTCTACATCTTAGCCCTGAAGACGCTGCTGCTGTGTCTGGGGTTTGCTGGGGTGAAGATCTACCAGAGTAAGAAAGCAGAGGCGGCCCTGAAGAAGCAGCAGGCTGAGAAGAGGAGGCTGGCCCAGCAGACGCAGGAGCTCATTGATAACCTGAAGGAAGACTGACGAGTGGAGGGAGAGGAGCAGAAGCTGCTGTACACCAGGAAGAGATGGTAATTACATGATAAGCAACAAACAACGCATGACGGCACCACTGGTTGTTCTAAATGTCTTTCTTTTATTTGCAGTTTGGTTTATTATTAGTTATATATGGAGTCAACACATAGTGTAGTATTGTTATTAGAGATGGCACAATACCACTTTTTAATGCTGATACACAGCAAATTCAAAAGTGTTAAATGGTTTGGTGTTAATAGTCTTCTTGCAAAAGTAGAGTTAATTTTACTCTAAGTAGAGTCACATTCTTTTAATGTAACTCTGAGGTGTAAAATGATAGTAGTTAAAATCGAGTGTTAAAAATGAGTGTTTCTCTGTCAAATCTGGAGGTGTTACAATGGAAACATTAACTCTTGACCTCTTAACTCTGAACTCCTACAGGGGCTATGACACCAACAGAGTAAATTCACAGACTCCGCCCCCAGCACGGCTCCAATCGAAGCTGAAGTGAAGCCGTTTCAGAACATTTTGCTCTACATATTTGAGTTGTTTGCCATGCTTGGTAAGTCATTTTTTCAAAGATTGTTTCAATTATTATTATGAGCTTTTACTTCTGTGGCTCTTTGGAGTTGAGACAAAGCTGTGTGAAAGGCATTAGCCATGTTGCTCGGTGATAGCATAATATTCTGTTTTAGCTAGCTGAAAGGTATTGTTTGCGGGCAAATACCACAGCCTTGAAAAAAGCTTGCATGTGAATTTTCAGTCAAACTTTTGGTCAACTACACCTAAAACAATGTCTAGAATGTGAAATGTTGGTATAATGGTGCTACTTGAAGCCTAAAAACGATCGCCCATAAAAAAAAAACGAGCAAACAGCAGTAGCTGACGTCCTGACTGGATTCTACGTTAGCATAGATCCCTCCAGAGTTTTGTGCACACGGTTTAGGTAAAAATGAAAAAGGTTGAGGTTTTACATTTAGTTCAGTATTAGCTGTTGCCTGTGTCCTTGTCTTTTGGGAAAATACTTTAAACAAGTAATGGCTCAAAGAGGATTCCTTTTTTTTTTTTTTTTACTGTGCTGCAATTGTTTACTGGATTATTTGTGCCATTAATTAGTGCCAACTAATTTTTATTCAATCTCCACACAGGATATGCTTGTGAAGATGGAATATGGGGGAGAGCAGAAGTGCGTTGAAGTTCCACAAAGGGATGAATGAAGGACATGCATATTGTATTGAAGAAATAAGTGTTGAGAATGCTGTTATTTGCATTTACCATGTCAGACCTTTTGATAAACAAAATTCTAATGAAAGTGAGAACATGTATACTGTTACATCTTTCAGAAAATGTTTTGAAATTGTGGTGCACAGTTCAGAATAAATGTTTTTCAAAAACCATTGCGTCTTTTTAGTAAATGTTTATTTCCAAAAGAAATTTCTAGAAGTTCAGAACAGTAAAATTCCCGCTTTTTAGAATGAATTAGAAGATAACTCTTACGTAGTTAAACTAAAATACTCTTTGAGAGTTAATATATAAACTCTTAACACCAAGTGTTAAATTATCAACTCCAGACAGATTTGGTGTTTAACACTAAATCAGAGTTAATGTACCAACTCTCCAAAAAGAGTTAAATTAACACTCTCTGGTGTGGACCCATATAGACACTTTAATAGTGTTGAAATCAAATCCGACAGTGTTAATTTGGACATGCTGGATTTGCTGTGTACCGATAAGAATCCGATATAGTGTATTTTTTTTTTAAATAAATAAAAATGTTTTTTTTAATATCTTGCTGCATTTTGTATAAGTTCATACTCAAGTTTTAAGCTAATAAACGTGAACCTACACCATCCTTCCTGTTCTGGTATTTTAAAGAGTACTTAGCAAAAATATTAAGCAACCTAACTAATAGGGTTGCCAACTCCCAGCAAAAAAAAAGAAATAGGGAACCACCCCCCGCCCTCCACCTCGTGATGCTTAATCAACGTAATCAACTTTAATTTAGCGCACATGTAATTAAAAAAAAAATGCACAGAAATCAATTCTTTTTCCACAATAATTAAATAGATTCAACATCTTTCTTCAACAAAATTGCAGACTGCACAGATAGTTCCCAAAGGAAAAAGTACTACAGCTTACTATGGTTTATTAGACTTAATAGTTACTATATACAATAATGGATTTCTATACATTTTACATCAGATTAAAACTTTGGGTGTAAGATTGAGATAATTATTTATTAAAAGCTCGACATTTTAAATGAGAATAAGAAAGAAAAGTATGTCTTTGTGCCCCCTTTTCCCTGTTCATGCCCTACCTGCCCCCCTGGCTAAACTTTGCTAGACCCGCCCCTGCACAGTTAGCAGCCATCAACCACGCAGAAAAAGGATCCTGGTGTAGAAAGTAATATTAAATAAATTCCAACAACAGCTTATCAAGCTTTAATGGGCTGCTGTTGTTTAGCCGCTGGTTTCCTTTTTCTGGTGCAAAGTGGGCCAAAAACAAACAAGAGAGACGGAGTCGCGACAGAAAAGCCGATCAGCTGATCATTGATCAGTTTCATGAGTGAAGTAGCAGCAGGAGAGGGAGGGAGAGAGAAGAGGCAGTCGCTCCATATATCGGTTGTTAAGCTTAACGTGGGAATGCTTTACAAACATTCAGAGATGAACTTACACATTTGCTTTACTTCTCTCTGGGATCACTTTGTCGAAGATGAAATGCCGGTTTGTAGCGAGGCTCCAACTGCTCAACCAGACCGCCGACAGGTCTGGCACGCCACAGCAGCTCTATCACGTGACGCATACTGCTCCAACGTGCTACGGTTATGAGCTGAGTTACACCGTGTTGCAAGTTTTGGGAGATACTTTTGTGATATTTAATGGATCGGATTACATTTTTTTTAAAATCTCTTTCTGATATCCGATCCAGTAATTTACGTCAGTATCAGACCGATACATAATATCAGATCGGTTCATCTCTAATTAATAAACTAATACAAGTAGCCAGTGGTTGCCCTGATGTGATTAGACTCTTGTGAGTCATCAATCTCTCAAATGTCCTTCTCTCTCCTCCAGGGAAACATCTTACCGACCAGAGCTGCAAGCCACTTCCTCCAAATATGATGAAGATGTGTGATTTTCAGCCACAGGGACACTTTCCCGAGTTTCAGGAAATGATTTGTGGTTAAAGCAGCAGGACTGTCGAGCACATTTTTATATTTCAAGATGCCGTTTTTTAAAAAAGGAAAATATGACAGCCAAAGACAACAACAAAAAACCCCCCAAAAACTCCATAACATGCAAACTTCAGTATGAATACTAAGATGAGAGGACAGGTATGAGGTAAAGCTTGCTCATTGGTCCAGTGTTGGCCGTATGCCACATACATGATCTGCTGAGGCGGTCATTCAGGCTCCATGCAGATGAACTCAACACTTCCTTTGCTTTGTACCTGTGCAAGTCTGTCAGATCGGTGCATTTATATGAATATGACGCAGTGTTTTGTTTCTTTTTCCTGTAAAATTCTGTAAACTATAAACCAAAACTGTTTCTGCTTTTTATAATTATATTAAATTCAACATGTCACATCTTGTTGTTGTTTTTTCTCTCTTACTTGTCTCCATGTTATACTCTGCAATAGTACTGTGATTTGTGCGTTTAATTTGTTATTGACAGTGAGGTGCTGCTCTAGGTTTTATAGTAGTTACTGTGAAAAGGAAATATTCCTTAAATATTCCTTGATTAGCATGTAGGAAATGATCATTGAGGCGCTTTTGTGCTTCAAGGAAAGCAGGAGGAAGCTAGAGACTACAGGAAGGAGTAGTGACAGTTTTAGCGCCCTCTGCAGTTTGTGTGTAGGAGTGCAAAAGCTTACAGCACCTGGTATTCCCAGGCGGTCTCCCATCCAAGTACTGACCAGGCCCGACCCTGCTTAGCTTCCGAGATCAGACGAGATCGGGCGTGTTCAGGGTGGTATGGCCGTAAGCGAGCGAAGAGCACAGAAACAGCCTTTTTAAACATGCTGTGATGACACATGCACACGTTTTCTCTTCTATATAGAAGTTAAAGTCTCCAAACGACAAATAGGTTTGAATTCCAAAACACACGGTTCTATAATAATCTAACATATGTTATTATGGAGATGTTACTGTGGGAAAAGTATTTCTGCAGCTCAGTGTTGAAGCTGCAGTTAACAACGAATAGCTGCATGCTTTCGCTGTAACATATAAAGCTTGGCACAATAATATATATCAAACTGTGAGACACTTGCCACTTATAAAATGCCCTTTATATAGCAAAGCTTTCGCTTACGGCCATACCACCCTGAACACGCCCGATCTCGTCTGATCTCGGACGCTAAGCAGGGTCGGGCCTGGTCAGTACTTGGATGGGAGACCGCCTGGGAATACCAGGTGCTGTAAGCTTTTGCACTTACACACACAAACTGCAGAGGGCCCCGCTGCTGCTCATGTTTATGCTCACAGGAATGAAAAGTTAGATTTCTGGGTAATGAAATGCACAGAAATCAATTCTTTTTCCACAATAATTAAATAGATTCAACATCTTTCTTCAACAAAATTGCAGACTGCACAGATGGTTCCCAAAGGAAAAAGTACTACAGCTTACTAGGGTTTATTCGACTTAATAGTTACTATATACAATAATGGATTTCTATACATTTTACATCAGATTAAAACTTTGGGTGTAAGATTGAGATAATTATTTATTAAAAGCTCGACATTTTAAATGAGAATAAGAAAGAAAAGTATGTCTTTGTGCCCCCTTTTCCCTGTTCATGCCCTACCTGCCCCCCTGGCTAAACTTTGCTAGACCCGCCCCTGCACAGTTAGCAGCCATCAACCACGCAGAAAAAGGATCCTGGTGTAGAAAGTAATATTAAATAAATTCCAACAACAACTTATCAAGCTTTAATGGGCTGCTGTTGTTTAGCCGCTGGTTTCCTTTTTCTGGTGCAAAGTGGGCCAAAAACAAACAAGAGAGACGGAGTCCCGATAGAAAAGCCGATCAGCTGATCATTGATCAGTTTCATGAGTGAAGTAGCAGCAGGAGAGGGAGGGAGAGAGAAGAGGCAGTCGCTCCATATATCGGTTGTTAAGCTTAACGTGGGAATGCTTTACAAACATTCAGAGATGAACTTACACATTTGCTTTACTTCTCTCTGGGATCACTTTGTCGAAGATGAAATGCCGGTTTGTAGCGAGGCTCCAACTGCTCAACCAGACCGCCGACAGGTCTGGCACGCCACAGCAGCTCTATCACGTGACGCATACTGCTCCAACGTGCTACGGTTATGAGCTGAGTTACACCGTGTTGCAAGTTTTGGGAGATACTTTTGTGATATTTAATGGATCGGATTACATTTTTTTTAAAATCTCTTTCTGATATCCGATCCAGTAATTTACGTCAGTATCAGACCGATACATAATATCAGATCGGTTCATCTCTAATTAATAAACTAATACAAGTAGCCAGTGGTTGACCTGATGTGATTAGACTCTTGTGAGTCATCAATCTCTCAAATGTCCTTCTCTCTCCTCCAGGGAAACATCTTACCGACCAGAGCTGCAAGCCACTTCCTCCAAATATGATGAAGATGTGTGATTTTCAGCCACAGGGACACTTTCCCGAGTTTCAGGAAATGATTTGTGGTTAAAGTAGCAGGACTGTCGAGCACATTTTTATATTTCAAGATGCCGTTTTTAAAAAAAAGGAAAATATGACAGCCAAAGACAACAACAAAAAACCCCCCAAAAACTCCATAACATGCAAACTTCAGTATGAATACTAAGATGAGAGGACAGTGTTACGACTGTGGCCGTAACTGTGTGGGGATTTGAGTGTCTAGGTGCTCCTCCGGGTATGTTACGATTTGGCGTTGGTAATGTGTTGTTTTTGCGTGACTGTTATGTGTTTCCTACTTTACTTTGAAAGTCTGTGTCATCTTAGTGTGTTCAGTTTACGTTTCCTTGTCTCGTCAGTTCTAATTTGCCCCGGCTGTGTTTCCCTCCTGTGGTCCATTCCCTGATTGCTCCTTCTATGTATTTAAGCCCTGTGTTTCTGTATGTCATGGTCGCGATCTTCTTCCCCCCCCGTTGTAAATAGTTTGACGTTTTGTGTTTTGATGTAAATAAATTCGTTTTGAGACACTTTTTGGGATTTTGGTGGAGAGCCTTAGTGTTTTTCTTCGTAGTTTTATTTTCCTTATCTTTGTTTTTCTACGTTGCACCCCGGTTGCCTAGGCCGGGGTGTAACAACAGGTATGAGGTAAAGCTTGCTCATTGGTCCAGTGTTGGCCGTATGCCACATACATGATCTGCTGAGGCGGTCATTCAGGCTCCATGCAGATGAACTCAACACTTCCTTTGCTTTGTACCTGTGCAAGTCTGTCAGATCGGTGCATTTATATGAATATGACGCAGTGTTTTGTTTCTTTTTCCTGTAAAATTCTGTAAACTATAAACCAAAACTGTTTCTGCTTTTTATAATTATATTAAATTCAACATGTCACATCTTGTTGTTGTTTTTTCTCTCTTACTTGTCTCCATGTTATACTCTGCAATAGTACTGTGATTTGTGCGTTTAATTTGTTATTGACAGTGAGGTGCTGCTCTGGGTTTTATAGTAGTTACTGTGAAAAGGAAATATTCCTTAAATATTCCTTGATTAGCATGTAGGAAATGATCATTGAGGCGCTTTTGTGCTTCAAGGAAAGCAGGAGGAAGCTAGAGACTACAGGAAGGAGTAGTGACAGTTTTAGCGCCCTCTGCAGTTTGTGTGTAGGAGTGCAAAAGCTTACAGCACCTGGTATTCCCAGGCGGTCTCCCATCCAAGTACTGACCAGGCCCGACCCTGCTTAGCTTGCGAGATCAGACGAGATCGGGCGTGTTCAGGGTGGTATGGCCGTAAGCGAGAGAAAAGCACAGAAACAGCCTTTTTAAACATGCTGTGATGACACATGCACACGTTTTCTCTTCTGTATAGAAGTTAAAGTCTCCAAACGACAAATATGTTTGAATTCCAAAACACACGGTTCTATAATAATCTAACATATGTTATTATGGAGATGTTACTGTGGGAAAAGTATTTCTGCAGCTCAGTGTTGAAGCTGCAGTTAACAACGAATAGCTGAATGCTTTCGCTGTAACATATAAAGCTTGGCACAATAATATATATCAAACTGTGAGACACTTGCCACTTATAAAATGCCCTTTATATAGCAAAGCTTTCGCTTACGGCCATACCACCCTGAACACGCCTGATCTCGTCTGATCTCGGAAGCTAAGCAGGGTCGGGCCTGGTCAGTACTTGGATGGGAGACCGCCTGGGAATACCAGGTCCTGTAAGCTTTTGCACTTACACACACAAACTGCAGAGGGCCCCGCTGCTGCTCATGTTTATGCTCACAGGAATGAAAAGTTAGATTTCTGGGTAATAAAATCTTTTTTCTATCTTTTTAACAGTAGAATATTATATTTCCATCTTGTCTTAAACAGTAATCAGATTAATGATGAGGTAAAATTAGAACAAGGAAAGACTAGGCAATGTATCTCACGTTTAAGCAAAATTGATGTTTTCTGAAAAATCTCACACAGATAAACATTTACAGGAAATTACTTTTCCTTCAAAACAAACATCAAAGAGTTTGTTGTTTTCTTTATTGATTGTACTTGAGTAGAAGCTGTAAAGGAAAATTTCTATTATTCTCAATTAAAGTGTTTAAGTTCTTAAGCATATGCTTAGTTCTGACACTATAATAGACTGTTCAGTGGAAGTTTCTAAACTAGATGAAGTTATTTCAGCCCCAGTAGTTGAAGAAGACAACTCCCTATTGCATGAATAATATACCACTGAAATTTATAAAACAGCTTTCAAAAACAATTTTGAATTTATTTTGGATTTTCTCAAATCCACACAGTGCCAAAAGCATACACACAGTCAAATCTATTCATATGAGGTGCTGAAGGTTCTGCACCTCATAACTCAACAAGCCCTATTAACTTCTCATTAGTGATCATAACTGACTACAAGTGTTAGTTTCTCTTCGCAGCGTAAAAAGGATTAGCTTAAAAGCACTTGTTGGATTGACCAATATTTAGAACAACCGAAAGTCCAAGGAACTCACTGTAAACCATTTTAAGCCATTTTTATACACTTACAGATTTGGTTCAAACAATCGTTTGTAATTACAAGTTGTTTGGATATGTTACCACTTTGCCAAGGACTGGAAGAAGACCAAAGAGTCCCCCTTGGATCAGAGGGAATTTGTGAACTGAGGATCCCAACCCCTTCTGGAAAGAAAGCTTTATGGGCAGACTAGACTATGACTGAGCTATATGTCCACAATGACAACAGAATGTTTGGTGTATCAAAGGTGATCCTTTGAAATCTGAGAACACTGTACCAGATGTTAAGCCTGGTGGTGGTAGGATCATGCTCTGGGGCTGATTTGCCGGATGGAATAATAAAGGAGGAGGACTAGTAAAGTGAGTTTACAATCAACCATTGAAACTGATCATCAGAGATAGAAAACTTCTATATTCAGTGCTACTCCAAATCCTCAACCTCAACTTAATAGTAAAAGAAAACAAATTTCATAATATAATATGTTCTGATGACATTCAGTTGGATCTGATTCACACATCAGAGGCTTGGTCAAGTAATTGAACATGAAATATACAGAATAAAAAACTGCATGAGAAAATATTCAATACATGACTTTCCGTGAAGCCGTGCTGTCACAACCATCAGATGACACTGCATCACAGAATTTTCGCTAACCACTTTCTTCTTTTCATGACCACAACTCAGCACCTTATGAGTGTTTGCAGCTTGGTAATGCACCGTGTGCCAAAACTGTGAACAACTGAATCTGTTCTGAGAGCAGAAGAAACTTCTTTGAATGCAATAACTCTAGATGTTATCACACTAACTACATATGTTATAATGCAATCTTTGTGTAATTTAAGGTTATAAATGGCAGTTTTTGGTTACTTTTGAGTTTACCTTCATTAATTTCACTTTTACAAACTGCTTATTTTGCCTTGTTTGATTTCATTCTTTTCAGAACAACAGTACAAATAAGAATTTACAGTTATTATTTCATTCTGACTGTATTTTTGATAAACACACACACACACACACACACACACACACACACACACACACACACACACACACACACACACACACACACACACACACACACACACACACACACACACACACACACAAAATTCACGCCAAGGTCAAACTGTGCAATGGTCAGAAAAAGCCCAAAAATCCAAGATTATATGTCAGACTCTACAGGCCTCAGTTGGCATGTTAAATATTAAAGTCCATGACAGTACAATTAGAAAAAGGTTGAATAAGTGTGGCTTGGTTGGAAGGGTTGCAAAGAGAAAGTCTGCATGGATGCAAGTTTGGTAGTAAAGTTGCAATCTCATACCAGCTGTCAACATGTGGTGAAAATTTGAGTTTTCCATGAACTCCCCTGTATACCGAGTACTCTAGAGTCAATGGTGTGTTTCGATGTACTGCAGAAGGGTAAAGTTCCCAAGCACATCAGGAGAGCTGCAACAGGATGACTGAAAAAGACAAGAATCGAGGTTTTGCAGTGGCCCGGTCACAGTCCATACCTCAACCTAATATTCAGTGCAGGGAACTTAAGATAGCTGTACATAAATAAATGTCAGAAACTTCAATGATCTGAAGAAACAATGTAAAGAAGAGTGAGCCAAACATCCTTGTGAAACACTGATAGTCATACAGAAACAATTTGGTGACACTATTGCTGCTAAAAGGTAAATGACTGAATCCTGGAGTGTTCTTAGTTTTTCAGAGTATGCTATAGATTTCTATGAAAACAATCTTTTCCACATGACTGTATGTTTGTTTGTTTTCTTCTGACTGTGCTATGAGGATTAAGTTATGATTTTCTTAACAGTGCAGCAGCAGCTTGAGAATGCTGCTTGGTTAATGGGAAGTATTAAAAGACCTGGTCAAATGTCTTACTGGAAATGTTTGATATCTTCAGTCAGCTCAGTGCAGGTTTCCCCAACCTGTGTTTGAATTCAGACTTTACATGACAGCATTGACTTGCTGCTTAATTTAAAAAAAAACTAGTTCAATGTGTCCTGCATATATAATACAGTGGTCCCTTGCTATAACGCGGCCTCGCTGTGTCGCAGATTGGTTTTTGCAATTTTACATGCTTTTTTTTTTTTTTTTACAGCGCATTATCGAACCCCAGACACTGGGGTTCTCTATGAGTAACCTTGCGAGTAACATTGCGCAGAGACAAAAGTGGACGAAAGAGAGGCAGAATTGGGGCTCCACAAGTATAATTATAATGTAAAAAAGACAATATTGATGTAAACGATATTGTCACATCTCATATCTCGTATAAAAATATATCGATATATTTAAAAGCTCGATATATGGCCCAGCCCTACTGCTGAAAGTTCTTTGTTAGTTGTCTCTGCTTATTCCCACACATCGAGCAGATAGAAATCCAATGCAGTCCAGATGAACTCCAGCACTAACTCAGACCTCAGCACTAAGACAAAATCTGTAGCTCCTCTCTTCATCAATGATTTTAAAACCAGTGAGTGTTTGTGGTTTTACAAGAGCTTTGTTTTAAGTATAAAAAAATTCTCTGGAGCAGCAACTTGGTTTTTTTTGTAGATTATTTATTGAATGCTGAAAGACAAGCAATGTCTGTGATCTGAGAGAACAGGATGAACAGCCGGTTAGAAAAAATGTCAGAATGTAATGTTTACTTATGCAAGTGAGACAAGAAAGTCAAAAGTTCTTTCAATAACTCTTGTGATTGTGGTATTATTCCACATTCACTTACAAACAATTCTTCCATATTTCCTTAATAATAATATTATTTATTATTATTTATGCAAACTTTACAAAGTCTTAAGAATTCCAAATCTGAAGAAATCCAAAGCAACATCATGAAACAATGATAGAAAGATCACAGTGAGTACAGAGCAGCTCTCAACTAAAAGCAGCATTCGAAGTGTACAGGTTGAAGACCACGGCCGATTTCCACACATGCAATTTCAATATGCTTCTTTATCTTTACGCCTTCGTATTTTTTTTTGTCATATTGCAGTTTGCAGTGCAAAAGCTCCATCTCTTCAGAGCTTCTATAAAGATTGTCATTTTTATAAACACGTTCTTCTTTACAAATATCTTTGACCTTTTTAAAAGTGCTAAAGATGAAGGTGTTTCTTTTTTTTTTATCTTTACCATTAACATCTTTGATCTTCCGGTCTTCTATTAGTTTATCACATGACTCTTCTGTTTCGATGATATGCTGGTCTATGAAGTGTTTAACACGTTCGTCATCACTTTCTTGTGTTGATCTTCTAGAAGAAACGGACGACATTTTTGTGTCTGGTTCGATGATACGCTGATTTTTGACCTTCTTAACATGTTCGTAATCCACACAGAGCACAGTGACAGAGAGCACCACCAGCAAGAAAATGGAGAGCTTCATATTTCTATTTTGAAGACAAAAAAAGAACACTGATAAGAGTAAGTAAAGTAGTCAGTTTGTTTGTTTCTGAAACGTTTTACCATTTGAACATGCTTACACATTAAAACACATTTAAAATACACATTTAATACAACAAACTGGATGATCCCAGTTGGATGAACCAAAACAACAACTGGTAAAGATGTATTACTTTTACCTCTTTCTTCAGTTAGCAGAGTGATTTGTTGTGCAGTGCAGTGTTTGGTGGGAGTCGGCTCTCTGACGCAGGGATCAATGAAGATCTTCAGGGAAGGAAATTCTCTGAAATGTCAGATTAATTGCTATAAGTTAATAAACTAAATGGTTGAATGAACAGCAGCTGCATGTAAGATCAGTTTGAATGAAGATGAATATTTGTTTAAACAGAAATTATGTAAAGTTGACTGTATATGATACATGCAAGTAAAATATGAAAAATAGTAATGTTAGGAAAGTAAACAGTCAACATGCATCTAAAAGCTGACATGTTTTTTTGGAACAAACGAAGTGAAGCAGCCAAATACTTGTGAGCAATTTGGAGGATCCGCCCACCTGCTGCACCTGAACCAGTTGACTGGCACTCTAATTTCCTAGCTCCAGGTTTTACTTCCACTGTATTATTCTGTCTGGTGTGTTTCTGCCATGTCTGCCACATCTATTGGAGCTCACAATAGAAACTTCAAATATTTAGGTGTTGAGGTCAGTTGGCCTGTTTACGATGTTGACAACAGCAAATAGAACTTTTTTAAAACTTTGTTTTTCTCTACTTGTGTTACAAAAGATTACAAGATAACATATTATATTCATTATAATTATAATTTAAGTTTAAATAAAGTTTTAATTTCTTTATATTTTTTATTATATTAGTAATGAGGTTTGTTTAGCTTTGCACCAAAATAGATTGTAGAAATAGGCTTTACAATGCACTCAAGTACATTTTAGAGATTTTATTTTCCTCACTTTTGAGTAAAGAAGTTGAATCTCAAAGTTTACTAGACTAATTTTAACCCAAGCATATGTACTTGTACTTAAATGATAAAAATATGTGTTTTACCACATCTGCACTCATGAGCAATTGGACAAACTAACATCTTTTTAAATATAAAAATTGTTTTTAATACTCGGATGAAAAAGTTAATCGTGACCTGAAGTTTTATTACAAGTAAAAGGTTATGCAAAAGTAAAGAGACATAAAATCAAAGTTAAAATATAACAAGTCTAAAGACTGACCTGTGTCAAGCTGAGGATCACTCAAAAAGGACCATGAAAGAAAGCCAAGGGACAAGAGTAAAAAAGATCAGTGATTTCCATGTCAGCCCTTTTTATACTACACAACTGCCTTAGCCATAAATAGATTCAGCGCACATAGCAGCAGCTTAGCAACCACATTTCCTGTCAACTTTGCGTCTTTGAGCCCATATATGGCATATATACATCAACATGAAGCGCTACACAAACATGACTACAAAAAAAAAATTTATAAGCTGTTTGTCTGCACAGCCAAATATGTAAAGATATGAGTCTCTGTCTGTGTACAGTTTTACACATGTTTGGTTTAATACTTAATAGCAAAAGGTCATGAACTGTTAATTAATGCACCAAACATAATAAATATTACATGAAGTTGATTAACTCATTCACTGCCATTGACGTCTATAGACGTCAATAGCAGTGAATGAGTCAATGGGTTTAACTCATTCACTGCCAATGGCTGGCAGTGAATGAGTTAATAAAAATGTTCCTTGTAATTATGTTACTTTAATTTTACAGGAAATGTGTACTACCCATTTTTTTTTGTGAATGTAGTGGCGTAAAGTTCCCATCTGGTCAGCTGGTCAAAATAGAACATGTTTGCAAAAGTGCTCTGATGTTTTTGGAGATGTTGCTAGCTCAGCTAACAGTCAGCTGACAGAGTGCACCGAGCTCACAGCTCCAGTGTTCCAGCTAAAATGTTAACCAGTTAGATTTGTGTGTTCCACATGTTGCATTTAAGAGTTTTGTGACATTTAGCGTGTTTGGAGTCTATAGTTAGTGTGCAGTTAGTGTGTAGTGCAGTTGTTGTTTTGTTTGTCAGTTATACTGATGAATGTCACAGTTGCTCAAAAAAGCCACCAAAGGCAGACTGCAGTGTAAATGCTAGTGGTGTGTTTGACAAGAATCTGGCGATACAATATGTATCACAATACAGGGGAGACGATACGATATATTGCGATACTAAAAGCCAGATGATATTTGTGTTTGTGTCAATTGTAGGAAAACTCGCAGTAAACAGTCTAAACTCTTAAATGTGTGACATGAGCAATCTCAACTAAAATAGAGGGATACAGTTGACTAGAGAAAACAAGTTATTTGGATGTGCTACCACTTTGCCAAGGTCTGCAAGAAGACCCGAAGTGTCCCTCTTAAGCTGTGCATACACTGTGCGATTTTTTTCAGTCACGTTATTCAGCTCCTGCTCAACCCTGTATGATTGAATCGAAGGGGTTAGAACAGGGGTGGGCAACTCCAGGCCTCGAGGGCCAGTGTCCTTGCAGGTTTTAAATGTGTCCTCAAACCAGCACAGCTGATTTAAATGACTAAATTAGCTCCTCAACATGTCCTGAAGTTTTCCAGAGGCCTGGTAGTGAACTAATCATGTGATTCAGGTGTGTTGACCCAAGGTGAGATCTAAAACCTGCAGGACACCGGCCCTCGTGGACTGAGATTGCCCACCCCTGGGTTAGAAGGTCGTAGGTCACGATGCATGGTCTCACAATATGCGGCCTGATGCTCTGATGCGACCTGAATGCTCACACTGTGCGTGTATAACGTGAAGCTTATAACACAAAATCTGTCTCTCCCTCTCTATCTTTAACACACACACACACACACACACACACACACACACACACACACACACACACACACACACACACACACACACACCACCATCAACTTTGCAAACTTGCTAATGAAAAACATTGACCAGACAGCTGCAATTGAGCAGCAATGTCCATCCACCTCTTTTCACGGTTGTTGCGGTCGTGATAATTTTGTGAGGCCACATTGAAGAGGCTTGGACGAGTTGGGCCTCCATCGCTTGTGTCCAGATCACACACTGCACTGCCATGCTACGTCTTTTTCATTTCCTTTTCTGTGTTTGTCCGTGTGCAGTGTGACAGGTTGTGTTAAATCAGCTCGTGGCACCGCTTCAACGGTGCGATACCCTCATGAGGGGCGACCAGAATTTCTAACAGGTTTGAAATTCTGGTCGCAACCATATGATTGCTGATCGGGAGCTGGTCGTGAGGTGTTAATTGCTTCTCGTTACCCCATGTGTACTACACGATATATGACACACGACTAAGGTGCACGACTGAAAATTCATCTTAAATTGGGCCAAAAATCCCACAATCTGGCCCAATTTTTGCTAACCACTTTGACCAGCTTTAGATCAGAGGGAATTTGTCATTACTGTGAACTGAGAGGATCCCAACCACAAAAAAGCCATTTGCTTCTGGAAAGAAAGCTTTATGGGAAGACTAGACTATGACTGAGCTATATGGCCACAATGACAACAGTATGTTTGGTGTATCAAAGGTGATCCTTTGAAATCTGAGAACACTGCACCAGATGTTAAGCCTGGTGGTGGAAGGATCATGCTCTGGGGCCGATTTGCTACCAGTGGTACTGATCAATTGCACAAAATGGATGGAATAATGAAGGAGGAGGACTACTAAAGTGAGTTTACAATCCATAATTGCAACTGACCTTCAGAGATAGAAAACTTCTATATTCAATGTTACGCCAAATCCTCAACTTATTAGTAAAAGAAAACAAATTTCATTATATAATATGTTCTGATAACATTCAGTTGGATCTGATTTACACATCAGAGGCTTGGTCAAGTAAATGAACATTAAAGAAAGAGCAGAAAACACTGCATGAGAAAATATTCAATACGTGACTTTCAGCAAAGCCGTGCTGTCACACTGTGGTTAGACTGAGGGTTTGTCAACCGTCAGATGTCAATGCATCACAGAATTTTTGCTAACCACATTGTTCTTTTCATGACCACAACTCAGCACCTTGCAACCTGGTAATGCACCATGTGCCAAAACTGTGAACAACTGAATCTATTCTGAGAGCAGAAGAAACTTCTATGAATGCAATAACTCTAGATGTTATCACACTAACTAGATACGTGATAATGCAATCTTTGTGTACCAAATGCCACACACTGATATTTTTTTTTCCCAATAGGAAAAGGGAGTCATGTTTTATTTTAAAGTTTTGTTGTTTTTTTGTTTTTTTCTTGCATCCTTATTTCTTCCTGCATTCAAGGCCCAGTCACAGTCCACACCTTAACCTAAAATTCAGTGCAGGGAACTTGCGAGAGCTGTACTGAAATAAATACCACAAACCTCAATGATCTGAAGAAACAATGTAAAGAAGAGTGAGACAAACGTCCTTGTGAAACACTGATAGTCATACAGAAACAATTTGGTGACGCTATTGCTGCTGAAAGGTGGCTCTATAAATGACTGAATCATAGAGTGTTCTTAGTTTTTCAGAGTATGCTATAGATGCGTATGAAAACAATCTTTTCCACATGACTGTATGTTTGTTTGTTGTTTGTTCTTAACAGTGCAGCAGCAGCTTCCTGGTTAACAGGAAGTTTTAAAAGACCTGATCAAATGTCATACAGGAAATTGTTGTCAGTCAGCTCAGTGCAGGTTTCCCCAACCTGTGTTTGAATTCAGACTTGACATGTTGTCCAGTTTCAGGCAAGGGAACTGAAAAGTGTGCTGAGGATAAATGATCAATTAGGCAGATGTAAATGAACTCATCGCCTCAGGCTGGTCGCTCTGACATCACCCCGGAGAGCTGGTTCTTGCTCATCTTCGGCCCCAGGTGAGCTCATTGCTGAACCCCTTTCAGTTCACCTACTACACCAACATTAGGGTAGATGATGCTGTCATCCACCTCTGACATCAATCCCTCGCTCGCCTGGAAAGTGCTTGGGGCTCTATGACAATCATGTCCTTTGATCTCTCCAATGCTTTCAACACCATTATACCCACAATCCCTAAGGACCAGCTGGATTACACAGGTGTGGACCATCACCACATGGATCCTGGTGAGTCTTACCAACCACCCTCAGTACACAAGTGCCCATAATTATGTGTCTGAATGGGAATTTTGCAGTATAGGTACGTCACACAGGGAACAGTCCTGACTCCATTTCTATTCACAATATAAACAATAGACTTCTCCTACACTTTTGATAAATGATTCCTGCAAAAGTTCTCTGATGATTCAGTAATTACTGGTAAATGGGGACGACAGGAAGTACAGATGACTGACTGAAGACTTTGATGACTGGTGCCAGCAGCTCCGCCTCCAGATTAGCACTGGGAAAACCAAGAAGCTGGTAGGACAAACATTCTCCACCTAAGAAAAGTGAACAGGGAATAAACATTAAGATAGAGGACTCAGAAGCAGTGTGTTCATCTGACCAATAAACAGTAGCAGACACATCTCTACATCAACTGTTCAGAGGAGACTGTGTGAATCAGGCCTTTATGGCCAAATAGCTAAGAAAACACTACTAAGGAAGATCAACAAGCAGAAGAGATTTGTTTGGGCCAAGAAACACAAGGAATGGACATTAGACCGGTAGACATTCATGCTTTGGTCTGATGGGTCCAAATTTGAGATCTTTGATTCCACCTGCCATGTCTTTGACTGATACAGAGAAGGTGAACTGATGGTCTCTACATGCATGGTTCCCACCATGAAGCATGGAGGAGGTGTGATGGTGTGGGGGTGCTTTGCTGGTGACACTGTTGTGGATTTATTCAAAACTGAAGGCACACCGAACCAGCATGGCTACCACAGCATCCTGCAGCAACATGCCATCCTAACAAGTTTGCATTTAGTTGGACCACCGTCTTTTTTCCCCCCAACAGGACAATGACCCCAAAGACACCGCCAGGCTGTGTAGGAGCTATCTGACCAAGAAGGAGAGTGATGGAGTGCTGTGGCAGATGGCCCGGCCTCCACAGTCACCTGACCTAAACCATATTGAGATGGTTTGGGATGAGATGGACCGCAGAGTGAAAGCAATAGAGTCAACAAGCGCTCAGCACCTCTGGAAACTCCATCAAGACTCTTGGAAAACCATTTCAGGTGATGACCTCATGAAGATCAAGAGTGTGCAAAGCAATAATCACAACAAAGTGTGGCTGTTTTGAAAAATCTAACATATAACATGTTTTGAGTTATTTTTAACATTTTGGTTTGCTACATCATTCCATATATGTGTCATTCATAGTTCTGATACCTTCAGTGAGAATCTACAATGTAAATAGTCACGAAAATGAAGCACAATTTTGTCTTAACCAGGTAACTTTAGGGTTAGCTCTGGGTCTTATGTCCTACAAAGGTGATTTGCTTTTTACTGGGGTATATTGCCATGGTAACTTGTGCTTTAGACCCAATCTGTCCCAGACTGGAGCCATATCTGAATCCTCTTTTTATATTTTGTCTTTACTCTTAAACTTTGCACCATTCCACTGAATGAGGCACAGACTGTATCTGGAGACAAACTAAAGTGATTCCACGTCTCTTCTGTTAGTCTGTGAGAGAGTAAGCTTTAACATTTGAATGTGTCCAATCTGATGTTTCAGAGCTTTAATGTGTAGCAACTGCCTTATAAATAATTAACTCAATTTAATCTGTTTAATCCTCTCTATGTGCTAAATGTTTGTTTTAATGCAGCATCATTCTCATTGTTTTAACAGTGCTGCATTTTACATTGTCTCTGATTGCAGCAGGCGGCACTCATCATGTTGTGTGGAAGAAGACTTCAGCTGAACAACAACACATGACATATTACACCCAAGTTAACAAAAACTAAGCCAAATGCGTTCTCGGTATTTTAAAAAAATGTAATTATTCTGATTGTTTACCTATTTTTTAGACACCTTTTTTTTATTTATATAAAAATAATTTCAAACAGCTGCCTGCAAATATGCCTCTTTACCATTAAGCCAGGTGTGAATGACAACCTGCAGCTGCATGCTGTTGTGGTCATTGGTGTCACATTAGGTTTTGAACCACAAACAGAGACGTTTCTTAGAACTGGTGGGCTAGTGATGTAGGTATTGATGTAAATGATTGCTTAAGGCGGTGCTACAGCAATGTATAAAAACTGAAGCTCCCAGAGCCAAATGTTATTTGTTCTTCCATAACTGAGATGAACTGTAACCTGCTCAGGTAGAATTTAATAACAGCGTGTCTGAACTGCACTTGACTTGATCTCTGCTCATCTCCAGGCTTCTCATTCGGTAAGAACTCGTTGGCTTTTGCATAATTAATTTTAATTAATTAATTTTGCATAAACATAATTTATTAAATTTAATGGAGTTAGAAGTTAGCAGGAAGTTAGCTCGCTAGTTTCCATCTAAACATAAGCATGTTCTGACTGAGAGATTTCTGAAAAAATTCTAACGTACAGCTCTGCTATCACTTCCAACATAAACGAAGACAGAAAAAAACAACAACAGTGACTCTTGGTACTGAAGTTGGGCTAGCTGGTATATAATGATGTGCTACCTGATTGCTAGTGACACAACTATGTTAGCATAACATAACCACAGTGAAGCTGGAGGATAAATGCTAACTTTTTTCCACTCCATAAAAAATAGGGTTCCCGATGGTTAGGGACAAATGCAATCGCATTTGTCTAGATGCCAACCCGAGGCCTGGAGTTGCCTACCTCTGGACTAAAGTCAACTCACTTTGGTAATGTAAATATAATATGGCCAATATTATAGTTATTATATTAATCATTATTAGTTATTACAGCATTAAACTTGAACTCGGGGTCAAAGATTCAAGTTGCAGTTATTTATATTTCCTATCACCTTAAATCTTCACTCAAAGACAAGTATCTTTGACAGTGTATATATATAGATGTATTATATATATAAGAGACAAATATTGTTCTTTTAATATGTTGGCATTACTAAATTTGACTCAGTGCTTACATATATGTAAAAACAAAATGTACGAGCTGTGATAACTGTGTCTGATAGAATGAAGAGTAGACTCATATATAAAATATTCCTTTATTGGGTGAGAAAATCAGACCATGTCATAACTGCTTTAAGTCATACAGAATAGATATCAGAGCCTTAAACAGGCAGACTTCTGCTAAATGGGTCAAACTGGGCAGAAAGTATACAAACTAGAGATGGCACGATACTACTTTTTTATGTCTGATACCGATATCATAAATTTGGATATCTGCAGATACCGATATGAATCCGATATAGTGTGTTTTTAATCAATAAAACTGTTTTTTTAATATCTTGCTGCTTTTTGTATAAGTTAATACTCAAGTTAAAAAAAACAAAGAAACACTAAAGTTATTCTGTTATACCTGTATGCAAAAAATACACTGCACCCAAAATATTTCATAGTTCAACAATACTGATCAATCTAATAAACTTAAAACTACTCCATCCTCCCTATTCTGGTATTTTAAAGAGTAAGCAACTAATAGGGTTCTAAAACTCCCAGCAACCCCCCCCCCCCCCCCCCCCAAAAAAAAAAGAAAACAGGGAATCACCCTCCACTTCATGATGCTTAATCGACGTAATCAACTTTGATTTGATGCAGTGTGAAATAAAATGCACAGAAATCAATTATTTTTTCAAGAATAATTAAATAGATTCAACATCTTTCTTCAACAGAACTGCAGACTGCACAGATGGTTCCCAAAGGAAAAAGTACTACAGCTTACTAGGGTTTATTAGACTTAATAGTTACTATATACAGTAATGGACTTCTATACATTTTACATCAGATTATTTATTAAAAGCGAGACATTTTAAATAAAAGAAAAGTATGTCTCTGTGCCCCCCCCCCACCTTTTTTTCCCCTGTTAATGTCCTATCGGCCCCCCTGGCTAAACTTTGCTAGATCTGCCCCTGCACAGTTACCAGCCGTCAGCTCCTGGTGTAGAAAGTAATATTAAATAAATTCAAACAACAGCTTATCAAGCTTAAACGTGCTGCTGTTGTTCAGCTGCTGGTTTCCTCTTTCTGGTGCAAAGTGGGCCAAAAACAAACAAGAGAGACGGAATTGAAGTAGCAGCAGGAGAGGGAGGGAGAGAGAAGAGGCAGTCCCTCCATATATTGATTGTTAAGCTTAACGTGGGAATGCTTTACAAACATTCAGAGATGAACTTACACATTTGCTTTACTTCTCTCTGGGATCACTTTGTCGAAGATGAAATGCCGGTTTGTAGCGAGGCTCCAACTGCTCAACCAGACCGCCGACAGGTCTGGCACGCCACAGCAGCTCTATCACGTGACGCATACTGCTCTGACGTGCTATGGTTATGAGCCGAGTTATGCCATGTTGCAAGTTTTGTCAGGTGCTTTTTTGATATTTAATGGATCGGATTACATTTTTTATTTTTCTCCGATATCCGATCCAGTCATTTACGTCAGTATCGGACCGATACGTAATATCAGATCGGTTCATCTCTAATTAATAAACTAATACAAGTAGCCACTGGTTGCACTGATGTGATTAGACTCTTGTGAGTCATCAATCTCTCAAATGTCCTTCTCTCTCCTCCAGGGAAACATCTTACCGACCAGAGCTGCAAGCCACTTCCTCCAAATATGATGAAGGTGTGTGATTTTCAGCCACAGGGACACTTTCCAAGTTTCAGGAAATGATTTGTGGTTAAAGTAGCAGGACTGTCGAGCACATTTTTATATTTCAAGATGCCGTTTTTAAAAAAAGGAAAATATGACAGCCAAAAGCTTTGTACCTGTGCAAGTCTGTCAGATCGGTGCATTTATATGAATATGACGCAGTGTTTTTTTTTCCTGTAAAATTCTGTAAACTCTAAACCAAAACTGTGCTTCTGCTTTTTATAATTATATTAAATCCAACATGTCACATCTTGTTGTTGTTTTTTCTCTCTTACTTGTCTCCATGTTATACTCTGCAATAGTACTGTGATTTGTGCATTTAATCTGTTATTGACAGTGAGGTGCTGCTCTAGGTTTTATAGTAGTTACTGTCAAAAAGAAACATAACTTAAATATTCCTTGATTAGCATCTAGGAAATGATCATTGAGGCGCTTTTGTGCTTCAAGGAAAGCAGGAGGAAACTAGAGACTACAGGAAGGAGTAGTGACAGTTTTATCGCCGTCTGCAGTTTGTGTGTGTAAGTGCAAAAGCTTACAGCACCTGGTATTCCCAGGCGGTCTCCCATCCAAGTACTGACCAGGCCCGACCCTGCTTAGCTTCCGAGATCAGACGAGATCGGGCGCGTTCAGGGTGGTCTGGCCGTAAGCGAAAGAAGAGCACAGAAACAGCCTTTTTAAACATGCTGTGATGACACATGCACACGTTTTCTCTTCTATATAGAAGTTAAGGTCTCCAAACGACAAAAATGTTTGAATTCCAAAACACACGGTTCTATAATAATCTAACATATGTTATTATGGAGATGTTACTGTGGGAAAAGTATTTCTGCAGCTCAGTGTTGAAGCTGCAGTAAACAACAAATAGCTGCATGCTTTCGCTGTAACATATAAAGCTTGGCACAATAATATATATCAAACTGTGAGACACTTGCCACTTATAAAATGCCCTTTATATAGCAAAGCTTTCGCTTACGGCCATACCACCCTGAACACGCCCGATCTCGTCTGATCTCGGAAGCTAAGCAGGGTCGGGCCTGGTCAGTACTTGGATGGGAGACCGCCTGGGAATACCAGGTGCTGTAAGCTTTTGCACTTCCACACACAAACTGCAGAGGGCGCTTCTGCTCCTGCTTGTGCTAAGAGGCATGAGAAGTTAACATTTATGGGTGATAAAATCCTTTTTCTATATTTTTAACATGAGAATATCAGTTTTCCATCTTGTGTTCCAGAGTAATCGGACAAAAGACAAACGTAGAACAAGGAAAAAAGAGGCCAAGTGTCTCACCTATAAAACAAAATAGAATAGAATAGAATAGAATTCAACTTTATTGTCATTGCACATGCACAGGTACAGGGCAACGAAATGCAGTTTGCATCCATCCAGAAGTTCTTTAGTGATATAGATATATTACAATATATATTAGCAATAATATAGATATGTGAGTATATTACAGAAATGGGTCTATTATGGTATGTTATAATGTACACGGTATGAAGTATGTTGTGAATATTCTATAACTATAAGTATGTACAGGCTGTAGTGAGTACAAGCTATGTACAGGATATGAACAGGATATAAATATGAAAAACTATACAGAATATGAAATAAATAACTTTACAGAATCTGGGATATACAGCTATACAGAAATGGGAACTATGCAAGTTGTAAACAGTTGTAGGATTAAAGATTATCGAATGTACAGAATGATTATTTACACAGAGCTATACAGTAGCTGAAAATGACTGTTTTCTGAATAGTCTCACACAGATAAACATTTGCAGGGAATACCTTTTCCTTCAAAACAAACGTCACAGACTGTGTTTTTCTTTACTGATTGTATTTGAGTAGAAACTCAGATTAAAATGGCATGAGTGCTCATAAAACGATTTAACTGTAAAAGTAGGTGTAGTGGATCACTTTGCATAGATGTAGATAAAAGTGCAGTAAGCAAAGACTACAGTGGTCATTGAGCAGCTGTTCCTATAATGTGAATCTGGGATAAAGGCAGAGATTCTTTGTTTGCCTTTGTTTCCTGGTTCTTTCTTTCTTATCCAAATGGAAAAAGAGAGCATAAAAGTACTGTTTACAAGCAGCTTATCTACCTCATTGTGCCCACTATCATAAAATCTTGGTTGACTGAGCACTGAGCCATCTACCACTCGAAATTGAACCTGTGTGGGACAACAACAAAGTCCAGTATACTAAGTTTCAGTAATGTGCAGTTTTTTCTGTGGAAGATGTAAATCTAAATAGATGTCCTATTGTATGCATAATATAGCACTGAAATGTATAAAACAATTTCTAAAGACAAATTTCAATTTATTTTAGATTTTCTCAAATCCAAACAGCGCTAAAAGCATACACACAGTCAAATATTTTTCATACGAGGTGCTGAAGGTTCTGCAATGTTCTGTCAGTGCGCCCCAGGGCAGCTGTGGCTACAATGTAGCTGCCATTACCAGTGTGTGAATGTGTGTGTGAATGTGTGAATGACTGAATGTAGTGTAAAGCTCTTTGGGGTCCTTGGGGACTAAGTAAAGCGCTGTACAAATACAGGCCATTTACTGTGCGTGTGTTTATGCTCAAGTGTATGAATAAATTAGTCAGTTTGAAACAGTTGCAATTTAAACAGTAGAAGAGTGGCACTATATTTATATATTTATAAAGAATTTCAAACAACAATTAATTGATGCTCAAAGCAGGTTTATTTAATTAATATCCAGATTTCCAATTAGTTCCGAATTGATTCAGCAGCAAATCACATCACCAGTCACTTCAAGGCTGTATGTATTATTGTAAGGTAGACCCTACAATAATACATACAGAGACCCCAACAATCATATGACCCCCTATGAGCAAGCACTTTGGCGACAGTGGGAAGGAAAAACTCCCTTTTTACAGGAAGAAACCTCCGGCAGAACCAGGCTCAGGTCGGGGCGGCCATCTGCTGCGACCGGTTGGGGTGAGAGACTGAAGACGTTTGTTGTAGGTCTGATTGAAGGACTGATGTGATGGTAAGTTGTCTGCTGCTCCGCTTTGAATATTGAGAGATTAGTTGATGGATTTCAAGCCAAATTGTGCCCAAGTTTAAGACCACATTCATTGGTTGTTTTTGTTGATGTTATTGTTTTGGGCTTTTTTTCCACAAGAATTTCTAGCTCCCCTAGAATTCTGGCCACCCAAACGATGATTGCTGCTGAGAGAGCACAAGGTTTTGTCCCCCTGTACTATTCATGTCAGTGCAGGGGGTTCTCCTTGAGAGGCCAGGGTGGAAAAAGGGATGCTTCAGAACCTCCAAGGGTGTTATGCGCTGATTTGCATCCAAGGCCAACATTTCTTTGATTAGCCTTACAAATAATGTTTGGCCATTTTCCGGTCCTCGCCTAACCTTTAGCAGTTGTTCGAGGTCATCGAGACGCTTAAGTTTTATATATCGAGTTTCTTTAGATCGATAATGTGTCTCGTATTGAAATTGTTCTTGGGTCTTAAATGTCCAGCGCTGTTTGTTGTAGTTATCCTCGATGAAGTAGCAGTCAGTGTACAAGCCAGACTCTAGGAGATGATCTGGTAGCTGACCCTGGGTTTCAATTATGAATTTTAAAACATCATAATCGTCTTCCCCAGGATAGAGAGGCACCCCTGTAGCAAGCTCCACAGCTACCAGCCCCAGAGACCACATGTCGATTGCTTCGTGGTATGGAATGCCAAGCATAACCTCAGGTGCACAATAACCAGTTGTCCCCACACAGTCACCAGGAATCACTGCAGAAGCAGGACATGCGAGACCAAAGTCTATGAGTTTGACTTTGACGGGAGACTCACTGCGGTTCACAACCATGATGTTTCCAGGTTTGAGGTCAGCATGCACTATTCCCACAGAACCCAGGTGGAACAGAGCATTTGCAAGCTGATGCAAAATTGGCCTGAGTTCTCTCATTGGGAGACCTCGGTTATTCCGGTCCCCAATGTAGTCCCACAGGCTTTGGTCGAGCAGTTCGAAATTCAAGCAAATGCGCTGTCCATCGAGGAAATAGTCGTTCCATTCCACAATGTTGCACCTGTCTGGATCCAAGCGTCGTAGCTGCTCCAGGATGAAAATTTCCAGTTTTGCCTGGAGCAGAATTTCAGGGTCGCTCTTGTTGACTTTAATAGCAACAGTTTTGTTATTTTTTGTATCGCGACATCTGGTTACAACACCAAAGCCTCCTTCTCCAAGGAAGGCCTCTACCACGTGGTGATCTCCTAAAATGGTCCCTTCCGTTATTTGAAGATCATCTTCAGAGGCAGATGGGTTGGCTGAGGTGTTGATGTCTCCTTTTTGAGGAAATTCAACTGAGTTTTGGAAACTGCAGCTGAATTTTTGCGATCCATGACTTTTCCAGCTTGAAGGCTGCTGAGAGAGCACAAGGAGTTCTCCCCCTGTACTATTCATGTCAGTGCAGGGGGTTGTCCTTGAGAGGCCAGGGTGGAAAAAGGGATGCTTCAGAACCTCCGAGGGTGTTATGCGCTGATTTGCATCCAAGGCCAACATTTCTTTGATTAGCCTTACAAATAATGATTGGCCATTTTCCGGTCCTCGCCTAACTTTCAGCAGTTGTTCGAGGTCATCGAGACACTTAAGTTTTATCGATCGAGTTTCCTTGGATCGATAATCTGTCTCATATTGAAATTGTTCTGGGGTCTTAAATGTCCAGCGCTGTTCCTTGTGGTTATCCTCGATGAAATAGCTGTCAGTGTACAAGCCAGACTCTAGGAGATGATCTGGTAGCTGACCCTGGGTTTCAATTATGAATTTCAAAACGTCATAATCGTCTTCCCCAGGATAGAGAGGCACCCCTGTAGCAAGCTCCACAGCTACCAGCCCTAGAGACCACATGTCAATTGCTTCATCATATGGAGTGCCAAGCATAATCTCAGGTGCACAATAACCAATTGTCCCCACACAGTCACCAGGAATCACTGCAGAGGTGTTACATGCGATGCCAAAGTCTATAAGTTTGACTCTGACTTGAGACTCACTGCGGTTCACAACCATGATGTTGACAGGTTTGAGGTCAGCATGCACTATTCCCACAGAACCCAGGTGGAATAGAGCATTTGCAAGCTGATGCAAAATTGGCCTGATTTCTCTCATTGGGAGACCTTGGTTATTCCGGTCCCCTATGTAGTCTGACAGGCTTTGGTCGAGGAGTTCAAAATTCAGGCAAATGCGCTCTCCATCGAGGAAATAGCCGTTCCATTCCACAATGTTGCACCTGTCTGGATCCAAGCGTCGTAGCTGCTCCAGGATGAAAATTTCCAGTTTTGCCTGGAGCAGAATTTCAGGGTCGCTCTTGTTGACTTTAACAGCAACAGTTTTGTTGTTTTTTGTATCGCGACATCTGGTTACAACACCAAAGCTTCCTTCTCCAAGGAAAGCCTCCACCATGTGGTGATCTCCCAAAATGGTCCCTTTAGATATTCCAAGCTCATCTGAGCCGAAGGATGGGTTGGCTGACATGGTGTAATGTGTCTGTTTGCGCTGTGAATTGGTGAGAAACAAAACTGAACTTGTTTTGGTTTCTCTCGTAAATTGCTCTCAAAACTTCTCAAAAGGGTTTTAGTTGCTGCAGGTCAACGTCCGTTAAGCATAAAGTAACAGGTGAGCGCTTCTATTTATAGGTTTTGGATCAAAGCAAAGTTATGACGTCAGAAAGGATCAAAGCAAAGTTATCACGTCACAAGCGATCGAAGCGATTCTAATATGTGCGCATGCGCACATATGAGAAGCGATCGAAGCGATTCTAATATGTGCGCATGCGCACATATGAGAAGCGATCGAAGGGATTCTAATATGTGCGCATGCGCACACACGTGCTTGTTTGTGTAATATTGTTCACAGTAAACTTGACCCTAATCAATTTAATATCAGTCAATCAAAGAAAATGTTAGTTTTGGAAAATTTTAAAATGACATAACTGACAGTTAAAACATTTTTTGTTCATGTATTTGTATTTGTATTGTCTTCGGGGTTTTTTTGCATACCACGTCAAGCTTTTCTGTATATAGTCATGTCGTAGATTTCGGAGCAAACAAGAAATTGAATTGGATTTTAATATTGCAGTGCTTGGATTTCGGATTTGGTGCTTAAAACTTCTTGAAACTGTAACCGTATTTCATTCACCACAAAGAACTATCTGATTGAATAGTTTTCTTATCAGATAGAGAAATAAAACGAGTCGCAAAGTCTAAAAGCAACATTTCTCTGCCTGGGCTGTACCTCTGCACGTTAGTCTGTTTCAGTGTGTGACCCCCCACCCCCTCCCTGATCAGTCGGGGGTGAGTGCGCTAATGTGCCTGGAGGCCGTTTTAATGAGTGTTTGCTGGAAAACGAAAAATACAAGAAGGATTTGTACGTTTTCACAACGGGGGAGTTTGCGTAAGTACTAGTAAATAATTTTCTCGAGTGTGTACGTTACACATGTTATTTGTTTAAAATTGGTATTATTATTTTGCTAGCTAGCAAACTCGCGGGATAAAGGATTGAAGTGCACTCAGTGCGATACAATACGGTGGCGCTATTCTAACAGTTAGTTATTGCAGGGTAACTTGTAGAATATGCTGTGAATTGAACCAAGATTACACAGCAGTAGCAGTAATACGAGTTACTTCCCTCAAGTGAAAGCGTTAAACGTTAGCCCGATGCTTAACTAGCCAACGTCAGGCTTTCTGATTGAAGGCTAAAAGCGACGTTGTCACCAAGTAAACAGAATATTGATGATATTTTTGTGTATCGCTGCAGCCTTTTCAAGTATTAACCTGGTGTCTTTGGGAACAGCTTAGGGGGAAATGACGGTAATATGACTGACCCATATGGGAAGAAAGAATAGGCACTTTTTGTGCTAGCGAAGTTTCCTGGCTTTCATTCAAAATCTGTTTATCATTAAACAATTGAAACATAATGGCTTCGAGCTGACATTGAGGCCTGTGGGGCACTATCAGCCACTGAGACAGTAGACAAGTGACTATTTCACACTTTAAGGCTGCCTGTTTATTTAAGGGAGATGAACAGTACATTCTAACTGTACATAATAATATCAATGATGATAGATTAAATAAATGGGTTTTTGAAAGACGCTTGTGCATTTTTAAAGTCTAAAGTGTTGAATTGATCTGAGTATGTCATGTGTTCAAAGCCTCTCCCAGTCAGTGCTGTTCTCTATGCCTGTCTTACTCTACATGATGTTATTAGCACAAACACTTTAAAGGTGATAATTAGGTCTACAACAATAACACAGACTGCAATGTAGTTAAGCGTCTTACAGTTAGTTTTGAATGAATGAACTTAAAAAACAACACAAGCAAAGATCTGTCTCCTCCTGTTTTTTGTGTCACATAAGAAAGAAGCATCAATATCTGATGAGAAGACTTATTAATTTGGCCTTTCACGTGGTCTTACTCAGGTGATGCGAAGTGAAATATGCATCCTTTTTATGGTAATGTGCTGGAAAATGTTGAAAATGGACATTAAACGTGCTTACAAAGTGCTTGAATTTGACCCTGAAAGGTGTATGAAGCCAGAAAAAGTCACACTTGGAGTAAAAACCTCTCATAGCAAGTTAATCATATTCAATTGATTTGATGCTTTCAGCACAAAATTTAGCCACACAGTCAGGACAGCGTCTGCTTTACCTTCATCGGTAAACGTGTTTATGCAGTACATAGTAACAGTGTGGCTGAGTCCTCTGGTTCAAATCAGTTCCAGTACATTTGGAGATGTAAGTCTTAACCTTTCACATGCATCGGGAAGGAAAAAACATTTGATCTTCACAGTACTGCCGAAGTGCAGCGATACATTGTGAAGTGCACATTTGCATTTGTCATACAGTACCGAGCAAAAGTCTTGAACCACCCCCTTATTTTTTCGTGTTTTGCCAGGTCAGTCTGTGTTAACGGTGTTATTAACTGCATTCTTCAACTAAAGAAGTGAGAACAAATGATGTGGGGTTTTGTTTTTTTGCAATAGGCTGCAAGTAAATGTGTACAGATACAATTTAAAATTGGTTCTTTGTTAAGTTTTCTGGTCCTTTCCGTGACTTAGGTGTCTGTTTATGTTTGAATGTTTCAGAGATTAGTGTGAAGGGTCTTAACAGACAAAAAGTGGTCAAATACAAGCCCTGGATTAAAAATCAGAAACACTTTAAAAAGCCTGGAGAGCTATTCCTTAATACCACTTTAAAGATTACAGGGAAGTCCGGATCCCTGGAAGCAAATGAGGGATGGCTCAAGACTTTTGCACAGTGCTGTACATGTCATGTTCCCTGTTTTATAGCTCAGCTCAAACTGACACGTTCTCACTAACTGCTTCTCATTTTCTCCACAGTAAACTTTGACCACTTCCAGATACTGCGGGCCATCGGGAAAGGAAGCTTTGGAAAGGTAATGCAGCCTCCATTTTTCACGCCACTTGTATATTGTTTGCCCTTAATTACCCACCACGGTCGTCATCTCTAAAGAATCAGTGCAAGCGAAGCGAAATGTGCTGGGATTACACTTTAGTTCTCGTGTGCTGCTGTTATTTAATAACAGTTATAAATGCAGCTGATGTGATTATTTCTATAAAGTCAGTTAGAGGAGAGCCGATTTCTATTTCATCTCACTCAATCTAGGTGGGAATTTTGACCCCACGTCTCAATTTAATTACACAGCACATTGAATGTCTGGATGAGACTTCAGTAATGAATTCAGGACTGTGTGTGTGTGAGATACACAATTGGGGCTGCAGAGATTGGAATAGTTTACCTTCATTTTAAATATCACTGCCCTGTGCACATTGTCGGCTTTAAAATTCAAACTTAAAGAGTTTGTAAGTAAACTGGCTGAGATGAGACAGACGATGCACCGGGTCCTCGTCTGAGTGCTGGCTTTCAGTTGTGCTGTTTCTCTTGCCCAGCCATGCACACACAGACACAGACACTGCGTTCGGTGTGTTCACACCGAACGCGATGGACGCGAATAGAGCGTCAGGTTTACATGTAAAGTCAATGGAAAGGCGCGATGACGCGCGATTGCGGGTCCCGCGAAAATTCGGAAGCAGATTTGCGTCGCGAAAACGCCAAAACGCGTGAAACGCGCGTCAGTGTAGCGCGTCTGGCGCGTTTGACTCGCGAATAAAACCACGCGCGTGAGTTTTTGTGTTGCATTTTGTGCATACGCGCGTTTCGCGTCTACCGCTCGAGTTGGGAAAATCTGAACTCCAGCGTCAAATCGCGCCGCGACAACCAATCAGGAGCCTGGTGACGTGGCTGTTACCTAGGTCAAAGGGGCAGATCCAGCCAAAGCCTTTCATACTTCAATGGAGGGGAAGGCTAATCAATGCGGTAGCAAACAACTCGGAGCTGTACAACACCAGCTGCTTTCAGTACCGAGACAGGAATAAAAAGGACCGAGCTTGGAGGAAGATATGTGAAGAGATCGGGCAACCTGGTAAGTTCATTCATTTCTCTTTTGAAAGTTTTCACTGACCCGGGGAAGCCGCACAAAAGCTAGCAAGCCACCGCTATTTTCCCACTGACGTACAAATACCGTTCTGCTTTTATGCATGTTATCATTTAGGAATATATTTTATTGTTTATTAATAAACAGCACACAGTGGTCCCGCTGTTCATCCATCACTGCTTTGCTTTTTCGCTGATTTTTTATTGCACAGTACAGCATTGCATTCTGCAGCCTGATTGACAAATCTCCTGCGCTTGCCAAATTTATCACGTTTGGTTTTGATAACCATCGCGTCCAATAGAAAAAACAGCACAAAAACACCCATAACTATGAGCCTCATTCGGAAATAGACACCTGCACCGTGAGGGAAAAAGGCGCACGAAAGTGGCGGGCAGATGAAGACAAACCGCGGCATAATAATACTTTTACGTTTTGCAATCTACAAAGGTTTGCACTTTGAGAATCAATTGTGAGAACTGTGACCAGGGGCTAGTTATTCTGAGAACCCCTGCAATAAATGAGGGACCACTGTCTACTCTACGATTATTATATCCAACCTGTTAACATTTAATACTGTATTGATAGAACCAACTGATTCTGCAGCAGAGCATCCCCAGTCCCTGAGCTCCTGCTGCTGCACCCACAGATATGTACAGCAAGCACTGATACCTTTTTAGTCGGTGGGATTGCCTGTGATCACCTTTACTAAATATCTACAACCAATCTGATTATATCCTGTTATTGTTTTTTTTTTTTCAATGTTGAAATTAAAATCTAGTAGCAGCCTTCTCATTTCTTTGTGTTTTGTGCTGTTTTACAGGCCCACAGAGGAGGACGGCTCCGAGGCAGATGAGGGACGGGTCCCAGGACGGTCCATCGGCGGTGGAGCTGGCCATCCTGGAGTCCCTGAAGAGGCCACACCAGTCTCCAATGGAGCATTTCCTCCTCAGCCTTGTTCCTGCTCTGGAGAGCAGCTGGTCCTTTTTATTCCTGTCTCTCTGTAAATTCTTATATTTTATATATTTATGTTTAATGTTTTTCTGTTTGAGACTTTTAATATTATTTCAAATAAATGTTTATAATGACTAATGTCTCAGTTCTACTACACAGCAAATGTTGGCACACAACTTGACACATGTAGAATTTATTTCATATTATACTAATGACAAAATATACTGATACAGTGGGATGCAGAAGTTTGGGCAACCTTGTTAATAGACATTATTTTCCTGTATAAATTGTTGGTTGTTACAATAAAAAATGTCAGTTAAATATATCATACAGGAGACACACACAGTGATACTTGAGAAGTGAAAAGAAGTTTACTGGATTTACAGAAAGTGTGCAATAATTGTTTAAACAAAATCAAGCAGGTGCATCAATTTGGGCACCACAAAAAAGAAATGAAATGAATATTTAGTGTATATCAATGTGTGTGTCTCCTATATGATATATGGGGTGCCTTTGTCTGGATGTGCTTCCCATCCAGAGCTGCACAGCACAGAGGAAAGTTCCAGCGCTCCTGGAATCCCTCTGTGATGGACCGCCAGTCTCCAGGTGAAGGCACAGCCATGAAGTCGTCCACTAGACAGTCCCAGATGGACGTCGCTGCCTTGGGGGTGATCTGGCTCACCGTGGACACACCGACTCTGAAACTGAACGCGATGGTCCTGAAGGAGTCCCCGGTGACAAGGAACCTGGACAAAATTGTTCAAAATCAGTATTATGTGTACTGCAGTTACAAAATACATTATTCAAATTCCAAAATAGTTTTGTGATGTCAGATTTAAATCACAAAACATGAATCTTACATAAAACCTTTTGTAATTATAAGGATAATTACAAAATGTATATTAGATAATATCTAAAACAGTTGTGTTTTGTTTTAACTTTAACATATCATAATTTGATTGGTAGCAACTTTCACAACTACAGTGAGCCAATCACTCATAATTCCTAAACATGTCAATCAGGTAGGAATGAAGTAAAACATTAATAGAAATAAAGAGTTGTGTGTTGACATGTAGCCCTTTCCTTGCTTAAATCATTAATATTTTTGAAAAATTAATCTGTGATAAGACAGCTTATCAAGATAGAACCATGTAACTAGAGATGAACCAAACTGTTCAGTTTTATCTAACTCTGTTTTAATAAAGGCTGTGACCCCTGCTATAGAGTCTGACAGCTGCAGGGATTATATACAAACATTCAACTATCCCAGAATTAAACCAGGTCTAAATAAAAAGGAGTGAGCATCACTACAAAGGTTAACTCAGTGGTCCTAATGCTCTAGTTTGATATCAGCAAACACCGAGCGCATACATTGATGTGACACCACAGCCATGCTATCATGCAAACACTGATAACAGCATAAATCGAATTAAATCGGGGCTTGATGAGACCTTCTGAGTATCACTAGAAATATTATAAAGAGTCGTCTCTGTACCACAGTTTGCTTTCAGTAAACACCGACAGCATTCACTGTTAGCATAGCACATCCATGTTAGCAGTGTATAACTGGATGGATTAGCATATTAGCACAGATATCAATAAAGGACTACCGTATTAAATAGTTTTACTAACCTCAGGCAGACGGACAGGCGCTCTGCAGGTGGGATTGAGCGCCTGTAGTTGGTGTCTAGGCGGGCGATGCTGGGACCGACGAGGGAAAGCAGGTCCTCAAACTGGCCGAGTGAATGACGGTGATAGCGCTGGAATCGGCCGTCATCCAGGCGCAGCTCCTGGAGCAAGTGGTGAAACTCACCAAACTGCTCATGCCTCTGGAGGACCTGATGGACCCAGGTATGGCGAGGATGTCCTTTACGCCGCTACTCTGCTCTCCACAGTACATAGAGAAGGGAGACTCTCTCTTCAAGCGCTAGCTCGATAGCTGCCATCTTGCAAAGATACCTGGCACAACTCCCTCCCACATTCCTCCCACATTTCCGGTTCACGCGCGTCAAAATATCATATTTTGACGCGCGATGGATTTTTCTTGGACACGTGTTGAGACGCGAATGTACACGCGTCAAATTAGGGGCGTTTGGGGCGTTTTATTCGCGTCCATCGCGTTCGGTGTGAACACTGTGAGACAGATGCTCACAGAGACGTCCAGATACATTTTGTCCTTGCTGGAGGTCATCTTGTGTTTTTTGGCCCACTGTGGCCTCACACCGAGCTCCTGCTGTTTTTTGAACACTTTAACAGCACCAGTCTTTAGCTTCCTGTTGAACACACTTAAGTGGGGGAGGTGTTATTATTAGTGGTAAATGATTTGTGTATTTGTTGGATGCACCTCAGAGCAACAGGAAACATGACACGACACGCTCCAGTAACCTGCAGTCTTTACAGTGAGGACACACAAACATTAACCCTCTGCTCCTTACAGAAACTCTCTAAATCCTGTAAGTTTCTTGACTGCCACTTGGAAAGTTGAAACTTCAGCTCCCTCCACAGATTTTCTACAATACTGATGTCTGGAGACTGACTAGACCACTCCGTGATCTTATAGCACTTCTCCATTAGTACATACTCAGATCAGCTTGCTGTGACTCATTTTCCATTACAATCAAGTACCACTTAATGTGCGTGGGGTCATTACAGCAAAGCGGCCCGATGTCCATGTTGTCATTTATGAGCAACACGAATGCCACAACAAAGGAAGACGTCGCAGCGATGATGTATCTGTGGCTTTTTGTCACACTTGGAAACCACGGTGTTGTGCAGCTATTTGCCTTGTTGCAGGGTTTTAAAAAAACTGCAGTTTTGATTTTAGTGAAAGACACCGTCTCATGACTCATTGAGTGCCGCGACTGACAAGCCAATCCGTGGCCTGCAGTCTGACGATGTCACATTTCCTGACTGCTTGGAACCCCGACTAAGTCGTCCTGTAGCCCACATCATAATGTTTCCATCTCTCTGCTTGACTGCAGGGATGCTATTTTTTGCATCACACTCCTATTTCAAAAGGTCAGTTAAAGCCACATAATTTCGTTTCATCTCCCCACAGCACTTTCTCCAAAGTCTTCCCTGAATCATTTAGATTTTCACTGGCACTTGAGATGGGCCTATGCATGTTTCTCCTTGAACAGGTAGCTACCCTATGTTAGCCTAGCTTTCTATCACTGATGCTCTGTGTGTATGCTGCTGCCTCTCGTCTCGTGTTACTTAAAAAATTAATCCCACAGCTTCAATAACCGTATCTAAAAATCTCTCAGTGAAAGTTACGGTTGTAGGTTTGGAAACATTTTGGGGTAGCCAGTGTTAAATAGAGACAGGGCCACATTCTTTATCTAGTCATTGTAATGAAAGAAGCACATTAAAAACTATATGAGAGTTTGCTTTTAACAAGCATGTAATGACTCTACTTAGTTTAGGTAGTCTTAGGGAGTCAAACTGAAGGTAGCATTTTGTGGATGTTTTCCCTGCTGCCCGATCCCATCAGTCTCTTAAAGCATCATTTTTTATGCGCCCTGGTGTGACAGAGGTTTCATGGCGCTACAGGTTACCTGAGCACATCAGGTATATTACGGTTGAAAACAAGTGCCCGGCCTTCCAGTGGGTGTTCGACCCCTCGTGCACAGCTCAGGAGTCTAAACGACCCAGCAGTTATGGACATGTGTGTTTTTGGTGTGCTGTCCCTCCTTCTCCCTGCTTGCAGGTGTGTGTGTGTGTGTGTGTGTGTGTGTGTGTGTGTGTGTGGGTGGATGCCGGCGTTTCTGGGAGCACCTGTTTACAGGCACCTTCAGGCCTGGTGGGTGTGGCCCTGCCACCCTTCTCCAAATCTGTGCCCCTACCTGGCCCCCCCAACAAAAATTTTCTAGACACGCTACTGGAAACAACACGTTCTCATCCCAACAGGTAACGATGCTATGTGACAAATCATCAGTATGTGTAAATGTGTTTTTTGTTCTAATCATGAATCGCTTTGTAAAACAAGACCTGATAGGGTTAAGGTTAAAGTTACGGTTAGAGTTAATGTTAGGGATAGGGCTGGAATGGACGGCTGGAGCCTCTCCTCCAAGTGTGTGTTACTGCCGCGAACAGCATTCTGTTGTATTCTGTTGTATGCTTTTCTCTGTAAGCGCTTCGAGCCTCTACTTTTTTGCTTTAACTGAGTAATGAAGTTGAATCAGTACTTTAACTTTCACTGGAACAATAGTATTTTTACTTCTACTTAAGAATGTCTGATCTTTTGCCAACTCTGGCTGTCTCTCAGTCTTGGAATACCCACTTGTTGTCCAGCGGTGTCCTGGGAATATGGGGAACTAGACAGACTGGGGAAACAATGGGAGGAGACACAAAGATGGAATCACTTTTACCATCTTTTATGTATTTGCTGGTCGTTGTGGGCGGGTGGGTGTATGGGGGCGCAGGGTGCCGCCGGTGCGTCGAGCCACCTGGGGGGCTCTTCAACTGGTGAGGGAGGTTGTCACATCTTGCAGGAGCTTTCCTCTCTTCAGGAACTCTCTGCAGGAGGGGGAGATACAGGAGAGGTGGAGGAAGATCTCAGCCTGGGCGTCTATTGTCTTATGTAGTCTGGAAGATGAGTGGATGGTGGGGTGGGTGCAGTTTTCTCTGTGGTGGGGTTGGGTGGACTGTCCCGGGCTCTGTGCGGCCGGGCAGCGCTGCTGCACTGGGCCCCGGCCCGGATGGGCCTGGGCCCCCTTTCCCTAGCGGGTCGCAGAGTATGGGGGTGCCTACTGGGGTCAGCGGGGGAGCTGGCCCCAGGGAGGGGTCACTTGCCCCTCCCTTCCTTCCCTCCCCATCTCCAGCTGCCTCCCTCTTCCCGCTCCACCACAACCACCCACACATGCAGGGACTTGGAGTAGGGGTGTGTCACTAGGGTGCAGAGGAGGCATCCCCCCCCTCTGTCCCCTTCTGGCTGCCTCTGCCTCAATTTTATCTCACAACTTAGACATTCACATTACTCACACTCTCATTACACATACATATAGGATCTTGGGGGTGGGCACGCTGCACGGAATCCAAGTTACCATCAGGGTGTACACCTCACCCCTGGCGTCATTGCCCACCTCTCAATTTTAAATACACGTAGACATTGAGGGCTAGCAGGAGGGACCATGCACTTACCTGCTGCTCTCTGGCAGGTAGCTCCATGCCATCCTGGGTTTTAAATGCACCTTAGAACACATCGGGCGTGTTCAGGGTGGTATCACAGCATGTTTAAAAAGGCTGTTTCTGTGCTCTTCTCTCGCTTACGGCCATACCACCCTGAACACGCCCGATCTCGTCTGATCTCGGAAGCTAAGCAGGGTCGGGCCTGGTCAGTACTTGGATGGGAGACCGCCTGGGAATACCAGGTGCTGTAAGCTTTTGCACTTCCACACACAAAGTGCAGAGAGCGCTGCTGCTCATGTTTATGCTCACAGGCATGAAAAGTTAGATTTCTGGGTAATAAAATCTTTTTTCTATCTTTTTAACATGAGAATATTATATTTCCATCTTGTCTTAAACAGTAATCAGATTAATGATGAGATAAAAGTAGAACAAGGAAAGAATAGGCCATGTATCTCACGTTTAAACAAAATTGATGTTTTCTGAAAAATCTCACACAGATAAACATTTACAGGAAATTACTTTTCCTTCAAAACAAACATCAAAGAGTCTGTGGTTTTCTTTATTGATTGTACTTGAGTAGAAGCTATAATGGAAAATTTCTATTATTCTCATTCAAAGTGTTTAAGTTCTTAAAAGCATATGCTTAGTTCTGACACTATAATAGACTGTTCAGTGGAAGTTTCTAAACTAGATGAACTTATTTCAGCCCCAGTAGTTGAAGAAGACAACTCCCTATTGCATGAATAATATACCACTGAAATTTATAAAACAGCTTTCAAAAACAAGTTTGAATTTATTTTGGATTTTCTCAAATCCACACAGTGCCAAAAGCATACACACAGTCAAATCTTTTCATGTGAGGTGCTGAAGGTTCTGCACCTCATAACTCAACAAGCCCTATTAACTTCTCATTAGTGATCATGGCCGACTACAAGTGTTAGTTTCTCTTCGCAGCGTAAAAAGGATCAGCTTGAAAGCACTTGTTGGATTGACCAATATTTAGAACAACAGAAAGTCCAAGGAACTCACTGTAAACCATTTTAAGCCATTTTTATACACTTACAGATTCGGTTCAAATAATCGTTTGTAATTACAAGTTGTTTGGATATGTTACCACTTGGCCAAGGACTGGAAGAAGACCAAAGAGTCCCCCTTAGATCAGTGGGAATTTGTTATTACTGTGAACTGAGGATCCCAACCCCTTCTGGAAAGACAGCTTTCTGGGCAGACTAGACTATGACTGAGCTATATGGCCACAATGACAACAGTATGTTTGGCGTATCAAAGGTGATCCTTTGAAATCTGAGAACACTGTACCAGATGTTAAGCCTGGTGGTGGTAGGATCATGCTCCGGGGCTGATTTGCCGGATGGAATAATGAAGGAGGAGGACTAGTAAAGTGAGTTTACAATCAACCATTGAAACTGATCATCAGAAATAGAAAACTTCTATATTCAGTGCTACTCCAAATCCTCAACCTCGACTTATTAGTAAAAGAAAACAAATTTCATAATATAATATGTTCTGATGACATTCAGTTGGATCTGATTCACACATCAGAGGCTTGGTCAAGTAAATGAACATGAAATATACAGAATAAAAAACTGCATGAGAAAATATTCAATACATGACTTTCCGTGAAGCCGTGCTGTCACAACCATCAGATGACACTGCATCAGAATTTTCGCTAACCACTTTCTTCTTTTCATGACCACAACTCAGCACCTTATGAGTGTTTGCAGCTTGGTAATGCACCGTGTGCCAAAACTGTGAACAACTGAATCTGTTCTGAGAGCAGAAGAAACTTCTATGAATGCAATAACTCTAGATGTTATCACACTAACTACATATGTTATAATGCAATCTTTGTGTAATTTAAGGTTATAAATGGCAGTTTTTGGTTACTTTTGAGTTTACCTTCATTAATTTCACTTTTACAAACTGCTTATTTTGCCTTGTTTGAGTTCATTCTTTTCAGAACAACAGTACAAATAAGAATTTACAGTTATTATTTCATTCTGACTGTATTTTTGATAAACAAACATACACACACACACACACGTACACACACACACAAAGCTAGACTACACAGTCAAAAAATTCCAGAAATCTCTCAAATCTCAAAATTTGCTGTCAGTGTTGCTGTTCTTTATTTTGCATTCACTCCAAGAACCCCTTTCCATAGCAAATACCACATGCTGTCATATAATTTTGGCTGTCATGCTGCATTCCCCCCCAATAGGAAATTGAAGTTGTGTTTTATTTACATTTTTCCTTAGAAGATGCCGTTTTTACTGTTTCTTCTTGCACTAAAGGTGATTTTCAAAACTGGTATGTAGTTTGGCGTCCGCATTTCTGACCCAAACTGAAACGAGACTCAGTGAGGGTTTGATGTCATCTTAAATCAATCACGTGATTTGGATGCTTTGTCTGTAGACTCTAGAGGGTGATACGTTCTCAGTTTATTGCTTCACACCAGACAGCCTCCTGTAATTCAGAAAGCAACTTTAATGCTTCAATACAAATGAAGAAGATAATTATCTTCTTCATTTGTAATAGCAGCCAGATGCTGCTAATGAACTGCACTTGATTAACTGTTTATCAGCAAGTGTGAGCACCTTTACGAAAGCATAATATTTGACAGTTAACACAATTATCATAATCTTCCCAGGAATCATGTCCCAGAAAATTCAAGCCAAGGTCAAACTGTGCAATGGTCAGAAAAAGCCCAAAAATCCAAGATTATATGTCAGACTCTACAGGCCTCAGTTGGCATGTTAAATATTAAAGTCCATGACAGTACAATTAGAAAAAGGTTGAATAAGTGTGGCTTGGTTGGAAGGGTTGCAAAGAGAAAGTCTGCATGGATGCAAGTTTGGTAGTAAAGTTGCAATCTCATACCAGCTGTCAACATATAAACACATAAATAAATGTCAGAAACTTCAATGATGTGAAGAAACAATGTAAAGAAGAGTGAGCCAAACATCCTTGTGAAACACTGATAGTCATACAGAAACAATTTGGTGACACTATTGCTGCTAAAAGGTAAATGACTGAATCCTGGAGTGTTCTTAGTTTTTCAGAGTATGCAATAGATTTCTATGAAAACAATCTTTTCCACATGACTGTATGTTTGTTTGTTTTCTTCTGACTGTGCTATGAGGATTAAGTTATGAATCTCTTAACAGTGCAGCAGCAGCTTGAGAATGCTGCTTGGTTAATGGGACGTCTTAAAAGACCTGGTCAAATGTCTTACTGGAAATGTTTGATATCTTCAGTCAGCTCAGTGCAGGTTTCCCCAACCTGTGTTTGAATTCAGACTTTACATGACAGCATTGACTTGCTGCTGAATTAAAAAAAAACTAGTTCAAGGTGTCCTGCATATATAATACAGTGGTCCCTTGCTATAACGCGGCCTCGCTGTGTCGCAGTTTGGTTTTTGCAATTTTACATGCTTTTTTTTTTTTTTTTTACAGCGCATTGTGTTCTGCGTCTTGATCAGCTGTCAAATGTACTTAAATCTTCGATCGCTAGCAGTGTGACTCTGAAGTGCTGTACTGTATGTTTGTAAGTTTTCTCACCAACAAACACAATAATTTGATTTCATTCTGTAATACTGGACTTATTTTTCTACGAAGGTTTTAACTGTGATTGCAGCCATTCCCCAACTCTCTGTGAATGGTACTCATGGCTGTTGATCAGTCGGCTGGTTTCAGTCATTATGCAAATGTACTGTTTATAAGATTGAGGAAACCTGCAGTCAGCTGAGACTGAAGAAGTCACTTGGATGAGTGACAAAACGTTTCTCCCACAAATTGCTACGTCCAGATGAACAGAATCAACTTTTGGAGGTTCCCTGTGCTTTGTTTGGCCTATTGTCATGGCGGGAGGGGACGTGGCCCCCCCTCACGTGACATCACGCTCCAAAGCCCTATAAGATGTCTGGCTCCGCCTCTGCTCAGTCGGCTAGTGCCTGAGCTCGGATCATAGCAAAATTAGGGGGAATTTAGGACTGTGCGCTATGTGCTTCGAATATTGTGTGTAGTTTTTTGTTTTATATAGTTGTCAGTCAGGCAACTAACTATGAAACAAATTACACTCCAAAAGACCCCGGGCTTCTGAAACAACAACCCGGGCTTAAGCCCAGTAAGCCACCTCCCGCTCCGCTGATTTCGTGAACACAGCAGAACTGAGGCAAGTGAACTAAGAGGTTATTTATTATTAATGACTGAACAGGGACGGCCAGTTTTCTCCCTAATATTATAATGCTAATGTATATCAGAGAGCTGTTAATAGAACTGAGTCTGTTAATAGAATTAAAAGCATATTAAAAACAAAAATGTAACTTTGTTGGAGTCATTTCAAATTGAGAGACATGGTCATCATTAACTAGGGATGCAATGATACACAAAATTCACGGTTCGGTTCGATACTTTGGTGTCACAGTTCGATATTTTTTCAATGCAAAAAGAGAGTTTATTACAGAGAAATGGCTCTTTCCAAAATAAAAGCTATACTATACGCTTCTTCTGGGCTATATTCTCAGCAGCATATTAAACATATCAGGTCCCCATAAGGAGAATCATGTGCTAACGGCTGTCTAAATGACTCAGGTAAAGTTTGTAGCATGCGTGCTTGTTGTTTTTGTCTGCTTCCACTTGTCTTTGCACTAGGATGATGTCGGCGTAAATGTGCAGTCATATTCGTTGTGTTCCCACTAGTGCTGTCAGCGTTAACCTTGTTAAAATGACATTAACGCCATAACGCTGCAAATCTCCGTTAACGAGTTACCGTGGATCGACCCGTGCGTGGGGCTGGACGGCGTCAAAATGTTAACACGCTAACTGCGCTAACGCACTAGTTCCCACCAATTGAGCATTGCGTGGCACATCCGACATACTGTTTTACTTTTGTCCATGATGCGCTTACCATCTGGGTCATGCTTCACATGAAAACCGAGATGGTTCCAAATGCCAGATCTCAATGACGGTGGGGGAGGTTCAATTTCGGGTAGCGTGAGGCAGTTGCCATGTTGCAACGAGCTGAGCTTCAGTCTTGCTAGCTTGCGCTGCGCTCAGTGGATCTACACTCGACAGTGCAGCCTAGGCGGAGTAGTCGAACACAGATCCACTGAGTGCTCAACACAGACAGCATCGTCAGAAGAAAAGTTGATAAAATAAATTAAAAATGTTGAATTGTTCGATACATATGCATACCGAACCGAAAACACTGTATCGAATGGTTCAATATCAATACGAGTATTGTTGCGCCCCTATCATTAACATCACAGGGTGCTTTTGCATAGAAACACATAAACAAGCACCAAATACAGAGCCATTTATTCTTTTTGTTGTCAAAGACAAAAGTGGACGAAAGAGAGACAAAATTGTGGCTCCACAAGTATAATTATAATGTAAAATAGACAATATTGATGTAAACGATATTGTCACATCTCATATCTCGTATAAAAATATATCGATATATTTAAAAACTCGATATATGGCCCAGCCCTACTGCTGAAAGTTCTTTGTTAGTTGTCTCTGCTTATTCCCACACATGGAGCAGATAGAAATCCAATGCAGTCCAGATGAACTCCAGCACTAACTCAGACCTCAGCACTAAGACAAAATCTGTAGCTCCTCTCTTCATCAATGATTTTAAAACCAGTGAGTGTTTGTGGTTTTACAAGAGCTTTGTTTTAAGTATAAAAAAATTCTCTGGAGCAGCAACTTGGGTTTTTTTGTAGATTATTTATTGAATGCTGAAAGACAAGCAATGTCTGTGATCTGAGAGAACAGGATGAACAGCCGGTTAGAAAAAAATGTCAGAATGTAATGTTTACTTATGCAAGTGAGACAAGAAAGTCAAAAGTTCTTTCAATAACTCTTGTGATTGTGGTATTATTCCACATTCACTTACAAACAATTCTTCCATATTTCCTTAATAATAATATTCCCATTATTGTTTATGCAAACTTTACAAAGTCTTAAGAATTCCAAATCTGAAGAAATCCAAAGCAACATCATGAAACAATGATAGAAAGATCACAGTGAGTACAGAGCAGCTCTCAAATCAACAGCAGCATTGCAAGTGTACAGGTTGAAGACCACGGCCGATTTCCACACATGCAATTTCAATATGCTTCTTTATCTTTACGCCTTCGTATTTTCTTTTGTCATTTTGCAGTTTGCAGTGCAAAAGCTCCATCTCTTCAGAGCTTCTATAAAGATTGTCATTTTTATAAACACGTTCTTCTTTACAAATATCTTTGACCTTTTTAAAAGTGCTAAAGATGAAGGTGTTTCTTTTTTTTTTATCTTTACCATTAACATCTTTGATCTTCCGGTCTTCTATTAGTTTATCACATGACTCTTCTGTGTCGATGATATGCTGGTTTATAAAGTTGTCAACACGTTTGTCAACACGTTCGTCAACACTTTCTTGTGCTGATCTGCTAGAAGAAACAGACGACATTTTTGTGTCTGGTTCGATGATACGCTGATTTTTGACCTTCTTAACATGTTCGTAATCCACACAGAGCACAGTGACAGAGAGCACCACCAGCAAGAAAATGGAGAGCTTCATATTTCTATTTTGAAGACAAAAAAAGAACACTGATAAGAGTAAGTAAAGTAGTCAGTTTGTTTGTTTCTGAAACGTTTTACCATTTGAACATGCTTACACATTAAAACACATTTAAAATACACATTTAATACAACAAACTGGATGATCCCAGTTGGATGAACCAAAACAACAACTGGTAAAGATGTATTACTTTTACCTCTTTCTTCAGTTAGCAGAGTGATTTGTTGTGCAGTGCAGTGTTTGGTGGGAGTCGGCTCTCTGACGCAGGGATCAATGAAGATCTTCAGGGAAGGAAATTCTCTGAAATGTCAGATTAATTGCTATAAGTTAATAAACTAAATGGTTGAATGAACAGCAGCTGCATGTAAGATCAGTTTGAATGAAGATATTTGTTTAAACAGAAATTATGTAAAGTTGACTGTATATGATACATGCAAGTAAAATATGAAAAATAGTAATGTTAGGAAAGTAAACAGTCAACATGCATCTAAAAGCTGACATGTTTTTTTGGAACAAACGAAGTGAAGCAGCCAAATACTTGTGAGCAATTTGGAGGATCCGCCCACCTGCTGCACCTGAACCAGTTGACTGGCACTCTAATTTCCTAGCTCCAGGTTTTACTTCCACTGTATTATTCTGTCTGGTGTGTTTCTGCCATGTCTGCCACATCTATTGGAGCTCACAATAGAAACTTCAAATATTTAGGTGTTGAGGTCAGTTGGCCTGTTTACGATGTTGACAACAGCAAATAGAACTTTTTTAAAACTTTGTTTTTCTCTACTTGTGTTACAAAAGATTACAAGATAACATATTATATTCATTATAATTATAATTTAAGTTTAAATAAAGTTTTAATTTCTTTATATTTTTTATTATATTAGTAATGAGGTTTGTTTAGCTTTGCACCAAAATAGATTGTAGAAATAGGCTTTACAATGCACTCAAGTACATTTTAGAGATTTTATTTTCCTCACTTTTGAGTAAAGAAGTTGAATCTCAAAGTTTACTAGACTAATTTTAACCCAAGCATATGTACTTGTACTTAAATGATAAAAATATGTGTTTTACCACATCTGCACTCATGAGCAATTGGACAAACTAACATCTTTTTAAATATAAAAATTGTTTTTAATACTCGGATGAAAAAGTTAATCGTGACCTGAAGTTTTATTACAAGTAAAAGGTTATGCAAAAGTAAAGAGACATAAAATCAAAGTTAAAATATAACAAGTCTAAAGACTGACCTGTGTCAAGCTGAGGATCACTCAAAAAGGACCATGAAAGAAAGCCAAGGGACAAGAGTAAAAAAGATCAGTGATTTCCATGTCAGCCCTTTTTATACTACACAACTGCCTTAGCCATAAATAGATTCAGCGCACATAGCAGCAGCTTAGCAACCACATTTCCTGTCAACTTTGCGTCTTTGAGCCCATATATGGCATATATACATCAACATGAAGCGCTACACAAACATGACTACAAAAAAAAAATTTATAAGCTGTTTGTCTGCACAGCCAAATATGTAAAGATATGAGTCTCTGTCTGTGTACAGTTTTACACATGTTTGGTTTAATACTTAATAGCAAAAGGTCATGAACTGTTAATTAATGCACCAAACATAATAAATATTACATGAAGTTGATTAACTCATTCACTGCCATTGACGTCTATAGACGTCAATAGCAGTGAATGAGTCAATGGGTTTAACTCATTCACTGCCAATGGCTGGCAGTGAATGAGTTAATAAAAATGTTCCTTGTAATTATGTTACTTTAATTTTACAGGAAATGTGTACTACCCATTTTTTTTTGTGAATGTAGTGGCGTAAAGTTCCCATCTGGTCAGCTGGTCAAAATAGAACATGTTTGCAAAAGTGCTCTGATGTTTTTGGAGATGTTGCTAGCTCAGCTAACAGTCAGCTGACAGAGTGCACCGAGCTCACAGCTCCAGTGTTCCAGCTAAAATGTTAACCAGTTAGATTTGTGTGTTCCACATGTTGCATTTAAGAGTTTTGTGACATTTAGCGTGTTTGGAGTCTATAGTTAGTGTGCAGTTAGTGTGTAGTGCAGTTGTTGTTTTGTTTGTCAGTTATACTGATGAATGTCACAGTTGCTCAAAAAAGCCACCAAAGGCAGACTGCAGTGTAAATGCTAGTGGTGTGTTTGACAAGAATCTGGCGATACAATATGTATCACAATACAGGGGAGACGATACGATATATTGCGATACTAAAAGCCAGATGATATTTGTGTTTGTGTCAATTGTAGGAAAACTCGCAGTAAACAGTCTAAACTCTTAAATGTGTGACATGAGCAATCTCAACTAAAATAGAGGGATACAGTTGACTAGAGAAAACAAGTTATTTGGATGTGCTACCACTTTGCCAAGGTCTGCAAGAAGACCCGAAGTGTCCCTCTTAAGCTGTGCATACACTGTGCGATTTTTTTCAGTCACGTTATTCAGCTCCTGCTCAACCCTGTATGATTGAATCGAAGGGGTTAGAACAGGGGTGGGCAACTCCAGGCCTCGAGGGCCAGTGTCCTTGCAGGTTTTAAATGTGTCCTCAAACCAGCACAGCTGATTTAAATGACTAAATTAGCTCCTCAACATGTCCTGAAGTTTTCCAGAGGCCTGGTAGTGAACTAATCATGTGATTCAGGTGTGTTGACCCAAGGTGAGATCTAAAACCTGCAGGACACCGGCCCTCGTGGACTGAGATTGCCCACCCCTGGGTTAGAAGGTCGTAGGTCACGATGCATGGTCTCACAATATGCGGCCTGATGCTCTGATGCGACCTGAATGCTCACACTGTGCGTGTATAACGTGAAGCTTATAACACAAAATCTGTCTCTCCCTCTCTATCTTTAACACACACACACACACACACACACACACACACACACACACACACACACACACACACACACACACACACACACCACCATCAACTTTGCAAACTTGCTAATGAAAAACATTGACCAGACAGCTGCAATTGAGCAGCAATGTCCATCCACCTCTTTTCACGGTTGTTGCGGTCGTGATAATTTTGTGAGGCCACATTGAAGAGGCTTGGACGAGTTGGGCCTCCATCGCTTGTGTCCAGATCACACACTGCACTGCCATGCTACGTCTTTTTCATTTCCTTTTCTGTGTTTGTCCGTGTGCAGTGTGACAGGTTGTGTTAAATCAGCTCGTGGCACCGCTTCAACGGTGCGATACCCTCATGAGGGGCGACCAGAATTTCTAACAGGTTTGAAATTCTGGTCGCAACCATATGATTGCTGATCGGGAGCTGGTCGTGAGGTGTTAATTGCTTCTCGTTACCCCATGTGTACTACACGATATATGACACACGACTAAGGTGCACGACTGAAAATTCATCTTAAATTGGGCCAAAAATCCCACAATCTGGCCCAATTTTTGCTAACCACTTTGACCAGCTTTAGATCAGAGGGAATTTGTCATTACTGTGAACTGAGAGGATCCCAACCACAAAAAAGCCATTTGCTTCTGGAAAGAAAGCTTTATGGGAAGACTAGACTATGACTGAGCTATATGGCCACAATGACAACAGTATGTTTGGTGTATCAAAGGTGATCCTTTGAAATCTGAGAACACTGCACCAGATGTTAAGCCTGGTGGTGGAAGGATCATGCTCTGGGGCCGATTTGCTACCAGTGGTACTGATCAATTGCACAAAATGGATGGAATAATGAAGGAGGAGGACTACTAAAGTGAGTTTACAATCCATAATTGCAACTGACCTTCAGAGATAGAAAACTTCTATATTCAATGTTACGCCAAATCCTCAACTTATTAGTAAAAGAAAACAAATTTCATTATATAATATGTTCTGATAACATTCAGTTGGATCTGATTTACACATCAGAGGCTTGGTCAAGTAAATGAACATTAAAGAAAGAGCAGAAAACACTGCATGAGAAAATATTCAATACGTGACTTTCAGCAAAGCCGTGCTGTCACACTGTGGTTAGACTGAGGGTTTGTCAACCGTCAGATGTCAATGCATCACAGAATTTTTGCTAACCACATTGTTCTTTTCATGACCACAACTCAGCACCTTGCAACCTGGTAATGCACCATGTGCCAAAACTGTGAACAACTGAATCTATTCTGAGAGCAGAAGAAACTTCTATGAATGCAATAACTCTAGATGTTATCACACTAACTAGATACGTGATAATGCAATCTTTGTGTACCAAATGCCACACACTGATATTTTTTTTTCCCAATAGGAAAAGGGAGTCATGTTTTATTTTAAAGTTTTGTTGTTTTTTTGTTTTTTTCTTGCATCCTTATTTCTTCCTGCATTCAAGGCCCAGTCACAGTCCACACCTTAACCTAAAATTCAGTGCAGGGAACTTGCGAGAGCTGTACTGAAATAAATACCACAAACCTCAATGATCTGAAGAAACAATGTAAAGAAGAGTGAGACAAACGTCCTTGTGAAACACTGATAGTCATACAGAAACAATTTGGTGACGCTATTGCTGCTGAAAGGTGGCTCTATAAATGACTGAATCATAGAGTGTTCTTAGTTTTTCAGAGTATGCTATAGATGCGTATGAAAACAATCTTTTCCACATGACTGTATGTTTGTTTGTTGTTTGTTCTTAACAGTGCAGCAGCAGCTTCCTGGTTAACAGGAAGTTTTAAAAGACCTGATCAAATGTCATACAGGAAATTGTTGTCAGTCAGCTCAGTGCAGGTTTCCCCAACCTGTGTTTGAATTCAGACTTGACATGTTGTCCAGTTTCAGGCAAGGGAACTGAAAAGTGTGCTGAGGATAAATGATCAATTAGGCAGATGTAAATGAACTCATCGCCTCAGGCTGGTCGCTCTGACATCACCCCGGAGAGCTGGTTCTTGCTCATCTTCGGCCCCAGGTGAGCTCATTGCTGAACCCCTTTCAGTTCACCTACTACACCAACATTAGGGTAGATGATGCTGTCATCCACCTCTGACATCAATCCCTCGCTCGCCTGGAAAGTGCTTGGGGCTCTATGACAATCATGTCCTTTGATCTCTCCAATGCTTTCAACACCATTATACCCACAATCCCTAAGGACCAGCTGGATTACACAGGTGTGGACCATCACCACATGGATCCTGGTGAGTCTTACCAACCACCCTCAGTACACAAGTGCCCATAATTATGTGTCTGAATGGGAATTTTGCAGTATAGGTACGTCACACAGGGAACAGTCCTGACTCCATTTCTATTCACAATATAAACAATAGACTTCTCCTACACTTTTGATAAATGATTCCTGCAAAAGTTCTCTGATGATTCAGTAATTACTGGTAAATGGGGACGACAGGAAGTACAGATGACTGACTGAAGACTTTGATGACTGGTGCCAGCAGCTCCGCCTCCAGATTAGCACTGGGAAAACCAAGAAGCTGGTAGGACAAACATTCTCCACCTAAGAAAAGTGAACAGGGAATAAACATTAAGATAGAGGACTCAGAAGCAGTGTGTTCATCTGACCAATAAACAGTAGCAGACACATCTCTACATCAACTGTTCAGAGGAGACTGTGTGAATCAGGCCTTTATGGCCAAATAGCTAAGAAAACACTACTAAGGAAGATCAACAAGCAGAAGAGATTTGTTTGGGCCAAGAAACACAAGGAATGGACATTAGACCGGTAGACATTCATGCTTTGGTCTGATGGGTCCAAATTTGAGATCTTTGATTCCACCTGCCATGTCTTTGACTGATACAGAGAAGGTGAACTGATGGTCTCTACATGCATGGTTCCCACCATGAAGCATGGAGGAGGTGTGATGGTGTGGGGGTGCTTTGCTGGTGACACTGTTGTGGATTTATTCAAAACTGAAGGCACACCGAACCAGCATGGCTACCACAGCATCCTGCAGCAACATGCCATCCTAACAAGTTTGCATTTAGTTGGACCACCGTCTTTTTTCCCCCCAACAGGACAATGACCCCAAAGACACCGCCAGGCTGTGTAGGAGCTATCTGACCAAGAAGGAGAGTGATGGAGTGCTGTGGCAGATGGCCCGGCCTCCACAGTCACCTGACCTAAACCATATTGAGATGGTTTGGGATGAGATGGACCGCAGAGTGAAAGCAATAGAGTCAACAAGCGCTCAGCACCTCTGGAAACTCCATCAAGACTCTTGGAAAACCATTTCAGGTGATGACCTCATGAAGATCAAGAGTGTGCAAAGCAATAATCACAACAAAGTGTGGCTGTTTTGAAAAATCTAACATATAACATGTTTTGAGTTATTTTTAACATTTTGGTTTGCTACATCATTCCATATATGTGTCATTCATAGTTCTGATACCTTCAGTGAGAATCTACAATGTAAATAGTCACGAAAATGAAGCACAATTTTGTCTTAACCAGGTAACTTTAGGGTTAGCTCTGGGTCTTATGTCCTACAAAGGTGATTTGCTTTTTACTGGGGTATATTGCCATGGTAACTTGTGCTTTAGACCCAATCTGTCCCAGACTGGAGCCATATCTGAATCCTCTTTTTATATTTTGTCTTTACTCTTAAACTTTGCACCATTCCACTGAATGAGGCACAGACTGTATCTGGAGACAAACTAAAGTGATTCCACGTCTCTTCTGTTAGTCTGTGAGAGAGTAAGCTTTAACATTTGAATGTGTCCAATCTGATGTTTCAGAGCTTTAATGTGTAGCAACTGCCTTATAAATAATTAACTCAATTTAATCTGTTTAATCCTCTCTATGTGCTAAATGTTTGTTTTAATGCAGCATCATTCTCATTGTTTTAACAGTGCTGCATTTTACATTGTCTCTGATTGCAGCAGGCGGCACTCATCATGTTGTGTGGAAGAAGACTTCAGCTGAACAACAACACATGACATATTACACCCAAGTTAACAAAAACTAAGCCAAATGCGTTCTCGGTATTTTAAAAAAATGTAATTATTCTGATTGTTTACCTATTTTTTAGACACCTTTTTTTTATTTATATAAAAATAATTTCAAACAGCTGCCTGCAAATATGCCTCTTTACCATTAAGCCAGGTGTGAATGACAACCTGCAGCTGCATGCTGTTGTGGTCATTGGTGTCACATTAGGTTTTGAACCACAAACAGAGACGTTTCTTAGAACTGGTGGGCTAGTGATGTAGGTATTGATGTAAATGATTGCTTAAGGCGGTGCTACAGCAATGTATAAAAACTGAAGCTCCCAGAGCCAAATGTTATTTGTTCTTCCATAACTGAGATGAACTGTAACCTGCTCAGGTAGAATTTAATAACAGCGTGTCTGAACTGCACTTGACTTGATCTCTGCTCATCTCCAGGCTTCTCATTCGGTAAGAACTCGTTGGCTTTTGCATAATTAATTTTAATTAATTAATTTTGCATAAACATAATTTATTAAATTTAATGGAGTTAGAAGTTAGCAGGAAGTTAGCTCGCTAGTTTCCATCTAAACATAAGCCTGTTCTGACTGAGAGATTTCTGAAAAAATTCTAACGTACAGCTCTGCTATCACTTCCAACATAAACGAAGACAGAAAAAAACAACAACAGTGACTCTTGGTACTGAAGTTGGGCTAGCTGGTATATAATGATGTGCTACCTGATTGCTAGTGACACAACTATGTTAGCATAACATAACCACAGTGAAGCTGGAGGATAAATGCTAACTTTTTTCCACTCCATAAAAAATAGGGTTCCCGATGGTTAGGGACAAATGCAATCGCATTTGTCTAGATGCCAACCCGAGGCCTGGAGTTGCCTACCTCTGGACTAAAGTCAACTCACTTTGGTAATGTAAATATAATATGGCCAATATTATAGTTATTATATTAATCATTATTAGTTATTACAGCATTAAACTTGAACTCGGGGTCAAAGATTCAAGTTGCAGTTATTTATATTTCCTATCACCTTAAATCTTCACTCAAAGACAAGTATCTTTGACAGTGTATATATATAGATGTATTATATATATATAAGAGACAAATATTGTTCTTTTAATATGTTGGCATTACTAAATTTGACTCAGTGCTTACATATATGTAAAAACAAAATGTACGAGCTGTGATAACTGTGTCTGATAGAATGAAGAGTAGACTCATATATAAAATATTCCTTTATTGGGTGAGAAAATCAGACCATGTCATAACTGCTTTAAGTCATACAGAATAGATATCAGAGCCTTAAACAGGCAGACTTCTGCTAAATGGGTCAAACTGGGCAGAAAGTATACAAACTAGAGATGGCACGATACTACTTTTTTATGTCTGATACCGATATCATAAATTTGGATATCTGCAGATACCGATATGAATCCGATATAGTGTGTTTTTTAATCAATAAAACTGTTTTTTTAATATCTTGCTGCTTTTTGTATAAGTTAATACTCAAGTTAAAAAAAACAAAGAAACACTAAAGTTATTCTGTTATACCTGTATGCAAAAAATACACTGCACCCAAAATATTTCATAGTTCAACAATACTGATCAATCTAATAAACTTAAAACTACTCCATCCTCCCTATTCTGGTATTTTAAAGAGTAAGCAACCTAACTAATAGGGTTCTAAAACTCCCAGCAACCCCCCCCCCCCCCCCCCCAAAAAAAAAAGAAAACAGGGAATCACCCTCCACTTCATGATGCTTAATCGACCTAATCAACTTTGATTTGATGCAGTGTGAAATAAAATGCACAGAAATCAATTATTTTTTCAAGAATAATTAAATAGATTCAACATCTTTCTTCAACAGAACTGCAGACTGCACAGATGGTTCCCAAAGGAAAAAGTACTACAGCTTACTAGGGTTTATTAGACTTAATAGTTACTATATACAGTAATGGACTTCTATACATTTTACATCAGATTATTTATTAAAAGCGAGACATTTTAAATAAAAGAAAAGTATGTCTCTGTGCCCCCCCTGTCACGGTTCTGGGTCCGTCGGACCCAGTAGTTTGAGTTTTATTATGTTTTGGTTTTAGTTTGCATCAGGGATTGTTTTCTTGTTCTCTTGTAGTGTTGATTATGATGATGTTTATTATTTGAGTTTCATGTTTCTGTGGTGTTTAGGATTTGTTCTTCAGTTGTGTCTGCTTAGTATTTGTCTAGCTCCATGTGCCATTTTCTGTCTGTCTCTCTATGTCGAGTTTGTGTCTTAGTGTGATGGTTGCTTGTTCCTGTTTTATTGTGATGGTCTGCGTCTCATGTGAGTGTGTTCAGTTTTACCTTTGTCTCGTCTTGTTGATTATTCCCAGCTGTGTCCACCACCTGTGTGTAATTCCCCTGTGATTCTCTGTGTATTTAAGTCATGTCTGCCGTCATTGTAGTTGCTGGTCCGTCTGTGTTTCCACCCTGCTTCATCTGTGTGTTTCCCTGCAGTCTACCATCATCTGTTTCCGCCCGCTCTCATTCATGTCCAGGTTCGTGTTCTATAGTTAGTTTGTTCCCAGTTTAGTTTAGTCATTGCTCCGTTCGCCGTTTGTCCATTTCCTTTTTGTGTTTAGGAGAACCCAGCCAGCCTCAAGCGTCGTCTGCTGGGGGTTTAGGAGAACCCAGCCAGCCTCAAGCCTCGTCTGCTGGAGGGCCCGAGGAGCCCACCCAGCACATCCTCACATCTGCTGGTGGTCCTGGAGGACCCAGCCAGCACATCTCCACATCACCTCCTGCAGCATCACCGCCGTCAGGTTCCGCAGCCGTCCCGCTGCCGTCCCGCTGCCGTCTTCATCATCTTCGCCTGGTCCAGCCTCCGTGTCTTCAGCATTGCCTGGTCCAGCCTCCGTGTCTTCAGCATCGCCTGGTCCAGCCACTGCTTCGTCCTCGTCTGGTCCTGCCTCGTCTGGTCCTGCCTCGTCTGGTCCTGCCTCGTCTGGTCCTGTGGTTGCCACGCCGCCGTCGGTGCCAGCTCGACCCGTTCCGCCTTGCCTCTGCCGGCCGTTTTCCGGGCCTCTAAGATGGCGTCATGGCCTTCGGGGACTGCCTCCGGAAGGTGTTCGTCGCCGCCGCTGGCATCGCGGCCGTCCTCCGGACCTGCTCGGTGGCCGCCACTGCCTTCCACGTGGTCGGCCTCCGGAACTGTTTGCCCGCCGTTGCCGTGTGCACGGTCGGCCTCCAGAACTGCATTCGCGCCGCCGTTGCCGTCCGCACGGTCGGCCCCCGGACCTGCTTCCTCGCCGCCGTTGCTGCACGCACGGTCGGCCTCCGGAACTGTTTGCCCGTCGCCACCGTTGCCGTGTGCACGGTCGGCCTCCTGAACTGTTTGCCCATCGCCACCGTTGCCGTGTGCACGGTCGGCCTCCTGAACTGTTTGCCTGTCGCCGCCGTTGCTGTGTGCAGGGTCGGCCCCCTGAACTGTTTCGGCTCTTGTGTTGTCGGCCCCCGGACTTTACTGTGGACTCGTGAATGGTCTTGTTTTGTGTTGGCCTGTTTTTGGTTTATTCTGGTCTCTTGTGCTCCTTGTTTTTTTGTTTCGGTGAGTGTGTTCAGTTTTACCTTTGTCTCGTCTTGTTGATTATTCCCAGCTGTGTCCACCACCTGTGTGTAATTCCCCTGTGATTCTCTGTGTATTTAAGTCATGTCTGCCGTCATTGTAGTTGCTGGTCCGTCTGTGTTTCCACCCTGCTTCATCTGTGTGTTTCCCTGCAGTCTACCATCATCTGTTTCCGCCCGCTCTCATTCATGTCCAGGTTCGTGTTCTATAGTTAGTTTGTTCCCAGTTTAGTTTAGTCATTGCTCCGTTCGCCGTTTGTCCATTTCCTTTTTGTGTTTAATAAACCACCCTCACACCCATACAAGTGCCTGCGTTTGGATCCTCCTTTATTTTCCACACGGCTCATCTCACTCGCCGTGACACCCCCCCCCCCCCCCCCTTTTTTTTTTTTTCCCTGTTAATGTCCTATCGGCCCCCCTGGCTAAACTTTGCAAGATCTACCCCTGCACAGTTACCAGCCGTCAGCTCCTGGTGTAGAAAGTAATAATTTTTTAAAGGATGACGTGAGGGTTAAATAAATTCAAACAACAGCTTATCAAGCTTAAACGTGCTGCTGTTGTTCAGCTGCTGGTTTCCTCTTTCTGGTGCAAAGTGGGCCAAAAACAAACAAGAGAGACGGAATTGAAGTAGCAGCAGGAGAGGGAGGGAGAGAGAAGAGGCAGTCCCTCCATATATCGGTTGTTAAGCTTAACGTGGGAATGCTTTACAAACATTCAGAGATGAACTTACACATTTGCTTTACTTCTCTCTGGGATCACTTCCACAGAGATGAAATGCTGGTTTGGCAGCGAGGCTCCAACTGCTCAACCAGACCGCCGACAGGTCTGGCACGCCACAGCAGCTCTATCACGTGACGCATACTGCTCTGACGTGCTATGGTTATGAGCCGAGTTATGCCATGTTGCAAGTTTTGTCAGGTGCTTTTTTGATATTTAATGGATCGGATTACATTTTTTATTTTTCTCCGATATCCGATCCAGTCATTTACGTCAGTATCAGACTGATACATAATATCAGATTGGTTCATCTCTAATTAATAAACTAATACAAGTAGCCACTGGTTGCACTGATGTGATTAGACTCTTGTGAGTCATCAATCTCTCAAATGTCCTTCTCTCTCCTCCAGGGAAACATCTTACCGACCAGAGCTGCAAGCCACTTCCTCCAAATATGATGAAGGTGTGTGATTTTCAGCAACAGGGACACTTTCCAAGTTTCAGGAAATGATTTGTGGTTAAAGTAGCAGGACTGTCGAGCACATTTTTATATTTCAAGATGCCGTTTTTAAAAAAAGGAAAATATGACAGCCAAAAGCTTTGTACCTGTGCAAGTCTGTCAGATCGGTGCATTTATATGAATATGACGCAGTGTTTTTTTTTTTCCTGTAAAATTCTGTAAACTATAAACCAAAACTGTGCTTCTGCTTTTTATAATTATATTAAATCCAACATGTCACATCTTGTTGTTGTTTTTTCTCTAACTTACTTGTCTCCATGTTATACTCTGCAATAGTACTGTGATTTGTGCATTTAATCTGTTATTGACAGTGAGGTGCTGCTCTAGGTTTTATAGTAGTTACTGTCAAAAAGAAACATAACTTAAATATTCCTTGATTAGCATCTAGGAAATGATCATTGAGGCGCTTTTGTGCTTCAAGGAAAGCAGGAGGAAACTAGAGACTACAGGAAGGAGTAGTGAGAGTTTTATCGCCCTCTGCAGTTTGTGTAAGTGCAAAAGCTTACAGCACCTGGTATTCCCAGGCGGTCTCCCATCCAAGTACTGACCAGGCCCGACCCTGCTTAGCTTCCGAGATCAGACGAGATCGGGCGTGTTCAGGGTGGTATGGCCGTAAGCGAAAGAAGAGCACAGAAACAGCCTTTTTAAACATGCTGTGATGACACATGCACACGTTTTCTCTTCTATATAGGAGTTAAAGTCTCCAAACGACAAAAATGTTAGAATTACAAAACACACGGTTCTATAATAATCTAACATATGTTATTATGGAGATGTTACTGTGGGAAAAGTATTTCTGCAGCTCAGTGTTGAAGCTGCAGTTAACAACGAATAGCTGCATGCTTTCGCTGTAACATATAAAGCTTGGCACAATAATATATATCAAACTGTGAGACACTTGCCACTTATAAAATGCCCTTTATATAGCAAGGCTTTCGCTTACGGCCATACCACCCTGAACACGCCCGATCTCGTCTGATCTCGGAAGCTAAGCAGGGTCGGGCCTGGTCAGTACTTGGATGGGAGACCGCCTGGGAATACCAGGTGCTGTAAGCTTTTGCACTTCCACACACAAACTGCAGAGGGCGCTGCTGCTCACTCACAGAAAACAGAACCAGAAAAAAAAACTTCATTAAAATGCTTATAAAAATAAGGCATTTCGCTTTTGTGCAAAAGTTGATAATCATCTCACTCTTATCTCACTCTATCTACTTTTCTGGTGTGTATTTTCCAGCAGAGGTTTAGCTCTGTGTCAAGTGTCTGACATTTTGTGGATGTCAGAGAGCATCATTATTATTTCCTAACTTTAGGTTTCAAAACAGGAGGGAGACTGATATTTACTCACAGTAAATATCAGTCTTCCTCCTGTTTTCTATTTTGCAGAGCCTTATTGATGAGCCACAGCTGTTGTTTTATTTTCTCCCCCTGATATCTGTAACTTTATCATTTAAACTGTTGATATGGCTCCAAGCAGCCCCATTAACTTTGTAATTGACTTTTGTTTCCTCCTTTCTCCTCTCTATTATTTACTGCCGATATATTGTGAGTTTATATCAGTAGCATTTGAGCAAAACCTGGTGAGGATTTAGAAGAGCTTCAACATCCCATTAAATTCAAATTCAAATTTTATATGTCGCATACACAGTCATACACAGTACGATATGCAGTGAAATGCTTACACAACTGCTCGTGACCTAAAGAAAAAAGAAAAGGCTATGAATAAGATAGGAAATAAATATGAAAATTTATGGAAATGAAGAAATATAATGTCCAGTGTTGTGCAATCCACATTATGTCTTGTGCAGAGCAAATATGCTTAAAGTGATTTAAGTGATGAAGTGAAAACAATGTCCAGAATGTCCAGTGTGTGTGTAAGAACCATATGTGTGGGTCAGTACTGTGTGGTGGTGTGATTGAGAGACCGTATCGCCTGCGGGAAGAAGCTCCTCCTCAGTCTCTCTGTGTTGGTCTTCAGGGAGCGGAATCGCTTCCCTGACCTCAGCAGAGAGAACAGTCTGTTGTTGGGATGGCTGAGGTCCTTCACGATCTTCCTGGCCTTGGTCCAGCACCGCCTGCTGTAGATTGAGTGCAGGTCAGGGAGCTCGGAGCGGATGGTGCGCTCAGCTGACCGCACAACCCTCTGTAGAGCTCGTCTGTCCTGCATGGTGCTGTTCCCGAACCAGGTTAAGATGTTTCCCGCCAGGATGCTCTCTATGGTGCACGAGTAAAAGTTCCTGAGCACCTTGGAGGGCAGTTGGAAGTCTCTCAAGCGTCTGAGGTGGTAGAGACGCTGACGGGCCTTTTTCACCACGGTGTTGATGTGACAGGACCATGACAGGTCCCGCGTGATGTGAACTCCGAGGTATTTGAAGCTGTCCACTCTCTCCACTGGGCAGTCGTTGATGACAGGGGTCTGGTAGTTCCTCTCCTGCTTAGTGCTGAAGTCCACTATCAGCTCCTTTGTCTTACTGAAGGAGGTTGTTCCTCTGGCACCAGTTCTCCAGATTCCTAATCTCCTTCAGGTAGGCCGTCTTGTTGTTGTCAGAGATGGGCTTTGATCTCATGGTGAAATATTAAAAAGTATACACATTAAAATCTTTTAATATGAGGTTGTACAATGTCTTAAATTGACATGGCTAATGCCTATTAACTTCTCATCAGTGATCATGGATGAATAATGAAGGAGGAGGACTACCGCACTAAAGTGAGTTTACAATCCAACATAGAAACTGACCCCCTGAGATGGAAAACTTTTATATTCAATGATACTCAAAATCCTCATTCTTGACTTATTACCAAAAGAAAAAAAATTATTATATGTTCTGATGACATTCAGTTGGATCTGATTTACACATCAGAGGTTTGTTCAAGTAAATATATTCAAGTCAAGTGAAATAAAGAGCAGAAAACACTTCATGAGAAGCAATGCAAAACGTGACTTTCAGCAAAGCCGTGCTGTCACACTGTGGTTAGACTGAGGGTTTGTCAACAGTCTGATGACACTGCATCAGAGACTTGTCTTTAAACACTTTGTTCTTTTCGTGACCACAACTCAACACCTTGTGAGTGTTTGCAACCTGGTAATGCACCGTGACCCGAAACTGTGAACAACTGAATCTGTTCTGAGAGCAGAAGAAACTTCTATGAATGCAATAACTCTAGATGTTATCACACTAACTACATGTTATAATGTAACACTTTGTGTCATGTAAAACTCTGAAGTCAAGGTTATAAATGGCTGTTTTTGACAACTTTTGAGTTTACCTTTATATATTTCACTTTTAAAACTTTACAGTCATCATTTCATTGTGACTAAATCTAAGCAGGAATGTTTTTTAATCTCTATAAAAACGTTTTTAATCAGTCAATTTTAATATGAATTGAAAAATATAAATTGTATATTTCAAAACTATGTTTAAGTTGCTGATGCTTTTAACTGGACTTGGAGTATACATGCATAATAAACTGGACTGGGTTAAGAACACAGCTGCACTCTACAGGAAGGGCCAGAGTCGTCTCTATTTTCTGAGGACAATGCTCAGGATTTTTTCCAAATCTGTTGTGGCCAGTGCCATCCTCTATGCTGTTGCATGCTGGGGCAACAGGTTGACGGTCACAGGTGCCAACAGACTCAAACTGATCCGCAAGGCCAGTAATGAGTGGAGATGGAGATGGACTCCTTCAGGGTGTCTGAGAGGCAGATGTCGTCCAAGAAAAGAAGATCATTCAATGAGAGACTGAGATTACCCAAATGCACCACTGAACAACACAGGAAATCATTCCTGCCCGTGGCCATCTCCCTGCACAACTCCTCCATCTAATACAGTTATACCCGCTGGCACATGTTCTACAGTAAAATAACAAATGACATAATTCACAAGTTAGAGTTACAGTTTTTCTCAGTCGCTTTGGTGCGTTTCTCAGATCAGAATTGAAATTCTCATAACTATTAGTTCAACCTCCACAACACTCAGTCATTTGTGCACATCATAGTAGCAATTTCTCCTCTCTCTGAACAAACTGCAAATGATTTTGGACATGAATCAGTTGCTTCCATACATTTCCCTGCTGCTTTCTGACATTTCCATTTGCTTATGTCATGTCAGTCAAAAGTAATCATACCTATGGATGCTGAATAGTCGTTCCCAATAAAACGAATAGTCATACATCCATTGCTTGAGTCATCACACACAAAATTGTTGAACTAGTTATCACATGCCAAATATTGGCCATCTGTCAAGCAAATCCTATACCTTTCTGTATCATTGTTCCTGGAAATGTCTCCGAAATTGAACAATTGATCTCGGGTGAATTACAGCTGTCACTCATGAGGAGGCGTGTGAAAGTTTAGTTGTAACCAATGACAAACAACTTGTTCACTGTCAATAATGGATGAATCCTGTGAATCCCCAATTGGCAAGCATATATAAACTGCGCAGGAGCTAGTGTGTACCATTTCTACACTTCTGTGACACAAAATGGAAGGTCAGCAACGTGGAAGAGGGGTGAGGATGCGGGGAGGAAGGGGAAGGGGAAGAGGGAGAAGAGGCAGATATAGGCGGATTCCTAATGAAATAAGGGCTACAATTGTGGACCATGTTGTCAATCACGGCCTCACCATGGAGGAGGCTGGTCGAAGGGTGCAACCCAATATTGGAAGAACTACTGTCAGTTCAATCATTCAAACATTCCGTAGGGAAAACAGGTATGCAAACAGTAATACACTGTACTGTACTGTGCCATCTCAGACACATCACATGTTACTGTACTGTATTTGCAATTTCACAAAAAGTTCACTCTGCACCACATAGGATTGTAAGACAACCTCGCGGAGGCGGAAGAGGGCCCCTTTTTACCCCACAGCAAGAAGAAGCCATTTGTGCAATGGTCATTGCAAACAATGCAATAAAGCTGAGAGACATACAAAGCGCTGTCATAGAGAATTACACGGTATTTGGCAATATTGAATCTGTTCCAATTTCAACAATTGACAGAGTACTCAAGAAAAATTAAATCCACATGAGCAAATGGCCCTGCTAGCAGCCATGGATGCAGCATGTGACGACATCACAGCAGGGTCCTGCAGAGGATGGATTCGCCACTCCAGGAGATACTTTCCTCGCTGCATTGCGAGGGATAACATCTGTTGTGATGTAGATGAAAATATGTGGCCAGACAGACAGGAACGTCTGGATGTGCCAGAATGATTTACTGTACTGTTACATGTGCTGTTTATTGTTCACATTAGTGCACAGCTCTACCAAATGGGTGATTTTATGTTTACATGTATTCTACAGTGAACAAGTGACTGTAGCATATTTTTCTTTTGCACAATTCTGTAGGATTACAAACACTTCTACACAATGGAAATGTGAAACGTACGTATTCAGTGTCTCAGTTACTCCCAAGACTCCCATAACATCTACAGTGACTTTACTGCACATTTCAGATGGCTGTACAGGTAGGCCATAGTGCTGTCGTCAGCATTTTCAGGTGTCACCAATTGTTTTTGCAATGGGAAACACTGAAATTATAAACTGTCATAGTGGAAACATGACAATGCCATTTGACTATCTTGTTCATAAAGATGGTGTCAAGACTTTTCATTTTGATGGCACTGACAGTTTCATTGACATGGATACTTGCTTTTGAGGTATGGATAATCAATTCTGTGCATGTGACGTGCTTTTGCAGGCTATCCACTAGGTTTTGCAGTTTGCACTAATTGTTTTGGGAAATGCACTAACTGCTGTGCAAATGTTAATGGTGTTCTGAGAAACGCACCAAAGCGACTGAGAATAACTGTAAATGTCAGTCACACACATTTCCCCTCACCTCTTGATATTTGTGATTGTGTGATTCGTGTGTATAGATAGATAGATAGATAGATAGATAGATAGACAGACAGACAGACAGACACACACACAGACAGACACACACACACACACACACACTTGGAGCAACTGTAATCCACATAATTTCCTTAGGGATTATTAAAGTAATCTGATTCTGATTATTCACTTTAAATATGAATACCACACCAGACAGCTCATATTATTCAGAAAGCACCTTTATTGCTTCAATGCAAATTAGAAGGTGATTAACAGCCAGATGCTGCTAATCCACTGCATTTGAATAATTGCTCATCAGCATATGTGAGCAGCTCTATAAAAGCAAACATTTTGTCAGTTTGCTGGTCTGGAGTATTCAGGTGTTTGTTAACACAATGTCATAAATGTTCCCAGGAACGGATGACCCAGAAAATTCACCCCAGGGTCAAACTGTGCAGTTCTCAGAAAAAGCTCAAAAATCCAGAAGCTACATCTCAGACTCTACAGGCCTCAGTTAGCAAGTTAAATGTTAGAGGCCATGACAATTAGAAAAAGTTTGAATAAGTGTGGCTTGTTTGGAAGGGTTGCAAGGAGACAGTCTCTGCTCTCTAAAAACAGCATGACAGCATGGCTGCAAGTTTAGTAGCAAATTTGCAAAGCATAACAGCACAAACACCGCATACCAGCTGTTAGCATGGTGGTGAAGGGGTGATGATTTGAGCTTGTCTTGCAGCTACAGAACCTGGGCCCTTGCAGTCATTGAGTTTTCCATGAAGTCCCTTGTATACCAAGTAGTCTACAGTCAAAACTGAGTTTTGGTAATGCAGCAGGACAAAGATCCCAAGCACATCAGCAGAGCTACAACAGAATCAAGGTGTTGCAATGACCAGGTCACAGTCCACAACTCAACCTGAAAAACAGTGCTGGGAACTTAAGAGGGCTGTACATAAACAAATACCACAAACCTCAATGAACTGACGAAACGATGTAAAGAAACGTCAGCCAAAACAACCGTGTGACAGACTAAGAGTCATACAGAAACAATTTGGTGACACTACTGCTGCTAAAAGGTGGCTCTGCAAGCTACTCACTCATGTACAGTGCTTAGTTTTTCAGAGTACTCTATAGATTCCTATGAAAACACTCTTTTCCACATGACTGTATGTCAGATAAAAGAGATATGATCTGTGAAGAGGATTCTGAGAAGAGAAAACATCTGGGGACCTGTCCCGAAAAGTTCATTTTGTTCATCTGGACGTAGAGTTTTCAGTAGCAGGAACGCTCTGTCACTCATCCGAGTTCGACTTCAGACTTCTTCTGTCTCAGCTCAGTGCAGGTTTCCCCAACCTTTGTTTGAATTTAGACTTTACATATTGTCCAGTTTCAGCAAGGGAACTGAAAAGTGTGCTGAGGATAAATGATAAATTAGGCAGATGTAAATGAACAACAGCTGCAGGCTGGTGGCTCTGACATCACACCTGATGGACACCTAGAAGGCTAGATTCAATTGTTTTGGAGTTTCTGAAGACCGTCTATGACTCTGGGGTGACATCAGTCATCTTTTATGGTGTGTTCTGCTGGGACAGCTGGGGCTTCCCTCTTTCCCCTGCTGGGATGGGCACGCACACGTCGCTGAGATGTGTGGTCTCAGGTAACTGGTACTGCTGGAGGCTGCAGGTGACATAGTCATACTATACCAGTGTAATAACTGAAATAGAAATGAATAAATAAACAGATAACATAGTCACATGAACAAGAGGAGCCTATAGAGATTCTAAGTAGCTGATCTTGCAAAAGCAAAATGTGTTCTGCACCACAATGCATTCAGGTCACAATTCTGATTGCAAAAGCTGGCAGATAGGACAGGATATTAAAAATAAAACAAAAACCCACCTCCCACCACATGCAGGTCATCCTAGCAGCACTGAGCAGCTCCTACAGTGACACGCTGCTGCAACAACAGTGTGCGAGGAGAAATTTCAGATATCTTTCCAGCTGCTGTCAGACTCTACAATAGAGTCTTAGTGCCCACTTTAAAATTAGGTGTATACAACATCAGGGGAATAACAACACGTGATATATTACACCGTGCCATTATTTACTTAACAAAAACTAAGCCAAAAGGCCGTTTCTGCACTTTTTTCACAAATGTCAATATTTTTTTATTTACTTATTTTTAAAACATGTGGTTTATTGAATTGAAAAAAAAAAATAGCTGCAATTGTTGTAACGCGAGCTATGAAAGACAACCTGCATCTGCAGCTGTGGTCACTGGTCCTCACATCATGTTTGCAGCATGTTCTGAACCACAAACAGAGCAGTGCTAACTGGTGGGCTGGTGATGTAGACACTGATGCTAGTTAATTTAAGGTGGGGCTGCTGAAATGTTTAAAAGCTGAAGCCCTCAAAGTTTTACTTGTCTGTGACACAAATGAGCTCCAACCTGCTCGGGTAGAATTTAATAACAGCTGAGCTGCACTAGACCTGGTCTCTGCTCATCTTGACTCCTCGTTTGGTAAGAACTTTTTATTTGCATATTTAAAATCTTTTATAGACAGCATGTTTATTTTGAATAACTCGATCTCCTGCCACACTTATACTCACATTCACTAACCAGATATGGGCTTTAAAACATGCATCATCTGGGTTCTGTGACCATGAATATCGTGCATAAGAAATGTGCATGCACAGGCAGAGGCCTATCTTTTTTTATTTATGTTCAAATAATGTTCAATTTTAATTCCCCCTTTAGAGCATTTCATTTACTGAAGACATCTTCACCATCCGCTGTTCCAGATGACTGACTCGTGCCTGAACTCCTGCAGGTTAATCTACCAACCACTGATCAGTAAAGCAAAAAGTCCTCAGTTGGAAATGTTTGCTTAAAAGTTTCATATCTTTATAATATAAATAATTATATTCAGCAAGAATGTTGTCATGACTGAGTGCAATGACCGTTTCCCTCTGTAAGGTTCAATGTGTGGATGCAAGTAGAGAAGTTGTCTTTAGATACACCTCATGAATAGGGGTGGGTTTTTATAATCGATTTATCGATTAAAATCGATTCTGGCTTGGATAACGTGAAATCAATCCATTAAAATCCTGAATTGATTTTTTTAAATATAAATTTATTTTGCCCGAAATGCCAGAATCTCTGGTGAAAGATCACAAACTTTCAACAACCACCAAACAGCTAAGACAGTAAATGAGAGCAGGAACACGGATTCTGCACAAAGATGTAAACACACAGCGCGGAGCGCGGATCAGAATCAGTTAGATGTCGCCTTTCTCACAGTCGGGGCTGAAAGCCGACAGCTCGCTGATTCTGATCTGTCGGCGGGTCCGCGCTTTGTGTTCACGCCCTTTTTGCGCTGATCATAAAGCTGTTAGTTTTATCTCTCTCCAAACAACATTGACTGAACCAGCAGCAAACGAAGCAGCAAACTACGCTTCACATAAACATCGTCATGAATTCACTCTGACTTTTGCTGTTTTGCTTCCACCACGATGCACAGCTCTCTCTCTCTGTCTGTCTGTTGTCTTGCTTGTTACACAGAAGTCTACCGTTGTTTACAGGCTGTCAGCTGCTGTTTTACTTACTTCCGAAAAGAAAACCCAATTTCTGCCGTTCAATACTAAACAAATGTAAACTTTTTAAAATTATGCAAAATGCAAAACGCTTAGCAGTGTCTCTAATAAAACCGCGGTAATGTCAGAAGTAACGTTCATATGTTGATTAATGGTTTTCTTTCATTTTTGATGTACTGCAGAATATTTTTATAAAATCCCAGAACAGTAAAACCACCTTCATGTTTTTCTGTGTTTTATCTTCAGCTACTTTGACACAAAGGCATCTGCTGTGATGCTCACACCTCTGATAACGTCTTGTGTGTGTCAGCTTCCTTTTTATAGATACAATAAAATGTACTGTACTGATCTGAATTATAATATTTCTGACTGTCCAAATTTCCCAGATTCAAATTGAATCGAATCGTGGATCGAACTGATTCGGTACCTTGTGAATTGGAAGCGAATCGATTCTAGAAATCAGTGACGATACCCTGCCCTACTCATGAACTCATCAACTGAGAGTTAAAAAAATCATCAAATTTATTTAAATGACTTGTTGTTAATTTCCACTACTTTACATAAAAACTTCTGTCACATGGTAAATGGCCTGTATTTGTATAGCGCTTTTACTAGTCCCCCCTAAGGACCCCAAAGCGCTTTACACACCCAGTCATTCACACACTGGTGGAGGCAGCTACAGTTGTAGCCACAGCTGCCTTGGGGCAGACTGACAGAAGCGAGGCTGCCATATCGCGCCATCGACCCTTCTAGCCAACACCAGTAGGTGAAGTGTCTTGTCCAAGGACACAACAACCGAGACTGTCCGAGCTGGGGCTCGAACCGGCAACTTTCAGATTACAAGGCGAACTCCCAACTCTTGAGCCACGATCACCCCAAATGAGCTGCTATGCAGGCATATTCAAATATTTCTAAGATTATAAGGTCTTACCAGCAAACTCCACAATTTTATTTGTGTCTTCGTGAAAAAAGTCAAGTTTAATCTTGTGAATGTAAAAAATTATTAGGTAAAGCAGCCCCTTCATAATGTCTACATGCTACCAAATGTATGTAAATGATTACAATTTCCTGTTTTAAAAAAATCAAGTAATACTTTTAAAAATTACACAATATTATTGTTCAACATGTCCTCCGTGGCTCTCTGAAAAGTTTCAAAATATTTACTAAAGTAAAAATTAGACTGGTTTTGATATTGAATTTTTGGAAGCTGTTATATTGATATTGATTTTTTATTTTTATTTTATTTTATCATTTAATGATTTTAAAAGTCATCATTAAAAGGAATAAGAAAGTAATGACACATGTTTTTAGTTAGTTTCATTTACTTTAATTATTATTTTTTAAATGATCCTTGGCGCATATATTCCTTTCAGGCACTCTCCAATAACCTGCGGTCTTTACAGTGAAGACACGCAAACATCAACCTGGAACATAACTGTATGAAAATATATGATCCGTATTCGTCTTAGTTCATAGTTACACTGTTTAAAATAGAATATTAAACCAAACAGCGGTAATTACCTGTCCAGCAGAGATTCGCTAGCTCTTGTTTCATTTCAAGCTCAGTTAAATTATTTCTTTCTGCTTTTCCTCATCAGCGATCTTCCGTCTTTTCTTTTCGACTTGTCTCTCAGTCCGCGCTTCCTGCTCAAGTAAGTCAGCCCCCTCCTCTGGCGCGCATGCTCTGCGCAGCGCGTGCACCACAGGTGTGGAGAAGTACTGATTAGTGCTCCAGTTTCAACATAAACGCTTCCAGAAAGCGAAACATGCTCCTTTTCAGACTAAAATATCAACGTTTCAAACCATATTCCAGGGTTTTTAGTTCACCGTTTACGAGGTTTAACAAGAAAATAAAAGACAAATCTGAATGTTTGAAAATGATTTGAAAAAATTCTGTAAAGAATGGATCAGAAATACTAAAATTATCCTTTTACTTAAATTTAGTTGCTTTATTCATTTGTTACATAAGTTAAACAAACTTATGTGGGTTTCTATATAAGTCAATAAAGAAACAAGAACAAACTGAGAGGTTCTGGAAGCGTGGAGTTCAGTTTGCAAATTTATCTAATGCAAAAAACATCTATGAATAAAACTTTTTTTAATTATTATTATTTTTATTTTTTATTTTGAATAAATGAATAAAACTTTGTTGGCCAGCAACTTTTCAAAAAGACAAAAAAGAGAAAAGCTGGTCATAAAAAGAAGCTATTATCTGGGGGGAAATAATCATTTGATCCTCTGCTGAGTTTGTAAGTTTGTTCACTTATATTAAATGATCAGTCTCTAATTTTTTTTTAAAGTATTTTCATTTTGATGTAATGAGACAGAATATCAACCAAAATTGAATAAAAAATGTATTTGCTAAAATAAATGAATTGATTTATATGTCACTGAGTGAAGTAAGTATTTGATCTCAAACACAACTTAGTACTTGGTGGAGAAACCTTTATTGCCTAGCACTGCGGTAATATGTTTCTTGTAGTTGGTCACTGGGTTTGCTCACATCTCAGGAGGGATTTTTTTCCACTCCTCCTTCCACAAACTCTCTAAATTCTTTAGATTTCTTTGCTGCTGTTTGGTAACTTTAAGCTTCAGCTCCCTCCACAGATTTTCTTCAGGACTGAGGTTTGGAGACTGCCTTAGCTCCACTCCATGTCCTTGTGCTTCTTCTTTAGCCACACCTTTGTTGCATCAGTGGTATGTTTTAGGCCATTGTCATGCTGGAAGACCCATCGATGACACATCTTCAGTCTTTTGCCTGAGAGAAAGTGGTTCTTGTCCAAGATTTTGCAGTACATGGCTCCATCTACTGTCCGCCTCAGTGTGGTGAAGTCGTCTTGTATCCTTGGCAGAAAAACAGCCCCACAGTATAATGTTTCCACTTCTGTGCTTGACAGTGGGGATGATGTTCTGTGGGTTACACTCAGCATTTCTCTTCCTCCAAACAAAGTGGGCTCAGTTCATGCCACAGAACGCTTGTTGGGTTGTCGAGGATCAAAAACTTACTTCACTCAATTATATGCAAATCAGTGAAAAGAAATCATGTATTGTGTTTTTTTTCTGTTGGTGTTCATGTCTCTCTCCAGTAAAATAAAACATCCACAAAAAATAGAGACTGTTCATTTCTTCATAAGGGAACAAATGTACAAATTCAGCAGGGGATCAAATACTTACTTCTGCCACTACAGTGATGACGCTTTTGTTGCATTAAATTCTTGATCTGGAAAATGTTCCTGTTTTTCTCTCTCCAGGAAACAATGAGGATCATGTTTACCTGTTTGCTGCTTGTGCTGCCCTTTGTTACTGGACTCTCAAAACCAGCCAATCTTCAACCCAACCGAATTGAGAAGCGACTGAATGAAACAAATTATGAAAAGTTTAGACGACAGCATGTAGATGCCAAGATGAGCGTGAAAAAATGTGATACAGAAATGAAAAAAAAGAAAATATATGCTGATCGAAACAAATGTAAGGATGTTAACACATTCATCCTCAGTGATTACAAACAGGTCAAAGCCATTTGTAACGGTCAAGGAAGATATGATCAGACGAATGGCACGACAAAGAGTGTAGCAAAGTTTCGCATTGTTAGATGTGACCTAAAGAACAATGCAGCCAGGAAACCCAAGTGTCAGTATAAAGGCACACTTCTCACTAACAGAATAGTTGTGGTCAAATGTGAAGGAAAGTTACCTGTGCACTATTGTGGTGATGAAATGACCTTTGAATCCAATAATGCAACTATAGGAAAAATCCCCATGCGCTCTACTTCTGTACCCACAAATTTACATTTCTGAGATAACAAAAGAGCAACATTTATCATCAGCTCTAACTAAACGTCGCTGGAAACATCTTCTTCATTATAAGTTTTTATTTGAGTCTGTCTTAGCAATAAGTATATACATTTTTTAACATGTGATCAACCTGTATTTCTTCACGTTACATGAAATAACATAAAACTATTATTTCCTTCTGATGAGGGAATTTTATATTCATCCCACCAATACCGACATATTAATTGTACTGACTGTAGGATGCTGTGTAGAAATAATCTCTTAGATCCAGCTTGCTTCTAATAAAATATTTTTTATCTGATCACAGAATAAGCATATAATAAATGTCACTTTTTGGTGTTTGTTGGTTTTTATATATTTATTTTTTAACATTTGGAGCATCACCAGTTACAAGACTCACAAGCTGACAAGTTCTTATTCAGCGCCCTGTCTCTTGTTTCTTTTGTTTTTAATGTCATCCAATTTTTTTGTTTTCATTTTGGCATGCGATTCATTTCTAAGACTTTTCTAAATGTCTAAAAGACAAAAGTGTAAACGTCGTTGCCATAACGGAGGGGGCTTGAGCATTTGCCCCTTTCCTCTTGGACGTCCCAAGAGCCCTGTTCTTGAGGCATTACTATTTTTTAATCTGTGTACATGTGCTGTCTGTGCCCCTCAACAATAACATTTAACTAATAACCCCAATTTTGCTAAATAAAAGGATCTGGCTTCCACTAGTCACATGATGCCCATTAACTAATTCTCGACTTTGACGGCAGAGGGCATTGGTTACGAGATCACAAAGAACATGCACATTTTTTGCCGCCTGGGTGGTGCGGAGCTGTAAGCGAAACACACAAAGTAATTGGGAGATGCAGACTGGTGCAACAAAAACCAGTAAGTAGGTGTAGAGCGTACACTGTAGTCTATAGCAGCGGTCCCCAACCCCCGGGCCACGGACCGGTACCAGGCCTTGAGTCGTTTGGTACCGGCTCAAGAGAGTTGAAGCTCGTACCGCACAGAAAAAATAAATAACTTACATTATTTCCGTTTTATTTATTATCCGACTCTGAACAGTGTTTTATTTGGAAAAAGACTGAATTCTCTCAGTTACTTCAGTCTATGACTGACTCTTGACGCATGTCAAGATACATTAGTTAATATTAAACCCACAAACTAGCAAAATTAGTAAAAAACAGATGTCTTTGGAGGGTTTCTTTGCAAAGGAAAAAAGGCCCAGTGAGGAGACAGAAGAAGAGTCTATGACAACTACTAAGAAAAAGAAAGCTGCATTTAACAGACAACAAGTGGATATATTGCAACAAGTGATTCCCATGCACCAAGCCCGCTCTGCATAATATATGTGGAGACCAGCTCTCCAATGAGGCAATGAAGCCTTCAAAACTGCTTCGTCACTTGGAGACATTAAAAAACAAGCCTTTGGACTAGTTTAAAAGAAAAAAGCAGGAACAACAGGGACAGAAGCCATTACTGAGGGCCTCCACAACAACAAATACAAGTGCACTGAGAGCATCATACTTGGTGGCTAACCGTATTGCTAAGGCTAAAAGGTCATTCACTATTGGTGAAGAATCGATCCTTCCTGCCACTAAAGACATTTGCTGTGAACTTTTCCCCTTAATATTGGTATGATCCCAGCTCAGGCACTGAGCGAGGGGGCGGGGCAGCTGCTGCCTGCGAGTGCGCTGTTGGAGAAGCGCAGCGAGGCAGACAGAGAACTGAAGTTTGACCAGGTTCCAAAGGAAATCATTCGTACTGTACAAATAATGTAAATATGACGGTGCATCACAAAAGATTGATATCAAACGGATCACTTGACCCATATTACGTTACTTGCTCTTCAAGTGAATCAACAAAAGGTGAAATGAAAAGCCGAACAACAACAATGCTGTTTCTTTAGAGAGTCTTAGCTTACATGTGTGTTTATTTCATATTTTCAGTTGTTTCCCTCCACGGCTAAATAAATCGGTTTCAGTTATGCACTGATATACAAGACTGGACATAAGGAGCTTCTTTCAAAGAAAAACTCTGGTAGATGTTATTTTATATATTATGCTTTGTATGTTGTTCAGTATATTTCTATGCAAAACAAAAGGAATTTCAATACACAGCAGTATATTCACAGTTGAAACCAGATATTTACATACACTTTATGGAAAACACAAGAACATTTTTTTACTGTACAACATCAATTTAGAGTAAACTTGTTTTGTTTTGCATAAATAAATATTGAAATATATTTTGAATTAGTTAAAGAGAGAGAGCTGTCTCTTTTTTATCACTTTCACCAAATTTAGGAGCACATATACACTAAGTTTATTGTTAATTAATAAGAAAACTCCAGACGATTCCATTCTGAGCTGAAGAAGCTTCTGATAGGTTGGTGGCACACCTGTGGATGCATATAAGGCAAAACACAGAGCCTGTTTCTTTGACATGGGAAAATCAAGAGATGTCAACCAAAACACCAGAAAAAGAACTGTGGAGCTCCATAAGTGTGGCTCAGTTTGAATACAATTTGGTGCCATTTACAATTAAGAAATACAGACAGTTTCTCTCTTTACTCTTAAAGTTAACAAATATGTTTTTTATATTTATCAACATAAAAAATAAACATTTAGTCTGATTTGATGTTACAATTAAAAAAGTGTTTTTGTTTTTATCTGAAGAGTTTGTAAATATCTGGTTTCAACTGTATATTTGATGATGTTGGTGTTTGGTTTGATTGTCAGCACAAAGAGGGAGAGAGAGAGGACAGAACAGAGATGAACAAGAGCAGGTGAGACACACATGTTAGTCAAATGGTTGTTTACCAAAAGTATCAGCGTATCATAGGTCCTCATGTATCTCGTACCTAGTGTTTCTTTTTAGGTTTGTTATTTTTCAAATTCTATATTTATTAAGTTTTGCAGGCTTGTTTGTACAACAAGGTTAAATAATTATCTAAACTTTTCTGAATCTAAATAGTGGACTTTGGTAGAATTAAAAAATAAGTGTAGTGCAGGTCTATGATGATTTTTAGTGCTACTATCATCTAGCTCTGATTCTGGTTCTGTCTTGGTTAAATCCTAAGTAGTCCTGCTTCTGAACTGTTGTAGTCCTGTTTTAATTCCGGATCAGTTCTGGGTCTGGTTGAATTGGGGTTTAGTCCTCGTGTCTTGATACAGCCCCGACTTTGTTCTGCCTTGCTGCTTAATTAAAAAACTACTTTAAGGTGTCCTGCACATGTGATATATTTTTCCCTATATGAATATGAACTCAAAACAGAGCCAATTAATCTTTCAGTCATTTCTTCCCCCCCACCCCCCAAGTCCCAGATGCATACTACCCTTTAGGGCTAAGCCCCGGGTGTATCAAATGTCTGCCTCTGCTCTGCTCTACAACAGAATCACAAAGGTGTCTCCAATAAGCTGCAGAGATGATTGTTGTTTTAATTTTTTAACGGTACACAAGCAAAAAATTAGAAGAGAGGTCATGAAGTTTCTTACTAAACAGTAGCGCCCTCTGCAGTTTGTGTGTGGAAGTGCAAAAACTTACAGCACCTGGTATTCCCAGGCGGTCTCCCACCCAAGTACTGACCAGGCCCGACCCTGCTTAGCTTCCGAGATCAGACGAGATCGGGCGCGTTCAGGGTGGTGTGGCCGTAAGCGAAAGGTCAGCTCAGAAACGGCGTTTTTATACATGCTGTAATGACACATACACGCTTACGTTTTTGTTTTCTATATTTAAGTTAAAATGTCCAAACGACAAAAATGTTGGACTTCCAAATCGACCCAACACACCGTGTGCTCTCTGTCACTTTAACACTGCTGTAATCAACGAACATGTCTTCTTATCGTGATGTTACTGCGGGAAAAGCATTTTTGAAGCTCAATTTGAAGCTGCAGTTACAGTTTTTTCTGAATGCTTAAACCCTAACTGTGATTCCTGTAGCACAATCTCTAAAACTATTCAGACTTATAGCAAAACCACTCACTGAGTTTGCAAAACTAAAAGCACAAAAACTGCTTTGCACTCAGTTTGCAATTTTGTAACACACACTTTGCAAAACTGTAGGCACAATTCACTGCACAACACTCAATTACCAAATTTCCAACACACTCCTAGCAAAAGTATACACATGTATGGCTATCATTAACACTAACTTGCCAACTGTCTGGCACACTTTCACATGTGAAAACTTTTTTAGATAATTCGTTCACTTTGCAATCAGCCTAAGCACTATAATACAGGTAAGCTGTGTGTGCGGAGTACAATGGAGGGAGCAGAAAGAGTGAGAAGTAGAGGAGGCCGAGGAAGAGGACGTGGAGGTGAAGAAGTAGAATGAAGAGGACGACAAGGACAAGGAGGAGCAAGAGGAAGATGAGGAGGGGGGAGAGGAAGATGAGGAGGGGGGAGAGGAAAATGAGGAGGGGGGAGAGGAAGGGTAGGAAGAGTAAGAAATAGAATTACTGATGACATCAGAGCTACAATAGTGGACCATGTAATCAACCGTGGAGTGACCCTGAGGGTAGCTGGCCAACGGGTCCAGCCTAACTCGAGCCGCTACACTGTAGCAAGCACCATAAGGACATCTTGAAATGAGAATCGGTTAGTTGTGTGCTTAGTAGATGATGGCTTGTGTGTACTGTTTGATACGGAAACACCACTTTTACGAAGGTGTGAAGAGTTAGTCTAGCTGTGTTTGCTTTTGCAAGAGAACTACAATGTTTTGATGATTGGGTGACAGGTTTTCTTATTTGTGTGAAGAGTTTTGCAAAATTAGCCAATAGTTACAAAAAATGTGCTTAAGCAATCAGAAAAAACTGTAATAACGAAGGTTTGCATGTTGTCGCTGTAACATATGAAGTTTAGCACAATAATATAGATCAAACTGTGAGACATTTGCCACCAATAAAAGGTCTTTTTCACAGCTTTGCTTTCGCTTACGGCCATACCACCCTGAACACGCCCGATCTCGTCTGATCTCGGAAGTTAAGCAGGGTCGGGCCTGGTCAGTACTTGGATGGGAGACCGCCTGGGAATACCAGGTGCTGTAAGCTTTTGCACTTCCACACACAAACTGCAGAGGGCGCTTCTGCTCCTGCTTGTGCTAAGAGGCATGAGAAGTTAACATTTATGGGTGATAAAATCCTTTTTCTATATTTTTAACATGAGAATATCAGTTTTCCATCTTGTGTTCCAGAGTAATCGGACAAAAGACAAACGTAGAACAAGGAAAAAAGAGGCCAAGTGTCTCACCTATAAAACAAAATAGAATAGAATAGAATAGAATTCAACTTTATTGTCATTGCACATGCACAGGTACAGGGCAACGAAATGCAGTTTGCATCCATCCAGAAGTTCTTTAGTGATATAGATATATTACAATATATATTAGCAATAATATAGATATGTGAGTATATTACAGAAATGGGTCTATTATGGTATGTTATAATGTACACGGTATGAAGTATGTTGTGAATATTCTATAACTATAAGTATGTACAGGCTGTAGTGAGTACAAGCTATGTACAGGATATGAACAGGATATAAATATGAAAAACTATACAGAATATGAAATAAATAACTTTACAGAATCTGGGCTATACAGCTATACAGAAATGGGAACTATGCAAGTTGTAAACAGTTGTAGGATTAAAGATTATCGAATGTACAGAATGATTATTTACACAGAGCTATACAGTAGCTGAAAATGACTGTTTTCTGAATAGTCTCACACAGATAAACATTTGCAGGGAATACCTTTTCCTTCAAAACAAACGTCACAGACTGTGTTTTTCTTTACTGATTGTATTTGAGTAGAAACTCAGATTAAAATGGCATGAGTGCTCATAAAACGATTTAACTGTAAAAGTAGGTGTAGTGGATCACTTTGCATAGATGTAGATAAAAGTGCAGTAAGCAAAGACTACAGTGGTCATTGAGCAGCTGTTCCTATAATGTGAATCTGGGATAAAGGCAGAGATTATTTGTTTGCCTTTGTTTCCTGGTTCTTTCTTTCTTATCCAAATGGAAAAAGAGAGCATAAAAGTACTGTTTACAAGCAGCTTATCTATCTCATTGTGCCCACTATCATAAAATCTTGGTTGACTGAGCACTGAGCCATCTACCACTCGAAATTGAACCTGTGTGGGACAACAACAAAGTCCAGTATACTAAGTTTCAGTAATGTGCAGTTTTTTCTGTGGAAGATGTAAATCTAAATAGATGTCCTATTGTATGCATAATATAGCACTGAAATGTATAAAACAACTTCTAAAGACAAATTTCAATTTATTTTAGATTTTCTCAAATCCAAACAGCGCTAAAAGCATACACACAGTCAAATATTTTTCATACGAGGTGCTGAAGGTTCTGCAATGTTCTGTCAGTGCGCCCCAGGGCAGCTGTGGCTACAATGTAGCTGCCATCACCAGTGTGTGAATGTGTGTGTGAATGTGTGAATGACTGAATGTAGTGTAAAGCTCTTTGGGGTCCTTGGGGACTAAGTAAAGCGCTGTACAAATACAGGCCATTTACTGTGCATGTGTTTATGCTCAAGTGTATGAATAAATTAGTCAGTTTGAAACAGTTGCCATTTAAACAGTAGAAGAGTGGCACTATATTTATATATTTATAAAGAATTTCAAAGAACAATTAATTGATGGTCAAAGCAGGTTTATTTAATTAATATCCAGATTTCCAATTAGTTCCGAATTGATTCAGCAGCAAATCACATCACCAGTCACTTCAAGGCTGTATGTATTATTGTAAGGTAGACCCTACAATAATACATACAGAGAACCCAACAATCATATGACCCCCTATGAGCAAGCACTTTGGCGACAGTGGGAAGGAAAAACTCCCTTTTTACAGGAAGAAACCTCCGGCAGAACCAGGCTCAGGTCGGGGCGGCCATCTGCTGCGACCGGTTGGGGTGAGAGAAGGAAGACGTTTGTTGTAGGTCTGATTGAAGGACTGATGTGATGGTAAGTTGTCTGCTGCTCCGCTTTGAATATTGAGAGATTAGTTGATGGATTTCAAGCCAAATTGTGCCCAAGTTTAAGACCACATTCATTGGTTGTTTTTGTTGATGTTATTGTTTTGGGCTTTTTTTCCACAAGAATTTCTAGCTCCCCTAGAATTCTGGCCACCCAAACGATGATTGCTGCTGAGAGAACACAAGGTTTTGTCCCCCTGTACTATTCATGTCAGTGCAGGGGGTTCTCCTTGAGAGGCCAGGGTGGAAAAAGGGATGCTTCAGAACCTCCGAGGGTGTTATGCGCTGATTTGCATCCAAGGCCAACATTTCTTTGATTAGCCTTACAAATAATGTTTGGCCATTTTCCGGTCCTCGCCTAACCTTTAGCAGTTGTTCGAGGTCATCGAGACGCTTAAGTTTTATATATCGAGTTTCTTTAGATCGATAATGTGTCTCGTATTGAAATTGTTCTTGGGTCTTAAATGTCCAGCGCTGTTTGTTGTAGTTATCCTCGATGAAGTAGCAGTCAGTGTACAAGCCAGACTCTAGAAGATGATCTGGTAGCTGACCCTGGGTTTCAATTATGAATTTTAAAACATCATAATCGTCTTCCCCAGGATAGAGAGGCACCCCTGTAGCAAGCTCCACAGCTACCAGCCCCAGAGACCACATGTCGATTGCTTCGTCGTATGGAATGCCAAGCATAACCTCAGGTGCACAATAACCAGTTGTCCCCACACAGTCACCAGGAATCACTGCAGAAGCAGGACATGCGAGGCCAAAGTCTATGAGTTTGACTTTGACGGGAGACTCACTGTGGTTCACAACCATGATGTTTCCAGGTTTGAGGTCAGCATGCACTATTCCCACAGAACCCAGGTGGAACAGAGCATTTGCAAGCTGATGCAAAATTGGCCTGAGTTCTCTCATTGGGAGACCTCGGTTATTCCGGTCCCCAATGTAGTCCCACAGGCTTTGGTCGAGGAGTTCGAAATTCAAGCAAATGCGCTGTCCATCGAGGAAATAGCCGTTCCATTCCACAATGTTGCACCTGTCTGGATCCAAGCGTCGTAGCTGCTCCAGGATGAAAATTTCCAGTTTTGCCTGGAGCAGAATTTCAGGGTCGCTCTTGTTGACTTTAACAGCAACGGTTTTGTTGTTTTTTGTATCGCGACATCTGGTTACTAAACCAAAGCCTCCTTCTCCAAGGAAAGCCTCTACCACGTGGTGATCTCCTAAAATGGTCCCTTCCGTTATTTGAAGATCATCTTCAGAGGCAGATGGGTTGGCTGAGGTGTTGATGTCTCCTTTTTGAGGAAATTCAACTGAGTTTTGGAAACTGCAGCTGAATTTTTGCGATCCATGACTTTTCCAGCTTGAAGGCTGCTGAGAGAGCACAAGGAGTTCTCCCCCTGTACTATTCATGTCAGTGCAGGGGGTTGTCCTTGAGAGGCCAGGGTGGAAAAAGGGATGCTTCAGAACCTCCGAGGGTGTTATGCGCTGATTTGCATCCAAGGCCAACATTTCTTTGATTAGCCTTACAAATAATGTTTGGCCATTTTCCGGTCCTCGCCTAACCTTCAGCAGTTGTTCGAGGTCATCGAGACACTTAAGTTTTATCGATCGAGTTTCTTTGGATCGATAATCTGTCTCGTATTGAAATTGTTCTGGGGTCTTAAATGTCCAGCGCTGTTCCTTGTGGTTATCCTCGATGAAATAGCTGTCAGTGTACAAGCCAGACTCTAGGAGATGATCTGGTAGCTGACCCTGGGTTTCAATTATGAATTTCAAAACGTCATAATCGTCTTCCCCAGGATAGAGAGGCACCCCTGTAGCAAGCTCCACAGCTACCAGCCCTAGAGACCACATGTCAATTGCTTCATCATATGGAGTGCCAAGCATAATCTCAGGTGCACAATAACCAATTGTCCCCACACAGTCACCAGGAATCACTGCAGAGGTGTTACATGCGATGCCAAAGTCTATAAGTTTGACTTTGACTTGAGACTCACTGCGGTTCACAACCATGATGTTGACAGGTTTGAGGTCAGCATGCACTATTCCCACAGAACCCAGGTGGAATAGAGCATTTGCAAGCTGATGCAAAATTGGCCTGATTTCTCTCATTGGGAGACCTCGGTTATTCCGGTCCCCTATGTAGTCTGACAGGCTTTGGTCGAGGAGTTCGAAATTCAGGCAAATGCGCTCTCCATCGAGGAAATAGCCGTTCCATTCGACGATGTTGCACCTGTCTGGATCCAAGCGTCGTAGCTGCTCCAGGATGAAAATTTCCAGTTTTGCCTGGAGCAGAATTTCAGGGTCGCTCTTGTTGACTTTAACAGCAACAGTTTTGTTGTTTTTTGTATCGCGACATCTGGTTACAACACCAAAGCTTCCTTCTCCAAGGAAAGCCTCCACCATGTGGTGATCTCCCAAAATGGTCCCTTTAGATATTCCAAGCTCATCTGAGCCGAAGGATGGGTTGGCTGACATGGTGTAATGTGTCTGTTTGCGCTGTGAATTGGTGAGAAACAAAACTGAACTTGTTTTGGTTTCTCTCGTAAATTGCTCTCAAAGCTTCTCAAAAGGGTTTTAGTTGCTGCAGGTCAACGTCCGTTAAGCATAAAGTAACAGGTGAGCGCTCCTATTTATAGGTTTTGGATCAAAGCAAAGTTATGACGTCAGAAAGGATCAAAGCAAAGTTATCACGTCACAAGCGATCGAAGCGATTCTAATATGTGCGCATGCGCACATATGAGAAGCGATCGAAGGGATTCTAATATGTGCGCATGCGCACACGTGCTTGCTTGTGTAATATTGTTCACAGTAAACTTGACCCTAATCAATTTAATATCAGTCAATCAAAGAAAATGTTAGTTTTGGAAAATTTTAAAATGACATAACTGACAGTTAAAACATTTTTTGTTCATGTATTTGTATTTGTATTGTCTTCGGAATTTTTTTTTGCATACCATGTCAAGCTTTTCTGTATATAGTCATGTCGTAGATTTCGGAGCAAACAAGAAATTGAATTGGATTTTAATATTGCAGTGCTTGGATTTCGGATTTGGTGCTTAAAACTTCTTGAAACTGTAACCGTATTTCATTCACCACAAAGAACTATCTGATTGAATAGTTTTCTTATCAGATAGAGAAATAAAACGAGTCGCAAAGTCTAAAAGCAACATTTCTCTGCCTGGGCTGTACCTCTGCACGTTAGTCTGTTTCAGTGTGTGACCCCCCACCCCCTCCCTGATCAGTCGGGGGTGAGTGCGCTAATGTGCCTGGAGGCCGTTTTAATGAGTGTTTGCTGGAAAACGAAAAATACAAGAAGGATTTGTACGTTTTCACAACGGGGGAGTTGCGTAAGTACTAGTAAATAATTTTCTCGAGTGTGTACGTTACACATGTTATTTGTTTAAAATTGGTATTATTATTTTGCTAGCTAGCAAACTCGCGGGATAAAGGATTGAAGTGCACTCAGTGCGATACAATACGGTGGCGCTATTCTAACAGTTAGTTATTGCAGGGTAACTTGTAGAATATGCTGTGAATTGAACCAAGATTACACAGCAGTAGCAGTAATACGAGTTACTTCCCTCAAGTGAAAGCGTTAAACGTTAGCCCGATGCTTAACTAGCCAACGTCAGGCTTTCTGATTGAAGGCTAAAAGCGACGTTGTCACCAAGTAAACAGAATATTGATGATATTTTTGTGTATCGCTGCAGCCTTTTCAAGTATTAACCTGGTGTCTTTGGGAACAGCTTAGGGGGAAATGTCGGTAATATGACTGAACCATATGGGAAGAAAGAATAGGCACTTTTTTGTGCTAGCGAAGTTTCCTCGCTTTCATTCAAAATCTGTTTATCATTAAACAATTGAAACATAATGGCTTCGAGCTGACATTGAGGCCTGTGGGGCACTATCAGCCACTGAGACAGTAGACAAGTGACTATTTCACACTTTAAGGCTGCCTGTTTATTTAAGGGAGATGAACAGTACATTCTAACTGTACATAATAATATCAATGATGATAGATTAAATAAATGGGTTTTTGAAAGACGCTTGTGCATTTTTAAAGTCTAAAGTGTTGAATTGATCTGAGTATGTCATGTGTTCAAAGCCTCTCCCAGTCAGTGCTGTTCTCTATGCCTGTCTTACTCTACATGATGTTATTAGCACAAACACTTTAAAGGTGATAATTAGGTCTACAACAATAACACAGACTGCAATGTAGTTAAGCGTCTTACAGTTAGTTTTGAATGAATGAACTTAAAAAACAACACAAGCAAAGATCTGTCTCCTCCTGTTTTTTGTGTCACATAAGAAAGAAGCATCAATATCTGATGAGAAGACTTATTAATTTGGCCTTTCACGTGGTCTTACTCAGGTGATGCGAAGTGAAATATGCATCCTTTTTATGGTAATGTGCTGGAAAATGTTGAAAATGGACATTAAACGTGCTTACAAAGTGCTTGAATTTGACCCTGAAAGGTGTATGAAGCCAGAAAAAGTCACACTTGGAGTAAAAACCTCTCATAGCAAGTTAATCATATTCAATTGATTTGATGCTTTCAGCACAAAATTTAGCCACACAGTCAGGACAGCGTCTGATTTACCTTCATCGGTAAACGTGTTTATGCAGTACATAGTAACAGTGTGGCTGAGTCCTCTGGTTCAAATCAGTTCCAGTACATTTGGAGATGTAAGTCTTAACCTTTCACATGCATCGGGAAGGAAAAAACATTTAATCTGCACAGTACTGCCGAAGTGCATCGATACATTGTGAAGTGCACATTTGCATTTCTCATACAGTACCGATCAAAAGTCTTGAACCACCCCCTTATTTTTTCGTGTTTTGCCAGGTCAGTCTGTGTTAACGGTGTTATTAACTGCATTCTTCAACTAAAGAAGTGAGAACAAATGATGTGGGCTTTTGTTTTTTTGCAATAGGCTGCAAGTAAATGTGTACAGATACAATTTAAAATTGGTTCTTTGTTAAGTTTTCTGGTCCTTTCCGTGACTTAGGTGTCTGTTTATGTTTGAATGTTTCAGAGATTAGTGTGAAGGGTCTTAACAGACAAAAAGTGGTCAAATACAAGCCCTGGATTAAAAATCAGAAACACTTTAAAAAGCCTGGAGAGCTATTCCTTAATACCACTTTAAAGATTACAGGGAAGTCCGGATCCCTGGAAGCAAATGAGGGATGGCTCAAGACTTTTGCACAGTGCTGTACATGTCATGTTCCCTGTTTTATAGCTCAGCTCAAACTGACACGTTCTCACTAACTGCTTCTCATTTTCTCCACAGTAAACTTTGACCACTTCCAGATACTGCGGGCCATCGGGAAAGGAAGCTTTGGAAAGGTAATGCAGCCTCCATTTTTCACGCCACTTGTATATTGTTTGCCCTTAATTACCCACCACGGTCGTCATCTCTAAAGAATCAGTGCAAGCGAAGCGAAATGTGCTGGGATTACACTTTAGTTCTCGTGTGCTGCTGTTATTTAATAACAGTTATAAATGCAGCTGATGTAATTATTTCTATAAAGTCAGTTAGAGGAGAGCCGATTTCTATTTCATCTCACTCAATCTAGGTGGGAATTTTGACCCCACGTCTCAATTTAATTACACAGCAGCAAAATTCTGCGGCTCTATTTGTCATCGCGCTCAACGGTTGGGCTGAAGGCAGGAGGAGAACTTAGTGTGTGTGTGATACACAATTGGGGCTGCAGAGATTGGAATAGTTTACCTTCATTTGAAATATCACTGCCCTGTGCACATTGTTGGCTTTAAAATTCAAACTTAAAGAGTTTGTAAGTAAACTGGCTGAGATGAGACAGACGATGCACCGGGTCCTCGTCTGAGTGCTGGCTTTCAGTTGTGCTGTTTCTCTTGCCCAGCCATGCACACACAGACACTGTGCTACACTTACACAGTGAGACAGATGCTCACAGAGACGTCCAGATACATTTTGTCCTTGCTGGAGGTCATCTTGTGTTTTTTGGCCCACTGTGGCCTCACACCGAGCTCCTGCTGTTTTTTGAACACTTTAACAGCACCAGTCTTTAGCTTCCTGTTGAACACACTTAAGTGGGGGAGGTGTTATTATTAGTGGTAAATGATTTGTGTATTTGTTGGATGCACCTCAGAGCAACAGGAAACATGACACGACACGCTCCAGTAACCTGCAGTCTTTACAGTGAGGACACACAAACATTAACCCTCTGCTCCTTACAGAAACTCTCTAAATCCTGTAAGTTTCTTGACTGCCACTTGGAAAGTTGAAACTTCAGCTCCCTCCACAGATTTTCTACAGTACTGATGTCTGGAGACTGACTAGACCACTCCGTGATCTTATAGCACTTCTCCATTAGTACATACTCAGATCAGCTTGCTGTGACTCATTTTCCATTACAATCAAGTACCACCTAATGTGCGTGGGGTCATTACAGCAAAGCGGCCCGATGTCCATGTTGTCATTTATGAGCAACACGAATGCCACAACAAAGGAAGACGTCGCAGCGATGATGTATCTGTGGCTTTTTGTCACACTTGGAAACCACGGTGTTGTGCAGCTATTTGCCTTGTTGCAGGGTTTTAAAAAAACTGCAGTTTTGATTTTAGTGAAAGACAAAAGCCAATCCGTGGCCTGCAGTCTGACGATGTCACATTTCCTGACTGTTTGGAACCCCGACTAAGTCGTCCTGTAGCCCACATCATAATGTTTCCATCTCTCTGCTTGACTGCAGGGATGCTATTTTTTGCATCACACTCCTATTTCAAAAGGTCAGTTAAAGCCACATAATTGGAATTTCGTTTCATCTCCCCACAGCACTTTCTCCAAAGTCTTCCCTGAATCATTTAGATGTTCACTGGCACTTGAGATGGGCCTATACATGTTTCTCCTTGAACAGGTAGCTACCCTATGTTAGCCTAGCTTTCTATCACTGATGCTCTGTGTGTATGCTGCTGCCTCTCGTCTCGTGTTACTTAAAAAATTAACCCCACAGCTTCAATAACCGTATCTAAAAATCTCTCAGTGAAAGTTACGGTTGAAGGTTTGGAAACATTTTGGGGTAGCCAGTGTTAAATAGAGACAGGGCCACATTCTTTATCTAGTCATTGTAATGAAAGAAGCACATTAAAAACTATATGAGAGTTTGCTTTTAACAAGCATGTAATGACTCTACTTAAAAACTGAAAGTAGCATTTTGTGGATGTTTTCCCTGCTGCCCGATCCCATCAGTCTCTTAAAGCATCATTTTTTATGCGCCCTGGTGTGACAGAGGTTTCATGGCGCTACAGGTTACCTGAGCACATCAGGTATATTATGGTTGAAAACCAGTGCCCGGCCTTCCAGTGGGTGGTCGACCCCTCGTGCACAGCTCAGGAGTCTAAACGACCCAGCAGTTATGGACATGTGTGTTTTTGGTGTGCTGTCCCTCCTTCTCCCTGCTTGCAGGTATGTGTGTGTGTGTGTGTGTGTGTGTGTGTGTGTGTGTGTGTGTGTGTGTGTGTGTGGATGCCGGCGTTTCTGAGAGCACCTGTTTACAGGCACCTTCAGGCCTGGTGGGTGTGGCCCTGCCAGGTGGTTGGCCACACCTGAAGACCATCACACAGCTGATCAAGCCTTGTCGGAGGAGCTACTTAAGAATGCGGTGGCGCTCTCTCTGACGCTGGATCATTGCGTGACTTCACGTTAGTCTCTCGGCCAGTCAGTACGGATAGTCTGCCGCATTGTATGTGTCTTACGGCTGCCTGTTTGTTATCTCCCCAGGAGAAGCGTGGAGACGAGAGGGCAGCGAGCACGGGGTGCTCAGACACTGAGGAGCGGAGACAAGGAACACTAGCACTGGGAAGACGACATTTCACGGGAGTCGGGAACGCACTGCGGATTTATTGTTATTTTCCATTCACTGTAAATAAACACACTGCTTGCATTCAGAGCTCCGTGCCTGGCTCCTCCTTCCTCACATCCCCACGGTTGACGCTGGCCAACCGTGACAAATAGCTGTTCTTAGATTCATTATTAGTTCAACATTGACAAATAGTAGTTGACTAATATCAGGAGCCAAAAAGAAAACAAAAAACAAACTAAATAAATATTTCAGACGCTGAAAATAAATTATTACGGTCGTTTAAATTTGCTGTCAGCAAGTTAGGTCTAATACATGTAGTCAATCTAATGAATCAATATTACATGTAAAAAGTACAGAACTGAAAATAAAACTAAAATATAACGGTAAATGAACTGGTTCTTGTATAAAACCTTTCTACTCTCTACAACTTGCCTCATTCATGCACTCACTTTTTTCTATGCTTTTTCTCTGTAAGTGCTTTCTATCTAACATTAATACGCATTCATCCTCCCGATGGATGCATCGGAGAGCAACTTGGGGTTAGCGTCTTGCCCAAGGATATTTGGCATGCAGGCTGGAGCAGGCGGGGATTGAACCAGCAACTTTCTGATTAGTAGGTTTCCTGCTCTACCTGAGCTACAGACACCCCAATTTGTGGTGCTCTGGAAACAACACGTTCTCATCCCAACAGGTAACGATGCTATGTGACAAATCATCGGTATGTGTAAATGTGTTTTTTGTTCTGATCATGAATCGCTTTGTAAAACAAGACCTGAAGGGTTAAAGTTATGGTTAGAGTTAATGTTAGGGATAGGGCTGGAATGGACGGCTGGAGCCTCTCCTCCAAGTGTGTGTTACTGCCGCGATCAGCATTCTGTTGTATGCTTTTCTCTGTAAGCGCTTCGAGCCTGTACTTTTTTGCTTTAGCTGAGTAATGAAGTTGAATCAGTACTTTAACTTTCACTGGAACAATAGTATTTTTACTTCTACTTAAGAATGTCTGATCTTTTGCCAACTCTGGCCGTCTCTCAGTCTTGGAATACCCACTTGTTGTCCAGCGGTGTCCTGGGAATATGGGAACTAGACAGACTGGGGAAACAATGGGAGGAGACACAAAGATGGAATCACTTTTACCATCTTTGATGTATTTGCTGGTCGTCTTATTTCTTCTATTTTGCAAGCACAGTGTTGCAATCATTGTCTTTGTGGTACAATGACACAGGTAGAATGCAGGTGTTTTCATGTAACACGATGCCAGAAAGATGAGTAATGTGTTTTGAAGAGAAGATAAAACATCATGTTTGAACAAAGATAAGCAGCAGACACGTCTGTGTGTGAGTTATACAGGTTCAGTAAGAAGGTAATATGTCTGCAGAATTTGTAATTCTTATGAAGATATTGCTTGTACAATAAATAAAATCCCTTTAACTTCTTCTTCTGGAGAGTGTCTTTATATATTTAGTCATTTATTTAGCCTTTATTTAGTAGTAACGCTAGTCGGGGATATATATCAGAGTTTACTTTCAGATATGAGCATTGTGTTTCCTGTGGATGAATGAATGAATTATTTATTTATGTATTTTTTGAAAGACTGGCTCATGTAAAATCTCTGAAAGTATGACACAGCTCTCCTGTTACACTTTATGGACACCTGAGCTTCACCATGAGGGCCTGTCTTTATTCACTGAAATCCACTTTTATAATGAATTCACAGTAATCACTGACACCTTCAGAGCATTACATTCATTAAAGACGTCTTCTACACCTACTCTTCCAGACGACCGACACATACTTCAACCACTGCAGGTTAACCAGCCACTCATCAGTAAAGCAAAAACTAAATGTAAATGTCCTCATGTGGAAAAGACTGAAACACAACTCCCACATATCACTAATGTAACAGATCCATTTAGGGAGAGTGAGAACACTAGGCTGGATGTGTTTTAATGCAGGAACATTCATCATGTCTTGAGTTCAACAAATCATTTACATTGAATATGTGAGCTGGATGGTTACACGATACAATGTGATTGTCAACAATAACTGCAATGAACGCTGGTTTGAGGGCGGAGTCAAGGAGGCCATTTACGTGAAAAGGGAAAGACCCTCTCTGAATCAAGGAGGGGGCCTAAGGGTACATCTGTCACCATCTTACAATGCTGTGATTGCAGCCGTTCTCCAACTCTCTGTGAATGGTACTCAAGACCATTGATCAGTGGTTGTTGATCAATGGTCATGAGAATTTGCATAATCATGATTAAGGAACTGACCTCCCAGCCCATTGTTCCTTCAGTCGGCTGGTTTCTCTGACTGAAAACGCTACGTCCAGAAGAACAGGATCAACTTTTGGAGATTTACTTCCCTGGATGATTGAGCACGCATCAAGACCTTTAATCAGGCCAACAAATATCTTGTACTCAATTTTAGCAGCAGCCATTGTGACACTGATGATAAAACTTGTGTAAAAGTGCGAAGCTGTAAAAAAGTAATTATAAAAAAGCATTTTTGTAGCTGAATGTTACTGGATAGCTGTTTCATCTGTAACACATCAAAATAACCTGCTAAGGTTTAATAGGCTATAAGGAACACACTCACTTCCTGAGCCCTGGGCAATAAGAGACGTTTTGTGTTTTATAATTTATTGATATGTTTGATCCTTTCTGACCTGCGTTAATGAAGCAGTCATTAGAGCACCATGTCCGCTATAATAGTTCTGTAGTTTGATGCTTGAGTCGTTGCAGACTTGTTGAAACTCCCTCACCCGTCAAAGCAGCGTCTTTGTTATTGGAGTCCAGCAGATGGCAGTGTTTCACTGTCTGACGGCTGTCTGAAGCTTCAGCTGGTTTATCCGTTTGCTATGTTTGCCATGTTACAGTGGGGAGGAAAAACTCCTTTTTAACAGGAATATCTAGACATGAGTGATTACTGCAGTGGGGCACTATCTGTGCTATCTATAAGAAATGTTAGCAACAATAAAACTCTGAGGATCAGGGCTCCATTTCACTCCAGTGTTCAGTGGCATTTTAAAAGAGTGAATACCGACGCTGAATGTCTTTGTAAAGCAAAAGCACTTTGTTAGCCTTTACAGAGCAAAGCTATGGATCAATGTGCAGTGAAGAAAAATCCAGGTGGCCAGTCTGTCCTTTCCTAACCAATCACAGAGCTCCTTACATTGTTGCGCTGGAGAATAACTAAATATAATATAAAGATGATATTGAAAATAATCTTTTGTAGAGTCACTACTTAGTGGGCAGAGGACAGTTATCACTTTGCTGGATGCTTTAAAGTCGCATGTTCTGTATTTGCAGATTAACAGGATATTAACAGATTAACAGCTTTCATTAGACTTCATATGATAATCAACAGTGAAGTGTTTCTCTTTCAGTGTTTATTCTTGCTCATTGAATGATCTCTGTTCAGATAATATGCTGCACTCATCTCATGTTTCTTTAAATACGGCATCACTTGTCCAGCTGTCAAACTCTGAAAGAGTTACAGTTTCACCACTGAGCACTTTGAATGGTTATTCTTTTATTTAAAAGCACTTATTCTAGCTGCATCATCAATACGACAAAAACTGTGACTTCAACAAAAATTTATCTAAACATATTTAGGGGGAAATGTTCCTACACCCCTCATGTAAACGTTACACCTCCAAAAGGGAGAAATAATCAGAATAAGGCGTAATCATTGTCTTGATAATAATGACCATGAAAATGAAACTAGGCCTACCTTTAGTTCAGCACACTCAGTGTTGCATAAAGACATGCGAACATGCCATCATCCATTCTGGAGCCTACTTTTAAAAAGAGCGAGCTGTTTATTCTGGCTGAGTAGCAAACAGAACCAACCATGAAAACCTAAACTGGGAAAACACTCGGAAACCTTGAACACTGGGAATATGGAGACACAGGGGGTAGGTGAACAGACACTCTGACAAAGGACAGAGGAAAACAGAGACAGTATATACACTGAGGGGTGATCCGGGAGTGGACAAACATGGGAACACAGACTAGGATTATCAAAATAAGACAAGAAGTAGCACGAACACAGAGACTGAGATAAGGACACATGAGCTTGACACTAGGATGGAAATAAACAAACATGGGAACAAACGACGGCCTGAGGAGACAAGGACAACACACAAAGAGAGGGACACTGGAAACAGGTAAAGGAGACAAAACCCAGAGACAGCACTAAGACACAAAGAGAGGGAGACACAAGACGGGCTGGGGACACTAAGGGGACGCCGAGGAGAGAACACAGAGACGAACTCTATGACAGACATTATGTGACAACAAGACTGACATCCACAGGAGACACAGAAAAAACAATAATCAGAAAATTCACGAATGCAGGAAAAGTAAACTAGGAAACTTCAGTCAGTATAAGAACACAACAATAATGATGAAGCAACATTCAAAAGTCCACCAACACAAAACACTGGGACAAAGACCCAGAACCATGACACACAGACACTGACAGTGTTCTTGTTAATGCTCTGCCTCCTCTGGATCTTTAGTTAGCTAAAGTGGACTGCAGTCTTTCATTTATTGATATCATTAATAGTTTACCCATATTAGACTCTTTAGTCCACCTGAATCAAACATAACAACATGTTACAAGCTGTTTTGCTGCTTCCAGTGTCTCAGATCTCATGCAAACAAGTGGCTGGCTCAGTGAATGTTAATTTAGCACATGTTATATAGAATAGAATAGAATAGAATTCAACTTTATTGTCATTGCACATGCTTTTAACTTTTAACTTTTTTTATTGCTCAAACACAAGAAACATGCTTTGAAAAACAAAATTGCTGGGCAGCACACAGCCCTGGAATGCTGCTAAAAACAAAGAAAGAAATTAAAAAGTGGCTAACGCGTGTTCAGGTTGTTTACTAAGCTCCAAAAGAAATGACAGAGTCAAAGGTAAAAAGACAAAAAAGTGACAGTCTTCCTCCTGCTGTGACTGACAGAGAAACTGTCACGGTCCTGGGTCTCCTGACCCAGCGTTTTTAGTTCTTTGTGATTTTTGTATTATTGTACTTGTGTGTGATTTATTCTATGGCTTCTAGTTTTGATCCCTTGCCCTTTATGTCTCTCTGTGTCCCCTCTGTTCTGTGTAATTGTGTGTCTTTGCATGTTTGAGTTTCTTGTTTTCTGTCACTCTGCATTGTGCATTATGTTCTCATGGTTGGTTTTTTGTTACTCTCTCTAGTCTAGTCTCTTGTGTTCCCAGCTGAGTATTTCCCTGTGTATTTTGGTTCTTAGACCTCTGCCTTATGGTTTATGTCTCTGTATTTCTTAGTTGCTGTCTCCACTGTGTCAAGTTCGCGTCTCTGTGTGATACTTCCTGTTTTACTTTGATGGTCCGTGTCTCATGTGAATGCGTCCTGCTTTGCTTGTCTCGTCAGTCCTGATTTCTCCCAGCTGTGCCCTCCTTCTGTGTCTCATTCCCCTCGTTACTTCCCAGTGTATTTAAACCCTGTGTTTCTCTGAGTCAGTGTCGCGTCGTCCCTCATGCTGTGTGGATCTCCCTGTGTGTCTCTCTGTGAGTTTTCCAAGTTCCCAGTTTAGATTAGTTTGTATGTTTTTTCCCTGCCAGCAAATAAAGCTGAGTTTTGAGTTCACCTCCCTGAGTCTGTGAGTCCTGCACTTTGGGTCCAACTCCTGCCTGCCGCACAGCGATTCATGACAGAAACAGCTCATGTGTGTTCAGTGAAATGTGTGTGATCATGAGACTAGTCATTGACATCGTCCAGACTGTAAAAGTATCACAGAAACACAGTCACCTTTGGCACTGCGTCACAAGCCAGCCATGGCTGATGACAGAATCACTGAACAAGTGGCAGCATGTTACTGTTACGACATGTTAATGCTTTGGACCACAAACTCAAAGCAACACGAGCTTCAGGAATCGTTCGATGTTCTGTGATTACTTTGCAGTTTTAGAGAGATTCAAATTCATTGTGTGTTTAGCTACAGGTTAACAGTCTTCACAGCTAAGTTTTGCTTCCACCAAAGAGAAAAGAAAAAATAATATTAGGGGCTTTCCTGAACATACTTAACACTAGTTGTTAGCCGTCTAAGACCAGAATGTCTCTTGCAAAGTGTACAGGTAAATTATTTTCACAATCAACTGCAACATATCTGTTAGTGAGGAGATTACCAGTATACTGGCATCTGGGTTTTCTGGCTCCCACATTCCTTAGTTCACACTTAACAACTTTGAACTTCTTGTGACTTTTTGTCATTTGAAGTGTTTCATCAAATATTCCCTCAACACAAATGTTTTTGATCTCACTTGGATTATCAAGGATGAACGTGTTGGTATCTTTACAGCTGTTGTCAACATTGTAGATCTGTTTCCTTCTTATAACCGTATCACAATCCATTGCAGTCATCTTGGCGTTTATGTGCTGTCTTCTAAACTGGCCATAGCGGGTTTCTTCAAGCGTTGAACTCTCAGTGGCAATGAGCAGCAAACAGATAAACAGGATCCTCATTATTACCTGGTGAAGAAAAAACAGAAACAATATTCTGATTGAGAATTTTATCCAGAAAAAGCACAAATTATTGCAACAAATATGTAATAAATTTGAGTCTACATGCTAACTTGTGGTTCCTAAAGTAGAATGGGAAGTGATAGGTTTGTAGCATAAACCACAGTTTATTACACAGCAAAAATCAAGACACAAGTAGGCAAAGTTCTTTGTGTTACTCATGCATGAGGGAGACCTGCCTGGAGCCAAGTGTCTCTCTGAAGAGGAGTGAACGCACCCCCCTCTTCATGCTACACAGAGTTGTTACAGACCTCCTAGGATGAGACATTCTTTCAATCTACAAATGAATATATACTTCTAAGCATATATAAATATATATTTCTAAGCATAAATGACAATCCAACAATACAAATCTAACAGGAAGCAGAGGCTTCAACTATCACCCAGCCCTCTCCTGTTGAGCCTGCTCCTATTCTGGCTTCAAGCCCAGCAAGAAGCGTCGGATCAGCTGCTGAATGATTGCTTAGTTACTTTGCTTTTGTCTTTGGGTGCTCAGGGACTTCTCATACACTCCTTCCCCTTCATTCATATTCTACTGTTACATACACTATGTTGCCAAAAGATTCTGTTCCTCTGCTTTCACACACACATATAAACTTGAATTACATCCTATTTTTAATCCATATGATGTCGACCTCCCTGTAAATGCTTTCCACAGCGTTTAGGAGTGTATGGGGAATTTATGAGGTCAGCCACTGATCTCACACATTAACTTGCAGTCTCTGCTCTATTTATGAGCAGTTCTGTCAGGTTGAGATCAGGACTCTGTGCAGGCCAAACTCGCTCATCCATGTCTTTATGGATCTTGTTTTGTGCACTGGTGTGCAGTGACGTTGGAACAGGAAGGGGCCATCCCCAAACTGTTCCCACAGACTATGGAGCATGAACGTATCATAAGTGTTTTGGTGTGTAGAAGCATTAAGAGTATCTTTTACTGGAACTAAGGGGCCGAGTCTTAAATTGCTGTTGAATCTAAATGTCTTATAGTGAGACACATTAGAATTTTGATTTTGTCTTTTCACAAACTGATCGCCAGCCAGAAATCTTTACATCACACAATGAAACAATTTGCAAGAACTTAAACGTCGACTCGGACATGAAATCATCATAAATGTAAACGCTGGAAGCTTTCCTCACATCTCCTCGTGTATTGTGGCTTGGTCTGTAATAACAAATCTGCACTGCACATCTGAAAACGAATAAAACTCAACTCAAGAACCTCACGACCTTTGCTGCACTAAAAGGCATCCAGCATGAGATTACCTTATTTTTGCTTCACTGATGAGTGAATGAGTGGTTGTTGGTTGGTTGGTTGGTTGGTTGGTTGGTTGGTTAACCTGCAGCGGTTCAGGCACAAGTGGGTCGTGTGGAGCAGCAGGTGAAAGGCTCTGAAGCTGGCGAAAGATTACAATAAATCAAATACATGACTGAATAGGCAACATCTGATAGTCAGTGTGAATGAAAATGAAAGATTATCTAACATAAAGACTGGTCTCAAACTGTACATGCATGTAGCTTATGCAGGATTTGTGTGCTCACAGAACCCAGATAATGTCAGCATGTTTTTAAGCCCGTGTCTGGATTGTAAAAGTAGGTAAAGTGTGGCAGGAGCGAGGGTTGTTATACTTCCTTGGAGGTGTAGAACATGAGCCTGTTGAGAATTAAATATTTTTATTGTACAAACAAAACATTCTTACCAAATGAGGAGCGAAGACTCGAGATGAGCAGAGTGTAGCTGAGACACGCTGTTACGTTCAAGTCAGTCAAACTGGAACAAAGAACACTTGGTTCTTGTCACTTTCATTTTTATACATTTCAGCAGCACCGCCTTATGTAATCATTTAAATTATCACCTACATCACCAGTGCACCAGTTCTAAGAAAATGTACCACTTCTCTGTTTGTGTTTCAGAAACTTAATACCACATGACCACAGCATCACGCAAATGTAGTTTGTCACTCGTAGCTGGCTTTTCTACTGTTTTACGAAAAAAAAAGTTTTCTTGCATATTTGCAGGCCAAACAATCAGGTTGAACGATCAGGCTTGACGCCTCCATTTCTACCTGTTCGTGTTTCCAAAGTAGAATCACTGTGGCGATCGCTTTAAAGGCTGCATGGCTTTCATTGTTACATTGTGTTCATACCTAAATACTAAGAGAAAGTTCATATGTGTGTCCTCATTAGGACCGAGATTTGTGTTGGTGTGTGGGACTGTTTCCTAAGGTTTATACTGTTACTGGTTATAATGTGACAATGTGTTTCAGCTATTTTACAGAGTAACACAAAAGTAGAATAAAATAGAATAATCCTTTAATTGTCCCACAAGGGGAAATTTGGTTGTAACAGCAGCCAAAAAGACAAATATACAAACAAACAGTACACAGGACACAGAACAGAAACATACACAATTTTTCTTACATATTTACATTAAGGACAATGGTTACTATAAACAGAGAGTACTGTACAGTTATTAAATTAAATAAAAATAATTACAGGTAAGAGGCAAACCAGGTTGTAGTGCGAATTGGTTAATTAACTAACTTATTGCAGTTACAGCATTGATGTAAACATCTATGTTTGTTGGGAGCAGTTCTGATTGTACAGTCTGACAGCTGCAGGGAGGAAGGACCTGCGGAAACGCTCCTTCATGCATCTAGGATGCAGCAGTCTCTCACTGAAGGAGCTCTGCAGTTCAGCAACATCTACATGCATGGGGTGGGAGACTCTGTCCATCAGAGATGTTATTTTGGCCAGAGTCCTTCTGTCTCCCACCACCTGCACTGGGTCCAGGGTGCATCCCAGAACAGAGCTGGCCTTCCTGATGAGTTTATCCAACCTCTTCCTCTCAGCTGCCGATAAACTGCTGCTCCAACATACCACACTGTAAAAAATGACAGATGTAATGTGTAAATAATGCATTGCAATACTTTTAAGAACACTGTTCTGTGTAATGCATTACTTTTTTGACTAGGTTCATGTTTCCCCAGTATTGAACTCTATAAGAACGGGCGATGCCTCCAACATGCACAAACATTTGACCCACAGCATGCAATTCATCTGCATGAATGTAATGCCTTTAATATGCTGCTTAGAGATGGTTGTAGATCTCAACGTGGCGCCAGTTACAACCCAATAAGAATCAATAAGAGAATCATATTGATAAGTGATATTGAGAATGCCATCCCTACCTGCTTGTGTGTCACCCTACTTGCTCATAGGGGTTCATATAATTGTTGGGTCTTCTGTTGTCCTTGTATTACTGTAGGGTTTTATCGTACAATATAAAGCACATTTGTGATTTGGTTCTATAAAAATAAAGTTTAATTAAAAATAATATTTTTTCCGCTGTGCCTTGGCTCAGCCGGTTTCTCTTTTTGGTAATAACCTCTCCATCTCTGGAGAAAAACCCTTTCACGTGGTACTAAGTAGGCAGGGGTTTAAGGGTATCCCACAGAAAGCCTGTAAAGATTTGGATAGATGCACCTCTGCTTAGATTATATAGATTAGGTGTTGTTGTACCCCAGTTGCTTGGCACACACACAAAAAGAGGTGAAAAAGGTGAATCTCCAACATGAGCAGAAGAATTTTGCAGGGATCCAATAGCACATACAGTGGTCCCTCACTGTTTCGCTGATTTTTTCTTTTTTGTTGCATTTTTTATTTATTTTTTTAAGTGCATTGTATTCTGCGTCCTGACTGGCTGTAGACAATTAGACCATTGTCAATCAATCTCGTGTTGTGTCTCCTGTACAGTACAGAATGCGTTCAGCTGGTCAAATTTACATAAAGCTTCGATCGCTAGCAGTGTGACTCTGACGTGCTGTACTGTATGTTTGTAAGTTTTCTCCCCAACAAACACAACAATGTCGACAAAACATCGTCACCGGCGGGTGCCTTTGGTTTCCTTCTATAACACTGGACTTATTTTTCTACAAGACTTTGAGAGTGTTCAAACAAGAGAGAAAAGTGTGAAAATGTTCATGCCTGCCTGGGAAAAGTGTATAAAGTGTGTAGTGAGGGGTTTTACAGCCTTAAAACATCTATAATAATTGTAAAAAATAAAGTTGGCTACTTCATGGATTTCATCTATCAGTGACTCCTGCGATAAACCAGGGACCACTGTATATGGTCATTAATCACACCAGCACTCAAACCACTTTCTGAAACAGCAAGACTCTAATAATTTTCTTATCAGAGACATTACTCACTCTTAAATAAGCAAGCCTTGATACGTGCTTCATAAAAAACGTACTGGATTTCTCCACAAATGTTCAGTATGTCCCATCATTATTTATTTTCCTGTGTGCAGATCCCGTGGAGAAAACAATGTTGTGGTGAGCTGTTCAGGATTAATTCTAAAGTGTGTGAAGTGTGAAGTGGTTTGGATCTGTCAATGCCCTGTGGAATATCGCTCACTATCATAATGAACAATAAGCTCATTTTTAACTTTGTTTCTTGAAAGGATATATTTTGCAAACTCTTGAGTCATGAGTTCTGTAGCTGCGTCTTTGGCTCAGTGAATTTGAATATCTTACTTTCACAGCTGTCTGTTGCTTACAGTGGGGCAAAAAAGTATTTAGTCAGCCACCGATTGTGCAAGTTCCCCCACTTAAAATGATGACAGAGGTCAGTAATTTGCACCAGAGGTACACTTCAACTGTGAGAGACAGAATGTGAAAAAAAAATCCATGAATTCACATGGTAGGATTTGTAAAGAATTTATTCGTAAATCAGGGTGGAAAATAAGTATTTGGTCACCTCAAACAAGGAAAATCTCTGGCTCTCACAGACCTGTAACGTCTTCTGTAAGAAGCTTTTCTGTCCCCCACTCGTTACCTGTATGAATGGCACCTGTTTGAACTCATCATCTGTATAAAAGACACCTGTCCACAGCCTCAAACAGACTCCAAACTCCGCCATGGCCAAGACCAAAGAGCTTTCGAAGGACACCAGGAAAAGTATTGTAGACCTGTACCAGACTGGGAAGAGTGAATCTACAATAGGCAAGCAGCTTGGTGTGAAAAAATCAACTGTGGGAGCAATCATCAGAAAATGGAAGACATACAAGACCACTGATAATCTCCCTCGATCTGGGGCTCCACGCAAGATCTCATCCCGTGGGGTCAAAATGATCATGAGAACGGTGAGCAAAGATCCCAGAACCACACGGGGGGACCTGGTGAATGACCAGCAGACGGCTGGGACCAAAGTAACAAAGGTCACCATCAGTAACACACTACAACGGCAGGGAATCAAATCCCGCAGTGCCAGACGTGTTCCGCTGCTGAAGCCAGTGCATGTCCAGGCCCGTCTGAAGTTTGCCAGAGAGCACATGGATGATACAGCAGAGGATTGGGAGAATGTCATGTGGTCAGATGAAACCAAAGTAGAACTTTTTGGTATAAACTCAACTCGTCGTGTTTGGAGGAAGAAGAATACTGAGTTGCATCCCAAGAACACCATACCTACTGTGAAGCATGGGGGTGGAAACATCATGCTATGGGGCTGTTTTTCTGCCAAGGGGACAGGACGACTGATCCGTGTTAAGGAAGGACAGAATGAATGGGGCCATGTATCGTGAGATTTTGAGCCAAAACCTCCTTCCATCAGTGAGAACTTTGAAGATGAAACGAGGCTGGGTCTTCCAACATGACAATGATCCAAAACACACCGCCCGGGCAACAAAGGAGTGGCTCCGTAAGAAGCATTTGAAAGTCCTGGAGTGGCCTAGCCAGTCTCCAGACCTCAACCCCATAGAAAATCTGTGGCGGGAGTTGAAAGTCCGTGTTGCTCGGCGACAGCCCCAAAACATCACTGCTCTCGAGAAGATCTGCATGGAGGAATGGGCCAAAATACCAGCTACTGTGTGTGCAAACCTGGTAAAGACCTATAGTAAGCGTTTGACCTCTGTTATTGCCAACAAAGGTTATGTTACAAAGTATTGAGTTGTATTTTTGTTATTGACCAAATACTTATTTTCCACCCTAATTTACGAATAAATTCTTTACAAATCCTACCATGTGGATTCATGGATATTTTTTTTCACATTCTGTCTCTCACAGTTGAAGTGTACCTCTGGTGCAAATTACTGACCTCTGTCATCATTTTAGGTGGGGGAACTTGCACAATCGGTGGCTGACTAAATACTTTTTTGCCCCACTGTAACAGTTAATACTGTTTTCCAACCAACATCAGACCAAAGCAAATAGTATAGATTTGCCCGTGACACACTGTATAATATATATCTCAAATGAAACTCTATAATGTAACAGCAGGATGTCATTAATTCTACTGTCACGTGGAGAAAATACCTCAGTAAAATTAATGACCTCACAAGGTCTTTTTTGTATACAAACAGTTGTTGAATTCTCTGATTAATTAGATGCAAAGTATGCTTTTTATAGATACCTGGGGAGCTCTGGGACATGGTAACAGCGAGGAGGTATTATGCTTCCATTGCATTGCTGAATCAAAATTTCCTATTGTTGCCTCTGTCACTAGCAGCACAGGCTCTCTGACAGGCACAAGAATGATCAGTCTCTATTGTTGCTATTAGCATTTGTGGATAACAAAAGAGACTCATCCTGTAGTTTGCTGACATGAAGTGTGTAATTATCATTCTGTGTATAACAGGCTGCTTATTTGCCCTAGTGACATCCTCAAAGGGAAGGTTGCTGTGCAGTGATCCATATCACCTTATCTCCCATTCCCCTGGGGGGCACCACATTCGGCATGGAGCAGCAGGCTAATAACGATGACAGAGGTTTGTACCACCGTTTAAAGAGGTGCATCTTTTTTTTTTCAACAGTGGAGCATGTGTAACCATCTTTAAAGTAAAATGCAACTGATGTCCTTTAACATAGGTCAGTTACTCTGCTGTAGAAACCTTAAACCTTAAACTTTGGCTCAGCCAAAACAGTATACATAGAAAAGTTCAAATTCAACTATACTGGTAATAATAATGTATCTGAAAAAACTCACATTTAACATCTAATCTTGGTACAACTGCATTGAGCTGAAGATACAGAATTAGAAAAGACAATCAACATATCAGGAACGTAATAGCCCTAATGTGCATTTTGGAAAATGTTAAACTGCGTGGAAATGTGGTATCAAGTAATTACTTGGACTAATGATTGCAAAATTTATTATTAGACTGCATATGGCTCTAGTGGACCTATTTGAAACACAAATTGATTTTTCAACAACGTAAAAAGATTATATTTTAGTGTCTAAACAAATGTAAAATTCTTCTTTCTGATAGACAAAGGTTGAACCCAAGCACATAAGCAAGATGAAGGCAGGGTAATGCTCAGTCAGTCATTTTAATGGTATTATACACTCAAGCAGTTTACAAAGTAAAACAATAAAGTACTGCTGGGTAGGGATAACTGACTAAATAACACTTTGGGCATAAGCCCCATTAACATAAAAGCCACTAATAATAAATCTCTTCTATCTAACAATACTATGTGCACAGATGTAACAGGTAGACTTAAAGATAACCATCAAAAGTGATGCAGAGTAACCTGAATATTGGCTACAAACAGTATCAGACAAATAGAGAGTTTGCTATTGTTTAACAAGTAGGTTAATTCTCCC